>NC_086449.1:551318079-552568079 GCF_028390025.1 Pseudophryne corroboree | reverse complement strand
TCCACAAGACCTCTGAAGGTGTCCTGTGGTATCTGGCACCAGCATGTTAGCAGCAGATTATTTAAATCCTGTAAGTTGAAAAGTGTGCCCTCCATGGCTCGGATGTGTTTTTCTAGCACATCCAACTTGAAAGTTGGAGGAAAAGGCAACACCTTGAACTCTTTGTCATGTTCCTCAAACCATTGCTTAAATATGGCCACTGTCATCAGTGAATACTGATGCCAGAAGGGACGTACTTGGTGTACATCAAAGTTTACATAAGTACAGTAGCATGTTTCAAAGTAACATAAGGTTTCCTCACAGCAGAACATTGCCCAGAGCATCACACTGCATCCGCTGGCCTGCCTTCTTTCTATAGTGCATCCTGGTACCATAGTGCATCCTGGTGCCATCTCTTCTGCAGATAAATGATGCACATGCACCCAGCCGTCCACATGATGTAAAAAAAAAACATGATTCATTAGACTAGGCCACCTTCTTCAATTGCTTCATGGTCCATTTCTGAAGCTTGTTTGCCCATTGTAGGTGCTTTCGGAGGTGGACAAGGGTCAGCATGGGACTCTGAACAGTCTGCAGCTATGCATCCCCATGCATAGCAAGCTGTGATATACTGTGTGTTTTGAATTCTTTCTATGATAGCCAGGACGGTCTTGCTTTTTCTCCCCACGTGCATCAATGAGTCTTGGGCATCCATGGCTCTGTTGCTGGTTCACTGTTTGTCCTTGGACCACTTTTGGTAGGTACTAACAGCTGCATACCGGGAACATCCCACAAGACCTGCCATTTTGGAGATACTCTGACCCAGTTGTCTAGCCATCACAATTTGGCCCTTGTCAAAGTCTCTCAGATCCTTATGCTTGACCATTTATCCTGCTTCCAACCCATCAGTTTCAAGAATTGACTGTTCATTTGTTGCCTAATATGACCCACAGGTGCCAACAAGATAATCAATGATATTCACTGTCAATGGTTTCAATGTTATGGCTCATGTGTATATATTAAGGTAGCATATAATTGTCTTGCACTAGGTACCAGGGCTCTAAACTACACCACTACATCCAATAGGTCCTTGAGGAGGTGTGCCAATAAGGGAGGGGGGGACCCTGACTTCACTTATCTCACTATTACAGTGTTTTAAATGGATCATGAGTGCCCCAACAAGAAGTGCAGGTCACTGGCATGAAAGAAACATAACCAGCAGCTTCTTAAATGTAAAGCTGCTGCCTATTGCTCCTCCATGTCAATGCTACATTGCAAGTATGGCAGCGGGCTATGATGCCAAGTGTCACACTCACAGTCTGAGGAGCAGAGGATGCCGCCCCAATCTCCCACCTACAATGATAAGAAGCAGCAGAGACCACATCTGAATATTTGCATTTCTTTTATATGCAAATTGGGAATTTGGTTGTGGATTAATCAGCAAAAACGTTTGTAAAAGAATTTCATATTTGGCTCAAATCCTAATATATAGGTTTAGAATATCCATGTTATAAATTATTAATTTCTGGGACAAATATATCGGATGATGTATAAGTAACTGTAATTGTTCTTGATGCTAGAGTACAAGTCAACTATAAAATTATCAATAATTAGTGAATGCATTGCTCCCAATTCGTTTGACACGTTGGACAGAGTGTGCTCTGTCAAGATTGGACAAGTAAGAAAGACAATGAATAAGTGCCCAGAGGATCAATAGCTGAGGAAGAAACAATGGGCCTAATTTAGACCTGATCGCTCTTCTGCGAATTTGCAGAGGTTTGAGATCAGATAGCTGCCACCCAGACAGAGTGAATACCCACCCTGTGCAAGTCTGCGTACGCCATGCGAAAAGCTTTGCAAACGCTGGTAAGCTGCAAATCCATTCGCAACTCACTCGCCATCAAATTATTTTTTCAGTCAGACTTACTCCTACAGTGCGATAGAAACAGGCTGTTCGGTGCCGGAGCTGACGTCACATACCCTCCCTGAAAACGGTTGGGAACGCCTGCGTTTTTACAGACACTCCCAGAAAACAGGCAGTTACCACCCCTAAATGTTTGCTTCCTGTCAACTTGCCTACGTCTAGCAATAAAAAAAGATGCAGGATTTTCGTGCAGTTTGGCCTTGCATGTGCACGCTACAATCCGTACGCATGTGCAGTCGATTGATAATCATCCGCCTTGTGAATTCGCACAAAAGCGATAAGGTTTGAATTACCCCCAATATCTCTATACATGCAAATTTGGTATTAAAATGAAAATGAATAACCGTTTACATGTATTCATGATATTGTTTTATTTTATTTTCAGCTCCAAGTAGCCCTCCATACGATTTGCTCTACAGAAATATATCATCCACTAGAGTGTTGGTCACCTGGCAGCCACCGGTTCATGCGAACGGAATTATATTGTTCTATAAAATAAGATTTTGGAATTCCTCCCATTCCCTGACAGAAAACAGTAGTGAGGCATTAATTGTTTTGTCTGATCTAAAGAAATATTCCCAGTATCAAGTGGTTGTATCTGGTCATACAGTAAGTGGAGATGGAAATCAGACAAGTGACATCCTATATATCAGCACTATGGAAGATGGTAAGCTCACATCAATTTCTCATAAACTCCATAATTATCTAAGTAAATTGTATTAATATGTGTGGCTTATGTATACTCTATTACCCTATAAGTGAAGGGTGACTGTAGGAAATTATATACATTTATTTAATAATATAAAATAACATATTGATTTCTCTCCAGAACTAAATCAATGGTGTTGATCAGTAATATCATTCATACATTCATAGACAACATCAAAGCTTGTCCTTGGCGCACAAGCTTTAAGTAGGGAGTACATGTAATGTGTATTGTAGTAAAGCTGCAGGTTTAAAGAAACAGAGAAAGCTTTTCAAAGTTTGTGTATATTGAACCATCAGAAAGCAAATGTTATCTCAGTCACGCTGAAAAAATTCCGTATGTCAGAATATTCCGTATTTTGGAATTTTGGATCTGGGAGACTCAACCTGTAATATAACAAATCTAATGCTAAGAAGTGGAAATAACTTATTAGGTTTATACAAATAAATCCAATAAATTATCAAATTCAATCAGCTCTAAGTGATTTTTACCACTTCTCAATATTTGATTTATTGTACTGTGTAATGTGTTTATGTGTTGTTTCAATATATTGTCACGTTTGGTACATTGGAGATACTTATAATTTCTTTAAGCACAAGTTTGTAATTTATTTTTATATCATATATGCACTTCAGTAATATAGTACTACCTTCTATTCCCATGAATATATGTTTAATACTTGCATCAAGCAATATACTTTAAATTATGTCTTTCTCAGATGTACCTACCGTAGTTTCATTGAGTTTCTCTGACCACCTAAAACTAATGCTGTCAAACTAAGATGTTTATATGAAAATAGTGGGAAACAATTTGAACAGAAGAGCAGCTTTTTATTTAGTTTTTGGTTTCTCTTTGTCCTATTGGTCTAATTTAAGTTTCATGCTGATGACGAGGCTTGGAATTTGCTTGGGTAGTGTGAAGTGATCTTCATTGTATCAATATGAGGCTAGTGGGTTCGCTTTTTTTTACCTTAACCTTTTATATTATCATTTTATTGTAAGAGGATATCATAATGAGAATATATTTTGCTATAAATAATTCTATGTTATTTACGTAGTTTGTCCATTTCTGTTTTCTCTTTCTGCAGTTCCTGACGATCCACCTCATAACCTATCCTACAGATCTCTAAACTCTACTTCAATACAGCTGTTTTACTCTCCACCTTCTTCTTCCAATGGCATTATTAGGAGTTACTACATTGCATGTATTGGTGCTGCAGGCAGATTTCAGTATTTCACTAGCAGTGACCTTTCTGCCATCCTTGGTGGCCTCAAAAAGTATAGTGAATATGCTATCACCGTTAGTGCAAGTACTTCTGTGGGACTTGGACCGAGAAAAAGTAGTTCCCTCTTTGTAAGAACTGATGAAGATGGTAATTTGTACATCTCATTTTAATCACCTTATAAAGCATGCCACATAATATCTACCATTAACATAATGCTCATCTGTAATATATATATATATTCTAGATTAACACACTAATTACTTATCTATGTGACCCAGATCCTAAACCTGCACCTATATCATACTCTAACTCATCACCCCTAACACACACGCCTTCTCCTTCAAGCAGCCGTAACCTCTCTTTTTGTTCCCCGGGGCCGAGCTTTCAGTCAGCATGCCCAGAGGCATAGTCAGCTGTGAGGATGGCCTCAAGGAAGAGAGAGAGGTCACGGTCACCTGAAGGAAAAGGAGTTTGTATTACCTGGGTGATCGCCCAGATTGTTTCCCCCCCCCCCCCCCCCCCCCCAACACACACACATACACACACACCATCCTAGAAACGCCACTGAGTAGGAAGTCAGGTGGTTGATGAGAATTTAAAGAACAGGTCAGTATTAAAAGAGCATAAAAAAGTTTAGAGGCTGGGAGAGAGCCTGATAAGGGATGATGCTGGATGAAGAGTAGTAAGTGGAACAGGATACTTTATGTAGATGCATGTGAGAGATGATTATGGGCCTTATTCAGAGTCAATTTGAAATGCTATGTGCAATTTAATTTTAACTCAGGTTGCGACTTTTCGCATTATGCGTCTGCATCTCTTTTTCAGTCTCAAACATGACGTAAGAACATGTGAGACTAGGGGCTTGACTGCATGTCGCCTGTAGTCACGGGAAGTGGGCATGCATGCGATTGCAGTTGGTGAGTAGTGCTGGTGTGCAATTGCAGTGTGTGACTAAATTGGCACATGAAAAATCACATGTGCAGCCCTTGCGTGTTCCCTGACCCTGGATTAAGAATAAAATGTAAAATCCATTTACAGTATGCAAAACTTCTAAAACTGATGCAGTAATGTTCAGAAAGTGAGTTCACACTACAATACATAATCATTTTACTCAAATACATGATGCTTTTATTCAAATGGGATGGGGACACCTGCACATATTTTCAAAATTGTTGCCATAAAAAATAAAAAATTCCAATGCTACTATTTGCATGTTACAGACAGCATGGTTATTACTGATTCAATTCCTAACCAAGGCACCTTCTGTATGGAGTTTGTATGTTTGCATTGGATGTGCTCCAGTTTCCTCCAACTATCCAAAAATATACTGGTAGGTTAATTGGCTTCTAACAAAAAATAACCCTAGTATGTATGTGTGTCACTGTCCATGTGATATGGAACCACTAGGGCAGGAACTGCTGAGAATTAAAGAAATACTAAATTCCCTGTCAAGTGCTGCATAACATGTGTACACTATATAAATAATTGTTAATAAATAATACAGCATCAATTGTTATCGTGTACCTAATATTCGCTCTACCCAACCATTCTGTGATTGCATTATGTAATCTTGTTGTGCACTTTTTACGAATGACGCAGACTCACTTCTCAAGTCCCAATCCAGCTTCATCTGAACCAGGTACGACATGGGAAATAAGATGCAACCAAAAGGAAGGAGATGCATATCGATAGTGGCGAATGTGTCTGACTCTGAATTGGTTGTAAACATGCAAATGGATGTGCGTTTGAATTTTGAGATTCAGAATGCAGCTGACTCTGAATAACACCCTATTGTAGAAAAGTGGGGGGGATAGGACAGAAGCAGGTTGGAGATGAGAAGTAGGAGAGAATTTGGAGATAATGGTTGATATGAAGGAAGGTGTGGTAGTGTTGAGGGATTTATAGATGAGGGTGAGGAGTTTGAATTGGATTCTGGTGGATATGAAGAGTCAGTGTAGGGCCTTATTGTGTAATAGCATATGTGAATTGGCAAAGGGGAAGATCAGTCTTGCAGCAGCATTTAGGGCATAGTGAAGTGGGAATAGCCTGGTGAGGGGAATGCCAACTAGAAGGAGATTTCAATTGTCAAGATGAGAGATAACATGGGAGTAAAGGTAGGGTGTGAGCCAGGAATGAGCTAAGCCATAAAGGTCAGTGGAGTGAAGAGGGTGCAGAAGAAAGGAGTGATAAACTGCATCAAACACAGTAGAGATATTGTGCAGAATAAGGAAGGAGAAGTGCCCATTGGATTTTGCTGCAATTAAATCTTTGGTCACTTTTTTAAGGTTAATCTTAGTAGAATTCTCATGGAAGAATCCAGATTGCAGAGGATTAAGAGGGGAGGGAAATTAGAGAGAAGCAGTTGTAGACAATCCACTCAAGTTGTTTTTAGACAAAAGGGAGAGGATAAATGGAACAGTAGTTGTGAGAGAGGTTGGAACAAAAGGTAGGTTGTTTCTTCAGTGTTAGTGGGCTGATTACATATTTGGAAGAAGGGATGCAATCTGTTAGGAGTAAGAGAGAGTTTGGAGAGGTAAAGCAAATAGTGGGAGACAGGGAACTGAGAACTTCAGAAGGCCCAGAGGGAATATTATTCATTGAGAGAATGAGAACAATGCAGACACGTCCCCATCAGTTGCAAGAGTGGGTGTTTGCGCAGTCTAACTTTAGGAGATGTTACAGCATGTCAGATGATGACAAAGTTATAGTACTGAAAATATATAAGGGTAATGATAGGTTTGCTTTGCAAGCAAAGGACAGTGTTGTAGGAAGAATGCATGAAAAAACTGAAGAAAAAAAGCATTGTGGCATAATTTGCTGCATTGACAATCACAGAGTTGGAGCACTTTTGTGCATAGTAAATTAGCTTGGTTTTGCACTTTGGAGTGTCAGTGGTAGAATATGGTGGTGGGTGTTGCTGTGGGACTTAGACGAGAGCGCAGTTGTGTGAGGCAGCCAGACGGGGACAGGACAGCTAAAGTCATATGAGAGAAGAGTGGTTCTTGTGGTGTTGACAAATGAAGAGAGTCAAGGTCATGTAAGAATCTTTGTGTGCAGGGAGATTTGGGTGAAGTGTGGTTGTGTGGAAATAGGACATGGCTGAAAGTCAATGCAGTATGTGCTGACCGAGAGTGGAAGGACAGAGTTACAGAAGTTAACAGTTGAAGCAAGCATAAAAGAAGATAAGGTTGAGGGAGTGTCCATCACAATTAGTGGGTAATGTGTTCCTCTGGCAGAGATCAACAAGAAAGTAAGAAGGAAATATCGAGGCAGTGGAGGTTGTAGATTTGTGAAGGGAGATGTTGAAATCACCCAGTATAAAACTCAGGGGTCTATGTACTTATCATTGGAGAGAGATAAAGTGGACTGAGATAAAGTACCAACCAACCAGCTCCTAACTAATTTTACAAATACAGCCTGTAACATGGCAGTTAGGAACTAATTGGTTGGTACAGTATTTTATCTCCATCCACTTTATCTCTCACCAAGGCTTAGTAATAGACCCCTAAGTTTGGCAGCAGATATGGGAGTCAGGTAGCAAAGTTTTCAAGAAACCAGGAAGCTGGATCTAGGGGCAGTAAATAACAGCAAAACAGAGGTGTAGAGGATACGTACAGGACTTAAAGGTATAGAATAATGAGAGGGATTGGTGTTATGACTCTGGAGGTACAAGGCCTACCTACTTCACTCCTTTATCTGTGTCTGGGTATAGGAAAATGGTTGTTGGGCAGGCCCCTGTGGAGGTGAGTCAGGTTCCTGAGATGGCTGAAAGATTGAGAGCATTTAAAATAAATACATGGTACTGTACATCAATGTGAGTTTGTTACAGATCTTGCTGCAAGGTAGGAAAGATATGTCTAAGACTGGAAGAGTATGGTGGATAGGGAACTTCAGTGGGAAGATTGCATGCAGGAGAATAGTCTAGAGAGGAGGGAAAAGGAGGGGAAACAGCAAGGTGTAGTAATTAGGTGCATTATGATGCAGAGTGAGAAATGTCAATACTGTATGAGTGACTATTAGAAAGCTGTTGACCCATGAAGTAAAGAGCAGGTGAAACTGTACCACAACGATCCCAGTTCTTATGTCCCTAGTCAAAATCCAGATTATAGTCAATTTTTAGGATTCTGTTCTTTGTTATAGCTGGACGAATGACCAGACAGTGAAATGGCCCATTTTACATCAGCTGTTATAGAGCAGAGACAAACCACACAATCAAAATCTCACAGAAGACTTCTTTTGGATATGAACAATGGAGTCAGGAAGATGATATTGCTTGTACTGTTACCTGAAAACGCAGATTACATATAGTATTATGCATCATAAATCTGTAACAGATTTCCAAAACACTTTAATGAAGTAAATTGAACTAACAACCATAATGGGGGGGTAACCAAGTTCATCATACATTTTTGCAGAGCACAAAACTTTGACGTACTCTTTACTGATGTATGTAACTGCATGCCTCTCCTCACTCTTTTACTGTCTACTAACATTGCTTCTCAATCATAACTACATAGGTTTCCATCTGCTATACGTGCCATGAGGAAGAATGCTAATTATATACAGATAGACTGCAAAATATAGTTAATACTATGCTGTACTTTTATTTATGCTTGTGCTGCCTGTGTACCGAATACATAATAACATATAGTTAATTGTCAACATAACAGATTAGCTAACATTGTCTATGGCGCATAAACTACATAACAAGTACTACATAAAATGACTTACTCATATCTAAGTCTGCCAGGAGTGTTGGACTGGGGTTTGAAGGGCCCACCAGGGAAATGCAGTGATAGGGGCCCACGCTTAGGGGGGTGGCCAGCCTCCAGAGGGGGTTTGACCAACAACCATAGAGGCTTAGCTAGCGAGATTCGAGAGATTTATATATATATATTTTGTAGTAAATACTGTACTATTACATGCATGATAATAATAATATGATTAATATAGCAATGATGAGCGAGGTTCGGTTTTACTCGGTTTTACTCGGTTTTACTCGGTTCTCAAAACGGCATCTTATTGGCTATCCAAAACACGTGACATCCGTGAGCCAATAAGATGCCGTTTTGAGAACCGAGTAAAACCGAGTAAAACCGAGTAAAACCGAATCCGCTCATCACTAATAGCAACACACTGTAGAAAATACACCATAGTCCTGTGCTGTATAATGTAACATATAATGTATAATTCAAGTACACAGTCTGGAACCAGACCCATAGAGGAGGGAGTGGGCCCTCAGGCAGTGGGACCCACTGGGGGTTTCCCCTGCACCCCTGTGGGCCAGTCCAGCCCTGCTGCCATCAACATTTATGTATTATGAATAGTTGTTCTTATATTTTGTCTTGGTGGGCTTGGTATTAGTTTATCGGGAGAATAAAAGAATGTTTTCATGTTGTAACATTAAATATCTAATATACAAGCCGTGATAACATATACTGTGTATGTGAATGAACTACATTTATTCTGTCACTTCTTTTCTTACAGTACCGGATAGTGCCCCTGAAAACATAACGTACAGAAATGTATCGTCAACAGAAATAAATGTGTCTTATTCCCCACCAACTATACCCAATGGCAGAATAGTATTCTATACAGTATACATAATATGGCTGAATGGAACAGTAGAGACAGCCACAGATACGCCGCATCTGTCCCTCAGCATTGCTGGTAATTCTTTACTTATCATACATTAAGTATTTGCTTAATGAAATATGTTGCTTAAAATATAAATATAGTTTTGGGATTTTTTTCTTAATACATTTCGTAGGGTTCCATGGAATAGTACAAGTTCTGCAAATAAATTTGGTATGTTTATAAACTATGGGCTTGATTCTAAGTCAGATGCAGCTGCAGAAATGGACGCTTCTTGCGATTGTCTGCTGCACATGTCTTATACTTAAAATGGGGTCTGCGCAAGTGTCGCACGAGCCATCTGCAGTAGGGATCTGGATTAATGGATCGACAATGTTATGGTCGACATACATTAGTCTGACAGCTACAAAAGGTCAATAATGTTTAAGGCCAGTGGGTACGAAAGGTCGACAAGGTCACATGGCAATGGTTGACACACAAATGGTCAACATGTAGGGTGACCAATTCCGGACGTTTTTTCAATCCCGGGAATCAGGATGATTCTTCTTTTCAATGTGTCAAACCCCCCCTTCCCTGCCCAGCCCAGATAACTCACCCTAATCTGGAGGGGACGGAGAGTGGGCCACTTACTGTGAGGTGTGAAGCAGTGCAGGGCAGCGGTAAGGTCCGGATGGCGGGAAGCTGGCTGCGCAGCATCACCTCTGACTTCATGTCACGCTGCTCAGTGCGCACAGCCGGGGTGAGGGGGAGCTGAGCAGGGGGAGCCGAGCAGCGTCTGAGCCTCCAGAGGACACTCAACACTGCCCGGCATAGAAAAAACTAAGGTGGTAGCCAATCCCGAAATCCCCGGGATTGGAACCCGGACAATTTTAGGCCGGGATACCGGGATCCCGCCGGTCCGGATCACGGGATTGGCCACCATATCAACATGTTTGGGGGATTTTGAGTGAAATCCTTGTATATTCCATGTTATGTGATCACCCTCAGCACAAATGTGTACCCTGATGGACTCGCTTCGCTCGACACGCTTCAGGCAAGATTACCATTCCCAATAGATGTCCATGTGTATAGTAAATCAAGCAAATGTTGTGATAACATGTGAGAAACCCCCCAAAAAATGCATCGACCATTGTCATGTCAACTTTTAGCACCTTTTGACCTTAAGCACTGTCGACCTTGAGCATTGTTGACCTTAAGTACCTGTCGACTTAATGCATTTCAACCATATGGTGTCGACCTATTGACCATCGACCACTACATTTTGATCCGGATACCCCGCAGTATTATGAAGCTTAACTAGGCGGACAGTTGCATTAGCATATCATAGGGGATAATTCAGACCTGATCGCTAGGGTTCGTTTTTTGCAGCCCTGCGATCAGGTAGTCGCCGCCTACAGGGGGAAAGTATATTTTGTGTGCAGGTGTGCATTCGCATTTGTAGCAGAGCTGCACAAACATCAGTTTGTGCAGTCTCTGCTCAGCCCAGGACTTACTCTGCCGCTGCAATGGATTGCTGGTGATCGGGGCTGGAGCTGACGTCAGACAACCTCCCTCCATACGCCTGAGCATGCCTGCGTTTTTCCGGACACTCTTGTAAAATGGTCAGTTGCCACCCACAAACGGTGTCTTCCTGGCAATCACCTTGCGATCGCCCGTGCAATCGCTTTTTCGCACCATCCTGACGCTATGCACCGATGCCTGGTGCAGTCATCTGACACACCGGCGCATTGCGGTGCATACGCATGCGCAGTTCAGATCTTATCGCCCGCTGCGTGAAAACGCACAGCAGCGATCAGGTCTGTATTACCCCCATAGTAAGTAGGCTACCACAGCCAGATCCAAAATTGCCCACTGATGCGCCTGAATCAGCCAGGCCCCATGATTGCAAAGCAAACTACCTGGAAACAGTTTTCAATAGAAATTGGTTAGCATATAGTAAGTATTCTTCTTTTATAGAGTCCATCCCAAAAAATCCATATTTATTAGCCAGTAAACCAGCAAATGAAAACAAATAATTTATTGAGACAAAAATATTAAACAATGTAGCAGCATGGCATCTTACTCAGCAAGATATGGGGCCGAATATAATACCGTCCGAGTTTGCTGGTGGTGCGGGTTGGCGGCCGAACTTTACATGGTTTTGGCAAACCACACCTCCGGCTAACTCGGAAGACTGACAAACATGCAAACAGAGCTTTGAATATGCGTTGTCTAATGTCAACCTATGAATCAATATCTGGGAGGACCAAGGTCTCTTTGATTGATTGGTTAATGCTTAGCTTAAGTGAGGGGGGGGGGGGGAATAAAATGGTTTAAACAATTTATATAAGACCCCAAAGGGATTAAGTATAGAAATATATATGCTCAAAGAATGATAGCTGGACAATATTCTTTTGATGATGGTCAGTCAAATGGAAAGTGATTGGAAGGCTTTTGGATTACCAGCTGACTGGTATGCCCATAAATTACACAACTAAATTGTGCCGAATCGTCCCAGCAAAACATATCATGTAGGCAAACAGTTGGTGAAAATGCATCCTTTTATTGTATAAAAAGCATACAAATCAAAAAAACTGCAGAAATGAGACAATATCAGGGTCATCACACATGCTCCAATATCTCACCAGCATCTGAATGTATGTGCAATCCCAACTGCACAGCTTGTTCTTCACCACTCTACAAGTGTTGTAGAGACTAGGCTCAATGTCTTCCTTCTTTTGGTGGGTTCACAAAGAAACAACTCTGCAGAGGAATCTTGTACTATTTGTTACTGATCTGCGTCCAGTTCAACCAGAGCTGTTATCCCGCATCAGCACTGACTATGTTAAATCCAAAAACTGTCCTGGTCTTGATTTACTTTACCTGGACTGTCACTTGGACCTCCACCAGTCTTTACTTCAATAGCTCCATCGGGTCTATCTAGAAAAGATACGACCCAGCAACACTTTTCTCCTGAACAGCAAAGACACATTGCAGTAGCTGTTTGTGCTATCCTGCCTGTCTACATTTTAGTATACAAACAAGGCTATACATATCATTACAGTATGTGCATATGTAAACATACACATATGCACAATCAATGGCATAGCTCCCAGGGTAACACATGGAGTAATATCTATATGAGTGATGACATATATTTTCAAAAGTTTCATGCAACTTTTAAGGTGTTAGTGTGTTAGGGTCCTGGCTCTAGAAACATGTCTGCCATCATCCTAGGGTGTTAATATGGTAAGAGGTTATGCTTAGAAATAATTACTTATACATAAAGAATCATCTACTGACAAATTAAAGACTAGCTTTACTTTTAAAGGAAAAGTATACTTTAGTGTTGTGACACTGAGACCATTGAGATGACGTCCACATGTAACTTTGGTTAGAAGTCTATCTGTTAGTCTGCTTTCTTTGTCAATACAAAAAATAATAATTTCTTCTTGGCGATCCACAGCAAAAAGCTAGCGTAATCCAACTGACCATCAGATCTGCGTTAATCACCATGCCTGTAGAAAATACAAATCACTAAAACTGTAAGCTCCTCCCATAGCTATAGCCTGATTGACAGGTGTGAAACACATGTCTTCTCTTCCTGAGTCTGAAAGATTCTTCTTTCCCAAGTTTCCCTATATAAAACTGATTAGCCAAGGGTCTCTGTTAGACTTTTCTGACTGCAACTCTAATGCGCACTGTTAATAGCAAGGAAACGTGAATCGCCTTGAAAACGTGGTAAATCACAAGCTTTACACAGTTTACAATGAGACCACTAGCTAAAATATCCATTAATGCAGTATTGCATAGCTCTGTTTAGAAGTCAGACAACACTTTGCCTGAACTACATATTTCTGAAACAAAATCGATTTCATTAGTATAACAGTATATTTAAAATCTACAGATATTTATTAGAGATGAGCGGGTTCAGTTCTCAGAGAACCGAACCCTACCGAACATCACTACCCGAGCCCGGATCCGAGTCAGGCTCTGGTTTTCCCGCCTGACTCGGAAACCAGAACGAGGCAGAACATCATCATCCCGCTGTCGGATTCTCGCGGGGTTTGGATTCCATATAAGGAGCCGTGCGTCGCCGCCATTTTCACACTGGCATTAGAGAGTGTAGAGAGAGGACGTGTCTCCATCCTCTCAGTGTCCGTGTCTTGTGCTGCAACTGTCCAGTCATAGTGCTTGTGTCCTCTGCTGCCATATGTCCAGTGCTGCTGTATAAGTCCCTTACAGTGTTGCTGTGTTGTGCTGCATCAGTTCACTGGTGGTGTATTGTGCTGCATCAGTCCAGTCACAGTGGTGGTGTCCTCTGCTGCCATATGGCCAGTGCTGCTGAATAAGTCCAGTCCAGTGGTGCTGTGTTGTGCTGCATCAGTCCAGTGGTGGTGTGTTGTACTGCATCAGTCCAGTTACAGTGGTGGTGTGTTGTACTGCATCAGTCCAGTTACAGTGGTAGTGTCCTCTGCTGCCATATGGCCAGTGCTGCTGTATACGTCCAGTCCATTGCAGTGTGCTGTGTTGTCCTGCATCAGTCCAGTGGTGGTATCCCTGTGCTGCCGTATATGTCAAGTGGTACTGCCGTATATGTCCTGTGATCCTGCCATATATGTCCATTGATAATGCCGTATATGTCCAGCGGTACTGCCGTATAAATCCAGTGATCCTGCCGTAAAATTCCAGTGATCCTTCCGTATAATTCCAGTGATACTGCCGTATAATTCCAGTGATCCTACCGTATAAGTCCAGAGATCCTACTGTATATATGTCCATTGATACTGCCGTATATGTCCAGCGGTACTGCCGTATAACTCCAGTGATACTGCCATATAATTCCATTGATCCTGCCTTATAAGTCCAGTGATCCTACCGTATATGTCCATTGATACTGCCGTATATGTCCAGCGGTACTGCCGTATAAATCCAGTGATTTTGCCGTATAATTCCAGTGGTACTGACGTATAAGTCCAGTGATCCTGGCGTATAATTACAGTGGTACTGGCCTATAAGTCCAGTCCAGTGATACTGCCGTATATGAGCAGTGATACTGCTGTATATGTCCATTGATACTGCCGTATATGACCAGCGGTACTGCCGTATAAATCCAGTGATCCTGCCGTATAATTCCAGTGGTACTGGCTTATAAGTCCAGTGATCCTGCCGTATAATTACAGTGATCCTGCTGTGTAAGTCCAGTGATCTGGACGTATATGTCCATTGATGCTGCCGTATATGTCAAGCGGTACTGCCGTATATGTCAAGCGGTACTGCCGTATATGTCCAGCGGTACTGCCGTATAAATCCAGTGATCCTGCCGTATAAATCCAGTGGTACTGGCGTATAAGTCCAGTGATCCTGCCGTATAATTACAGTGGTACTGGCGTATAAGTCCAGTCCAGTGATACTGCCGTATATGTCCAGTGATACTGCCGTATATGTCCAGCGGTACTGCCGTATATGTCCAGCGGTACTGCCGTCTAAATCCAGTGATCCTGCCGTATAATTCCAGTGGTACTGGCGTATAAGTCCAGTGATCCTGCCGTATAATTCCAGTGATCCTGCCGTATAATTCCAGTGATCCTGCCGTATAATTGCAGTGATAATGCCGTATAAATCCAGTGATCCTGCCGTATAATTCCAGTAATCCTGCCATATAATTCCAGTGGTACTGGCGTATAAATCCAGTGATCCTGCCATACAGTTCCAGTGATCCTGCCGTATATATCCAGTGGTACTGCCATATTATTCCAGTGATACTGCCGTATATATATATATACCCTGTTACAAAGCGGATTACTGAGGCCATAAGAACTATGCTGGTGTTAGACGTGCATCCGGTATCCGCCATTAGTGCAGTGGGACTGCATTGCCAACCCTAAATGGGCCAGGTGTTTGTGCCGCACACTTGTGTCGCTTAGCTTAGTCATACAACTACCTCATTGCCCTCTTTTACTTCTTGGCATGATGTGCTGTTTGGGTACTATTTTTTTTTTTTTAAGTGCCATCCTGTCTGACACTACAATGCCACTCCTAGATGGGCCTATTGTTTGTGTCGCTTAGCTTAGTCATACAGCTACCTCATTGCACCTCTTTTTCATCTTTGCATGATGTGCTGTTTGGGGCCTTTTTTTTGTATCTGCCCTCCTGTCTGACACTGCAGTGCCACTCCTAGATTGGCCAATTGTTTGTGTCGATTAGCTTAGTCATACAGCTACCTCATTGCACCTCTTTTTCATCTTTGCATGATGTGCTGTTTGGGGCCTTTTGTTTATATCTGCCCTCCTGTCTGACACTGCAGTGCCACTCCTAGATGGGCCAATTGTTTGTGTTGCTTAGCTTAGTCATACAGCTTCCTCATTGCACTTCTTTTTCTTCTTTTCATGATGTGTTGTTTGGGGCCTTTTTTTTATATCTGCCCTCCTGTCTGACACTGCAGTGCCACTCCTAGATGGGCCAATTGTTTGTGTCGCTTAGCTTAGTCATACAGCTACCTCATTGCACCTCTTCTACATCTTTGCATGATGTGCTGTTTGGGGCCTAGTTTTTTTAAGTGCCATCCTGTCTGACACTGCAGTGCCACTCCTAGATGGGCCAGGTGTTTGTGCCACACACTTGTGTCGCTTAGCTTAGTCATACAGCAACCTCATTGCACCTATTTTTCTTCTTTGCATCATGTGCTCTTTGGGGCCTAGTTTTTTTAAGTGCCATCCTGTCTGCAACTGCAGTGCCACTCCTAGATAAGCCAGGTGTTTGTGCCGCACACTTGTGTCGCTTAGCTTAGTCATACAGCCACCTGGATGCAACCTTTTGGCCTAAAAACAATATTGTGAAGTGTGAGGTGCTCAGAATAGACTGGAAATGAGTGGAAATGAATGTTATTGAGGTTAATAATACGGTAGGATCAAAATTACCCCCAAATTTATTTATGGTTTTTTTCAAAAATCATTCAAAACTAAAACATAAAAGAGTGGTTTTGGCAAAACCAATCCAAAACCAAAACACGAGCGGGGAATTAGAACCAAAACCAAAACACGAAAAGTGCCTGTCGCACATCTCTAATATTTATGGTAGTTACACAATTTCAGTCTAGTTATAAAGTAGGTCACTGCAATTCACTCAGATCTGCAAGCAATTTAGCCTCACATATAGAGGCACAAATCTGATCACATCATTGTGATTGGTGGCGTACTCTACCACTTATAGGTCCAAAGATGACACTGCAGATGGCAATGCTAACATCAGCCAATCAAATTTTCATATACAAGTGTGCCAATAATGAATTACTAAATTGTACAACTGGTCATACATAATATAATGCAATTGTAGGACATAGTAAGAAACTGTCCTTGTCTGTTCATGGAATAAAGACTTTTCTGTAGCAAGTAAATAGTCCACAATTTCAAATACTTCAGGTTTGTTAGAGAATATAACAACTAATTGACGTTACTATTAAAGCAAAATCAATACAGGCGCTATAATAAATAAAATAAATGTGTTCACACTAATATATTAGTACATAAACTGCAGCTCCCATATAAGGTGTCTGTAACACCTAAAAACACAGTATATTTTTTTGATATAATTATAATTATAACTATATAAGAGAGCGCAAGGTGCTGAATTGATAAATACAATTTATTAAAATGTTTAAAAAATATTAAATACAATCAATAAACAAGAAAATAACTGATTAAGGAGCATAAGATCGACTGACCATCCTAGTGATTAATAGGAATGTCCCATTTTTTGTGAAGCATGGGGTATCCAATTAGTATTAGTGGAACTAATACAGAGTATTAATGAAGAGACGTCTCACTTCAAGCTCTGTTTAGAATACAAAGTCCACCGTGGATTAAAGTGCCTCCGTATAAGTTATACTGGAAAAGGTATGTACTATAAGGGAATTTAAACGCCACCCTTGATGAGATTGATATTGATATCTCCAAGCCAACGTACTGCTTCACTTTTCAACCCCCACACATAACACTGGAAGCTCACCACAAAAATGATGAACAGAAGCCGTGTCCTGTAGCAGTCAGGAGGCCAGATGATGCGGGAGCAGCGGTGTGGAGACGATGGCAGGTCTCAGATATCGATAACACCGCAAGAGTGGAGACGATGGCAGGTCTCAGGTGTCTGCAGCACCGCAGGTGTAATGATGGAAACTAGCCGTATCCTGTAGCACTCTGGAGGCCAGGCAATGCGGGAGTAGCAGTGTGGAGACGATGGCAGGTCTCTAGTGTGGTAATGGGCGGACGTTGGCAGGTCCTGGGGGGGGAAGCAGACGCGGCTGTTGGTGGCGGAGATGGTCGACAGTCAGCCCAGCAACAATTGTAGAGATGGTCAGGACCATAAAGTTGTAGCTCCAGCCCTAATTAACGCGTTTCTCCGACTTAGGGGCAGTCGGTTTCATCAGAATGAGTTCCTGTGCTTTAGAAGTAGCTGATATTTAAAGGGATCATCATCCAATGAGAGACGCCTCCTAAGCACTTACTTTGGATTAAATGCACCTGAATAAATTAATGCCAGTGTGAACCTAGTTATACATATAATTCAAAATACAGACCATAACCATTGTGCTTTCAAATTTATAGCAAGACCATTACCATTCATTAGATAACATCTTACACTTTCTAACTAAACAAATATAACTATCTAATAATTAATAAATAATTAATAAATAATTAGTTAAGTAAATAAAATAAAATACAATCTAGCAGGCAGCACAGAGCGATAAATAGCTTACATAATTCTTATATAATAATGAAATATACCTATTGTTAGCATTGGTTGGTAAAAGTCCCTGTGGCTCACCACACTAATACCACAAGCCCCCAACTGCACAGACCCGGGTTCAAATACCACCACAGAGACACTTAAAATTAGTCATTATTATTTTGTTCTATAATTCCATTATTACTATTATGAACAAAAAATAAATAAAAATATAGAACCCAAGTTCAATTAAATTATTTAAATTAACCCCCTTACAGAGTCATAATCCATTGTCCATTACAATTCAGAAAGGACATATGAAAAAAATATATTTTATAAGAATGATGATGCATAGCACCTGTAAATGGATATATATACATACAGAATATTTACTTAGTATAATGTCCACCACATTGATACAGCTCGCAATGTAGATGTATTTGAAACCTTGAAAGTTGACTGGTATTCACTCATCAGTTGAGGGAAATCATTAGTATAGATACGTCCAATGACAACCACTTTATCATGTTTATATATTGAATCCCCTAAATCAGATGTTATTCATTTCGATACAGTCATTTAGACCATCTGGAAAGAGAGTACCAAGCGTATGTATCCAAAAGGCCTCTCGCTTACATAGGCGATTATATCTATCGCCACCCCTAGTAGTAGGTTCAATATGTTCAATACCCTGTATACTTATACATTTGACATCTCCATCATGGTTATCTAAAATATGCCTAACTAGACTGTGTTGACTAGTACCTCTTTTAATATTATTCTTATGTTCCAAAAACCTAATGTGTAACAAACGTATCGTCCGACCCACATATTGTACCCCACAGATACAGCTTATAGCATAAACAACATAATCCGTTCTACAATCAATGCTGCCCCGTATCTCAAATTGTGTGCCATAAGTATGTGAATGGACTTTAGTAGTCTTATCCATAATGAATAAGCAAGTATCACACCTCAGTTTCTTACATTTATAGCACCCATGAGGCCTTTTCGGTCTCTGTAGCCACATATTCTTACTAGCTATTGAATTAGTGTCCAAGGTTTTGAAATGACTAGGGGCAAGATACGTTTGTAAATTTGCAGCTCTTTTGAATGTTATACACGGTTTCTCATCTAATATAGTGGATAAAATTCTATCTGTTTTCAACACAGAGTAATTTTTATTTATAATGGTTTGAAGTTCTTTTGACCCTGTATTGAATTTTGTAATAAATCTGGGCTGTTGTAAATCAACCTTAGGGAGGTGATCATCCCCCAATTTTGGTACTAATAAGGAATCTCTATCCCTCAAACGTGTCTCCAATAAGGCATCCTCCATTAATTTATCCGGATATCCCCGGTCTTTAAATGCAGAAGTAAGTGCTGAGGCTTGACTCTCAAACTGTACTAACTGGGAACAATTACGGCGAATTCTGAGATATTGGCTTTTAGGGATGTTATTGAGCCAAGGGCGAAAATGGCAGCTTCCATAATTCAAAAAATTATTAGTATCTACCTCCTTACGGAAAGTAGAAGTGACAATTGTATCCTCGTTGATAGATAGATCAATATCCAAGAACGTAATATGTGAATCGTGAACAGTGCTCGTGAACAGTAAACCATAATCATTAGAATTCAGAAATGTGAGAAAAGATATAGTGGATTGTAAGTCCCCATCCCAGATAAAGAACAGGTCATCGATGTAGCGACCATATAGTACCAAGTTCGCCCCGAATGGGCCTCCCCAAATAAGGGACTCCTCCAAACGACCCATATATAAATTAGCAAAACTCGGGGCGAACCTGGCACCCATCGCCACACCGAGGACCTGTAAATAAAACAAACCATCAAAAGTGAAATAATTATGAGATAATATAAATTTAATAGCGTCAATGATGAATTGACGCAGTGAGTCATCCATAGAATTATCTGTTTTTAAATAATATTCAACAGCCGATACTCCCAAACCATGCGGTATGTTACTATATAGGGACTCCACATCGCAAGTAAGAAACATATAATTACTTTTCCATTTTACGTTCTTAATCATGTTTAAAAATTGGGTGGAGTCCCTAATATATGATTTAAGAGTAGTGACATGGGGTTGAAGAAATGAATCAATGAAAGCAGACAAATTAGAAGTGAGGGACCCAACACCAGAAATAATAGGACGCCCAGGAGGTGATAGGAGTGATTTGTGAATTTTAGGAAGGTGGTAATATGTGGGGATAATTGGAAATTTATTAAATAAAAAAGCATATTCGGTCTTGGATATTGTCCCATCCCCCATCGCAGAGTCCAAAAGTATCTTAATTTCACACTGAAATTTCATAGTAGGATTCTCGCTCAATGTTGTATAGAATCGGTTATTATTTAATTGTCTAAGTGCTTCAATGACATAATCGCTGCGATCTTGTATTACTGTACCCCCTCCCTTATCTGCTGCCTTAATGATAATACTATCATCCTTCATAAGATTCTTTAAGGCAGTTCTTTTCCGTGGATGTAAATTATCTCGCTTCTTTGAGACCAATTTTGGAGCATTACAGAGTGTTTGAATATCTTTTAACATAAGATCATAAAAGGCTTGAATATTACCACTCATGTGTTGGAGGGGATAAAATTCCGATTTATTACGGAACTTTACCTCCCTCTCGTTTACTCTATCAACATTATAGATTTTAGTTAAGGGACCCACGTTGGAGCTTTCTTTTTCCAATTCTATAAGCATTGTTAGAGAATAGAACATTTGATTTTCTTGGTACTTTTTCAATATTATGGCTAGGGTCTAATTCAGACATGATCATAGATGTGCGAAAAAACGCATGTCTACAATCAAAATAGTAGGCATGCGGGGGTACACCCAGCCCAGGGCTAGCCAGGCCCTACACCCCCCGCTGACGTGCAAAAGTATTGCACAGTGGCGATGCATTTGCAACTGCTGAGTAGCTCCCTGCCTACTGCAATCTGCCATGTTTTTGAATGCAACGGCTGCTTGTGACATTACGCAACCGCCGCGGCTCACCCCGCAAATGGTCCGGACAATGCAGGAGCCCCCCAATTCCGCGACATGCCCCCAAATGCCTCTACCTGTCAGTCAGGCAGAGGCGAACGTACAAGTGAGATGTCTTTGCATCTGTGTGCACACGCGCAGTGCAGCTTCTGCACGCGCACACACGGCATAGGGCTTCAGCCTGTGATTGCTGCCGCTGCATCGACCAGGTCTGAATTGGGACCTAAGTTACAGGGCCTTGGTGTTGGGGTGGAAATAGGGGAATTTGAAACCCAAAAAGGGGCAATTTTGACAGGAAAGAGTAGTGATCAGTAGAGTAGTGATCGGTGTCCTGGATTTTTATATTTAAGGACTCTGCATTTTGTGCCATTTTGCAAATACTATCATTTGAACTATGTCCTTATTAATTTGATTTGATCACTGTGCATACAGGTTTACGAAAATATACCAGTTACATCCTCAAAGTGTCTGCTAGTACTGTAAAAGGGGAAGGTGTTCACAGTGACGCTCACAACATTTCTACAGACGAAGATGGTAAGAGTATATACATTATTCTTTAACATAATAAACATCTAGAATATGGTTATAGGTCTGACACCATATTCATGAACCTCATTGACAGGCCATGTGGTAGAAATTCTAAATCAAGTGGAGGTGTTGTCCATAGCAACCAATCAGATTCTACCATTTTCTAGAATGCAAAAGAGAAATTATTGCTTAGATCAGATTGGTCGCTATAGGCAACACCACCACTTTTAATTTTTAGAAACTTTAGTAAATTTACTCCAAGTCTAACGTACATTGAAACTACTTACATGAAATGGTTAATCTATGGTCAATGCACGGTTTTCAATTAGAATGCAACCTCTCAGCTGCAGGAGTTGCCTATCTTTTATTTTCATGTCTGCATTTATTCTGTTTGACTGGTAGATCCCTGTGTTACGTATGTCCTGCCTAGAGCTGTGGATTACTGTGTCATTTTATAAATCATTGATAATAATAATAATAATCATCTCAATAAAGGTCCATAAGCAAACCAGAATCATCTAAATTGTCTGGAGGCGGGAGGATTATTAATGAGTAAAATCTTTCATAATTTACATTGTGTTGGCTCCTCCACCTAATTCATGTTTCGAAACACGTCTTCCTTTCAGCTGTCAAATTTTCAAGTCATCCCACTCAAACATCATGTAGAGTTTGCTGACAACAGAATTCAAATACTAACAACAGTAGTTCAGAGAGAGACAAAATATCTTACAAAAAATATGCCAAGGCTGAGAATTGCTGCTGTAGATAGCAGGCATTAAATAATATGTGGCTGGGGCTTAAACTGGCACTCATATGAAAGCTATGTAAATACAATTATACATACTGTACATTGTTTTTTTTAGAAAATTGCAGTCAGGTGTCAACCAGATATTTAAATATATGTAAACAATAAAATGATAATGCCTATAGACGTTGACATTACGGAATTACCTATTATGTGCAATTATTGTAGATAATTATATCTCAGGAAAATTGTTAGGGTCTCCTGCCCTGTGCTGCCACGTCGTCATGGCAACCGGGAGACAAGTGCTAGCGGAGTAACCTGAGCGCAGCTGATACTCCGGTTCGGGTCTTTTGCTGTGCAGTGGTTACAGGCTCTGTGCACGGCAGGGGATCCGGTGCTGGTTTTTGTGCCCACAGTCTGTGAGGTCTGAGTGGGGCGTGGACAGCACCTGCTTTATAAGGCCTCTTCTCAGGTTAAGCAGATGCTGCTGAATCTTTGTTGGTTAGTCAGTTCCTGAAAGTTAGCCAGTACTGTGTAACTTTGTATTTGTTGTTGCTTACTGCAAATAGGCCTGGGGATTTGGTACTACACTCTGCCAATCCAGACCTAGCAGTAAGACTGGAGTCAGTCGTTTAGCTTGCTGGGGTTCTTTTACTACTCTGTGAACTTAGCAAGTTTGCGGCTGTATTCTAAGACTTGCCTGCCTAAATCCTGTCTCACTGTGCAAGGTGTCAGGTGTCAGTTTAGTGGCAGTAAACTGAACCTGTGCACTGCAAGTGAGAATTAGGATTGTGGAGACTCTCCTTGTGTCTATCATTCCATCTCTGACCAAGGAGTTTACTGCCACACCCGTTGGTAACCCTTTAGGGTTTTGCTGTTGCCCTTAGCAACAGCATTTCGGGTTCTCTACGTATTAAAACACAACATCTTGCTTTTCCCATCTGAGCATTACTAATACTAGGGAGACACCCAGTTCCTTAGCCTCTGGGCTTCTCTGTTCACTTTGTGTGTATTTTGTTAACCTATCACCTTCTGTGTCTGTCTGTGAGTTCATTTGCTTTGCATACCTATCCGTTCAGACACCAGTACATTCCTGCAGGCACTGGTGTGCATAACAGTTCAAACACCAGTACATTCCTGCAGGCACTGGAGTGCATAACAGTTCTGACACCAGTACATTCCTGCAGGCACTGGTGTGCATAACATATTCAGCAGCCTAATACTCCTGTTGAAATTTTGTGGGAATATGGAGCATACCCCTCAAAATACGTTGCAACAGGTGATCGATCAGGTGCAGGTCCTGACTCGACAATTTAATGATTTGTCCATTAAAATGCACACCTCCCAGGCCGCTGGCGGAGCTCCCGCAGCAGCAGCACCTTCAGGGGTTAAGGAGCCGAAAGTAAATCTCCCGGATCGTTTTTCTGGAGATCGCTCGCAGTTCTTTTGTTTCAAGGAGAGCTGCAAGCTATACTTCCGGCTTAGGCCTCAGTCTTCTGGGTCGGAGATTCAGCGGGTGGGCATAGTGATTTCCTTGCTACAAGGAGACCCACAGGTCTGGGCATATGGGTTGCAGCCTGACTGTCCGTCGCTTAAAAGTGTTGATGCTTTTTTTACGGCACTGGGCATGTTGTATGATGACCCTGACAAGACGGCCTCAGCCGAGGCTCATATTTCGATCCTTAAGCAAGGGCGAAGGCCAGTTGAGGTTTACTGTATGGAGTTTCGGAGGTTGGCCCATGATACCCAGTGGAATGACCCAGCCCTGAGACACCAGTACCGAAGAGGTCTTTCTAACCAGATAAAGGACCAACTGGTACAATATCCCTTGCCTGATAGCTTGGATCAGCTCATGCAGTTATCCATCCGGGTGGATAGACGGCTGAGAGAGCGTAGGCTTGAAAGGGAGACTGAGGTTTCCTTCTTTCCCAAGGGAACCTCAGACTCTGAGGAATTTTCCGAGGAGCCTATGCAGATTGGGGCTACCCGCCTCTCCTCGCGTGAGAAGACGCGGAGGAGACAGCAGGGGTTGTGTTTGTACTGTGGGAATAAAGGTCATGTGGTAGTATCATGCCCAGAAAAGCCGGAAAACTTCAGGGCCTGAGGGTGATGGGAAATATCCTGTCAGGCCAGAAGTCAGAATTTCCCAAGAAGACTTTTATCATTCCGGTGACCTTGAAGATCCTCGGTCAAACTGTCAAGACTGAGGCCTTTGTGGACAGTGGGGCCGACGGGGTTTTTATGGACCGCCAATTCGCCCTGAAACACTCTGTTCCCTTAGTACCCTTGGCATCGGAAATTGAGATTTGTGGGTTAAACGGGGAACCATTATCCCAAGGTAAAATTACCTCTTGCACTAGCCAGATTTCTTTGTTTATTGGAGCCACACACTCTGAAAAATTGTCCTTTTATGTGACTGTCTGTACTTTTGCCCCATTGGTGTTGGGGTTACCCTGGTTAAGGGCCCACAATCCTCAATTTGACTGGGTCTCTGGGGAGATTCTTAGTTGGGGTACTGATTGTTTCAGGAGTTGCTTGAGCCTTCCAGTCAGGCTCTCGCAGCTAAGTTTGCCAGGATTGCCAGGGTGTTATGCAGATTTTGCGGACGTGTTCTCCAAAAAAGTTGCAGAGGTACTACCTCCCCATCGCCCCTATGACTGTGCCATTGATTTGTTGCCAAATGCTAAGCTTCCCAAGAGCAGGTTGTACTCCCTGTCACGTCCTGAGACTCAGGCTATGGCAGAGTACATTCAGGAGAACTTGGCTAAGGGATTTATCAGACCTTCACAGTCTCCAGTTGGGTCGGGGTTCTTCTTCGTGGGTAAAAAGGACGGTTCGTTGCGACCCTGCATCGACTTCAGGGAATTGAACCGTATCACGATTAAAAACTCATACCCACTGCCTCTCATTTCGGTCTTGTTTGACCAGCTTCGTACTGCCACCATTTTTTCTAAGATTGACCTACGCGGTGCGTACAATCTAATCCGAATAAGAGAGGGGGATGAATGGAAGACTGCCTTTAATACCCACTCAGGGCATTATGAATATTTGGTGATGCCTTTTGGGCTCTGTAATGCCCCGGCAGTCTTCCAGGACTTCATGAACGATGTGCTCAGGGAATATTTGGATAGATTCTTAGTTGTATACTTAGATGACATCCTAATCTTCTCCCATTCCCTGGAGGAACATCGGAAGCATGTATGCTTAGTCCTCCAGAAACTCAGAGACCACCGGCTTGGGGCGAAGCTGGAGAAGTGCGAATTTGAAGTTCAGCAAATCGCATTTCTAGGATATATTATCTCCCCAGAAGGTTTCCAAATGGAGGGTTCCAAGGTACAGGCAGTCCTGGATTGGGTGCAGCCCACTAGTTTGAAGGCGCTTCAGCGTTTCCTGGGCTTTGCGAATTTTTATAGACGATTTATCGCTGGATTTTCGTCTATAGTGGCGCCTTTGGTGGCACTCACTAAGAAAGGGGCGGATGTTGCTCACTGGTCTTGTGAGGCTAAAGCGGCTTTTGCCCGTCTCAAAAGGGCATTTGTATCGGCCAAGGTGCTGCGACACCCAGATCCAGAACGTCCTTTTGTGGTGGAGGTGGATGCCTCTGAGATGGGTATTGGGGCAGTGCTTTCTCAGATGGGAGTGTCTGATAATCGCCTTCATCCCTGTGCTTACTTTTCCCGTAAATTTTCGCCTGCCGAGATGAATTATGACGTGGGTAACCGGGAATTGTTGGCTATTAAGGATGCACTCGAGGAGTGGAGACACTGGCTTGAGGGGGCTAAGTTTGTGGTCTCAATTCTCACCGACCATAAGAATCTGGCATATTTAGAGTCAGCGAAGCGTCTCAATGCCAGGCAGGCACGATGGGCTTTGTTTTTTGTTCGCTTTAATTTTTTGATAACATATCGCCCTGGGTCAAAAAACATCAAGGCTGATGCGCTCTCGCGGAGTTTTGCTCCAATCCAGGAGACCACCAAGGAGCCGTTGCCCATTGTGTCCCCATCATGTATTAAAGTGGGCATTACCCAGGACCTCTTATCATTAGTCCTTAGAGCACAGGAGCAGGCTCCTCCAGACCTTCCGGTAGGTCTTTTGTTTGTGCCTCCTAGGTTAAGACAGCGAGTGTTCCTGGAATTCCATGCCAAGAAGTCGGCAGGTCACCCGGGTATTGCCAGAACTCGGGAGTTGCTATCTAGGGCGGTGTGGTGGCCCTCGGTGGCTAAGGATGTGGATCAGTGGGTTCGGGCATGTGACATCTGTGCCCGAAATAAGACTCCTAGAGGGGTTCCTGTTGGCCCAGTACATCCACTCTCTATCCCATCTAAGCCATGGACCCACATTTCAATGGATTTTGTGGTGGACTTGCCCAAATCCTCGGGGATGACAGCCATCTGGGTTGTCGTTGACAGGTTTTCGAAGATGGCGCACTTCGTTCCACTGGTTGGGCTGCCATCGGCCAGATGCCTGTCTGAATTATTTATGCTGCATGTTGTGCGTCTCCACGGGTTGCCACTTGATGTGGTCTCTGACCGCGGATCCCAGTTTGTGGCCAAATTCTGGAGGGCATTTTGTTCCGATCTCCAGATTTCTGTCAGCTTGTCGTCAGGCTACCATCCGCAGTCTAATGGGCAGACTGAAAGGGTGAACCAGTCCTTGGAGCAGTTCCTCAGGTGTTATGTCTCCAAGTGTCAGACTGACTGGGTTGCTCATCTGTCCATGGCGGAGTTTGCCTATAACAACGCGGCTCACTCTGCTACAGGGATCTCTCCCTTCCTTTGTGTGTATGGGCATCATCCTAAGGTCAATTCTTTTGACCCCCTGGACTCCACACCTGGTGGTTCCTCTGTGGTTTCGGTCCTTAGAGGTATTTGGCGGAAAGTGAAGAAAGCCCTTGTGTCTGTGTCATTAGTGACCAAAAGGGTTTTTGATAAGCGGAAAAGACCCTGCAGCTTCAAATTAGGAGACTTCGTCTGGTTGTCTACCAAGAATTTGAAGTTGAGACAGCCATCTCATAAGTTAGGCCCCCGGTTCATCGGCCCTTATAAGATCACCAGGGTTATCAATCCGGTGGCATTTCAGTTAGATCTGCCCCGTTCTTTGGGTATCAATAAAACATTTCATTGTTCCCTTTTAAAACGGGCGATTAGTAATCCTTCTTCCAGTGGAAGACCTTCCCCTCTTCTGATACGTGGCCAGAGGGAGTTTGTTGTTGAAAGGATTCTTGACTCCAAGATGGTTCGGGGTCGGCTGTCATTTTTGGTGCACTGGAAGGGGTATGGCCCGGAGGAGCGGTCGTGGGTGCGCAGTTGTGATCTTCATGCCCCCAGACTGATACGCTCTTTCTTCTCGCAGTTCCCCGATAAACCCGGTGGTAGGGGTTCTTTGACCCCTCGTCAGAGGGGGGGTACTGTTAGGGTCTCCTGCCCTGTGCTGCCACGTCGTCATGGCAACCGGGAGACAAGTGCTAGCGGAGTAACCTGAGCGCAGCTGATACTCCGGTTCAGGTCTTTTGCTGTGCAGTGGTTACAGGCTCTGTGCACGGCAGGGGATCCGGTGCTGGTTTTTGTGCCCACAGTCTGTGAGGTCTGAGTGGGGCGTGGACAGCACCTGCTTTATAAGGCCTCTTCTCAGGTTAAGCAGATGCTGCTGAATCTTTGTTGGTTAGTCAGTTCCTGAAAGTTAGCCAGTACTGTGTAACTTTGTATTTGTTGTTGCTTACTGCAAATAGGCCTGGGGATTTGGTACTACACTCTGCCAATCCAGACCTAGCAGTAAGACTGGAGTCAGTCGTTTAGCTTGCTGGGGTTCTTTTACTACTCTGTGAACTTAGCAAGTTTGCGGCTGTATTCTAAGACTTGCCTGCCTAAATCCTGTCTCACTGTGCAAGGTGTCAGGTGTCAGTTTAGTGGCAGTAAGCTGAACCTGTGCACTGCAAGTGAGAATTAGGATTGTGGAGACTCTCCTTGTGTCTATCATTCCATCTCTGACCAAGGAGTTTACTGCCACACCCGTTGGTAACCCTTTAGGGTTTTGCTGTTGCCCTTAGCAACAGCATTTCGGGTTCTCTACGTATTAAAACACAACATCTTGCTTTTCCCATCTGAGCATTACTAATACTAGGGAGACACCCAGTTCCTTAGCCTCTGGGCTTCTCTGTTCACTTTGTGTGTATTTTGTTACCCTATCACCTTCTGTGTCTGTCTGTGAGTTCATTTGCTTTGCATACCTATCCGTTCAGACACCAGTACATTCCTGCAGGCACTGGTGTGCATAACAGTTCAAACACCAGTACATTCCTGCAGGCACTGGAGTGCATAACAGTTCTGACACCAGTACATTCCTGCAGGCACTGGTGTGCATAACAAAAATAAGACAAAGCAAGCAGTTATTATTAGAGTATTCTTTAATTCTTGAAGTATTTATGCAGGCAACTATTAATAAATTCAGTCTAATGGAATATTCAACCATCTAGCCTGTGATCCCCACCCAGATTATTTTAACAGAAATACACATATTCAAATGTGGCCTTAGTTAGCTTTAAGCTACAACATATATACATGGTCTTGTTGTATGTTGTAATATTTGGAAATGTTTGTATCTCTTGATACTGTACATGTATTATTTTCTATTTTAATAATGTGGCGTCGGAGTGTGTTATATGTTGGGTAGCATGGAATGGTTTAAGCCCTGCATGCAATCCCATATTTTTATGATCTCTTCATGTTATGCCCAGCACAGATTTTCCCACCTATTGAAGCCTGAAATAATTATTTCCAGCTCTCTTCCCCCAGCGGAGTTGTGTTGCAAATTACTTTATTTTACATGCATTCACACCTATAAAACAGATTTTGCTTTTATTGGAACCAAAATATTACAGCACAGAATTTGTACAATATATTAAGCAAATCACTTTGGTATGCCTACTGATCTGTGTTCTCATGAAACTGTTCTTTCCATTGAATCACAGAAACAGATGTGTTAAGACTACCATGAAAAATTGTCCTTCATTTTTGTAGCCAAGAAAGTAACACAGTCTTATTGGAGCTGATAGAGTTCAACTACCTGCTCTTGGGTTGACTTAAGTTAGCTTTCAGTAAGTTTAGTCAAATAGTTTTGGTCTCCTCACAAATATAGAATCAATTTTATTTTTTATTTACAGCGCCTTCAACGCCTCCACGCTTCCTTTCTGTAAAACAGTTGTCCAATGTGATTGTGATGTTGTCATGGCAACCACCTCTTGAACCAAATGGAATTATCCTCTTCTACACCCTTTATATCTGGTAAGACTTTCAAAGCTAAAATTTGCCCTCTTCACTATTATTTTAATGCGTTAAGTCCATGTTCTGCATGGGGTGTGCCCAACATACCAGCTGTCCCTAATTTGCAGAGAATGGGTCCACATTTTTGTCACTGAAGATGTGTCTATGTGTCAATCAATTATCTGCATGTTACTGTGGGGGAGAAGTATGAAGCAGTGAAAAAGTGGGCCAGTGAAAAAGTTGCCCATGGCAACCAATCAGCTTTGATGTAACATGTATCAAGTGTATTGTATAAAAGTATAGGTAGCAGCTGAATGCTTGCCATGGGCAACTTATCCACTCTTTTCACTACTTGATACATCTACCCCTGATTCTCTTGTTGCAACTGAATGTTATCCAGTAAATGTATAAATTTCACGTTGAAATTCAAAGCAGCACTTAATATTAGTGCCGCTTTAAATTTTGAGGTCAGACATTCTAGGAGTGATGTGCAAAGGCCACCACTTAGTTAACCTAGCCCCTTGACCAACACTAAGAGGGGTATCTAGTAAAGATCAGTTTTGTTCAGCAATTGAAATCAATTCAAATAGTAATAATACAATTGACTAACTTTTTATCATTACAAGAAGCAACACCTGAGATTGGGATGGTTGTGGCCTTGAGCAAAGTTCAAATAGAGGCATCTGAAAGTGGAAGAAATGTTCAATGTGCTATGCCCTCATGATGGAAGAGGATAATTGACCTGAAATCTGTAGGGGACCTGAAGCATACAGTTCGGCCGAGCCTATGGTTATGTAGTAGCGAATTCATCAAGATCTGGAGAAGGGGGTAAAATATACAGGGCACTTCCATTTATGCTTAAATAAGTAAAGGTCAGGAACTTATTTTGAGATGTCCAGTGCCTGGACATATGTGCACTGCTGACCCAAGGTGTTGTCCTTAAACTGAGTAAATAAAACGCTAGGTCAGAATCAGCTACCAATATGACCTCCCCAACCTCTGAGGCTTGCATCTGTGGTTAACAGAATCCAACTTTGAATCCCGAACCTTCGGCCCTCTGTCAGGTGAGAAGTCTGAAGCCACCACAGAAGAGAAATCCTGGCTTTTGGCGACAGACGTATCTTCTGGTGCATGTGGAGATGCAATCCGGACCATTTGTCAAACAGATCCAGCTGGAAGGGCCTTGCGTGAAAACTTACGTACTGCAGTGCCTCGTAAGCGGCTACCATCTTCCCCAGAAGGAGAATGCATAGATGCACCGATATCCAGGTTGGTTTCAGAACATCCCACACCATCGACTGGATTACCAAAGCCTTTTCCATTGGAAGGAATACCTTCTGTGCCTCCGTATCTAGTATCATCCCCAGGAACGGAAGCCTCCGTGTTGGTTCCAGGTGAGATTTTGGTAGGTTCAGAATCCACCCGTGATCCCGGAGTAGATGAGTTGAGAGGGCAATGTTATCCAGCAACCGCTTCCTGGATGGTGCCTTTATGAGCAGATCATCCAGGTACAGAATTATGTTCACTCCCTGTTTGCGGAGGAGAAACATCATCTCTGCCATTACCTTGGTGAACACCCTCGGTGCCATGGAGAGGCCAAATGGCCAAATGGCAGGGCCTGGAATTGGTAGTGACAGTACTGTAATGCAAACCTTGAGGGGGCCAGATTGGAATATGAAGGTACGCATCCTTGATATCCAGAGACACCAGGAATTCCCCCACCTCCAGACCTGAGATCACCGCTCTCAGAGACTTCATCTTGAATTTTAACACCCGTAAGTAAGGGTTCAGTGACTTGAGGTTTAAAATGGGTCTTACCGAACCGTCCGGCTTTGGTACCACAAACAGGTTGGAATAATAACCTTTGTTGCGCAGATGAGGTGGAACTGGAACAATGACCTGAGTCTGTACCGGTTTTTGAATTGCTTCCTGTAAAGTCATACTTGCTTCCTGAGAAGCTGGTAAGCCTGATTTGAAGAATCTGTGAGGTGGGAGTTCCTGAAACTCCAGCCTGTACCCACAGGTGGTAATATATTTGACCCAGGGATCCTAGCATGATGTTGCCCATATGTGACTGAAATCTCTTTATTGGGCTCCCACCTGCCTGTCTTCCAGGGAGTGCGGTCCACCGAAGGCAGAACCTGAGTTCTGTTCCTGTGAACCTGCAGTTGCTGGTTTTCTGGGTTTACCTCTATAGCCTCTGGAGGCTGTAGAAGACCCTCTGGTTTTATTTTTAAATTTGGCTGTCCGAAAGGACTGCAAAGTTGGAGCCGAGTAGGTCTTCTTAACTGGGGGGGGGGGGGGGGCGGGGGGGGGGCTGCGGAAGGAAGATATGTAGACTTACCCACTGTAGCCTTGGATATCCACGTATCCAGTTCATCTCCAAACAGTGCCTCACTTGTGAATGGTAGGCTTTCCACGCCCTTCCTGGAATCCGCATCCACAGCCCCTGCATGCTGACACTGCCATAACAGTGGTGCGTGCGTTGAGCAAGCCTATTTCTTTTATGGCCTCCACCATAAAATTTGCAGAGTCCTGTATATGTTATAGAAGTAAAACTACCTCCCCCCTGGATAAAGAATCTAATTCCTCAATAAGGTTACCTGACCATTTTGCAATGGCCCTAGTGATCCATGCACAAGCAATAGTGGATCTTTGGGCCAGCCCAGCAGCTGTATATACAGATTTGAGAGTGGTCTCAATCTTGCGGTCAGCTGTGTCCTTTAAGGAGGCTGCCCCAGAGACAGGTAAGATTATTTTATGTGATAACCTAGATACCGATGCATCAACAATCGGTGGATTTTCCCATTTCTTCCTATCATCCTGAGGAGAAGGGAAGGATGTGAGTAAACTTTTTCGGATCTGAAATTTCTTATCAGGATTAACCCAAGTCTCTTCAAATAGGGAATTCATCTCTTTTGATGCAGGAAAAGTAGCAGAGGATTTCTTTTTTACATTAAAATAAGATTCCTCATCCTCCTCTGTCACCTTATCAGGAATGTGCAGGATGTCTCTAATAGCTTCAATCAGGTTCTGTATTCCTTGTCACAGAGCAGCATTTCCCCCTCCTGAGTCCACCTCACCCTCCTCCGCGTCTGATACGTCATCATCAGTATCAGCCTGCAGGATCTGGGCCAGTGTACGCTTTTGCGGACAAATGGTAGGTTTCTGAGATGCCGTTATGGGAACTGAATCTCTATTCATCAGGTCATCCACAGACTGCCTTAAGTATTGCGTCTCTCTTTCATTATGGGATAATCTATTTTAAATATTTGAGATCATCCCTTTAAGGGAATCCAACCATGGTGGTTCGTACCCACTAGCCTGAGAATGTGTACTATCCTGAGTACACTGTTGTGATCCCCCTGAGGAAGAAAGACACTCTGCCGTGCATGAAACACACTCCTTGCCTGACATTGTAAATGTGAAGCACACACATACACACACACACACACACACACACGCACACACACGAAAGGTTAAAACCCACACAGAGCCCTTCCAGGGAGACAGAGTATATAGGAGCCCTTAATGCTAATGCCAAGCTTAGCTGGGTCACAGACTAAGTACCCTGATAGGGGCTTAGTACTCTAATAATGTTCCTCCTCCTTACTATGACACCCTGGTACCGCTGAGGTAAGCTGGAGTCCTTCTGGAGAAGCTGCACTTCCCTGCCAGTCTGTCTGTGTAGAACTGCAGAGAGAAAATGGCGCTGGTGAGCCGCTCATAGTGAAGCCTCGCCCCCTTAATGACGCGCTGTCTTCACGGTTTTATTTTAAACTGGCTGAGGTGTTTTAGATGCTTAAACAGTGGGACATAGCCCCTGTAAGCGTATTTGCCAGTGTGGGTACTGTATAGGATGACTCAGCTCACCCCTCATAGCGGTGCAGCCTGCGCTGATCTGAGCCTGGAGACACAGCCTGCTCCTCAGCGCTGCGCTCCGTACTCTCATGCCGCCATAATAGCCGGCGACCCGCTAACCGGGACGCCGGCATAACACTCACCACTCTTCTTTCTTCTGGCTCGGTTAGGAGTGGCGGCATGCTGTGGGAATGTACGCTCGTCATGGTGGGGCTTGCGAATGGTTTCCTCAGGAGCTCAATGTCCTGTCAGCGGGGAACGGGACCATTAACCTTATAGGAGGTTGGCCCGTTCCCCCACTAAGTCCCACGAAGCAGGCAGACTTATGCCGACCAGACCTTCCTGAAAATAACAAGCGTGACCGGCTCCTCCGGCACATTTTCTAAACTGAGTCTGGTAGGAGGGACATAGAGGGAAGAGCCAGCGCACACTATAAAATTCTTAAAGTGCCCAAGGCTCCTAGTGGACCCGTCTATACCCCATGGTACTAAATGGACCCCAGTATCCTCTAGGACGTAAGAGAAAGTACAGTACTAGTTCTATTATGTTTGTGTATTTATTATTATGGTATGTTTAACCTTTTCCTGACCACTTATTTATATTATTTCAATGTTTGCTGCAGCCTATAATATAGACCATCTATAGTGTTAAATATTAATACTGTTTTCTATACACTATACAGTGTATAAAAAGACCAATGTTGTTACTAGGTTCTTCTACTGCTTCCTAGACTCCCGCACTTGCTCCAATGTTCCGCAGAGTGGGAGATTGTGTACTGCATTTGGAAAACCCCCTCTAGAAATCCTGCGTTTGCCACTGCATAGTCTGAAAGAAAAAGAAAAACACCCACCCCCTAAACCTAGTTCCTCACAGCAGGCTGAGTACTCTAAGGGAATGCTGGAGCACCTTAGAAATGCTGCATCTTCAGGCAGGCTTCTATAATATGTGAGAGCTTGTCAAGGAGAAGATGCATAAAGGGGGACCCAGACTCAAGTTGACAGACACCTTAAGGGATGGACCCTCACCCATCTAGGTCCTAGTCCCTAAGACCACTCTGGGGTTTGTGCCCCTAAGCAATATAGACCCTGAGGGCGGGTACACACTGAATGATCTCCGCACGATATGTCATTCAGAGCGACATATCAGCCGGATCATTCAATGTATACCCACTATTGCACTCTTCCACGGGTCGCATGTGACATCTTCTGGTTGGCCATGCTGCATGGCCAACCAGAAGATATTGTGTACAATGCCATGCAAATGCAGCATTTAATTGTACATTGGCCATCATAGCCTGCATCCCAGCCTGTTCAGCACATTGCTGGCCTCTCTATGTGGTGTGGAAATGCAAAACAACAAACACTTCAAATACTGACAGCTAATGAAAACTCCTAGTGCACTTCCCAGCAACCCTGACCTGCTGCGGCAACATAGTTGCATATTTCCTGCAATATGGTACGTATTCAGGTAAGGCCTTTCCCCCATTCTTTTTTCAAAATCCACAGGGAATAAAATGAAGAACAAGAAAACAAAAATCTAATAACGCAACAAGAAGTGTTTGAAGCAACGGCACTGAGCGACTGTGTCCTTAATTGACTGGGAGGATCAATAAATGCTCAGCTAATCACAAGCAACTAACTATATAAAGAGAGGGCACGATTACAGCACAGAACCAGCTCATCCCTATCTCGGGCTGGACTCCAGGGCAAAAATAAATAATAAAGGAGCAAAAGGTGTAACTGCACTAGGCCCATTAAGATAAGGGGCATCCATGAGGAGACTGTATTTAAGAGGGTCTAACATTTTATAGGGAGACAATTCAGCTTGAATTAGATGAATATTGTTTTTTGATGTGTACAATTAAGATAACATTAAAACATAAAACAGATGGATACTATTTTCAGTCTTCTATTAAACCATTTTACTGCCCTAACTTCATTCCTAATATTTGAAAACAATATTGTGGCCGGTGCAGACTTGAACTTACTTGCGTAAATTCGCACTGCGCATGTGCCTAGTATGGATGCATGCAAGTATGGTCAATGCAAGGTCACAGGCATTCTGGCTCAGTCTTGAAATCTAAGTTAAGAGCACAAGCTCTGCACAGAACAGAACCTCTACACCAGACTCTATCTGATCATTCTTGAAGTCTATCTGGAGTTCTACATCCTGGAAGTTCTGTATTTGAAAAAAAGATCACACAGAGTAATTTATCCCAGCAGAAACAGTATTCTGTAATTGAATTAATTTTATTAAATTACAGAATATTTAGAAAAATGCAGCGAGTATGTCAGCAAAATGATATTGTAGTACATTACATTATTATATAAGCTGATTAAGTGTGTGTCTAGCTGCAGGTCCCGCCCCCTCTCTTCCCTCACAGCTCTAACTGGCTGACAGACTTTCAGACACACGGGCTAACTTGGGAACAGAGCAAATAAAAAACCATGGAGAACCATGGAAAACCATCTTATAGTGCACGCTGTGAAATACAGGCAGTGAGATGGGTGTTGAGGGGGACAGAGATGACAGACAGGGTGACTATTGTGAGTGGGGGGTTGTCTAAATATTTAGCATATAGTCACATGCTGCGCACCAGGATATGAGCGACATATCTTTGGGAAAAAAGTCATTTGACCCAGCTTATTCCCTGATCATTTGTGAGAAGTACCGTTTAAAGAGTTGGATACATTTGAGAAGTATTTGAAAATAAATGTCTAAAAGCTGCATACAGTAGTATTTATTATTGTTTGTGCATCTTTATTCTTCGTTTAAGTGGCATGCTTTCAGTATTTCCAAATTGCTGCTTTATAAAAACACATTGTAATTATTTATTTTTGGCTTTTGTAGGGATGAAATGTCATCCAAAACTCTCAATATTGAAGAAACCTCTGTGGAATTTGAAGATTTGGAAAGCAACCATGAATACAGTGCATATGTCACATCTAGTACTAGATTTGGGGACGGAAACGCCAGAAGCGATGTTTTAACATTTAAAACTTTAGAAGGAGGTACATAGTAAATGCTAAGACTGCTCACAAATATGGTTTCTGTATGTTTGTAATGGTCAAAGAGCACACAATGGGGGGAATTCAAATGTTTGAAAAGTTGGTTGGGTGTCTGTTTTTTCCTGTCTATTAGATAGGAAAAAACAGACACCCAACTGACTTTTCAAACAATTGAATACCCCCCTAGTCTTTGCATTGTGAAATATTGGGAGCTATACGATGACCAAGTGTTACTGCACATGTTTTTATGAAGAGGGCAACATTTATGGTATATTTTCAATTATCGTCTATGGGCGGTGTCCGATTAGTAACGGTAATTTACAGTGGTTAATGGATTCTCCAGGGGCTATCCAATTATCCCCAATAGCCGGCATTTGAGGCACACAAAGCATAATTCCCGGTAAGCAGCCCTCAGAGCTGCGATAATACATGTGTGCATAATACATGGGTCTGGATACTTATCCCAAATACCATGTGTTAGATGAAAATGGGACATTTTTATCTAGAAAAAACAGGCTTAAATTGGATAGCCCGATAATGACCATCGGTCAAAAAAGAAAGAGAAATTGATCACGGCTAATACGATAACCACCCTATATCTTTTTCAAATGTAAAAAATTTAATATGATAGAACTTGTTCTCAGGCAATCAATAGGTCACAAAACCTTGGAGGGCCTCACCTGGTTTGGGAGTCAACAGTTGGACATTTATGTATTAAATTTATGGGTGGGAAGCAGGGCCAGATTAATACTGGTGGGGGCCCATGGGCAATGAAGTTGTGGGGGCCCCCACTAGTAACAGTGATGTCAAATCCTGAGGCACCCACCCCACCCTTACACACAAACACATACACATACACATGCACCCCTGTACACACACACCTACTGTACACACACACACATTTGCCGTGGGACTGACTCTAGACTGAGGAGCTTCTTGGCAGCCGCTGTTCATGAACAGCTCAGCCGCTGGATGGGACTCCTCCACTCACACTGCATTATGTGGGGGCTCCTAATGTGTGGGGGCACGGGACAAACGCCCCTGTTGCTCCCTTAATCAGGCCCTGGTGGCAAGTATAAGTTTCTTGTTTTATTTTTAATTTGCTATCCAAAGTATATGTTGTATGAATCACAGTTATTTTATTTATTTTTTTAAAGTTCCAAGTGATCCACCAAGGAATATGTCTTACAAAAATATTACCTCTTCTTCAGTAACGATTTTCTGGAGTCCACCCAAGAAGCCAAATGGATTTATACATTATTATACTTTATATTACCAGAATTCTTCTGGCACCTATATTAGGGTAAGGAAATTGATCTAGACTATGTAGAGTGTACAGTAGGTGTAGCTTAAACTGTAACATATTATATGACTAACACTAAATTTTGTTGCTAGAAATACGTTGAGGGAGGGAATTGTTTTTACACTACTAAGAATAAATCTGAATGTTTGTCTTTAAAATAACCCAACAAAACCCTCATATTCAAGTTTATCAAAAGAAATTTCTGGTAAAAGGGTCAAGAAAACATTTTCGCTTGAAGTAAAAAATATTGTATAGGAAGTTCTGTAAATCCGTACATACAGTATATTGCTATCTTGTATATTTATTGCTTTTACTGAAAGTATGAGCTGATGAATTATATTTGTCTGAAAGATGAGCTATGATGACATCATACACACTTGGCTAATAGTTGTGTCATTTCAATATTGCTTTGGAACACCTATGTATTATAATGAGTAACATAATATTACTACTTATTGTTAATGTTTTCACGGTAAAGGGAAGTGAGACTGATAAACTTGGTGATATCAACCAATTGGGCCGATATTACCATGTGAGTGACTGCAAAATTGTGCCTGGTAGTAAATATCAGTTGGATTGTTATTGGGCATATCCATAACTATGGTTATTAGGGTGTAGTATGTTATGCCGGTGCTTGGGATCCCGGCGCCCAGCATACTGGCGCCGGGATCCCGACCGCCGGCATGCAGGCAGCGGGGTGAGCGCAAAAGAGCCCCTTGACGCGCGCCACGCTATTTATTCTCCCTCCGGGGATGTCGTGGACACACCAGGAGGGAAAATAGTTGTCGGTATGCTGGCTGTCGGGATTCCGGCGTCGGTATGGTGAGCGCCGGGATCCTGACAGCTGGCATATCAAATGTCTCCCGGTTATTAGGCAGACCAGTTTTCCCATGAGTGAACAGTGTAAGACTCTAGTGCATGATGATATGTGGTAGTGTGCATTTAGCTGTCCAGTGTTTGTAACTAAAGCTATATACCCCTGTTATTGGGACATGCAGTATTTGGCTAATAAATTGCACACGGTTCTACAATATAGTTGTGAAACGGTCTACTGGAAAGATGTTAGCACTAGTACAATACTTGGTGATCAGTTTCCTTATTACAATATTTATGGCTGGAAAAAGTCACAGTATGTATACTGTAGTTCTTGTCTTATTATGTGGGAATGTAGCTGTCTTTGATAATGGACAAATGCTATGATAGGCGCTAGCACATGAGATCTCTGTCCTACCTGCAGGACCATCTGGCTAGTACTAGTGCATGTGGAGCAGTGCTCACATCCTTCCCAATTTGGTTTTATGAATGCGACAAGTTCCAAACACAGTTCATTAAATGTGTTTAAATAGCAATTGTTTCAGGATGAAGGTAATTCCACAACAGAAGTGAGCAACAAATGCTGCACAGGATAAAAGGAAGATGCTAATTAATGTCCTATACAGCCAAGCTGGTCTTCACAGGACGCTTACTAGTGGAACTCTCGTGCCAGAAAATGAATCTTACATGTTTAAATGTTGGAAACACACTGGTTTATTTTGTTTTTGCATCTGGGTTTTATGTACAAAAACTGCAATTATTTTGATGTTCATTGTGATAAAGTGTTCTTTGTATTACTCTTCAACTACAAAACTCAGGTTGAGTATCCCATATCCAAATATTCCGAAATACGGAGTTTTTTGATTGAGACTATTATAGTGAAACCTTTGTTTTCTTATGGCTCAATGTATACAAGCTTTGTTTAATACACAAAGTTATTAAACATATTGTATTAAATGACCTTCAGGCTCTGTGTATATGAAAACATAAATGAATTATGTGTATGTACACAAATTTTGTTTAATGCACAAAGTTATTAAAAATATTGTATAAAATGACCTTCAGGCTGTGTGTATAAGGTGTAAACAAAAAAGCATTCTGAGCTTAGACTTGGGTCCCATCACCATGATACAGTATCTCAGTATGGTATGCAATTATTCAGAAATACAGAAAAATCTGATATCCAAAATACTTCTGGTCCCAAGCATTTTGGATATGGGATACTCAACCTGTAATAAAAAATGTTTCTATGTGAAAAGAGCTGGGCATGGCTATTAAATAACAATTCTCATCCTATGTGCAAACTAGTGGAAATATTTGTATCCAGATCTTATTGATACAAGATAATATTGTCACTCTGTCAGATGCAACACAGAGGAAGACACTAATTCTGGATTTGGGTCAAATCCTGTCCATACAACCAGGCTGAATTGCACGGGGGTCTATTTACTAAGCCTTGGATGGAGATAAAGTGCACAGAGATAAAGTACCAGCCAATCAGCTCCTAACTGTCATTTTTCAAACACAACCTGTAACATGGCAGATAGGAGCTGGTTGGCTGGTACTTTATCTCTGTCCACTTTATCTCCATCCAAAGCTTAGTACATAGACCCCTATGGGTCACATAAGCCCAATTATTGCATGTTTAGCCTTGTCAATTCCAATATAAGCCATTAGCATATGATGAGATCAGAATATATGTTCATTTCGGTTCTACCATTGCAAAGAAATTTGTTCATGCTGTGTAAGTAGTAATTCAGATATTCAGATTTTCTTCCTGTGTTGCTGAATTCCCTATGAAGCAGATGATTAGCATTTTTTTTAAATCACAAAATTACTTTCAAAAGCAGAATGCAGTGTACTCTCTGATACCCAGTGATATGATATGATATGATATGATTCTCCTAAGTGTGGTGTTGCTGCACTGTGCTAGTAGCTTTGAGTGACCATGGCCCTCATTCCGAGTTGATCGCTCGCTAGTTACTTTTAGCAGCCGTGCAAACGCATAGTCGCCGCCCAATGGGGAGTGTATTTTTGCTCTGCAGGAGTGCGAACGCCTGTGCAGCCGAGCAGCTGCAAACACATTTTGTGCAAAACAAGACCAGCCCTGTAGTTAACTTATTCTGTGCGATGATTGCAGCCATGAATGACACGGTAATGACGTCAGATACCCGCCCAGCAAACGCCCGGCCATGCCTGCATTTTTACAAACACTCCCAGAAAACGGTCAGTTGACACCCAGAAGCTCCCACTTCTTGTCAATATCCTTGCGTCCGCCAGTGCGACTGAAAGCGTCGCTAGAACCTGTGCAGTGCATACGCATGCGCAGATTTGCCATTTTTTACGCAGCAAACAACGCCAGCTAGCGATCAACTCAGAATAATGGCCCATGTACATTCTTGTACACAATGACATGCAGTCAGTGTAGGCCTTCCCAGCACACGTCACTGCTTGCACAGTGTTCTGTTCTCTTGTTAAATAAGCATGTTGGAGTTCTGTACTGTAATATTACCCAACAAGTGAGGACCATGCAATAAGAAGCATCCAGAGAATATAAGCATAGTTAGTCTCGTTAGAACAAAAGTATATAAACTAGCATTGATATCATGGGCTATTTAAGCAGGGGCATTTTAAGAGAGGAGGAGGCCCGTGTTGAGCCTCCTCCGTCGGGCCCCCTCCTCTCTGCCCAGAGCGCCGTAGAGTCTGAGCACTAGAGGGCTCAGACTCTACTGCGCATGCGCAGATCTCCGGGAAAATGGTGCGGCGGCCATTTTCCCTGAGATCTCTCTACTACGCATGCGCAGAACGCCCTGAAAATGGCCACTGGGCCATTTTCACTGTGTTATAGCTGCGCTACGGATGCCGGCGCTGGACTTCGGAGGGGTAAGTATTTTACAAATGGGTGCAGTGTGTGCGGTGGGGGCCCCCTCTGGACTCAGGGGCCCGTGTGCACCGCACACACTGCACCCATTATAGAAACGCCAGTGTATTTAAGGTATTTCTTGTATAATAAAATAGAAATAATTTGTACACATTTTGTATACTAGTATATACCATTAGCTGTGTCATTTGCACAATGGAATGTTATTTATTCCTTCTATGCTCCCTGTGCAGAATGTTGTTTTTTTTTACTTTGTTTTTTTTTTTATTCCAGCTGCCATTGTAAGTAAGAATATACATGTGCGTACTTCTCAAATATAAATTTCTATGCAAATTTTAAATCTGCCCCGCCCCACCTGCAGTGCAACTTGGTTTTTGACAAGGTGCTCAGTTACTTGCTCGTTTTTGCTTATCTCCCAACTTGAATCTGGTCCTATGATTCCAACAAGCCAACCAGTTGGCTGATTGGAACAAACAAATCTGTTAATGAATGAGAACAAATGACAATATTCCCTTCGCTCCCAAACACTGGAAAAAGGATTAATATGGATGTTCACACAAGTTAATTAAATCCATGTTTTACATATATAATATATCCAGCGGCGCTGAGAGAGGGGGTGCGGGTACTGTTTACCCGTGCCCATTGGAAGGGCCTCCCTCTTCCCCATTGCTGACAGCCACATGTCAAGTGGGGGGAGAGGAGTGACTACTGCTGCTGCAGCAGCCTCTCTCCTTGCCCAGCACACAGCACACGCATGACAAGCGCACGCGCCCACTGCCGCTGCCGTCCACTGGTCCTGACACCCAAACCCCCCCCCCCCCCCCCCCCCGCCCTGTGCAGCTTCATGGACGCACGTGTATTACATTTCTTAATATTTTGAATGGAATGGTCTAACCACGCCTCCCCTCTTTGGCCACACCCCCTCTTATCACCTCATCATCTTCTTATCATCTTACCATCATCATCTTATTATCATCTTATCATGGCAAAGCTGTCGGCGCCCTTGAATATAACTAGCAGCAGACAGAATGGAGCTTTCTAAGCACACATTTTGCCACTTCATGGAAAGAAGCCAGTCTCTTATTGCTGGAAGCTGCTCTCTGGTCTATTGCGCTGATTGAGAGCGAAGATCCACACACACACAGCAGACTTTGTAGGAGAAGTTGCTGTTATTGGGCATGTGTAGCAGCTCTGTTCCATCTCTTATATTGCTTGTTGTTGCCATAGTAAAATCATATGACATACTGCTGCAACTGTGGTCATAATTGGCTGGCCAGGAGGGTGGGGAGGACAGGAGATCCATTCTGCAGATGTGCATAATATAATATTTAGGGGGAGATGTAATAAGCAGTGAAAAGAGTGCAGAAGTTGCCCGTGGCAACCAATCAGCTGCTCTTTAAAGTATATTAAATAAACAAAAACTGATTTATGAACAGTTTTGAAGGGAAAAATTCTCACTTAAGTGGTTAAAATATAAATAAACCCCTAAGTATCCCACAAATATAACAGGGAGAGACTGCAGCAGATGTCTCTGATATCTATCACAGTCCCTCCATCTCTGACAGCAGAAGGAGCATCCATATGTGTGGGGATTGCTAGGCTGTCAGGTTTATCAACCGTTTGAATGTGGCAATATCTGCTGTAGCCTACGGGCTACACTTTGAGGAAGTTACTGGGAGAGCATTCCATAGGAACCCTTCCTAGCAATAGCCGCTGCGCATGTGTGGTCAGAAGAAATCCATGCGCAGCAGTGCTGCGGGTTCCTGAACAGGGGCGGATTTAGGGGTGAGGGCGCCTCCTAGGCACAACAGTAACAGCTGCTCTCCGCCTGCCTAATCTTATTACTTTTATTGATTGGTAATAAGCCCTCATTTGATGACAGACACTTTAATAGAATAATAAAGAAAAATCCACATACTATGAATTTTTTTTTTATTTGTAAACATGTATCCATATTTACTAAGTAGGACAGTTTACAAGGGCAGTATGTACATGTCCTACCTTTACATTCCATTCAAGATGGCATATAGGGAGGGTAATTCCAAATTGATCGCAGCCTCAAGTTTGTTAGCAATTGGGCAAAACCATGTGCACTGCAGGGGAGGCAGATATAACGTGCAGAGAGAGTTAGATTTGGGTGTGGTGTGTTCAATCTGCAATCTAATTTGCAGTGTAAAAATAAAGCAGCCAGTATTTACCCTGCACAGAAACAAAATAACCCACCCAAATCTAACTCTTTCTGCACATGTTATATCTGCCCCCCCCTGCAGTGCACATGGTTTTGCCCAACTGCTAAAAAAATTCCTGCTGCGATCAACTTGGAATTACCCCCATAGTGCAGTACAGTGGAAATATTTTGCAGTTACTGGTGCTTTTTGTGCTGAAAGTACCAACACAAGCGCCCAAGTGCCGCCCCTAGGCATGTGCCTCAAGTGCCTAATGGGAAATTCTCCACTAGTCCTGAAGGAGAAGTGCAGTGATTGCTTTAGGAGCAGCGACTATATACAGTAGAGACCTATTGTCCTAATAGAGCAGTGTAATAACTAATAATGGGCTACATTGTACTGTAGACACAGTTAGGGAGGCCAATCCCGGGATCGGGATCGGCGGGATCCCGGGATTTGGGCCTAAAAATGCCGGGATTTGAATCCCGGGATTGGAGCATCCAATCCCGGGATTCACGGGATTACACTGCGCATGCGCGGGAGGGTGGGTGTGTAAGTAATACTACTTACAATTAGGCGGGCGGCAGCCATAGACAAACGCTGAATGCGGCGGCACTTCAAATGTGGCGCCGGCCGCCAGCTCTGATTGACTGGCGGCCGGCGCCACATTTGAAGTGCCGCCGCATTCAGCGTTTGTCTATGGCTGCCGCCCGCCTAATTGTAAGTAGTATTACAATCAGGGAAGCTGCCGCAGCAGCGGCAGCCAATCAGGAGTGACTGCTGCGGCCGCTTCCCTGATTGGCTGCCGGTCCGCCGGCTCTGGTTGGCTGGCGGCCGGCGCTTCATTTGAAATGCCGCCGCGTTCAGTGTGCCCATGGCTGCCGTCCACCTAATAGTAAGTGATATTACTTACACCCAGCCTCCCTCCCGCGCCGCTACCAACCCTCCCCGCTACCTACTGTACACCCTCCCGCCCAGCTACCTACACCCTCCCGCCCAGCTACCTACATCCTCCCGCCCAGCTACCTACACCCTCCCGCACCGCTACCTACATCCTCCCGCCCAGCTACCTACACCCTCCGGCACCACTACCTACACCCTCCCTGCCTTCCACGCCGCTACCTACACCCTCCCGCACCACCACCTACCCTCCAGTGCTGCTCCCTACACCCTTCTTCACTGATCCCTACTGCAATCCCGGGAATCCCGGGTTTGAGCGTTTTTCAATCCCGAATCCCGGGATTGAAAAAACGGCCCGGGATTGGCCTCCCTAGACACAGTGTATTACCTCTATGGATCATTTCCAGTAGCCACAATGCCTGGCCAGTGTAGAAATCTAGCAGGAGGCAATGTCAGCCCCTAATGTTAATCAGATTTGAACATATACATTGTAATACAAGTAACATGTATCTTATTACTGGTTACTTACAGCATCTAGTTAGCTTGCTTCTTGAGGTTTTCTATGATGAGGTGACACGGCAGAACCTTGTTCCTCTGCATCAGTGTCTGACACATGGAAGCACCTGGGCATTATTCCTGCATCACAGTCCCAGCCGTAGCTGCATCCCAGCTTGTCATTTGCTCTCTCGACAGGTGGATCAGCTGTGCTGTATTCTGATATGTCTCCTATGTGACTTAGGAAGTGCTATAGGAGTGGGAGATGGATGGTGACAAAAGCTGCAGGGTCATTTCTATGTAACACATATAGAATGCACATGAAGACTCAGCATGGTGGAGCATGACCATGTAACATAGGACAAGTCCTAAATTGTCTTTCTTATGTGCGGGTCCATTAAACAGAGCACAGGTCTGATCTGCAAGAAATAGTCTGGTTGTGGGCCTGTGTAGCATAGATCGATAGACAGACAGATAGATTGATTTAACAAACAATCAAAAGCCAATATATAAAATTATCTTATCTATGGTAAATCTATAGATTCACAGATAGAAACTCCTCCTCTCCTCTCTGTCTCCTCCTCTCCCCATCTTCACTCTGGGATAATTCCCAGAGGCATATACTGTATGCTGATGTTGTTAATGTATTTGGGATTAGGCCTTCGGCTCCTCTTCTTCCTCTGAAGACACTTGCTTGTTATCTCCTGCACATGCTCTTTGAGTACAAGGCCCAATGCTGCCATAAAGGCACATTTGTCTGGGTCTTCCAGCTTAAGTTTTTTTGCAGTCGGGGGACCCTCAATAGGTTCTTCACCAGAATCCATGGGGCAGATGTATTAAGCCTTGAGAAGTGATAAAGCACTGATAAGTGGAAGGCGATAATGCACCAGCCAATCAGCTCCTAACTGTCAATTTACATATTGGAGTTGATTGGCTGGTGTGTTATCACCTTGCATTTATCACTGCTTTATCATTGCTTTATCACTTCTCCAGGCTCAATACATCTGCCCCCATATCTCCAATCTCCAACTGTCACTACCAAACAGTGATGGATGGCAGTTACTGGTCACTAAGTACCTGAATGCTGTCTGTGACCTCACTAGTGACTTCCTAGGGACTGGAGACATAGTCTCCTGTTTACTAGGCAATAACAGCAGCAAGCTCCCATGGTGCCTTATACCAGTTGCCCACCTGCAATAAGATTAATGGTCGAACACGAAGCCATCCTGGAAGCCATGTTGTCTGTCCATTACTGCCTGCAGAGGCCAGTGCTAGCCTAGCTATTAAAGTACTCAGGGGATTGTATTTATAGAATTGCATTACACAGAAACATATACACATGGGATAGGGCTGCCCCCTTTTGGTTTTTATTTCCCAGGCACTGGGTATGACCGGGTGGAGTGGCCAATATCGCAGTAAGAGTACAACCATTTAATTTGTCAGACAGAACCCGCCTCATGCATCAGACCCCTCATGGCGGTACATATGCCAGTGTCCCATAATATATCTTTATATGACATCACAGGCCCCACAGTGCCCCTTTATGTGCCAGACAGAGCCTCTTTAAATGACACCAGACCCCCTTATGTCCCTACATATGCCAGTGCCCTGTAATGCATCTTTCTCTGACGTCCTAAGTGGATGCTGGGGACTCCGTCAGGACCATGGGGATTAGCGGCTCCGCAGGAGACAGGGCACAAAAGTAAAAGCTTTAGGATCAGGTGGTGTGCACTGGCTCCTCCCCCTATGACCCTCCTCCAAGCCTCAGTTAGATTTTTGTGCCCGGCCGAGAAGGGTGCAATCTAGGTGGCTCTCCTAAAGAGCTGCTTAGAGTAAAAGTTTTGTTAGGTTTTTTATTTTCAGTGAGTCCTGCTGGCAACAGGCTCACTGCTACGAGGGACTTAGGGGAGAAGAAGTGAACTCACCTGCGTGCAGGATGGATTGGCTTCTTAGGCTACTGGACACCATTAGCTCCAGAGGGATCGAACACAGGCCCAGCCATGGAGTCCGGTCCCAGAGCCGCGCCGCCGACCCCCTTGCAGATGCCGAAGAGTGAAGAGGTCCAGAAACCGGCGGCAGAAGACTTTTCAGTCTTCATGAGGTAGCGCACAGCACTGCAGCTGTGCGCCATTGTTGTCAGCACACTTCACACCAGCGGTCACTGAGGGTGCAGGGCGCTGGGGGGGGCGCCCTGGGCAGCAATGAAATACCTATACTGGCTAAAAGATACATCACATATAGCCCCTGGGGCTATATGGATGTATTTAACCCCTGCCAGGTCTCAGAAAAACGGGAGAAGAAGCCCGCCGAAAAGGGGGCGGGGCCTATTCTCCTCAGCACACAGCGCCATTTTCCCTCACAGAAATGCTGGTGGGAAGGCTCCCAGGCTCTCCCCTGCACTGCACTACAGAAACAGGGTTAAAACAGAGAGGGGGGGCACTTATTTGGCGATATGATTATATATATTAAGATGCTATAAGGGAAAAACACTTATATAAAGGTTGTCCCTGTATAATTATAGCGTTTTGGTGTGTGCTGGCAAACTCTCCCTCTGTCTCTCCAAAGGGCTAGTGGGGTCCTGTCCTCTATCAGAGCATTCCCTGTGTGTGTGCTGTGTGTCGGTACGTGTGTGTCGACATGTATGAGGACGATGTTGGTGAGGAGGCGGAGCAATTGCCTGTAATGGTGATGTCACTCTCTAGGGAGTCGACACCGGAATGGATGGCTTATTTAAGGAATTACGTGATAATGTCAACACGCTGCAAGGTCGGTTGACGACATGAGACGGCCGGCAAACCAATTAGTACCTGTCCAGGCGTCTCAAACACCGTCAGGGGCGTTAAAACGTCCTTTTACCTCAGTCGGTCGACACAGACACAGACACGGACACTGACTCCAGTGTCGACGGTGAAGAAACAAACGTATTTTCCTTTAGGGCCACACGTTACTTGTTAAGGGCAATGAAGGAGGTGTTACATATTTCTGATACTACAAATACCACAAAAAAGGGTATTATGTGGAGTGTGAAAAAACTACCTGTAGTTTTTCCTGAATCAGATAAATTAAATGAAGTGTGTGATGATGCGTGGGTTTCCCCCGATAGAAAATTATTGGCGGTATACCCTTTCCCGCCAGAAGTTAGGGCGCGTTGGGAAACACCCCTTAGGGTGGATAAGGCACGCTTATCAAAACAAGTGGCGGTACCGTCTCCAGATAGGGCCGCCCTCAAGGAGCCAGCTGATAGGAGGCTGGAAAATATCCTAAAAAGTATATACACACATACTGGTGTTATACTGCGACCAGCGATCGCCTCAGCCTGGATGTGCAGCGCTGGGGGGGCTTGGTCGGATTCCCTGACTGAAAATATTGATACCCTTGACAGGGACAGTATTTTATTGACTATAGAGGATGCATTTCTATATATGCGAGATGCACAGAGGGATATTTGCACTCTGGCATCAAGAGTAAGTGCGATATCCATATCTGCCAGAAGTTTTTTCTGGACACGACAGTGGTCAGGTGATGCAGATTCCAAACGGCACATGGAAGTATTGCCGTATAAAGGAGAAAAAGACAACGTCTTTTCAGCCTCAGTCCTTTCGTCCCCATAAGGGCAAGCGGGCAAAAGGCCAGTCATATCTGCCATGGGATAGAGGAAAGGGAAGAAGACTGCAGCAGGCAGCCCATTCCCAGGAACAGAAGCCCTCCACCGCTTCTGCCAAGTCCTCAGCATGACGCTGGGGCCGTACAAGCGTCTTAAGAGTTTCAGCACGCAGTGGGCTCACTCGCAAGTGGACCCCTGGATCCTACAAGTAGTATCCCAGGGGTACAGATTGGAAATTCGAGACGTCTCCCCCTCGCAGGTTCCTGAAGTCTGCTTTACCAACGTCTCCCTCCGACAGGGAGGCAGTAGTGGAAACAATTCACAAGCTGTATTCCCAGCAGGTGATAATCAAAGTACCCCTCCTACAACAAGGAAAGGGGTATTATTCCACACTATATTGTGGTACTGAAGCCAGACGGCTCGGTGAGACCTATTCTAAATCTGAAATATTTGAACACTTACATATAAAGGTTCAAATCAAGATGGAGTCACTCAGAGCAGTGATAGCGAACCAGGAAGAAGGGGACTATATGGCGTCCCGGGACATCAGGGATGCTTACCTCCATGTCCCAATTCGCCCTTCTCACCAAGGGTACCTCAGGTTCGTGGTACAGAACTGTCACTATTAGTTTCAGACGCTGCCGGTTGGATTGTCCACGGCACCCCGGGTCCTTACCAAGGTAATGGCCGAAATGATGATTCTTCTTCAAAGAAAATGGACGATCTCCTGATAAGGGCAAGGTCCAGAGAACAGTTGGAGGTCGGAGTAGCACTATCTCAAGTAGTTCTACGACAGCACGGGTGGATTCTAAATATTCCAAAACCGCAGCTGTTTCCGACGACACGTCTGCTGTTCCTAGGGATGATTCTGGACACAGTCCAGAAAAAGGTGTTTCTCCCGGAGAAGAAAGCCAGGGAGTTATCCGAGCTAGTCAGGAACCTCCTAAAACCAGGAAAAGTGTCAGTGCATCATTGCACAAGGGTCCTGGGAAAAATGGTGGCTTCTTACGAAGCGATTCCATTCGGCAGATTTCACGCAAGAACTTTTCAGTGGGATCTGCTGGAAAAATGGTCCGGATCGCATCTTCAGATGCATCAGCGGATAACCCTGTCTCCAAGGACAAGGGTGTTTCTTCTGCGGTGGCTGCAGAGTGCTCATCTACTAAAGGGCCGCAGATTCGGCATTCAGGACTGGGTCCTGGTGACCACGGATGCCAGCCTGAGAGGCTGGGGAGCAGTCACACAGGGAAAAAATTTCCAGGGAGTGTGATCAAGTCTGGAGACTTCTCTCCACATAAATATACTGGAGTTAAGGGCAATTTACGATGTTCTAAGCTTAGCAAGACCTCTGCTTCAAGGTCAGCCGGTATTGATCCAGTGGGACAACATCACGGCAGTCGCCCACGTAAACAGACAGGGCGGCACAAGAAGCAGGAGGGCAATGGCAGAAACTGCAAGGATTCTTCGCTGGGCGAAAAATCATGTGATAACACTGTCAGCAGTGTTCATTCCGGGAGTGGACAACTGGGAAGCAGACTTCCTCAGCAGGCACGACCTCCACCCGGGAGAGTGGGGACTTCATCGGGAAGTATTCCACATAATTGTGAACCGTTGGGAAAGACCAAAGGTGGACATGATGGCGTCCCGCCTGAACAAAAAACTGGACAGGTATTGCGCCAGGTCAAGAGACCCTCAAGCAATAGCTGTGGACGTTCTGGTAACACCGTGGGTGTACCAGTCGGTGTATGTGTTCCCTCCTCTGCTTCTCATACCCAAGGTACTGAGAATTATAAGACGTAGAGGAGTAAGAACTATACTCGTGGCTCCGGATTGGCCAAGAAGGACGTGGCACCCGGAACTTCAAGAAATGCTCACAGAGGACTCATGGCCTCTGCCGCTAAGAAGGGACTTGCTTCAGCAAGTACCAGGTCTGTTCCAAGACTTACCGCGGCTGCGTTTGACGGCATGGCGGTGGAACGCCGGATCCTAAGGGAAAAAGGCATTCCGGAAGAGGTCATTCCTACCCTGGTCAAAGCCAGGAAGGAGGTGACCGCACAACATTATCACCACATGTGGCGAAAATATGTTGCGTGGTATGAGGCCAGGAAGGCCCCACGAAGAAATTTCAACTCGGTCGATTCCTGCATTTCCTGCAAACAGGAGTGTCTATGGGCCTCAAATTGGGGTCCATTAAGGTTCAAATTTCGGCCCTGTCAATTTTCTTCCAGAAAGAATTGGCTTCAGTTCCTGAAGTCCAGAAGTTTGTCAAGGGAGTATTGCATATACAACCCCCTTTTTGTGCCTCCAGTGGCACTGTGGGATCTCAACGTAGTTCTGGGATTCCTCAAATCACATTTTAAACCGCTCAAATCTGTGGATTTGAAATATCTCACATGAAAAGTGACCATGCTGTTGGCCCTGGCCTCGGCCAGGCGAGTGTCAGAATTGGCGGCTTTGTCTCACAAAAGCCATATCTGATTGTCCATTCGGACAGGGCAGAGCTGCGGACTCGTCCCCAGTTTCTCCCTAAGGTGGTGTCAGCTTTTCACCTGAACCAGCTTATTGTGGTACCTGCGGCTACTAGGGACTTGGAGGACTCCAAGTTGCTAGATGTTGTCAGGGCCCTGAAAATATAGGTTTCCAGGACGGCTGGAGTCAGGAAAACTGACTTGCTGTTATCCTGTATGCACCCAAAAAACTGGGTGCTCTTGCTTCTAAGCAGACGATTGCTAGTTGGATGTGTAGTACAATTCAGCTTGCACATTCTGTGGCAGGCCTGCCACAGCCAAAATATGTAAATGCCCATTTCACAAGGAAGGTGGGCTCATCTTGGGCGGCTGCCCGAGGGGTCTCGGTTTTACAACTTTGCCGAGCTGCTACTTGGTCAGGGGCAAACACGTTTGCAAAATTCTACAAATTTGATATCCTGGCTGAGGAGGACCTGGAGTTCTCTCATTCGGTGCTGCAGAGTCATCCGCACTCTCCCGCCCGTTTGGGAGCTTTGGTATAATCCCCATGGTCCTGACGGAGTCCCCAGCATCCACTTAGGACGTCAGAGAAAATAAGAATTTACTTACCGATAATTCTATTTCTCGTAGTCCGTAGTGGATGCTGGGCGCCCATCCCAAGTGCGGATTGTCTGCAATACTTGTACATAGTTATTGTTACAAAAATCGGGTTATTATTGTTGTGAGCCGTCTTTTCAGAGGCTCCGCTGTTATCATGCTGTTAACTGGGTTCAGATCACAGGTTGTACAGTGTGATTGGTGTGGCTGGTATGAGTCTTACCCGGGATTCAAAATCCTTCCTTATTGTGTACGCTCGTCCGGGCACAGTATCCTAACTGAGGCTTGGAGGAGGGTCATAGGGGGAGGAGCCAGTGCACACCACCTGATCCTAAAGCTTTTACTTTTGTGCCCTGTCTCCTGCGGAGCCGCTAATCCCCGTGGTCCTGACGGAGTCCCCAGCATCCACTACGGACTACGAGAAATAGAATTATCGGTAAGTAAATTCTTATTTTTATGGCATCACAGACCATTGTGCCACTATATATGCCAGACAGAGCCTCTTTATACAGTATACATCAAGCCCACTCATGGCTGTACATGTGCCTATGCCCCATAAAACATATTTATATAGCATCACAGGTCCATTGTAACTCTATATATGCCAGACACAGATTCTTTATATACACACCAGACCCCCTCATTGCTGTATATGTACCAGTGCCCCGTAATGCATCTTTATATGGCACTAGCTGTTCTACACGTTCTTCGCACGGGAGTTTATGATTTTCACGATTGTACATATAAATGAGTGTTAATAATTTGGTAAATCTATAGAGATGTAAATTTGAGATGTCTTAATGTAAGTAAATATTAATCTATGGTTCTTGGCATTACCCGAGGACCATTTTCTCATACGTCCTAGAGGATGCTGGGGTCCACTTCAGTACCATGGGGTATAGATGGTTCCGCAGGAGCCATGGGCACTTTAAGACTTTTCAAGGGTGTGAACTGGCTCTTCCCTCTATGCCCCTCCTCCAGACTTCAGTTTAGAAAATGTTCCCAGGCAGACTGGATGCACTCCAGGGGAGCTCTACTGAGTTTCTCTGAAAAGACTTATGTTAGGTTTTTTATTTTCAGTGAGAACTGCTGGCAACAGTCTCCCTGCTTCGTGGGACTTAGGGGACAGAAGTAGGAACCAACTTTCTGAATAGTTTCATGGCTCTGCTTCTGGCTGACAGGACACCATTAGCCCCTGAAAGGAACTGAACGCTAGCTGCGGCTATGTGCTCACTCCCTCAGCCCGCCGTCACCCCCCTTACAGAGCCAGAAGTCAGAAGACAGGTGAGTATAAGAAGAATTCTTCAGACATCGGGACAGCTAAAAGGTACCGCGTAGCAGGCGGGAACGCTGCGTGCCATGCTTGCCACACATACACAGGCACTGCAGGGTGCAGGGCGCGGGGGCAGGGGGGCCGCCCTGGGCAGCATGAAACCTAGTAAAACTGGCAAATAAAGGGGCATAAAATGCTGAGGCACAGTCCTACCCCCGCCAGTATAAACAATTACCTCATAAATGCTAAGGAGAAATGCGCCATTACAGGGGCGGGGCTTCCTCAGTCAGCCAGCACACTACTCTGCGCCATTTTCTCTCCTTCCAGGCTGTAGAGAAGAACGCTGGTCCTCCTCCACTGCTGAACCAAGTATCAGGGTGCAAAACAGGGGGAGGCACAGTGAAATTTGGTGCTATATATTGTGTGATTACCATTATAAAAGCGCTGCATGTCAGTGGGCATATTGTGTTTCACAGACAATTTATTACTGGCGCTGGGATGTGAACTGGCAAATCCTATCTGTGTCCTTCTGACAGATTTTACTGTGGGTCTGTCCCCTATAAGCCCTGGAGTGTCTGTGGTATGTTTGTGCACATGTGTGACATGTCTGAGGCAGGGAGCTCTTCCCCTGAGGGAGCCATTTTAGGGACACAGAGTTGTAATGTGGTGGCGCTGCCGGCACACCACAAGCCTGAATGGGTGAAAGAATTACGTGATAGTGTGAATCATATCAGTAAGATTGGATAAGTCTGAGTCTCATGCAGAGAGCTGAAGAAAATAAGTGGAAGATGTGATTTTCATAGTTTTGCCTTTTCATCCGCAGGTGACCCCTCTGGGTAACATAAGAGACCATTTGCGCAAATAGTACATACTTATACCGACACGGACTCTGATTCCTGTGTCGACGATAGTGATTCCAGGGGGATAAATCCTAAATTAGCAAAAAGCATTCAATATATGATTGTTGCTATAAAGGAAGTATTGGAAGTTACGGAAGCCCCTCCTGTACCCCAGAAGGCATATTTTTATAAAGAATGAAAAATTAATGTAACTTTCCCTCCTTCTCATGAGCTTAATACTCTATTTGAGGGAGTTTGGGTAAACTCTGAAAAGAAATTTCAGATTCCCAAAAGGATTCAGGTTGCTTATCCTTTCCTGGCAGAGGACAGGAAAAAATGGGAGTCACCCCCTGTATTAGACAGTGCCCTGTCAAGGTTAACTTAAAAGGTGATTCTCCCTGCACCTGGGACGGCTTCATTGAAGGAGCCGGCAGACCGCAAGTTGGAGACTACGTTAAAATCTATTTATGTGGCCAATGGTACGTTGTTCAGGCCTACCATCGCTTGCGCGTGGGTGAGTAGGGCTATCGAAAAATGGTCAGATAACTTGTCATCAGAAATTGACTCGATAGATAGAGACGAGATACTCCTAACGTTAGGTCATATCAAAGACGCTGCTGCATACAAGCTAGAAGCCATGAAAGATATTGGACTCCTGGGTTCAAAAGCCGCTACCATGGCAGTATCAGCTCGGAGGGCGTTGTGGATTCGCCAGTGGAATGCTGATGCAGATTCCAAAAGAAATATGGAGGCTCTCCCGTATAAAGGTGAGGCCTTGTTTGGAGATGGGCTGGATGCGTTAGTCTCTGCGGCTACCGCAGGTAAGTCGACATTCTTGCCTTATGCCCCTGCACCAGCAAAAAAAAATACACAGCACTCTCACATGCAGTCCTTTCGGCCCAACAAATACAAAAAGGCCAAAGGTTCCCAGTTCTTTGCAGGTAGAGGAAGGGGAAGAGGAAAGAAATCAGCAGCGTCTCCAGGATCGCAGGAGCAGAAATCAACCCCTGCTTCTGCCAAATCTGCAGCATGACGCTGGGGCTCCCTTGCAGGAGTCCACTCGGGTGGGAGCACGTCTGAAACTTTTCAGTCAGATTTGGCTTCAATCTGGCCTGGACCCATGGGTCTTACAAATAGTGTCCCATGAATACAAACTGGAGTTTCAAGACTTCCCCCCATACCGATTTTTCAAATCGACCTTGCCAGTATCTCTTCCAGACAGAGAAGTCGTAACAGTTGCAATTAAAAAATTGTGTCAGGATCAAGTCATTGTCCTGGTACCCTTGTCACAGCAAGGAGAAGGTTTTTATTCAAGCCTTTTCGTAGTTCCGAAGCCGGACGGCTCGGTCAGACCAATTTTAAACCTGAAAAATCTGAATCTCTACCTCAAAAGGTTTAAGTTCAAGATGGAATCTCTGGGGGCAGTGATTTCCAGTCTGGAGGAAGGGGAATTCATGGTGTCAGTAGACATAAAAGATGCTTACTTGCATGTTCCCATTTATCCTCCTCACCAAGCTTATCTGAGATTTGCAGTACAGGATTGCCATTACCAGTTCCAGATGTTGCTGTTCGGGCTCTCCACGGCACCGAGGGTATTCACCAAGGTGATGGCAGAGATGATGGTCCTCCTTCGACAACAAGGAGTCAATATAATGCCTTACCTGGACGATCTCCTGATAAAAGCGAGATCCAGGGAATGGTTGGTGCAGAACATTGCACTCTCCCTGTCAGTACTCCAACAACACGGTTGGATCATGAATTTTCTGAAGTCACAATTGGAACCGACGTCAAGATTGTCCTTTCTGGGGATGATACTGGACACAGAAGTACAGAGAGTATTTCTTCCAGTAGAAAAGGCTCTGGAAATCCAGAGAATGGTCAAACAAATTTTGAAACCAACAAGAGTGTCAATACATCAATGCATTCGATTGTTGGGAAAAATGGTGGCGGCCTACGAGGCCATACAGTTTGGCCGATTCCATGCCAGAGTATTCCAGTGGGACCTGTTGGACAAGTGGTCCGGATCCCACCTACACATGCACCGGAAGATAATCCTGTCCTCCAAAGCCAGGATTTTGCTCCTGTGGTGGCTACACAGTTCTCTCCTACTAGAGGGACGCAGGTTCGGGATTCAGGACTGGGTCCTAGTAACCACGGATGCAAGTCTCCGAGGCTGGGGAGCAGTCACACAGGGGGAAAGCTTCCAAGAAAAATGGTCAAGTCAGGAAACCTGCCTTCACATAAACGTTCTGGAATTGAGAGCCATTTACAACGGCCTTCTACAAGCGGTACATCTTCTTCAAGATCAACCCGTGCAGATCCAGTCGGACAATGTAACAGCAGTCGCGTACATAAACCATCATAGCTGAACGAAAAGCAGAGCGGCAATGGCAGAGGTGACAAATATCCTCCTCTGGGCAGAAAGGCATGCAAGAGCTCTGTCAGCAATTTTCATTCCGGGAGTGGACAACTGGGAAGCAGACTTCCTAAGCAGACACGATCTCCATCCAGTAGAATGGGGCCTCCACCAAGAAGTCTTCGCAGAGGTGACAAGTTTTTGGGGAGTTCATCAAGTAGACATGATGGCATCTCGTCTCAACAAGAAGCTTCAGAGATATTGTTCCAGGTCGAGAGACCTTCAAGCAATAGCAGTGGATGCACTGGTGACCCAGTGGGTGTTTTGTTCGGTATATGTCTTCCCTCCTCTTCCACTGATACCGAAAGTTCTAAAAATCATAAGAAGAACAAGGGTTCGAGCAATCCTCATTGCCCCAGACTGGCCAAGGAGGGCTTGGTATTCAGATCTTCAGGAATTGCTTATAGAAGATCCTCGGCCTCTTCCTCCTCGCGAGGACCTGCTGCAGCAGGGGCCGTGTGTGTTTCAAGACTTACCGCGGCTATGTTTGACGGCATGGCTGTTAAGCGCCGGATCCTAGCCCGAAAGGGTATTGCCCAAAAAGTCTTCCCCACTCTTATTCAGGCCAGGAAAGGAGTAACGTCTAAACATTACCACCGTATTTGGAGAAAATATGTGTCTTGGTGTGAATTCAAGAAGGCTCCTACTGAGGAGTTTCATTTGGGACGTTTTCTCCATTTTCTGCAGGCTGGTGTGGATGCGGGCCTAAGATTGAGTTCAATCAAGGTCCAGATTTCGGCCTTGTCAGTTTTCTTTCAAAAACAATTGGCCGCCCTTACAGAAGTTCAGACGTTCGTCAAAGGGGTGCTGCACATCCAGCCTCCATTTGTGCCTCCGGTGGCACCATGGGACCTTAATGTGGTGTTGCAGTTCCTTCAATCGGATTGGTTTGAACTTCTACAGGAGATAGAATTGAAGTTTCTCACTTGGAAAGTGGTGATACTTTTGGCCTTGGCATCCGCAAGGCGGGTGTCTGAGTTGGGGGCCTTGTCTCACAAGAGCCCTTACCTGATCTTCCATGAAGATAGGGCAGCGTTGAAAACTCGCCAACAATTTCTTCCAAAGGTGGTTTCGTCTTTCCATATGAACCAACCTATTGTGGTGCCAGTGGCTACTGACACTTTCACTGAGTCAAAGTCTCTTGATGTGGTCAGAGCTTTGAAAATTTATGTTGCAAGAACAGCTCTGTTTGTCCTGTATGCTCCCAACAAGATTGGGTGTCCTGCTTCTAAGCAGACTATTGCGCGCTAGATCAGAGGGACGATTCAGCACGCTCATTCCACGGCAGGATTGCCGATACCAAAGTCGGTAAATGCCCATTCTACTAGAAAGGTGGGCTGTCCTGGGCGGCTGCCCGGGATGTCTCGGCATTACAACTTTGCCGAGCAGCTACTTGGTCAGGGTCAAACACGTTTGCAAAGTTCTACAAGTTTGACACCTTGGCCGATGAGGACCTCAAGTTTGGTCAATCGGTGCTGCAGGGTCATCCGCACTCTCCCGCCCGTCCTGGAGCTTTGGTATAACCCCATGGTACTGAAGTGGACCCCAGCATTCTCTAGGACGTATGAGAAAATAGGATTTTAATACCTACCTGTAAATTCTTTTCTCCTAGTCCGTAGAGGATGCCGGGCACCCGACCCAGTGCGTACTTTACCTGCAGTAGTTACTTTGTTATAGTTACACAAGTGTTGTGTTACAATTATTTTCAGCATGTTGCTCCAAATGGTTCATGCCTGTTGGCGTGTGTTATGTTGAATGCCATGTTGTGCGGCATGGTTGAGGTGTGAGCTGGTATAAATCTCACTGTTAAATTAAAAGTAAATCCTTTCCTCGAAATGTCCGTCTCCCTGGGCTCAGTTCCTATACTGAGGTCTGGAGGAGGGGCATAGAGGGAGGAGCCAGTTCACACCCTTGAAAAGTCTTAAAGTGCCCATGGCTCCTGTGGAACCGTCTATACCCCATGGTACTGAAGTGGATCCCAGCATCCTCTACGGACTAGGAGAAAAGGATTTACCGGTAGGTATTAAAATCCTATCTTTGTAGTTTATTAAATTCTACACACTTGAGGTGCAATCCAAATTTTGATCCGATTGTCCGTTTGGGCGTTATCGTTCACGCAATGCAAGCCATGCATCGGCAGGGGCGGATTGGGATGAAAAACTAGCTCAGGAAATTTATGGAAGCAGCCCTAATGGGGGTGTGGTCTGATGAGGGGGGTGGAGTCTGTTGAGGCGGGCAGAATCCCTCCTCATAGGGCCTGATTGTACGCAATTGCATGCTTCCTTGTGTCTTTTGCTGCTGTTGTGTCTTTAACCAGGGACGGATTGGGAACTAAAAGTGACCCTGTAAAATTTTGTAGAAGTGGCCTGACATGGGCAGCACAAGAGGTATAACATACCGTGTAGCCATGGCAACATCACTGGATGGCAGAGTTGCTGTATTGTATAGATGGTATAACAGAATGAATGGGTACAGTGCAGTGTACTTAGGTGGTCATTCCGAGTTGTTCGCTCGTTGCCGATTTTCGCTATGCTGCAAAATGCGCATGCGCAAGGCACGCAGGGCGCATGCGCTTAGTTATTTAACTAAAAACTTAGTAGATTTGCTGTGGATCTTGCGGCGCTTTTCAGTCGCACTGCTGATCGGTGAGTGATTGACAGAAAATGGGCATTTCTGGGTGGTAACTAAGCGTTTTCCGGGAGTGTGCTAAAAAACGCAGGCGTGTCAGGGAAAAACGCGGGAGTGTCTGGAGAAACAGGGGAGTGGCTGGGCGAACGCAGGGCGTGTTTGTGACGTCAAACCAGGAACTAAACGGACTGAGCTGATCGCAATCTGTGAGTAGGTCTGGAGCTACTCAGAAACTGCAAAGAATTATTTAGTAGCAGTTCTGCTAATCTTTCGTTCGCTATTCTACTAAGCTAAGATACACTCCCAGAGGGTGGCGGCCTAGCGTGTGCAATGCTGCTAAAAGCAGCTAGCGAGCGAACAACTCGAAATGAGGGTCTTAGTGCGGTGGGCTGCCTGTCATGTGGACGGTGGGGCCATATGACAACACACAAAACAGGCCCCACATACAAGTCAGCCTACTAGGAATCTTCCTGGTGAGCCCTATGGCTAATCCGCCCCTTTAGTTTTCATTTGTATTTCACAGTGCATGGGGAAAATGTAATAGCCTGAGCAATGCAGGCATAGGCAAGCTCCCAGCTAGTCTGCCCGTTGTTTTAAAAGGGCAATCAGTTAAAAGGCAAAACCAAACTATATTGCCTTTTAAATGATTACACCTTTAAAACACCAGGCAGACTTGCTAGGAATACACATAGGCTATTAAATGTACTCTTATGTTATGCATTCTACTTCCTCTCAATTTATAATCTTTCTACATATACATATAGCAAATAGGGGGGGAGGGGTGCCCTTTACCTAAACATGGTAGCTGACTTGTACCCAGGGCAGGATTAAGCCTTGGGGGTGCCTGGGGCACTTTAGACAGGGGGGCCACGGTGAATGGGGGAAGGGGGGCTGTGTATAAGTTTGTGCATTGTAGTCACCTGTGTTAAACTATTTAATTGATAGGAAAGGTGTTTGAACAAAGGTGATTACAATCATAACTTAAGAAGGAAGTCCAGGTAGAGAGCATTTGTCCCTCCTGGAATAGGTCATGTTGGGATGTATGGATTGTGTATATTAAATTTAGTTTAATGGTGTATATAAGATTTAAACTAATTGTTTAATAATACCTGGGATAGCTCCACCTAATTGAAAGACAACTATTTTATAAAATGTTCTTGTAGTGGAATAAAGACAACTTAACAACCTTAAAATACACATAGAAAAATAAATCTATAATTATCATGTCACATGCAAAAATAGCAGCAGCCTCTGTACTACTTACGCACTGGGACAGGACTCAGGAGGACTCTGTGTGTGTGTGTGTGTGTGTGTGTGTGTGTGTGTGTGTGTGTGTGTGTGTGTGTGCGTGTCTCTCTCTAGACCATCATTAGATAACAAGTTACACAGTCCTCCCACCCAGGTGTGTCATCTTGTTTCACTTACAGCTCTCTCCACCCTCCTATCTCTCCTCTGGTCTGGTCTGGGGGCAGTGATTTCCAGTCTGGAGGAAGGGGAATTCATGGTGTCAGTAGACATAAAAGATGCTTACTTGCATGTTCCCATTTATCCTCCTCACCAAGCTTATCTGAGATTTGCAGTACAGGATTGCCATTACCAGTTCCAGATGTTGCCGTTCGGGCTCTCCACGGCACCGAGGGTATTCACCAAGGTGATGGCAGAGATGATGGTCCTCCTTCGACAACAAGGAGTCAATATAATGCCTTACCTGGACGATCTCCTGATAAAAGCGAGATCCAGGGAATGGTTGGTGCAGAACATTGCACTCTCCCTGTCAGTACTCCAACAACACGGTTGGATCATGAATTTTCTGAAGTCACAATTGGAACCGACGTCAAGATTGTCCTTTCTGGGGATGATACTGGACACAGAAGTACAGAGAGTATTTCTTCCAGTAGAAAAGGCTCTGGAAATCCAGAGAATGGTCAAACAAATTTTGAAACCAACAAGAGTGTCAATACATCAATGCATTCGATTGTTGGGAAAAATGGTGGCGGCCTACGAGGCCATACAGTTTGGCCGATTCCATGCCAGAGTATTCCAGTGGGACCTGTTGGACAAGTGGTCCGGATCCCACCTACACATGCACCGGAAGATAATCCTGTCCTCCAAAGCCAGGATTTTGCTCCTGTGGTGGCTACACAGTTCTCTCCTACTAGAGGGACGCAGGTTCGGGATTCAGGACTGGGTCCTAGTAACCACGGATGCAAGTCTCCGAGGCTGGGGAGCAGTCACACAGGGGGAAAGCTTCCAAGGAAAATGGTCAAGTCAGGAAACCTGCCTTCACATAAACGTTCTGGAATTGAGAGCCATTTACAACGGCCTTCTACAAGCGGTACATCTTCTTCAAGATCAACCCGTGCAGATCCAGTCGGACAATGTAACAGCAGTCGCGTACATAAACCATCATGGCTGAACGAAAAGCAGAGCGGCAATGGCAGAGGTGACAAATATCCTCCTCTGGGCAGAAAGGCATGCAAGAGCTCTGTCAGCAATTTTCATTCCGGGAGTGGACAACTGGGAAGCAGACTTCCTAAGCAGACACGATCTCCATCCAGTAGAATGGGGCCTCCACCAAGAAGTCTTCGCAGAGGTGACAAGTTTTTGGGGAGTTCATCAAGTAGACATGATGGCATCTCGTCTCAACAAGAAGCTTCAGAGATATTGTTCCAGGTCGAGAGACCTTCAAGCAATAGCAGTGGATGCACTGGTGACCCAGTGGGTGTTTTGTTCGGTATATGTCTTCCCCCCTCTTCCACTGATACCGAAAGTTCTAAAAATCATAAGAAGAACAAGGGTTCGAGCAATCCTCATTGCCCCAGACTGGCCAAGGAGGGCTTGGTATTCAGATCTTCAGGAATTGCTTATAGAAGATCCTCGGCCTCTTCCTCCTCGCGAGGACCTGCTGCAGCAGGGGCCGTGTGTGTTTCAAGACTTACCGCGGCTATGTTTGACGGCATGGCTGTTAAGCGCCGGATCCTAGCCCGAAAGGGTATTGCCCAAGAAGTCTTCCCCACTCTTATTCAGGCCAGGAAAGGAGTAACGTCTAAACATTACCACCGTATTTGGAGAAAATATGTGTCTTGGTGTGAATTCAAGAAGGCTCCTACTGAGGAGTTTCATTTGGGACGTTTTCTCCATTTTCTGCAGGCTGGTGTGGATGCGGGCCTAAGATTGAGTTCAATCAAGGTCCAGATTTCGGCCTTGTCAGTTTTCTTTCAAAAACAATTGGCCGCCCTTACAGAAGTTCAGACGTTCGTCAAAGGGGTGCTGCACATCCAGCCTCCATTTGTGCCTCCGGTGGCACCATGGGACCTTAATGTGGTGTTGCAGTTCCTTCAATCGGATTGGTTTGAACTTCTACAGGAGATAGAATTGAAGTTTCTCACTTGGAAAGTGGTGATACTTTTGGCCTTGGCATCCGCAAGGCGGGTGTCTGAGTTGGGGGCCTTGTCTCACAAGAGCCCTTACCTGATCTTCCATGAAGATAGGGCAGCGTTGAAAACTCGCCAACAATTTCTTCCAAAGGTGGTTTCGTCTTTCCATATGAACCAACCTATTGTGGTGCCAGTGGCTACTGACACTTTCACTGAGTCAAAGTCTCTTGATGTGGTCAGAGCTTTGAAAATTTATGTCGCAAGAACAGCTCTGTTTGTCCTGTATGCTCCCAACAAGATTGGGTGTCCTGCTTCTAAGCAGACTATTGCGCGCTAGATCAGAGGGACGATTCAGCACACTCATTCCACGGCAGGATTGCCGATACCAAAGTCGGTAAATGCCCATTCTACTAGAAAGGTGGGCTCATCCTGGGCGGCTGCCCGGGGTGTCTCGGCATTACAACTTTGCCGAGCAGCTACTTGGTCAGGGTCAAACACGTTTGCAAAGTTCTACAAGTTTGACACCTTGGCCGATGAGGACCTCAAGTTTGGTCAATCGGTGCTGCAGGGTCATCCGCACTCTCCCGCCCGTCCTGGAGCTTTGGTATAACCCCATGGTACTGAAGTGGACCCCAGCATCCTCTAGGACGTATGAGAAAATAGGATTTTAATACCTACCTGTAAATTCTTTTCTCCTAGTCCGTAGAGGATGCCGGGCACCCGACCTAGTGCATACTTTACCTGCAGTAGTTACTTTGTTATAGTTACACAAGTGTTGTGTTACAATTATTTTCAGCATGTTGCTCCAAATGGTTCATGCCTGTTGGCGTGTGTTATGTTGAATGCCATGTTGTGCGGCATGGTTGAGGTGTGAGCTGGTATAAATCTCACTGTTAAATTAAAAGTAAATCCTTTCCTCGAAATGTCCGTCTCCCTGGGCTCAGTTCCTATACTGAGGTCTGGAGGAGGGGCATAGAGGGAGGAGCCAGTTCACACCCTTGAAAAGTCTTAAAGTGCCCATGGCTCCTGCGGAACCGTCTATACCCCATGGTACTGAAGTGGATCCCAGCATCCTCTACGGACTAGGAGAAAAGGATTTACCGGTAGGTATTAAAATCCTATCTTTGTATTTTATTAAATTCTACACACTTGAGGTGCAATCCAAATTTTGATCCGATTGTCCGTTTGGGCGTTATCGTTCACGCAATGCAAGCCATGCATCGGCAGGGGCGGATTGGGATGAAAAACTAGCTCAGGAAATTTATGGAAGCAGACCTAATGGGGGTGTGGTCTGATGAGGGGGGTGGAGTCTGTTAAGGCGGGCAGAATCCCTCCTCATAGGGCCTGATTGTACGCAATTGCATGCTTCCTTGTGTCTTTTGCTGCTGTTGTGTCTTTAACCAGGGACGGATTGGGAACTAAAAGTGACCCTGTAAAATTTTGTAGAAGTGGCCTGACATGGGCAGCACAAGAGGTATAACATACCGTGTAGCCATGGCAACATCACTGGATGGCAGAGTTGCTGTATTGTATGGATGGTATAACAGAATGAATGGGTACAGTGCAGTGTACTTAGGTGGTCATTCCGAGTTGTTCGCTCATTGCCGATTTTCGCTATGCTGCAAAATGCGCATGCGCAAGGCACGCAGGGCGCATGCGCTTAGTTATTTAACTAAAAACTTAGTAGATTTGCTGTGGATCTTGCAGCGCTTTTCAGTCGCACTGCTGATCGGTGAGTGATTGACAGAAAATGGGCATTTCTGGGTGGTAACTAAGCGTTTTCCGGGAGTGTGCTAAAAAACGCAGGCGTGTCAGGGAAAAACGCGGGAGTGTCTGGAGAAACAGGGGAGTGGCTGGGCGAACGCAGGGCGTGTTTGTGACGTCAAACCAGGAACTAAACGGACTGAGCTGATCGCAATCTGTGAGTAGGTCTGGAGCTACTCAGAAACTGCAAAGAATTATTTAGTAGCAGTTCTGCTAATCTTTCGTTCGCTATTCTACTAAGCTAAGATACACTCCCAGAGGGTGGCGGCCTAGCGTGTGCAATGCTGCTAAAAGCAGCTAGCGAGCGAACAACTCGGAATGAGGGCCTTAGTGCGGTGGGCTGCCTGTCATGTGGACGGTGGGGCCATATGACAACACACAAAACAGGCCCCACATACAAGTCAGCCTACTAGGAATCTTCCTGGTGAGCCCTATGGCTAATCCGCCCCTTTAGTTTTCATTTGTATTTCACAGTGCATGGGGAAAATGTAATAGCCTGAGCAATGCAGGCATAGGCAAGCTCCCAGCTAGTCTGCCCGTTGTTTTAAAAGGGCAATCAGTTAAAAGGCAAAACCAAACTATATTGCCTTTTAAATGATTACACCTTTAAAACACCAGGCAGACTTGCTAGGAATACACATAGGCTATTAAATGTACTCTTATGTTATGCATTCTACTTCCTCTCAATTTATAATCTTTCTACATATACATATAGCAAATAGGGGGGGAGGGGTGCCCTTTACCTAAACATGGTAGCTGACTTGTACCCAGGGCAGGATTAAGCCTTGGGGGTGCCTGGGGCACTTTAGACAGGGGGGCCACGGTGAATGGGGGAAGGGGGGCTGTGTATAAGTTTGTGCATTGTAGTCACCTGTGTTAAACTATTTAATTGATAGGAAAGGTGTTTGAACAAAGGTGATTACAATCATAACTTAAGAAGGAAGTCCAGGTAGAGAGCATTTGTCCCTCCTGGAATAGGTCATGTTGGGATGTATGGATTGTGTATATTAAATTTAGTTTAATGGTGTATATAAGATTTAAACTAATTGTTTAATAATACCTGGGATAGCTCCACCTAATTGAAAGACAACTATTTTATAAAATGTTCTTGTAGTGGAATAAAGACAACTTAACAACCTTAAAATACACATAGAAAAATAAATCTATAATTATCATGTCACATGCAAAAATAGCAGCAGCCTCTGTACTACTTACGCACTGGGACAGGACTCAGGAGGACTCTGTGTGTGTGTGTGTGTGTGTGTGTGTGTGCGTGTCTCTCTCTAGACCATCATTAGATAACAAGTTACACAGTCCTCCCACCCAGGTGTGTCATCTTGTTTCACTTACAGCTCTCTCCACCCTCCTATCTCTCCTCTGGTCTGGTCTGGGGGCAGTGATTTCCAGTCTGGAGGAAGGGGAATTCATGGTGTCAGTAGACATAAAAGATGCTTACTTGCATGTTCCCATTTATCCTCCTCACCAAGCTTATCTGAGATTTGCAGTACAGGATTGCCATTACCAGTTCCAGATGTTGCCGTTCGGGCTCTCCACGGCACCGAGGGTATTCACCAAGGTGATGGCAGAGATGATGGTCCTCCTTCGACAACAAGGAGTCAATATAATGCCTTACCTGGACGATCTCCTGATAAAAGCGAGATCCAGGGAATGGTTGGTGCAGAACATTGCACTCTCCCTGTCAGTACTCCAACAACACGGTTGGATCATGAATTTTCTGAAGTCACAATTGGAACCGACGTCAAGATTGTCCTTTCTGGGGATGATACTGGACACAGAAGTACAGAGAGTATTTCTTCCAGTAGAAAAGGCTCTGGAAATCCAGAGAATGGTCAAACAAATTTTGAAACCAACAAGAGTGTCAATACATCAATGCATTCGATTGTTGGGAAAAATGGTGGCGGCCTACGAGGCCATACAGTTTGGCCGATTCCATGCCAGAGTATTCCAGTGGGACCTGTTGGACAAGTGGTCCGGATCCCACCTACACATGCACCGGAAGATAATCCTGTCCTCCAAAGCCAGGATTTTGCTCCTGTGGTGGCTACACAGTTCTCTCCTACTAGAGGGACGCAGGTTCGGGATTCAGGACTGGGTCCTAGTAACCACGGATGCAAGTCTCCGAGGCTGGGGAGCAGTCACACAGGGGGAAAGCTTCCAAGGAAAATGGTCAAGTCAGGAAACCTGCCTTCACATAAACGTTCTGGAATTGAGAGCCATTTACAACGGCCTTCTACAAGCGGTACATCTTCTTCAAGATCAACCCGTGCAGATCCAGTCGGACAATGTAACAGCAGTCGCGTACATAAACCATCATGGCTGAACGAAAAGCAGAGCGGCAATGGCAGAGGTGACAAATATCCTCCTCTGGGCAGAAAGGCATGCAAGAGCTCTGTCAGCAATTTTCATTCCGGGAGTGGACAACTGGGAAGCAGACTTCCTAAGCAGACACGATCTCCATCCAGTAGAATGGGGCCTCCACCAAGAAGTCTTCGCAGAGGTGACAAGTTTTTGGGGAGTTCATCAAGTAGACATGATGGCATCTCGTCTCAACAAGAAGCTTCAGAGATATTGTTCCAGGTCGAGAGACCTTCAAGCAATAGCAGTGGATGCACTGGTGACCCAGTGGGTGTTTTGTTCGGTATATGTCTTCCCCCCTCTTCCACTGATACCGAAAGTTCTAAAAATCATAAGAAGAACAAGGGTTCGAGCAATCCTCATTGCCCCAGACTGGCCAAGGAGGGCTTGGTATTCAGATCTTCAGGAATTGCTTATAGAAGATCCTCGGCCTCTTCCTCCTCGCGAGGACCTGCTGCAGCAGGGGCCGTGTGTGTTTCAAGACTTACCGCGGCTATGTTTGACGGCATGGCTGTTAAGCGCCGGATCCTAGCCCGAAAGGGTATTGCCCAAGAAGTCTTCCCCACTCTTATTCAGGCCAGGAAAGGAGTAACGTCTAAACATTACCACCGTATTTGGAGAAAATATGTGTCTTGGTGTGAATTCAAGAAGGCTCCTACTGAGGAGTTTCATTTGGGACGTTTTCTCCATTTTCTGCAGGCTGGTGTGGATGCGGGCCTAAGATTGAGTTCAATCAAGGTCCAGATTTCGGCCTTGTCAGTTTTCTTTCAAAAACAATTGGCCGCCCTTACAGAAGTTCAGACGTTCGTCAAAGGGGTGCTGCACATCCAGCCTCCATTTGTGCCTCCGGTGGCACCATGGGACCTTAATGTGGTGTTGCAGTTCCTTCAATCGGATTGGTTTGAACTTCTACAGGAGATAGAATTGAAGTTTCTCACTTGGAAAGTGGTGATACTTTTGGCCTTGGCATCCGCAAGGCGGGTGTCTGAGTTGGGGGCCTTGTCTCACAAGAGCCCTTACCTGATCTTCCATGAAGATAGGGCAGCGTTGAAAACTCGCCAACAATTTCTTCCAAAGGTGGTTTCGTCTTTCCATATGAACCAACCTATTGTGGTGCCAGTGGCTACTGACACTTTCACTGAGTCAAAGTCTCTTGATGTGGTCAGAGCTTTGAAAATTTATGTCGCAAGAACAGCTCTGTTTGTCCTGTATGCTCCCAACAAGATTGGGTGTCCTGCTTCTAAGCAGACTATTGCGCGCTAGATCAGAGGGACGATTCAGCACACTCATTCCACGGCAGGATTGCCGATACCAAAGTCGGTAAATGCCCATTCTACTAGAAAGGTGGGCTCATCCTGGGCGGCTGCCCGGGGTGTCTCGGCATTACAACTTTGCCGAGCAGCTACTTGGTCAGGGTCAAACACGTTTGCAAAGTTCTACACGTTTGCAAAGTTCTACAGCACCGATTGACCTCAAGTTTGGTCAATCGGTGCTGCAGGGTCATCCGCACTCTCCCGCCCGTCCTGGAGCTTTGGTATAACCCCATGGTACTGAAGTGGACCCCAGCATCCTCTAGGACGTATGAGAAAATAGGATTTTAATACCTACCTGTAAATTCTTTTCTCCTAGTCCGTAGAGGATGCCGGGCACCCGACCTAGTGCATACTTTACCTGCAGTAGTTACTTTGTTATAGTTACACAAGTGTTGTGTTACAATTATTTTCAGCATGTTGCTCCAAATGGTTCATGCCTGTTGGCGTGTGTTATGTTGAATGCCATGTTGTGCGGCATGGTTGAGGTGTGAGCTGGTATAAATCTCACTGTTAAATTAAAAGTAAATCCTTTCCTCGAAATGTCCGTCTCCCTGGGCTCAGTTCCTATACTGAGGTCTGGAGGAGGGGCATAGAGGGAGGAGCCAGTTCACACCCTTGAAAAGTCTTAAAGTGCCCATGGCTCCTGCGGAACCGTCTATACCCCATGGTACTGAAGTGGATCCCAGCATCCTCTACGGACTAGGAGAAAAGGATTTACCGGTAGGTATTAAAATCCTATCTTTGTATTTTATTAAATTCTACACACTTGAGGTGCAATCCAAATTTTGATCCGATTGTCCGTTTGGGCGTTATCGTTCACGCAATGCAAGCCATGCATCGGCAGGGGCGGATTGGGATGAAAAACTAGCTCAGGAAATTTATGGAAGCAGACCTAATGGGGGTGTGGTCTGATGAGGGGGGTGGAGTCTGTTAAGGCGGGCAGAATCCCTCCTCATAGGGCCTGATTGTACGCAATTGCATGCTTCCTTGTGTCTTTTGCTGCTGTTGTGTCTTTAACCAGGGACGGATTGGGAACTAAAAGTGACCCTGTAAAATTTTGTAGAAGTGGCCTGACATGGGCAGCACAAGAGGTATAACATACCGTGTAGCCATGGCAACATCACTGGATGGCAGAGTTGCTGTATTGTATGGATGGTATAACAGAATGAATGGGTACAGTGCAGTGTACTTAGGTGGTCATTCCGAGTTGTTCGCTCATTGCCGATTTTCGCTATGCTGCAAAATGCGCATGCGCAAGGCACGCAGGGCGCATGCGCTTAGTTATTTAACTAAAAACTTAGTAGATTTGCTGTGGATCTTGCAGCGCTTTTCAGTCGCACTGCTGATCGGTGAGTGATTGACAGAAAATGGGCATTTCTGGGTGGTAACTAAGCGTTTTCCGGGAGTGTGCTAAAAAACGCAGGCGTGTCAGGGAAAAACGCGGGAGTGTCTGGAGAAACAGGGGAGTGGCTGGGCGAACGCAGGGCGTGTTTGTGACGTCAAACCAGGAACTAAACGGACTGAGCTGATCGCAATCTGTGAGTAGGTCTGGAGCTACTCAGAAACTGCAAAGAATTATTTAGTAGCAGTTCTGCTAATCTTTCGTTCGCTATTCTACTAAGCTAAGATACACTCCCAGAGGGTGGCGGCCTAGCGTGTGCAATGCTGCTAAAAGCAGCTAGCGAGCGAACAACTCGGAATGAGGGCCTTAGTGCGGTGGGCTGCCTGTCATGTGGACGGTGGGGCCATATGACAACACACAAAACAGGCCCCACATACAAGTCAGCCTACTAGGAATCTTCCTGGTGAGCCCTATGGCTAATCCGCCCCTTTAGTTTTCATTTGTATTTCACAGTGCATGGGGAAAATGTAATAGCCTGAGCAATGCAGGCATAGGCAAGCTCCCAGCTAGTCTGCCCGTTGTTTTAAAAGGGCAATCAGTTAAAAGGCAAAACCAAACTATATTGCCTTTTAAATGATTACACCTTTAAAACACCAGGCAGACTTGCTAGGAATACACATAGGCTATTAAATGTACTCTTATGTTATGCATTCTACTTCCTCTCAATTTATAATCTTTCTACATATACATATAGCAAATAGGGGGGGAGGGGTGCCCTTTACCTAAACATGGTAGCTGACTTGTACCCAGGGCAGGATTAAGCCTTGGGGGTGCCTGGGGCACTTTAGACAGGGGGGCCACGGTGAATGGGGGAAGGGGGGCTGTGTATAAGTTTGTGCATTGTAGTCACCTGTGTTAAACTATTTAATTGATAGGAAAGGTGTTTGAACAAAGGTGATTACAATCATAACTTAAGAAGGAAGTCCAGGTAGAGAGCATTTGTCCCTCCTGGAATAGGTCATGTTGGGATGTATGGATTGTGTATATTAAATTTAGTTTAATGGTGTATATAAGATTTAAACTAATTGTTTAATAATACCTGGGATAGCTCCACCTAATTGAAAGACAACTATTTTATAAAATGTTCTTGTAGTGGAATAAAGACAACTTAACAACCTTAAAATACACATAGAAAAATAAATCTATAATTATCATGTCACATGCAAAAATAGCAGCAGCCTCTGTACTACTTACGCACTGGGACAGGACTCAGGAGGACTCTGTGTGTGTGTGTGTGCGTGTCTCTCTCTAGACCATCATTAGATAACAAGTTACACAGTCCTCCCACCCAGGTGTGTCATCTTGTTTCACTTACAGCTCTCTCCACCCTCCTATCTCTCCTCTGGTCGTTAAGTTACGTCGATAGTTCATGAAATCTGATACTCCTGTTTCTCTACCTGCACTGCATACTGTCCTGATCATATTCTCGCTGTCTGGTTCTGCTGCTGCATAAGAGGGAAGCTAGTGATGTCAGTGTGCTCTGGCCGGGGGGGCCCCTGACAGAGGGGGGCCCGGGGTACAGTATGTCCTGCATCCCCCCCTTAATCTGGCTATGCTTGTACCACCGTACACAGGTCCTGATTCTGATATTACTGTATTGCACAGCTGCAGTGAAGTGGCTATGCAATGCTGTACAACTAATATGATAATGCTGCAGGAGGCATCTGTAAGTAAAAGACAGGTCCTACCAGCATCTGCGATCCCAGTGTAGCACCTGAAGATGCAGCATTGATTGAGCAGCTGCTATGGTCACAGCCCGGCTCGGCCATCTGCGGAAGCAAAAGCTCACTCAGACTGGCTGTCTGAACTTTTCTGCTCGGTCCAGGAAGTCTGTGTCCGACACCTGCAAAACGGAGGTGACCCACCAAAAACATATACACACCTGTTTTGTAGAATGATCCTGGTCTCCTCCCCCCAAACTCCACAGCATGTCAATCATACTACAGCTAAGGGGGGACTGTGAGCAATCACACAGGACTCGTTCTGGACTTGCACAGAACGGTTCCTGCACATGGGCAGTTTCCCCACCACCGGAGTTGTATGTAAACCTTCGAATTTGCATACAAATCCCACTCAGGCACACAGTGCTGGCTTCACTCAATCTGTTCCACAGAGCCTTATTGACAATTATTGGACAGGTAGGAGTTCACAGCTATCAGCTGCCCTGATAAAGGACAGGCTGTGATGCTATGTATTCTTGGCTGCCAGCAACAGAAGTTATTTTGGTGAGGCACTCCTAATTGGCTATAAGGAGGAAGGGGAGAAACATATTATGGTGAGGTAACAATTAAAGTTAACACATAAAAGACTTGTAACCATCCCTTCTCTTGGGACATTATCTGACCAGTTTCCGTCCTTCTAATGAATCCCGCTGACCACTGCCATTTTGAATAATAACAGCTCTAATAGCCTGGCATTTCTGGACATTAAACTGGCAGATGCAGAGGTAACTTACCTCCAACGATTAGTAATAGTAATTGTTCGAATATTTAGATAATTTTATTAATTTCGTTTTAAAAAACTTGAACGCATAGTTAATGACAGAAATGTTGTTTTCCAGAACCTCACTTCAGTTGACATTAGCAGTTCATTTGATGGTAATGGTTTGTCAGCAATAATTGATGGTCTGGCAAAATTCAGCCATTACCAGTTTTGGATGACTGCAAGCACTATATTTGGAGATGGAAACCAATCTTCTGACGTGATTGATGTTAACACTGATCAGGATGGTAAGTAACCATAAAGCTTTCTCAGTGGCTTATGTCTGCCTCGTATAGCTAATTACCTCCCTACCCAACCCTTCTCTTTCATTCAATTCAAAACCTAATTTAAGCCCCTGGGTAGGATACCTGAGACATTGGCATCTTGGATAATTTCTGACCTCCCAATTTTTGTATTAATCATTTATAGATAACTAGTATTTTTGACCCATCATGTGCCGGTTTGCTAGCTAGTGAGGCTCCCATATAGCCTTATCCTTCCTGTCTCCCCAGACCCATCCCTTAATGTTCTCTCCAGCCTCATGTCACCTCGTGTCTCTGCAGCCTCATATCACGCATGCCTCTCCAGCCTCATGCCACCCCTTGTGTCTCTGCAGCCTAATTGCCATGCATGAATCTCCAGCCCCATGCTACCATATGTGTATCTGCAGCCTCAAGCCACGCATGCCTCTTCAGCCTCATGCTGCCCTGTGTCTCTCCAACCTTATGTCTCCCTTATTTTTCTTTCATTTCTATACTCCCGCCGGCACCCCCAACCCCTGTCTCTCTTATCTCTGCCCCCTCTCCACATCTCACCCTCTCTCATTAGACAGGAGAGGGATCTTGTGGGATAGGCTATTGAGAATGGTGTTTTTGGTGAAATCAGTTGCAGGGCTACAGATTCAAATAGCCACCATCTCATCGTAGTCCCTCCATATCGCTCCGTCTGTTCTTCTCTGCTGCCCCCCTCATCCTCCAATCTCTCTCATCTCTCTTCCCCTCCATCTCCCTTTTATCTCTATCCCCTTGTTCTCCCCATCTCTCTCATTTCTGTTCCGATCATAAGAGAATTATTAATGTTACAGTATCTTCCTCCTTATCAAGTGCATACAATGGTGCCAGGAGAGGTGGTATGGGTTGGGGCAGTTACTAATTACCTAGGCCCAGACTGTGGGAGGAGCCGCTGTCCCCACTGCCTCTTCCGAATAAACCTATACTTAAGGCTGGCGCCATCTTCCCAGTGATATTTGGGAAGACTCTGGCACTGTACCAGAGTTTTTGCTCTTTAGTGCAAATGCTCCATCTTCCTAAATATCGCTGGGAAGATTGCACCAACCAAGAAGTAGGAACCAATTTCCTGCCAGCATGGTAGGAAGCGAGTGCCCTCTCCCGAGATAGCGCAAACAGCCTGACTTTTGAGTTACAGTATCTTGCCTGTTACAACCACCTTCAGTTATTTGGCGGGTTTGTAGCATGGTCTAAACCCTTAGTAAATCTGGGGTTTCTATCATTCTAATGGTAACGACACCCATGATTTAGTGATTTATTCTAAAGTGTGTTTCACAGCAGTAATATAATCTTGCCAGTAAACTGCAGCAAAACCGCCGGGATTTCAAACCTGCTATAAATTTCCCACTAAGTGGTAAATTCCCATCGATTTTATGCATTTCAAATCGATAAAAAATTGATCTAAATCAATTTCAGGGGCTAAAACACACATTTACTAATAGGTGATTTTTTAATGTTAGTATAGGTGTGTTATAGCCCCTGAAACACAACATCAATTTAGACTGATTTAAAATCAATGAAAATCGTCCTTTAGTAAATATACCCCTAGCTGTTATTCCTCTGCAGGACTCTAGATCTGAAACGTTTCATACCATGCTGCCTTGTTTCATTTATAGTCCCGGAATCTTCACCTATGATCAGAGACTGCAAGAATCTAACATCTACCACAGTGCTGTTATCATGGGATCCTCCTGAGCGTTCAAATGGTATTATAACTGGTTACTACTTACAGATTTATGGACCACAGGGAAACTATTCTTTGTCTACCACTCAAGTCTCCATTATTTTGGAGGATCTTGTACCATTCACACCGTTTTTTATATTTGTTGCGGCGAGAACAATTAAAGGAACGGGTCCTTCTAGCCAGCTTGCCTTTCACACAGATGAAGCAGGTAATAGTCATATTCCATATTTGTCCTAAATTAACATAATCAGAAAGGTAATCCTTCGTAATCATGTACATGTTTCCAGTCTCACTGCGTTTTATCTTCTGTCTCATGTGTCTTCATGAAATATTACATTCCTCTCACAAGGTCAGAACTGTATATGATATATTCCTCTGGTGTGCTTGCATCTCAGTGCGCTAACAAGTTCAGCTATGCTATAAAAATAGTAGCATTTTCTGGTTATTTATTTCTTCTTGCTTTAAATCATGGCAGGCATGGCGCTGTTGCTCATACACGGTCACATGACTGCACTCTGCACATTTCTGCTCCGTCTGAACATCTGTTTTATTTTATATACTATATTTGTATAGATTTTTTTACTATTATTGCGGGTTTTCAAAATGTAAAACAAAGGCACAGTCTTGCAGAAGCAGAACTATCACCTGGAAGCAAAGTTTACAAATATATTTGCCTTTCCCACTCATAGAATCCAAATCTGGCATTTTTATACCAAGTTCAAACATACTGGGTTTTTTGAGATTCATATAACTCCAGATAATAAGGGGTCACCAGAGGTGCCTATATTTTAAATAACAAATATTAACATATTCTTGTATAATATGTGTTGGATGATAGGAGTATATTTACAATACTCCCAACTTTGGTGCTAGGAAATTCGGGACATGCACGCACCGAAGGCAGGTAAAAGGTTTGGATTCTCATGGCACCCCTGCTCGCGTCACCGTGTGGGCTTGCCCAGCACTCTCCAAGTTGCTGCTTTGTCCCCAGGCTCTCCGTGTGTTGTGAACAGATGCCATGCAAATTTGCACATCATCTATTCACACAAATGCTCTGTGCTACCCCCCCCCCCCCCCCCCCAAAAAAAAAAAAATGTTTTCCCCTGATGGACACTGTGGAACGCAGGTGGGACAGCGGGACAGTCTCAGAAAAAATTGACTGCCCCCGCTGAATGATGGGTGCTGCACCCATAGAATCGTCGGGCTGATCACACGAAACTGGCTGATCAGCCCAATGATTGTATAGTAGTGTATGCGGGAGCGTTAGCCAATAAACGTCTTAAAACCTGCAACTGCCAGCTTTGGAGGTCGCATCTTGTGTGCAGTTTAGTATTTATACTGCCAACCTCCCGATCCCATAGAAGAACATACACAGCAAGCTATTTCTACCTCAGTGTGTACAGGGATCAAGCTGGGTACACAGTACTCGGCTGATTGTGAATTGTGGAAAAAGTATAAAATCCATTCAATGGTAAATGGAAATTTCACTATATAGTCAGAAATGAGAACTGATCTTGTTGGAGCAGTATTGTGGGTAATATTGTATACCAGATTACACTGCAGATACTGTAATTCAGCCACTTTATTTCTTGCAGAGCCCTCAGCACCTCCTCAGAACTTAACTTTTATCAATGCAAGCGATAACTCTGCCTGGTTACAGTGGAGGCCTAGTCCAAGGCCTAATGGGATAGTGTATGTGTACAGCTTTAGAATTGTGGAAAACAGCACTCAGTCCATTCATTTTCAGGTAAATATTATATTGTGTTAAAGCTGGTGTAGATGTACATTCATAGAGCTTTATGTATATTTATTTTCTAACAGACATTGTTTAATTATTTACACCAGTCCAGGTCCCAGTCTACTTGCTCTAACACACAAACACACTAACAGTAACCTGCCAGTATATTTATGGCCTGTGAGAGGAAACTGATGCAAACACAGAGAAAACTTGCAAACTACAGACAGATAGTGGCCTGGTCAGTGAGAACCATGTGCCTGGTAATGTGAGGCAGCAATGCAAACCACTGCGCTATTCTCTTATTGTGTAAGCAGCAAAAGTGATCACAGAAGAGAAGATCTACCTTATATCTATTATAAGTGTATATATACATATAGTATACTGTATATATACACAGTATGTGGGTAATAAAGTCTGTGTTAAACTGTATAGTTTAAATATATCAGTGTGTTTGTTGCTCTCTGTACTAATATTGACAACTTTGTTGACTTTTAGTTATATAGATAATTAAATCACTTCTAAGGGCGAATTCAATTAGGCACGATAATATATCTGGCCTTTTTTGCAATTTGTTTCTTTACCTGACTTATTTTTTGGCCAATTCAATTAGTGCCCTCTTTTATGCCCGAAAAAAATTATCTATTTTCAGGCAAAAACCCATATCATCCATAATAAGTTAATGAACCTATGTGTTTTCGCTGTTGTGATAGTGAAAATGGGCAATTTTTCGCTGATTTTTTTCCGGAGCCTGCTGAGGTCCTGGGGAAAAAAAACAGATAATTGCTGCGGCGGGGCTGACTTTGGGGCTAATTGGATTGCCACTGGGGAACAATTAGTCGCTGTAAATTATTGCAGCTAATTGATTTCCCACCTAACTATGAATGGAAATTAATTATTTATGCAGTAGATTACCTCAGCCTGTACTTTAATATGATGATCTGTGTAATGCACACTGCAATTTGTGTAACGCTGTGAAAATATATTTATTTTCTACTATAGTTACGGTAACTATTACTCATAAGGAAGGTACTCACGGAGAGATCCATGCTTAAAATCTAAGCAATCTGACTAGATTGCTTAGATTTTAAGCACAGATCACTCGTGTGTACCCCCCTCAGCGATAGCGATGCACAGCCCCGCACATCGATATCGCCGGTGCTAGATTGGCCTGCATGCAAGCCAATCTAGCACGTCGCTCATTTCACCCGCTGGGTGAAATGAGCGCCCCCCCCCCCCCCCGTCCTCCCCCGCATCGCTCAGCACACATCGTGCTGTGCTGAGTGGCGGGAGAGATGTGTGCTAAGCGGTTCGCTCAGCACACATCTCTCCCGTCTATATGGGCCTTTAGAAATAATAACATTCATCCTTTTGAGGTTTTCTTCAGGTGCAAAACATATGATGCTCTGTGTGAATATGGAAATTCAGATTGTTTCTTTTTGTCTACCAGAATATATCGGGTGGTCAGACTGAAGGGAAGCTCTCACCATTGGAACCTTTTAAAACCTACTTAGCCAGCGTATCTGCATATACAAAAGTAGGGAACGGTAACCAGTTCAGCAACACTGTTCAATTTACAACAAAAGAATCTCGTAAGTAAAATCAACAATTTTTGTCATAAGAATAATAAGCATTATTTTCTGCATGGATCCTTAAGGTACAAATAATACATCATTGCAATTATGAAAGACATTTTATCAATTCAAATGACATTAAAGAAAAAACTGAGCAACACTTTCATCTGAAAACTCTCACATCGTAGTCTGTGAACAAAGTATGGGGTCGATTCAGACCTGATCACTAGGCTGCATTTTCTCACAGCCTGCGATCAGATCTGAACTGCGCATGTGTATGCACCGCAATGCGCTGGCCCGATGGTCCACAGCAATGGGGATCTTCGGTCAGCGACGGGATGGTGCGAAAAATCTGAACGCACCGGTGATTGCAGGGCAGGGACACCCCCCAAGGAACTCTCGGGTAAATCGAAGGGCGGCGGCATCTGCTTTTACATCAACGACAGATGGTGCACCAGTTTCACGATCCTAGGCAAATCTTGCAGCCCCCACCTGGAGATGCTATGCATCAACTGCAACCCCTTCTATTCCTCCCGGGAATTTGCCTCAATTGTCCTCGTAGGAGTGTACATCCCCCTGCAAGCCTGCGCAAACGAAGCCCTGCATCATCTGGCTGCCAGCATATCAGACATAGAGTAAAAACACCCAGACTCTCTGCTACTCATGCTAGGTGACTTCAACAGGACCAACCTAAGCAAGGAACTACCAAAGTTCAAACAACAGGTGACGTGCCCCACCAGGGAAGGGCGCACCTTGAATCATTGCTACACCACCCTCAAGTCTGCCTTCTGGTCAATCCCCGGCGCGGCTCTTGGCCTATGCGACCACTGCCTTGTCCATCTTCTCCCCAAATACACGCAGAATCTGAAAGCGGCCAAGCCAGTTGTCAAAACAGTCAAGAAATGGACCAGTGAGGCTAAGCTGAAACTACAGGCCTGCTTCGACTGCACGGACTGGGAGGTCTTCGCAGCCGCAGCATCCTACCTGAATGACCTGACTGACACCACAACATCCTATATCAGATTCTGCAAGGACATGTCTGTACCTACCAAGACTTACCGCATCTGCAATAACAACAAGCCATGGTTCAACGCCCAGCTGAGGAAACTTCGCGGGCCAAAGAGAAGGCCTACAGCTGTGAAGACAGAGCACTATACAACCGCGCTAGAAACTCCCTAATGAAAAAGCAGTTCTCGGACAAGCTGGCAAAAGATCTCTCAACCAAGGTCCATGTATTCGTATGGAAAGGTATGCAGGCCATCACCAACTACAAGACACCCCCAAATGCCTCCGCCATGAACCAGAGGCTAACAAACGAGCTGAACCTCTTCTACTGCAGGTTCGACAAAGAAGCTCCCTGTGAACCACACCAACTCCTCCCCACTGCCCTCACCTCTGATTGCCACCCTCAAGCACTGCAGATTGCCCATGAGGAGGTGGAGGAGATGTTCAAGAGGATCAATCCAAGGAAGGCACCCGATCCTGACGGAGTATCCCCATCTACCCTGAGGGCATGCGCTGGCCAGCTAGCCCCATATTCACCAAAATATTTAATAAATCGCTAGAAATATGCAAAGTTCTCTCATGCTTCAAAATCTCCACAATCGTTCCGATCCCCAAGAAACCTACTATCACAAGTCTGAACGACAACAGACCGATTGCACTGACGTCTGTGGTCATGAAAGTGTTTAAGCGCCTGGTTCTGATCCATCTTAAAGCTGTGACCAGCCCCCATCTAGACCCCCTTCAGTTTGCCTACCGAGCAAATCTGTGCGTTGAGGATGCTGTCAACCTGGGCCTGCACCACATCCTGCAGCACCTGGACATGCCCAGAACCTACGCAAGGATCCTGTTTGTAGACTTCAGCTCGGCCTTCAATACAATCTCCCCCAACATTCTCCACCACAAACTACTCCACCAAGGGGTCCCGGAAGCATCCTGTTCCTGGATCGTGGACTTTCAGACCGTCAGAATACAGGTTGTCAAAGCGGGGGGATTCACCTCCCAAGCTCGGTCCATCAGTACCGGGGCACCCCAGGGCTGTGTCCTCTTACCCCTGCTCTTCTCTCTGTACACTAATGACTGTTCCTCTGAGTCTCAGTCGGTTAAAATCATTAAATTCGCCGACAAATCCACTGTTATCGGCCTCATAAGAGGAGGGGACGAATCGGACTATAGACGGGAAGTGGATCGGTTGGCCTGGTGATGGAGCTGTAACAACCTAGAGCTCAACCCACTTAAAACTGTCGAGATGGTAGTAGACTTTAGGAAGAACCCAGCGGAAGCACCCCCACTAATCATAGCCGATAGTGTGGTGTCGCTAGTGGACTCCTTCAAGTTCCTGGGGACCATGATCTCGAGAGACCACAAGTGGGGATCAAATGCAGATTCCACCATCGGAAAGATGCAGCAGAAGCTGTTCTTCATAAGGCAACTTAAGAAGTTTAACATCCCACAGAATCTCCTTCTCCTCTTCTACTCCGCAATTGTAGAATCTATTCTGTGCTCCTCAATTATCGTCTGGTATAGCTCCGCCAATGAGAGAGACAAATGCAGGTTCCAAAGAGTGGTAAGATCTGCTGAGAAGATCATCGGAGTTTACCTCCCACCTGTCCACGACCTGTACCGGTCCAGAGCCAAAAAAAGGGCGACCAGGATAGTCAATGATCCGCCTCACCCGGGCTATGGCGAACTCAACCTGCTGCTATCAGGAAAAAGATACAGGGCCATTCCCACCAGAACCAACAGAAGCCTCAAAAGCTTCTTTACTCAAGCAGTCCATCTGCTGAACTCCTGACTAACCACTGGGTTGACTGTCCAGTCGCTCTACTCCGATCTTCTGATCGTAATGAACACTGTGTACTATTACTTAAGATGTATACTGAATATATTCCCCCTCCCCATCCCCCCCTCTTGTCTACATGTCCCCCCTAGGGCTGCACCCCCGGCTGCTGCATTGTAAGCCGAAAACAAATTCCTAGTATACGCAAGTATACCTGGTCAATAAAGCTGATTCTGATTGACAGGAAGAGGGCGTTTGTGGGTGGCAACTGACCATTTTCAGGGAGTGTCTGGAAAAACGCAGGCGTGCCCAAGCGTTGGAAGGGAGATTGTCTGACGTCAAATCCGGTCCCAGACAGGCTGAGGTGATCGCAGTGGCTGAGTAAGTCCTGGGCTGCGCAGTGACTGCACAAAATCAGTTTGTGCAGCTCTGCTATACATGCGTTCGCACACTTGCACAGCTAAAATACACTTCCACTGTAGGCGGCGACTATCTGATCGCAGGACAGCAAAAATCGCTGCCTAGCGATCAGGTCTGAATTACCCCTTTTGCTGTCCTGCCTTCAGATAGTCACCGCCTCCAGGGGGAGTGTCAATTCGCTGTGCAAGTGTGCAATCACATGTGTATGCCAAGCTGCAAAAATCCAGTGTGTGAAGTCTGTGCGCAGCCCAGGACTTACTCCTACAGTGCAATGAGAACAGGCTGATTGGGGCAGGAGCTGATGTCACATACCCTCCCTGAAAACACTTGTTCACACCTGCGTTTTTCCGGACACTCCCAATAAATGCTCAGTTACCACCCACACACAGCCTCCTCCTGTAAATCACCTTGAGAACGCCCGTGCGATCAGATTTTTTGCCCCATCCCATCACTGACCGGCGATGCCCTTTGTTGTCCGACGCACGTGCGCATTGCAGTGCAAACGCATGCGCAGTTAATGCCTAATCACCCCCTATGTCACGTTTTGACATTATGATGCCTCAAAAGCAAGTCCAAAACAAAAAAGGAGTTCCTTGTGTGTAACACACCATGTGTTCCACAAGCCATCCGATGGTGGGAGAGAGATCTGATGCTATGTCCTGGGATGCAGGTCAGATCACTACTGAAGTAGGAGGCGTCTGCATGTAATAGATGCCTCCTGCTACTTGACCATACAGCGCTATCACTGCTGCTTCCAAGGAAGCCACTTTAACCACATCTAAATGACCACTACTGTTAGTATGGTGCGTGCTATTGAGTTTTATTTTTCATTATAGATGTAAAGTTGGATCAGAGCCGGCCATAGGCATAGGCAATTGCCTAGGGCATTTGATATGCCTAGGGGCATCAGCAGCTTCTGCTGATTAAAATTATATGCGGCATGCCTATATTCTGTGTGTAGCATTTCATATGCTGATACAGCCACAGTCTCACACAGTATATAGGCATGCTGCATATCATTTTAATCAGTAGAAGCTGCTTGTGCATCCTAGCCACATAGCAATGCAAATAAGATGCATTTTAATTAAAAAAGGTGCCCGTCATTAGCATTGAGGTAAGATTTATGAGGACACATATGTATCCGAGCAGAGGCAGAGGTCACAGTGTTAGTGGCAGTGTGAGTGCTGTGTGCATGTGAGTGGGTTGGTTGTGCAGTAGTGTTCGGAATATGTGTAAGGAGCATTATGTGTGTCATGTAAAAATGCATTAATAATGTGCAACATATGTGTAAAGGGGCACTGTGTGTGTCATTATGTGTATAAGGGCATTAATAATGTGCGCCATATGTGTAACAGGGTACTAATGTATGTGTGTCATTATGTGTATAGGGGCACTAATAGTGTGCAGCAAATGTGTAGGGGGCACTATGTCTGTCATTATGTGTATAAGGGCATTAATAATGTGCAGCATATGTGTAAGGGACATTATGTGTAAGAGGGCATTAATAAAGGTTGTCATAATGTGTAAGGCACATTATGTTTATAAGGACATTAATAATGTGTCTCATGTGTAAGGGGCATTACTGTGTGGAATTATGTGTATAAATGCATTACTAATGTGTGGCATTATGTGTATAAGGTGCTCTACTATGTGGCATTGCATATAGAAAGGGCACTACTGTGTCGTCTATTGTGAATAAAGAGCAATAGGGTGTGGTGTAATGTGAATAAGGAGCAATTCAGTGTGATGTAATGTGAATAAGAGGCTCTACTGTGAGGAGTAACGTTTATAAGGTAAAGTGATACTACTGTGGGATGTAATATGAATTATGGACACTATCGCATGATAAAATGTGAATAAAGTTGCAGTACTGTGTGGTGTAATTGGAATTGGGGTTACTATTGTGTGGCCATGACCCTTGCCAGTAAAAACACACCCCTTTCTGGGCTGTGCGCCAAATGTGCGAACTGTTCCTATTTAAAATATAGGGGGTACAAACACCAAAATAAGGACTGCTATGGGTGAGTTGTGATGGTGCTGGGAAAGAGGTGCAAGGTCAGAGGCGGAATCAGCGGTGGTGCTAGGGGGCACCAGCCAAAATCTTGCCTAGGGCATAATATTGGTTAGGGCCAGCTCTGGGTTGGATCATCTACCACATGGTCCTGGCACTTACACTATATATTCCACCAAGTGCTAATGTGAAGCTATACTGTGTACATCTTGTTATGATGTCACTTTATCACTTCAACCTCTTCAGGGACAATTTTTTTAGTTTAGAGATATATAATTTTAAGATTTTTTTTTAGATTTTTTTATTAAAAAGATAATAACTATCAAGTTTAAAAATAGCTTTACTTATATTGACCAATTTAGTTATAATATATATTCAAATTTCAAAAAGTTTTTCAATTATAAATAACCATTAAGTACTGTACACAATACACATATGTGGGGGAAAAAACTAATTTTGTTTCCCCCAGCACCCTGAATGATAGCAGTAACCAGATTTAAATCCTATACAATATCTTAGAATTCAGAGATCTTGGTTACATATAGCTGCTCAAATTTTTGTATAAGCCCCCAAGCCGCATCAAGGCCTCTCTGTATATGTTTGGGGTCCCTAGCGCTATATCTAGGTGCAGGGCATGGCACCCCAAAAATCAGCATAAGCCAGACAGCCCGGGCAGCATACCAGTGAAAAAAATATAATGTTACTAGATTAGTGTTAAGAAGCTGAAGCTATAGAGAAAGTGATACAAAAATGAGATGTCATTAAAATAAGAAATAGTGTTAAAGAAATTAGTATGTGATAAGTGTTAATAGAGTGTAAGGGTATGCCACACTAAAGCCATCCAGCTCAGCCAATCCAGGGGCACCACACCACACGCCTCCACAACCCCAATCTGGGTCTATGATTAACCAGCAAGGAGCCACATGATAATGGCTCCCTGCTACAATATATCTAAGCTAAGAGCTACCTACCTTGGAGCAACCCCATAATGCTCCATATGGCATATCAGGACCTGCATCTCCTCCTAATGCAAGGTCCTTTCTGCCTCTCACAACAGACATATATAGTGGCAGATGCTCAATTAGCTTAGTAATATCATTCAGGTGCTCGAAAGGTGAAAGGGAGGGGTTTCTCTAAGCAGGAAAAAAACACATTTTGTTTCCCCCAGCACCCTGAATAATAGCAGTAACCAGATTTAAATCCCATACAATATCTTAGGTTTCAGAGATCTTGGTTATCTGCCACTATATAAACACATACATACGTGCCAGTATCCCTGAAGAGGCTAATATCAATTTACAAATGTCCCCTGGTTAATTTACATTCAAATTATTTGCATTAACAGTTGCTTTATAACATCACTGTGCTTTACGATCAGATACAGTATATATTACCTTTATTCCATTATATGATACAGTCTTTGGGGGGAATTTAAATGTTATCGCCCCCGATCTCCCGTCCCCGATCTCCCGTCCCATGCCCATTAGTGCCGGGTTTAGCTGCGTAAAGCGCCTACACCCGACTAAGCTATTGGGTGTGATTGGGAAAAGTGCTGTTTGGGCACTTATCACACATTTTCTCTCATTTCAGCTCGCCACCCCTGGTGGGTGCGAGCTGATATGTAGACGCCGGCAGCCGATCACGTCAGAATGGTGCTACATTTAAATGTCTTCCGTTTGGGCGACATCTAGTGGCTGCTGGCCAAAAATGAATTAACAGTATTGAACTTTATTTTTATAAGTCCAGTGATGATGACTATTTATATAGTGTCTTGTGAACTTTGTATAACTTAAAATGCAGAGAAGTTCCCATTTCTCTCTACACCAAGAAGAGACCTAAAGGGTCCTCTAAGTCTGGCTTCCTAACTCTTGATGGGTGTGGACAGTGACTAGGTCGACCACTATTGGTCAACAGTGACTAGGTCAACACATGAAATAGGTCAATTAGGTCGACATGAACAAGGTTGACATGGAAAAAGGTCGACATGAGTTTGAAAAAAAAATGGTGTCATTTTCTTTGTAAAGTGATCGGGAACCCCAATTAGTGCATGGCTTGCAAGCTTCGGGCAAGCTGCCTCACTGCGCTCGGCACAGGTTACTATTCCCAATCATAGTCCACATGGATCGTAAAGTAGGAAAAAGTTAAAAAAAGAGAAAAAAAATGTGAAAAACTTATGTTGACCCTTTTCCATGTCGACCTTGTCCATGCCAACCTAGTGACTATGTCGATCTATAGACCATGTTGACCTAATGCATGCCGACCAATAGTGGACAACCTAATGAGTGTCGACCTAAGTGCAGTCAACCTTAAGGTTCCTGAGCACAGACAGTCAGATTCAGCCAGTTGTTGGTGGATATCCAGAAAGTTGGCTGGGAAATGAATGAATCGGTTTCTGGTCTGGCCACTGTACATATAACATTCAGTCTAGTGTTCGTAAGTGTGGATGTTGTTCACTTTTGCAACCAAGATTGAGCGCAACAGTGTTGAAAATTCACAGCTGGTGCTGGCCATTATTACAGACAGATTACATATTCTCTTATTTATCACCCTGTCACCTGGTTTCTCAGCGTAAACCAATATAGCAGTTCAGTCACAAACATGAGTGCACAACTTTTGGGTTATAAAGTCACCATGATAAATAGCTTTGCAGTGTGCACTGTACATATGGACATGTCTGCTTTTGTAATATTGTCATTAAAGTGTTACTGCATGAAGATAAATCTGTTATGTTAATCTTTGTTAAGGTCCAGACTCTGTCCAGAATATTCAATGCATGGCAACGAGTTGGCAGTCCATACTAGTCCTGTGGGATCCACCATCTCGGCCAAATGGAATAACAACTCATTACTTAGTAACACTTCAAAGTATTTCTACCTTGGTCTCCTCTGCTGATTATGCCTACACCTTCAGAGATCTGCTCTCTAATACCACTTACTACTTCTCAGTCAGAGCTGTAAATGGTGCTGGCGAAGGAAAAGAGCGAGTATGTAATGCTACTACCAAGTCTGAAGAAGGTATGTTTAGCCAACAGTTTTATAGCATTAGTTTTTGTTTAACCTTAATGTTTATCAGGATGGGAACCCTTAGAGATGTTTCTCATGACATGCATGTAAAATGTATACATCAAAACTGTATCCACTGTCCATATCATAATAATCCATAAACTACAACATTAATGAAGGCTGTATAACACAACCAATATGTGTGCATACTGTTTTTTTCTGTATTGATGTATTGTAGTTATTGTGCTTTAAGATGCTGGATATCATTTTCTCAAACAGTTGCAAGGGGGGACCTTGGACAGCACAACCTAATTACAAATATAATGAGGGGTGCTATCATACTGATACCTGTAGTTCCACAGAGAATGATAAAATATAATGCCGATGCACACTCCAAACTACCAAACACTGCTAATCAGAATAATTATAATAAACTCGGCAATCAGACATAGGGGTAATTCAGACCTGATTGCTCACTAGCGTTTTTTGCAGTGCTGATATCAGGTCAGAACTGAGCTTGCGTATGCACAACAATGCGCAGGCGCGTTGCACTGGCACAAAGCGGATCGTTGCGGTGCGATGGGTTTTACGAAGAATCCATTTACAAAGCCGATCGCAAGGAGATTGACAGGTAGAAGGCGAATGTAGGTGGCAACTGACCGTTTTCTGGGAGTGGTTGGAAAAACGCAGGCGTGACCAAGCGTTTGCAGGGCGGGTGTCTGATGTCAATTCCGGCCTCGGACAGGCTGAAGTGATCGCAGCGGCTGAGTAAGTCCTGGGCTCAGAAACTGCACAAAGTTTATTTGTACTGCTCGTCTACACATGCGTTCGCACACTTTCACAGCTAAAATACTCTACCCTGTAGGCGGCGTCTATCTAATCGCAGCGCTGCAAAAAACAGCTAGCGAGCGATCAGGTCTGAATTAGACCCATAGAGCAAATAATACTGGCCCATCAACCAGCATCCATCCAGGTGACCTCGTCTCTGGTGGGTCACTAACACTAAGTTTGAGTCCGGGCAACGGAACCCCACCAAGCCGGCAAAGGCCAGCCACCCCAGGGCAGCACACTAGTGAGAGGATAAGGTGGTAATAAGAGAGAAATAAAAACTATGTGCTAAAAAGTGTTACAGAGTTGCAAAAAGTTGCAGATAGTAATGACATGATAGGAAAATACACAGTGGCTTTTTTCCTGGTGATCTTTTACTCAGTTGCAGCACTGACGTGTGTGAAATGTGGGCCCCACTGGACCCAGGATGTCGTAATAAGCATTAAGTAAAATATCCACTTCTATACAACTCTGCAGTGCTCTGCTTGTTCTCTATTACAGAGACCCTCCGGAGTATATTTACAGCTGCATGGGCACACAGGAGGTTAATTGCTTAAAGGAGAGTGCTGGACCTATTTGGTTTTCTATCTATCTATCTATCTATCTATCTATCTATCTATCTATCTATCTATCTATCTATCCTAGTTTCATGGCACTACAAGTCCTAGTCCATCCAGTTGACTTGTAGTCCCACCATATCTGGATAGGCACAGTCAGCATTCTAGTTTTTCTTTTGACCTCCAGACTGCTTACCTCTTCTTATAGAGCTCTAGAACCAGAGCACTGTGTCCCAGACTGCTTAGGGCCCACAAGGCGAGGCCCCCGGACTGGGCTTTTAGTGTTGCCTGCATCATTATACCACAGCCGCCACTTCCTGTCACATAGAAACATAGAATTTCACAGCAAATAGGAACCACTGGGCCCATATACTCTGCCCTTTAAATGTCATCCCATATGCCATCCCCCATATGCCATCTCAATGTGCCTATGCCAATATGCCACCACCATATGCTTCCTCCTCCATATGTCATCCCCCCATAAGCCTTCTTCACCATGTCATCCACCCCCATATGTCTTCTCCTCCATATACCACTCCATATGCCTTCTCCTTCATACACTATGTCATCCCCTCACATGCCTTTGCCTCCATATGTCATCCCCCCATATGCCTTCACCTCCATATGTCACCTCCCATATGCCTTCTCCTCCATGTCGTCACCCATATGCCTTCTCCTCTATATGACGCCCGACCCCATATGCCTTCTTCTCCATATGTCATCCCCCATATGCCTTCTATATCATATGTCATCCCCTCCTATATGCCTTCTCCTCCATGTGTCATGTCTCCATATGCCTCCTCCTCTGTATGTCATCACTCCATATGCCTGCTCCTACATATGTCATCCCTCCATATGCCTTCTCCCCCATGTCATTCCCCCATATGACTTCTCCTCCATATGTCATCCCCCATATGCCTTCTCCACATGTCACCCCCTCCATATGCCTTCTCCATATGTCACCCCTCCATATGCCTTCTCCATATGCCCCCCATTTTGTATAATCCATTGGTTTTAAGACACCCGCCCGCTAAATGCCACCCCCACCCCATACCTCCTATCACCCTCAGTAACCCGGTACTGGTACTGCCCACCCAAGCACAGACACAGCCTCTTCACCTCCTCATTACAGTGCTGAGGCCACATCCACCGACCAGTCATCCCCGCTGCTGCCAAGTCGCGCATCACCCGCTCCATGTAGTACTCACACAAGGCGGGGTGTCTGTGGCTGGTGCCTCACCCCTGGTTGGCTGGGATACCGGCAGAGAGTGCCCCCTTCGCTGCTGGTAATGTGACTGGGAGGCCGGGACAAGCAGCTCCTCACACACACTCCACCCTACATCACAGCACCGCATAGGGGACAGAACACTGGGAAGGGAAGCACACTCCCCATCCTAAATGCCTCCTGGGGATTATAATGAGTCAGGCTGACTCATTATAATGCCGCTGGCTTTGGGTCCCTTAATTGCGACAGAACTCAGTGCAATGCACCAGTTGCACCACCCAGGGCTGTTTCTAGCCAATTTGGCTCCCAGTGCAAAATGTAAAAATGCGCCCCCCCCCATGACATAAAAAATCCCCCCTCCCCCCACACACGCACCTAGATAAAAAAAAAAACTTGCGCGCGCACCCGGCAAGGGAGCGTGGCCTCATCTAAATGGGTGTGGCCTCGTCTGAAAAGACTACCTCACAATCCAGTTTTTGACCCTGCTCCAACAGATCACGACCACCACAGGAAAAAAAAAATCTACCATATTAAGCCCCACACAGTAATGCCCCCTGCACCATATTATGCCACACACCGCAATGCCCTTGATACATTAAATCCCCACACTATGGCAGGCAAGAGTCCCCATTTCACACATAACGGCAGGTGTCCCCATTTTACACATTGAGAGAGAGAGAGAGAGAGAGAGAAAGAATACTTACAGAGGCGACTACCGCTCTTCGGCTCGCCTCACCAGTCGCTCCTCGCGCCGGCCTTTCCCTCTTCCTAACCTGAATCCCCCTCTGTACTCCGCTCGGGGGGGGGGGGGAGTTTCGCGGAGTGATGGGGTTGCGTCGTGACGTAACGATGCAACCGCGTCATTCCGTGAAACTCCGCCCCCTGAGCGGGTTACTAGGGGAGAAATAGGAGGGGGAAGCAGGGAGCCACAGTTAGTGCCGCGGCGGGCGCCCAGTGCGGTTGCACTGCTCGCCTGCCCCAAGAAACGGCCCTGGCACCACCATTAGTTCCTCCTCTAGGAACAGGTCCATGTGAAAATAAAGAGATCTTCCCCAAAAATACACAATCTTCAATCCTTGATTTTAATTATAATAATTTGTCTCACAAGATGACACCATAGCATTCATGCTCAGAAATAATGCATAATCGCGATATTCCTGTGGTGAGCATGGAATACCCCTATCTGCCCATGTCTGGCTTTGCATCTACTATAACATTTGCACTTCCCACAGTTGCTGCCATAATATAGCACTTTATAGTATAGGTATACAAATCACAGGAGAATAGGTGCGCAATGCCACAAAGCAGGGAAGAAAGGCTTTTGCTCTTGATCAGTGATATCCAAATGATAACCCAATGTTTCCATTACACAAGAAAATAAATGTAGGAGTAATCTAAATTTCTATTTTGCTAAATCCTCAGAATTTTTGCTGATATACACAGTGGCGGGTCTAGGGGCGGGCAAACAGGGCTATTGCCCAGGGTGCTGTGTCTTGGGGTCGTGGCTGCCGTCCACTATCGCCTGCCGTCACAGCAAGCACTCAACAGCCCAGCGTTGCTGACATGTGCTCAGCAAGTCGGGAGAAACGGGAAGGAAAAACCGGATGCAACTGAAGTGAGTACCCCATCCGGGAGATCGCAAGCACTTGCACAGCAGCCTCCTCTCACAGCAGAAAGACGGGAAACGGGAAAGAAGCTCTTTTGTCTCTCCCATGCACAACCAAACAGCACCTACCGTACACCCAGGCTTGCATGTATAGATCTTAGGCCTGGTAAGAGCAAGGTAAAAATTACCTAGCTCATCCTGGGCCTCCCCCATGGCAAACGTCCTCCCATGTAGTGTGCAGAGCAACTTCATGGCTCCGCAATTAGTATTTTATTTATATATTTTTATTATTTTTATTATGCCTATGGCCACGCCCCCAGATAAGACCATGCCCCCATGGGGGTGGGTGGTAGGGGGGGGGTGGAACTTTTGTCCTGTGCTCCGCAAAGTCTACAACCGGCCCTGGATATACACTACATATATATAACTGGTATACATAGTTTTCTGTTCAGTGTAGATCGGCAAATCTCATTTGTGTTGGAAATAGTTTTATAGCTGTTGTCAGCTTCTTATTAATGGTCCTGTGGCATTAGTCATGGTTACAAAGCCAGCACTGACTCATTGACAGTACATTTATTTTTGACATAAGGTGAAATCAAATTAGCTTCACTGTCTCACTACACAATGTCTGGCCTTAACATTCCACACTAATATTACTTGTATTTTTTTTTACATAATGCTACGAGCCATGGTGCTAAAATACAAATTGAAATTAGTGCAGACGACATATGCTGTGTAAGAGAAAACAAAATGGTGATGTTTATTTTGCAGTAATTTTACAGCCTTTGATTCATGCAGTAGGAATGTATAATGTACATTACATTCTAAATGTAGTATGCTTCCTTCCACATGTAGAAAATCTCCCAACCCCAGGGAAAGAACAGATATGTGAACCTCGGGTATCAAACATTTATACATGACTGGACAAAGAATACATAAAAACAAGCATCTTTTTATTTTGCATGTCTTTCAACTGCGTATGCACACACAAGTTCTTATTCATCAGTTCCCATGCCAACAGAGATACATTGTGTGCTTATGACCCTTTGCGTTAAGGGGACTGATTTGGACAGGTACCAAAGTACAGTAAGTGTGTCTCATGCAGACCATAAACTGACACATATGCCCCTGTTTGGGGGCAGATCACTTGTGGGTGTTTAAATCCTAGTAACTGCTACAAAACATTGAGTAGAGTAAGCAAATATTTTACTGTTTGCTCTTGGAATAAAGTAGGTGTATATATTACTGTTCCCTCCTGGAGTAAAGCATGTGAAAAGATTAATCTTTGCTCATGGAGTAAAGCAGGTGTATATACCTGTATAGCTGTTCTCTTGGAGTTAAGCAGGTGTGTACATTACTGTCCACTGCTGGAGTAATGCATGTGTAAATATTGCTCTTCGCTTCTGGAGTAAAGCATGCGTGTATATTACTGTTCACTCTGGGTGTAAAGCAGGTGTGTATATTACTGTTTGCTCCTGGAGTAATGCAGGTGTAAATATTACTGTTCGCTACTGGAATAAAGCAGGTGTATATATTACTGTTTGCTCTTGGAGTAAAGCAGGTGTATATATTGCTGTTTGCTCCTGGAGTAAAGCATGTGTAAATATTACTTTTTGCTCCAGGAGTAAAGCAGGTGTCTATATTACTGTTCCCTCTTGGAGTAAAGCAGGCTCATATTCTGCACTTAAGCTGGACACGTCTTGCTTATACAGCCAGCTCTGCAAGGTAGGCAAAATATACCATTACTAGGGAAGCATTTTGCGCTTGTGTTTTAAATGCAGATCCCATCCAACCCTACATGAGCCACTAAGTTTTATTTAAATTTATACCTATTTTAAATCCGTAAAATAGCTGAAGATTATTATTCTCATCATACCGAAACAGTCCAGAAGTTTTGCTCATAATAATAAAAAAGCGAATCCGAGCCGCAGTGTTTGTGCTGCATAAAAATACCTTAAATTCTAACACTTTATGCAATCAAATAGCAATAATTAATAATCAAATAGTAGATGTGTACATTATGCATATGCACAACTCAGAATAGTGAGTAGGTGTGGCTACATGCCCATGACGACACACACTAACACACCCATAGAAAGGTTCTGTTGTGAGCTTTTGCATAGGTGCCATCCAGTTATTTCCCCAAAACACCCATTTTGCATCTACAGAGAAACAGCTGCCCTGTATTGTGCCTACTTTCACCAAGATGCATTTGCAAAGTTATGTGCTGCTCGGAATCAGGCTCATCGTCAGTTTAAATGTATGATCAGAAAGCGAGTAGACTACTTGGTAAAGCATACCTCCCAACTGTCCCGATTTTCGCAGGACAGTCCCGTTTTTTTGGGACTGTCCCGCTGTCCCACCTGCGGGCCGCAGTGTCCCGGTGTGGGTATGGGGGGGCAGTTGGGAGGCTCCTGGCACTGCTCAGAGCAGCGTTGAATAGACATCGCCTCCGACTTCAGCCTCAGACATATCGTTGTAGTGTATGGGGCCCTTTAGATATAGCATGTGTTTGCACAGAGCCAGATTAAGAGGGGGCGACAGGGGCAGTTGTCAGGGGTCCCTAAAGTGTCTGCAATGAGAGGAACTCTGGAGTACCGTCAGTGTGCGCCTTCCTTGGCGGGTCTGCTGCAGTGTATAAAGCATTTGCCGGGGAGACGCACTCCAGGTGGTGTGAGAGTAACGATTTCCCTTGAAGCTCCCCATGTGATAAATCGCATCGAAAGTGCTTTTTAGTCTATTTGATGCGCATACAATCATGCGGTTTATCGCATGCCCCTTGTTACCAGAAATATGGTGATCGAATGCGATCGCATGCTGCCCAAAGCACACCAGATGTATCTGTGAGATCTGTTGAAAATTAAGTGGAGGGGAGTGTCCAGGAAGTGAGCAAAATACCTCACAGATCACACATTGCAGTACCATCAACCAAATGTGTTAAAACCAGCATACGATCGCCTGTGCGATCCGATAAATATTAAGTGCAGCACATAATATCTTGAGATGCAAGATTTAACCAGCATGCCCGCGCATCGCATCGGGAGACACATTCGATGTGCATACAATTGTGCGAGTTTATTTAAACTCGCCTGACCTGAACCCCATAGAGAATCTATGGGGCATTGCCAAGAGAAAAATGAGAGACGTGAGACCGAACAATGCAGAAGAGCTGAAGACCACTATTGAAGCATCCTGGTCATCCCTAACACCTCAGCAGTGCCACAGGCTGATAGAATCCATGCCACACCACATTAAAGCAGTAATTCATGCAAAAGGGACCCAAACCAAGTACTGAGTACATATGCATGATTACACTTTTCAGAGGGCCGACATTTCTGTATTTAAAATCCTTTTTTTATTGATTTTATGTAATATTCTAATTTTTTGAAATTTTGGATTTGGGGTTTTCTTAAGCTGTGAATCACAATAATCAAAATTATAACAAATAAAGGCTTGAAATATCTCACTTTGCATCTAATGAGTCTATATAATATATTAGGTTCACCTTTTAAGCTGAATTACTGAAATAAATGAACTTTTACACAATATTCTAATTTTTCTGAGTTTCACCTGTACAGTATGTGTACGACTAAGCACTGCAGTTAATAGAATTGGTCCTTATAATTTCCAGGAATTATTCTTTGAGGGTTCATGTGCAAATTTTGTCTACATTGCAGCAGGTGATGCTGAAGTTGGTAAATGACAAGAGATGAAATGTAGAGAGAGGGGAATTTCATAATCCTGACATTACAGAAAATGTTTCTGATGTGAGTAGAGTATAGAGATGAGCGGGTTCGGTTCCTCTGAATCCGAACCCGCCCGAACTTCAGGTTTTTTACACGGGTCCGAGCAGGCTCGGATCTTCCCGCCTTGCTCGGCTAACCCGAGCGCGCCCGAACGTCATCATCACGCTGTCGGATTCTCGCGAGGCTCGGATTCTATCGCGAGACTCGGATTCTATATAAGGAGCCGCGCGTCGCCGCCATTTTCACACGTGCATTGAGAGTTATAGGGAGAGGACGTGGCTGGCGTCCTCTCCGTTTAGAGAAGAGAGAGACACAGTATTTTGGGGAGCATTATTAGGAGGAGTACTACTATACTGTATACTACTATACTACTTGCTGAAGTGATATTTATACTAGATTAGATAATAGATAGTGTGACTGTAAGTGTATTATCTGACTTGTGGGGGAGACACTGACAGTGGGGAGCAGTTAGAGTCTGAGAGCAGGACTCAGGAGTACATATAACGTACAGTGCACACTTTTGCTGCCAGAGTCAGTGCCACACTGCCATTGTTGTGACCACACTGACCACCAGTATAATAATATATTTTGTGATTGTCTGCTTAGGCCTCGGAGTACTAGTTGCAAGTTGCAACGTGACCTGAAGTGACCACCAGTTTAATAATCAATCACCACCAGTTTAATATATATATATATATATAATTGTATATAATATATATATATATATAATATTGTATACCACCTACCCGTGGTTTTTTTTTTTCATTCTTCTTTATACATACTACTATAGTAGCTTACTGTAGCAGTCTGCGGTGCTGTGCTGACCTGACAGTGTCCAGCAGGTCCGTCATCAGTCATTACATAATAAATATATATAGTACCTGTCCGGCTGCAGTACTAGTGATATTATATTGATTTCATCTCATTATCAATAATTTATCATCCAGTCTAGACTCTATATTAGCAGCAGACACAGTACGTTAGTCCACGGCTGTAGCTACCTCTGTGTCGGCACTCGGCAGTCCATCCATAATTGTATACCACCTACCCATGGTTTTTTTTTCTTATTTCTTCTTTGTACATACTACTATAGAGTATAGTAGCTTATTGTAGCAGTCTGCGGTGCTGCTGAGCTGACAGTGTCCAGCAGGTCCGTCATCAGTCATCATTACCTAATAAATATATTATCTACCTGTCCGGCTGCAGTACTAGTGATATTATATATACATACATATATATATTGATTTCATCTCATTATCAATCATCCAGTCTATATTAGCAGCAGACACAGTACGTTAGTCCACGGCTGTAGCTACCTCTGTGTCGGCACTCGGCAGTCCATCCATAATTGTATACCACCTACCCGTGTTTTTTTTTTTTTTTCTTCTTTGTACATACTACTATAGAGTATAGTAGCTTACTGTAGCAGTCTGCGGTGCTGCTGAGCTGACAGTGTCCAGCAGGTCCGTCATCAGTCATCATTACCTAATAAATATATTATCTACCTGTCCGGCTGCAGTACTAGTGATATTATATATACATACATATATATATTGATTTCATCTCATTATCAATCATCCAGTCTATATTAGCAGCAGACACAGTACGTTAGTCCACGGCTGTAGCTACCTCTGTGTCGGCACTCGGCAGTCCATCCATAATTGTATACCACCTACCCGTGGTTTTTTTTTTTTTCTTTCTTCTTTGTACATACTACTATAGTATAGTAGCTTACTGTAGCAGTCTGCGGTGCTGCTGAGCTGACAGTGTCCAGCAGGTCCGTCATCAGTCATCATTACCTAATAAATATATTATCTACCTGTCCGGCTGCAGTACTAGTGATATTATATATACATACATATATATATTGATTTCATCTCATTATCAATCATCCAGTCTATATTAGCAGCAGACACAGTACGTTAGTCCACGGCTGTAGCTACCTCTGTGTCGGCACTCGGCAGTCCATCCATAATTGTATACCACCTACCCGTGGTTTTTTTTTTTTCTTTCTTCTTTGTACATACTACTATAGAGTATAGTAGCTTACTGTAGCAGTCTGCGGTGCTGCTGAGCTGACAGTGTCCAGCAGGTCCGTCATCAGTCATCATTACCTAATAAATATATTATCTACCTGTCCGGCTGCAGTACTAGTGATATTATATATACATACATATATATATTGATTTCATCTCATTATCAATCATCCAGTCTATATTAGCAGCAGACACAGTACGTTAGTCCACGGCTGTAGCTACCTCTGTGTCGGCACTCGGCAGTCCATCCATAATTGTATACCACCTACCCGTGGTTTTTTTCTTTTCTTTCTTCTTTGTACATACTACTATAGTATAGTAGCTTACTGTAGCAGTCTGCGGTGCTGCTGAGCTGACAGTGTCCAGAAGGTCCGTCATCAGTCATCATTACCTAATAAATATATTATCTACCTGTCCGGCTGCAGTACTAGTGATATTATATATACATACATATATATATATTGATTTCATCTCATTATCATCCAGTCTATATTAGCAGCAGACACAGTACGGTAGTCCACGGCTGTAGCTACCTCTGTGTCGGCACTCGGCAGTCCATCCATAAGTATACTAGTATCCATCCATCTCCATTGTTTACCTGAGGTGCCTTTTAGTTGTGCCTATTAAAATATGGAGAACAAAAATGTTGAGGTTCCAAAATTAGGGAAAGATCAAGATCCACTTCCACCTCGTGCTGAAGCTGCTGCCACTAGTCATGGCCGAGACGATGAAATGCCAGCAACGTCGTCTGCCAAGGCCGATGCCCAATGTCATAGTACAGAGCATGTCAAATCCAAAACACCAAATATCAGTAAAAAAAGGACTCCAAAACCTAAAATAAAATTGTCGGAGGAGAAGCGTAAACTTGCCAATATGCCATTTACCACACGGAGTGGCAAGGAACGGCTGAGGCCCTGGCCTATGTTCATGGCTAGTGGTTCAGCTTCACATGAGGATGGAAGCACTCAGCCTCTCGCTAGAAAACTGAAAAGACTCAAGCTGGCAAAAGCACCGCAAAGAACTGTGCGTTCTTCGAAATCCCAAATCCACAAGGAGAGTCCAATTGTGTCGGTTGCGATGCCTGACCTTCCCAACACTGGACGTGAAGAGCATGCGCCTTCCACCATTTGCACACCCCCTGCAAGTGCTGGAAGGAGCACCCGCAGTCCAGTTCCTGATAGTCAGATTGAAGATGTCAGTGTTGAAGTACACCAGGATGAGGAGGATATGGGTGTTGCTGGCGCTGGGGAGGAAATTGACCAGGAGGATTCTGATGGTGAGGTGGTTTGTTTAAGTCAGGCACCCGGGGAGACACCTGTTGTCCGTGGGAGGAATATGGCCGTTGACATGCCTGGTGAAAATACCAAAAAAATCAGCTCTTCAGTGTGGAGGTATTTCAACAGAAAAGCGGACAACATTTGTCAAGCCGTGTGTTGCCTTTGTCAAGCTGTAATAAGTAGGGGTAAGGACGTTAACCACCTCGGAACATCCTCCCTTATACGTCACCTGCAGCGCATTCATAATAAGTCAGTGACAAGTTCAAAAACTTTGGGTGACAGCGGAAGCAGTCCACTGACCAGTAAATCCCTTCCTCTTGTAACCAAGCTCACGCAAACCACCCCACCAACTCCCTCAGTGTCAATTTCCTCCTTCCCCAGGAATGCCAATAGTCCTGCAGGCCATGTCACTGGCAATTCTGACGATTCCTCTCCTGCCTGGGATTCCTCCGATGCATCCTTGCGTGTAACGCCTACTGCTGCTGGCGCTGCTGTTGTTGCTGCTGGGAGTCGATGGTCATCCCAGAGGGGAAGTCGGAAGACCACTTGTACTACTTCCAGTAAGCAATTGACTGTCCAACAGTCCTTTGCGAGGAAGATGAAATATCACAGCAGTCATCCTGCTGCAAAGCGGATAACTGAGGCCTTGACAACTATGTTGGTGTTAGACGTGCGTCCGGTATCCGCCGTTAGTTCACAGGGAACTACACAATTTCTTGAGGTAGTGTGCCCCCGTTACCAAATACCATCTAGGTTCCACTTCTCTAGGCAGGCGATACCGAAAATGTACACAGACCTCAGAAAAAGACTCACCAGTGTCCTAAAAAATGCAGCTGTACCCAATGTCCACTTAACCACGGACATGTGGACAAGTGGAGCAGGGCAGGGTCAGGACTATATGACTGTGACAGCCCACTGGGTAGATGTATGGACTCCCGCCGCAAGAACAGCAGCGGCGGCACCAGTAGCAGCATCTCGCAAACGCCAACTCTTTCCTAGGCAGGCTACGCTTTGTATCACCGCTTTCCAGAATACGCACACAGCTGAAAACCTCTTACGGCAACTGAGGAAGATCATCGCGGAATGGCTTACCCCAATTGGACTCTCCTGTGGATTTGTGGCATCGGACAACGCCAGCAATATTGTGTGTGCATTAAATATGGGCAAATTCCAGCACGTCCCATGTTTTGCACATACCTTGAATTTGGTGGTGCAGAATTTTTTAAAAAACGACAGGGGCGTGCAAGAGATGCTGTCGGTGGCCAGAAGAATTGCGGGACACTTTCGGCGTACAGGCACCACGTACAAAAGACTGGAGCACCACCAAAAACTACTGAACCTGCCCTGCCATCATCTGAAGCAAGAAGTGGTAACGAGGTGGAATTCAACCCTCTATATGCTTCAGAGGTTGGAGGAGCAGCAAAAGGCCATTCAAGCCTATACAATTGAGCACGATATAGGAGGTGGAATGCACCTGTCTCAAGCGCAGTGGAGAATGATTTCAACGTTGTGCAAGGTTCTGATGCCCTTTGAACTTGCCACACGTGAAGTCAGTTCAGACACTGCCAGCCTGAGTCAGGTCATTCCCCTCATCAGGCTTTTGCAGAAGAAGCTGGAGACATTGAAGGAGGAGCTAACACGGAGCGATTCCGCTAGGCATGTGGGACTTGTGGATGGAGCCCTTAATTCGCTTAACAAGGATTCACGGGTGGTCAATCTGTTGAAATCAGAGCACTACATTTTGGCCACCGTGCTCGATCCTAGATTTAAAGCCTACCTTGGATCTCTCTTTCCGGCAGACACAAGTCTGCTGGGGTTGAAAGACCTGCTGGTGAGAAAATTGTCAAGTCAAGCGGAACGCGACCTGTCAACATCTCCTCCTTCACATTCTCCCGCAACTGGGGGTGCGAGGAAAAGGCTCAGAATTCCGAGCCCACCCGCTGGCGGTGATGCAGGGCAGTCTGGAGCGACTGCTGATGCTGACATCTGGTCCGGACTGAAGGACCTGACAACGATTACGGACATGTCGTCTACTGTCACTGCATATGATTCTCTCACCATTGAAAGAATGGTGGAGGATTATATGAGTGACCGCATCCAAGTAGGCACGTCACACAGTCCGTACTTATACTGGCAGGAAAAAGAGGCAATTTGGAGGCCCTTGCACAAACTGGCTTTATTCTACCTAAGTTGCCCTCCCACAAGTGTGTACTCCGAAAGAGTGTTTAGTGCCGCCGCTCACCTTGTCAGCAATCGGCGTACGAGGTTACATCCAGAAAATGTGGAGAAGATGATGTTCATTAAAATGAATTATAATCAATTCCTCCGTGGAGACATTGACCAGCAGCAATTGCCTCCACAAAGTACACAGGGAGCTGAGATGGTGGATTCCAGTGGGGACGAATTGATAATCTGTGAGGAGGGGGATGTACACGGTGATATATCGGAGGATGATGATGAGGTGGACATCTTGCCTCTGTAGAGCCAGTTTGTGCAAGGAGAGATTAATTGCTTCTTTTTTGGTGGGGGTCCAAACCAACCCGTCATTTCAGTCACAGTCGTGTGGCAGACCCTGTCACTGAAATGATGGGTTGGTTAAAGTGTGCATGTCCTGTTTATACAACATAAGGGTGGGTGGGAGGGCCCAAGGACAATTCCATCTTGCACCTCTTTTTTCTTTAATTTTTCTTTGCGTCATGTGCTGTTTGGGGAGGGTTTTTTGGAAGGGACATCCTGCGTGACACTGCAGTGCCACTCCTAGATGGGCCCGGTGTTTGTGTCGGCCACTAGGGTCGCTTATCTTACTCACACAGCTACCTCATTGCGCCTCTTTTTTTCTTTGCGTCATGTGCTGTTAGGGGAGGGTTTTTTGGAAGGGACATCCTGCGTGACACTGCAGTGACACTCCTAGATGGGCCCGGTGTTTGTGTCGGCCACTAGGGTCGCTTATCTTACTCACACAGCTACCTCATTGCGCCTCTTTTTTTCTTTGCGTCATGTGCTGTTTGGGGAGGGTTTTTTGGAAGGGACATCCTGCGTGACACTGCAGTGACACTCCTAGATGGGCCCGGTGTTTGTGTCGGCCACTAGGGTCGCTTATCTTACTCACACAGCTACCTCATTGCGCCTCTTTTTTTCTTTGCGTCATGTGCTGTTTGGGGAGGGTTTTTTGGAAGGGACATCCTGCGTGACACTGCAGTGACACTCCTAGATGGGCCCGGTGTTTGTGTCGGCCACTAGGGTCGCTTAGCTTAGTCATCCAGCGACCTAGGTGCAAATTTTAGGACTAAAAATAATATTGTGAGGTGTGAGGTATTCAGAATAGACTGAAAATGAGTGTAAATTATGGTTTTTGAGGTTAATAATACTTTGGGATCAAAATGACCCCCAAATTCTATGATTTAAGCTGTTTTTTAGGGTTTTTTGAAAAAAACACCCGAATCCAAAACACACCCGAATCCGACAAAAAAAATTCGGTGAGGTTTTGCCAAAACGCGGTCGAACCCAAAACACGGCCGCGGAACCGAACCCAAAACCAAAACACAAAAACCGAAAAATTTCCGGCGCTCATCTCTAGTAGAGTAGTGTAACCTTTGCCACATGTTAATATCTGATAACTGAAACTAGCAGCATCATATTGTCGATGAGTATAACCGAACTGTCAAACATGTGTTGTTATACTGGTCTGACAGCAGAGAAGTAACATAATAACATTAGAGGCATTGTTACATGACCTTTACATTATAGCTGCCGTATGCTTGGGATTATTAAGTGAACTGGGAAGCAATGGTCAAAGCAATCTGCAATTTGCAACCAGCTGCCAAATTGGTCAACTGCAAGACAAGTTTCCATTAAAGGAAGATTTGTAAGATCCAATTTTGCGCTTTAGCATTTGGTTATTTGCTACTTTTAATCTGCAGGTGTCATTTTTACTGATTCTGCTGTCCATATTAAAATTACATTGCAGTTTAAGGTACCACCCAAAAATTTTATTTCAGAAATAAAATCAGATTCAAATGAATGATACAGTTAGTGCTACAAAGATCTAAAGCAGGGGTGGGGAACCTTTGGCCCTCCAGCTGTTGTTGAGCTACACATACCAGCATGCCCTGCTACGGGTTTGCTACTTGGCCATGCTAAAACTGTTGCAGGGTATGCTGGGATGTGCAGTTCAACAACAGCTGGAGAGCCGCAGGTTCCCCACCCCTGATCTAAAGGGTAATGTAAAAAAATTCTAATCAAATAGGATCACCTAAAAATATGATTGCTCAAATAATATTGTTAACTCTGTGATCAAACTGAAAAATTAGAAATAACATATATATATATATATATATATATATATATATTACATATATATTGTTTATACTCAAATTATCATGTGTGAATCATTCAGTGCATCTAAAAACACTTCAGTGATGCAGTTGTGCATGAATGATACCCCTTTCACACCAAAATCCTGGGTCCAACCTGGGATTTGGTGCATGGTTCTAATCCGGGTCAGACCTGGGACAGAACCTATTCGCACCGTGGTTCCGGCCTGGGTTATGCCATTTACACAGCACACGGGTGAAGTGTTAACTGTTCTGCTGTCACTTGGAGATGACATCATCTCCAAGCACCGAAGATCCGGCTCTCCCTATGCTGTCAATGGGAACTGGGTTGCCCATTCACACTGACCTTTAACCCCTCCTTCCTGTGTCCAACCCTGCAAGCTACCCAGGTTGGATTCCCAGGTCACTGGACCTAGGTTATTTTTTTATGACCCTTTACACCAAGCCGTGACCCATGTAAACACGGCAATAACCGGGGTCAAAGTGTTGTTGTGAAAGTGGTATTAGATTAATTAAATTAGATGATTCAAATTATTACACTGACAACACTGTTTGCATTAAGACATTGGCAGTAAAAGTAGTGTATTCACTGATTTCCACATGCAGAAAAATTACAATCAAGAGAAAAAATCCAAACACATTTTTTAATTACCTTTAGCTGTAATTGCGATATTGTTTTTTCATTAAATATTATGCACAGTAGAATATTCGATTAGTTATTAGCAGAGATGTGCACCGGAAATTTTTCGGGTTTTGTGTTTTGGTTTTGGATTCGGTTCCGCGGCCGTGTTTTGGATTCGGACGCGTTTTGGCAAAACCTCCCTGAAATTTTTTTGTCAGATTCGGGTGTCTTTTTTCAAAAAACCCTCAAAAACAGCTTAAATCATAGAATTTGGGGGTAATTTTGATCCTATAGTATTATTAACCTCAATAACCACAATTTCCACTCATTTCCAGTCTATTCTGAAAACCTCACACCTCACAATATTATTTTTAGTCCTAAAATTTGCACCGAGGTCGCTGGATGACTAAGCTAAGCGACCCAAGTGGCCGGCACAAACACCTGGCCCATCTAGGAGTGGCACTGCAGTGTCAGACAGGATGGCACTTAAAAAAATTGGTCCCAAACAGCACATGATGCAAAGAAAAGAGAAAAAGAGGTGCACTGTGGTCGCTGGACGGCTAAGCTAAGCGACACAAACACCTCAATATCACAGGAATTATTTGTCCTAATCAATGGTATTATTGGTCCAAATCACTGGAAGAAAATGTCAAAATCACTGGAATTATTTGTTCTAATCAATGGTATTATTGGTCCAAATCACTGGAAGAAAATGACAAAATCACTGGAATTATTTGTTCTAATCAATGGTATTATTGGTCCAAATCACTGGAAGAAAATGACAAAATCACTGGAATTATTCGTTCTAATCAATGGTATTATTGGTCCAAATCACTGGAAGAAAATGACAAAATCACTGGAATTATTCGTTCTAATCAATGGTATTATTGGTCCAAATCACTGGAAGAAAATGACAAAATCACTGGAATTATTTGTCAAGATCACTGTAATTAGCACTGACACTGAGCACAGATATTAAGCACTGATCAGGATACTAGAAGTGACACAGAGCTGCAAGATACAGCAATGGCCTACTGTACTGTACTACTATATACTGGTGGTCACCACAATGCTGCACTGTACTACTATATACTGGTCACAACAATGCAGCAGATATTGAGCACTGATCAGGATACTAAAACTGAGTCTGTCACGGAGCTGCAAGATACAGCAATGGCCTACTGTACTGTATTATATGTATACTGCTGGTCACCAAAATGCTGCACTGTCCTACTATATACTGCTCACAACAATGCAGCACAGATATGGAATGGATACTTGCAGTGACACAGAGCTGCAAGATACAGCAATGGCCTACTGTACTGTACTACTATAATTATATACTGGTGGTCCCCACAATGCAGCACACTGAGCACAGATATTACCAGGTGTATCTCACACATTGCTCAGTACAGATTACAGTATGTATAATCACCAGGTGTATAACACACATCGAACAGTACAGTATACAGTATGCAGCTCTGGAGGGATCAGTATTTGGCAGGAAGGCGAGGCCTGGTCCTGGCAGCAGAGTGACAGGCAGCCATATAGTAGCAGCCAGCTCCAAATCTGGCAGTGTGTGGAGAGGGAGGGGGTGAGGGAAGGGAACGAGCGCTGGAGTGTCTGAGCGGAGGGCTTGGAAGTTCAGGGGGAGTGAGGCGGGAGCTGCTCTTTCATAGCAGCGCACAGTGGTGGTGACGGAGTCTGAGAAAGGAGGGAGGAGGAGGATTGGGGCAACTGGCCGCAGGGGAGCACTGTGCCACAGCCATCACCTGCAGGGGGAGTGGAGGGAAACACATCCTATCTGCCCCAGATAAGTGACTTCTGATCAGTGCAATTGAGGGTCGGAGTTTTTCTGAAAGGTGGAAAGGAAGGGGTTCTTTTTCATGTAGACTGGAAGGACTACAACAAACTTGGAGTGACTACACCTTTCACCCTAGTTCGGCAGCCCTGCTGCCCTTTAATACACAGATGAATGAAGACTCCATTTGGAAAGGTGGCCGCTCAGCGATCAAGAGCTGATGCAGCACATGCAGGTGTTTCTGCAAATATGATGAAGAAAAGAACATCTCATAAGAAACATCGAAACAATATGGGACCAAGTAAACCAATCTCCCAGCCAAGGTGAAATATTGTAGGCTGTAGAATACAGCATGGGTGGAAAGAGGGCAGTGGGCCAATAACCCAGTGGAAAGGAACAGTTCTGGATCAAGTACCAGTGAATCCCTCCCTCTATCTTATAAAGTATGATGGATTTGATTGTGTCTATGGACTTGAGCTTCACAAGGATGAAAGGGTGTCTGCTCTTGAAGTTACATAGTTACATAGTTACATAGTCAGTGAGGTTGAAAAGAGGCAAAATGCCCATCGGGTTCAACCTGTATTCTGCGTTAATCTGTTCATATTATACTGTGCATGCTGAAGTAATGGTTTAGTACCGATTTACAGCAATGATTCAATGATTCCAACCACTCCCAGAATATTAATGTCAATATGCTAAATGCTAAAGCCCTTGATACATTTTCCTGTTAGAAATTTGTCCAATCCGTTTTTAAATGCAATTACAGAGTCTACCATTACTACCTTCTCCGGCAGTGAGTTCCAAATCTTTATTCCCCTTACGGAGAAGAACCCTTTCCTGCACTGTGTACAGAATTTTCTTTCTTCTAGCCTCAGTGAGTGCCCACGCGTCTTATACAGAGTTCTTTTAATAAACAAATCCGCTGCTAACTCCTTGTAATGACCCTTTACATATTTGAAGATATTAATAATGTTGCCTCTTAGTCTCCTCTTTTCTAGTGAATACATGTTTAATTTAGTAAGCCTCTCCTCATATTCCAGTGTCTCTAACCCTTTAATTAATTTAGTAGCTCGTCTTTGAACTCTTTCTAGTTCCCCGATATCCTTTTTGTAATATGGGGCCCAGAACTGAATGCAATATTCCAGGTGTGGGCGTACCAATGATTTGTACAATGGCAGAATTACATCCTCATCCCTGGTCTCAATGCCCCGTTTAATGCACGCAAGCACTTTACTTGCCTTCTTTGCTGCAGTTTGGCATTGTGTACTGTTACTAAGCCTATGGTCTATGAGCACCCCCAAATCTTTTTCCACCAAAGTTAACCCTAGATTTTCTCCATCTAGAGTGTAGGATGCAAGTGTGTTTTTTGTCCCAAAATGCATAACTTTGCATTTTTCTATGTTGAACCTCATTTTCCATTTAGATGCCCAGAATTCCAGTTTAACTAAGTCATTCTGTAGAGACTCCACATCGGTTTCTGAGTTAATTACCTTACACAGTTTAGTGTCGTCTGCAAAGATTGACACTGTGCTTTCCAGGCCTATTCCTAGATCATTGATAAATATAATGAACAGCAGTGGGCCAAGAATGGACCCTTGTGGTATTCCGCTGACTACTGGTGCCCAGCTGGAGAACATCCCATTGACCACTACTCGTTGTACCCTGTTATCCAGCCAATTACCTATCCATGTACAAATAGTATTTCCTAGGCCAAGTTCCCTTAATTTCTGGAGCAGTCTCCTATGTTGCACTGTATCGAAAGCTTTTGCAAAATCTAAGTAAACCATGTCCACTGCTTTTCCATGGTCAAGATTCTTGCTCACTTCCTCATAGAAGCTAATTAAGTTGGTTTGACATGATCTGTTCCTTACAAACCCATGCTGACTTTTAGTAATAAACTTAGATGCCTGTAGGTGCTCCTCTATGCTATCCCTCAAAATGCCTTCTAATATTTTACCCACTATAGAGGTTAAACTAACTGGTCTATAGTTTCCAGGATTATTTTTAGTTCCCTTTTTAAATAAAGGCACTACCTCAGCTATGCGCCAATCCTTTGGTACCATGCCTGATCTAATCGAACTATTGAAAATCAGGTATAGGGGTTTTGCTAGCTGTGTCCTAAGCTCCATAATAACCCTAGGATGAAAACCGTCTGGGTCTCGTGATTTATTAATCCTTATCTTGCTTAGCCTCTCCAGGACTACTTCCTCACTTAAACAGGTATCTAGCCAAGAGTCATTACTTTCACTCTCATTAAGCACTACTGTCACCTGTGCATCCTCCCTGGTGAATACTGATGGTAAAAAATTGTTCAATATTTCCGCTTTCAATTTGTCATCGTTTGTCAATGATCCCAATTCCTCTTCTAATGGGCCCACGTTCTCCTTCTTCAACCTTTTGCTGTTTATATATTTATAAAACTTTTTAGGATTGGTTTTACTCTCTATAGCGATTTGCTACCAGACAGAGTTGCCTCATCCCGAATCAGCGATGCCCATTTGGCTGACACAATGATTGGTAAAGCAGTGGAGCATATGTTTGAAACAGAGGATGGTTCCAAGGATGAGTGGCGAGGGATGGTATTAGCACGAGCACCTATTTTGAACACATGGTTTTATATAACCTATGAAAAGGACCCAGTCTTATATATGTATCAACTTTTAGATGACTATAAAGAAGGAGATCTTTGGATCATGCCAGACTCAAATGATTTACCCTCCAGCTGAAAGAGAACCAGGGGAGGTTGTGGACAGCCTGGTGGGCAAGCAAGTGGAATATGCCAAAGAAGATGGCTCAAAAAGGACTGGCATGGTTATTCATCAAGTTGAAGCTAACCATCTGTGTACTTCATTAAGTTTGATGACGATTTCCATATTTATGTCTACGATTTGGTGAAGACATCCTAAATGGGATTCTGTACTTTTTTTTTTTTCCAAACATAATCTAATGTAAACATTTGTAGAAAGTCGCTGCTTTCTGATTACAGAAATGCTCAGATATTCCTGCGAATCCACAATCCCTTCCCAGAGGAAAAAGAAATTGAGAAACCGTTGTTTGAGAACGTTTGTTCTCTTTCCCTTACAAAGGAACAAACCACTTTCCAAGAAGACTGGCGTTTTTGGGATTATGGAGATATAATGTTTTTGAATATAAATCCTAAAGCAGGTGGGGTATTAGAGCAAAAGAGTGCAAGAGACCAGCCATGCAGTTTCTGAAATATTATGACAAAATGTTACTGTATTTCATAAGCACTCATTCCTAACTCTGCTAAGTACTGTTTGGTATACTGTATCTGGCTTCTATGAGGTAGTTGTCCATTATTTCAGCTTCCATTTACTTTTTTGAAAGCGGTAGAAGTTATCGATTCTTTTTTTTTTTTTACCCTATTTTTAATTTTCTCCTGCATAGCCCAGTAAAATGTTGCAATGTTAAGTATTGACTTGTGCCTTCTGGGGGTCCACTTCTTCACCAAACCCAGCCAAATCTCATCCTAACCCTCTGTTCCACGTTCTCTATGTACCTCATCTGTGTCACCCATGTCTGTCTACCCCTCCCCTTTAGATTGTAAACTCTCATGAGCAGGGCCCTCTTCCCTCATGTGCTTATCCTTTGTCTTACTTTAATAATCTTCAACTGTACCACATCCAGCAGTCTTCTGCCACCTGATACTTATTCGAGTGTCATCTGCTGATGTAACTATGTTTATTTACCCTGTTCTTGTCCTATACTGTCATCAACTGTAAGTTGCTGTTTTCCTGTTTGATTATTTATGTACTCTGTAATTGGGTGCTGTGGAACCCTTGTGATGCCATATAAATAAAGGATAATAATAATAATAATAATAATATAGGGTGTATAATCCCCAGGTGTATCTCACACATCGCTCGGTACAGATTACAGGATGTATAATCACGAGGTGTATAACACATGTCGCACAGTACACTATACAGGGTGTATAATTTATTACCAGGTGTATCACACACATTGCACAGTACAGTATATAGGGTGTATAATCCCCAGGTGTATATCATACAGTACAGTATATAGGGTGTATAATCCCCAGGTGTATCTCACACATTGCTCAGTACAGATTACAGGATGTATAATCACCAGGTGTATAACACACGTCGCACAGTACAGTATACAGGGTGTATAATCCCCAGGTGTATCTCACAGTTCACTCAGTACAGCATATAGGGTGTATAATCCCCAGGTGTATCTCACACATTGCTCAGTACAGATTACAGGATGTATGATCACCAGGTGTATAACACACGTCGCACAGTACAGTATACAGGGTGTATAATCCCCAGGTGTATCTCACACATCACACAGTACAGTATATAGGGTGTATAATCCCCAGGTGTATCTCACACATCGCTCAGTACAGTATACATGGTGTATAATCACCAGGTGTATCACAAATGTTGCACAGTACAGTATACAGGGTGTATAATCCCCAGGTGTATCTCACACATCACTCAGTACAGATTACAGGATGTATAAAATCACCAGGTGTATAACACACGTCGCACAGTACAGTATACATACTGGTCACAACAATGCAGCAGATATTGAGCACTGATCAGGATACTAGAAGTGACACAGAGCTGCAAGATACAGCAATGGCCTATTGTACTGTACTACTATAATTATATACTGGTGGTCCCCACAATGCAGCACACTGAGCACAGATATTTGCAGCACACTGAGCACAGATATGGAGCGTTTTTAGGCAGAGAACGTAGATATTTGCAGCACACTGAGCACAGATATTTGCAGCATACTGAGCACAGATATTTGCAGCACACTGAGCACAGATACAGAGCTTTTCAGGGAGAGAACGCAGCCACGTCCTCTCCGTTCAATCTCCAATGCACGAGTGAAAATGGCGGCGACGCTCGGCTCTTTATATAGAATACGAATCTCGTGAGAATCCAACAGCGAGATGATGACGTGCGGGCGCGTTCGGGTTAACCGAGCAAGTCGGGAAGATCTGAGGCTGCCTCGGAACTGTGTAAAATAGGTGAAGTTCGGGGGAGTTCGAATCTCGGAGAACCGAACTCGCTCATCTCTAGTTATTAGTAATATTTTTATGTGTAGGATATTTAAGGTGTACATACCAGTACAGTATAATTGGGTCATTAATACGCTAATAATTTTTTGATTTAATTATACATTTTTTAAAATATTGTTTAGAGTGCCTTTCTAAATGCAGCCACTAATAGGGACTGCCTTACATGTGTGCTGCATATTTGGCATTTGCAAAGAAAGATGTTTATATCTATGATTAACTTGACATTGGGTTTAGTATAGAGGAGATAAATATAAAACATATATGAAATATTTTGGGGATATGTGCTTCTGGAGCAGACATTGATCACTTCATCTTGGTGGATTCCTGTCTAGTTAATGAAAACAAGCTGTGCAGTAAGTATAGGATACATGGAACGACGTGTCCAAATTAATACCAGCTGTGCCTGGAAGCTCTGATGAGGGTTTTTTTGGGCCATTCTCAAAGAATGGAAATCCAATTCTCCATGCTAAAGCACCAGTAATCCTGTTTGTATCTGTAACTCAATAGTGTATTCGTCTTAAAACTGGCTGTTTCAGCATACAGTTTATCAAACTAGAAGAGGGTATCGTGGAAGGTCACTACTGGTCAGGTGACAGTGGTCTCTGAAAACCTTTTCCTAAGCTTTGAAGTCTGACATTTTGGTATCTACATATCAGCTCATTTTCTGCTATTAATGCAGCACTTGGTATTATTTTCTTCTGGTCTGTTTACCTTCCATGGGACCTGCCAAAGTTTCTGCTAAATTCTGCAGCGTTTGCTTCAGCTTTCTGTGTCTGGGGGCACTGTCATGCTTTAACTCTTTCACTGTCACTTTTATGCCCTCTCTGTTTTATGAGAAATTTTGCAACTTTAGTAGGAAATGGGAATGTCCATTGGTGTGCAGGTCAAGATGGCAGCATGTACCCCCTTTTTCTTTTTGCATATGTTTATGTACTCTGTAATTGGGTGCTGCAGAATCTTTGTGGCGTCATATAAATAAAGGATAATAATAAATGCAAGGGGTGGAAGTGAAGTCCTAATTAGTGTTCCCTGCTTAGCAGATGGAGCAAAGTATTTGGCAAGTGCAGCACAAAAAGGTTTGATATGTGTGACTGGCGGACGAGATGCTGGCGGTCACAGTACCAATGACAGCATCCCTATCTCTAAAATCCCGACAGGGGCAAGGTAAGTATGCTACCCCTTCTCCCCTGCCCCCTCAGCCGACCCCTTAATTCCCACAGCCTAACCTTAACCTCCCCCCCCCCCAGTGGTGCCTAAACCTAACCACCAATCCCCCCCCCCCCCCATCTTTGCAGCCTAATCCTAAAGGGCCCTACACATATAAAGATACACCGCCGAGCTGCCCGACGGCAGATATGGCTGATGGGCGACCCAGCGTCGGGGGGCAGTCACCCGGCTCCATTGAAGTGCAGGCAAATATGGACGAGATCGTCCATATTGGCCTGCATGCACAGCCGACGGGGCACCAGCGATGAACGAGCGTGGGGCCGTGCATCGTTCATCGCTGGTGCCTCCACACTCAAAGATATGAACGGTATCTCGTTCAATAATGAACGAGATCGTTCATATCTTTGAGGAATATTGGCCAGTGTGTAGGGCCTATAACCCTCCTCCCTTAGTACATAAAACTAGGTGCGGGACTTTGTGTGAGACTGCCTGTATTTTTAAATGCCAATCCTTTACAAGGCAAAACCAACCTGGCCCAAAAGCTCTGCCTACCTAGTTTGTGCATTACCTTGGCCAAATACAAATTGAAAAGAAAAATTGCATAGATTAGATGAAGTTAACAATATTGACGAGATGTGAGGTTAATTCTTGAGATAATTTGAGTTAACCTTAATCTTAATGTAATTACATTATGATAACATTAAATTGTCCTCTGTCTTTTTTCATGTTCTCTTTTCACATACCCTTAATTACATTTTTCATCACAGAATGCTAATAAAATAAGGAATAAATTACCTCAGCAAATTCAAGACTGAGATTGGCTAAAGTGTCATACTATCAGATAAATAGCAACATTTGGTTCATGTGTAGTTTTGTGCTAAGTGCTGTTTATGTTTCATATTTAGAAAAAAGAATTTGAAGCACTAGTGTATTATATACATAGTGTATAATACATCTACTGCAAGATTAGCTGAGAAGTGGCTACTTTTCTCCAACATAACTGGTATCACTAGTAGTTACAGGCAGCTGTTATGGGGCAGAGCAAGATAGCATAAATACATGGAAATCTTTGTGCAATTAACTGCCAAAACCACAGGCTGGTGATCTAATACTCATGATGTATGTGTGTAACTATGCACGTAAGTATGTGTCAGCTTTTTCTTGTTTCACGGAGAATTAGGATGTTAGTTTTGGAAATACAAACTAATAATTATTAGAGGTAAAAACTTCACTGGTGCGTTTTACAAACACAAACCATAGCACACAAACATATGTGTACAGAAATAGTAAAAGATACATAACACACATGCACAGCATTTGTAGGTCCCTGCAGATCAAGTTGGTGTCACTCCAATATTTCTGTACTCCTTCCATTACAGGGACATCTCGCCATTATTATACAGAGGTGCCAGCCTTTTCATTCCTCACCTACCTATATCCAGCAACACATCCACTTCCACTGTGACTATGTCTATAATGTCGCTTTCACATCACAATGCCAGGTTCCCGTCAGGAATTGGAAATGGGTCCTTCCCGGTTGGGACCTGGCATTGGACCCTACACACCGCCATCCCGACCCGACAATATTCCAGGTTGGGTTGCCATCCAGGGGCAGGGACGGAGCCGGCATCGGGGGCGGGTGCGTAGGCGGAGGTGGGAGATGACATCATCTCTGCGCCGCCTCTCCCTATGCAGTGAACAGGTCCCGGATCACATCGACCCAGCATCCTGTTCACACTGCACCTAACCCGGTATTTAACCCAGGAATAACCATTCTTTATTCCCGGGTTGAATTACCAGGAATTCGTCCATGGCCCCTTTCACACTGCACAGCGACCCGTGTCGACCCGGCAATATACCGAGTCGATACCAGGTTATTTTTGCGGTGTGAAAGGGGTATAATTCTAGAACTTGTAGCCTGAAAATCTAAGGAAGACTGTAATAGGTTGCGAATTTGAAGTTGCCAAAACCTGCTGTGTGATCACAACTTTGGCCTTCCTGTCGCACAAAGTAATAGCTGCCCATGTCGAGCCACTTCTACAAAATTATACAGGGCCACTTATAGTTCCCAATCCGCCCCTGGATGTCACCAACCTGCCGGCAATGTATGGCTGGTTATGAGCCCACACATTACTGCCATTGTGGCTTGTTCTCTGCAAATGTAAAATAATGAATATAAAAAAAATGCATAGGGTCCACCCTTCAAAAAGTCCTTCCAGAACTAGTGCTTTGATCTAAACTGGTACTGTTAAGCATAAAGAAAAAGGTGAAGTACAAAGCATGTTGAAGAAGTCTACAAACCAACCAGTCACACCACCCACCCCTTGTGCAGGGAGTGTGACCCAAATTCCTGCTTATGATTACTTTGTAATCATATCATCTATTGTCATTTGCAACAAACATGTCGTATAGACACACCACCATACATCATTTTTTTTAACTAGCAAAATGAATATATATATATATATATATATGTGTGTGTGTGTGTATATATATATATATATATATATATATATATATGTATGGTAGAAGGCGGCACTCGGAGACTTCCATATATTCAAAAAGACGTGCTTTAATCAATGTTTCGGGAGACGTGCTCCCTTCTTCAGGACACAGCAAACAAGTGAGACAACAGTGCAAAACAACATTTAAATAGCTTACCAGCCCCTGGCTCGCCCGTTCCCGCCGCAGGCAGTGGCGTCCCGTTCCACGGCACCCGCATTTCCGGGTTCAGATGACTCCGCCCCTCGGCAGTGATGTCCTTCAGTGGACGGGCAGTGCTGCTGCTGCAGGGGTAAACACAGGAAGTGACAGCGCGTTACCATGGGGATGCAACTAAACAATAACATGACAAATCGAACATATTATCGTGACATAAAATCTGACCACATACTGCGGAAATCAGTGTTTAGACATTAAAAAAACATTAATAAAACCCCAAAGTGCACTTAAGACACACACACTGCATAAGGCAAGAGTGTGATGACAATAGTGAAAACTATAAGTGGAATCCATTGTAAAAAAATCCTATTCAGGAATACATGATTCTCTTTAAAGGCATATCCACTGGTCTGATAGAATTTACTGAACTACTCAATTTAATGATGGGCTAACCCACGATGGCACACAGATTTAGAAGCACACAAAACACTGGTAGAGGACATCACATGTACCTGCACCAAATGTGTGTACCATTATTTTTCAGGTTTTACATAGTTCCTGTCTTTTATTCAATTCACAAAATTCACAAAGATCCGCAGCACCCCCCTGGCCGGCCCATCATCTCGGCCAGGGGGTCGCTGTGTGAATCTATTGCAGTCTATTTGGATTTTTTTCTACAACCATGCATCCAGGCCACCTTCTCTCATTTAAAAGATTCCAGCACGTTGTTGAGACAATTCGCACAGTTGGGGCCACTACAGGAAGGCACGGTGCTAGCAACACTCGATGTAACGAGCTTATACACTTGTACACCGCACTGGGCGGGGCTAGCAGCCGTGAGACATCTGATCACGAATAACTCGTTATATGAGGGCCCTGACGTGGACTTGTTTATCAACCTTCTGGAATACACGTTAACCCACAATTATTTTCTTTTCAATGGCAAGTTCTACATACAGAACAGTGGCTGTGCAATGGGATCGGCGGTGGCCCCATCGCTGGCCAATGCCTATATGTGGGAAGTGGAGCGACAGGTGTTTTTTGAAGACACAGAGGTAGCTGGTCAGATTAAGCTATATACACGGTACATAGACGACCTCCTGCTTTTCTGGACTGGCAAAGAGGAGGTTCTGTCCAGGTTGGTTGAAGCACATAACCGGTCCATGAGTCCGGTTAAATTTACCCTTAACACTCATTTGTCAGAAATCTGTTTTTTGGACATTAAAATCATGCTGCGAGAGGGCAGATACAGACGACAGTGTACACCAAGCCTACTGACCGCAATACTCTGCTCAGACATGATAGTTTCCACCCACCCGCGTTGATTCAAGGTTTACCTTATTCCCAGTACCTCCGGTTGTGCAGAATTACCAGCGCCCCTGAGGATCTGGAAGTTCAACTCGAAGCCATGACCGAGAAGTTTCTACAAAGGGGGTATCCCCCTGGGCTATTGAAACAGGCATGTGCAAGAGCTAGATCGAAGAATAGACAGGAGTTACTTCAGGTGAAGACACGTACAGACCAGTCTACTAAGGTGGCTTGGGTCAATCAATTTAATACTGCCAGTAAGACAACCTGTAAAAAAGTTAAACAAATGTGGCCCATTATAACCTCTGATCCCTAATAGTTAAGAACGATGTGACCAGGTTTAAATCAACGCAACCCATGACTCACTTCTTGACACGGAAATCGGGCTGCCACAAGTGTCTGGGCTGCACCACCTGTAGCTACATGTTGACAGGGGATTCCATCACGCATCCCCACACAGGAAGAAAGATCAGAATTCAACGAGCACTCACATGTAGTTCAGTGTTTGTTATTTATGTGCTAATTTGCCCATGTAGTTTATACTACGTGGGTAAGACACAATGTATGATTAAAGAAAGGATGGCCCAACACCGATCCACCATCAGGGCGGCATTAGTAGTGGGTAAAAGTGACCAACCAGTGGTGCGTCACTTTGCACAGATGCGCCACAGCATGGCATCTGTACGATATAAAATCGTGGATCAGGCCCCAGACTCGTTGCGGGGAGGTAACCGAGCTAACAAATTGTTACAACTTGAGGCAAGGTGGATCCATAAATTGGATACGATCCACCCGCGGGGCTTAAATGAATATTTGAGCCTGAATTGTTTTCTTTAATGTGAGGAGGTGGGGTTAATACACTATCCACAGGTAGTGGCCCTCTTGAATTATAGTCGCAGCGTAGGAAAGCCCGCTCTGTATCTCTATGCAAAAACCTGAAAAATAATAGTACACACATTTGGTGCAGGTACATGTGATGTCCTCTACCAGTGTTTTGTGTGCTTCTAAATCTGTGTGCCATCGTGGGTTAGCCCATCATTAAATTGAGTAGTTCAGTAAATTCTATCAGACCAGTGGATATGCCTTTAAAGAGAATCATGTATTCCTGAATAGGATTTTTTTACAATGGATTCCACATATAGGCCCTCATTCCGAGTTGTTCGCTCGGAGATTTTCATCGCATCGCAGTGAGAATTCTCTTAGTGCGCATGCGCAATGTTCGCACTGCGACTGCGCCAAGTAACTTTACTATGAAGAAAGTAATTTTACTCACGGCTTTTTCATCGCTCCGACGTTCGCATTGTGATTGACAGGAAATGGGTGTTACTGGGCGGAAGCAAGGCGTTTTATGGGCGTGTGGCTGAAAACGCTACCGTTTCCGGAAAAAACGCAGAGAAACGGTGGGAGTGCCTGGGCGAACGCTGGGTGTGTTTATGACGTCAGCCAGGAACGAAAAGCACTGAACTGATCGCACAGGCAGAGTAAGTCTGAAGCTACTCAGAAACTGCTAACTCGTTTGTAATCGCAATATTGCGCGTACGTCGGTCGCAATTTTAAGAAGCTAAGATTCACTCCCAGTAGGCGGCGGCTTAGCGTGTGTAACTCTGCTACATTCGCCTTGCGACCGATCAACTCGGAATGAGGGCCATAGTTTTCACTATTGTCATCACACTCTTGCCTTATGCAGTGTGTGTCTTAAGTGCACTTTGGGGTTTTATTAATGTTTTTTAATGTCTAAACACTGATTTCCGCAGTATGTGGTCAGATTTTATATGTCACGATAATATGTTCGATTTGTCATGTTATTGTTTAGTTGCATCCCCATGGTAACGCACTGTCACTTCCTGTGTTTACCCCTGCAGCAGCGGCACTGCCGTCCACGGAAGGACGTCACTGCCGAGGGGCGGCGTCATCTGAACCCGGAAATGCAGGCGCCGTGGAACGGGACGCCGCTGTCTGCGGCGGAAACGGGCGAGCCAGGGGCTTGTTTTGCACTGTTGTCTCACTTGTTTGCTGTGTCCTGAAGAAGGGAGCACGTCTCCCGAAATGTTGATTAAAGCACGTCTTTTTGAATATATGGAAGTCTCCGAGTGGTCATATGGTCATATGGGGGTCATTCCGAGTTGTTCGCTCGTTATTTTTTTCCCGCAACGGAGCGATTAGTCGCGCATGCGCAATGTCTGCAGTGCGACTGAGCCAAGTAAATTTGCTATGCAGTTAGGAATTTTACTCACGGTTTTTTCTTCGTTCTGGTGATCGTAATGTGATTGACAGGAAGTGGGTGTTTCTGGGCGGAAACTGGCCGTTTTATGGGAGTGTGTGAAAAAACGCTACCGTTTCTGGGAAAAACGCGGGAGTGGCTGGAGAAACGGAGGAGTGTCTGGGTGAACGCTGGGTGTGTTTGTGACGTCAAACCAGGAACGACAAGCACTGAACTGATCGCAGATGCCGAGTAAGTTTGAAGCTACTCAGAAACTGCTAAGAGGTGTGTAATCGCAATTTTGAGAATCTTTCGTTCGCAATTTTAAGAAGCTAAGATTCACTCCCAGTAGGCGGCGGCTTAGCGTGTGTAAAGCTGCTAAAAGCAGCTTGCGAGCGAACAACTCGGAATGAGGGCCAATGTATATATTGAGCTACCATTGCTAAAGGAGGGCACCGGAGCAGATACCCAGGAGGGACGAGGAGTGCCAGACCCAACATTGCAGTATATATATATATATATATATATATATATTTCTCTAACGTCCTAGTGGATGCTGGGGACTCCGTCAGGACCATGGGGAATAGACGGGCTCCGCAGGAGACATGGGCACTTTAAGAAAGAATTTAGATTCTGGTGTGCTCTGGCTCCTCCCTCTATGTCCCTCCTCCAGACCTCAGTTTGAGACTGTGCCCGGACGAGCTGGGTGCTGTTCAGTGAGCTCTCCTGAGCTTGCTGTGAGAAAGTATTTTGTTAGGTTTTTTATTTTCAGGGAGCTCTGCTGGCAACAGACTCCCTGCATCGTGGGACAGAGGGGGAAGAAGCAGCCCTACTCTTTGAAGCTAGGTCCTGCTACTTAGGCTACTGGACACCATTAGCTCCAGAGGGATCGTACACAGGATCTCAACCTCGTCGTCCGATCCCAGAGCCGCGCCACCGTCCCCCTCGCAGAGCCGGAAGACAGAAGCCGGGTGAGTATGAGAAGCAAGAAGACTTCGAAATCGGCGGCAGAAGACTCAGTTCTTCACTGAGGTGACGCACAGCACTGCAGCTGTGCGCCATTGCTCCCACACACCTCACATACTCCGGTCACTGTAAGGGTGCAGGGCGCAGGGGGGGGGGGGGGGGGCCCTGGGCAGCATATGGACCTCGTTTGGCAAAAGTACACATATATACAGTTGGGCACTGTATATATGTATGAGCCCCCGCCAAGAAAATTTATATATAAGGCGCTGACTTAACAGCTATCCTCAGGGATCCTGCAGATAGCATGCAGTAAAAGTACTTTGAAGTCCATTTACACACATTCTGGTACACTACTCAGACCGGCGATTGTGTCGGCATGGGTTTATAGCGCTGTAGCAGCGTGGACAGATACCTTATCAGCAGAGATTGAGACCCTAGTATGTATATATATATGTATATATATAGATATATATATATAAAAGATGCTGTCTTAGATATATATATAAAACATGCCCAAAGAGACATTAGTCTACTGGGTTCTAGAGTCAACGCTATGTCGATTTCTGCTTGACGTGTCCTGTGGAACATGCAATGGACAGGTGATGCCGACTTAAGAGGCATATGGAAGGTTTACCTTACAAGGCTGAGGATTGTGTGGAGAAGGGATCTCGGACCTGGTCTCCACAGCAATAGCTGGTAATTCTGATCTTTTGCCTTGTATTCCAGCACAGCCTAGGAAAGCACGACATTATCAAATGCAGTCCTTTCGATCACAAAGAAACAAGAAAGTCCGAGGTGCGTCCTTTCTTGCCAGAGGCAGGGGCAGAGGAAAGAAGCTGCACAACACAGCTAATTCCCAGGAACAGAAATCCTGCCCGGCCTCTACAAAATCCACTGCATGTCGCTGGGGCTCCACAGGCAGAGCTAGGCCCGGTGGGGGCACGTCTTTGAAATTTCAGCCACAAGTGGGTTCACTCCCTGTTGGATCCCTGGGCAATAGATATTGTGTCTCAGGGATACAAGCTGGACTTCGAGGAGATGCACCCTCACCGACGGCCCTGCCGGCTTCCCCCCACGAGAGGGAAATAGTGTTAACTGCAATTCACAAATTGTATCTTCAACAGGTGGTGGTCAAGGTTCCCCTCCTTCAACAAGGAGGGGGTTATTATTCGACCTTGTGGTAGTCCCGAAACCGGACGGTTCGGTCAGACCCATATTGAATTTAAAATCCCTGAACATATACCTGAAAGGGTTCAAGTTCAAGATGGAATCGCTGAGAGCGGTCGTCGCAAGCCTGGAAGGGGGGGATTTTATGGTGTCTCTGGACATAAAGGATGCATACCTTCATGTCCCCATTTATCCACCTCATCAGGCGTACCTCAGATATGTGGTACAGGATTGTCATTACCAATTTCAGACGTTGCCGTTTGGTCTCTCCACGGCACCGAGAATATTTACCAAGGTAATGGCGGAAATGATGGTACTCCTGCGGAAGCAGGGGGTAGCAATTATCCCATACTTGGACGATCTCCTCATAAAAGTGGGATCAAGAGAGCAGTTGCTGATCAGCGTAGCACTTTCTCTGGAAGTGTAACGGCAACACGGCTGGATTCTAAATATTCCAAAGTCGCAGTTGGTTCCTACGGCTCGTCTGCCTTTCCTAGGCATGATTCTAGACACAGACCAGAAAAGGGTTTATCTCCTGATGAGAGAGCTCAGGAGCTCATGACACTGGTCAGGAACCTATTAAAACCAAAACAGGTGTCAGTGCATCACTGCACTCGAGTCCTGGGAAGGATGGTGGCATCATACGAGGCCATTCCCTTCGGCAGGTTCCATGCGAGGACCTTTCAATGGGACTTACTGGACAAGTGGTCCGGATCACATCTTCAGATGCATCGGTTAATCACCCTATCCCCCAGGGCCGGGGTGTCTCTCCTGTGGTGGCTGCAGAGTGCTCACCTTCTCGAGGGCCGCAGATTCGGCATTCAGGACTGGGTCCTGGTGACCACGGATGCAAGCCTCCGAGGGTGGGGAGCAGTCATACAGGGAAGAAATTTCCAAAGTCTGTGGTCAAGTCAGGAGATTTGCCTTTACATCAACATCCTGGAACTAAGGGCCGTATACAACGCCCTACATCAAGCGGAGACCCTGCTTCACGACCAACCGGTTCTGATTCAGTCAGACACCATCACCGCAGTGGCTCATGTAAACTGACAAGGCGGCACAAGGAGCAGGGTAGCGATGGTGGAAGCCACCAGAATTCTTCGCTGGGCGGAAAATCACGTAAGGGCACTGTCAGCTGTGTTCATCCCGGGAGTGGACAACTGGGAAGCAGACTTCCTCAGCAGACACAACCTCCACCCGGGAGAGTGGGGACTTCATCAGGAAGTCTTCGCACAGACTGCAAGTCGGTGGGTACTGCCACAGGTGGACATGATGGCATCCCGCCTCAACAAAAGACTACAGAGGTATTGTGCCAGGTAAGAGACCCTCAGGCAATAGCTGTAGACGCCCTGGTGACACCGTGGGTGTTCCAGTCGGTCTATGTATTTCCTCCTCTTCCTCTCATACCCAAGGTGCTGAGAATAATAATAAGAAAAAGAGGAGTGAGAACGATACTCATTGTTCCAGATTGGCCACGAAGGACTTGGTTTCCAGATCTGCAAGAAATGCTCACAGAGGACCCGTGGCCTCTTCCTCTAAGACAGGACTTGTTGCAACAGGGGCCCTGTCTGTTCCAAGACTTACCGCGGCTGCGTTTGACGGCATGGCGGTTGAACGCCGGATCCTAGTAGAGAAAGGCATTCCGGAGGAGGTCTTTCCTACGCTGATAAAGGCTAGGAAGGACGTGACAGCTCAACATTATCACCGTATATGGCAAAAATATGTTGCTTGGTGTGAGGCCAGGAATGCCCCTACGGAGGAATTCCAGCTGGGCCGTTTCCTTCACTTCCTACAGTCAGGAGTTAATTTGGGCCTAAAATTGGGGTCCATTAAGGTCCAGATTTCGGCCCTATCCATTTTCTTTCAAAAGGAGTTGACTTCTCTACCTGAAGTTCAGACGTTTGTAAAGGGAGTGCTGCATATTCAGCCCCCTTTTGTGCCTCCAGTGGCACCTTGGGATCTTAACGTGGTGTTGAGTTTACTGAAAACCCACTGGTTTGAACCACTCAAAACGGTGGAGTTGAAATATCTCAGGTGGAAGGTGGTCATGCTATTAGCCTTGGCTTCGGCTAGGTGTGTGTCAGAGTTGGCGGCTTTGTCACATAAAAGCCCCTATCTGGTTTTCCATGCGGATAGAGCAGAATTGCGGACCCGTCCACAATTTCTGCCGAAAGTGGTTTCATCCTTTCATATAAACCAACCTATTGTGGTGCCTGTGGCTACTACGGACTTGGAGGATTCCGAGTTGCTTGATGTAGTCAGGGCTTTGAAGGTTTATGTAGCCAGAACGGCTAGGGTCAGGAAAACAGAGTCTTTGTTTATCCTGTATGCTTCCAACAAGCTTGGTGCTCCTGCTTCAAAGCAGACTATTGCTCGCTGGATCTGTAACACGATTCAGCAGGCTCATTCGGCGGCTGGATTGCCGCTGCCAAAATCAGTTAAGGCCCATTACACTAGGAAGGTGGGCTCCTCTTGGGCGGCTGCCCGAGGGGTCTCGGCATTACAACTTTGCCGAGCGGCTACTTGGTCAGGTTCAAACACTTTTGCAAAGTTCTACAAGTTTGATACCCTGGCCGAGGAGGACCTTGTGTTTGCTCAATCGGTGCTGCAGAGTCATCCGCACTCTCCCGCCCGTTTGGGAGCTTTGGTATAATCCCCATGGTCCTTACGGAGTCCCCAGCATCCACTAGGACGTTAGAGAAAATAAGATTTTACTTACCGGTAAATCTATTTCTCGTAGTCCGTAGTGGATGCTGGGCGCCCGTCCCAAGTGCGGACTTCTTCTGCAATGCTTGTATATAGTTATTGCTTAAATAAGGGTTATGTTATGGTTGCATCAGGGTTGACCTGTTGCTCTGTTGTTGTTCATACTGTTGACTGGGTATGTTTATCTCAAGTTATACGGTGTGATTGGTGTGGCTGGTATGAATCTTGCCCTGGATTACCAAAATCCTTTCCTTGTACTGTCAGCTCTTCCGGGCACAGTTTCTCTAACTGAGGTCTGGAGGAGGGACATAGAGGGAGGAGCCAGAGCACACCAGAATCTAAATTCTTTCTTAAAGTGCCCATGTCTCCTGCGGAGCCCGTCTATTCCCCATGGTCCTTACGGAGTCCCCAGCATCCACTACGGACTACGAGAAATAGATTTACCGGTAAGTAAAATCTTATTTTATATATATATATATATATATATATATATATATATATATATACAGGCAGAGGTACAAAGATGAGACAAGCTACAACCACGTCTTGCAAAATATATATATATATATATATATATACACTGCTCAAAAAAATAAAGGGAACACTAAAATAACACATCCTAGATCTGAATGAATGAAATATTCTTATTAAATACTTTGTTCTTTACATAGTTGAATGTGCTGACAACAAAATCACACAAAAATGATCAATGGAAATCAAATTTATTAACCCATGGAGGTCTGGATTTGGAGTCACCCTCAAAATTAAAGTGGAAAAACACACTACAGGCTGATCCAACTTTGATGTAATGTCCTTAAAACAAGTCAAAAGGAGGCTCAGTAATGTGTGTGGCCTCCACGTGCCTGTATGACCTCCCTACAACCCACACAAGTGGCTCAGGTAGTGCAGCTCATCCAGGATGGCACATCAATGCGAGCTGTGGCAAGGTGGTTTGCTGTGTCTGTCAGCGTAGTGTCCAGAGCATGGAGGCGCTACCAGGAGACAGGCCAGTACATCAGGAGACGTGGAAGAGGCCGTAGGAGGGCAACAACCCAGCAGCAGGACCACTACCTCCGCCTTTGTGCAAGGAGGAACAGGAGGAGCACTGCCAGAGCCCTGCAAAATGACCTCCAGCAAGCCACAAATGTGCATGTGTCTGCTAAAACGATCAGAAACAGACTCCATGAGGGTGGTATGAGGGCCCAACGTCCATAGGTGGGGGTTGTGCTTACAGCCCAACACAGTGCAGGACGTTTGGCATTTGACAGAGAACACCAAGATTGGCAATTCGCCACTGGTGCCCTGTGCTCTTCACAGATGAAAGCAGGTTCTCACTGAGCACATGTGACAGAGTCTGGAGACACCAAGGAGAACATTCTGCTGCCTGCAACATCCTCCAGCATGACCGGTTTGGCAGTGGGTCAGTAATGGTGTGGGGTGGCATTTCTTTGGGGGGCCGCAAAGCCCTCCATGTGCTCGCCAGAGGTAGCCTGACTGCCATTAGGTACCGAGATGAGATCCTCAGACCCCTTGTGAGACCATATGCTGGTGCGGTTGGCCCTGGGTTCCTCCTAATGCAAGACAATGCTAGACCTCATGTGGCTGGAGTGTGTCAGCAGTTCCTGCAAGACGAAGGCATTGATGCTATGGACTGGCCCGCCCGTTCCCCAGACCTGAATCCAATTGAGCACATCTGGGACATCATGTCTCGCTCCATCAACCAACGCCACGTTGCATCACAGACTGTCCAGGAGTTGGTAAATGCTTTAGTCCAGGTCTGGGAGGAGATCCCTCAGGAGACCATCCGCCACCTCATCAAGAGCATGCCCAGGCATTGTAGGGAGGTCATACAGGCACGTGGAGGCCACACTCACTACTGAGTCTCATTTTGACTTGTTTTAAGGACATTACATCAAAGTTGGATCACCCTGTAGTGTGTTTTTCCACTTTAAATTTGAGTGTGACTCCAAATCCAGACCTCCATGGGTTAATAAATTTGATTTCCATTGATAATTTTTGTGTGATTTTGTTGCCAGCACATTCAACTATGTAAAGAACAAAGTATTTAATAAGAATATTTCATTCATTCAGATCTAGGATGTGTTATTTTAGTGTTCCCTTTATTTTTTTGAGCAGTATATATATATATATATATATATATATATATATACACAGAGCCAGCCTTAGCTATAGGCAGGCTAGGCATTTGCCTAGGGCATTCAAGCATGTCTAGGGGCATCCAAGCATGTCCCTGCAGTATCTCATGCTGAGAGGGACAGTCCGCAAACTAACTGTTACTTTCCAAATGTATTCAATCAGTACTTGTATACACTGCTGTTTACATTTGTCAAAAAAATGCACACTGTGCCTTAAACTTCCTCCGACATGCTTGAATGCCCCTGACTTGTGAGACCTCAGACAGACAGCAGAAGCCCAGTAAATGCAATTCCTGGACCTGTGACATTTTTACTGACTATATAAGGTTGTTACTGGATGGCTTCTTATGATAACACATGTGTATTTTGGAAGACTGCTTCACAGAAACCTGACATCACCTATACTGCTTGTGCACATGGGGGAGGGGGACCCTGCCATCCTGTGTGTGTCCCTTATCCCTGTGCAAACCCCAGGTATCTGCAGGGACATAACATGGGCAGTGTTCTCCCCACACTTTATTTCCTAGTCAGTCCATACCGTAAAATTCCCCTGCCACCCAGCACTGTAACGTGGTCAGTAAGTTGCGTTGTGCTATTTCTATATGAAACATCAGTGCAGCGTGACTTTCGGACACATCAGACTGGAGGGCAGAGCATTTAGCTCCCACAGTATAAAGTAAAGTGCATGCAGTTAACAGGAGTAACAGACACCAGCAAACACACTGAATAGTGAAGAGAATGGACAGTTACTACATGTTTGATACTGATCTTTTTGTATAACCAGCAAGTGTGGCAGTATCTGTAGCAGTATATGTGTATTATGGGCATTACTAATGTGGGGCATATGTGTAAGGTGCATTACTGTGTGGCATTATGTGTATTATGGGCATTACTAATGTGGGGCATATGTGTAAGGTGCATTACTGTGTGGCATTATGTGTATTATGGGCATTACTAATGTGGGGCATATGTGTAAGGTTCCTTTACTGTGTGGAATTATATGTATTATGGTCATTACTGTGTGGCATTGTGCAGAGTTGAACTGGCCCACAGGGTAACCCCCCGGTGGGCCCCACTACCTGAGTGTTGCAGGTACAGATGCAGAACTAGCGGCGGAGCTAGGGGGCACCAGACAAAATTTTGCCTAGGGCATCAAATTGGCTAGGGCCGGCTCTGTATATATATGTATATATATATATATATATATATATATATATATATATTCAGGTTCCTAAATGACAATAGCAAGATTGTAAGTGGCCTATTCCACAATTATTATACCAATGTAAGTTATCTCAGATACAATATTATGTGTACCAGACTCACCTGTGTATTTTTGTAATTCTGCAGTTCTAACATATAAACATTATATACTACATTTATTGGCGGGCCATTGGATATTCTTTTTATGCTGGATACAAATGCAGTAAGATAATTGTACTTTTATTGCTGTATAGGAGCCTGCAATTGATTATGTAGGCACACATTTTCATGTTTATATACTGTAGCAAATATATTTTTGTATTTTCCTTTTTAGTTCCCAGTGTTCCATGTCATGTTACTTTTTTAAATGTTGCCTCGATGAGTGTCACATTGCAGTGGAATAGACCAGACCATACAAATGGCTATCTAAAGAACTACAAAATCACTGTTCAGCTTCTTTCTGATGAGTGTAATGACCGCAACCATGGTGAATGTGCTGAGACCAGCCAGGATTTCTACTCTTATGGCGAGAACACTATTGAGAAGACAATATATGGCTTGAAAAAATTCAGATGGTATAGATTTAAAGTTAGTGCAAGTACAAGCGCTGGATATGGTGCTCCTTCACCATGGATTACTGTGCAGACGTTATCTGGTCGTAAGTCAGACATTCTTTATAAACACATCTGCAACTTAACTTTTTGCTAAGTTTCCAAACTGATAACTAACTAACTAACAAAAATACTTGATCCATGAAGACACAATATAGTGTCAATTTCCTTACCAGGCTGATATAAGCCTACATTAGTAAATGATACTAAAGTTTATACAGTACTATGGGCCCTATTTAACAATGGTACTTAGTACGGGATGCATTTAAGATGTCGGCTCTCGAGATCCTGGCACCCGGAATCCCAACAAGCAGGATCCCGACACCCATCAAAATGTTGACGCCGGAATCCCGACAGCAGGCATCCCAGATGTAAGTATAGCGGGCGGGTTAGGGCTGGGGGGAAATTAGGTTTAGGCTGCAGGGGTGGGGAGGTTGCAGTTAGGCTGCGGGGAAGGGGGGTTAGGCACCACAGGGTGAAGGTTAGGTTTAGGCACAAATGGGTCTGTTTGCTAAGTCTTGGATGGAGATAAAGTGGACAGAGATAAAGGACCAGCCAATCGTCTGCTAACTGTCATTTTTCAAACACAGCCTGTGACATGGCAGTTAGAAGCCGATTGGCTGGTCCTTTATCTCTGTCCACTTTATCTCCATCCAAGGCTTAGTAAATAGATTCCTAAGTGGCATAGGTGTTTCTATAATGGGTGCAGTGTGTGCGGTGCACACGGGCCCCTAGGTCGCACGCACTGCACCCATATAGTATACTTACCCCTCCAGAGTCCCACAGCAGCGGCACTGCAGCACGGGCACAAATCACTTGGAAAATGGCCACCGCAGCCATTTTCGATTGATTTGCACATGTGCACTGGAGATGTCTCCGGGAACAAGGCATGGGCGCTATGTTCCCGGAGACCTGTGCATGCGCAGAAGACTCTGGCTTTATGCCAGAGTCTACTAGTTGGCAGAGAGGAGAGTGTCCACAATGGAGGCTGCACGCAGGTCCCCTGCTCTCTTGAAATGCCCTTGCTAAGGGGGGAGGGTTAGGGTTAGGCTGCAGGGTAGGGGGGTTAGGTTTAGGCACCACCAGGGGGAGGTTAGGGTTAGGCAATAAAGGGAGAGGGGGGAACATACTTACCTCACTCCAGTCGGGATTTCACACATTGAGATTCCGGCTTTAGTATTGTGACACCAGCATCTCGTCCGCCGGCCAATCATACTGATCCTCTTAGTACTATCAGTATATTTTGTTTAGTACCACATATGACACTAACAAATATGATGTTGGTATTTAACAGTCCCCAACTTTCCAGTGAGGTCCAGCGATGTCCCCTTCCTCAGCTGAGTCCTCCTCTCTGTTCCAGAAAGGCTACCGCTGCCAGCAACGGACAGCCTTCACATGCGCAAGACACTTTCACCCTGAAGGCTTTGCTGAAGCCAGAAAGGTTGCTGCTGGGTCCCCATGGCCAGCAATAGGGAGCGTAACACTATTGCCATCTATAAATGGGGTAAGCGATACAGGGGCAAACAGCGGTATACTAAGCTTACAGCTGTTTGTTAAATACTGAAAGGAGGACATAACCCCTTAAGTGCTCACTAAAGGGGTTATGTCTCATTGTTAAATAGGGCCCTATATGAAAAAATTAGAGTCTCTCCTCAATATCCTTGTTCAGGTCAACTCAATCATACCTGCCTGTGCTGAGAAGGGATGGCATTTAATTTCATAATCCCACAAGGTTCTGTTTTAGTGCACATTTACCTGACAATCTGAAATATATGTCTTTTTGGATTTAAGTAGAAATAATTTTACTTTACATTATCTTTTATTCACACTCACATTTTGCTTATATTGATTCACCTACCTGTATCTGCATACTAACAAGCTATATTTTTGAATGTGAGATACTGTACTAAGACATTCCTATACAGTGGAAATAAATAGATCATTCACTGCATTATGTAATTATACTGTGAGTTGTATTCCGCTTGACTTCCTGTGTCCCATGTCAAGCTTTAAGCCGAAATGATTGGTTCCCCAGATTCCCTACACAGTGAGTACACTTTACAGCTACGGTAGTATCAGGACACAGATAAATTACAGAGATGACCCTGACCTCTATAAGATCCACATTCCTGTGCAAGGATAGAAGCATGTTAATCAGGAAATGATGCTTGTTAGTTACAGTAAATGCGTTATTGTGGAAACCAGGACAAAAGTACGTCTGATCGGAAGTGATTGGATTATAATAGGACCGATGTTTCATCTATACTCAGTAAATTGCTATGATTTATAATAGTTATGCCAATGTTTGTTTAACCATTTTAACACAAAAGAAAATATAAGTAATAAATGGGATTTCCATCAGGTTTAATAAAATAGAATCTCTAGTCCAGAAGTTTGAGAACTTGTATAATCAAAATCATTAATTTGCAGCATTAAAAATGATTACAGTTGTAAATATACAAAAATTAAGTGAAGCACTAAGCTTGTTTTACCACAAATGTGCACAGCTATTGCAATACAAGCTTCCTGGAAAACATAGGGGCAGATGTATTAACCTGGAGAAGGGATAAAGAAGTGATAAAGCAGTGATAAGTGCAAGGTGATAACGCACCAGCCAATCATTATGGATTTGAAAAATGACAGTTAGGTGCTGGCTGGCTGGTGCGTTATCACCTTGCACTTATCACTGCTTTATCACTTCTCTATCCCTTCTACAGGATTAATACATCTGCTGGAGAGAAAGTGATCAATATATGTACAAACCTCTATAACAATGGGTTGGGGCTGGGAGACCAGTGATCAGGATCCCGGAGGTCAGCATGCCAGCAGGGGGGGAGGGGGGGGGGCAAGCGCTTGCCACTCTGTGGGCTTGGTGGCTTGCTGTGCTTGCCACAGATTCTATTCCCACTCTATGGGAGTCGTGTGAATAGTCCCTGTGGGTAAGATTTCTGTCTGGTGGCATCTAGATTGCTTGAGATCCCGGCGTCGGCATGGTGACTGCCGGGATCCTGAGCTGCGGTCACATGACTGCATCCTGTAACAACATCATCTTTTGTTTTGTCATTCTGAGAAGTGGGGTAATTATTAATAACAGATGCACAAAAACCTATACTGCTAGCATATGCTCCTTTGTGAACAATTTTGTGCTTCAAAATGGCATCTCTACGGGTAGTGATGGCATCTTTGCAAATTTGGCCATAACTTGGCTGTAGAATGTATTGACAGAAATAAATGCACAAATAGATACTGTCAGTTGTTGGAACCTGCTATGTAATTTAATTTTCAACGTGATAGAAGCACAAACTTTTCCTGGAAAGCAGTACAACTTTGCTGTAAGAATCAAATATGCATTCAACTCCAGAACAATTAGAACTGCAGAGGGAGCCAGGCCGAAAAATGTTCAATAAATTGTTTGTGTGGCCCTTGTGGGCAATAGATAGCAGCAACCCGCAGAGAGAAAGGGGTAAAAACCTGATAGAATGTAATGAAGTATCTGTGAGGGATGGATCCTGTGGTAGAACTGTGTATGTGGAAAAAGTGGGACAGCAATATTCCAACCCACCTCCTTTACTGTTACGAGGCCTGGAAGTGTGTGTAAAGTGGAGACCACCAAGAAAGATGTTTCACTTTTTGTAGTTTATACCTTTTGTAAAACTTTGACAACTTTGCCTTCATGAAATACAACCGAGATCCTTGGACTGCATCATCATTGTAGAATTTGTAAAATTTAGCAATAATGAAACTATTTTGCAGGATTATACAGTAAGTTAATGTTATTCTAAAGGCTGTTGCAATGTGCACAAAACAATATATTATATAGGCTAAGATGACTGAATTAATTCCAACAATATATATATGACTAACACATTAACGCTATTTCAGTTAAAATCTAAACAATATTTGAATTGTTCTTGATTGTGTGCTGTGTGTAAATACATGCACTGACTGTCATGTGAGCAATCATGATTGCTTTTCAGGTTCTAGTATTGGTCAAACTTCTAAGGCCTTATATATACAGGCATTAAAGTGTACTAAACATACTATCAAGCCGAAATTCTAAAAAAAAAAAGAATGTAATTCAAAAGGACCTGAACACGAACTATGTCAATGACATCACTGCAAAACAGTTATTATGTTTAAAACCCCATTTTTTTAAAGAACATTTTGAATACATTTAAAACACATACAGTAACCAGAGCTTTTCAGGACTGATTTGACCTATGGCCAGCTAAACAAAGTGGGTTTATACCCATTCTTCAGTACATTGTTCAACCACTTTGAAGTTTCTGATAAATATGTCTTATTGAGTTTGACTTGCATTGTTTTAAAACTTCCATGTGTCCGAACCCAAACAAACAGGCATGTTCAAGTAACACAATAAGGTACTGTGGTGTCCTTTGTCTTACCATCAATCTTCCATCAGGGCAAGATAGCCTGAGAAATACACTACCACATGTGAATCCTGTTCACATGCCAGATCACCTTACTCAATGTGGTTTTTATTTCTCAGTCCCCATTCCAGTACATTTCAGCTTCTTGCAAAAACTGATGGCTGCTCCGTCCTGCAGAGGAGTAAAAAACGGAATTTGCCCAGATTGTCTGAAATAATGGCAAAGTATGCAGGCATCAGTAAAGAAATGGCAGATATGATACAGGTCTCCAGATTAGCAATAGCTAGAAATTTACAAGAACAGACACCCAACGTGACTCAAGTTTCCTAATTCTAGACAATGATGCACAGTACACTGGCAATAAGACATGCAATTCCAATTTGTTTGCAGTCTGCATGGAGCAGGACAGATTCAAGGGGACCTAGGTCAGAAATAACGCAGGAAGTAGTCCATACCAACCTACCTGGTCCACCTGTATCTATCTTTCACTGGGTTTAACTGTGGTTTTGGGGACTCTCCTAGTCCCTATCCCAAAGGCCCTTCCTTACTATATCCTGCTCGTTGAGTGAATGCACTACACTGTGACTCACTGGCAGACTGTCATTGTACTACCTGGTAACTTAGCTTTGCAAGTGAGGCATGATTAAAGTCTCCACTTATGAAACTAACTATCAAACTGTGTTACTACAGAAGGGTGTGGGGAATTACCACCCCCATTACCACAGAGGGGAGTGGGCCATGTGTTTTACAGGAGTGTGGAAAATATAGGCGTCAAAAGAGGGAAGATATGTTACATAGGATGGAAAGGTGAAGAATATTATACTGTAGGAGAGGGTTTTGCTACCTTAAGCACTGCAGCTTAGCATCCTAGTGCACCTATGGTCTATCTCTAGACTGCCATTGCTGCAGGGATCCTTCAAACTGAATACTAATTATCCTGTGATCCAGAACTTAGTACATAGGTGGTCATTCCGAGTTGTTCGCTCACTGCTATTTTTAGCAGAATTGCTAATAGGCTAAAATCCGGTAGTTCTGCTAATAGGCTAAAATCCGGTAGCACGCGCTAAGCAATTTTACACAAAACTATGCTATTTTACTCACGGCCGAACAAAGCTTTTCAGTCGCTCTGTTGATCGGAGAATGACTGACAGGAAGTGGTTGTTTCTGGGTGGTTACTTAGCGTTTTCCGGGAGTGTGCTTAAAAACGCAGGCGTGCCAGCAGAAAAGGCAGGAGTGGCTGGAAAACGGGGGAGTGGCTGGCCGGACGCTGGGCGTGTTTGTGACGTCAAATCAGGAACTAAACGGACTGAGATGATCGCAATCTAGGAGTAGGTCTTGAGCTACTCAGAAACTGCAAGGAAATACTTAATAGCAGAATTGCTAATCTTTCGTTAGCAATTCTGCTATGCTAAGATATACTCCTAGAGGGCGGCGGCTTTGTGTTTGCATTTCTGCTAAAAGTAGCTAGCGAGCGAACAACTCGGAATTACCACCATATACTATAGACTAACATAGTGAGCAACTGAAAAACATCCCTAGATATTGTAATGCATGGTTTTTACCCCAAATTAAATACAGATAATGAGTGTTTTATGTGTGTTAACGTCATGTCACTATATGTCCTATCTTAAAGGAAAAATCCAAAAAAGTTGAATACAAAACAAGCTAATTTTTTTTCTTAATCCTCTGTAGCTGCTGATGGACCTCCTCAAAATGTGACTGTTATTGCCACATCCCCTCACAGTATTAATATCAGCTGGAATCCACCTTTTACCATAACTGGACCAACTTCATATCTAATAAACATCTCCTCGGTAAGGAAGTGTTTCTGTTTTTATGTTATTTTTTCTTGTACTACTGCACAGCTAGATTCATTTCTTATGCTGGGCATACACGGTTAAATAAAATGCCTGTCAGACCGATAGGCATTTTATTTGACCCTGCCAAAATCTGGGACATACACTGTGAGATCTCTCACAGTGTATGTCATGTGATATCATGCTCCTCCCCCTGGGAAGAGACATTTCCCTGTTCCTTACCAAGTGAAGAAACAGGGGAAATGTCCATCAGTTGGCCGTGATAGGGAATACACTGTCCGATGTGGCCGACTTGACACTAGAAAATGTTGCATCAGGGGGATATGCTGGAAAATTCGGCATGCCAAGCATATCAATATTTCTCTATCGTCCTAGTGGATGCTGGGGTTCCTGAAAGGACCATGGGGAATAGCGGCTCCGCAGGAGACAGGGCACAAAAAGTAAAGCTTTTCCAGATCAGGTGGTGTGCACTGGCTCCTCCCCCCATGACCCTCCTCCAGACTCCAGTTAGATTTTTGTGCCCGGCCGAGAAGGGTGCAATCTAGGTGGCTCTCCTAAAGAGCTGCTTAGAAAAAGTTTAGCTTAGGTTTTTTATTTTACAGTGAGTCCTGCTGGCAACAGGATCACTGCAACGAGGGACTGAGGGGAGAAGAAGTGAACTCACCTGCGTGCAGGATGGATTGGCTTCTTGGCTACTGGACATCAGCTCCAGAGGGACGATCACAGGTACAGCCTGGATGGTCACCGGAGCCGCGCCGCCGGCCCCCTTGCAGATGCTGAAGTCAGAAGAGGTCCAAAATCGGCGGCTGAAGACTCCTGCAGTCTTCTAAAGGTAGCGCACAGCACTGCAGCTGTGCGCCATTTTCCTCTCAGCACACTTCACACGCAGTCACTGAGGGTGCAGGGCGCTGGGGGGGGGCGCCCTGGGAGGCAAATGTAACCTATATAAAGGCTAAAAATACCTCACATATAGCCCCCAGAGGCTATATGGAGATATTTAACCCCTGCCTGGATTCACTAAATAGCGGGAGACGAGCCCGCCAAAAAAGGGGCGGGGCCTATCTCCTCAGCACACGGCGCCATTTCCTCTCACAGCTCCGCTGGTCAGGACGGCTCCCAGGTCTCTCCCCTGCACTGCACTACAGAAACAGGGTAAAACAGAGAGGGGGGGCAAATTTATGGCGATATTTTTATATATATAAAGCAGCTATAAGGGAGCACTTATTATAAGGCTATCCCTGTTATATATAGCGCTTTTGGTGTGTGCTGGCAAACTCTCCCTCTGTCTCCCCAAAGGGCTAGTGGGTCCTGTCTTCGTTAGGAGCATTCCCTGTGTGTCTGCTGTGTGTCGGTACGTGTGTGTCGACATGTATGAGGACGATATTGGTGTGGAGGCGGAGCAATTGCCAAATATGAGGATGTCACCCCCTAGGGAGTCGACACCAGAATGGATGCCTTTATTTATGGAACTACGGGATAGTGTCAACACGCTAAAGCAGTCGTTTGACGACATGAGACGGCCGGACAATCAATTAGTGCCTGTCCAGGCGACTCAAACACCGTCAGGGGCTGTAAAACGCCCTTTGCCTCAGTCGGTCGACACAGACCCAGACACAGGCACTGACTCCAGTGGTGACGGTGACGAATCAACCGTATTTTCCAGTAGGGCCACACGTTATATGATTTTGGCAATGAAGGAGGCGTTACATTTAGCTGATACTACAGGTACCACTAAACAGGGTATTATGTGGGGTGTGAAAAAACTACCTATAGTTTTTCCTGAATCAGAAGAATTAAATGACGTGTGTAATGAAGCGTGGGTTGCTCCTGATAAAAAGCTGATAATTTCAAAGAAATTATTGGCATTATACCCTTTCCCGCCAGAGGTTAGGGAGCGCTGGGAAACATCTCCTAGGGTGGACAAGGCGCTAACACGCTTATCTAAACAAGTGGCGTTACCCTCTCCTGAGACGGCCGCACTTAAAGATCCATCAGATAGGAGGATGGAAAATATCCAAAAAAGTATATACACACATGCAGGTGTTATACTACGACCAGCTATAGCGACTGCCTGGATGTGCAGTGCTGGGGTAGTTTGGTCAGAGTCCCTGATTGAAAATATTGATACCCTGGACAGGGACAATATTTTACTGTCGTTAGAACAAATAAAGGATGCATTTCTTTATATGCGTGATGCACAGAGGGATATCTGCACACTGGCATCACGGGTAAGTGCTATGTCCATTTCGGCCAGAAGAGCTTTATGGACGCGACAGTGGACAGGCGATGCGGATTCAAAACGGCATATGGAAGTTTTGCCGTATAAAGGGGAGGAGTTATTTGGAGTCGGTCTATCAGATTTGGTGGCCACGGCTACAGCCGGGAAATCCACCTTTCTACCTCAAGTCACTCCCCAACAGAAAAAGGCACCGACTTTTCAACCGCAGCCCTTTCGTTCCTTTAAAAATAAGAGAGCAAAGGGCTATTCATATCTGCCACGAGGCAGAGGTCGAGGGAAGAGACAGCAACAGGCAGCTCCTTCCCAGGAACAGAAGCCCTCCCCGGCTTCTACAAAAGCCTCAGCATGACGCTGGGGCTTCTCAAGCGGACTCGGGGACGGTGGGCGGTCGTCTCAAAAATTACAGCGCGCAGTGGGCTCACTCGCAAGTAGATCCCTGGATCCTGCAGATAATATCTCAAGGGTACAGGTTGGAATTAGAGACAGATCCACCTCGCCGTTTCCTGAAGTCTGCTTTACCAACGTCCCCCTCCGAAAGGGAGACGGTTTTGGAAGCCATTCACAAGCTGTACTCTCAGCAGGTGATAGTCAAGGTACCTCCTCTACAACAAGGGAAGGGGTATTATTCCACTCTTTTTGTGGTACCGAAGCCGGATGGCTCGGTAAGGCCTATTCTAAATCTGAAGTCCTTGAACCTGTACATAAAGAAGTTCAAGTTCAAAATGGAGTCACTCAGAGCAGTGATAGCGAACCTGGAAGAGGGGGATTTTATGGTATCCTTGGACATCAAGGATGCGTATCTCCACGTTCCAATTTACCCCTCACACCAGGGGTACCTCAGGTTCGTTGTACAAAACTGTCACTATCAGTTTCAGACGCTGCCGTTCGGATTGTCCACGGCACCTCGGGTCTTTACAAAGGTAATGGCCGAGATGATGATTCTTCTTCGAAGAAAAGGCATATTAATTATCCCATACTTGGACGATCTCCTAATAAGAGCAAGGTCCAGAGAACAGCTAGAGATGGGATTAGCACTGTCTCAAGAAGTGCTAAAACAGCACGGGTGGATTCTGAATATTCCAAAATCCCAGTTAATGCCGACAACTCGTCTGCTGTTCCTAGGGATGATTCTGGACACGGTTCAGAAAAAGGTTTTTCTCCCGGAGGAAAAAGCCAAGGAGTTATCCGAGCTTGTCAGGAACCTCCTAAAACCAGGAAAGGTGTCTGTACATCAATGCACAAGAGTCCTGGGAAAAATGGTGGCTTCTTACGAAGCAATTCCATTCGGCAGATTCCACGCAAGAATTTTCCAAAGGGATCTGTTGGACAAATGGTCAGGGTCGCATCTTCAGATGCACCTGCGGATAACCCTGTCTCCAAGGACAAGGGTGTCTCTTCTGTGGTGGTTGCAGAGTGCTCATCTATTGGAGGGCCGCAGATTCGGCATACAGGATTGGATCCTGGTGACCACGGACGCCAGCCTGAGAGGCTGGGGAGCAGTCACACAAGGAAGAAACTTCCAGGGAGTATGGACGAGCCTGGAAACGTCTCTTCACATAAACATTCTGGAACTAAGAGCAATCTACAATGCTCTAAGCCAGGCAGAACCTCTGCTTCAGGGAAAACCGGTGTTGATCCAGTCGGACAACATCACGGCAGTCGCCCATGTGAACAGACAGGGCGGCACAAGAAGCAGGAGTGCAATGGCAGAAGCTGCAAGGATTCTTCGCTGGGCAGAGAATCATGTGATAGCACTGTCAGCAGTGTTCATCCCGGGAGTGGACAACTGGGAAGCAGACTTCCTCAGCAGACACGATCTTCACCCGGGAGAGTGGGGACTTCATCCAGAAGTCTTCCACATGCTGGTAACCCGTTGGGAAAGACCAATGGTGGACATGATGGCGTCTCGCCTCAACAAAAAACTGGACAGGTATTGCGCCAGGTCAAGAGATCCGCAGGCAATAGCTGTGGACGCGCTGGTAACGCCTTGGGTGTACCAGTCGGTGTATGTGTTTCCTCCTCTGCCTCTCATACCAAAAGTATTGAGAATTATACGGCAAAGAGGCGTAAGAACGATACTAGTGGTTCCGGATTGGCCAAGAAGGACTTGGTACCCGGAACTTCAAGAGATGATCACGGAAGATCCGTGGCCTCTACCTCTAAGGAGGGACTTGCTTCAGCAGGGTCCCTGTCTGTTTCAAGACTTACCGCGGCTGCGTTTGACGGCATGGCGGTTGAACGCCGGATCCTAAAGGAAAAAGGCATGCCGGAAGAAGTCATTCCTACTTTGATTAAAGCAAGGAAGGAAGTAACCGTGCAACATTATCACCGAATTTGGCGAAAATATGTTGCGTGGTGCGAAGATCGGAGTGCTCCGACGGAGGAATTTCAACTGGGTCGATTCCTACATTTCCTGCAATCAGGATTGTCTATGGGTCTCAAATTGGGATCTATTAAGGTTCAAATTTCGGCCCTGTCGATTTTCTTTCAAAAAGAATTGGCTTCAGTCCCTGAAGTCCAGACCTTTGTTAAGGGAGTGCTGCATATACAGCCTCCTGTGGTGCCTCCAGTGGCACCGTGGGATCTCAATGTGGTTTTGGACTTTCTAAAATCTCATTGGTTTGAACCACTAAAAAAGGTGGATTTGAAATATCTCACATGGAAAGTGACCATGCTTCTAGCCCTGGCTTCGGCCAGGAGAGTGTCAGAACTGGCAGCTTTATCTTACAAAAGCCCATATCTGATTTTCCATTCGGACAGGGCAGAACTGCGGACTCGTCCGCATTTTCTCCCTAAGGTGGTGTCAGCATTTCATCTGAACCAGCCTATTGTAGTGCCTGCGGCTACAAGTGACTTGGAGGACTCCAAGTTACTGGACGTTGTCAGAGCATTAAAAATATATATTGCAAGGACAGCTGGAGTCAGAAAATCTGACTCGTTGTTTATATTGTATGCACCCAACAAGATGGGTGCTCCTGCGTCTAAGCAGACGATTGCTCGTTGGATCTGTAGCACAATCCAACTTGCACATTCTGTGGCAGGCCTGCCACAGCCTAAATCTGTAAAGGCCCACTCCACAAGGAAGGTGGGCTCATCTTGGGCGGCTGCCCGAGGGGTCTCGGCATTACAACTTTGCCGAGCAGCTACGTGGTCAGGGGAGAACACGTTTGTAAAATTTTACAAATTTGATACTCTGGCTAAGGAGGACCTGGAGTTCTCTCATTCGGTGCTGCAGAGTCATCCGCACTCTCCCGCCCGTTTGGGAGCTTTGGTATAATCCCCATGGTCCTTTCAGGAACCCCAGCATCCACTAGGACGATAGAGAAAATAAGATTTTACTTACCGATAAATCTGTTTCTCGGAGTCCGTAGTGGATGCTGGGCGCCCATCCCAAGTGCGGATTATCTGCAATAATTGTACATAGTTATTGTTAACAAATTCGGGTTATTGTTGAAGGAAGCCATCTTTCAGAGGCTCCGCTGTTATCATACTGTTAACTGGGTTTAGATCACAAGTTGTACGGTGTGATTGGTGTGGCTGGTATGAGTCTTACCCGGGATTCAAAATCCTCCCTTATTGTGTACGCTCGTCCGGGCACAGTACCTAACTGGAGTCTGGAGGAGGGTCATGGGGGGAGGAGCCAGTGCACACCACCTGATCTGGAAAAGCTTTACTTTTTGTGCCCTGTCTCCTGCGGAGCCGCTATTCCCCATGGTCCTTTCAGGAACCCCAGCATCCACTACGGACTCCGAGAAATAGATTTATCGGTAAGTAAAATCTTATTTTTTGGGTCGGTTGGCCACATATGCTGCAATTATCTGGACAATCTGCTGATGTCGGGTGGATCAGCCAGATAATTGTAGCGTGCATGCCCAGCATTAGCTGGGATTTTACAGTAAATATTTACTTGTACATACTTTTCAACTGTTCCAAATCTGTCCGAAATACAAGAAATGTTGGGAGGTATGGATCTACTCACAAAAATGAGCACCTACGTTGGTGCATGAGGCAGTAGAAAGTTTTCATGTGAAAGGTGTTGGGGTAGTTTATCACTTTAGTTGTGATAGTCATGCATCTGGGTGGAATGGCCACAACCCAATTATATCATGGCTCAGGTCACTGCATCAAGCCGTTCTTTTGCCTTTTACACAGACTTTTTCCTCAGTTTCATGAGCTTACTTTGCTTACAGGGGGTCATTCAGACCTGATCGCTCGCTAGCTGTTTTTTGCAGTCCTGCGTCCGCATAGGCGCCACCCACCGGGGAGTGTATTTTAGCTGTGCAAGTGTGTGATTGCATCTGCAGCCGAGCGGTACTAAAAAACTTTGTGTAGTTTCTGAGTTGCCCAGGACTTACTCAGCCGCTGCGATCACTTCAGCCTGTCTGGGGCCGGAATTGACGTCAGAAATCCGCCCTGCAAATGCTTGAACAAGCCTGCGTTTTTCCAACCACTCTTAGAAAACAGTCAGTTGACATCCACAAACGGCTTCTTCCTGTCAATCTCCTTGTGATCGGCTGTGCGAATGGATTCTTCGTAAAACCCATCACACAGCAACGATCCGCTATGCACCCGTGCGACGCGCCTGCGCATTGTGGTGCATACGCATGCGCAGTTCTGACCTGATCGCAAAAACGCTAGCGAGCGATCAGGACTGAATTACCCCCATAGTGTACTAGATATTTAGGATTAGTATTCTTGTAGCAGATTAAGCATAGCAATATATGGTGCAGGCCACTCGTATAAGAACTGTCTTTTGCCTTTTTATCCTAGCATGTGTACTTTTTCCTCAGTTTTGCTACTTTTTTCCTCCATTGTGCATCTTAGTTTGCTTACAGTGGCCTAGGTATGTAGCATTAGTGTTTTGGCATGGTCTAGGCTAGGGTGTACTAAACGTGGCTATTTGGTGTGATTAGTAGATAGGTGCATGTGGACACATCGGTAAGTAGAAGTGATGATAACTAAAGTGCAAAGCTTGGTTTATATACAGTAAGTTTGCAAAAAGCGCTCAAGTAATAAAGTAAAACTTTTTTCTGTAAAGGTACTCTACCCTCAAGGAAATGCCCCTATAACGCAGAGTTTTGTAGGGGCATATTTATCACAATCTCACATGCGGATGGGTTGTGATAAATATGCCCAAAATTGCATTGCAATAATTGAATACATTACAAGGATGTATCAATTATCACATGCAGGGACAGAGCTTGCAAGAAAGCTCAGTCTCTGTGAACCAGCTTACCGCAATTCTCAGGGTATTTATCTACCCCTCCCCCCCATCCCCATCTGCTTATACTTGCCTGCTGTTGTCAAGACCAGTGAACGGTGATAAGGAAAAGCAGACAGTCATCTGGTCCTGTGTTTCTCTGTGACCCCCGGTGCTGTAAAGTGAGATGCCTTATTCACAGCATCACTTTACTGCAGCGGGAGTCGCAGCAAGAGCACAGCGATCAGATGACCAGCTGCCCTCATCGGATCACTGATCACTGGTTCCTGGGTGCAGGTATTACTTTTTTGTGTTTTTTTACAGAGTGAGCAGCCTGTGTAGCCATCAAACCCACATGGCTGATTACAAGAAGCATCTCTGAGCTCAGTCTTCACTGCCAGCAGGCAGAAAAGACTGTGCAGGAGCAGTGAAACTGGCGGGAAGCCTGGATAACGCTATCTCACAGGGCTCCCTCTGGTATTTTTTTTACAATTTTTTTTACAGTACATTCAGGCAGGTTTTGAGTATAGGAAATGTGATGAGGTTACTAAAAATATGTGAATTTAAGGGCTTTTAGAAGAATGTAGTAAATTCTTCTCCAATTGCCCTTTCAGATGAAACTAAAATAATGTGAAATGGGTGTGAAAACACTCTATTTTCACATTATTTTAGTAAAAAATAATTTGGATAAATATGCATGTAAGTTACTACTGACTAATTTATCAGATGTTGCTGTATAAAAATGTATTTATGTTAACTATATCCTTTATAAATATGGACTGAAAACAATATGCATACACACCAACCTAATGAGTTCAACATGCCCATCACTACTCTGTGGATTTACATAATCATACTATTGTTTCCCTGTTATCACCATTACCCTCTTCATATAATGACAAATAACTCAGTAATCAATTATGCTATTAAACAAGTGGGCCTCCCACAAGATCACCATGATCAACTCATGAAGTTCTCTAGGCTGCAGGAATCACATGGGGGGTCATTCCGACCCATTCGCACGCAGCGGTTCTTCGCTGCGGTGCGAACAGGTCAGAAATGCACATGCGTGGCGGACACATTGCGCACGCGCATTGTTACCTGGGGACGATTGTCGCCGGGCAACGACGCCGCCAACGAGAAATGTGATTGCAGCGGCGATCGCAAGAAGACGGACAGGCGTGGTGAGTCCAATGCAGGAGTTTCGAGGCATTTGGAGGGTGGATGTCTGACGTCAGGACCGGGACCTTCATCGCTGGATCCGTCGCACTGGGTGAGTAACTGCAGCCCTGGTCTTGTTTTGCTTGAAACTTTTTTAGCATAGCAGGGCTGCACAAGCGTTCGCAGCCCTGCTATGCTAAAATACACTCCCACATAGGCGGCGTCAGGTTGATCGCACGAGCAGCAAAAAGTTGCTATGTGCGATCAACTCGGAATGACCCCCATAGACCGGAGTAAAATCCAATATATGGATATTTTCCACCACAGGCAGTTACACAAGCAGATGCAGGATTCACAGGTCAGTTACAGCAAAGCAGAGTTCACAGAGTCTTCAAAATGCAGAAACACAAGTCTTTCAGTGGACCCTAAGGTCCAGGGCTCCTAACAGTAGCCACCCCCTGGCATATGACATGGGCAGCTTGTGCACCATCAGGAGCCATGGTTCTTATGTCTGAAACTCTTTTAGCACATACTGACAGGTGCCTGCAATTAGCTGCTTCTCACCCCTGGCTAACAGCAACACCTGGCCTGGATTCTCTCCAGCCACAGTCCTGCAGTTCCAAACCCATGTCAGATTTGTCCTGTCTTTGTCACACTGTCTATCTATCTATCTATCTATCCATACGAGGGGTGTGCAATACATTTACAGATGTGTAGTGCATAGGTAGACAAAATCTGACTGCCTGCTAATGAACTGTAATCTCTTACTAAAGTTCTTGTGAAATGTCAAGGCACAGAACCATATATAAGCAGTCACTGTACACCAAAGAAGTCAGTTCACTTCTTTTACAAACTCATTATGGAGCTCAACAGAGTGCACTGGAGAGCAATGACTTTCTATGACTACAAGAGTCAGTTTTGACCAACTGCAAGCTGCTTTTGAGGAGGAAGAACCATCCTGAACCACTGTGTTTGAGTGGTTTGCAGAATTTTGGCACGGGAGATGGTCCCTGGAAGACAAGGAGTGCTGTGGCTGACCTGTGTCTGACATCAGAGAGTATAACATTGCTGCCATGCGGGCTATAGTTGAGGTGGATACCAGGGTGACCATGACCCAGTTAGAGAAGCATCTCATTGGGATCCATCCGATTGATACTCCATAAAAAAGCATGGCCTGAGCAGAAGGAGGCTGAAGTGAGTGACTTGGTGCCGCAACATGCTAGCCAAGTTTGATGGTGGTCTCTCAAACTCTGGGAGATCATCAGTGGTGATGAATCCTGGATCTACAGTTTCGACATCGAGACCAAACAACAGTGGGCCTAGGGGGCCCCAGTTGGAGGTGCGTTGCACAGATGTCCTGACTTGAGTGCAGTGCAGCCAAGCAGATGGTGACTGTTTTTGTGCCCAAGACTTGTCATGTAGTTGCCGTACCATTCATGTAGCAGAGCACCATCAGTGGGGACTTGTATGCCAAGCAATGCCTGCCGTAAGTGCTGGAAGCCATTTTGAGGTGCCATCCAAGAACTCGCACTCATGGTGCCCTTATTCATCACGACAATGCATCTGCCCACAAGTCCAAGAAAGTGGTGGATTTTTTTATTGGCCCATGAACCCATCCAGGAGCTTAGTCATCTGCCATACAGTCCAATCCTGTCCCCTGCGACTTCTGCTTGTTCCCACAAATCAAGCGCAAAATATGTGGGATTCATTTTGAGTCACCAGAAGCTGCAGTGGAGAGATTCATCCAGCACATAGAAGACAAACCTGTTTCGGACTGGTCCATCTGCTTCACCAAGTAGTTTGAGCACATGCAGCTTTGCATAGACTCCTCTGGCCAATAATTAGAAAAATGTAATGTTCACTTTGTAAATATAATACTTTCCGTGCACCGGAAAATTATTGCACACCCCGCTTGTATATACGTGTGTATATACATATGTACGTACATATGAAAGTAGAAAGTACAAAGTACTGGTATAATTAAGTGCATGCTCTCAAAATTCCTCCAAATATCCAAACCTCACGTCCTTTGCTCTCCAAACCTTGGGTCTAATGCCCAATGCATTTTGTCACTTTGTGACTTCTCCAATTGATGGTGCTACTTTTCCAGCGCCCTCCTTTGATAGCCCAATGTGCTCATTATTATATTTAATTATAGAGCACTCATCATTTTTTAGACAAATTTGATATTTAAACATAGCATCCAAAACCTATTATTCTACTTAGTCAACAGTAAAAATATGAAACAATGAAAAACAATTACTGCATAGAATTTAGACTAAAGTCGCCATTTTCTTGAAGCCTGTATATTATCTGGGCAGCACCAAATTTAAAGTAACAAAATCCAAAACATAGATACTAAAAGATAAATATAAGACATCTTCTACATATACATAGTAACGTAAGATGACTTACATCAGCATCAGGATCATAATAAAGAAACGTTAGGTTGATTAATTGCAGTAAAAGGAAAACGTTCTCAGTTGTATCATTAAAAAACTATCCATCTGGAAAAAATACTTATTTTTACATAAAGTGCACTTTTCTAAAGTACAAAATAAGCTTTAGAGAAGTGCATACGAATTTTCAGAAATGCATAAAGTGCACAGAGCAATTATATAAAAATGATAAAAATGGGACAATACTGCATCCTTCATTTATTGCAAACTGAGAAACATTCTTAAGGGTATATATCCAATAAATCTGTTGTTTGGCCAATTTTTAGAAGAATTCACATGTTCTAGAAAACTATCAAAACGAAAACCTTCTAGAGAAGAATTGTAGCATTCTGTAAAATGCCTGAAGTACACTATGGTTCCTAGTTTTTGCTTATTTCTTGTTTGCTCAAGCACTCATATCTTCAATGTCATTTTGTCTTTCCCACGGTGTTACAATGGTTGACAAATTCTGCTTTCAATTTTTATTTACTTCACATTATCATAACTGTAAACTCTTGTTTGATCTGTATGACAATGTTGGCACATCTTACAGTGCATACATAGAAAAAAACTTATGTTTGCCACACAAGTAAGTAGGTGCAAAACAGCTTTTAAGGGTTTTAAACCTTTTAAAAGATATCCATGGTTTGTCTGTAATTGAATCTTTCAAAACATTGTCTTATTTTAGATCATCCCAGTGTTATTACCAAACAGTTATTAACAAATTACCAAACAGGTAATTTCAACTTTAGACTCTGCTTCTTTTTTTTGTTGTTTGTTTTTTTGTACTGTCCGAACACAGCTAGAAATAACAGATGCACAAACAAAAATCTTAAAGCTATGTGTGCAAATGCTAGGAGCTTAGGAGACAAAATTCCAGAGCTAATTGCGATACTGACAAGGGATGATCTAGATATTGTGGCAATTATAGAGTCATGGTGCAATGAGAATCATGACTGGGACATAGCTATATCAGGATACAATTTATTTAGGAAAGACAGAAGGGGAAGAATCGGAGGATGGGTAGCAATGTATGTGAAAAGAAAGCATAAATGTTACTTTAATACAAAATAATGAAGACAAAACTAAGGCCCTCTGGGTCAGCATAGATACTGGGGAGAAGGACATTATTCGCATTGGGGTAATCTATAGACCACCAGGCCAGGTGCAGGATTTGGACAGGAACCTATTGCTGGACATCACTAAAATGGCTTTAAAGGGAGAGGTCATAATCATGGGAGACTTTACCTGTTGGAACTTGGGAGGGGTCTTCTGCACGTTCAACTACAAGTGTCAAATTTCTAAATTCTTCACATAGCCATCTCTCAAGCAATTGGTGAGGGAGCTCACTCGCAAAGACTCAATATTGGATTTCATTCTCACAAATGGTGACAGGATATCAGATATAGGATCCAGCAATCATCAAGCAATATGGTTTAGTATAAAGACAGGATCCAACTCATGTCACAAAAACAAAGGTGTTGGATTTTAGAAAGGCTGACTTTGCTAAAATGGGAAAATGTTTAAGCGATTCAATGTCGAATTGGAGGAACTTGAATGGAGAGCAGGAGAGGTGGGAAAAACTAAAAAGTACAATACTAAAGGCAAAAGACCTATCTATCAAAAGGGTTAGGAAAAGCACCACGAAAAGGAAGCCAGTGTGGTTCACAAAAGATGTATCAACTAGTGTGAAAGCAAAAAAGATGGCCTTTTTAGAAATACAAACTGACTTAAAATAACGACAAAGAGGTGTAACTTGCCAGACAGAAAGAGGCTAAGAAAGTGATTAGGCATGCAAAGGCGGAAGCTGAGGAGAAAATGGTTCAGTCAGTAGATAAAGGTGGCAAAACCTTTTTGAAGTATAAAAGTGAAAGGAGAAAATCAAATGGAGGAATAATAAGACTTAAGACAGAGAGTCAGAATTTGTGTAGTGAGACAAGCCAATAGCAGATCATCGAAATCATTATTTTGCTCAGTATTCACTACAGAAGGAGAATTGAAGGGGCCACAGTTGCAAGGACATTCATAAAAAAAAGGTAGCTGAAAGTGCATTTATAGAGGAGAAGGTCATAACAGAACTCTCAAAATTGAAAGTGGATAAATTAATGGGACCAGATGGGATACATCCATGAAAACTAAAAGAGCTAAAAGATGTGCTAGTAGCACCATTAACAAAATTATTCAACCAGTCACTAGATACAGGTGCAATTCTCGAGGACTGGAAAAGAGCAAATGTAGTTCCACTGCACAAAAGTAGAAGCAAGGAAGAAGCAACTAACAACAGACCAGTTAGCCTTACATCAGTAGTAGGGAAAGTAATGGAAAAACTATTAAAAGAAACAGTTGTGGAATATCTTAAATCAACAACTTACAGTATCCAAAACAGCATGGATTTACTGGTGGGAGATCATACCAAACAAATCTTATTGATTTTTTGGACTTAGCGATGAAAATAATAGAGCAAGGGGGAGCTCTAGATGTAGTATATCTAGACTTTAGTAAGGCATTTCACACTGTACCACATCACAGACTGCTAAATAAACTCAAAAGTGTGGGATTGGATTATAAAACAGTTAAATGGATAAGAATCTGGTTGCAGGATAGGAAACAGACAGTTTAGTAAATGGAGTGCAATCTATGGAGGGAAATGTTACCAGTTAAGTACCCCAGGGATCTGTACTTGGACCAGTGCTCTTTAATATCTTTGTTGGTGACATTGCAAATGGTATTGAAGGGAAAGCAATGCAACAAAGCAATGAGGAAGGCAAGTCAGATGCTTGGTTGAGTAGGGAGAGGAATCAGTAGCAGAAACAAATAAGTAATAATGCCACTGCATAGGTCATTGGTATGGCCTCATCTGGAGTACTGTGTCCAGTTCTTGAGACCATATCTCCAGAGGATATAAATACATTAGAGAATATACAAAGAAGGGCAACTAAAATGGTGCATGGCCTACATCACAAAACTTACCCGGAAAGACTAAAAGATCTTAACATGTACAGTTTAGAGCAGAGAAGGGAAAGGGGACATGATAGAAACTTTCAAATACTGTATATCAAGGGTTTTAACAAAGTACAGGAGGGAAACATTCTTCGAAGGAAGAGAAGTATTAGAACTTGAGGACATACACTGAAACTAATGGGAGACAGATTCAGGGGAAATTTAAGGAAAAATTACTTCACAGAAAGGGTAGTGGATAAGTGGAATAGCTCCCATCAGAGGTGGTAGAGGCTAAGACAGTAGAGCAATTTAAACATGCTTGGGATAGGCATATAAATATACTTACAAAGAACTAGGGTTCAAATGGGGTTGAGATTACCTTAAGGATAAAATAGGGGCAGACTAGATGGGCCAAGTGGTTCTTATCTGCCGTCAAATTCTATGTTTCTATGTGTTTATTCTAGATTTCTTGAATTTTTTGTTCTTCTATATTATACGTCGTAACAAGTAATATACACATTTTTTTCATCTATCTTTCTATAAACCAATATATCTTCTCAATCAAGCTTTTGCACTTTATCTAAGCTTTCTTTACTTATCTAGGAGGGATGCGGTCAATTTACCTACAATCAAAATCTCGGCGGTCAAAATTCCGACTGTCAGGATTTTGATTGTAGGTGTTTCAATACTGATCCCATCTAGGGTATCTGGATTATGGTACAGTATTTTGTTTTGTTTTTGAAACCTAGAACTTACATTTCTAGCTGATTCTTATTCATTTTATTATTGGAACAATTTCTAAGAATGGAAAAGCAGAAATCGCAACACTATATAAAATAGTTGGCCTTTGTCAATACAGCTGGGCATGTTATAATAGATGTTTTAAGAATCTCCCTATTTCTTTTTTACAAATACCTATAGCCACAATTTCTCAACCAGGCACAGTACTCCCTCCTTCTCCCATATATGCCACTGCTCAACTGGGAATTTTATTTAACACATTTTAAATTTTACATCAACTGCCATTGTGCACGCGTGTCTGTCTATGCCACCACCCATATCATGCCCTGCAGATGGATATCATGAGATTATCTGCAGCAGTTTTTTTAACGAAGAAAGCATTTAGCAAGGTGGATGTATGGCTGCTCCCCCCCCCCCCCCCCCCAGTGAATGGAAGGTGCAGTGTGCATGTGTGATAAATATATGAATTCTGCAACAATCAGTGTCTATATTGTACTTGTCTTATTTCAGCTATTTCCATTTTTAGGTGCATGTTCAATAGGCTACCCCTGTGATGGGAACAGCCCAGTTGCCATTGCGTACGTTGACACTCGGCTCTGCCAGAAATTGTTTGATGCGCTTTTTTTTGTGTTGCATCTCAGGAGGGGATTGATTGTTTCAGCTGGAATTTGTGCTTATGTTACCTGTGTTACGTCATGTGCAAATTATTGGCACCATATATGGTTGTGGTTTCTACACCACCTTTAAACAATGTTGTGGTGGGTGACACAGTCCGATTATTGCATTGCATTGCTCTATAAAAAAAACTGCTTACCATGGGAGTATTGGTTCCCCTTAGCTACTAGTGTCATATAGCTCTGCCTGCATCTTTAGCTGCATGTTATTTAGCACAGTGTCTGGGTGTGGGGTGCCTATCAGGTTCCTGAGATATATACTTGCTCACTAGCCATAGTTTGGTGCCATTTTTATGCTGCATGTCTGTGCTGGGACTGTCTCCTTAGTAGCACCCTGTGACAAATTTCTTGGTTCATACCGGTCAGGCTCTAGGGCTGAGGAAGTCAGATTGCTAATAAGCCCATTGTCTCCATGTGTATACTCCCATGTGAGGATTTAAAGCTGCTGGTAGCACAAGCTACTAGTTTGGGTATTAAGGGATCTTTTACCTATTTTTTTGCCCTAAACGGAACCATAACTAAAAATAAAATAAAATGTACCTAATAGTTTTTAAGGAGATTTTAAGCTCAGGCCAGATCCATGCCCTACCACAGTATTGAGGGACCTTTGGCACTCCAGCTGTTGTTGAACTACACATCCCAGCATGCCCTGCTACAGTTTTGCTATTTGGCCATGCTAAAACTGTAGCAGGGCATGCTGGGATGTGTAGTTCAAAAACAGCTGGAGTGCCAAAGGTTCTCCATCACTGCCCTACAACAACCTCCTCCTCCTCCTCCTACCACCACCACCCTTCTACTTCTCCTTTCTTATCTTTTGACTTTATGGTTGTCTTGAGGTGTAGTTAGTGTTACTAACTCACATCTTGTGAATGTCCTGGGCATCTAAGTCCCCTCTGGCCCCAGTCATAGTGTCTTTCTCGTGTCATCAGGTGCATTGGCTTTAAGATGCCTTCAAGGATAGGCCAACATCCTATCCTTGCACTTTAAGGTCCATATCCTTGCACTTTGGGGTCCCTGGGGTTATAGTGGTTCACAGAGGGGAGTGGCTTGGAAAAGCAGACCTCAGTTAATTTACAGTTAGCCATTTTCAGGGATTTTAAGTATGCCTACTCTATCCCATGCTGCTGGCACTGACATAGAAACATATAATTTGATGGAAGATAAGAGCCACTTGGCCCATCTGTCTACCCATGTACACGCTTGCACACTATGGTTAATTTTTCTGTTGGGAGCCAATTAACCTACCAGTATATTTTTGGATTGTGGGAGGAAACCGGAGTACCCAATGAGGACCCACACAAGCATGTGTAGAATATATAAACTCCACATAGTTAGGGTCGTAGTGGGAATTGAACCCATTACCTCAGTGCTGTGAGGCAGTAATGCTAACCATTACACCATCTGTACTGACTGTACAGTGTCATGATGCACCGCCCCCACAGACTCCACCTCCCTCTTCTCTTCACCAGCTGGCAGTAGTGTTCTGCACTGCAGTACGCCACAGCTGTTATGAAAGAATTGGGGCACCCTTGAGAGAGGGGGGCCTGGGGTTACTTGCCCCCTTTGGACCACCCTTACACCCTACAATCCAGTTCTGGTTGGGAGGAATGCTCATTATCTTAGTATAATGCAAACAGTGTGTTTGCTATTTTCAATGAAAACCAGAGTTCTTTCATAGGAATATATCCCCTCTTCCAAATCATTCAACAACTGAGCATTTTAGGGGGGAAGCACATATGATGAACAGCAAGGTAAAGAGGGGAAATGGCATTGGGAATGTTTGATGATGGTAGAATTCATTATAAAGAGGAGAGCTAAAAGAAACATTGGAGTGTATATGTGACTGTATGAAAGTAATATACCTAGAATAATATTGTTGGAAAAATTCAAAGCTTGTAATATACTGTATATCCTAGACTAACTTACTACTGAACATGCATGGCAGTAGACAAAAGAAATTTGTTTCTCATGGAACTGACAACTGTATGACACGAACTACACCCATACACTTGATCAGTAGTACAGTACCTAATGTTTTTTTTAAAAATTGCATATTAGTTCTTTTTTGCATTAGCTAATCTAAACTCTGAGGTATTTCATAAACATTTCACTGGTTAGTCAAAATTTATTTAAGGACAGATACTGTGGTATACGTATTTGAAGAAAAAAATCATCATGAACTATGTTCATTATCCACTTGACATACTACAGCCCTGTAATGGTTTGAAACGTATTATTTGGCTTGGTAAATTGCATATTGCAGAACGTTGTTGATTTAGTAGATAACTCAATTGCTTAAGCTTTGTCTACTATTTCCTCTAAGCTGTTACCCTATCATTAATATGCCTGCTAAAGCAACAATGCAGGCAGAAGGATAACATTAAGCATGTATGTTGCAGAGACGAGTTTTGAGATAAGAGAAGATTCTAATTAAAACTAAACAGTTAGAGATATAGGAGATGAAATAGCAGACACATGAAATGTGAGAGTTGGGAACGGATAAAATAAAACCTATATTATTTGATTATTATTTTGAATCAAGATGTGTGATTAGTATTTTTAAAAATAAAAAGAAACAAAACTGATGTTTAAATAAATAAATATTAGGAATAAAGAACCTGGAAAGTTATTTAGTAATTTATCACTACACCAAAATTATTGTCATTTCCATATTTGAGACATGAAGGTAAAATGCAATCTGGTGTCTATATTAAGTTCATAATATTGTTAATAAAATTAGTTAAAAAGACAAAGATCTAACTTCAGCAATTGTAATTGTGTTCATCAAAAGCAGTGGTTCCCAAACTCAGTCCTCAAGGACCCCCAAAAGTTCACATTTTCCAGGTCACCCAGAGGTGCACACACTTGTTACTCACTGTCATTTCTTACTCACTGTCACAGTTTAACAGATCCGCAAGTGGCGCTACTTATTTCACTTGTGCTTCTGTGAGGAGACCTGGAAAATTTGAACTGATGGTAGTTTTAGAGGACCGAGTTTGGGAAACACTGATCAAAACGTAAGGAAAGTAAAATCCTAGTGTTGTACCTGCTAAATTAGCCTCACATGGGTAAAAAATGTCTTCCTGACAGCAAATATAGCATTTGGATAAATAATTTAAAGAAAGGCATCCATTCCATGTTTATAGTTTGCTAGTGGATTTACCATCATCATCATCTCATGTAGTAAACATCACATCTTAACCACATTTACAGTAAAGAACCCCTTATTATTATTATTATTATTATTATCCTTTATTTATATGGTGCCACAAGGGATCCGCAGCGCCCATTGCACAGTACATAATCAAATGAGCAAACAAGAAAACAGCACTTACAGTTCAAGACAATATAGGACAGGTATAGAAAACCCGGGGTTAGGTGCCATCAAAGGCAGTAAGGAGTATAAGATTGTGTAAGTAAGAAAAGGAAAGGCACATGAGGAAAGAAGTCCCTGCTCTTGCGAGCTTACAATCTAAATGGTGAGGTGCTAGCAGACCGGGGTGACACAGAAGGGGTAGACAGTGAGCATAGACAAGAGAGTTAGGAGGAGAGTTGCCTAGGTTTGGTGAAGAAGTGGGTCTTGAGAGCCCGTGTGAAGTTTTGTAGAGAGGTGGAGAGTCAGATCGGGAGAGGTAGAGAATTCCAGAGATAGGGAGCAGCACGTTCAAAATCTTGTAGGTAGCAGTGGGAGGAGGTAATCAGTTGGCAGGACAGACAGCGTGCAATAGCAGAGCAAAGAGGATGGGTGGGAATGTAAAGAGAGATAAGGTCAGAGATGTAAGAGGCAGAAGAGTGGGTGAGGGCTTTGTAGGTGAGTGTGAGAAGCTTGAATTGGATTCTGAATGGGAAGGGTAGCCAGTACAGGTCCTGCAAGAGAGGGGATGTGGATGTAGTACGTTTGGTGAGGAAGATGAGATGGGCAGCAGCATTGAGGATAGATTGGAGTGGAGAGAGGCATTTTTGAGGGAGGCCAGATAGCAGGAGATTGCAGTAGTCCAATCTGGAGATGACCAGTGAGTCGATGAGTCCTGGGTGAGAAAGCGTCTGATCCTGGAGATGTTTTGGAGATGGAAATGGCAGGTTTGTGAGAGGTACTAAATGTGTGGTTTGAAGGAGAGGGAGGAGTCAAGGATTACTCCAAGACATCGCACTTGGGGGCTAGAGGAGATAGTTGAGCCATCGATGGATAATGAAATTGTGGGAGGTGAGGTTATGCGGGAGGGAGGGAAGACGACCAGCTCAGTCTTAGACATGTTAAGTTTAAGAAAGCGCTGGGACATCCAGGAGGAGATAGCAGAGAGACAGTTGGAGATACGAGTGAGGAGAGCAGGAGAGAGGTCAGGGGAGGAAAGGTAGATTTGAGTATCAGCAGCGTAGAGATGATATTTTAAGTCAAAAGAGCTAATGAGCTCACCTAATGAGGATGTGTAGAGAGAGAGAAAAGGAGAGGCCCTAGAACAGAACCTTGGGGGACACCTACTGGTAGAGGAAGTGGGGGGAGGTGGCGTCATGAGAGGAGACAGAAAAAGAACAGACAGAAAGGTAGGAGGACAGCCAGGAGAGAGCAGTATCATGAAAACCAAGTGAGAAGGATTTGCAGGAGGAGAGGGTGGTCTACAGTGTCAAAAGCAGCAGAGAGGTCAAGGAGAATAAGCAGAGAGTAGTGGCCCCTGGATTTAGCAGCAAGGAGGTCAATGCAGACTTTCGTTAGGGCAGTACGGAAACCAGACTGGAAAGAGTCAAGCAGTGAGTGGGAAGAAAGAAAGACAGTGAGGGGGTTGTAGACAATATGCTCAAGGAGTTTGGAGGCAAAAGGGAGAAGAGAGATGGGTTGGTATTTGGAGAGATTGGTTGCATCAAGGGTAGGTTTTTTAAGAATAGGGGAGACAAGTGCATGGTTGAAGGCAGAAGGGACAGTGACTGATGAGAGTGAGAGATTGAGTAGAGGGGCAAGATGGGAACAGGCAGAAGAAGAGAGGAAGCAGAGAAGGTGAGAGGGAATAGAGTCAAGTGGGGAGGTGGAGGGGGGTGAGGACCGGATGAGGACCATGACTTCCTCTCCAGATACAGGGAATAAAGATGTCAGAGTTGGTAAAAGGGAAGGAGAGGGGGGTTCGGGAAATGGAGGAGGGGGGTTGCTCAGGTTCTGGTGAGATGTTATGTCCTGACGAATGGAGTCAATTTTGGATGTGAAGTAGGTGGCAAAGTCAAGAGCAGAAAGTGAAGAGAGGAGTTGAGGCTGGGGTGGGCAGAGGAGCGAGTTGACAGTGGCAAAGAGGCGCCAGGGGTTTGAGGATTGGGAGGAGATGAGGTTTTTGAAGTGAGATTGTTTAGAGAGGGTAAAGGCAGCAAAGTAGGATGAGAGCATAAATTTGTAGTGGAGGAAGTCGGCCTTAGAGCATGATTTCCTCCACTGTCGCTCAGCGGTACCTGAGCATTTTTGCAGATATCTGGTGCATTTGGTGTGTCAGGGTTGAGGTGTCAATCTGCGAGGGTGAATAGTGGTTGGTGGGGCGACAGAGTCAAGAGCAGAGGTAAGGGATGCATTGTATAGGGAAGTAGCTTGTTCTGGGCAGGAAAGAGAGAATAAGAGAGAGGAGTGAGTCAAACAGGGAGGATAGGGAAGTGGTGTTAATAGCCTCAATGTTATGCTTTGTGAAGGTAGTCTTAGGTGGTAGAGATGGAGAAGCAGATAGAGATAGGTTAAAAGTGAGCAGGTGATGGTCACAGAGGGGGAGCAGGGAGTTGGAGAAATCAGAAAGATCACAGCAGTGAGTGAAGACCAGATCCAGTGAGCTTCCACTCACATGGGAGGGGGAGGAGGTCCACTGGGAGAGACCAAGAGGAGAGGTCAGGTTAAGGAGTTTAGAGGCAGGTGATTTTGTGGGGTTATCTATAGGGATGTTGAAATCACCTAGGATAATGGAGGGAATGTCAGTAAGAGGAAATGAGGAAGCCAGGAAGCAAAGTTGTCAAAGAATTTGGAGGGCATGCCAGGGGGGTGGTAAATGACAGCTACTCGAAGATGAACAGGTTGGAAGAGGTGTATGGCATGAACCTCAAATGTAGAGAATTTAAAGGATGGTTCTGGTAGTATGAGTTGGTATGAGTAGCTAGAGAGTAGTAGGATCCCAACACCACCACCGTGGCAACACCCCGGTCGGGGGGGAGGGGGTGAGAACGTGAGACCTCCAGCAGAGAGACAGTGGGAGAAACCGTGTTAGAGGGGGTAATCCAAGTTTCAGTGATGGCTAGGAGATGCAAGGAATTTGAGATGAAAAGGTCATGGGTGGGGACCAGTTTATTACAGACAGATCTGGCATTCCAGAGGGCACAGGAGAGAGGGAGAGAGTCTGAGGGAGTGATGTGAATGATATTATCAGGGTTGCTGTAGCAATGGGGTGAAATGGATTTAAAAGACATGGATACAGAGGATGTAGTGAGGGTGCTTGCTCCTGGGCTAGGAAGGGACACTGCAGCAGTTGAGCATGGAGGGAGTAAAGTGTGGTACAGAGGAATATGAGGTGAGGTAGGGAGAGGAGGGAGGGAGCAGGGCAGAGTGGTGGACAATTGAGCCCATGGTAGGGTAGAGGTGAATGACAGTGGGATGTCAGGGGGGGAGTGGAAGTGAGGCAGTGGAGTGGATGGGAGACAACGGAGGGGAGAGAGGCGGAAATGTAGGAGACTAGGGGAGAAGGATAGAGGTGGGGGCAGGGGACACAGAAAAGGATAGGGCAAATAAGGAGTGGTGAGGGATGATAGTGACAGGCTAGACATGCTGTAGTGTGGATTAGGTAACTAGAATGATAAATTTAGAAACTGGAGTGGTGGTTGTAAGGTGAACAGAGCAGTAGGATTGCAGAAATGCAGGTGAGAGTACAGTGTTGAAAGTGTTCAGTGGCATTCAAATTTTGTTTCAGCAGAAAGTTTATGTAGTTGCAGAAATTGAAATTGAAGGATGTGTTAGAAATGAGAGAACATGAGAGGGTAGGGATGAGCGGGTTCGGTTCCTCGGAATCCGAACCCGCCCGAACTTCAGTTTTTTTTACACGGGGCCGAGCGACTCGGATCTTCCCGCCTTGCTCGGTTAACCCGAGCGCGCCCGAACGTCATCATCCCGCTGTCGGATTCTCGCGAGGCTCGGATTCTATCGCGAGACTCGGATTCTATATAAGGAGCCGCGCGTCGCCGCCATTTTCACACGTGCATTGAGATTCATAGGGAGAGGACGTGGCTGGCGTCCTCTCCGTTTATAGAGAAGAGAGTGAGACAGTAGAGAGAGACACAGTAGTAATTTTGGGGAGCATTAGGAGGAGTACTAGTAGTTACTTGCTGAAGTGATAGATAGTGTGACTGTATTATCTGACTTGTGGGGGAGACACTGACAGTGGGGAGCAGTTAGAGTCTGAGAGCAGGACTCAGGAGTACATATAACGTACAGTGCACACTTTTGCTGCCAGAGTGCCACACTGCCATTGTGACCACACTGACCACCAGTATAATATATATTGTGATTGTCTGCTTAGGAGTACTACTTGCAAGTTGCTGATAGTGTGACCAGTGACCTGACCACCAGTTTAATAATCACCACCAGTGAGTTTAATATATATATATATATATATATATATATAATTGTATATATATATATATATAATATTGTATACCACCTACCCGTGGTTTTTTTTTTTCTTTCTTCTTTATACATACTACTATAGTAGCTTACTGTAGCAGTCTGCGGTGCTGCTGAGCTGACAGTGTCCAGCAGGTCCGTTATCAGTCATTACATAATAAATATATATACCTGTCCGGCTGCAGTATTAGTGATATTATATATATATTAGGGATGTGCACTTGAAATTTTTCGGGTTTTGTGTTTTGGTTTTGTGTTCGGTTCCGCGGCCGTGTTTTGGGTTCGACCGCGTTTTGGCAAAACCTCACCGAATTTTTTTTGTCGGATTCGGGTGTGTTTTGGATTCGGGTGTTTTTTTCAAAAAACCCTAAAAAACAGCTTAAATCATAGAATTTGGGGGTCATTTTGATCCCAAAGTATTATTAACCTCAAAAACCATAATTTCCACTCATTTTCAGTCTATTCTGAATACCTCACACCTCACAATATTATTTTTAGTCCTAAAATTTGCACCGAAGTCGCTGGATGACTAAGCTAAGCGACCCTAGTGGCCGACACAAACACCTGGCCCATCTAGGAGTGGCACTGCAGTGTCACGCAGGATGGCCCTTCCAAAAAACACTCACCAAACAGCACATGACGCAAAGAAAAAAAGAGGCGCAATGAGGTAGCTGTGTGAGTAAGCTAAGCGACCCTAGTGGCCGACACAAACACCTGGCCCATCTAGGAGTGGCACTGCAGTGTCACGCATGATGGACCTTCCAAAAAACACTCCCCAAACAGCACATGACGCAAAGAAGAAAAAAAGAGGCGCAATGAGGTAGCTGTATGAGTAAGATAAGCGACTCTAGTGGCCGACACAAACACCTGGCCCATCTAGGAGTGGCACTGCAGTGTCACGCAGGATGGCCCTTCCAAAAAACACTCCCCAAACAGCACATGACGCAAAGAAAAATGAAAGAAAAAAGAGGTGCAAGATGGAATTGTCCTTGGGCCCTCCCACCCACCCTTATGTTGTATAAACAGGACATGCACACTTTAACCAACCCATCATTTCAGTGACAGGGTCTGCCACACGACTGTGACTGAAATGACGGGTTGGTTTGGACCCCCACCGAAAAAGAAGCAATTAATCTCTCCTTGCACAAACTGGCTCTACAGAGGCAAGATGTCCACCTCATCATCATCCTCCGATATATCACCGTGTACATCCCGCTCCTCACAGATTATCAATTCGTCCCCACTGGAATCCACCATCTCAGCTCCCTGTGTACTTTGTGGAGGCAATTGCTGCTGGTCAATGTCTCCACGGAGGAATTGATTATAATTCATTTTAATGAACATCATCTTCTCCACATTTTCTGGAAGTAACCTCGTACGCAGATTGCTGACAAGGTGAGCGGCGGCACTAAACACTCTTTCGGAGTACACACTTGTGGGAGGGCAACTTAGGTAGAATAAAGCCAGTTTGTGCAAGGGCCTCCAAATTGCCTCTTTTTCCTGCCAGTATAAGTACGGACTGTCTGACGTGCCTACTTGGATGCGGTCACTCATATAATCCTCCACCATTCTTTCAATGGGGAGAGAATCATATGCAGTGACAGTAGACGACATGTCCGTAATCGTTGTCAGGTCCTTCAGTCCGGACCAGATGTCAGCATCAGCAGTCGCTCCAGACTGCCCTGCATCACCGCCAGCGAGTGGGCTCGGAATTCTGAGCCTTTTCCTCGCACCCCCAGTTGCGGGAGAATGTGAAGGAGGAGATGTTGACAGGTCGCGTTCCGCTTGACTTGACAATTTTGTCACCAGCAGGTCTTTGAACCCCAGCAGACTTGTGTCTGCCGGAAAGAGAGATCCAAGGTAGGTTTTAAATCTAGGATCGAGCACGGTGGCCAAAATGTAGTGCTCTGATTTCAACAGATTGACCACCCATGAATCCTTGTTAAGCGAATTAAGGGCTCCATCCACAAGTCCCACATGCCTAGCGGAATCGCTCCCTTTTAGCTCCTCCTTCAATGCCTCCAGCTTCTTCTGCAAAAGCCTGATGAGGGGAATGACCTGACTCAGGCTGGCAGTGTCTGAACTGACTTCACGTGTGGCAAGTTCAAAAGGTTGCAGAACCTTGCACAACGTTGAAATCATTCTCCACTGCGCTTGAGACAGGTACATTCCACCTCCTATATCGTGCTCAATTGTATAGGCTTGAATGGCCTTTTGCTGCTCCTCCAACCTCTGAAGCATATAGAGGGTTGAATTCCACCTCGTTACCACTTCTTGCTTCAGATGATGGCAGGGCAGGTTCAGGCGTTTTTGGTGGTGCTCCAGTCTTCTGTACGTGGTGCCTGTACGCCGAAAGTGTCCCGCAATTCTTCTGGCCACCGACAGCATCTCTTGCACGCCCCTGTCGTTTTTTAAAAAATTCTGCACCACCAAATTCAAGGTATGTGCAAAACATGGGACGTGCTGGAATTTGCCCATATTTAATGCACACACAATATTGCTGGCGTTGTCCGATGCCACAAATCCACAGGAGAGTCCAATTGGGGTAAGCCATTCCGCGATGATCTTCCTCAGTTGCCGTAAGAGGTTTTCAGCTGTGTGCGTATTCTGGAAACCGGTGATACAAAGCGTAGCCTGCCTAGGAAAGAGTTGGCGTTTGCGAGATGCTGCTACTGGTGCCGCCGCTGCTGTTCTTGCGGCGGGAGTCCATACATCTACCCAGTGGGCTGTCACAGTCATATAGTCCTGACCCTGCCCTGCTCCACTTGTCCACATGTCCGTGGTTAAGTGGACATTGGGTACAACTGCATTTTTTAGGACACTGGTGAGTCTTTTTCTGACGTCCGTGTACATTCTCGGTATCGCCTGCCTAGAGAAGTGGAACCTAGATGGTGTTTGGTAACGGGGGCACACTACCTCAAGAAATTGTCTAGTTCCCTGTGAACTAACGGCGGATACCGGACGCACGTCTAACACCAACATAGTTGTCAAGGCCTCAGTTATCCGCTTTGCAACAGGATGACTGCTGTGATATTTCATCTTCCTCGCAAAGGACTGTTGGACAGTCAATTGCTTGGTGAAAGTAGTAAAAGTGGGCTTACGACTTCCCCTCTGGGATGACCATCGACTCCCAGCAGCAACAACAGCAGCGCCAGCAGCAGTAGGCGTTACACGCAAGGATGCATCGGAGGAATCCCAGGCAGGAGAGGACTCGTCAGAATTGCCAGTGACATGGCCTGCAGGACTATTGGCATTCCTGGGGAAGGAGGAAATTGACACTGGTCCGTCATCAGTCATTACATAATAAATATATATACCTGTCCGGCTGCAGTACTAGTGATATATATATATATATATTGATTTCATCTCATTATCATCCAGTCTATATTAGCAGCAGACACAGTACGGTAGTCCACGGCTGTAGCTACCTCTGTGTCGGCAGTCGCTCGTCCATCCATAATTGTATACCACCTACCCGTGGTTTTTTTTTTTTTCTTTCTTCTTTATACATACTACTATAGTAGCTTACTGTAGCAGTCTGCGGTGCTGCTGAGCTGACAGTGTCCAGCAGGTCCATCATCAGTCATTACATAATAAATATATATACCTGTCCGGCTGCAGTACTAGTGATATATATATATATTGATTTCATCTCATTATCATCCAGTCTATATTAGCAGCAGACACAGTACGGTAGTCCACGGCTGTAGCTACCTCTGTGTCGGCAGTCGCTCGTCCATCCATAATTGTATACCACCTACCCGTGGTTTTTTTTTTTTATTTCTTCTTTATACATACTACTATAGTAGCTTACTGTAGCAGTCTGCGGTGCTGCTGAGCTGACAGTGTCCAGCAGGTCCGTCATCAGTCATTACATAATAAATATATCTACCTGTCCGGCTGCAGTACTAGTGTGATATAATATATATTGATTTCATCTCATTATCATCCAGTCTATATTAGCAGCAGACACAGTACGGTAGTCCACGGCTGTAGCTACCTCTGTGTCGGCAGTCGCTCGTCCATCCATAATTGTATACCACCTACCCGTGGTTTTTTTTTTCTTTCTTCTTTATACATACTACTATAGTAGCTTACTGTAGCAGTCTGCGGTGCTGCTGAGCTGACAGTGTCCAGCAGGTCCGTCATCAGTCATTACATAATAAATATATCTACCTGTCCGGCTGCAATACTAGTGTGATATAATATATATTGATTTCATCTCATTATCATCCAGTCTATATTAGCAGCAGACACAGTACGGTAGTCCACGGCTGTAGCTACCTCTGTGTCTTTTAGTTGTGCCTATTAAAATATGGAGAACAAAAATGTTGAGGTTCCAAAATTAGGGAAAGATCAAGATCCACTTCCACCTCGTGCTGAAGCTGCTGCCACTAGTCATGGCCGAGACGATGAAATGCCAGCAACGTCGTCTGCCAAGGCCGATGCCCAATGTCATAGTACAGAGCATGTAAAATCCAAAACACCAAATATCAGTAAAAAAAGGACTCCAAAATCTAAAATAAAATTGTCGGAGGAGAAGCGTAAACTTGCCAATATGCCATTTACCACACGGAGTGGCAAGGAACGGCTGAGGCCCTGGCCTATGCTCATGGCTAGTGGTTCAGCTTCACATGAGGATGGAAGCACTCAGCCTCTCGCTAGAAAACTGAAAAGACTCAAGCTGGCAAAAGCACCGCAAAGAACTGTGCGTTCTTCGAAATCCCAAATCCACAAGGAGAGTCCAATTGTGTCGGTTGCGATGCCTGACCTTCCCAACACTGGACGTGAAGAGCATGCGCCTTCCACCATTTGCACGCCCCCTGCAAGTGCTGGAAGGAGCACCCGCAGTCCAGTTCCTGATAGTCAGATTGAAGATGTCAGTGTTGAAGTACACCAGGATGAGGAGGATATGGGTGTTGCTGGCGCTGGGGAGGAAATTGACAAGGAGGATTCTGATGGTGAGGTGGTTTGTTTAAGTCAGGCACCCGGGGAGACACCTGTTGTCCGTGGGAGGAATAGGGCCGTTGACATGCCTGGTGAAAATACCAAAAAAATCAGCTCTTCGGTGTGGAAGTATTTCACCAGAAATGCGGACAACATTTGTCAAGCCGTGTGTTGCCTTTGTCAAGCTGTAATAAGTAGGGGTAAGGACGTTAACCACCTCGGAACATCCTCCCTTATACGTCACCTGCAGCGCATTCATAATAAGTCAGTGACAAGTTCAAAAACTTTGGGCGACAGCGGAAGCAGTCCACTGACCAGTAAATCCCTTCCTCTTGTAACCAAGCTCACGCAAACCACCCCACCAACTCCCTCAGTGTCAATTTCCTCCTTCCCCAGGAATGCCAATAGTCCTGCAGGCCATGTCACTGGCAATTCTGACGAGTCCTCTCCTGCCTGGGATTCCTCCGATGCATCCTTGCGTGTAACGCCTACTGCTGCTGGCGCTGCTGTTGTTGCTGCTGGGAGTCGATGGTCATCCCAGAGGGGAAGTCGTAAGCCCACTTTTACTACTTCCACCAAGCAATTGACTGTCCAACAGTCCTTTGCGAGGAAGATGAAATATCACAGCAGTCATCCTGTTGCAAAGCGGATAACTGAGGCCTTGACAACTATGTTGGTGTTAGACGTGCGTCCGGTATCCGCCGTTAGTTCACAGGGAACTAGACAATTTCTTGAGGTAGTGTGCCCCCGTTACCAAATACCATCTAGGTTCCACTTCTCTAGGCAGGCGATACCGAGAATGTACACGGACGTCAGAAAAAGACTCACCAGTGTCCTAAAAAATGCAGTTGTACCCAATGTCCACTTAACCACGGACATGTGGACAAGTGGAGCAGGGCAGGGTCAGGACTATATGACTGTGACAGCCCACTGGGTAGATGTATGGACTCCCGCCGCAAGAACAGCAGCGGCGGCACCAGTAGCAGCATCTCGCAAACGCCAACTCTTTCCTAGGCAGGCTACGCTTTGTATCACCGGTTTCCAGAATACGCACACAGCTGAAAACCTCTTACGGCAACTGAGGAAGATCATCGCGGAATGGCTTACCCCAATTGGACTCTCCTGTGGATTTGTGGCATCGGACAACGCCAGCAATATTGTGTGTGCATTAAATATGGGCAAATTCCAGCACGTCCCATGTTTTGCACATACCTTGAATTTGGTGGTGCAGAATTTTTTAAAAAACGACAGGGGCGTGCAAGAGATGCTGTCGGTGGCCAGAAGAATTGCGGGACACTTTCGGCGTACAGGCACCACGTACAGAAGACTGGAGCACCACCAAAAACGCCTGAACCTGCCCTGCCATCATCTGAAGCAAGAAGTGGTAACGAGGTGGAATTCAACCCTCTATATGCTTCAGAGGTTGGAGGAGCAGCAAAAGGCCATTCAAGCCTATACAATTGAGCACGATATAGGAGGTGGAATGTACCTGTCTCAAGCGCAGTGGAGAATGATTTCAACGTTGTGCAAGGTTCTGCAACCTTTTGAACTTGCCACACGTGAAGTCAGTTCAGACACTGCCAGCCTGAGTCAGGTCATTCCCCTCATCAGGCTTTTGCAGAAGAAGCTGGAGACATTGAAGGAGGAGCTAAAAGGGAGCGATTCCGCTAGGCATGTGGGACTTGTGGATGGAGCCCTTAATTCGCTTAACAAGGATTCACGGGTGGTCAATCTGTTGAAATCAGAGCACTACATTTTGGCCACCGTGCTCGATCCTAGATCTAAAACCTACCTTGGATCTCTCTTTCCGGCAGACACAAGTCTGCTGGGGTTCAAAGACCTGCTGGTGACAAAATTGTCAAGTCAAGCGGAACGCGACCTGTCAACATCTCCTCCTTCACATTCTCCCGCAACTGGGGGTGCGAGGAAAAGGCTCAGAATTCTGAGCCCACTCGCTGGCGGTGATGCAGGGCAGTCTGGAGCGACTGCTGATGCTGACATCTGGTCCGGACTGAAGGACCTGCCAACGATTACGGACATGTCGTCTACTGTCACTGCATATGATTCTCTCCCCATTGAAAGAATGGTGGAGGATTATATGAGTGACCGCATCCAAGTAGGCACGTCAGACAGTCCGTACTTATACTGGCAGGAAAAAGAGGCAATTTGGAGGCCCTTGCACAAACTGGCTTTATTCTACCTAAGTTTCCCTCCCACAAGTGTGTACTCCGAAAGAGTGTTTAGTGCCGCCGCTCACCTTGTCAGCAATCTGCGTACGAGGTTACTTCCAGAAAATGTGGAAAAGATGATGTTCATTAAAATGAATTATAATCAATTCCTCCGTGGAGACATTGACCAGCAGCAATTGCCTCCACAAAGTACACAGGGAGCTGAGATGGTGGATTCCAGTGGGGACGAATTGATAATCTGTGAGGAGCGGGATGTACACGGTGATATATCGGAGGATGATGATGAGGTGGACATCTTGCCTCTGTAGAGCCAGTTTGTGCAAGGAGAGATTAATTGCTTCTTTTTCGGTGGGGGTCCAAACCAACCCGTCATTTCAGTCACAGTCGTGTGGCAGACCCTGTCACTGAAATGATGGGTTGGTTAAAGTGTGCATGTCCTGTTTATACAACATAAGGGTGGGTGGGAGGGCCCAAGGACAATTCCATCTTGCACCTCTTTTTTCTTTCATTTTTCTTTGCGTCATGTGCTGTTTGGGGAGTGTTTTTTGGAAGGGCCATCCTGCGTGACACTGCAGTGCCACTCCTAGATGGGCCAGGTGTTTGTGTCGGCCAATAGGGTCGCTTATCTTACTCACACAGCTACCTCATTGCGCCTCTTTTTTTCTTCTTTGCGTCATGTGCTGTTTGGGGAGTGTTTTTTGGAAGGGCCATCCTGCGTGACACTGCAGTGCCACTCCTAGATGGGCCAGGTGTTTGTGTCGGCCACTAGGGTCGCTTAGCTTACTCACACAGCTACCTCATTGCGCCTCTTTTTTTCTTTGCGTCATGTGCTGTTTGGTGAGTGTTTTTTGGAAGGGCCATCCTGCGTGACACTGCAGTGCCACTCCTAGATGGGCCAGGTGTTTGTGTCGGCCACTAGGGTCGCTTAGCTTAGTCATCCAGCGACCTCGGTGCAAATTTTAGGACTAAAAATAATATTGTGAGGTGTGAGGTATTCAGAATAGACTAAAAATGAGTGGAAATTATGGTTTTTGAGGTTAATAATACTTTGGGATCAAAATGACCCCCAAATTCTATGATTTAAGCTGTTTTTTAGGGTTTTTTGAAAAAAACACCCGAATCCAAAACACACCCGAATCCGACAAAAAAAATTCGGTGAGGTTTTGCCAAAACGCGGTCGAACCCAAAACACGGCCGCGGAACCGAACCCAAAACCAAAACACAAAACCCGAAAAATTTCAAGTGCACATCCCTATGAGAGGGTAAGCAAAAAGCAAAGGTAATTCAGACTGGATTTGCAAGTGTGTAAAGACAAAATGATATAGGTTCAGCATGTGTATGAAGATGTTTGTGAATACTGCAAATAAATATACAAGTAACTGAAGGAGAAATTAAAAATTGTAAGTGCGTCAAAAACATGGAAATACAGTGCTTATTGTCCAGGTTACACAGGCAGGAGTTGTTAGGTGTGATAAGGTGAACTCACAATTGTTCCAATGAAGATCACTGTGATCCTGATTATGGATGGAAACATGATCTTACATATGTTCCTTTCTGCAAATGGGTTGCATAGCGTTCACAGAGTGAAAGTTAGGGGGTGATACATTTGCATATACAGTTGATATTGATAAGTAATTAATCTGTTATTATTTGTGTTGTTAGATGTTTTCTTTATGTTTTCATCCAGGCTAAGTCCAGGCTTTGATATTAAAATTATATATCTTCTCCCTTGAGCCTACTCCCTTAGAGTCCTACACCCTGGATCAATCAGCCAGGCTTAATCAGCCTACAATACTCTAATATGAACTAATACAAACATGTGTAAGGTATAGGTTCACTGATTAAAATCCCACCCATTGCCCAACACCCACTGATGGGCAATAAAAGCTAAAACAAACAAATAATGATAGGGGAGGAAGCCATCCCAAATTCCCCAAATATCTAACAATTAAACAGGCTAAATTCTGCTTATAACAATAACTCCAGATTACCTAAGCAAAACAGACAGTGCAATGCTATAGTATACTAGTTCACTGTGCAGCTGGTGAGAGTTGTAGTAATTGTTATGATTACCTAAGCAAAACAGACAGTGCAATGCTATAGTATCCTAGTTCACTGTGCAGCTGACTTTGCTAATTGTCCTTCTGTCCATTCACATTTCATGGCCCCCTGTACTCTGTATTGTAAGTACTGTAGTAAAAGTTCAATATACAAATCATTTTACATACCTTGGATATATTTCTATATAATAATTAGGTCACTTCTAAGAATTTTTCCTTACAATAAAATGTTTTTGTTTTTCTAACTTTTTTGTCATGTATACCCTTCTATTCTCTTTGTCAGTGTGGTTGTCCTTTGATTTCTCCTATGCCCTTATAGTGAGCAAAACTATGAAGCTCAATTATTACTTTTAAAAAACACATCAAAATGTCTAAGCACAAAACTATATAATAAAATCAACTGCTGATATTTAATGACTTTTAGTGTGAACTCTGACCCCCTCCCTGCAGTGTCAGTGATGTTACTTCCAGACAATTCCGGTATAACACAAATCTACAATCTTAATACACCTGTAATTTCCTTAATTACTCATCTCATACCACCTCATGATGAAAACACAGACATTCCTGAATATGACACAATAACAATATCTCAACATTACTCACAACAAACAATGTGTAACAATATAGAAGAAAGAAAAAAGGTATCTAGAGATATACAGGGCACATAGAGCAATAGTAAAGATAAAAGGAAAAAATGTAATGCAAAGGATAAATTAAGTGCTGATAAAAATTTTTTATCATGTTGGTGCATGTGAGTCAGGAGGAAAGAAACACCTGTTATTCTTCCAAAGAATAAGATATTAGAGAATAATCTATTTTTTTTAATTATTGTTAATATTGGCCAAAACTATAGGCAATAAATGGGGACTAAAAATACAACTAGTTCAATGGTCATGCTGTATGGAAATACACTTAAATCGGATCATCGAACATGATAATAGTCATAGTGTATCTGGCTGCAATAAAGGTAAAGTAACTGCAAGAGCACTCTGGGGAGCAATGCACCTTTGAAACCCCAGATTCCATACTCATCCCGCACAGCACACCATTACATAGTTATTAGCACCGAAGTCTCAGGTCAAGAGCTTTAGAGATTTGTTTAGTATTTTACAGGAAACCATAAATCAGGATTAGAGCTTTGTCTTAACACAAACTATTTTCATTTTTCCATTTAATAAGTGGTCTTCATGCAGTTTATTGTGTATCATTGAGGAGATCAATTGTAGATAAATTACAGTTTGTGCAAGTTTTGACTAAGAAATAAATACAAAAGGAAACAATATGGTTGTATCTATGATTGAAGGTTGACACCACAAGACATTAAAAGGGAACGTCTGTTTAGTACATCAGAAACCATATAGAACACTGGATGTGGGTAAGTAGAAAGCAGCACATCTGGTGGGATGAACAAACCTAATACCTTAGCAGCTGCATTTAATACACACTTTTCTCCCAGAGGGAGAACTACTGTACAGCTACCTAATCTACTTATAAAAATATACATTGTGTTCAAAAGCAGTTTTATTATTTCTATTTTAGCCTTTGGAAATACATTTGTAAATCAATTTTTAGCAATTATTTACTATGGTTTATTCATTGTTATGTAGCTGTTTAGGAAATGATGATGATGATGATGATGATGATGATGATGATAATAATAATAATAATAATAATGTTATTCTATGTTATGAGAATGTATAACTAACAACCTACTAGGCACATGTTAGATTCAGACACTAATTATATTAATAATTATATTAACAAGTAGTGATAGTAAGCCTGCTGCTTGCGGTAGCAGCAACTGCTAGTGCCACTTAAAATAAATACTAAACAAAAAGTTAAAAGCTCCACAGCGCGGGCAAATTCAAACACATTAACAAATGATCATTTTTAGAATAGTTAAGCTCTGCTTGTTATAAATGACTATTGCAGGGAGATATTATGGTAATAATATTCATTTTATTCAAAACAAATCCATACAGATTAATAAAAGTATTTCCACTATGTAGTAATAACAGCAATTTGCCACATAACAAATGTTAGTACTAGTAAAACAATATGTATAGATAAATAAGCAGATCATGAGGCTAAATACTGGTTAGCAACAAGTTAGTACTGTATTAGGGGATATTACCACATGTAAAGGCATGATAGGAATTCCCTGCCGTAAAAGTGCTCCATCAGGATCAACAGATAACAAGTCCCACTGTATTTACCATACAGGTGCACAAATGATTCCCTGTTGAATAGAAAGGATGCAAATGTCCAGTGATGCGGACCCACACTAGTAGACAATCATGGGGTTGAATTCAATTGCTGGTGAATTCCTTTGCCCTGCTTAATCAGCGTGTTAATAGCTGCGCTAGTACTGAAGTCCAGTCTTATACAAAAGTGTACGCTGTCCCATAGGGTAGCGAGCAGTTTTGTGTGAATCTGGCATTCGTCCATCTGGGCAAAGGGTGTTAGATAGGGTGTCGTTGCCAGCATTTAAACACCACTGCAATTTTCACCCATTGCTGGCAATTGAATTTGGACTGTGGTCTCAGTCTTTACTTCGAAGTGTCTAAGTGTCAAGTTGGTCTTGTTTATGGTGTGTTCCACTGGAGTTCTCAGGCACCACTATCATTAACACAGATGGAAGTTTACTTTTCCTACAGTAGGAAGGATCACTTTGCAGATGTGCAGGTTTATCACTATCACACTTGCAAGTAACCTCTGAGACCACTGGGTTCTGACAAAATGAATCCTATTATGTGTGCATGTGTGTATTCACGTGGTACGTAACATAGTCTGTGAAATCCATTGGGACATGGATATGAATGATTAGCTGTTCTCTGGAACAGCAGGGGAATATGTAAGTGTTATATAAATAACTGTTAATACATAAATGATAAAACTATTTATACAGTATTGGAAGGAAATTCTTAATTTATCAAATGCAAGTGACAACTAGGTTCAGTGGTGCGGAATTAATCTGAGGAGGAAGCACCATGACTATTAGCATCTTATTATATAACATACTGTTGATAGAGATAGGAAGACAGATAATAATAAAGATTAATGTGCAGATGATGAGAGAGCTTTATATGACAGTATATGTATTCTTATCAAGATGATCATTCACTTACTCACTTATATTACATAAATTGTACAGGCCCTAGATAGATTCTGTGATGCCTCTCCTCCCGAGTCCTGCTATGTCACAAAAGTTTCTCTTCCAGTTTGCACACAAGTTTCCTTCAAAGGCACAGGAAGATTGTGTGTCATGTGATGTGCTGTGACCAGGTTGCTTCGCCCCATCCATTACACCAGCCATTGCCTACACAACATCTTGCGCTAACCCATTATACAAACATATGCACAATATATCATACATTTAAGCCTCCTTTCAAATACTAGCTACTGTGGAACAAAAAAAACAGAAATAGGTAAATTATTTAACTACACTGATAATTGCATTTCCTTTATAGGTCAAAGGTGAAGACTTTAATAAGCAGTTTGTGAGGTGGACTAATGAAAGTAAAAACTTTGAGGTCACAGGCCTGAAGCCATTCACCAACTACTCCATAATAGTCTCAGCATTCACTGGAGATTCAGTCACAGAGGGAAAGTCAAGCAATGTTGTGATCACTGCTACTCTAGAGGCAGGTATGTGTTGTGAACCTTTTTCTGCCTTTCATTAGATAGGGATCACCACAACCTTTGTAAGTCCATTGAGTGTTCTAATTATTCTTTATCCTATAAACTACATAGAAAGATTTCCTGCCATTATCGTACTTAAGCGCTTCACATCCCTCCAGACAAAATACGTCCTAGTCCGCTGGCTAGCGTATTATTCTTCCGAAACATATATTTAAGATTGTAATTTCTATCTCTCATCACCTGTCCATCTCATGTCTGTCTAGAATTTACTAGAATACATACTGTAAGTTGTGTGGATATTTATTATAGAAACAGTGTATTATATCCTTTAGTATGTTCTGGCATCATCAAATGCTAGCCAAAAAAACAACTACTCATGTATTAAAAGGAATATTACGCTACCTACTATAAGAGATAACAAGATGAGAAGTTACTTTGGAATTGTAGGACCACAGCATAAATGTCCTTTATTTCACGTTAGTAGGTGCATTATGCCAGAATTATTTTCACAGTTTGCAAAACTTGACAATATGTCTTTGAAAGTGAATTCATTTGATTTGACTATAAAATTATTGAAATAATGAAATAATAGCACTAATATTTTGTTTTAGTGCCAAATGAGCCACCTAAAAACATAACGATTCAGAAGATTCCAAATGAGGTGACCAAAGTGCAGATGACCTTCATCCCTCCAGCTGAGCCCAATGGAAATATCCAAGTGTTCCAAGCGCTCGTTTACAAAGAAGATGATCCCACAAAGTCTCAAATCCGCAATCTAAGTATTATTAGAAAAAACAATGAATCTATAACAGCAATTATAGAAGGACTTAAAGGTGGATATACATATAACGTCAGCGTAAGTGTGAAATGATCATTTTACATGCATACATGTAATAATGTCCCAAACCTATTTATATGATTTACAGGTAATAAAAATTGAAAGCGTCATCTAATCTTTGGTCATGATTCAATTCATAGTACATATCTTTATGTATAAATACAGACAGGGGTGAATTTGTTATATATTTTGGGACTGAATCTGAAATATGGGTAACTCTGCTGTAGCTAACGTACTGCTTATAGATTCTCAGTATTTACTGTCAAGAGAATCTTGCTCAGTTATATGTTACTGTATTCAGCACTTTTCTCTGATTATTCTGTTTTTATTTGACATAATATCCATATGAAACTAATTAAAAAATTGCTGCTAATATAGATCACTTGTACATCCAAGTCACTGATTCAGATATGTGAATGGATTAAACTAGAATTATACTGAAGTCCTGTTAAAAGAGAAGGGAAGCACACTGCTAAATTCCATATGAATGGAATAATCTGCCATTCTAGTTTTCAATTAACCCCGGTAATCACTGCCATGTCATTTGGGAGACTTAATAATTTCAAAGTGGAGGGCTCACATTGACAAAGTTGGATGTCTTGTTTCAGTCCTTAGGTTGAGTTAGAAGGTGTCATGGGGGCCTATAAGTGAGGACTCTGATTTATTTACCAGTTATTTATATAGAGCACACACTGTATTCCGCAGCGCTTTACAGAGAATATTTGGCCATTCACATCAGTAAACTGCCACAGTGCAGTTTAGAATCTAAATTCCCTATCACACGTGCTTGCAGACACATCCACGCTAGGGTTAATTTTTGTTGGGATTTAATTAACCTACAAGTATATTTTGGGATTGTGGGAGGAAACCGGAGCACCAGGAGGAAACCCACGCAAGTATGGGGAGAATATACAAACTCCACACATAGGCCCGGCGCTACCCGCTCAGCAAAGGGATGCAGAGCAGGTAGGCGCCAGGCTGGAGAGGCACTCTCCCTGCTCTACATCCCTGTGCTGAGCTGCTGTCCCCCCTGCTGCTGCCAGCTGCTGCGCCTGTCAGACTCTATGAAAGGAAGCAGCGCCGGCAGCACAAAGCCTCCTCTCCCCTGTAACAGTGCAGCAGTGTGCGTGTGGACATTAAAGGGGGTGGGGCTACACAGAAATAAGGGGGCGGGGCTACACTGGACCAGGATGCAGCAAGAGGATTAGCTGCTGGAGCTTCGGCCAGCCACACTTCCTTAGGTAAGTGTCTGGAAAGAGAGTGAGTGAAAGTGTGTGTGTGCATACAGTATGTGTGTATATATATGTGTTTGTGTGACTGTGTATGTGTGTAATGTATGTAAAGTATGTATGTGTATGTAAATGTGTATGTGATGTGTGTGTATTAGTGGCACTGCTATGGTGGGTGTTACATTTGTAAGCATCACTATTACAGGGGGCGTTACATGTGTAAGCGTCACTACTACAGGGGGGCGTTATGTGTGTAAGCATCACTGGTATAGGGGGCATTATGTGTGTAATAATTACTACTACAGGTGGTATTACGTGTGTAAGCGTCGCTACTACAAGGGTCGTTACGTATGTAAGCGTCACTACTACAGGGGGCGTTACGTGTGTAAGAGTCACTAGTACAGGGGGCGTTACATGTGTAAGCGTCACTATGACAGGGGGCGTTATGTGTGTAAGCAGCACTGGTACAGGGGGAGTTACACGTGTAAGCATCACTGGTACAGGGGGTGTTATGTGTGTAAGCGTCACTACTACAGGGGGCATTACGTGTAAAAGTGTCACTGTTAGAGGGGGCGTTATGTGTGTAAGCAACACTACTACAGGAGGCGTTACATGTGTAAGCGCCACTACTACAGGGGGTGTTACGTGTGTAAGCGTCACTACTACAGAGGGCGTTACATGTGTAAACATCACTGGTACAAGGGGGCATTATGTACGCTGTCCCTTTGTAAAGTAGGAGGGCGCAAATTTATAGTTTGCAGGGGGGCGCCGAACACCCTAGCACCAGCCCTGTCCACACAGTTAGGGCCATGGAGGGAATTAAACCCAGGACCTCAATGCTGTGAGGCAGTAATGCTAACCATTGCACCATGCGTTTTTCCAACATCTGATGCACTGGGATCGGTATGAAATACCTCCAATCAAAATCCCGACGTTCAAAATCCCGACACCAATTGACCGATGGTCAAAATCCAGACAAGGTCAAAATACCGACATTTAAAATACCGACAAGGTCAAAATACCGACATGCGTTTTTTGTTGGGTTTTTTGTGTGTATGTCGACATAAGTCAACATGGACACCATATAAAGTGTACCGCGTCCCCTCGCATGGCTCGCTGCGCTCGCCATGCTTTGGGCACGGTGCCTCGCTGCGCTCGGCACACTATTATATTCCCCCTCCAGGTCCACTCGGATGGTAAAGTATGAACAAGTCGGTTTCAATGAAAAAAAATCATGAAAAACTCATGTCGGTATTTTGACCTGTCGGCATTTTACAGGTCGGTATTTTGACCTTGTCGGTATTTTAAATGTCGGTATTTTGTCCATGTCGGGATTTTGACCTTGTCGGGATTTTGACCATCGGTCAATTGGTGTCGGGATTTTGAACGTCGGAATTTTGATTGGAGGTAAACTGACTGCATCCCGATGCACCAGCTAATTGCAATCTGCATTAGTTCAGGATCCTCTGTTGCTGGTGACAGTTTTTAGCCTCAGTGACATGCTAGTAAAATAATAATTACATAACTGTTTATGTATATACCTTTTCATAGGCTATAAAATGATTACATAACTTGTATTGTTTTTATTTGGACTGATTAATGTTCTAAATGTCTATATTTTATGTAAACATTGTAGATATATGCAGTAAATGGTGCTGGAGCTGGACCAAAAATTCTGATGAGAATTACCACTGATGTGAAAGGTAGTATTAAAGATTGTAGATACAATGCAGTTTTTCCAGATGCATATGGCTTTTAAATGAAAAACATAAAACAAAATGTACATTTAAAATACTGTAGATACAATCCAGAAAGAAACACTTCAGCGTAAATAATATTTAAAAAATTTTGTTGAAACACTACAATTTGAATAAATTAGTGATACATAAGTAATTAAGGTGTACCGTTAAAACAATCACTCCCACAAGCTGCATATGCAGTGCATGCCAGATGTTAGTGCAGGTTTACGTACAGCTTCCACTAATACCAAAACATTGAATTATCTCTATAGACCTTCAGAATTTACCTATCTACAGCTGCATTATGGCCCTCATTCCGAGTCGTTCGCTCGGTAATTTTATTCGCATCGCAGCGTTTTTCTGCTTAGTACGCATGCGCAATGTTCGCACTGCGACTGCGCCAAGTAATTTTGCTCTGAAGATAGTATTTTTACTCACGGCTTTTTCTTCGCTCCGGCGATCGTAGTATGATTGACAGGAAATGGATGTTACTGGGCGGAAACACGGCGTTTTATGGGCGTGTGGATAAAAACGCTACCGTTTCCGGAAAAAACGCGGGAGTGGCTGGAGAAACGGAGGAGTGTCTGGGCGAACGCTGGGTGTGTTTGTGACGTCAAACCAGGAACGACAAGCACTGAACTGATCGCAGATGCCGAGTAAGTCTGAAGCTACTCTGAAACTGCTAAGTAGTTTGTAATCGCAATATTGCGAATACATCGTTCGCAATTTTAAGAAGCTAAGATTCACTCCCAGTAGGCGGCAGCTTAGCGTGTGTAACTCTGCTAAAATCGCCTTGTGAGCGAACAACTCGGAATGAGGGCCTATATACATGGCCTGAAGTAGCACCTGTCTTCACATAGCTATGTTTCTTGGCAATGTACACCTTTTCCCGGCTGCAGACACTGAAATGAAAACAGATAAGTATTAGCCAAGTAAGCACCTCATTGGTTAGATTTTAGCATAGTCATTCTGTCAAACTAGTAACTTTTAATACAATGACTGCAAATCGCACAATGAGACATTAATGAAAATTGTGTTATTTTATTTTTTGGCATTTATGAAGTTTAGTTTTGTAAAGTCAGCAACACTTTGGGATTACCCATTCTCTCACTTTTCTTCACCTCTTCCAGATGAGAGACCTGCCTCCACACTTACCAGACCAGGGGGTAAATTTACTAAGATGGGAGTTCTATCTAAGATGGGATGTTGCCCATAGCAACCAATCAGATTCTACTTCTCATTTATCTAGCACCTTCTAGAAGATAATACCTGGAATCTGATTGGTTGCTATGGGCAGCATCCCATATTAAATAGAACTCCCATCTTAGTAAATTTACCCCCAGATGTGTAACTCCAATCCACTGCCATTCTCTTCTGTTATACTGAGCTCTGTCACCACTACTGGCCAGGCTCTTTCTACTGTCTACTGATGCTCCTGCCAAGCCCCCTCTTTATTGTCCCTAACCCCTGCAGCTCGTCATCCTTCCCGCTATCCAGTGTTCCTTCTTTTCCTGACACACATCACACTATTTGATATTTAGAGCATTCATTTGAAAATCTTACATATGGTGTGTTTGAAGGTTCTTATTATATTGGACAAAAGTTCCTAGAAATGTGATTTCCCACCAAAGTGCAAATGAAATGTGCAAATTGTACCCCATTATAAGAATAGGATGAGATCTTATCTAGATGTTGCTACCTTGACCTTTAAACCCATGTACTGTCTCATAAGAATGAGCTCAATTGTGTGACAATACAAAACAGCAACTGCAATCTGGTATCGCACTTATACGTTGTTGTAAATTACCCTTTGTGTTGAATGTGCATAAATGAAGGAAATAATTAGCCCAATCAGAAAGGCATCTATGCAATTCTGAAGATAACTTGAATATTGAGTAGTCTGAAAAATCATCTTGTTATAGTTATATGTGTAATATATTCCCTACAGTAACCAAACAACATAAGCAAAATTTACTGGAGTAATCATGTGAATAAGGTGTCTATTCATGAAGCAGTGAATGCAGAAAAGGACCAGTGGAGAAGTTGCCCATGGCAGCCAATCGGCTTTGAAGGAAGCCTTTATTAAGTACATTTTACAAAATGTAAGGTGGATGCTGATTGGTTGCCATGGGCAACTTCTCCACTGGTCTGTTTCTCCACTGTTGTCAGTGCTTCATGAATAGACCCCTTAATTCTTTATTTTATATATATATATATATATATATATATATATATATAGAAATCCAGAAAAAACAGCGGCACTCGAGGATTTTAGTGAAGCAAACAAAGTTGTATTCAAAGAAAGTTACAAAAAGCCGACGTTTCGGGGCTTACATGCCCCTTTGTCAAGGTGTACACCTTGACAAAGGGGCATGTAAGCCCCGAAACGTCGGCTTTTTGTAACTTTCTTTGAATACAACTTTGTTTGCTTCACTAAAATCCTCGAGTGCCGCTGTTTTTTCTGGATTTCTACGTAGTTACTACAGAAGGCACCGGGGTACCCTCACGCCAGACAGGAGAGTGCCAGTCCCATTTGGGATATTTATATATATATATATATATATATATATATATATATATGAAGGTGATATGGGTGGCACTCATGCAGACTATCTACTTGGGACACAGTATCTCCAACTGGGAAGGCACCTCAGCTGTTGCTAATATTCAGAGTGGAGTGCCGGGCCATTTCTGTTTGTTCTATATATATATCATTGCCTCATATTATGTTTTTGTATTTATTTAGAACCACCACGTCCTATATTGAAACCTGAGCCCATTTACGACTCTACCGGTAGTGTCATGGCTACCTCAACCACTATTACCATTAAAATGCCGATATGCTACTTCAGTGACGTCAACGGACCAATTAAAAAAGTTCAGATTCTTGTTTCAGAAATGGGAGGTAAGGAGTATCTTGCACTGTATTTTCTTCAAATACATTTCATGCAGACAGAACCCTGACATTTACAGTATTCTGCCATAAAACCATGAGTTTTGTGGTTGCAGGTTTTATCCTTTCCAGAGTGTAGGCAGATGCTTGATATTTGGAACTCACATGCTCCAGATGTTGCCAGCTGCTAGCTAACAATGACAGATCTAAACACATTAGAAATGCATTAGTGTGACCATTAAAATATACAGAGTGCCAAAATTAAAATGCTTTGTTAAATTTAATAAATACCAATCGTCTAAAAGGTATACAGATGAATACATATTGGTGGTCATTTATTAACCAGTTTTTAAAAAAAATTGGAAGATCAGTGCAGATTTTGTTTTCACAAATGCACTTATTTTCCTACACAAGGGCATGCCACCATACTGGCTTGTGAAGTGCATCTGTGCACAGTGTTGCACTGGGGTATGAAAGGACCACCGTGGGAATGCAGTGGAACAGGCCCATGTTGAAGGGGTGTGGGCAGTGACCACAGACACTTGGGGCAGTGACCACAGACACTTGGCTAACCATTGAATTAATTTTGGTTTAGCTTCTTTAGACGGAAACTAAGCACCCACGTTTATTAGTGGTTCGGCTCCACCAGTAACAATGTATCTTTCGAGTGCACAGCCTGGAGCATGACTTCTACAGGGGGTGGTGGGGCCCAGGGCCGAAACTAGGATATTTGTCACCCGGGGCAAGGTAGTCATTTGACACCCCCCCCCCCCCCCCCCCCCCCCCGCAAAAAATAAAATAAAAATATTTTACAATAAATAAATAAAAATAATAAAATAAAATAGAAAAAATAAAAAATAAATGAATAAAAATATTATATATATATATCTCTCTCTTTCAGAACTTTTTTACCTGAGAAACTGCCTTTTCTAACATAAATTTCATATCCAGGAAAAAGTGTCCCCATTTTACACAGTACGACAGGCAAGTGTCCCCATTCCCCATTTTACACATTGCGGCAGACAGGTGTCCCCATTTTACACATTGCGGCAGGAAAAAGTGTCCCCATTTTACACATTGCGGCAGGAAAAAGTGTCCCCATTTTACACATTGCGGCAGGCACAGGTCCCCATTTTACACAGTACGCTGGCAAGTGTCCCCATTTTACACATAGCGGCAGGCACAGGTCCCCATTTTACACAGTACGCTGGCAAGTGTCCCCATTTTACACATTGCGGCAGGCACAGGTCCCCATTTTACACATTGCGGCAGGCACAGGTCCCCATTTTACACAGTACGCTGGCAAGTGTCCCCATTTTACACATAGCGGCAGGCACAGGTCCCCATTTTACACAGTACGCTGGCAAGTGTCCCCATTTTACACATTGCGGCAGGCACAGGTCCCCATTTTACACAGTACGCTGGCAAGTGTCCCCATTTTACACATAGCGGCAGGCACAGGTCCCCATTTTACACAGTACGCTGGCAAGTGTCCCCATTTTACACATTGCGGCAGGCACAGGTCCCCATTTTACACATTGCGGCAGGCACAGGTCCCCATTTTACACAGTACGCTGGCAAGTGTCCCCATTTTACACAGTACGCTGGCAAGTGTCCCCATTTTACACATTGCGGCAGGCACAGGTCCCCATTTTACACAGTACGCTGGCAAGTGTCCCCATTTTACACATAGCGGCAGGCACAGGTCCCCATTTTAAACAGTACGCTGGCAAGTGTCCCTATTTTACACATTGCGGCAGGCACAGGTCCCCATTTTACACAGTACGCTGGCAAGTGTCCCCATTTTACACATTGCGGCAGGCACAGGTCCCCATTTTACACAGTACGCTGGCAAGTGTCCCCATTTTACACATAGCGGCAGGCACAGGTCCCCATTTTACACAGTACGCTGGCAAGTGTCCCCATTTTACACATTGCGGCAGGCACAGGTCCCCATTTTACACAGTACGCTGGCAAGTGTCCCCATTTTACACATAGCGGCAGGCACAGGTCCCCATTTTACACAGTACGCTGGCAAGTGTCCCCATTTTACACATAGCGGCAGGCACAGGTCCCCATTTTACACATAGCGGCAGGCACAGGTCCCCATTTTACACATAGCGGCAGGCACAGGTCCCCATTTTACACATAGCGGCAGGCACAGGTCCCCATTTTACACATTGCGGCAGGTGGTGGAGAGAGAGAGAGAGGAAGGGAGAGGGGCTGACTTACATTTGAAGCGGTTCTCGCCGCTCTTCAGCCGCCTCTCCCTCCTCGTCTGCGCGGCTCCGGGCTCCCCCTTCTCCCTCCTCCGGCGGGGTTTCGTGAAATTACGCGTTTGCGCCGTGACGTCACGACGCAATCGCGTCATTCCGCGAAACCCCGCCCCCCGAGCTGGGCACTCGGGAGAAGGGGGTTTTTAAAAGTAAGTGCCGCGGCGGGTGTTAGGGGGTCTCGGCGCCCCCTCCAATCTGGCGCCCAGGTCGCCTGCCCCCCTAGCCCCCCCCTAGTTTCGGCCCTGGTGGGGCCCACCAGGGATTTCCCCAGTACCTCTGTGCACCAGTTCGACCCTTTCTCTGCAGTTTGCTGGACTGCAGGCCATCACAGAAATGCACTTACAAAATGTAAAACCTCATCCTGCCTTCTGTAACTTTTGGATTCTCCTAATTAATCACATATTTTTAATGTTATCCTAAAATACTGTACATGGAGCAACCTTTATAGCTTTAAAAGTAGAAATAATGAGAATAAATGGACTTTGGCACTGTATTTGAATGGCATGATATACTGTATGTGTGCATATAAAGGCACTTACCCATATGTAATGTACAGTGTGGGACTGGGGCATGAAGGGCCCACCAGGGGAATACAGTGGTAGCGGCCCATGCTTACAGGCTTGGCTAACCATTATTATTAGTGCATGGTCTAGGCCCCTTTATAAATATACATAGTAAATACTGCTAGTCCATGCATTATACTGTATCACATTAATAACAGCAATGCACTGTAGAAAATAAACCATAGTCCTGTGCAGTATAATATAACATATGTATAATGTAGAATTCAAGTGCAAAGTGTGGAACCTGATCCCTAGAGGAGGAGGTTGGACCCCTGGTTGGGGGGCCCACCAGGCGGTTCCCTTGTACCCCTGTCGGCCAGTCTGAGCCTGGTAATATGCCTAGGATTCATATTAAATGAGTGTATGTGCAAAGATCAAATTATTTTGTGCATACAAAACTATACTGTGGAAACCCACTAAACTTTGTTCTGCACCCTAAATATACATTCTCCACCGCTTGATGTTTGTTGGATGCTTTCATCACAGGCTCACAGCCTAGGTGTCATACTTGACTCAGAACTGTCCTTTGCTCCCCACATTCAATCTGTCTCAAAATCATGTTACATGCATCTGAGAAACATATCCAAAATACGATCATACCTTACACAAGACACTGCTAAAACCTTAATCCATGCTCTCATTATCTCCTGCATTGATTATTGCAATAGTCTTCTTCTGGTCTTACTAAGAAGAGACTTTCTCCATTTCAATCCATTCTGAATGCAGCTGCGAGGCTAATATTCCTCGCTAGACGTTCATCGTCTGCAGACCCACTTTGTCAGTCCCTCCCTTGGCTACCTGTATTCTACCGTATTCAATATAAAATACTGTTACTTACACACAAGGCTGTTAACCATACTACACCAACATACATCTCTTCACCTATCTCAAAATATCTCCCAACCCAGCCCCTTCATTCTTCACAAGATCTACTTCTCTCTTCTACACTCATTACTTGCTCCCATGCATGATTAAATGACTTTCTTCGGGCTGCACCCACTCTGTGGAATGCCCTACCACGTACAATAAGACTCTCCTCTAGTCTTCAAACCTTCAAGCGTTCCCTGAAAACTCACTTATTCAGACAAGCTGATCAAAATCCAGAACCGCTCACATTACCTTCATGTCCAATTATATCCCCACAGTACACTTATCCTCACATATTTTCTTTATTCAGTCTCCTTTCCTCCTGACCCTGGTTCATCGCTGCTGTGATGTGATATCATGCAGCCCACCATGAACCTTTACAATCTGGTGGACAACTATGCAATAGATAGCACCTATCCTTGTGTGTCAATGCCTATTTCCTCATAGATTGTAAGATTGTGAGCAGGGCTCTCCTACCTCTATGACTGTTTGTTTTTACTGAGTTTTGTCTTCTAATTGTGTCTAGTTGTGAAGCGCAATGGAATTTGCTGCGCTATATAAGAAACTGATAATAAATAAATAATAATACCTGTGTGTCTTGTTTATTTTTTTTATATTTAATTTTTAAATAAAGCAGCCCATTAACTGTTTTAGAAGCCCCTCCTGCGCCCCCACAGCAGCCCCGGATGTGGCAAGTTGAGTTCGGTACAGTACTAAGCACGACTGTGCAGTAAAATTTTTGTTTTTGAGCCCCTGCCCTAGTGGAGCTTACCACTCTACAGTCGAAAATCATTTCATACTATAAGTAGGACTGTGGGGGGAAGCAATGCAAACCTCTGTGCCCAAAACATGCCTCAGCCTGGCAAGCCAGACATCTTCCTGGCTGTAAGCCACCATGAGACTCCATACTGGGCCTTATTCAGTAACTGTGCCTCACAGGAGCTCCTGGCCCATCAAGTGCTGCAGTGCAATGGAAAGCTGATGCAATGCAAGATCACTGAAACTGTTCTTCTAACACCGCAAGGTCTTGCGATAACTCTACGCAGCCTTTAGGAATGAACCCTGTACAATAAATGCGCATCTGCTAAATAAATAATCCCAAAATGTGATACATCAATAATAAATCAAAATTAAGGTTGAATAATTGGAGCCATTAATTTGAGTGAGTCCCTAACATGAAATAATTGAGAAGAACTTCTCTCTAATGTTCCGGCAAAAAATATCACTTTTACCTCTCCGGCAGTTGGGCTGGATTATGATTCAGTCTCTTCTGAGTCACACTGACTTTGGTCACAAATGTGGTCTCTCCCCACTTTATTTAAAAACACTTTGTCAAAATAGCAATTTCCATTTCCACCTTTGCGGCTATGTTTTTACAAATCTGTTTGTGATGTTGATGCTTGTTTCATATCTGCTCTAGGCTTTAATTTAAACCTAGGATCAAGTACAGCAGCACCCCTGCAATTATACGGCAGCACCCCATGACTTATTCAGCATAGGCAGCAGCCCTGGAGAATTACACAGCACAGCAGACAGGCAAAAGCATCCCTGGACTTAAATGGCAGTGGGGCAGCACCCCTTGATGGATAGGGCAGAGAGGAGGCACCCCATGTAGAGCAGCACCCCTGGAATGACGTGACAAAGAAAAGACGTGCAAGATGGAATTCTTTTCCTTTTTGCATATTATCATTATGGCAACCTGATATTGGTTTGAGAGAAAGATAGACCAGGATTGCAAATATAGAACACCATCTAAACAACAGCGCAGGATAAGTCATACCTATATTTTGTTTATTGCACATTGTGGTGGAGGTTGGCGGAATCTTCCTTTTCTTGGTATTCGACAAATTTGGCTGCAGATTGTTTATTTAGTGCACTTGGGTCCAGTTTCACTTTTTGTCTTGTTCTAAGACAAGGCCAGCGTACATTTATTTTCACTGCACCCCTGTATTTTACAGCATACAGGGCCAATGTACTTTTATTTTAACAGCAGCGCCCCTGTATTTTTACAGCATACAGGACCAGTGTACTTTTATTTTAAAAGCAGCACCCCTGTATTTTTATAGCATACAGGACCAGTGTACTTTAATTTTAACAGCAGCACCCCTGTATTTTTGCAGCATACAGGACCAGTGTACTTTTATTTTAACAACAGCACCCCAGAATTTTTTTACAACATACAAGACAGGGCCAGTGTACACTTATTTTCACTGCTCCCCAGATTTTTTACAGCATACAAGACAGGGCCAGTGTACATTATTTTCACTGCTCCCCAGATTTTGTACAGCATAAAAGATAGGGCCAGTGTATATTTATTTTCACTGCACCCCTGAATCTTTAAAGCAAACAAGACAGGGCCAGTGTACATTTATTTTCACTGCACCCCTGAATCTTTAACGCAAACAAGACAGGGCCAGTGTACATTTATTTTCACTGCTCCCCAGATTTTTCACAGCATACAAAACAGGGCCAGTGTACATTATTTTCACTGCTCCCCAGATTTTGTACAGCATACAAGACAGGGCCAGTGTACATTTATTTTCACTGCACCCCTGAATTTTTAAAGCAAACAAGACAGGGCCAGTGTACATTTATTTTACTGCACTCCAGAATTTTTACAGCATACAAGACAGGCCCAGTGTACATTTATTTTACTGCACCCCAGAATTTTTACAGCATACAAGACAGGGCCAGAGTACATTTATTTTACTGAACCCCAGAATTTTTACAGCATACAAGACAGGGCCAGTGTACATTTATTTTACTTCACCCCTGAATTTTTACAGCATACAAGACAGGGCCAGTGTACATTTATTTTACTGCACCCCTGAATTTTTACAGCATACAAGACAGGGCCAGTGTACATTATTTTCACTGCACCCAAGATTTTGTACATTATACAAGACAGGGCCAGTGTACATTTATTTTCACTGCTCCCCAGATTTTTTACAGCATACAAGACAGGGCCAGTGTACATTTATTTTTACTGCTCTCCAGGTCTGTCTCCCTCACTCTCCAAGTCCGGAGTGAAAATGGCGGTGACGCCCGGCTCCTTATATGGAATTCAAAACCTTTGAGAATCCGACAGCGGTAAGATGACGTTTTGCCTCGTTCTGGTTTCCGAGTCTGGCGGGAAGTCCCGAGCCGGACTCGAATTCTGTCTCGGAACGGGATGTTCGGGGGGGTTTCGGTTCTCTGAGAGCCGAACCCACTCATCTCTAGTGATAGCGCACTTACACAACTGCTGACAGATGTTAGGTTTGATGTGTTGCACATCAAACCTAGTGATATCGCTAGTAACCATGTTTATGCTAATGAAGGACAGAACATGTTCGTTCTGTCTTTCATTATACTCATTTCAGTGTGTACACTCAATCTGGGCCCAAGGGCATTCGTTCCGATATCGGAACAGATGCCTGTCGTTCCAGTGTGTACCATGCTTAAGCATGAAATTATAGATGAGGGAAATTCCTACATAATTTGATGTAAAATTAGTTCTGTGGTGGAAAAGACCCACATCACCTTATTTGTAAATACAATGCCTTGCTAAAGTATTCACCCCCCTTTGCATTTTTCATGTTTTGTTGCCTCACAACCTGGAATTAAAATGGATTATTTGAAGGTTTGCAACATTTCATTCACAGAACATACCTACAACTTTGAAGATTGTTTTTTATTATTGTTAAGCAAACAACAAATTGGACAAAATAACAAAAAACATCAACGTGCATAACTATTCACCCTCCCTAAAGTCAGTACTTTGTAGAGGCACCTTTTGCGAAAATTACAGCTGCAAGTCGCTTTGGATAAGTCTCTGTGAGCTTGCCACATCTTGCCACTGGGATTTTTGCCCATTCCTCAAGGCAAAGCTGCTCCAGCTCCTTCATGTTGGATGGTTTCCGCTTGTGAACAGGAATATTCAAGACTGACCACAGATTCTCAATTGGATTGAGATCTTGGCTTTGACTAGACCATTCCAACACATTTAAATGTTTCCCCTTAAACCACTTGAGTGTTGCTTTAGCAGTATGCTTTGGGTCATTGTCCTGCTGGAAGGTGAACCTCCATCCCAGTCTCAAATCACAGGCAGACTGAAACAGGTTTTACTCAAGAATATCCCTGTATTTAGAACCATACATCTTTCACTCGACTCGAAACAATTTCCCAGTCCCTGCTGCTGAAAAACATCCCCACAGCATGATGCTGCCACCATCATGTTTTACTGTGGGGATGGTGTTCTTGGGGTGATGGGATGTGTTGGGTTTGCGCCAGACATAGCGTTTTCCTTGGTGGCCGAAAAGTAAAATTTTAGTCTCATCTGACCAGACCACCTTCCTCCATACATTTGGGGAGTCGTCCACATACCTTTTGGCAAACTCAAAACGTGCCTTCTTATTTTTAACACTAAGTAATGGCTTTTTTCTGGCTACTCTTCCATAAATCCTAGCTCTATGGAGTGTATGGCTTATTGTGGTTACATGCGCAGATACACCAGTCTCTGCTGTGGAACTCTGCAGCTCCTTCCAGGTTACCTTTGGTCTCTGTGCTGCCGCTGTGATTAATGCCCTCCTTGCCCAGTCTGTGAGTTTTTGTGGCTGGCCCTCTCTTGGCAGGTTTGTTGTGGTACCATGTTATTTCCATTTGAAGATGATGGATTTGATGGTGCTCCGGGGGATCATCAAAGATTTGGATATTTTTTTTATAATCCAACCATGACTTGTACTTCTCAACAACTTTGTCTCTGACTTGTTTGGAGAGCTTCTTGGTCTTCATGGTGTGATGCTTCTTGCTTAGTGGTGTTGCAGCATCTGGGGCCTTTCAGAAAGGGTTTGTTTATACTGACAGATCATGTGACACTTAGATTGCACACAAGAGGTCTTCATTTCACTAATTATGTGACTTCTGAAGGTAATTAGTTGCATCAGAACTTTTGAGGGGCTTCATAGCAAAGGGAGTGAATACATATGCACATGCCAATTTTCAAATTTTTTTTATAAAAATTATTTTTTATATACATTTTTCTCATTTCATTTCACCAACTTAGACTATTTTGTGCATATTAATCACATAAAATTCAGGGTAAAAAAAAAAAAATTTACAGGTTGTAATGTAACAAAATAGGTAAAAAGCCAAGGGGGGTGAATACTTTAGCAAGGAACTGTATGTATTTTACTGAATTTATTGTCTAAAAAGAGCTGGTACAGTGATGATCAACTCTGCTATGTGGTACCATTGGCCAAATTCTGTAGGCAAAACAGGCAAAATTTTACACCAAATGCAGCACTTTTGGAGCTGGTCAAATTCTAACATTAATATCCGTTATTGTTCTTATCATATTTATAATTTGTTTTTTTAATTATCAAAAAATACCATTAGTATGTTCTTTCCTTCTAAATAAAATCCAAAATGGCCAGAAAGGTTTTTGATTTATGAAATTAAAATCTAAAGTAAATAAAAACATTTTCATAAACATCACATGGAAATACTTTGTGGTACTTGATTCCGCATAATCCATACGTTTTCATAATGAAATCAGCACTTAATAATTATAATACATTTGTTTCCTACTTTTTTTCAGTCACACAATGCTTAGGAACAATATGTTAGCCCAATAAGGCATTACAATTTGAAAATTAGGAAATATGTTGCACCTAATGGTGTGGGGGACATCTGGGCATAGAAATCACCCCATCTATGGAAACACATTGTTTTCTGTAGTGTTGGGTGTCATTAACTGTAGATCACGTGATCATCAAAAAATAACTCCTAAGAGGACATATAGATTGAAAGAGGGGTTACCTCTCTTTCAAATAAGGGCGCCCTTCACTTGTTCATGTGCAGAATGAGGGAAGTTAAGCACTCATAGGGCGGGATGCACTAAGGGTTGAAATGCGGTCAAAACACAGAAAATTGAGTTTTCACAGCTTTGGCCGCATTCCTGTATGTACAGATGATAGCCACACTCATAGTTGCCACGATACGTACGCATGGACATATGCATTACGGCAAACTGCAGTGCACACCATGCTGCTACTAATCGCAGCATGCGATTGCACCATTATATTCTTGGGCGTGTGCGTACGCATAATTGTGCCATAGATGTGGGCACACTAGTCTCGCCATCCATGCCGTGATGCTTACACATCGATACCGATACATTCTGGGGCTTGGACCCAGTGGATAATGTCATCTCTAGATTGTGTTTCTCAATAGAAGCCTATGGGCTTCTTTTCTCATTGTCCCTGACAGGGATCCACAGCCCCCTAAGCGGCATGCAGCACTCTATGCATGGCACAAGGACTCCCCGGAACCTAAACCCAGAAGTCCTTTTATAGCAAAAGACAACTTTTATCGGGGGACCTGTTCTTTGCTCTTTTAATCGCATTTCTCTGTGCATACCAGCGTTATTAACACCGTTATTTATGCGATAAGTGGCGGGATGTATTGCATCGCAGGTGCCATGCTTAGTACATCCCGCCCTTTATGCCTTCTCTTATATTTGGAATCTTAAGTGTTTTCCACTGTGCAGGGTGTAATTGTCTGATGATCATACAATAACCAATATGGGGCCAATACTGAAGCCAAGTACAGTATAAAGTGTATTTACTACCTGCACCACAAATGTGTAGAACACACTGTAGTGCCCCTGTTCATATTTTGCCACACAAATCCCCCCCAGTTCCCATTATGCCACATGGCCCCCAAGCTGGTGATGCAACTACAGTATGTGTAAGGGACCCACATTTTGGGGGGCCTCTGTTGTTAATCTAGCACTGCAGCAAAGCATTAAGGGACATCCAAATTGGGCATCTTTCACAGAACTCCTTTGAATAGCATGCTCACTGGTATATACTGTATATTCGCAGAAACAACAAGGCAATGTGCCCCCTACAGTGGACAGGTGAACAGGGACCATTGAGCAGCACAGCAAGAGATATGTAGGACATTGTGCTTATCCAGTCACTGTGCACTGGTGCCTACTCAACAGGGATCGACAAGTAATGCAAAATACAATGCAAAAATCTACATTCTGTCTAGATCACATTAGGAACCTACCAAATTAGGTGTGCTCCAGCTTGATACGCCACACTGCTTGCCGACCATAGAAGTTAGATTTAGGACTGAGCCTCGTAATGCTGCACCTCTCTTGCAGCTATATTCCTAATTGAAACCAAGATGGTTCCTCTAACATACTGTAGCTTGAACTTAATGACAACCTGAGAGTGGGAGTACAGGGCAACAGTAATTGCCTTAGGCATATGTGCTTCCTTAGCCAGATAGAAGAACAAAAGGTGATGACTACACATGATGCACCCAACAACTAGGCAATAAGGGCCAGAATCAAGGCTCTGATGCTACTCTTTTCCCATGATTCTCACTTCTGCCATGCTTATTACTGGCAGTTTTTATCTTTTAGATCATTATTATCAATTATACAGATTACACAGAGAGTGTAGGCGCAGTGACCTCTCCTGTGCTAAGGTGACTGAAATCCTCCAACTGTTAATTTAGAGATTGGATTTGATTTCTATCCGGTTTGACAATTATCTTTTAATTTTCCACCCAAAGTAATCTGTCTGTTTTCAAACCCTGCTGACCTTATGTTAGCTGACACCCTGCTGTATCACCATTGTACTAAAATAATACTGAGCTACTGACTTAGAAAGAGAATAAAATGAAGCAAAATATACCTTGAGCTTTTGGTCAGTGACACTTATGTGATGAATATTATGTAGTGGTGACATAGGGTGTAGAAAGATGATTAAAGCTCTCTTCAGCACCACTCTTTACCAATACATAGAGATTGCATAAACAGCTGCAAAACATGGCCCTTGTTCAGCTGCAAATTAGTGGATTTATAACTTTTCATTTTACTGAAATGTCCAAAGTGCAAGATTATATAGTATCACTGCCTGGTTCTTTATATATCCAAAATAAATTCTACAGATAAAAGGCTAGCATAACACAATCTAAATTACTAGCAAATTCTAGTCTAATTATCAGGCAGACTACCAACATCAGATTTCAGCTGAAATAACATGCTGACCCAATGATGAGCAGATCGCAAACAAAATTGACTAACAAATTACAGGACAAATAACAATTTGAAAGACAGCAGATTACATTTCTCCTTCCCACCACAGAAGCAGAGGTAAATAGATCACGGATGAGGGCACAAGATCCAACCATTCTGAGCAGTGGAAGAACTAGAGTGGTGCAACAATATCTCACGGATAGGGGGTGTGGCCCCATAATAGTACCCCTAATTCAAATTATGCCGCACAGTAGTCTAACCTTATTCACATTCACCGCACAGTAAAGCCCCTTATTCACATTACTCCACTCAGTAGTGTCCCTTATACTCGTTACACCACACATTAGTACTCCGTACACACGTTATGGCACACAGTAGTACTCCTTGCACATGTTACGCCACACAGTAGCGCTCCTTACACACGTTACGCTACACAGTAGTACTCCTTACAAACATTACACCACACAGTAGTACTCCATACACACACACACACATATATATATGCAGTATATATATATATACTTGCAAAACGGTGCAGCACTCCTGGCGATAGAGAATGACAAGCTTCACACAGGCATCAGTTTGTCAACGTTTCAGTGCTGTATATTGTAGTGGCACTTTCATCAGGTCTAATATGACAATAAAAGCATTCTTACCTTTATAAGAAATCACCCCCACGTGAATGCCGCTTCCGGACGCGGGACTGCTCTCCTGGCCAGACGGCGTATAGTGAGTGATGTCATCCCTTGGCGTCCACCTCACGTGCTCCCCGTCACCATAACAACATGTATGCAATGCACAGACTGGTATCAACCTGGTAGTAATAAACATATATAATCAACATTCTATTATACATTTATCTTTTGTATTGATTCTCAAAAATGAACAAAACATCAAATTGCAATAAAGTTACAATAAAACCATTATAACTGCATGCTGTGTTACGCAAGTTAATTAATGCAACATTAAAGAGTCAAAATCAAACTATCGCTACACTATGTGATCTCGTACATATTTAAAAAAAAATATCTATAAACTCTGATCACAATGATTATAAAAAATTATGCAATCCCAAGTGGTTATTAAGACCTCTAGGAGTCAAGGTCCCCAACCTATGAATCCATCTGGATTCAGTTTGCAGAAGCCTGGCCCCCCGGTCGCCACCCCGTAAAGATGCTGGCACGTGGTCTATCATGCAATAGCGTAAGGATACTAATGGATGTTTAGCTTGATAGAAATGCCGGGCGACAGTCTGTTCGCGGCTACCATTAGTAATAGCAGCTCTAATATATATGAAAAAGGATGAGAGGAGCGCCTCCTAGTGTAGTGTGTAACTGTTATAGTGAATTTCCAATCCCTAGGTGGCTTCCAAGAACACTGTGTACAGCACTTGTACCTGTATTTATATATGGGAATTCACTGTAACAGTTACATACTACAGTAGGATGCGCTCTTCTCATCCTTCTTTTTTCGATACCATTTGATGCCAGTTTGAACAGCAAGTTTTTAGAGATAAACAGCCACCCTAATATTTTAGGGGAGTGTATAAATGACTTTGTGAGGACTTTACGATGATCTGACAAATATTCTTTGTGAGATTCATAAAAACTAGGGGGTGCAGCACACAGTACCAACATTTATTTAAATATATATATATATATATATATATACACACACAAGCAATGGTATGCGGTTAACATGCCACCACACGGGATCCCGGTGATCACAATGCCGATGCCAGGATCCCACACAGTGGTACAATGCCGGTGCCGGAATGTCACCGTGCCCGCTGCGTGGCAAGCACAGTGAGCCTGCCAGTGGACTACTAGCGCTTGCCACTCTGCCGGCCTCCTGGTTGCCGGGATGCTGGCATCGGTATAATGACGGCTGGCATCTCGGCCATCGGTAAATCATACCAATCCCCAAGCAATATCCGGCACTCCTATAAGGAATAAACATACTTTCCCCATTGCCCTCTGTTTTACTCTGCATGGCAGTGATAATATAAAACATCCAATCGGCGGCACTCAGGAATATACAGCCAACACAGGAACTTGCTTTGTCAATGTTTCAATGCTTAACGCATTTTCAGACCTGATGTTGAGTTGTTGAGTGCCACCAATTGGATGTTTTATTTATGTATAAAACACACACACACACATATATATATATATATATATATATATATACACTGCTCAAAAAAAAGGGAACACTAAAATAACACATCTTAGATCTGAATGAATGATATATTCTTATTAAATACTTTGCTCTTTACATAGTTGAATGTGCTGACAACAAAATCACACAAAAATGATCAATGGAAATCAAATTTATTAACCCATGGAGGTATGGATTTGGAGTCAAACTCAAAATTAAAGTGGAAAAACACACTAGAGGCTGATCCAACTTTGATGTAATGTCCTTAAAACAAGTCAAAATGAGGCTCAGTAGTGTGTGTGGCCTCCACGTGCCTGTATGACCTCCCTACAATGCCTGGGCATGCTCCTGATGAGGTGGCGGATGGTCTCCTGAGGGATCTCCTCCCAGACCTGGACTAAAGCATTCGCCAACTCCTGTGGTGCAACGTGGCATTGGTGGATGGAGCGAGACATGATGTCCCAGATGTGCTCAATTGGACTCAGGTCTGGGGAAAGGGCGGGCCAGTCCATAGCATCAATGCCTTCGTCTTGGAGGAACTGCTGACACACTCCAGCCACATGAGGTCTAGCATTGTCTTGCATTAGGAGGAACCCAGGGCCAACCGCACCAGCATATGGTCTCACAAGGGGTCTGAGGATCTCATCTCGGTAGCTAATGGCAGTCAGGCTACCTCTGGCGAGCACATGGAGGGCTGTGCGGCCCCCCAAAGAAATGCCACCCCACACCATTACTGACCCACTGCCAAACCGGTAATGCTGGGGGATGTTGCAGGCAGCAGAACGTTCTCCTTGGCGTCTCCAGACTCTGTCACGTCTGTCAGATGTGCTCAGTGAGAACCTGCTTTCATCTGTGAAGAGCATAGTGCGCGAGTGGCGAATTTGCCAATCTTGGTGTTCTCTGGCAAATGCCAAACGTCCTGCACGGTGTTGGGCTGTAAGCACAACCCCCACCTGTGGACGTCGGGCCCTCATACCACCCTCATGGAGTCTGTTTGTGATTGTTTGAGTAGACACATGCACATTTGTTGCTTGCTGGAGGTCATTTTGCAGGACTCTGGCAGTGCTCCTCCTGTTCCTTCTTGCACAAAGGCGGAGGTAGCGGTCCTGCGGCTGGGTTGTTGCCCTCCTACGGCCTCCTCCACGTCTCCTGATGTACTGGCCTGTCTCCTGGTAGCGCCTCCATGCTCTGGACACTACACTGACAGACACAGCAAACCTTCTTGCCACAGCTCGCATTGATGTGCCATCCTGGATGAGCTGCACTACCTGAGCCACTTGTGTGGGTTGTAGACTCCGTCTCATGCTACCACTAGAGTTAAAGCACCGCCAGCTTTCAAAAGTGACCAAAACATCAGCCAGAAAGTATAGGAGCTGAGAAGTGGTCTGTGGTCATCACCTGCAGAACAACTCCTTTATTGGGGGTGTCTTGCTAATTGCCTATAATTTCCACCTGTTGTCTATTCCATTTGCACAACAGCATGTGAAATTGATTGTCAATCAGTGTTGTTTCCTAAGTGGACAGTTTGATTTCACAGAAGTGTGATTGACTTGGAGTTACATTGTGTTGTTTAAGTGTTCCCTTTATTTTTTTGAGCAGTGTATATGTATATATATATATATATATATATATATATAAACATACTGAACTTTTAACATATCACGTCCTTGCCCCTTAAACAAATAAATAGCCAGATTGTCTTAGCAAATAAGAAACACTGCCTTAAAGCTGCTAAGCTCTATAAACTTAAACTTAACCTCTTCAACGCCTTTGAGACATACAAGTCACGGCTTGAAGACAAACTGTAACTGAGAACCTAACTCCCCAGTGATTTTCTACCCAAAATATTTTGAATTTTAAAAATAAACATCTCTGACATTCTTGGCTAATGTGCTAGTATTTAATCCCCGGTTACAGTATATTTAATTTTCTTTATTGTTGATCAAAGTGGAATTCTCACTGTGTATATACTGTATTTTGTATACAGTCTGATGTAATGTCACAATTTTGCCCATTTCCTGTGATTGGTAGTCCTATGCGATCATTCGGCGATACTCTTGAGTCTCTGTAGTATGTAACTGCACCACACGAGAGCAGCTGTCATCACGAGAAATGGCACTTACACTTAACCGCATGCTTGGTGCAAAAATCCAACTGAAAATGTCGCAGAGTCTCCACATGTAACTGTATTCACACCCATTACACACTTATCCTATGTTAGAACACTGCATTGCCACCCAGTAATGCTCATTCAGTAACTCATAGATTGTCTAAATTGTATATGTAGATTAAGGGTGTGTACACACGGTGAGATATTTTCTTTCGATTTTGACTATATAGTCAAAATAGCAAGAAAAGTTAGTGCAGATCGCAAGGTGAAAGTCACCTTGCAATCCCGATTCGATCCCGATGCGCGATCCTGTCAGGTCGGCATCGCAAGAAAAGATAGACTGTGCAGGCAATTCAATCCTTGCTAGATCGGTGTACTATCTAGTTCATCTCACATGTCAATGACATCTCACATAAGCCAAAATCGTAAGCACACATAGTCCATATCTCAAGAAAAGTTAGTCAAAATCTATGCTATCTGGGCTCCAAGGAGTTCAAGGGAAATCGCAAGTAAAAATCGGGCATAGCAAGGATCTCACCGTGTTAGATGCATGTACAGTTTGCTAAAAAGCATGAAGTACAGGCTCCAATGAAAATGCTTGCAAGCTAGAATCAGGCCCAGCATTTACTGTACACAAGCAAACACAAGGGTTCTCCTTCATCCCTCTTCGGGTACTAGCCTCTTGAAAATGTTTGGCACAACAAAATGAAGTGTTCATGAAAGGAAGTGTTGTAAATCTCTAGTTAAAGTCTCACGTTCTATAATTTTATGACCACTACTCTCATTAATCTCTCCTAAATATAGCTATTTTATTTACCAAATTACTCAAATGTGTGGGGACATTGGTCTTTATTACATTGGTCCTTATACATTTATAGGATTTTATCACCTTTGTAGAATTGCACTTGGATGTATGCAATGGGGCTGATTCAATTGTTTTGGGCGTCTAAAAATCCCATCTAAACAGGACTTTATAAACGCCCAAACAATTGTCACAATTCAATTGTGTTTGGGCGCCCATGCATATCGTGCATGTCGCACCCAAACAGACCGGGTCTAGCCGCCAAAAAAACGGCTAAACCATTCTAAACGCTCTGCTTTGGTCGTCTAACCTACTGTTTGGATGCCCAAAATGCTGAGTTTCAACACATTTTTTCTTGCTACCTCCTGAGGTGCTAGAAAAAATGTGAAATTAAAAAAACAATTGATTTGGCCCCATTGTGTCTGGGCATTTGACCATCAACTTATTTGGCTAACAGTTTTAACTTCTTTACTGTATATTAACTAATGAGGAGATGTGATTATAATGAAACATAGCAACATGGAGACATAGAATTTGACAGCAGATAAGAACCATTTATCCCATCTAGTCTGCCCCTTTTTTTTATATTTATTTTTTATCATGATCACTCATTTATATTAATGTTCAGGGAATAATGTTTCGAAGCTAAACTGCATTTTATCCAAATGCAACAAAACTAAACTGTCCTGCTTGAAAAAACCTGTATATTAAGTGTGTCTAACTGTGGGATCCCTTAAAAATATTGTCAAAAATATAACATACATAGACAAACCAACTGCAAATAAATACAATGTTAGTAATAAAATGAATCTAAAAGCATCTATGAACTCCAGATTTTATTGCTTGAAAAATGAATGGCAGATTTTCACTCAGTTGTTGCTATTTTACAAAGTAATATATAACTTCAGTTTTATCATTTAGCATTACGAAGCCCTGTAAAATAACACAGGGACCACCAAAGAGGCATCTCACTGTAGGGAGAATACTAAAATATTTTAGCACGTGTCAGGTCTCTCCCAGAGTAAGGAACATAGTTCTGTAAATTATTATAATATTCTCTTGGTGCATTAAGTTATTTATTTAATGAATTCGTCTGACACTCCTGTGTTATGCATTACAGCTCAGCACGATGGGAATATCACCAAGTGGCACGAAGCCTTTTTCCAAAAACCAAGACCATATTTTACAAATGAAGGCTTTCCAAATCCATCATGTCCAGATGGAACAAACCGCTTCTTCAGCAAGCAGGAGGTGTATGTCATTGGCGCTGACAATACCTGTATTCTACAGGACAATAAAGACAAATTCTGTAATGGACCTCTGAAGCCAAGAAAACAGTACTTGTATGTTTATCAGATCTTTCTAACAAAATGAAAGATTATTATTATTATTTTTACATCTAATTTATGCATATAATGACCCGTGTAACAAGGCTGTAGACAACCTGAGATAATAAGTATGGTTATTTTTACAGCTGCTTATTTTAAAAAGTGTTAATGAATAATGTCTTCTGTAGATAAGTCTGCATGTGTTGAAGTTTGGAGGCAAAAGTATATCACTACAAGAACACTTCTTATTTTCCTGTTACTCTCCTATGTTTTATGCAAAAAAAAATCTACATATATGCTGGTCATTTAATCCATACATAATCATTCTATCCGGTTACTTTGTCCATACATAATAGTGGGGCAGATGTATTAACCTGGAGAAAGCATAAAGAAGTGATAAACCAGTGATATGTGCAAGGTGATAAAGGCACCAGCCAATCAGATCCTAACTGTTAATTTACATATTGGAGCTGATTGGCTGGTGCCTTTATCACCTTGCACATATCACTGGTTTATCACTTCCTTATGCCTTCTCCAGGTTAATACATCTGCCCCATTATTCCTTATGGGTGACCAGCAGGGACGTGCAGTGAGGTAAATGGCTGATGAGGCACTGGCTAGTACCAGAGCCAGATTTATACACAATATATGAGCCCAAGAGTTCATGTGGTCATTATACACAGGTGCAGCAGTATATGCTGCTGGAAATTAGGTCACTTTTGGTCAGAGATGTGCAGAAAAGATAGGCCTGTCATAGACTGTTTACTCCAGAGTTTTGACTATAAAAATGATTAAAATATTAAAAAGAATATAATATATTCTTTGTAATTTTTCATATTATTTATAAAGTCAAAAGGTTGGCTTCTACGGTAATATGACAGGAAAGGCTCTGCCTCACCTCAATGGTGACCAGCTTGTGTAACCACTCTGTAGGGCCCGGGGTAAATTTATCAAGAATCATGTTTGATCCACGATCAAACATGCTGGGCATTGCTGGGATACGCAATAGTTTTTCAAGGTTAAACTCTCAAATTTACTAAGAATCTTGTTTGACAGAATCATGTTTTCCGATGGTCTATGCAATAGTGTTTAGTAGTGTACAAGTTCAGCCATGTTGTACCTGAATTCCATGTATCTGCCTGTGAACAGCCTGTTTTACAGAAGCCTGCACAGATCACACTGATCCTGTGTGTAATTGTGTATATTAAAGTTTAAAAAGTCAAAAACAAATTGTGTGGGATCCGCCTCTGAAATGTATAATAAGCATTGGGCTCTTTGAGCCAGCGCTGGTCTTGAAAATTGAGTAGGGGGTCCCCGTATTTAAAGAACCAGCACCGGGCTAGCAGGGGGGTAATGCCACAGTATGCCACACACTTCACGGGTTCCCCCAGCGAAAAAAACATCCCCCCATCTAGTCTGTCCATTCAAGGGATTCCTCAGGAAGTGGGAACTCGCCAATAAAGGGGTCCCCAGTCTCGGACTGATACCCAAGGCTATCCCCTATAACAGTTAAAATTAGATTTGTAAATATTACTGTCTGTTACAGTGTTACTACAGGTCCCTGCAAGCCTGTCTCGCTTGCTGGCACTTGGAGAACCACAAGTGCCAGCAAGCCTGGTCATTACGGGTTTGCTGTGATAAAGCTGATTAACTTACAGTACAGAAAAGCTATACCTTTTACACTAAAACTGGTGTCGCTGCGGCCTCTGAAAGTAATCCTTAACCTACGTACTTATTACTCACTTAGCGTACACAGGCCAGTACCGTGTACGCACCTTGCGTACACATGCCGCAACGGACGTACAAAGTACACACTTTGCGTACACACACACACCGACACGCGGTTAGCACCATACAGCTACACGAGTGGCTGAAATAGACTTTAAACCTTAGCAGGACAGGGACACGACACCAATTGTATTTAAATATGTTGGGATCCAACCAATCAACAGTTATTTACTAACAGGGGGTTACAATAGTAATACAATTCACAATAAGAGATACAGGCTACAATCAATGATACATACGTTTGTTTCGCAAGCGCCACCCGGAGCCGGTCCTCAGTCAATCTGGATAGATGACCCTCAGAGAATGTTTGACCGGCAAAGCAGCTTGGCTTTTTATACATTTGTCCAGTTCATGATACAATAGAAACTGTAATCTCTTCACCCATAGGTCAGAGGGCTGGTCATTTACAGTACAGGAGGGGTCATAGGTCGGTTTGAATAGGTGGGCGATGCCTGGTTCAGGTGCACTTGCAGATGGTCTCCACTGGGTTCCCGCCGAATATCAAGAGTACAGTAAATACAGTGTAATATTAATATTCTGTTCCTGCGTATATCTATGCGCAGGAGCGTGCTATCTTCTGCAAACTGCTACCGGAATATTGCTCTTAATATACTGTACAGCTGGATACCAAACATCACCTCCTAACCTAATTCTGTCCCCTTATATCCTGTAAAGGTGAATTCCTTTGTTATTGTACCTTTTAAGCAAGTTTAACTCGCTGGTGTGATGCATGTAGGCTATGTGTAAATCGTGCATTATGTGGATTAAATATAAAATGTGTCTTTGTGGCTTTTCCATGCGAATACAAATGCTACCATAATTACTCATACCACACGTTAATATGCACCACCGCGTGAGCGGTTATACGCAATTTGCGGGCATGTGCACATACGGCAGAACAAGTACACACACAGAGGCCATCTGTGTGGTGTTTGTACTTGGTGCATGTGACAATAATATTTTCGACTTCGACAGCTGGGACCTATAATATCACTGCAAAGGAAATCTTAAGAAAAACAGTACACACACACAAAATGTTTAAATCCATTAATACACACTCGCCAACACCCACACTCACTCTACATACTCACCTTCTGCCTAGCATAGGCTGGACCTCTTGTCCAGTAGACATTCAGGTGGGGCAAAATTTTAAAAAAACAATGATCTGATTTCAGCCAACCAGCAGGCTGTTCCCATGGTAGCGAACCGCTGATTAGCTGACAGTGACATACTGTACCTAAAGAACTTTTATGTCCGCTGAATCGGGCCTGAGAAAGGCCTCGATAAATTAACCTTTTTTCGGGTGCCGAGACTGTGTTAACCCATAGGTCCAGGATTCTATGGGTTAACACCCATTAACAGTTAATTTACTGGGCGAGAAAAAGGGGCTCTAATTGAATAGCCCCAGGCATTAAAGCCTGAGGCTACCACCCTTTTTCACACCCAATAAATAATCGGGGCTAATTGAATTCCCCCTTAAGATATAAGAGAAAGAACATGGGTTATGGAAGAGGGAATGTCTAGTGGTGAGGTTTTTGTTATATTTTGTCCATGCTTACCTACTTTCTGGCAGCTCTCTCCAGGAGAGAGCTGCCAGGTCGGCTCAGTGGAGGGCCGGGGGACAATGACAAGAAGAGAGGGCGGGGTGGAGGCAGAACGGGGTGGGACGGAGGCGGAATGAGGGCGTGGTTACCTCATCACAACATTTAAGCCACGCCCCCACTCTGTAATGCCGCTACAACCGGCATTTTACAGCAGGGGGCGTGACTATGATGATGCGATTCAACAAGAAGGCGGCCGGGCAGGGGGGAACAGCAAAATCAGGAGAGTGTCTGCTCTTCCGGGGGGCCAGGAGGGTCACCCGATTTTCGGGAGCCTCCCGGCCATTCCGGGAGAGTAGGCAAGTATGATTTTATCTATGCCTGTCTAGATGCTCTCAGGTTTGCTGAACTGTCCTCAGCAAAAGCTAGTCTGGTGAAGACTGAAACAACAGTAAATGGACAAACATGATAACCTTGAATCTTCACTACAATAGTATACTGTATATGATAAAATTCCTGCTGTTTTTAATCAGGGTTGTACACACATTGGCATGTGCCCGTGTATCTGCTCTTCCAGGGAAACATTCACTGCAAAAAAACAGTCATTTATGTTTATATTTTGATCTCTTTTTCCCCAGATTTAAATTTCGAGCCACAAATATTAAAGGACAATTTACTGATTCAGAATATTCAGAGGTTGTAAAAACATTAGGTAAGAAAAATATTCACATTGTCATAATCACCTTTGTAAAAAAATGTATTTTGTAAAGCAAAAAATGCTCAACAGTTCGCCATCTATGGGGGTCATTCCGAGTTGATCGCTAGCTGCCGTTGTTCGCAGCGTAGCAATCAGGCTAAAAATCAGCATTTCTGCGCATGCGTATGCACCGCAATGTGCATGCATGGCGTATGCGTACAAAGTCCTTTGTGGTTTTGCACAGGTTCTAGCGAAGCTTTCAGTCACACGGCACAACGCAAGAAGATTGACAGGAAGGGGGCGTTTCTGGGTGTCAACTGACCGTTTTCTGGGAGTGTTTGGAAAAACAGGCGTGCCAGGGAAAACGCAGGCGTGGCTGGGCGAACGCTGGGCGGGTGTGTGACGTCAAAAGCCATCCAACCAACGTTAGAATCAATGCACACGAAGAGTAAGTCCAGGGCTGATCTTGTTCTGCACAAAATGTTTTTGCAGGCGCTCTGCTGCACAAGCGTTCGCACTTCTGCAAAGCGAAAATACAATCCCCGGTGGGCTGCGACTATGCGTTTGCGCGGCTGCTAAAAACTGCTAGCGAGCGAACAACTCGGAATGACCCCCTATGTGTCAAAGGGTAGATGCTGCACAAGTAACACATCCCTGCCTCCTTTGTACCCAGAACATGCAGCAGCAGCAGTACTCAATACATAGCATCAGTGGCATATCTATAATGCACACCCTGCACCCACATCTATAATACTTACGTCTCCAGAGTACTGCAACAGCAGCGCTGCACAAATTACACTTCCCTGGAGATTTGTGCATGTGCAGTAGGAAAATCGACTAGAGCTCAGTGTCTACTGTGCTGCCAGCTAGAGAGGAGGGGGCTGCACATTGGCCCCATTCCTCTATTAATAGACACCTGCATAGCATACACAGCATGTGGTTTCTGTTTAATCAATGGGTGCTATCTGAAAGGTAGGGCGTGTAAATGCTTGCATAGTATTGGTGGTTCTGTCTATAGCAATTAGATGTTTGCATTCATTTTCTAAACTGAACAAGAAAAATTACAGCTATAATCTAATCGGTTGACGTAGGCAACACCAACTTTTGCCACTTGTTTTCGTAAATGTGATGAGTGGTATCTAATTTATAGAAATGTATCTATCCTTGTAGTGTTATGCTGTGTGCTTGTTCAAAATACATCTTTTCTGCTGCACAAGCACATTTTACAGTGGCTTTAAAATACATCAAAGACATTTTAGTGGTATCGTAACAAGTTTCTGAATCTCGCTGCCAGTAAAGGATGGAGAACCAATGTTGTATTCATTATGTGCTTTCCTACTCTCTAACTACTTAATAGGATTACGCTTGTCTGTGTTACTTCCTTGATGCTAAATTCTTATGCTAGAAAGAATACTAAATCAAAAATGTCAAAATGTTGATATACTGTACACACATACACACATATATTTGTATGTATAAATATATATATAAATAAATATATATATATATATATATATATATATATATATATATATATATATAATTTAAGATGGGGAGAAGGGTGAAGTGGGCACTCCAAGTGTTCAAATATTCTTTCAGGAGCCAGAAGCAACGGATGATATACAGTATGTGCAAAAGGGAACAGCCCTCTGGAAACAGTTTGAATGCATATTATATACTGTAGCTTGATAAAGGGTCTTGTGCAGACCTGAAAACATTGCTCTTTCGGCACTAAATTAGCTGAACGGGGTAAATTTACTAAAGGTTGATTTTGGCCGATTTGCCATTTTTTTTTTTTTCAAATAAGCCGAGATTTTGGTATTCACAAATTTACTAAGGATCATTTCACATGAAACTTCGCACTACAAATCGCGACAACTCACTGTCGGTGCAAACATCATCAAAATAACATTGGTATCAATAGAAATCACACATTTATTAAAATTCGTCCTTGCAAATGCGCCCGAATTTGTATGTGAATTGCATCTCAATGCACAAATCAATGCACTGGTTTTTTTTAGCTTGTTGACACGTAAGAACCATTTTTTACCTTAAGTCCAATACAAAGCCCCACCAAAATCACACAAAAATCGCACAAAAAATGCACACACCAAAATTCAAACACATGTACCATCAAAATACATCACGTAAGTCAAAACCCTTGTTAGTAAATTTGCGATTTTTGTTCCGGCGATAAGGGCCGATTATGGGTGATTTTTAAACTCAGCCAACATCGATTCTTAGTAAGTTTTCCCCAAGTAGTTTATGCATTCAAACTGTTTCCAAAGTGCCGTTTCTTTCTGCACATATCTATCTATCTATCTATCTATCTATCTATCTATCTATCTATCTATCTATCTATCCATATATCAGGAACATGCAGTGAGGTAAATGGCTGAGGAGGCACTGGCTAGTACCAGAGCCAGATTTACATACAATATATGAGCCCAAGGGTTCATGTGGGCATTATACACAGGTGCAGCAGTATATACTGCTGTACATTTATTTATTTATTTATTTATTAACAGTTTCTTATATAGCACAGCAAATTCCATTGCGCTTTACAATTTGAAATAACAATAACAAACTGGGTGATAACAGTCATAGAGGTAGGAAGGCCCTGCTCGCAAGCTTACAATCTATAGGGAAATAGGCATATGTACACAAGGAAAGGTGCTATCTATTGCATAGAATGAGAAGACATGTGAGGATATGTGTGGACTGTACAGAGTGGATGTAATTTGATAGGAAGGTTTATGAAAGTTATGTGGGCGGTTCAGGAATTTGATACGCTTGCCTAAAGAGGTGAGTTTTGAGGGAACGCTTGAAGGTTTGGAGACTAGAGGAGAGTCTTATTGTGCGTGGTAGGGCATTCCACAGAGTGGGTGCAGCCCGATGAAAGTCCTGCAGTCGTGAGTGGGAGCGAGTAATGAGTGTGGATGAGAGACGCAGGTCTTGTGAAGAGCGAAGAGGTCGGGTTGGGAGATATTTTGTGATAAGCGAAGTGATGTACGTTGGTGTAGTATGGTTAATAGCCTTGTGTGTGAGTAAAAGTATTTTATATTGAATGCGGTAGAGTACAGGTAACCAATGGAGGGACTGACAGAGCGGATCTGCAGACGATGAACGTCTAGCGAGGAAGATAAGCCTCGCCGCAGCATTCAGAATAGATTGTAGTGGGGAGAGTCTCGTTTTGGGAAGACCAGTTAGGAGACTATTGCAATAATCAATGCGGGAGATAATGAGAGCGTGGATTAGAGTTTTAGCAGTGTCTTGTGTAAGGTATGGTCGTATTTTGGATATGTTTTTTAGATGCATGTAACATGATCTTGAGACAGATTGAATGTGGGGAACAAAGGACAGATCAGAGTCAAGGATGACACCTAGGCAGCGAGCTTGTGGGGTAGGGTAGATAGTCGAGTTTTCAACAGTGATAGAGATATCAGGTTGGTACCTACTATTGGCCGGTGGAAATATAATTAACTCTGTCTTTGAAATATTAAGTTTGAGGTGGCGAGATGTCATCCAGGATGAGATGGCAGAAAGGCATTCAGTGACCCGGCACAGTACAGATAGGGACAAGTCAGGGGAGGATAGGTAGATTTGAGTATCATCTGCGTACAGATGATACTGAAAACCAAAAGAGCTGATTAGTTTACCAAGAGATGAGGTATAGATAGAGAAAAGCAGAGGACCCAAGACTGAGCCTTGCGGTACTCCAACTGAAAGAGGTAGCGAAGAGGAGGTAGATTCAGAGAAGCGAACACTGAAGGAGCGATTAGATAGGTACGATAGGAACCAAGAAAGGGCTGTGTCTTTAAGACCTAGGGATTGTAGTGTCTGTATGAGAAGAGAGTGGTCTGCAGTGTCAAATGCAGCAGATAGATCTAGAAGAATAAGTAGTGAGTAGTGGCCTTTAGACTTCGTAGTGACCAAATCATTAACCACTTTAGTCAGTGCTGTCTCTGTGGAATGTTGGGAACGGAAGCCTGACTGAAGTGGGTCCAACAAAGTGTATAGCCCAGTACTCACGGGCCGATCAAGGAGAGATGCGTGCTGAGCGAACCGCTCAGCACACATCTCTCCTGCCGCTCAGCACAGCGCGATCTGTGCTGAGCGTGCGGGGGGAGACGGGGGGGCCGCTCACTTCACCCAGCGGGTGAAGTGAGCGACCCGCTAGATTGGCCTGCATGCAGGCCAATCTAGCAGCGGCGATAGCGATGTGCGGGGCCGCGCATCGCTATCGCCGAGGGGGCTACACACGGAGCGATCCTGCCGATATTCTAAGCAATCTAGTCAGATTGCTTAGAATATCGCTCCGTGAGTACCCCCCTTATGAGTTAAGAAAGTGTGTGAGTCGAGTGTAGGCAAGTCTCTCAAGTAGCTTAGAGAGACAAGGGAGCTGAGAGATAGGGCGGTAGTTTGAGAGAGCATTAGGGTCAGAATTTTGTTTTTTTTAAATGGGAGTAATCACTGCATGCTTGAAGAGTGAAGGAAAAATACCAGTAGAGAGAGAGAGATTACAGATGTTAGTTAAGGTAGGGATGAGCACCAGAGACAGAGCTTTACTTATTTGTGAGGGTAAAGGATCAAGAGGAGAGGTAGTAGAGAAGCAGGATGAGAAGAGTGATGATACTTCATCTTCATTTGTGGGATCAAATGAAGAAAGAGTGCCAGAGGGTTCAGGTAAAGAACGGAGCAGGTCACTGGCTGCCGAAGAGCATACCATTTCATCTCGGATCTTATCAATCTTCTCCTTGAAGTAGGAAGCAAGATCCTGTGCCTTGATAGTGGCTGGTGGGGTAGGTGCGGGAGGATTCAGAAGTGATTTAAATGTATTAAAGAGTCGTTTGGGGTTAGAGGCTTGAGCAGAGATAAGAGTTTGGAAATATGTTTGTTTGGCAGTGTCCAGGGCATTTTTATAAGAATGGTAGACTGTCTTATATGTGAGGAAGTCACTTGAAATACGAGATTTACGCCACTGACGTTCAAGTTTTCGTGTGAGTTTTTGTAGTTGTCTTGTTAATTTGGAGTGCCTACGTGGAGTGTGATGGGTAGAGTCTCATTAAGGTGTGATACAGCCATCTCAGGAGAGGTGAATGCAGAAATAGGTGAAAGCAGTTGTTGGAGTGAAGTGGAAAGTTCTTGTAGATTAATTGTGTTAATATTTCTGCGGGTTTGAGGAAGATTGGAGAACTTCCGCAACACAGGGTTTGAATTAACAGAGGAGAGCATGCAGGTGATAAGGTTGTGATCTGAGAGGGGGAAAGGAGTGTTAGTGAGTTCAGAGATGGAGCATAGTCTGGTGAATACTAGATCAAGGCAGTGGCCCGCCTGATGAGTAGAGGAGTCAGTCCATTGGGAGAGGCCAAGAGAGGAGGTTAGAGAGAGTAGTTTGGAGGCATGCGCAGCAGATTTTGGACAATCAATAGCAATATTGAAATCACCCATGATAATGGTGGAGATGTCAGAGGATAGGAAGTGAGGGAGCCAGGCAGAAAAATCTTCCAAAAATTGTTTTGGATGCCCAGGTGGGCGGTAGATAGCTGCAACACGCAGAGAGAACACATTTGGTGAGTTTTGATCACAAATGTATGGAAAAGATAGGTGTCTCACCTACCATAGACTTTTACTCCAGAGATATGACTATAAAAAATGATTAGAATAATTCAAAGAAGATATTTCTAATATATTAGTATTTTTCATATACTTTATATAGTCAAAACTCTGACATATACATTAGCATAACAGGAAAGGCTCTGCCTAACCTGCTTCACCCCACCGCACGTCACTGAGCTATAGATACTGTATATATATATATATATATATATATATATATACACAGTATCAGTATATATATGTAGAGAGAAAGAGGCACCGAGAGGGTGGGGTGTACTAATTACCTGAGTATACCTGTACTTAAGGCCGGCGCAATCTTCCCAGTGATATCTTCAGAAAGATGGTATACACACACATTCAATATTGTATCAAATATATACTGTATATAACTGGCAGACTTACCTGGCTCTGTGTGTAAGGTAAATCTAGCCTTTAGCTGGTAAAATTAAAGGGAGGTAAGTCTGTTGACCATTTGCATCAGCATTAAAAAAAAGTTCTACAACAAACTGAAAGTAAGTTTCAGAATGCGTAACCTGACCATAAAATGATACTTATGGGGGTGTGGGGTCCTTTGGTTGCTTTGGTGTGGGTCTCACAATGTTCTATGCAAGTCCTGCTCACAGAAGTTTCAGCGTTAGGTTGAATGTCTTTTTTTTTCTTTAGAATGTTTAGATGCTATAATGAACAACATAATCCTATAAATCTTAGAAACTGGGATAAAGAACATATTATGTGACAAAGTATATAGAAGCTGTTTCAGTGATCCCTATGTGCATTCATTTGAATATAACTGCATACTCAGAAATTATCTCCACAAGCCTGAAGCCCGCATAGATTCCCCCCCCCCCCCTGCCCCCATCCACAGGTGTCTGGATAAGTAGGGAATTTCCTTGTAGTGAGCTGCTAATAGACTTGCCACAATTGCTGACTACTTCACACCTCCCTAACACATAACCACTAATGCCACTAGGTTTTTCCACAGAACATATGAGGGCACAACATAAAAAGCTCCCATATGGCCCAGTTTTTCCAGGACAGCCTTAGTCTGTGCCTAAAGAAGTATATTGGTAATTTAAATGTTAATTTTAGTACAACAGAATACTGATGCATCTTAGTGCAGTCAGTTGAGGAAGATAGTTTCCTATAGCTGTTTAACCGTATTCTCTACTCCAAATTTAGCAAAATCCTTATCACATGGAAGTTGTATTCTCTGCAGGAGACACAAACATAAGAATAGTATAAAAGTTATAGAAAAGTGGTATGTTTGCTTTGAATTGTTTTTAGCTTCAAGTTCTCAACTCACGGAGGTAGTACCCTAAAGTATAGTATTAGTAACTAAGGGTTACACAAGAGTTGTGTATCTACATGTAACAATGATCACCATGGGCAACTAAATCCATAAAACCTTTGTTTACTCCATTAGAAATAAATAATAATAATAATAATAATAATAATACATAGTTGGTTGCCATAGATATCCAGGTCCATTGCAATGAAAAAGCCTAAGCAGTGACACAGAATAGCAATATTTGTGTGTGTACGGTATTGCACAATCCTGTTTGCTTTCATGCAAGAATACATAGAGGATAACAAAATATTAGGCATATCTGGCCTGGATTTTGTAAAATATGTTGCATTTCAATGCATGTGTTTCAAAAATGACAGTAGCTAATTGGTTGGTACTTTGAAGCAGATGTATTAAGCCTGAAGAAGTGATAAAGCAGTGATAAGTGGAAGGTGATAACACACCAGCCATTCAGCTCCTTTCATTTTTCAAATCCGTAATGATTGGCTGGTGTGTTATCACCTTCCACTTATTACTATTTTATCACTGCTTTATCACTTCTCCACGCGTAATAGATCTGCCACTTTATCTCTCTTTACTTTATCTCTCACCAAGGTTTGATAAATCTCCAACTACATATAAAATCCTTAAGTGTGGAGTGGCATGGCTGTAAACCATACGTATTCCCAAATTCCTTAATTCCAACTATTTCTTTCTAGCTGATGGACTATCGGAAAGGGCTGTAGAAATCATCCTGTCTGTTACCTTGTGTGTGCTCTCTGTTATACTTCTTGTGGCAGCAATCTATGCTTTTGCAAGGTAAGTACTTTTTGCAGTCAGTTTTACAATTACTATTGATTCTGCATTTTTATCTGCTTCATAGATTTGTACATGTTGACTGAAATGCTCTACAAAAATAATAGACTTAATAATTAAAATAAGAATTAGGTTCAGTGTGGCTGAACAAGAATATGATGATTTGTGTGTGAATGCAGTAAACGTGCATACACACGGTGCGATGCAACCTCACGATTTTGACTATATAGTCAAAATTGTAAGGAAAGTTTGTGCAAACTGCACCATGTGTACTCAGCTTGCGATACCGGTGTGCACTCCCGTGGGGTCGGCATCGCAAGAAAATATACAGTAGACTGTGCAGGCAAGGCAATCTTGACTATGGGGGTAATTCAGATCTGATCGCAGCAGCAAATTTGTTAGCTAATGGGCGGGGGGGGGGGGCAGATATAACATGTGTAGAGAGAGTTAGATTTGGGTGGGTTTTGTTTCCGTGCAGGGTAAATACTGGCTGCTTTATCTTTACAATGTAATTTAGATTTCAGTTTGAACACACCCCACCGAAATCTAGCTCTCTGTGCACGTTATATCTGCCCCCCCCCCCCCCCCAGCAGTGTACATGGTTTTGTCCATTAGCTAACAAATTTGCTGCTGCAATCAGATTTGAATTAGGCCCAGTATTGTGTACAATCTACTACATAGTATAGTCAAAATTGGCACATAATCAAAATCTTACTTAGTCAAAATCTCAAGTAAAGATAATCAATATCGGTGGTTCAGGGATCCAGGGAGATCAGGGGAAATCGAAAAGTCAAAATCGGAGACACAGTAGTCAATATCTCACTGTGTGTATGCACCTTTAAAGAGCTCTTTAATTTACAGGCTGCGTAAGCTCCTGGATGCCGTAGGAAGGCAGGTTATCTGAGCGTTAGAGGGTGAGGTACTGGTATGGGGGGTAATTTAGAGTTGATCGCAGCAGCAAATTTGTTAGCAGTTGGGCAAAACCATGTGCACTGCAGGGGGGACAGATATAACATTTGCAGAGAGAGTTAGATTTGGGTGGGTTATTTTGTTTCTGTGCAGGGTAAATACTGTCTGCTTTATTTGTACACTGCAATTTAGATTTCAGTTTGAACACACACCAACCAAATCTAACTATCTCTGCACATGTTAAATCTGTCCCCCTGCAGTGCACATGGTTTTGCCCAACTGCTAACAAATTTGCTGCTGCAATCAACTCTGAATTAGCCCCATGGCACACATATGTAGTAACTCATTGCAACCAATTACGTTTGCTTGCATAAGCTTTCTTTTATAATCAAAACTAATTGTTGATTGATTGGTTGCTACTTGCTATGGGATTCTGCATGATTGGGCTTTGTTAGTCAATAACCCCCATGGTGAAAAGTAACTACAGTAGATCAAAGTAAGTGATGTAAGAAGAAACCATTGTGAATATGGGAAGAATGTAATGCACAGCCTGCAGTGACATGGCATCTACTGTAATGAGTGCTTGGAAAGTAAGCACAGGTCATTTGTTGTTATAAAATTAATAAAAGAAGTAGCAGAGATGACATTATGTCAAGGTAATAGTCACATCTATATATCCTGTATTTGTCCGGGGAAGGGGTGGGGAGGCGTAAGATTTGAAATTGTATACATTGGTCATCATATGACTACAGAGGTAATGCACAGCACAACACACGCACACATGCTGTATGCCACTGCCACAGTACATGTTATCATCTCATGCAATGTATCAAAAGGTTTGTGTCATTGACTAGAAATGCAAAATGTATATATTTCTTTGTTTAGGATTAGGCAGAAACAGAAAGAAGGCGGAACATATTCTCCACGAGATGCAGAAATTATTGACACCAAATTCAAGCTAGACCAATTGATCACAGTGGCAGACTTGGAACTGAAGGATGAGAGATTAACACGGTAAGCATACTCATTTGACAAAACAGTAGTCCAAAAGGTCACCAGCCATGACCCCACCATGGCCTTTACTTGTTTGGAAGTGTTTGTCCTGCCCTTATTTACACAGGTCAGTGATATCTTCTTTCAAAGGTTGTCTTCAAACACTCACAATTAGAGTCTAGCTAGAGCCAGAACCATACTCAAATTAATTTAGTCACCGCAACAAAACTGTAATTTTATTTTTCACATATATGTATGAAGAGTACTATTTTTAACTGACTGAGTATGGTATCACCATACATGTGTACTAACTGCATAATAAAATTACAGAACCACCACTTGCTGTATTTAAACCCTTTATAGCCTGCAATTAAAAGTCACTTTTACCCATGATGCAGTAGGATTAGTCGATACTGTAAAATCACAGTTTCAGAAAAGCATAGTATTTATCTAAGTTTTCTATACACCATAACGACCAGAACAGCCATATAGTAGCTGAGCAATCTAATACAACTTATACTACAGGTGTTGATACAAGATCAGATCCTGTCTTGGCAAAAGTGAACAAAGTGGAATAAATTACTATGGTCTGCCAATGACCTCTCCCATGGTTAAATAGTAGTCACTAGCTCATTGGCATATGTGGCATATCATTCATTGGGTGTTATGGGTTATATTTGCTATGATATTACACAAGCATTTGATGTTCATTCATGGAATTTTATAGATACAGTATCAGTCATATTATTATCCATATTGATCAAAACCCTACATACTACCAAACAGACTTGACAGTCTTCTCCCACAAGAGGAAAACATGATTTTCCTCTTGTGATCTTCATTGTCTAGGTTGACATGCATTAGGTCAAGCCCATATGGTTGACATGCATTAGGTCGACATAGACAAAATGTCAACCTATGAAAGGTTGACACAGGAAAAGGTCAACAGGTTCAAAAGGTCGACACAAAAAATGTTCGACACACCATGGGGGATATTCAATTTGGCCTGAAGAGACATCGGGAGTAAAACCCCCCAATGTTTCTTCGGGTGCTGCGGTCGGGCTATTTAATTAGCTCGGCAGGTAAAACCTGCTTTTTCATCCGTAAACACACAGGTTCAGTCAAACCTGTGTGTTTTCGGGTGAAATAGCCCCGCATTTTGCTTCGCCTGCCGGAGGCAGGCGAATCAAAACCCCCGATAAGCCGTGGCACGCGCCGGCTTATCGGGGCCAATTAAATAGCCCCCGGCGGCGATACTTATGACCCTGCACCATCGGGACAAATTCAATAACTCAGCATGTTTTTATTTCTTTGGTGTCATTTTCACTGTCGGAGCACAGGGAACCCCAAGTAGTGTACCTACCGCTGCGCTTGGCATAGGTTACTATTCCTAGTTGTAGTCCACGTGTATGGTAAAGTCTGAAAAGGTGTAAAAAAAAAAAGCAAAAAAACCCTTAAAAAGTTGTGTCGACTTTCGACATGTGTTAACCATATGTATGTCAACCATTGCCATTTGAACCTGTTAACCTTTTGTACCTGTCGACCTTTTTCATAGGCTGACATTTTGTAAGTATCAACATAATGCATGCCAACCATATGTGGTCGACCTATGGACTGTCGACCTATACATTGGAACCCCGGCATCAGTATGAAATGAATGTGACTATGATCATATATTTTACATATCTAGTGAATCCAGGGTGTATTATATGTGACATTGGGTCCATTATTCATTACCTTTACAGTGAAGAAATAGTAAAAAAAAAATATTTATGGGGCAACACTAATGTTTACCTCTTGCTTATAACCTTTAAAAGGTATTAAGTGACATGTTAAACACTCTTCAAGAACCTTCCTCTGAACATATTAGTCCTGCTTCATGACCACCTATTGGAAAGGTCATTTCCAGGGCTCTGAGTCATTGACTTCTAATAGATCAGACTAAGCGGGGTTAATGTTGAGGAATGATACAGAACACAGTTATTTGGACAAGAACCTGGTGGGTTGTTAAGAATCTCCTTTCCTGTGAGTAACCACACAAGGCCACCTTTACTAAACGATACAGGTTTACAAGAGTGACATGTTCAACTTCTTGTTTATATTAAGAAAGTAGCACAAGTTACATGATTTAAAACTGTAGGGCTAGTATAGATTATATTTATTAACATTATTTTATATACACACTATGCAGCAATTTACAGAGACTATTTTAGCCGTTTACATCAGTCCCTGCCTCAGTAGAATATATAATCTATATTCCCTACAACATGGACACACACATATACACTAGGATTCATTTTATTTTTGTCAGAAGCTAATTCACCTATCAATATGTTTTTGGATTGCGTACCCGGAGGAAACCCACTCAAACACAGGGAGAATATATAAACTCCATACAGACAGCACCTTAGTGGGAATTAAACTAGATATAGACAAATCTAAAAATAATTATGAGAGTGTCCATGTTACCTGCCACCCAGCTAAGTGTAACAGATCCATCAGAAACAGGCCTCTCTTCTATGTATGCACAACTCATCACACGGAGGATGAGATACACGCCAACTAAACTCCCATAAGTCAGGGCTGTTCCATGCACTTGCTTTGTCGCCACCCGGTTCCCGCCCCTGAAACACACATTTGCATCTGTAGATTTGCTGAATGGTGATACTCACCATTTGCATCTGTGCACAAACATCTATCTTACTCGGGATTGGCCCCTAAATGTGGACACTATATGCATTTTTTGCTATAATATTTTACAATAGAGTTCTTTTAATATCCATATATGTGCAATCAAGTAACAGATGTATTGCTGATCAAAATGATCCATTTTCATACCCATTTTCTGGTAATACTTAACAATAGGGCAAACAATAAATCTATCTCCTATACAGGGGTATAACTACCAAATAGAGGACCCATAGCAGAAGTCTGAAGAAACTCAACAGTCTAGTGTGTGTCCACCACATAAATGACTTACTCCTCAGGAGGCCCGCACTGCTCTTTTCAGAATGCATGGGGTTTTGGCTGCTGTATAATAAGGAGGAAGCCTAAAGTGAGGTTCTACTGTACAAGCACCAACCCCAACTCAAGGCCTGGCAGACTCTTACAAGGGCCCTCATTCCGAGTTGATCGCTCGCTAGCTGCTTTTAGCAGCAGTGCAAATGCTAAGCCGCCGCCCTCTGGGAGTGTATCTTAGCTTAGCAGAAGTGCGAATGAAAGGTTCGCAGAATTACTACAAAAAAAGATTGTGCAGTTTCAGAGTAGCTTGAGACTTACTCCTAGCTAGCGATCACTTCAGTCTGTTTAGTACCTGTTTTGACGTCACAAACACGCCCTGCGTTCGGCCAGCAACTCCCCCGTTTCCCCAGCCACTCCTGCGTTTTTATCGGGCACGCCTGCGTTTTTACACACACTCCCCGAAAACGGTCAGTTACCACCCAGAAACACCCACTTCCAGTCAATCACTCACCGATCAGCAGTGCGACTGAAAAGCGTCGCTAGACCTTGTGTGAAACTGCATAGTTTTGTGTGAAAGTACGACGTGCGTGCGCACTGCGCACCATACACATGCGCAGAAATGCCGCTATTTGACCTAATCGCCGTGCTGCGACTGAAAGCAGCTAGCGAACAACTCGGAATGACCCCAAATGTCACCAGCTGTAAATCAAGCCCCTTAATAGCCACATGGGCTTCTGTGTGGTAGTTACACCCCTGATCTATACAAATTGCAATATACATCCCTACTAATTTATATGATCTGACTATAAATTATGTATTAAATATTAAATGTGTTTTATATATATATATATATATATATATATACTGTAGATAGTCATAATAGTAATCCACATTTGTAATTGTTGATGAATCTTTACTTCCAGATATTCTTCATTTTTCTTTAGACGCAAGGACATATATGTTATACAGTAAGTCAGTAATGGGTTGTTTGTGTGCAGTTATATCCACAGTGCCCATGCAGCTTTGTATTTCCATCAGGTGTTTGCCAGTTGAGGCTAACCCAAGATGGGAACACAAGACTTTCTTGTTGGTAGTATATGGTTAAGGAGACCACATACCTTATATCATGGAAATAGAGTATCCTTTTAAATATCAACCATATTAATTATCATTTAGTGTAGAGACATATTATGCAACATTACATTAACCATATACTATGCAATATTTTACATGCCTGTATTAAACCTGCAGTAGTGTACTAATGCTTGTGGAATTACTGTATAAATACAGTACTGTGACCTTCATCAGACCAACATCTGTCCAAAACAGAACATTTTCCACAAACCATTTTCTCTTTTACATAGAGTGTCTTCATAATCTCCTTCACTCTAAAGACTTCAGATATATTACAAGTTAGAAAAGTAAAAAAAATATATTTTTAACTTCAATAATTTTTATTGAGAAATTTGCAAACAGCGGGGTACAGAAAAAATAAGTGGAGGTGGGGTGGGGATGGGAAGGGGAACAGACACAGGGGAAGAAAAAATTGAATATACACAGATACAGTATAAAAAAATATCACAAATTGAAATATATGGAGACATCAGTGAGACATAGTATACAAAGTGAACAGAATGTCCACTACTTATCTCTCAAGAAAAGCAACAGACAAAAACCAGAGAACAAATACAATTACGAGGGTATAAATATATGAAAGAAGTACTGTACATTAAGAGGAGGAAGCTTCATTTAGACTAAACTGTAAAGAGGAAGTCTTAGAAGAATGTGGTAGCAATACCGCTCCCTCTCCATCAGTAGTGTATTCGTGCCAAGACCTCCACTTCACAAGAGGACAAGAGATCAAGGAAGAATAAAGTATATTCTCTGTTTCCATAAGGAAATTAAAGTGTATCTTGTGAAAAACCTTTATAACCGGGGCGGGGGCGGATTGTTTCCAAACCTGGGCTACAGTAGCCCTTGCTGCAATAAGAATATGTCCCAGTCAATATTTATGATACATCAGAACCTCAGGTGGGTAAATATGTAGCAAACCTAATAAAGGTGATGGACTAAGGGACAGGTTTAGGACTTTATTAATTAATTCAGAAACCCCTAGCCAGAATTCTTGTAACCGAGGGCAGGACCAAAAAACGTGGGCCCTCATTCCGAGTTGTTCGCTCGCAAGCTACTTTTAGCAGCTTTACACACGCTAAGCCGCCGCCTACTGGGAGTGAATCTTAGCTTCTTAAAATTGTGAACGAAAGATTCGCAATATTGCGAAAAGACATCTCTGTGCAGTTTCTGAGTAGCTCGAGACTTACTCTGCCAGTGCGATCAGTTCAGTGCTTGTCGTTCCTGGTTTGACGTCACAAACACACCCAGCATTCGTCCAGACACTCCTCCGTTTCTCCAGCCACTCCCGCGTTTTTCCCAGAAACGGTAGCGTTTTTTCCCACACGCCCATAAAACGGCCTGTTTCCGCCCAGAAACACCCACTTCCTGTCAATCACATTACGATCACCAGAACGAAGAAAAAACCGTGAGTAAAATTCCTAACTGCATAGCAAATTTACTTGGCGCAGTCGCAGTGCGCACATAGCGCATGCGCACTAAGCGGAAAATCGCTGCAATGCGAAGAAATTTACCGAGCAAACAACTCGGAATGACCCCCGTGAAACAAAGGACCTATTTCTCCACAACTCCGCCAACAGAACTATGATCAGGAAAGCCAAAAGGTATGCAATCTCTCCGGGGTTAGATATAGCCTATTCAAAAGTTTAATGTGCATCTCCGTATGGTTCAAACATCTAGACATATGGAAAGCCAAATCATATATACGGCCCCATTGTGCGTCAGACATCGAAATATCCAGATCCTTTTACCATCGGAGCTGCGCATAAGACTTCTGGGAAGGAACCATCTGAATAAGCACATCATACCAAAAGGAAATATCCCTCGAAGAGGAGCTTAATGACATACGTGATAAAACGGACTGAGTTATGGGACAGGAAGCATGCCTAGGTTTGTGTAAACTGTTAAACCAATGTCCAATTTGAAGATAGCAATACATTTCTATAGAAGGGAGTGAAAATCGTTCTTGCAGTTGGGAAAATTTTATAAAAGACACCTCCATCAAGAATATCACCTAGGGTTCGGATCTGGCAAGAGGTGCAAGATGAGAGTTTTAAATTAGGAATACATTTAACAATTGCATCTAAAGAAAGAGCAGCATATGGAAAAGTGTAACCGGGATGTTTAGAAGTTAGACTGTCCCATACCCATAAAGAAGAAGCAGTAGAGGGAAGTAAGGATAGTTGGAGTGGTCTCGGATGCTTAGGGGTACGCAAAAGGTCATCTAGTGGATAGTCAGAGCAGACAGTTTTATCAATGCGTACCCAGGTAGAAGTGGAGGAAGGACACCTCCAATATTTAAGAGATGCTAAGAGGCAAGCTTCTTGATAAAGATTTATATCCGGGAGTGAGAGACCGCCGTGATTTTTAGATAAGGTCATCCTTTTACAGGTCAACTTAGGAGGGTGAGATTTCCAGATATATTTAGTAAGCAGAAGTTTGCACTTATCCCTATATTGTTTCGGAAATGTAAATGGTATAGTTCGAAAGAGATACATAAGCTTGGGCAATAAAGTCATTTTAAACGCCGCTAATCAACCCAGGCATGAGATTTCATATGACATCATAGAAGATGTGAGAGACTGAAGAGCTGCAAGAAGAGGAGGTATATTTATGTCAAAGAGAGAGGAAGTGGAAGAGGAAATATGAATCCCGAGATATTGGAGGGACTCAGATCTCCAGTTATAAGGATAGTGAGAACGTAAAGTGGCTATAAGAGAGTCAGGTAAGTTAATAGGGAGAGCATCCGTCTTTGTAGTATTCAATTTATAAAAAGAAACGTCACTGAAGCTAGTTAAAATGTTTAGAGGGCCGGGAAGAGAAGAGGAAGGGTGGGAGACAGAAAGAAGTACATCATCAGCAAAGAGATATCATTTATGTGAGGTCTCGCCTCGAATCAAACCAGGAAAGTTTCCCTCAGATCTAATTTTAGCCGCTAAGGGCTCCATCACTAGCACCAAAATTAAGGGGGAGAGAGGGCACCCTTGACGTGTGCCATTAGAGATAGGGAACATGTCCGACAGGAAGCCATTACTAAATAACCTAGCTGTAGGGGAGATGTACAATGCTAACATAGAGGTCAAAATTTGATCACAGAAACCCATTGTAGTCAAAACTGTGCACATATATAGCCAGTTTAACCTATCAAATGATTTCTCAGCATCAAGAGAAAGCAATAGAAATCCCTGTCCATCAGAAAGAGAGTCAAGCAAATTAAAAACCCTTCGGGTATTGTCTGAGATTTGCCTGCCGGGCACGAACCTGACTTGGTCTGGGTGTATCAAGGAGGGCAGGCAAGTATTAATAAGGGATGCTATCAGTTTAGCATAAATTTTGACATCCCCAGTCAACAGGGCGATTGGGCGATAATTATAACATTGAGTTGGGTCCTTCCCTGGTTTGGGGATTGCAATTATATGTGCATCCAGCATTTCTGGGGGGAAGGAACCCACGCGCGTTACCTAATTGAATAGGGATGTCAAAGTAGAGAAGAATACAGTATTGACGGAGACGTAAAAATCATTAGTGAAGCCATCGGGCCCCGAGGCTTTGTTTTTAGGAAAAGATTTAATTACCATTTCTATTTCCTGTGTAGACCACGGAGCATTAAAGTATCAAGCTGAGAAGGAGTGAGAGTGGGGAGATGAACAGAAGAAAGAAAAGATTGTACAGTTGCAGAAGTGGGTTGCGGAGTAGACGAATCAGAGCTTAGATTGTATAATTGGGCATAGTAAGTTCGCAAATTGATTAGCTATATCAAGAGGATTCGCTAATTTAGATCCTGCCGGGGGGAAAATATGTTTAATTCTATTCTGAGCTTGTTGGGCGCATAGTTTACGTGCCAGCATCTTCCCTGATGTGTTACCTATCAAATAAAACTTCTGGCGCAGTCTTTTAAGAGCAGCTTGCGTTTTAACCATGAAGAGTTTTTGTAGTTGAATATGAATCTCTTAGAGCTTTAGTAGGGTGAGATTTATTCCGATCTTCAAGATCTTTGAGTTTGGTTTCTAAATTGGCCAGTTGTTGCATATATCGCTTTTTAAGAGTGGCACCAGCTTTAATAGCCGCTCCTCTGGTTACAGATTTAAAATCACACCAGAAGTTTAAAATTGAAGTGTCAGAAGAGGTATTTGTCTCAAAATATACAGAGATGGAGTCAGATATAATTTTCCTTGCTAAAGGTCAGTTAATAAATGTGGAAAGAGGTGCCATGGTCTAGGGGGAATGTGAGTATCAGAGATATGCCATCTCCAAAGCAAAGGGGCATGGTCCAAGCAAGATATGGGTAGGATATCTAGAGAACAAGAATGTTGGAAGGTCCATTTATCGCAAAGAATAAGGTTTATACAGAAATAGGAATTATGGACCGGAGAGAAGAACATATAGTCCCTTCCGTCGAGGTCTGGATCCTCCACACATCATGCAAATCAAATTCCGTGAGGAAATTGCGAAATGCCACGGAGGGACCTATGCGCGATTTGGAGGAGGCTGAAGCAGGTGGAGGTGTCCTATCAAAATTTATATCAACTACTAAATTAAAGTCTCCTAAGAGAATTAACAAACCAGCTCGGACCTTCTGAATTAATAAACAGAGCTTCCTTAGAAAAGCAACTTGATTCAAGTTGGGGGCATAAAGGGACACAATAGTAACAAGTTTATCCTCTAGTAACCCCGTGAGAATAAGAAAGCGGCCTGTCTTATCAGCAATTTGTGAATGCAAAACAAAAGAGACAGAATTGCAGAATAAAATGGCTACCCCATTTATTTTAAAAGGGCCGTTGGCGAAGTAACCCATTGGGAATGTTTGATCTTCCAATACCGGGGGGCCTAATAAAGAGAAATGAGTTTCCTGGAGGGCCACGGCCTTTTGTGTATAAAAAGAGGACAAAGCTAGTCTGCACTTATTTGGAGAATTAAAACCTTTAACATTGAGAGAAAAAAGTCTAACCATCGTATAGTAAGCAGCAAATAGCGCATAAACTGATGGGATCCGGTCTGAAGATCGACAGTATCTAGGTCGACAATGTTTAGGTCGACCACTGTAGGTCGACAGTCACTAGGTCGACATGGATGGAAGGTCGACAGGGTTTCTAGGTCAACATGTGCTAGGTCGACAGGTCTAAAGGTCGACATGAGTTTTTTCCATTTTTTTTCTTTTTTTGAATTTTTTCATACTTAACGATCCATGTGGACTACGATTGGAACGGTAATCTGTGCCGAGCGAAGCGGTAGCGGAGCGAAGGCACCATGCCCGAAGCATGGCGAGCGAAGCGAGCCATGCGAGGGGACGCGGTGCACTAATTTGGGATCCCGGTCACTCTACAAAGAAAACATCAAAAAAATCCTCATGTCGACCTTTAGACCTGTCGACCTAGAAACCCTGTCGACCTTCCATCAATGTCGACCTAGTGACTGTCGACCTACAGTGGTCGACCTAAACATTGTCGACCTAGATACTGTCGATTTGATGAACCACACCCAAACTGATATCCCGGGAGGGGGGGGGGGCAATCAGGAAAGACAGCAGGGGTAGAAAAAAAGAGGCATGAAGAGAAATGGAGAAAAGAGAAAAAAAGGGGGCACGAGGGAGAAGAAAAATCCAAAAAGATCCAGCGTATTGGAACTACATTGCTACTGTTGGGGAAAAAATACAGTAGAGTAGATGGGGATGGGGGGGGGGGGCAACAACATTCCATCCAGGGTCAATCTGGACATAAACAACTTTCACAAAAACATATGGAGGAATAGATAATAATGGTAGCTAATTCAAATGTAAACAAATTTAAATTAGCAGCATAAATCAGCACAATATAAACAAACAAACATTGATATATTATCAGAACTTAAGCGAGAATTAGTGAAAACATTGAAGACACTGACAATATACAAGAAATCAAATACAGGTGAACCAACACAGTAACTCACGGAACTCGTCCAAGATGTTTCAACTGTCTCCGAAAGATGTCCAGCAGAAAAAAGAAGGTAATCTAACTGAACCTAAATACAGTAGTAGGGATATCACTCAGAAAGAAAGTCAGGTAGTAGACCATTCAGGTTGAGGCAGAGTACATCGGACAGGGGCTGCGGGAAGTTTCACCAAAATATTCCAGTCCGCAAACAACTTCACTCCAGCAACCAGATCAAAGACGACATTCGAAGCAGTTTCACTAGAAATCCCCACCTGTATGGTATATCGTGAGCTTGCAGGGCAGCAGTGACTGGAGCTAATAGTCTCCGCTTGGAGATAGTGTATGCAGAGAAGTCTGGGAAAAGTTGCAAGACTCCCAAGACGTCAGAATCCTCCACATCCCGAGCGGCACGTAAGAGACTTTCCTTGTTAGTGAAAAAGTGGACTCTAAGTAGAGTGTCTTTAGGGAAGGGAGATGACTAGGACCTCGGTCTGGGAAGACAGTGGATCCGGTCAATCAGTAGGTCTTTGAAACAAGGACGTTGCGTAATCCAGTAATTCTGAGTTAGATACAGAGTCAGGAATCCCGCGTATTTTAATATTATTCCTGCGCGAACGTTCCTCTATATCCGCTATTTTATCCTTGGACGCTTCCATTTAGACCTGCTGGTGGTCATGGGCATTTATAAGATCATTGTATGAGGAAACTAGCTCTTACATTTTGGGTTCCAAATAATCAGTTCTGTCACCGATAGCAGTCAACTCCACTTTAACCTCTCAGATAGCAGCAGTTAAGTCTTGAGATAGATCTGATTTAAAAGCCGCCAAGACGTGACAGAGAGTCTTTACCGGGTCAGTAGAGTTAGGGTCAATTCCCAGTACAGAGAGCAAATGAGTCTTCTCCAATCGGCCAGGACTAGCAATGGAGGAGGAGGCCAGTATCCCAAGGGCTACGGGTGAGGATCGCGGCAGTTTCTGACTAGGAAAAGAAACAGGCGGTGGTAATGACCCCTTAGACTTGGTAGGTGGCATAATAGCAGAGAGAGAGAGAGCACTAGAATGAAAACGTTCAAGCAGGCAACAATTTTCTTCAGCGGCAGATGATTAAAGGAGACGGAATAATGTCGGTTCTACTGAAATAGAATGTCCTGAGCACATAAACCCTGGGTGGACATGTAAGGCAGTGTGTCACATTACTTTCTTACTGCAGCTTGACGCTTCATCACAAAATCACATATACCAAGGATATAGACTGCAGGATAAATCATACAGCACAGTCAGGGCCGGTGCAAGGATTCTAGGCGCCCTAGGCAAAGCTATACAATACTGCCCCTGCCTCACCCGATACCCTCCCCCCAGCTGATACAGATGGAGCCATGCTCTTCTATGCCGTAATGCATACGCACGTGCGCACGCATCGCGGCATAATGTGAAGATGCTGCACTGCGACTGGCCACAGCGGGCATTCACTCCATAGGCTTTTATGGTGTGCACAGCAATGATGAGCGTGGCTACATCTGTACGAGGTATATCAGGACACCTCTGTATGCGGGATGCGGTCAAGATGCCGTCGGACGGAATCGCGGCGGTCGAAATACCGACGCCGGAATCCCGACCGCCACAATCCCGACATATTCTCCCTCCGTGGGTGTCCACGACACCCATAGAGGGAGAATATAATAGTGTGCCGAGCGTAGCGAGGCACCGTGCCCGCAGCGTGGCGAGCGAAGCGAGCCCGCAAGGGGCTGCGTTCCGCTCACCACCCCTGTCGGGATTGTGTGGTCGGGATTCCGGCGTCGGCATTTCGACCGCCGGGATTCCGACCGGCGGCATTTAGTACTGATCCCCTGTATGCAGGCTGCAGTTGTACTCACTGATTTGAAGAGGGTCTCCCATTGGCCGTGATGTATTAACATTCTCCGTCGCGCTAATCCCCCTGTTGCCGCTGTGGAGGTGTTTCCGGCAATGTGCCAATAAAGCTATCATGAAAAATACTTCGCTCGGCGGCGTCAAGAAATACCACAATATCCCCTTGACTGTATTTCTTCTCATAGACGGCTGAGGGGATAGGTGACCGCTGTAATGTACTAACAGCTGTCACAAATTCTTACGGCTATCATTTGATGTACTGTATTTTTTTAACACGATGTTTAGCAGGCAGTAGTGTTCTTTTACATGCCTAATTTTTAACTTTTTTCTATAAAGCCCAAGGTGATTGCTGATGTTTGTATAAAAAAAATTATGTTTTTTTTTTTAACTATTAATATTTTTATCTGTCTCAATTTGTTCCTTTTTTTAAGTCCATCTGTAAGTGAACAATATTCTATCATCAAAGAAGATTCTGCTATTATATATATATATATATATATATATATATATATAGTTATCATGCAAATATTATTGTTATACATATAAGTATGTGTGTATATATATATATATATATATATATATATAATACATACACACACATATACACACACATACACAGTATCTATGAATAGCTATATTTGCACTCAATTTAGAAACTGTTACATGCATCAAAAGAACATGCATGTATCATTGTAGTGGCACTTGAGTTATAGGAAAGTAACAAACCTTTAATTGATTTTAACCACACAGTACCGGCAGCATGCTAGCAACATCTGTCTAATATGCGGGATGATCAGGCTATGGGGAGAAGGGGGGTAGGGGTGTGTGTTAAATGTGGGATGAATTGGTGGGGGGTGTAATATGAGGGAGCATGCGGGAGGCACTCGCGGAGTGTGGGGGGAATATGCAGCAGTAAATCACAGGGGGGGGGGGGGTAACATGCTGAAGGCAATCGCAGGTCACACTGAGTTTTGTATGTGTGTAATATGCGGGAGGCAATTGCAGGAGGGGGGCGGGTAGCATGTGGCAGCCAATCGCAGGAGGGTAATATACTGGATGCAATCGCAGGAGGTGGGGATGGTAAAAAGCGGGATGCAATCGCGGGAGTGGGGCAGGTAACGTGGAAGACAGTCACGGGTGGGTAATATGCGGGATGCAATCACGAGATGTAATTGCGGGAGGCGGGGGCGGGTAAAAAACAGGGTGTAATTGCACGAGGCGGGTAACATGCGAAAGACAATAGCGGGAGGCGGGGGCAGGTAAAAAGCGGAATGTAATTGCGGTAGGGGTGGCGCCAGGTAACATAGGTTACACGACACTGACTCTGACTCACCCATGCCACACAGACATCAGTTAAGCGGCTGCTGCATCCCTGAGGAGCTGAGAGAATGAACAATAAAGGAAACAATCTTTTCTCTGCAGCGTGCGGTGCCGCCCCCCAGTGGCCGGCGCCCATAGGCAGCTGCCTAAAGCTGCCTAATGGTGGCGCCGGCCCTGCGCACAGTGTAATATTGTAATATTGTAATATTCCCAGCAGAGTGAGGGAATGAGAATGAGTGGTGAAGGGTGACTCAGGGTAGAGAGCCTCAGTCCAGGTCCTGCCTAAGTCCGGGTCTCAGAATCTAAATGTTGAAGGTTGCAGGCTGTGCCAGGATCCAAAATGGCCATCTGCTATCCCTAACACTCTGCTGGGCTGAGTTCCACAGAGCCCTCACCCAGCTGCTTTGTGAAGGGCCCAGCGGTTCATGCAGTCCACTGTCTGAGGGGAGTGCCAGGGGCCCCACTGGAGGTATGTGTAGTAAGTCCGGGCCGCTGGGCGGCGCTACAGGAGGGATTTCCCGGCTCTGGAAGTCCGGCTCGGGGAAGCTCCAAAATCTAGGCCCCCGGCTTCCAGACAGCAGCTAGGCTGCAAGCCACAGGAGCATCAGAGATGTCTCCCCGTTTCCGGTGGTGCACCCCGCAGTATTCTGAGGCAGGGGAGAGGGTAGAGGAGTGGACCGGAGTGGTGGCTGGCAAATGAAAGGAGGGAAAAAGGAGGCAAGCTGCAGAGCTCCCCTCACACACGTCCTGTTCCGTGAGCAGCTAGGCCACGCCCCCAGAAAAGTAACATTTTAAGTGACCCTAATTTAAAGATACTGTGGATATAGTTTTTGTCTCCTATAAAATGATGATTAAAGTTAAGCTCTGCTTTCTAGAACGAATATGTGGCTAATACATAATTTATTCATTAATCACATGAGTTTGTAAGGAATGTATTATTTGGGGAATTGGACTCTAAAATGAAATGCTTCTAATATTGTATATTAATATTCTGCAGTTTCCTAGCCTTTGATTCATTAGGAATTTCAGTAAAAGTTAGTGTCAAGAACATACATTGACATTTTACACAAATCCCTGTAGCACTTACAATTTCTTGTTATGTACAAGTGAATCATTGTTACAGACACTTGGATTGTATATGTAGTAGTTTCTTCCTAGCAGTAACTCTGGTACTTTCGGCAGTATGGAATTGTTATGCTGTACAAGCACTATAATCTCAGTATCACAATGACAGCCATGGCATATCTTTCAGCAGACAATGTTTATTAAAAGCCCAGCTTGCAGGAAGTGTAGGGCACCCTATAATTGCATCAATTATTTAAACAGGAAATGTATATGCAGTTAACAAGGTAATTAACTGTAGCTTAAAAATTAAATGTCACAATTGTTTTAGTTTTGTTCTAAAATTGCTATGTAATATTATACCCTTTTAAGTGTAAAGTCCAAAGCCTCCAAAATGGTGCTTATTGTAACATTCTTCCTTTTAGAAGGGGCTTAATTTAATTTTGTAAGCACTTTTAATAAATAGCTCAGCCGTTCATGTACAGCATACCGTCTGGTGTTACAATGAATCAGGATCTTTTACATTATAAGAGATCATGAAGCAACACACCAAATTAACATTTTGTAGATTACACAATCTGCTCTTTAACCATTTATATTTATAGCAGTCTAACCTCTCATTTCCTCACACTAACGTCAGGTGCATTAAGTAGAAACTAACGGCAACAAACTGGAGATGATATGTTTAGCAGGAATCCTTTCACAGGAAGAGATAGGGCCCAGGATTGTAGCCCATGATAAGAAAATTGAAAAGGGGAACTGTACTATGTATTTATGTTTGCAAACACCAAAATCAATAGAGGCATAATTAAATACACAACATATACTTCATTATGTGTATACACCAGCTTTGCTAGAGGAATTTCATGCACATACGATATAAGTCAAATACATGTTATACTAGGGCTTTGTTTTAAATGTTTATACCCAATGTTTCATAGTCATAACTGAATTAGTAAAATCATCATTTGAATCCTCCCAACCATAGATTTTACCTTCTAAAAGAAAATGTGGGCTGGATTTTATGGCTTCAGATGTCACAGGGGTCCCTGTTTTTCATTGTAAGGGCTGGGGCAGGACGGCAGCGTCACTGTCCCGTGGCCCTTGCCTTAAGATGCTCTGGGCAGTGCTGCACTTCCCGTTATTAGTGGCTCTGCCCCCTCTACGCAACATCATGCACTGGGGTGGAGGGAGGAAGGGGCGGGCGACACACGGCTGATAAAGATGTTTAATAAATAATTGACAAATCCCTTTAGAGAAAGGGAGGATAATCAAATTACCACCGTGTTATGAGACAACTGGCAGTAATGTAAAAAAAAGCAAGTAACTTTGCATCTGGAGAAATCATACTGCACTACAATTGGGGCAAATACAGTACATTTATTATTTTTGCATACAGGGTAAATGCTGGTTGCTTTTGCATGTAGCACAGCTTTATTTTTACACAGCAGTTTAGATTTTATTTTGGACATGTCCCTTAAATGTAAATCTCTCTGTACATGTTACATCTGCCCCACCTGCAGTGCAGCATGGTTTTGCCAAGGTGCACAGTTACTCCTATTATTGCTTTGCTCCTACTGTACCTTAGAATCAGCCCCAAAGTGAGGGAAAGTTTTCTGAAAGTGGATTAGTAATGTTCCATAGCACTTGATTGTGTGACATCACATCATTAATTTCTCAGGGCCATAACTAGGTGTGTGCGGAGGAGGCACCGCACATAGCGCTGCAGGGTAGGGGGCGCTGTTGGCAACACTTGTCAATTATCTGTTTTAATTACTTTCACTTACAGCTTCCCCTGTCTCCTACCCTGACCCCTTTTGTCGCTAATACCTATACAACAGTCATGAACTCAACTTGAGATGTCTGTTATTCAGTCACACTGTCCTTTATTACATTTCAATATGCTGACATACCCGGGATTCGAACCTATTGCCTGTGGCATTTCAGTCAGACAATCTATTCCTTCAGCTATCTGCCCTTGCATAGAAAGGTAGAGAATTCTAAGTTAGAGAATTCTATTTGAATCTTACCTTGTACTTTGTGAAAAAATGATCAGCATTGCAGCTGAGCAGATCTATGTAGTGTGTGGCTGGAAGAGATTGGATTATTGATTTTTTTTTTTACAAAGTAACAGTAGCTTCATATAGTGTTCATAGCTTTTATACAGGATCAAGTAGCTCAATAAGTAGGGTCTTTGATTAGAATTCAACAGGTTATATGTTTAAATCCCGGGTATGGCAGTATACTGAAACATGTTATTTAATAAAGGGTATTGTGACTGAATAACAATGAGCTCTCAAGTTAAGTGCATAAATGTGGTACAGTATAAAGAGGATTTGTATCCAAATCCATTTTCTTGCAGTGGTCTATAAATGTGTATAGTATATATATATATATATATATATATATATATATATAGTGGGCTTTCTCTGGCATCAGTCTTGCCATGCCTCCTCCCCACGAGGCGTGCACCTTATGTCCCTATTGAAAAAAATGTGTGTGTGTGGGGGGAGGGGGCGCCAATTCTCCCTCTGGCACAGGGCACCAAAAAGTCTAGTTGCGGCTCTGTCATTTCTAGGTACATAATTTTTTTGTGTGTAAAAAGTAAAGATTTCAGATTATTGTGTTATTTCTGAAAGTACATTTTCTCCATATTTTCTCCAATGGTGTGTATTAAAAGATTATGTAATTTGCATGAAAATACCAATAGTATGCAAGTTTAGGCAAAGCATGAAGCCAATCATGTATATTTACCCTGATTGCATGTTTTAGTTAGAGGGTGCTGAAATAGGCATTTATTCCAGGACTCCGTTGATTTCTTAGGGTGACAGATGCACAATCTGCCTAATTTTAAGGATTCAGCCAGTCGAATACCAAGAGGCAGTTGCCCACTTCAAGTTGGCGAAATTATAGATCACAATTACCATTTAGGCCACTACCTGACCAATTTTACTACTCAAATTACAGTTTTTAATTAGTTTTTTTATTTTGCAGAATATTTGCAAAAACATTAATTACTTGGTCAACTACTCAGACCATGTAATATTGTAGTCCCTGATCACGTTCAGGAGCTATAACAAAGCACACAATTCCATCTGTAGAACCCATGATATTCTTACATTCAGTGAAATTCCCCTTTAATGTTAATATTTACTCAATATTTTATAATTTAGTAATCACTTTCCAGTTTTATATCAGACTGTGACATTCAGCACTTCTGGCACCAGAAATGTATAGTTTTCAATGGATGTGTGAATTGTAATGTGAGTGAAATAAGACCTTTCCTAGACTAAAAACCCAGACATGAAACTGTATACCATCCAAAGGATATCCAGAGTTAAAACAAATTCATAGTATTTTAAATAATAAAAAAAAAGTCTTGATACACTTTAAGCTACCAAATTGTAGTATTCAGCCACATGCATCCATAAATTAAATTTTTATGGTTGACGTGGAAATAAAGCAATGTTCTCACTGCAGACACATTTGTTAGTCTACATGTATGGAGGTAAAGGTTACTTAGTCAGGGTGTAGGATGTCAAATTATTAAAGAAAAGACACAAAGACAGCAATACATTCTTAGAAGACAAAGCTATTTGTAGTATAGAAAACGTTTTAATTTGGTCCTGTCTACCATATTCATAAGGTGAGCCAGACAAAACAAAAGTTCTGATTCAACTAAACTATAAGTTTTATCGAGTACCGGAGAGTAACTTGAGTTGAAAAGCCCTAACCCTAAAAGTGGGACAAGAGCCTAATCTAAAAGACTGTTTACAAATACAATTACAATTTCAAAACATCCTAATCGAACATCCTCCTGCTTCTCAGTATGGATCAGGATGTGGTCTAGGTCTCTGGAGATAGTTATTGCTGGGGAGTCTGCATTGCTTACCGGTGGCATTAATGAATACTGGAGGAAAACAATATATTTAAAGAAGAATGCATAAAATTAAATATTTTAATTTATTTGATTTCCAAATTAATGAAGACTTTAAAGTATGCCAATTTGCATATGCTGTAAATATTTTTCAGACCAGGAGGGTCATTGCTACAGCTATTATAACACACTCTACCCTTGGGGATCCCCATTAGAGCTGAGTAATTCACTGAAAAAGCATATTGCTAGTTGTTAGACTGTATGTTTAGCCAGGGCTGTAATTAGGTGTGTGTGTGGAGTGTGCTCCGCACATAGCACTGCATGGTATGGGGCGCTGTTAGCAGCACTTGTCAATTCTAAATTACTTTCACTTGCAGCTTCCCCCGTTTTTGAAGCCCAGCATCTCCTGACCACCCGTCTCCTAGCCCCACCCCTTTTGTCTCTAATACCTATACAGCATTCATGGACTTGACTTGAGAACCCTTTGTTGTTCATTCACACTGTCCTTTATTACATTTCAGGATACTGATGTGCCCAGGATTCAAACCCATTGCCTATGACATTGCAGTCGGACACTATATTAATTGCGCTATCTGCCCTTGCATAGAAAGCTAGAGAATCCCAAACTGGAGAGTTTTTAACTACTTGAAGCTTACCTTGTACTTTGTGAAAGAGTGATCAGCGTTGCAGCTGGTCAGATCTATTTGGTGTGTGACTGCAAAGGATTGGATATGTAGCTGCACACTGCATGGATCTGCTCAGTTTATATATATATATATATATATATGTGCGTGTGTGTATGTGTGTGTGTGTGTGTGTGTGTGTGTGTGTGTGTGTGTGTGTGTGTGTGTGTGTGTGTGAAGGGTCATCATATCCTGGGCTTTCTCTGGGGTCAGTTTTGGCTCTTTCTGGCACAAGGCACCAAAAAGTCTAGTTATGGCTCTGTGTTTAGCACTGTCCTAGTCAACATAAATAAATCTATTTTCTGTAAAACAGCATACTTGCATTATCGAGGACTAAAGGGCCCTACACACTGGTCGAAAGATATGAACGATCTCGTTCATTAATGAACAAGATACTGATCATATCTTTCAGTGTGTAGGCCCCAGCGATGAACGATGCTCGGCCCCACGCTCATTCATCGTTGGTTTCCCGTCGCTTATGCATGCAGGTCAATATGGACAATCTCGTCCATTTTAGCATGCAGTGCTATGGAGCCGGGTGACGGGGAGAGTGAAGAATCTTCACTCCCCCAGTCACCTCCCCCCCCCCCCCGCCGCCGGGTCGCCCGTCGGCCGTATCTGCCCGTCGGGCAGCTCGGCGGCGGGTCTTCGAGTCTGTAGGGGGCATTAATCACCCAAACTAGACATTTCTACTGACCGGATCCCCTATTTATATTGTTTTCGTTCACCACTTTTTTAGAGCCAGTAGAACACAACTTCTTCTGTTGTGTTGTGCTGTGCAGTACAGTAACAGTGTGGCATGCATTGTGTGTGTTTCCATGTAACAAATGCCATATAATAACATTAAACTGCAGCATGAAAAAAATACAGAAAAATGCATTATTTCTGCTCAGTGTACTGCACAAACTGTACGTTTCCACACATAATTTAATATAATCTCTGTTGCAGGTTACTTAGTTATAGGAAATCACTCAAGTAAGTTGCCCAAAGTTTTGTGTGTTTTTTTTGCCTTGTCTGAGCCTGCAGATGTGATATGTGATAGTGTGATGAGTGTTAATGTATGGTTCTTTTTTTTTCGTGCATTTACAAGGACAACTTGCATATAAATCATAAAAGCATGACTAATTGCATAGAAACTGGAGAAATGCTTTGTCTCTCTCTAGGGTGAACATTGCATGTGTGTGTTTAGCTTGAGAAGTCATTGTAAGATATTTAAACCATGTCATTATGAGAACTAGAGCACCACAAAACATATCTGTGTACAATCCAAATAGCTGTGCTTTGTGTAACAATAAATATATAATGAATCAGAGTTTGATACTTTTAAGAAACCTTTGTGGTGAGGCTGATAAGTAATTTAATCTTACACCTTCTCCCTAGGCCTGTGAGCAAGAAAGCCTTCCTGCAGCATGTCGAGGAGCTGTGCGCCAATAACAACGTAAAGTTTCAAGAAGAATTTTCGGTATGTTCCTAACAGTTGTCACAACATCACAAGCTCTCCAGTAATTTTCATGTGTCACATTTCATGTCCATTTTAAGCGTGTGAGACCAAGAAAGACTGTGGCCTTGATAATCAATACCCAATTACCGGGGTGATTGTTTAGTTAGTAATGTTACACCAAGTTGGGTTTTACAAGCTACATTGTGCCACAAAATAAATCGCCCTAGCAAGGCAAAAATTATCTCAGATCACAAAGGAGTTGGGGTCTTTGATGGATATATATATATATATATATATATATATATATATACACATACAGACACACACACACACACACACACACAGTGTGTGTGTGTGTGTGTGTGTGTGTGTATATATATATATATATATATATATACGTTATTATCATTATCATTATTATTATTATTATTATTATTATTATCATTTTGACAGCACTCTATATATAGCATTTTAGTGTTCCGTCGGCTGAAATGTTTTGCATCTGTGTAACTGAGTAACAGTCACAATTGTGTTTGATGGGAATTGCATGTAACAACTTATATTTTTCATACTGTTTATTTTACTTGCCTATACCTATAGTTGAGGCATAAGCAGGGCCAGATTAACAATGGGGCAGAAGGAGCAACAGCTCCAGGCTTTCACATAACAATAGGCCCATCATCATTGCACCATTATGATAACATGCTGCCTATCTATTACATAGCTGGGCATAAATCACAAGTATTAAAACGGTATTTCTGGTTTTGGAGACTGTTGGTGTGTCAGAATAGAAAGCCCATATGTGCAGAGATGTTGCTGGATGTGCTATAGAAGATCTACAATGTCTAGGTCGACAGTCATTAGCTTGACCCCATGTGGTCGACATGCATTAGGTTGACACTGACAAAAGATTGACATGGACAAAAAGTCGACCTATGAAAGGTTGACACAGGAGAAGGTCGACAGGTACAAATGGTCGACACATGAAAAGATCGACCCGGGAAATAATCAACACAAAAATCAGCACACTATTTTTTTACCAAAAAATGTTAGTGTTGTTTTCACCATCAGAGCACAGGGAACCTCAATTAATGTACTGTGTCCCCTTGCATGGCAAGCGAACTGCGTGCAGGGTGCCTCCCTCCACTGCCGCTGCGCTCAGTAATGGTTAGTATTCCGAATCATAGTCCACTTGGATGTAAAGTATGAAAAAGGTGTCAAAATACAAAAAACAAAAACCTTAATACGTTGTATCAACATGTGTCAACAATAAGCTGAGTGTTGCGTCCCAAGTGCAGCTACAGCTGTAAAACACAGCGCTGCCGATCGCAGGGGTCAGGCAGCCGTTACACATATTACATGTAACGTTAAAGCTATGTTTATATGATTTATCCGCCCCCCATGGTATGTGTGATTTGCGCCTCAGCCCAGGGGCAACAGCCACCAAGGATAATGACTAGCTGCTGGGTAAGTGTAGCTGATACACTTACAAAGCTGTGACACTATTTTGCCACGCGCCTCACATACCTGTATATCTAATATGCATGATGGATATGATAAAACATGTAGTCCTAAGTGTTTATAGAAAATCAAATAGGAGGTCCATCTTGAATTTTGCCAGAGGCATTCAAGCCTCTAGTACCCCTTTCACATCTCCAATGCCAGATCCCACCCGGGAATTAGAAACGGGTCCTTCCCGGGTGGGATCCGGCATTGGAGACTCTCCTACCTCTTTCTGCTGGCTTCTACATCCGGCATATTGCCGGCTCGGCTGCCATAGTGACGGGGGACGGAGCCGGCAGCAAGGGCGGAGGTGGAGGCGGTGCTGGAAGATGAGTTAATCTCAGCGTTGTCTCTCCCTATCTTGTAAACGGGTCCCGGATCGTCTCGACCCGGGAATCCGTTTACAGAGCCATTGACCCTGTATCCAACCCGGGAATAACACTGCTTATAAACCGGGTTGAATTACCGGGTCAGGCGACCCGGGAAATCCGACATAACGCTTTCACATCGCACACTGACCCGTGTCGACCCGGCAATATGCCGGGTCAATACCGAGTTATTTGTGCGATGTGAAAGGGGTATAGTTGGTACACATGCTGTACACATGCTATAAAAAAAATCATTGCTATGCATCTAAATACACCTAGTAAGAAGTTTCCAGGCAACAATCCACATTTTTTCAGGTAATAGAGAAAAAGACTAAGGGGCCTATTTATTAACATTATTTTTACAAAAATAAAAAAATGTGAAAAAGGGTGTTTTCACACCCTTTTCCATATTATTTTAGTATCACTTAAATGTATTAAAGGGCTCTTGGAGCAGTTTTCGTGAAAAACTGCTCCAAACCCTTTGATTCACCATTTTTAAGTAACCTACATCGCCATACTTATAATGTTAAATGCGATCAGGACCGAATTTACAAAAAAAAGTGTGAAAAAAAATCACAGTGAGCCCTTTGATAATCACAGGGCATCGCTGCGACATGCAGCCTTTTGCACAGCTTTCTCTGCCCCCTAGCACGGGGGGGAAGGGTGTAGCAGCGATGGGGGGTCGATCTTGCGGTGTGGTAGCGGCGATATCGGTGGTGGCGGACATCTGGAAATTTTTCACGAAAAATACCCCAAGGATGCTGCCGACAGGCATCACAGGGACAGAGCATGCGATGATTGATGTAATCAATTATTGCAGTGCAGATTCTGTGGTTTTATCACCTCATATCTGATAACTTGGTTCCGGATGGTGATAAGTAGGCCCCCAAAACTGTTAAGTGGATCTGGATTGTTCTGAGGAATTGGTGAATTGATTTTGTGACATGAAACATCAACGTGCAGGGGTCAAGCCCCATACCAATCTGTTCCAAGCTACAGCAGTATAGCTTTCTTACTTTGCTACCCTAATTTACTGTATCTTATGACCTTTTGGGTTTATTTTCATGCCTTGAGCTAAACCCCAGGTTTTTATTACACTGCCATACTAAGGGCTTGATTCAGAGGCAGACGCAGTGCTGATGTTTGTGCAGGTGAGCGTTTTAGTTTCTTTTGTACTGCGCATCAGAGCCACACTGCACAGCAAATGACAGGTAGTGCGTGTTTGTGGGAGGTAACGGGTCGCTTTCCAAAATGCAAAAGTGTTGCAACGGACATCCTGAGCAGTCATAGGGTTACACAGTTTGATCTATGGTGCATTTTTTTCACACAAGCAGCAGATCAGAGACGCCATCAGTGGGAGTCTCTGTACAAATCCCAGTGGCAGTGTCATTATCATATTTTTGCAGATCCGCTGAGTGCAAATTGGCGACGGGATTTGCATTCAGCTCTGAATCATGCCTTTAGGCATAAATGCAAGGCAAATCTGCATATCAACAGTTGCTGCAAGAAATGTAGAAAACAAACGGCTGTATATTTCCTGATAGGCTTAATCAGTATAAGTGTATTTAAATGCAGTGTTCCCAAAATCACTTTTGTTATCCTAAAGGATGTGATAGAGAAAATATTTATTTAGAAACTTGTCTAGTTGTTGCAATTATATACATAAATTAAATAGATGTGTTACTACAGTTTTTACGTTATACATGTGGGTTAATCGGACTACATTCTCCTTTTACAGGAGCTACCAAAATTTCTTGAAGAACTTGCAATCTCTGATGCTGATCTGCCATGGAACAGGTCAAAGAATCGCTTTACAAACATAAAGCCATGTATGTATATTGCAGATTTTATTTTCATTTGCTATTACTGTGACATAGAACTTCAGTGCTTTGCTTGCTTACATTTACTTTGTTAGCTCCAAGAAGGCTTTTCCGCTGCAAGTTCAGGAACTATACAGAATATATATTCACATACTGCAGTACAACCATATGACACATAACATCTCACCAGATAATAATAACTGTATACCAGCATTTACAACCCCCTGCTGTGATATATTTATGTGTAACAGTAATGTGAAGTGCATCACTAGAGCTGAACAAAAAGTAACCAATGATAGCATTGGATGTTTGCAATAAGCTTTTCTAAACAGGAAATGTTGATGGTTAGGAGCCTACACTAATTCCGACAGATTGTCGCAAGGCTACACTTGTATACTGGTCAAAGGCCTGCAATATATAATGGTTTCTCTATAACACTATATTATATACCAGTCATAGGGATACTTTACATGGGGGGTACAGGGACTGCACAATATACTGGCCATGGGGACTGCAATTGTAGAGCTTATGTGTATGCAATGCATATACTACGTTTGCCAAACTCAATGAAAACATCTCTAGGTTCTGTAAAAATAAATATATAAAAAATCAGTTTCACCTAGGTAGCTCATAACTACTGTAAACCCATTTGAAGCTCAGGTTTGTTCAGTTTACGAATAGACAAGGGATAAAAACCTGTGCGTGAACCACATAAATTCCTAGAAATTATATTTTAATAGCAATGATATATTTAATTTGCAAACAATTGAAAACATGAACCATAAGTCTCCAAAGTGGCTCATTTTGCATAATTGCTTTGCTGAATTATACAAGCTGCTATTCATCAGTGCAATTTCTTGCATCAAACAATGACCTCACAACAATATAAAATGAATTTGATGAACAGCAATGAAACAGTGGTAACAGATCAAGTGCTGTTAAAAGTCATAAACAGACTGTACCACAAAAATGTCAGTGAACAGAGGCATGTCAAAGAATGGGTAACTCAACTCACGTCCTCCTAACTGTGGACCTCAGTCAGGTTGGATCGCTATTGAGACAGAAATTGCGATTTTCTCAGAACTGCTTCTGCTAAAAAATGCATGTGAAGAGCCGCCCAGAAACGTGAAAGACGCCCACCGATGCAGTCGCAAATTTGTACAGGCATTCGCATAATTGCGATGCATATGCAGAAATCTAGTACCATCGACAATCTGGTTGACCCATGCATATGCAGGATATACATGGCTGCAGTCGCAGCTGCGCCATGTTTTTAATCGCAACTGTCGCAGCTGGTGTACACTCTGGTATCAGATGTTTTTATGGTAATCGGCAAACCCAAACACTTCCATCTGATCTGAAAAGTGTAAATCGTGATTCGTCACTCCATAACACACACTACCATTATTCCACTGTCCAATCTTTGCGCTCTTTACACCATCGTAAGCGTTGGGCTACATTCTTCTTTGTGATTAGAGGCTTATTGCAGCTGCTCACCCATAATATCCAAGTGCTGCTCACCCATAATATCTAAGTATACTTCCCTACAAAGTGTTCTTGTTGAAATCGGCACTTTAGTGGCCATTTGGATCTCACGTGTAATGGTATACATGGGTTGACCCCTGTTCTTTCGCAGCTCCCTGGTTAGCACTCTCTGGTCCCTGGGTTGCAGTTTCGGGGGTCTTCCAGGGTGAGTTACACCTCACTAATACATGGTAGAGAAGAAAAATTAAAATTTTTCTTCCATGTATTAGTGACAAAAGACACAGTGGATTTAGGACCCTTCCTAATATCCGCAATGCTTCTCACACTGGATCCAGCAGCCTACGATGATCCCTGTTTCAAACTCGCTTAGCTCCTTCCGGCAAGCCATTTAGTTAGCAAATTATCTAATCATTGCTCCGCTACCCGTTTAATACTTTCACGCTGCAGGAGTACACTATTTCACTTGCACGGGGGTTGTCCAATCACTTTTGTCTACATACTGTATTTTAGAAGAATTTGGTTATCCATAGGATTACAACGACTTTTTAATAAATCCTTAGATTTATTTTAAGTTGCAGTTTCTTATTTAGCTCTGTGCCAAGGGCCTAATTCACCATGGATCGCTATTCAGAGAAATTGCAAAACAAGCGATTATCGAACAACTGCACATTCGCAGCGTTTGCATTGCGCACGCGTAAGTAATAGCATCAGACTTTGCATACAGGTCGTAATCGTAGTGTAGGCACTGTTTGACTGACACTAAGCCGCCGTTGCTGGGCGGAAATCTGCAGTTTCCTGGGTGTGTCAGAAAAAACGCAGGCGTGCCCATGCATTTTTGAGGAGGGTCTCTGACATCAGCGCAGACCACTTCCAGGATGTCTCAGTCGCAGATTAGTAGCAGCCTTAGACCTACTCGCATTTGCTCAGACGGCAAATATTCTTTGATGTTCCGGGAATTGCGTATGTATTCGTGAGTGGATAGTGATCTGCGATCGCAATTTTGCACAGGGTTTTCTCTTCCTGCTGGGGTGTCACCTATCTACTCGCAGGCAACTGCAATTTCTCGGAGTAGCGATCCATGCGGAATTAGGCCCCAAGTTGCTTCTATTGGACATTGACTATTTCAATCCTGATCTGTATATCCACAGCAAGTACTATGATCAATTTATTTTATTTAAAAATGAAAATATCCTTGATGCTAATATAAATAACTCACATATATTGAACAATAAATCTTAAGTAACTACTTAAACCCATGTGTGAAAAAAAAGCAGTCAGTCCCAAATGTTGAATTAATGACAAAAATCCAATCTAAGCACAAGAGAAAGAAAGAAAGTAAGGAAAAATGTGGAACTGTGCAAATAAAAAATATATAATAAATTCTGTAACACTGGTAGGGCAGTTAGTATCAAGACATGTTTTATATGCAATTGCGGTCGAATTGCTGCAAATGTCGAAAAACGGGGCATTTTTGACACACAAAAAAATTCGACAATGCAATATAGTACTTTTCGACAAAAAAACGGCCGTTTCAGATTCGACTTTTTGAAATTCGACAGTTGTCAAATTCGACATGTCTGCAATGGTAAAAATGCGGCTTTTCGACAAAAGTATATTCAATTGAAGAATGTCGATTCGACAACAGTGCTTTTCGACAGTCATTTCGTCAATTTCAGTCCGCCTCATTTTGCTGGCGGAATCTAATAAAAAAAATTAAAAACATGTTTTTTTTGTGTGTTTTTTTGTTGCTATTAGCATATCTATTTATATTAGAAGGGATTATCTACTTGGTTTGTCTATTAGAAGCCACAAGTATTATTTATATATATTTTTTATTTTTTTTGCCATCCTTAGGAGGAGATGTCTCAATCCCCGGAGAGAGACAAAGTTTCAACCAATCAGCTTCCAACAGTCCTTATACAAACATAGCCTGTGACATGACAGGAGCTGATTGGCACTTCACCTCCCATCAAAACTTGACACATCCCCCCCTTATTTATTTATTTTTAATAAAGTTTTATTAGTCGATTTACAGTAATACACAAAATCAAAATGTTGTACAAGAACAGTAAAAATTACGGAACACACATAAACCCTAAAAAGGGATAATCTAGCAAGTAAATGAGTAAATCTTTTTTTTGTTTATTTAAGCAAGATGACAGAAATAGTGTAGTAGTAGAGAGTCCCTCAGTCCCATGGTGTGGCCAACCAGTCTAGGGGAGTGAGAGAGCGGAAAGAAAAGAGATAGGAAGAAAAAAGAACAAGATCGAGAACAAAGAGAGAAATAGAGAGAAGAGGAGGAGAGGAGTCCAAGTGGCGGGGTCCGGGCAGACAACACAAAAAGAGGGGAAGGTATCTTAATTAGCTACAGAATGGGGAGGGGGCATTTTGAGAAGCTAGCCAAGGTGTCCAGACTTTGTCAAATGCCCCGGTAGATTGCCTAATGATACTGGTCATATATTCCATTTTATACACGTACCAAATGTAGGAGATGACGGATTGCAGGGATGGTGAAGCGGGAGATTTCCAGGCTTTTGCTATTTGGCATGTCATAGCGGTAGCCACATGACGCAATAGCTTATTCTGGTGTTTAGTTAAGGTCGGGAGGTCTAGAGGGAGTAGGAAGTATTTAGGGTTCATGGGGATTGGGACAGTGAATAGACACGAAAGAAGTCGAACAACGTCTTTCCATAAATATACTAATTTCGGACAAGTCCACCAAATATGTATATATGTCCCTTCAGCAGCGCAACCCCTCCAACAACTGTTTGTAACATCGGGATGCATCGCCTTTAAGCGAGAGGGTACATAGTACCAACGGTATAACAGTTTATACACATTCTCCTTTATCCGAACACAGATAGAACTGGAGGACGCATTACTCCATATTTCTCCCCATTCCTCCTCATCCAAAGTGACACCCAGATCCCTCTCCCAGGACAACTCTCTGGCATCTTTGGGAGCGGCAGAGCCTTGTAATAGCAAAGCATAGAGGTCAGAGATAAGACCTTTCATAGAAGATCGTCTCAGACATATATTTTCAAGAGTGGTGAGCGGCCTAGAAGAGAGAGTGGTATGGACCCCGGAATGGAAGTGCCTAAGTTGGAGGTATCGAAAAAATTCACTATGAGGGAGAGAGTATTGTGTCTGAATCTGTGTAAACAAAGGAAAAGGTGTACTAGAGGTGATGTCATTGAGAAAATAAATGTTCCCCTGTTTCCAAAGTGAAAAAGCAGATTTAACCATTCCCGGAGGGAAGGCAGGGTTATGGAACAGAGGTACAAGGGGGGATGGATTAGGGGCCAATTGTAGGTTCATCAGCACGAGATCCCAAATACACAGGGAGCGGGCCACCACTGGGTGAAGTCATAGAGGCATAAGAGGGAGGAGAGTGTGGAGAGTCCCAGCTCACCGGCTTCAATAGTTATCCAAATCTTGTCCGTCCCAAAACCACACCACTGAACACAGGAGGCTAGCTGGGCTGCATAGTAATAGTATTTAAAATTGGGTATGCCTAAGCCTCCACACCAAGAAGGCCGCTGTAACAACTAGAGTTTAATTCTAGGGTGGTTATTGGCCCAAATGGAGCGGGAAGTTTGATGCTGCAAGAATTTTAAAACATAGGAGGGAATATAGATCGGGAGCGTTTGGAAAAGGTATATAATCCTAGGAAGGACATTCATCTTTACAGAATTGGCACGTCCAATCCATGAAATGAAATAGGAGGACCAGGTTTGGAGATCCGAACGAATTTGGTCCAAAAGTCGTGGGAAGTTCGCTTGAAAAAGTTGGTGGTGTCTGTGGGTAAGGTAAATTCCTAGGTATTTGATTTTACGGTTATGCCAGGAGAATGGGAATGTTGATTCAAGTTGTGTCCTAGATGTAGGAGTAATGTAAAAATCAAGTACTTCTGTTTTAGAAGTATTAATCTTATAACCCGAGTATTGTGAATACAGGTCTATCTCAGAGAGGAGAGAGTGACGATGTTGGATTTGTAAGAGAAACTAATACATCGTCAGCATAAAGTGCAATTTTGTGTTCCGCATGGCCGATTTGAACCCCTTTAATATTCGGGTTCAGACGAACCCTGGCCGCTAAAGGCTCCATGACGAGGGCAAAAATCAAGGGCGAGAGCAGGCATCCTTGCCTGGTCCCATTAGATATGTCAAAACTTGAAGAGGTGACCCCATTGTCAGAGACCCGCGCCGAGGAGTTGCGATACAATGCTGAGACACCATCATAAAACTTACCAGAAAAGCCCATGCGTTGAAGAACGGAGAAGGCGAAAGGCCATGAAATGCGGTCAAACGCCTTCTCCGCATCCAAGGCTAATAACAGGGAAGAAGATTTTTGCCGATGGATAGAGTGGATAATATCAATGGCCCTTCTAGTGTTATCAGAGGCCTGTCGGCCTGGAATAAATCCGACCTGATCGTGATGTACCAATACAGAAAGAAGGGGGGCCAGTCTCAAGGCTAAGATTTTGGCGTAAATTTTTAAATCGACATTGAGCAATGAGATAGGCCTATAATTGGCGCACTGGGTGGGGTCTCTGTCAGGTTTTGGGATCACAACAATATCAGCTTGAGTGGTTGCCGGAGCAAAGGATGTGCCCCCCCAAGATCTGGTTAAAGAGGGCGGTAAGGTGAGGGGCTAATACTTTAGCAAAGTGTTTGTAATAGTGCGCTGTGAAACCATCAGGGCCGGGGGCAGCTGAGGGCTCCATAGACTTCACGGCTGTTAACGTCTCCTCTACTGAGATATCCTGGTTCAGTATATCTAATTGGGCCTCGGAAATGCCTGGGAGACGGGTCGAGGACAGGTAGGAACTTAGTCTCCCTGGGTCGAGGGAAGGGGAGTGCGTTGGGGTCGGCAAATTATAAAGAGAGCTATAGTAGTCCTTAAACTCTTCGACCATTTGTTTAGGGTCGTAAGTGAAATTACCCAAGATTCGTGAATACAATTTGTCAATTGTGCCACCCGCTTGCTTACGTCGCAGTTTATTCGCCAGTAGGGAGTCGAATTTGTCCGCTTTATCATAGAACTTCTGATTTAATTTACAGAGAATGAGAGCCGCACGACGCAACAAAAGCGCGTTCAATTGGACTTGCAGGTTAATCAGTTACGCATACAAAGCAGGGCAGGGATTTAGCTTATGTTGGGTGACTAGGGTAGCAATTTGCGATTCTAGCAAGTGTATCTCCTGCGTCGCTTTTTTGCGAAGCGAAGAGGTCCGTGCCATAAGAAGGCCCCTCAAGGTGGCCTTATGGGCTTCCCAGACAATACCAGAAGAGATGTCAGGTGTGGTATTCTCAGTAAAGTATTGTTCTATCACCAGTTGTATTTCTGCGGAAACTGATGGGTTAAGCAACAGGGATTCATCCAAACGCCATTTGCGAACAGTGTGTGCGGAATAATACAGATCTATAAGAATATAAACACCAGAATGGTCAGTCCACGTGAAAGGGGTTATTCCCGCATCAGTAATTCTAGAGGCAATGGAGGAAGAGATATGTAGCATATCAATCCGGGTGTAGTGCTGGTGCGGGGCTGAATAATGGGTATAGTCTCTGGCACCGAGTGGCAGAGACGCCATGAGTCACGGAGGTCGTGAAATTTAAGGGAGGCTGCAAGCGTGCGTGAAGCTCTAGAGGCAAGGGGGGGGGGCAGTCTTATCTAATAGGGGGTCAAGAATAGTGTTGAAATCCCCACCCAATACGATGTGACCCTGTGCAACTTTGCCAATGTGACGGAAAAGGGAGTGGAAAAACTGAGGTTGACCTTGGTTAGGAGCATATACAGAGATAAGTGTCAGAATTTCAGAGCGGAGTGTACCAATAACCATCAAGTATCACCCATCTGGATCCGCCACAGTTTTGCTATGTGTAAATGGAATGTGACGATTAATTAAAATTGCGACCCCACGTTTTTTACAGTCCGCGGAGGCGAAGAAAGTTTGTGTAAATTGCTTACCACGGAGTTGAGTATGGGAGCCCGTGAGGTGAGTTTCTTGGAGAAAAACTATGTCAGCTTTCTCACGTCTACAGGCACCCAAGAGCACCGTCCTTTTTTGGGGGGAATTGAGGCCGTTTACATTAACTGATAATATCTTTAGGGGCATGTTGGTCTGAGAAACGGTATCTCATTTAAAATCATGAAAAAGGGGGTACAAAAACAAAGGCCTCCCGGGGCCAAGCTACCCATTAAAGAATGATGGCAAGTAAAATGGATACCCGGAATCCACCACAAGGACAATGGGAGAAAAAGGAAATGAGGGAAAAGAAGGCCACAGAAAGAAAACAAGAGAGAGCAAGAAGAGAGAAGAAAAAGCCCACTCAGGCAGAAACCCTTTAACAGTGGGGCCCGTAACAGGACCGGCCAAACAAAGGAAAAATACAATCAATAGAGTATTCAAATAAGGGAGCATGGGGGTAGTGGCACGCACCAACACATCAGGTTGGCGGCCTGACCGAGAACAAAATGGCAGAGACCAAAAAAGTATACAACTTGAAAACAAAACCTGCATCAGGAAGGGAGGGAAGGGGGAGGAATCGCCCAGTGGGGGCCAAGAGGCGGTGGGTCCCGGACCAGCCAGAGCCCGGGGTGCCCCACAGCAACCTCCAGGAGTGGGCAAAATAAGCAGGGGCTCAAGCAGGAATATAATATGGGCCAGGTCAGAGGGTATTATATGAAATCGAGGTTAGATGGTTGTAATATGATGTCCTGGGGTCGCTGCCCTGCAGGCTAGTGGCGTCAGGGGGGAGTAACAAGAGCCCCACTACTGTAACTGCAATGGAGATGGCTATCAATAATTAACATAGGGAGCCAGCAGCTGCAGTGTGATGCTAGGGCTATGCTCCCCTCAGGATAGCTGGCAAACCGTGTGTAAGCTGGGAGCCGGCAATTGCAGTGCGTCCTTGGAGCCCGCCCCCCCCGGCAGAACGGGTGTCGGGCAGGCAAAGCACAAGGTGCCAGCAGCAGCTATGTGGCTCCGGCACCAGTCTCCCCGCCCGCCGGGGAGGGCAGGGGCCAAGCAGCGCTGAAGAGGACGTCGCCGCAGCGGCTAATGTGCGGCGCTGAGATGACCCCGGCACCAGCGGCAATCTCACTCTGCAGGCCCCGGCCGGGTCGCGATCCCCCGTCTGACGCCACGAGACCCCGTAGCTCCGTCCTCCCTCTCAGAGGCGGCCGCCGCACTCACGGTCACCCGGGGCTCCAGGACAGGGACCGCAGTGCTCCTCCACAGTCGGGCACGGTCTCAGCAGCAGAATCCACGGCACCAAGGGATCTCGGCGGCGGCGTCCGCGGCCGCAGCACCTCCGGTGACAGGTAATTGAGGTCCCGGCTTGATGCTGGTGAATAGGCCGCAACCCGCAGGAGCAAGGAAACCGGCTCCCCGATTCCGCAGCCAGAGACCACCAACCCCAGAGAGACACAGTATTTATAAACCCAGTCATGGGGGCCACAAAGCAGGGGTGATAAATGATATAAAGGGGGAATTTAGAAGCCCAATCTCAGGAGCACTCTGAGAATGCTTCCTACCAGTTCAGCCACCAGGCCACGCCCCCACCTATTTATATATTTTTGTTAAAGATTTTTTTTTTTTTAACTGACTAAAATAATATGGAGAGATCAGAGCATGTTTTTCAGTGGGAAGGGGTGGGAATGGGTTAAAAAACCTGGAAAAAAATGCGTGGGGTCCCCCCTCCTGAGCATAACCAGCCTCAGGCTCTTTGAGCCAGTCCTGGGGGTATATTTACTAAGGTCCCGACAGGGCCGTTTCTAGACAATTTGGCTCCCAGTGCGAGATTTCAAAATGCGCCCGCCCCCCCCCCCCATATAGCTGTAAAAAGAAAAAGCATGCGCGCGCCAAAGGCGCGCGCGCTCCCGACGAGGGTGTGTGGCCTGATTAAAATGGGTGTGGTCTCATTAAAGTGCGCGCAGCCTCGTCTGATATCATCACACCCACCACAGGGGAAAAAAAAATAAAAAAAGTCCCCTTTTTACACATTACAGCAGGCAAGTGTCCCCATATTACACAGCGCGACAGGCAGGTGTCCCCATTTTACACAGCGCGGCAGGCAGGTGTCCCCATTTTACAAAGTGTGGTAGGCAGGTATCCCCATTTTACACAGTACGGTAGGCAGGTATCCCCATTTTACACAGTACGGTAGGCAGGTATCCCCATTTTACACAGTGCGGCAGGCAGATATCACCATTTTACACAGTACGCAGGCAGGTGCCCCCATTTTACACAGTGCGGCAGGCAGGTATCCCCATTTTACACAGTGCGGCAGGCAGGTGTCCCCATCTTACACAGTCCGGCAGGCAGGTGTCCCCATTTTACACAGTCCGGCAGGCAGATGTCCCCATTTTACACAGTGCGGCAGGCAGGTGTCCCCATTTTACACAGTGCAGCAAGCAGGTGTCCCCATTTTACACAGTGCGGCAGGCAACCCAATAGGCAGGTGTCCCCATTTTATACAGTGCGGCAGGCAACCCCATAGGCAGGTGTCCCCATTTTATACAGTGCGGCAGGCAACCCCATAGGCAGGTGTCCCCATTTTATACAGTGCGTCAGGCAACCCCATAGGCAGGTGTCCCCATTTTATACAGTGCGGCAGGCATCCCCATAGGCAGGTGTCCCCATTTTATACAGTGCGGCAGGCAACCCCATATGCAGGTGTCCCCATTTTCACAGTGCGGCAGGCAACCCCATATGCAGGTGTCCCCATTTTATACAGTGCAGCAGGCAACCCCATATGCAGGTGTCCCCATTTTATACAGTGCGGCAGGCAACCCCATAGGCAGGTGTCCCCATTTTATACAGTGCAGCAGGCAACCCCATATGCAGGTGTCCCCATTTTATACAGTGCTGCAGGCAACCCCATATGCAGGTGTCCCCATTTTATACAGTGCGGCAGGCAACCCCATAGGCAGGTGTCCCCATTTTATACAGTGCAGCAGGCAACCCCATATGCAGGTGTCCCCATTTTATACAGTACAGCAGGCAACCCCATATGCAGGTGTCCCCATTTTATACAGTGCGGCAGGCATGTATCCCCATAGGCAGGTGTCCCCATTTTACACAGTGCGGAAGTCAGGTTTCAAGTGGGGGGGAAGGAAGAGGGAGAAAGAGAGAGAGGATACTTACATCTTCCCGCTCCTCGGTCCCGCCGCCTCACGTCCCTCGCGCCGGCCGCCTCCTCCTTCCATGCGTATCTCCTTATCTCCTCTCCCCGAGCGCTCCTGCTCGGGGGGCGGAGTTTCGCGGAATGACGCGTATGCGTCGTGACGTCACGACGCAAACGGGTCATTCCGCGAAACTCCGCCCCCCGAGCAGGAGCGCTCGGGAGAGGAGATAAGGAGTCACAAAGTGCCACGGCGGGCGCCCCGTGCGATTGCACGGCTCGTCCGCCGCTAGAAACGGCACTGGGTCCCGATTTTGACCGAGATGGTGTTATTTCTTCAAAGTGTCATCTCGGGAATTTACTAACTCAAATCACGGCAGTGAAGAGTGCATTCATATTTTTTTTACGGCTGTGTAGTAAAAGTACGAATGAATACACCATCGGTCAAACGCGGCTGATTAGATATAGAACTCGGTCATTTACTAAGCATTCGTATTTGTATTTTCTACCGTGAAAATGGATTTGCGGTCGTAATAATTTACTATTCGTACAAAAAGCCTAAAAAAAAGTAGACCTGCTTTTGAGAAGCGTGTTTACATGTGTTGTCAATTCTATATTACTCACACCTGACGTTTTTGACCTTTAAAAGGGGCTCAAACACATTTCTCAACACTCTCAATCTGAAATGGCTGCTACTGTGTGTAGTACTGCTGTCTTGTTTGCTGGGGGATACCTGACACTGCTCCATGAGGCTACAATAAACCCAGGCCAGGAAAATCAACAGGGTCAGCAGGTTGTACATGTTCCGCGTAGGCTGGGCATGCCTTTATTTTTTAGTGGCCGTTTAAACAAAAACAAAATTGCTGATGACCATGTTATACAGATGCTCAGCCTAAATGTTATAACTAATTTCACTCTGTATGATCTGTTCAAACTGACCCTAGACCATGAGACAGCACGCTCTCGCCCTGTCTCAGGCCTGCACAAACTCCTTCCTGTGTTGCACTTTATGGCTACTGGCAGCTTCCAGCCTGTGAGTTGCAAAGTAATTAGTATTTCACAGGCCACCTTCTAGAAATATGTAATTCAGGTGATTGAAAACATACATACACGTCTACGTCTAAGTGTTGCTTCTGTAATGTAATTTAACTCAATTTGGACTTGCTTACAGGTCATGACACTCACCTTTATTTTTTGATGGGCCACTCAGGTTTTGGATGTCTTGGCTGGCTACATAGATGCGTCTCTCAGCTTCCCTACCCAGGAGTCGCAGTGGCCTGCAGTCAGGGTAGCATTATGTGATCTTGCGGCCATGGCCAATGTGCTGGGTGTCATAGATTAGACATACGGTGAGCTGAGGACACCTAGGGGCAGGCAATATATTTATACCAATACTCATCTGGCCCTAGACACTAATGTTTTTTTTTTTTTTTTTTTTTGTAGCTAATTAAGCAATACACATATTTGGTGTTAACAATTTATTTTTAACAACATACCAATTTAGGCATAACAGAAAATTTAAATAATTAAATGGCCACCATATTCTGGCCAGTCAATATAATTTTTTTCGTTTTTGGGTGCTGGGTGCAGAGGATTGTGGTGGCTCGTGGGCGCGGCTTCGACTTGAGCGTCGAACTGGGGATTGAACTGGAGTGTGGCTTGGGGTTGTTGTCCCTGAGCTCGAGGTCACATGGTGTGGGCCCAACACACTTAGACTTTGGCTAAGAATGTTCAAACTTGCCGTTAGCTGTGTATAAGCGGCAGTGTTGTTTCCAATCATTCGAGACAGATTGTCATTGATTAATTGGTTATGCTGTATCATCTGGATAAGTGTTTGCTGCTGCCGCTGTTGATCATCCAAGATGCGCTGAAGGTTAGCCTGCATTTGGGTGTTGTCTGCCCTCATCTGCTCCATAGTGTTCGCAATTCGGCCCAGCTGCACTATGAGTCTGCCTGAGTTGCGACTCAGTCTTGGCAAATGATGGGGCAGACTTGACAGGTATTGGGTTTGGGTGGTGAGGCACGCGTAGTGTTGTGCCTGTTGTGAGGACCAACCTGACCAAAACTCTGGGTCCATTTGTGTTGGGCCTGGTGTTGTGGTCATTTGGGGGCTTTGGGATGTTTGAGGTGGTTGGGGTATGTCCTGAGGCATGTTTGCCTGTGTTGGATCGATGGGCTGCAGGTGGAGTGTGAAGGTCTCCTGGTCACGGTCCTGCTGGACATCGTCGCTCATGATGGCTGGGTCTGTATGGGGTTGAACACAGGCAATATTTAGTACATATGTCGCATTGGTCTTACGATAGTTTTTCATCAACATGCATTACTTCATAATATTAATGTAATAGCTATATAGATTATGGAATAAACTTAACTATGTTGGTCACCTTTTAGTTAAATGATGTGGCTCAAAACGTATACTACTCAGTTGTTTAAAGTTTGTTGAAATTGTAGGATTCAGAGTCATAATTACTGTTTACACTCCATGAACTCTAACAAAATCAAAGTACTACATTTTCTTTTGGATTATGAAGCTTCCTTTGGGCCAACACACAAAAATAAAAAAATGTGTGGAACAATACAATCATACATTGGTCAAGGCAGTCAGTGGTCTGGCGAAAACGTTTACTAATATAGTGGTATAAAATGTACACATTAACAATGTTATTAACATTTTTTAGGTGCCCTATGTTTAGAAGTGGTATTTTTGCCCATGTCAATGTTTTTGGGTTTTTTTGTGTTTTTTTTTATTTTATTTTGGTTGCAAAAAAAATTTGCGTAAATGTGTTGATATGGGCATCCTCAAATTTGACAATTAACATCCTAAAATTACGTTAACAGCATCTGCTTGTAGTTCTTTATTATTGCAAGTATGAGTGGTCATTTTGAGTTTTGATTTTACAGTACTAACAGTGGTGCAGATGTATAAACCTGGAGAAGGCATAAGGAAGTGAGAAACCAGTGATATGTGCAAGGTGGTAAAGGCACAAGGCAAGCAGCTCCAAAATGTACCTTCACATTTTTTCACAATTTTGTACTGCTGCCTTTATCATCTTGCACATAACAGTGTTTTTACACTTCCTTATGCCTTCTCCTGGTTACTAAATCTACTCCACTGTTTTCTAACTTATTTTCAAAAATAAAATCTAGTTACTCACCAGACAACTGTGGGGATTGTGGATCCTCACTTTGGGGGCTGGCCAAAAGAGCGAGTGGTGGCACGGCAGACACTGCAGAGATGCGCCTTTGGGGTGGTGATGCTGGTGCAGGAGCAGGATCTGGAGCATGAACACGGGGCCTCTTGGGTGGCCTTGTAGCCACAGTAACGCTGCCCTGTGATGGGCGCCTTAGTGGAGGCGGAACAGACGAAGAACCTGTGTGATAATATCTTCATTATCATTTTGTTTTTATATGTGTTTGCAGAATATGTGGTTACAGTTAAATCTTACCTGCATTCCCACCATCAGCAGCTCTAGGCAGTGTTGGCTGTGGCCTGGCTGTGCTGCTTTTCTGGCGTACTGTAGAAAGAAGAAGAATGTCGATATGAACATACTCTTTGGTTGTTAAGTTTATGCAAAATTGTTTTTTGGATGAAAACATATGTGGTAGCTGCTGTGACTTAAACTAAGCGATGCTTAGCCTTGAATGCATGACTACATTGGGTGTGTATACTTTAAATGCAAAACAAATTAACCATACAATACATACACAAATGCAAATAATGCCCAATATTATACTACTTAAAACACATACGTCGTAGCTTTACACAGCCACAATATTGCATGCTCAGTTACCAATTTTTTTGCCAAAAAATAATACAGTAGCCACAAATATCTGCACTAAAATGAAATCAACAAACCTACAAATGCATGCAAACACACATGATCAACACAAATGATAACCCAGAACACCACAAAATAAACATACATCCATGGAAAATGCAAATATTAGAAAACATATGCATAAAACACAGTCATCACACTTCATTAATAAACTCCAACTAACATTTACTTGGAAAAGCAGACAGCAGAAAATGGCCAACACAACCAGAAACATTGACAATACATAATGGCTAAAAAACCATAATTAAGAGTCACACTACACCAGCCCAGCCCAACCTGTGTCTCCAGATGTAGTCTACACATCCCAGCATGCCCAGCAACACATTTGTCATTCACTAAGTTCAAAACTGTGGCAAGGCATGATGGGACTTGTAGTTTGACAACAGCTGGAGAGCCACAGGTTGGCCAGGCCTGCACTACATCACCAACACATTAGAAGAAATAAACAAATTACAAACACAATTAGCGTAAATACATTTCACACAACTAAGGACAAAGCACAGATGTATCAAATAAAGGCAGAAATATAAAAAACTCACCATCCTGCCTTGGGCGGTCCAAATCCCGGACATGAGTGGCAGAAACCACCTCAGGCGGAATCAGCGTACGCATAGGCTCCTCCCAATCTCTATAAGACACTCGGAAGGGGTGTCCACCCCCGGTTTGACGGACAGATTTTGCCTCCTTCGCCATCTTCGCCTTCACACGGTGCTTGATGTCGTAGAAGCGATTACGACAGGTGTCCTCGGTCCGCCTCACCACACCCTCACTGTTCACAGCAGCAACAACCTTCCCCCACAGAACAGTCTTCCTGCAGGTCGACACCTTTGCTGCATCAGACCCAAACAACTGGCGATGATGCCTCATCAGCTCCCGCACCAGAGCCATATTTTCAGCGTAACTGAACTTAACATTGCGGCCCGTCTTTGTAGTGGTGCGTGGCTGCGGAGCCACAACACCATCACTATCACTATTAGTGGAAGTCGCAGCCGCAACCTCCCCCTCCTCCTCACTAACCTCCTCCCTCTCACTCACCTCCTCCACCTCACTAACCTCCTCCCTCTCACTCACCTCCTCCACCTCACTCACCTCCTCCACCTCACTCACCTCCTCCACCACACTCACCTCTGACTGGGACATAATCTGGACAAACCACAAATAACACTGAGAAAATAAAACAAATAACACACTCCTCCACTACCACTACACACCACACACACACACTCACTCACAAACAATGACAATAGACGTAACTAAAAAAAAAAAAAACAATAAAATAGACAGACTTTTAAATAACTACACAACTAGTATGACAAGACTACTTACACACACAGTACAGCACTCAACAATCACAAAACTCAGCCTCAAATCCTCCACAAACTCCACAAAACTCTCCAACTCCTAACACACCTTCCTCTCTCCTCTCCACTAGCTAAACCCACGAGGTGCGGACGGTTTGGGGCGTTTTTATAGTAATGTGCACAGACACTCCTCCATCACGAATCAAACCAATCACGGACGAGTGACAAAAACGAAACTTAGGAAAAAAACGCGCCAGTGAACGGACAAACACTGCCGTAACCGAAATGTGACGCATTCGTAACAAAAACCTCAGAACACGCCCGACAAACCTCTAAATCGGCCGCATTGTACCTTACAAAACCACGAATGACATCGACATCGTAAAACACGAAAAATACAAATACGACAGCTTAGTAAATGAGGCGTAACAAATTCAAAAAGTTGCACAAATACACTTTCGATGTCATTCGTGATGATTCTCACTCCAAATCGGTACTAATACGAATCTTAGTAAATATACCCCCTGGTTGTAAAAATACGGGGTATGTAGCAGCATGGACAGATACTCTGTCAGAGGACATAGATGCCCTGGACAGGGATACTGTCTTGCTAACCCTGGGCCATATAAAAGACGCCGTCTTATATATGCGGGATGCCCAGAGGGACATTTGCCTGCTGGGCTCTAGAATTAATGCAATGTCCATTTCTGCCAGGAGGGTCTTATGGACTCGGCAATGGACAGGGGATGCCGATTCTAAAAAACACATGGAGGTTTTGCCTTATAAGGGTGAGGAATTGTTTGGGGACGGCCTCTCGGACCTTGTGTCCACAGCGTCAGCTGGAAAGTCGACTTTCTTGCCTCAGGTTTCCTCACAGCCTAAGAAAGCACCGTATTATCAAATGCAGTCCTTTCGTTCTCAGAGAAGCAAGAAGGTCAGAGGTGCATCCTTTCTTGCCAGAGGCAGGGGTAGAGGAAAGAAGCTGCACCATGCAGCTAGTTCCAAGGAACAAAAGTGCTCCCCGGCTTCCACTAAGTCCACCGCATGACGCTGGGGCTCCACAGGCGGAGCCAGGAGCGGTGGGGGCGCGTCTCTGAAAATTCAGCAACCAGTGGGTTCGCTCACAGGTGGATCCTTGGGCTATACAAATTGTATCTCAGGGATACAAGCTGGAGTTCGAAGTGACTCCCCCTCACCGTTACCTAAAATCGGCCTTGCCAGCTTCCCCCACGGAAAGGGAGGTAGTCCTGGCGGCAATTCACAAGCTGTACCTCCAGCAAGTGATAATAATGGTCCCCCTCCTTCAACAGGGAAGGGGTTACTATTCCACACTGTTTGTGGTACCGAAACCGGACGGTTCGGTAAGACCCATTCTGAATTTAAAATCCTTGAACATTTATATGAAAAAATTCAAGTTCAAAATGGAATCGCTCAGAGCGGTCATTGCAAGCCTGGAAGAGGGGGATTTTATGGTATCTCTGGACATCAAGGATGCTTACTTGCATGTCCCCATTTATCCACCTCACCAGGAGTACCTCAGGTTTGTGGTACAGGACTGTCATTACCAATTCCAGACGTTGCCGTTTGGTCTGTCCACGGCACCGAGAGTATTTACCAAGGTAATGGCCGAAATGATGGTACTCCTTCGGAAGCAAGGAGTTACGGTTATCCCGTACTTGGACGATCTCCTCATAAGGGCGAGGTCCAGGGAGCAGTTGTTGATCAGCGTAGCACACTCTCAGGAAGTGTTGCAACAGCACGGCTGGATTCTGAATATTCCAAAGTCGCAGCTGATTCCTACGACGCGTCTGCCCTTCCTGGGTATGATTCTGGACACAGAACAGAAGAAGGTGTTTCTCCCGGAGGAGAAGGCCCAGGAGTTAGTGACTCTGGTCAGGGACCTCCTAAAACCAAAACAGGTGTCGGTGCATCACTGCACGCGAGTCCTGGGAAAGATGGTGGCCTCATACGAAGCCATTCCCTTCGGCAGGTTCCATGCGAGGATCTTTCAGTGGGATCTGTTGGACAAGTGGTCCGGATCGCATCTTCAGATGCATCGGCTGATCACCCTGTCCCCGAGGGCCAGGGTGTCTCTTCTGTGGTGGCTGCAGAGTGCTCATCTTCTCGAGCCACAAAGATTCTTCGTTGGGCGGAGATTCACGTACAAGCACTGTCAGCAGTGTTCATTCCGGGAGTGGACAACTGGGAAGCAGACTTCCTCAGCAGACACGACCTCCACCCGGGAGAGTGGGGACTTCATCAAGAAGTCTTCACACAGATTGCAAATCGATGGGAACTGCCACAGGTGGACATGATGGCGTACCGCCTCAACAAAAAGCTAAAAAGATATTGCGCCAGGTCAAGGGACCCTCAGGCGATAGCTGTGGACGCGCTAGTGACACCCTGGGTGTTCCAGTCGGTATATGTGTTCCCTCCTCTTCCTCTCATACCCAAGGTACTGAGAATAGTAAGAAAAAGAGGAGTGAGAACAATACTCATCGTTCCGGATTGGCCAAGAAGGACTTGGTACCCAGAACTACAAGAGATGATCACAGAGGACCCATGGCCTCTGCCTCTCAGACAGGACCTGTTGCAACAGGGGCTCTGTCTGTTCCAAGACTTACCGCGGCTGCGTTTGACGCCATGGCGGTTGAACGCCGGATCCTAACGGAAAAGGGCATCCCGGATGAAGTGATTCCTACGCTGATAAAAGCTAGGAAGGATATAACAGCTAAGCATTATCACCGTATATGGCGAAGATATGTTGCTTGGTGTGAGGCCAGGATGGCCCCTACAGAGGAATTCCAGCTGGGTCGATTTCTGCACTTCCTACAGTCAGGTGTGACTATGGGCCTGAAATTGGGGTCCATAAAGGTCCAGATTTCGGCCCTATCCATTTTCTTTCAAAAAGAACTGGCTTCACTGCCTGAGGTTCAGACGTTTGTAAAGGGAGTGCTGCATATTCAGCCCCCTTTTGTGCCACCAGTGGCACCTTGGGAACTTAACGTTGTGTTGGATTTCCTGAAATCCCACTGGTTTGAACCACTTAAGACCGTGGAACTAAAGTATCTCACGTGGAAAGTGGTCATGCTGTTGGCCTTAGCATCGGCGAGGCGTGTATCAGAATTGGCGGCTTTGTCATGTAAAATCCCTTATTTGATCTTCCATATGGACAGGGCAGAATTGCGGACTCGTCCCCAATTTCTCCCAAAGGTGGTATCATCGTTTCATTTGAACCAACCTATTGTGGTCCCTGCGGCTACTCGGGACTTGGAGGACTCCAAGTTGCTGGACGTAGTCCGGGCTTTGAAAATATATGTTTCCAGAACGGCTGGAGTCAGGAAGACTGACTCGCTGTTTATTCTGTATGCACCTAATAAGCTGGGTGCTCCTGCTTCAAAGCAAACTATTGCTCGCTGGATCTGTAGCACAATTCAGCTGGCTTATTCTGCGGCTGGATTGCCGCATCCAAAATCAGTGAAAGCCCATTCCACAAGGAAGATGGGCTCTTCTTGGGCGGCTGCCCGAGGGGTCTCGGCTTTACAGCTTTGCCGAGCGGCTACTTGGTCAGGTTCAAACACTTTTGCAAAGTTCTACAAGTTTGATACCCTGGCTGAGGAGGACCTTGTGTTTGCTCATTCGGTGCTGCAGAGTCATCCGCACTCTCACGCCCGTTTGGGAGCTTTGGTATAATCCCCATGGTCCTTACGGAGTCCCCAGCATCCACTAGGATGTTAGAGAAAATAAGAATTTACTCACCGGTAATTCTATTTCTCGTAGTCCGTAGTGGATGCTGGGCGCCCGTTCCAAGTGTGGACTTTCTGCAATACGTGTATATAGTTATTGCTTAATAAAGGGTTATTGTTATGAGCCATCCGTTGAGTGATGCTCAGTTGTTGTTCATACTGTTAACTGGGTAAGGTTATCATGAGTTGTACGGTGTGATTGGTGTGGCTGGTATGAGTCTTACCCTGGATTCCAAAATCCTTTCCTTGTAATGTCAGCTCTTCCGGGCACAGTTTCCCTAACTGAGGTCTGGAGGAGGGGCATAGAGGGAGGAGCCAGTGCACACCAGATAGTACCTAATCTTTCTTTAGAGTGCCCAGTCTCCTGCGGAGCCCGTCTATTCCCCATGGTCCTTACGGAGTCCCCAGCATCCACTACGGACTACGAGAAATAGAATTACCGGTGAGTAAATTCTTATTTTACCATCCTCATCACATAGCGAAGCACAGGTATTCAGCTGTCTACAATGTTATTTATACTGTCTGCTTAATATTTACATTTATTTTTGTAAACAGACCTTCTTAAAATCCCGGGCCACGCCAGGTACTCCAGGTAGTTATAAATAAATCCACTTGTTTGAGAATCTGCTAATTTCCCTATATGACTTCTTTAGGCACATCATTTCCACTAAACTATATGCAGAAGGTTGTGCGCCATCTACTAAAAGTTCAGTGTTGTATATTTCTTTACATCTTACCGGTATGTATAACCACCCCTTATCCAGTCTATCATCATGGCTAAGAGGGACTTACCCTAACTCTATCCAATTTACTTATCCCCACTCAGGTCTAATATAGACTGTTGGTCTTGATGCTACTTACCTTTAAAGACCTCCCTACCCAATGGAGGTTTTTCACTCTGAGTCTTAATACACGAGACACATTTTGGTATGTATCTTCATATCCTCTTACCACCTATCCCTTCATCTCCACTTTAATGCCCAAATAATATATCACTTTATCTATTAGGTTTTTAGATTCATCTAAATCGGTAGAATCAGTGATGTATGCACTGATAAAGCTAAATATTTATCTTATTTAAAACCCTTTAAGAGGCCTAAAAACACTGTACGCTATTGACGTATGGAGTACCGTAAGGGTACGCACGTTGCGTAGCAATCGCTTAGCCGAGGTCGAGACGCTCAAGCGTCACGTTCGCTCACGGCCAAGAGATCACAGGCAGGCACACTATTGGCTGCCGACTAACGTAATGATTTGCTATAGCGATGCGAACGCTCGAGACCACGAGGAGATCACCAGCGGCGCAGACGCTCACAATGTTAAACCTTTGTAACTATACCATAAAAAAGTGTATTATGCAGTAAACCTTGGTGCAGAGATTGAGTGTAGATGCAACACCGTGTAACCTGATTAACTTAAAAGCTGTTCGAGCATCACCGACGCTCTGAGAATACTTAACACTATAAGAAATACACAAATACCGTGCTTAGGGTCTAACGCCTAATATGAATGTTATACTTGAAAAAGAATAATACAATTACAAGTCATACACTACAATATAACATAGACTAACTAACCAGGTAACTACACATGAAATACAATACAATACTATTACGTTTTAAGGGAAAATGAAAGAAAAAGGAGAAGAGAGAGAGAGAGATATGGCCCATAATAACAAGAAAGACAATATGATTGCGGAGAAAAACTTACGCACAAAGGGGAACGATCGCATGCGCCTCTGGACATCCAGCTCCCGATTTTCAGCAATGAGAACCGTTGAAGAGTGAGCTGGATGTGATCGGCTTGTCTATTTATGCCCCACACACAATACAATTCAATGGTCCCTACAATCTCATTGTTCATTGGACACAGGAATTCCTCCTCGCATTATAACAAAAGGTCATAGGTTGATTCATACAGGTGGGCTGTGACGATTTCCAACTGCTCAGGTGGGTGGGAAACTGGGTTTCCCGCCGCATGGATAAGTAAGTGCAAATAATAGTAAATGGACATAAACTTCTTATGTCCATAACTATTCGCACGAGCGATTAATCCGCTTCAAACCAACACCGGAATATTGCTAATTAAATACTCTTCCGATGGATACTAAACACCACTGTATTACTCCTGTCTGACCCTTCGTATCAAACAAAGAGGGATTTCTCTGTCCACGAACATGCTACATTAACTAAACTTTCAGAATCTATCAAAGGGACCATAATCTACAAAATACATTATATAGTGAAAATATGTAACGTTTGAGTCGCACGCTACGAACACATGAACTCTACCGTAAATGCACAAACTGCGCGCCCGCGGGTGCCCGCAACAGCGAGTATGCGCACGCACGGGAGAGCGCACGCATGCGCAGCGCGGACCTGTATGAGGTGCAAATATGGCAGTGTGCATCGTGATATTTTTCTGACTTTGACAGTCCACCCTTTGGCAGTCAACAATAACTGCCACTTCCTAAAACATTTCAAAAAGAGAAAAATATATGTCAGGGGTTAATACATTTACATGGTTGGGTAGGGGAGGAGAGGAGAAGGTAGGAAAAGGGTATGACCTAGTGAGATAGCAGAAGCATGTGTGTATGAATCCGTGTTTGGGGGTCATGTATCATCGTGCCGTACGTGTTTTAAATCAAGCTTCGAGGCATTGCGAAGTATACATTTGAATTCCTTCTTATCCCGTGGTACGGGTCTGTGGATGGGCTGTCAAACTTTACCGAGCTCTTTTCGGCTGTGGTTGTAACAAAATGGGGAGCACATTTTAGTTGATGATGCATGAATGGGGGAATATGTGATTGCTGATATCTGTGCCTGTATTCCCTATCGACTATGTGTGTAATTACCTGAAGGTTGTAGAGATGAAGAAAAGACATAATTACGGTAAATGCAGTGGTATTCTATGTCAGGTAAATGAACATTTGTCGGTTGAAGTCTTGTTCGGTGTCTGTTGAATGCAGTCTTCTTTGTGCTTTTGCCAAAAGGCGTGTGGGCAAAAAGCTTCGTCAATGTCCATAGATTTACAAAAGTGTTGGGCTAGCGTAATTTTAAAATTTCTAGGGAAACTGGGGATCTATGGCAAAGTTCATCAAATATCTGTGTATAAGGTTGTCAAAACTTCTTCTTTAATCCATCAGTTGTCTGTATACAGGATCATCAAATTCCTCGTCCAAGTGGGTTTTTTTACCTTGGAGAAAACGGAAAAACAGGTGAAAGAAACGGACCGTAGAAATCGCATTTTCATTAGAGATGAGCGGGTTCGGTTTCTTTGAATCCGAACCCGCACGAACTTCACTTTTTTTTTCACGGGTCCGAGCGACTTGGATCTTCCCGCCTTGCTCGGTTAACCCGAGCGCGCCCGAACGTCATCATGACGCTGTCGGATTCTCGCGAGACTCGGATTCTATATAAGGAGCCGCGCGTCGCCGCCATTTTCACACGTGCATTGAGATTGATAGGGAGAGGACGTGGCTGGCGTCCTCTCCATTAGAATAGATTAGAAGAGAGAGAGAGAGAGAGAGATTGTGCAGACAGAGTTTACCACAGTGACCAGTGCAGTTGTTGTTAAGTTAACTTTTATTTAATATATCCGTTCTCTGCTATATCCGTTCTCTGCCTGAAAAAAACGATACACAGCAGTCACACAGTGTGACTCAGTCTGTGTGCACTCAGCTCAGCCCAGTGTGCTGCACATCAATGTATAAAAGCTTATAATAATTGTGGGGGAGACTGGGGAGCACTGCAGGTTGTTATAGCAGGAGCCAGGAGTACATAATATTATATTAATTTAAAATTAAACAGTGCACACTTTTGCTGCAGGAGTGCCACTGCCAGTGTGACTAGTGGTGACCAGTGCCTGACCACCAGTATAGTAGTATATTGTTGTATACTATCTCTTTATCAACCAGTCTATATTAGCAGCAGACACAGTACAGTGCGGTAGTTCACGGCTGTGGCTACCTCTGTGTCGGCACTCGGCACTCGGCAGGCAGTCCGTCCATCCATAATTGTATAATTATATACCACCTAACCGTGGTATTTTTTTTTCTTTCTTTATACCGTCGTCATAGTCATACTAGTTGTTACGAGTATACTACTATCTCTTTATCAACCAGTGTACAGTGCGGTAGTTCACGGCTGTGGCTACCTCTGTGTCGGCAGTCGGCAGGCAGTCCGTCCATCCATAATTGTATTATTATAATATATACCACCTAACCGTGGTTTTTTTTTCATTCTTTATACCGTCATAGTGTCATACTAGTTGTTACGAGTATACTACTATCTCTTTATCAACCAGTGTACAGTGCGGTAGTTCACGGCTGTGGCTACCTCTGTGTCGGCAGTCGGCAGGCAGTCCGTCCATCCATAATTGTATTATAATATATACCACCTAACCGTGGTTTTTTTTTCATTCTTTATACCGTCATAGTGTCATACTAGTTGTTACGAGTATACTACTATCTCTTTATCAACCAGTGTACAGTGCGGTAGTTCACGGCTGTGGCTACCTCTGTGTCGGCAGTCGGCAGGCAGTCCGTCCATCCATAATTGTATTATAATATATACCACCTAACCGTGGTTTTTTTTTCATTCTTTATACCGTCATAGTCAGTCATACTAGTTGTTACGAGTATACTACTATCTCTTTATCAACCAGTGTACAGTGCGGTAGTTCACGGCTGTGGCTACCTCTGTGTCGGCACTCGGCAGGCAGTCCGTCCATCCATAATTGTATTATAATATATACCACCTAACCGTGGTTTTTTTTTCATTCTTTATACCGTCATAGTGTCATACTAGTTGTTACGAGTATACTACTATCTCTTTATCAACCAGTGTACAGTGCGGTAGTTCACGGCTGTGGCTACCTCTGTGTCGGCAGTCGGCAGGCAGTCCGTCCATCCATAATTGTATTATAATATATACCACCTAACCGTGGTTTTTTTTTCATTCTTTATACCGTCATAGTGTCATACTAGTTGTTACGAGTATACTACTATCTCTTTATCAACCAGTGTACAGTGCGGTAGTTCACGGCTGTGGCTACCTCTGTGTCGGCAGTCGGCAGGCAGTCCGTCCATCCATAATTGTATTATAATATATACCACCTAACCGTGGTTTTTTTTTCATTCTTTATACCGTCATAGTCAGTCATACTAGTTGTTACGAGTATACTACTATCTCTTTATCAACCAGTGTACAGTGCGGTAGTTCACGGCTGTGGCTACCTCTGTGTCGGAACTCGGCAGGCAGTCCGTCCATCCATAATTGTATTACAATATATACCACCTAACCGTGGTTTTTTTTTCATTCTTTATACCGTCATAGTCAGTCATACTAGTTGTTACGAGTATACTACTATCTCTTTATCAACCAGTGTACAGTGCGGTAGTTCACGGCTGTGGCTACCTCTGTGTCGGAACTCGGCAGGCAGTCCGTCCATCCATAATTGTATTACAATATATACCACCTAACCGTGGGTTTTTTTTCATTCTTTATACCGTCATAGTCAGTCATACTAGTTGTTACGAGTATACTACTATCTCTTTATCAACCAGTGTACAGTGCGGTAGTTCACGGCTGTGGCTACCTCTGTGTCGGAACTCGGCAGGCAGTCCGTCCATCCATAATTGTATTATTATAATATATACCACCTAACCGTGGTTTTTTTTTTCATTCTTTATACCGTCATAGTGTCATACTAGTTGTTACGAGTATACTACTATCTCTTTATCAACCAGTGTACAGTGCGGTAGTTCACGGCTGTGGCTACCTCTGTGTCGGCAGTCGGCAGGCAGTCCGTCCATCCATAATTGTATTATAATATATACCACCTAACCGTGGTTTTTTTTTCATTCTTTATACCGTCATAGTCAGTCATACTAGTTGTTACGAGTATACTACTATCTCTTTATCAACCAGTGTACAGTGCGGTAGTTCACGGCTGTGGCTACCTCTGTGTCGGAACTCGGCAGGCAGTCCGTCCATCCATAATTGTATTACAATATATACCACCTAACCGTGGTTTTTTTTTCATTCTTTATACCGTCATAGTCAGTCATACTAGTTGTTACGAGTATACTACTATCTCTTTATCAACCAGTGTACAGTGCGGTAGTTCACGGCTGTGGCTACCTCTGTGTCGGCACTCGGCAGGCAGTCCGTCCATCCATAATTGTATTACAATATATACCACCTAACCGTGGTTTTTTTATACCACCTAACCGTGGCAGTCCGTCCATAATTGTATACTAGTATCCAATCCATCCATCTCCATTGTTTACCTGAGGTGCCTTTTAGTTCTGCCTATAAAATATGGAGAACAAAAAAGTTGAGGTTCCAAAATTAGGGAAAGATCAAGATCCACTTCCACCTCGTGCTGAAGCTGCTGCCACTAGTCATGGCCGAGACGATGAAATGCCAGCAACGTCGTCTGCCAAGGCCGATGCCCAATGTCATAGTACAGAGCATGTCAAATCCAAAACACCAAATATCAGAAAAAAAAGGACTCCAAAACCTAAAATAAAATTGTCGGAGGAGAAGCGTAAACTTGCCAATATGCCATTTACCACACGGAGTGGCAAGGAACGGCTGAGGCCCTGGCCTATGTTCATGGCTAGTGGTTCAGCTTCACATGAGGATGGAAGCACTCAGCCTCTCGCTAGAAAACTGAAAAGACTCAAGCTGGCAAAAGCACCGCAAAGAACTGTGCGTTCTTTGAAATCCCAAATCCACAAGGAGAGTCCAATTGTGTCGTTTGCGATGCCTGACCTTCCCAACACTGGACGTGAAGAGCATGCGCCTTCCACTATTTGCATGCCCCCTGCAAGTGCTGGAAGGAGCACCCGCAGTCCAGTTCCTGATAGTCAGATTGAAGATGTCAGTGTTGAAGTACACCAGGATGAGGAGGATATGGGTGTTGCTGGCGCTGGGGAGGAAATTGACCAGAAGGATTCTGATGGTGAGGTGGTTTGTTTAAGTCAGGCACCCGGGGAGACACCTGTTGTCCGTGGGAGGAATATGGCCGTTGACATGCCAGGTGAAAATACCAAAAAAATCAGCTCTTCGGTGTGGAGGTATTTCACCAGAAATGCGGACAACAGATGTCAAGCCGTGTGTTCCCTTTGTCAAGCTGTAATAAGTAGGGGTAAGGACGTTAACCACCTCGGAACATCCTCCCTTATACGTCACCTGCAGCGCATTCATAATAAGTCAGTGACAAGTTCAAAAACTTTGGGTGACAGCGGAAGCAGTCCACTGACCAGTAAATCCCTTCCTCTTGTAACCAAGCTCACGCAAACCACCCCACCAACTCCCTCAGTGTCAATTTCCTCCTTCCCCAGGAATGCCAATAGTCCTGCAGGCCATGTCACTGGCAAGTCTGACGAGTCCTCTCCTGCCTGGGATTCCTCCGATGCATCCTTGCGTGTAACGCCTACTGCTGCTGGCGCTGCTGTTGTTGCCGCTGGGAGTCGATGGTCATCCCAGAGGGGAAGTCGTAAGCCCACTTGTACTACTTCCAGTAAGCAATTGACTGTTCAACAGTCCTTTGCGAGGAAGATGAAATATCACAGCAGTCATCCTACTGCAAAGCGGATAACTGAGTCCTTGACAACTATGTTGGTGTTAGACGTGCGTCCGGTATCCGCCGTTAGTTCACAGGGAACTAGACAATTTATTGAGGCAGTGTGCCCCCGTTACCAAATACCATCTAGGTTCCACTTCTCTAGGCAGGCGATACCGAGAATGTACACGGACGTCAGAAAAAGAGTCACCAGTGTCCTAAAAAATGCAGTTGTACCCAATGTCCACTTAACCACGGACATGTGGACAAGTGGAGCAGGGCAGGGTCAGGACTATATGACTGTGACAGCCCACTGGGTAGATGTATGGACTCCCGCCGCAAGAACAGCAGCGGCGGCACCAGTAGCAGCATCTCGCAAACGCCAACTCTTTCCTAGGCAGGCTACGCTTTGTATCACCGCTTTCCAGAATACGCACACAGCTGAAAACCTCTTACGGCAACTGAGGAAGATCATCGCGGAATGGCTTACCCCAATTGGACTCTCCTGTGGATTTGTGGCATCGGACAACGCCAGCAATATTGTGTGTGCATTAAATATGGGCAAATTCCAGCACGTCCCATGTTTTGCACATACCTTGAATTTGGTGGTGCAGAATTTTTTAAAAAACGACAGGGGCGTGCAAGAGATGCTGTCGGTGGCCAGAAAAATTGCGGGACACTTTCGGCGTACAGGCACCACGTACAGAAGACTGGAGCACCACCAAAAACTACTGAACCTGCCCTGCCATCATCTGAAGCAAGAAGTGGTAACGAGGTGGAATTCAACCCTCTATATGCTTCAGAGGTTGGAGGAGCAGCAAAAGGCCATTCAAGCCTATACAATTGAGCACGATATAGGAGATGGAATGCACCTGTCTCAAGTGCAGTGGAGAATGATTTCAACGTTGTGCAAGGTTCTGATGCCCTTTGAACTTGCCACACGTGAAGTCAGTTCAGACACTGCCAGCCTGAGTCAGGTCATTCCCCTCATCAGGCTTTTGCAGAAGAAGCTGGAGGCATTGAAGAAGGAGCTAACACGGAGCGATTCCGCTAGGCATGTGGGACTTGTGGATGCAGCCCTTAATTCGCTTAACAAGGATTCACGGGTGGTCAATCTGTTGAAATCAGAGCACTACATTTTGGCCACCGTGCTCGATCCTAGATTTAAAGCCTACCTTGGATCTCTCTTTCCGGCAGACACAGGTCTGCTGGGGTTGAAAGACCTGCTGGTGACAAAATTGTCAAGTCAAGCGGAACGCGACCTGTCAACATCTCCTCCTTCACATTCTCCCGCAACTGGGGGTGCGAGGAAAAGGCTCAGAATTCCGAGCCCACCCGCTGGCGGTGATGCAGGGCAGTCTGGAGCGACTGCTGATGCTGACATCTGGTCCGGACTGAAGGACCTGACAACGATTACGGACATGTCGTCTACTGTCACTGCATATGATTCTCTCAACATTGATAGAATGGTGGAGGATTATATGAGTGACCGCATCCAAGTAGGCACGTCACACAGTCCGTACTTATACTGGCAGGAAAAAGAGGCAATTTGGAGGCCCTTGCACAAACTGGCTTTATTCTACCTAAGTTGCCCTCCCACAAGTGTGTACTCCGAAAGAGTGTTTAGTGCCGCCGCTCACCTTGTCAGCAATCGGCGTACGAGGTTACATCCAGAAAATGTGGAGAAGATGATGTTCATTAAAATGAATTATAATCAATTCCTCCGCGGAGACATTGACCAGCAGCAATTGCCTCCACAAAGTACACAGAGAGCTGAGATGGTGGATTCCAGTGGGGACGAATTGATAATCTGTGAGGAGGGGGATGTACACGGTGATATATCGGAGGGTGAAGATGAGGTGGACATCTTGCCTCTGTAGAGCCAGTTTGTGCAAGGAGAGATTAATTGCTTCTTTTTTGGGGGGGGTCCAAACCAACCCGTCATATCAGTCACAGTCGTGTGGCAGACCCTGTCACTGAAATGATGGGTTGGTTAAAGTGTGCATGTCCTGTTTTGTTTATACAACATAAGGGTGGGTGGGAGGGCCCAAGGATAATTCCATCTTGCACCTCTTTTTTCTTTTCTTTTTCTTTGCATCATGTGCTGATTGGGGAGGGTTTTTTGGAAGGGACATCCTGCGTGACACTGCAGTGCCACTCCTAGATGGGCCCGGTGTTTGTGTCGGCCACTAGGGTCGCTAATCTTACTCACACAGCTACCTCATTGCGCCTCTTTTTTTCTTTGCGTCATGTGCTGTTTGGGGAGGGTTTTTTGGAAGGGACATCCTGCGTGACACTGCAGTGCCACTCCTAGATGTGCCCGGTGTTTGTGTCGGCCACTAGGGTCGCTAATCTTACTCACACAGTCAGCTACCTCATTGCGCCTCTTTTTTTCTTTGCGTCATGTGCTGTTTGGGGAGGGTTTTTTGGAAGGGCCATCCTGCGTGACACTGCAGTGCCACTCCTAGATGGGCCCGGTGTTTGTGTCGGCCACTAGGGTCGCTAATCTTACTCACACAGCTACCTCATTGCGCCTCTTTTTTTCTTTGCGTCATGTGCTGTTTGGGGAGGGTTTTTTGGAAGGGACATCCTGCGTGACACTGCAGTGCCACTCCTAGATGGGCCCGGTGTTTGTGTCGGCCACTAGGGTCGCTTATCTTACTCACACAGCGACCTCGGTGCAAATTTTAGGACTAAAAATAATATTGTGAGGTGTGAGGTATTCAGAATAGACTGAAAATGAGTGTAAATTATGGTTTTTGAGGTTAATAATACTTTGGGATCAAAATGACCCCCAAATTCTATGATTTAAGCTGTTTTTTAGTGTTTTTGGAAAAAAACACCCGAATCCAAAACACACCCGAATCCGACAAAAATAATTCGGTGAGGTTTTGCCAAAACGCGTTCGAACCCAAAACACGGCCGCGGAACCGAACCCAAAACCAAAACACAAAACCCGAAAAATTTCAGGCGCTCATCTCTAATTTTCATCACATCATTGTTTCTACATTTGGGTCATAAATCAAATCCATTGGAATTACAATTTCCTCACTCCTTAAACTCATCACCCTGGTACTTCGTTTACACTTCGTTAAAGCCTGACCGCATCTAAATATCAAGCCAATCGTTATGATAACACCTAAGATACATAGGAGAAACTTCCCAACATCCATTATGACTCCTTGAGCCCATTCTCCTAAACCAGAGAACCAATTTCGCGGGTTCAACCATGACACCCAACCAGTCAGCTCATTACCTACAGCAGCAAGAGTGAGATTGTGTCTCCTGCGAAATTCCCACTTCAGTTGGAGAATATCGTCCATCTTTTGGTCTATGACCTCGACCGGGTCCTCGGTACTATTTGTAATATATGTGCAACATTTCACGCCGTACTGCGTTGCCAGTGTGACACAATATCCACCTGTCACTGCCGTGAGATAATTGAGAATCATTCTATGCTGAACCAGTTCTGTTTTATAAGCTTGAAGTTCTCTTCCAGTATACCTAAACGTGTCATCATACATTTCTGTGATATTGTCTAACAAATTTGCGAGCGCAGATATGTATTTATAATTCAACACTCCTCTGGCGGTGCGAGTGATGTCTAACGCGATTAGAAACTGAATCCCGGTGGATTCATGGATCATGTCAGAGGCCGGATGCTCTGTTCTTTCTATCAGGTGCCGTTTAACTACGTGCTCGTAATGGGTGTGAGTATAAGGAGCTTGGGCAACACGGTGTATATCTTTCATTTTGGCATGTGATACAGTCATTACTTCAGGCAGTACTTTTCCAATATAACACAATCCTTCAGAGTTTGGGGCAAGCCACTTATACGCCTTCCTCCCGCATATGAAATATGCATCATCGGGGAGAACATATGGGACGGAGTAGGACATAACCATATTACACATCTTCCATGTGAAATCTCCTAACCCTAATTCTCCCATCTGTCTAGTACACGTATCAGCTTGTACGATATGTGCACAGTATCCTGGTGATACCTCTCCAACTCTCGTAATCCTATTTCCTAGGGTATACCTATATCGGAAAGATTTTCCTCTACTGGCTATGTGGCGTATAAGCTCTGTATCTGTCGGCATTCTATCTGCTCTATATGAAAAGGTCATGGTTTGGTTACTCCATGACACTTCCCAATTTCCCGGCTTTCGGGGATTGGAAATGTTAAAACATATGAGGGATCTATCCACATGATATTGGTGGAGCTTCAAACTAGGAGGACTGGAGATATTAAACCTCCTGTCCACCGGCCTCCCACCACTTAGCTCAGGTACCTCCCCTATCGTTAAAGGAAATGGTACTAGTCCTGATTTGCTATGACCTTGAGGTACTTGAGAGCATACCCAACAATCTGTTTGATTTAACACACTACCCACTAAGGAGTGATAGTCACTCAAGGGATGCCGGTCCATGTGGATATTAAAACTGGATTGGCATTTCTTGATGCATCCATCCTCAACTACATTGTCACAGAGCCTACAGATACAGTTTTCTTCAGCTAACAATCCTTCACAATTCCTTCTATGGTCAATGCTATCGGATCGTTTTCTGATACTCGCCTTTGCTTGTTGATTATGTTGTTCTCGGAAAACTACGCCTCCATCTCTGTCATCAGAACCCATTCCAGAACCTCTCTCGACCTCCATGGTACTCTCGCCGGAACAGACTGCTCTGGTCAACATCATGGTCAACAGGAAAATCCGGATCACAGTCTCTTGGGGCAAGTCCATCTTATAGGAGGAAACGAAGAAGAATGAGAAGGGGGAAAAATAATTTGAGGGAGGGGGGATGGGAAGTGGAGAAAAACAATAAAAGGGAACAGGGAATCGACAACTGCTTTTGATCTTGTGATTCTCGATGCTCAGGTGCCGCCTCAGTCCTCCTGGAACAGACACTCCAGTGATACAACTTCCTCTACCGTCTGTTCCTTATCACGGGACCTCTCTGGATCAGCAACCTTCTTACAATGGGACGAATGAACCCAAGTCTCTCTCTCTGCAACTTTTAATGCTGTAGTGCTAGTCAATAAGACTTGGTATGGTCCTTCCCATCTGTCAATAAGGCAACCTGAGCGTAGAAAATTCCGTATCATTACATAATCCCCAGGTTCAATGTCATGACAATTACTATCTGGTAAATCAGGAATCACCAACTTCAAATTATCATTTTGATTCCTTAGCTGTTTACTCATGTTAATCAAGTACTTTACAGTCACTTCATTGTTACACTTCAAATCATCCTGAGGGTTAATCATAACATGCGGTTGTCGACCAAACAAGATTTCAAAGGGAGACAGATTAAGAGGGGACCTGGGAGTGGTTCTGATGCTGTACAGTACAATGGGTAAAGCTTCTGGCCATGTCAATCCTGTCTCTGCCATAACTTTGCTCAGTTTATTTTTAATAGTGCTGTTCACTCTTTCCACCTTCGCACTCGCCTGTGGACGGTATGGAGTGTGCAGCTTGCTATCAATTCCCATCAACTTACACATTCCTTGAAAGACATCACCTGTAAAATGGGTACCCCTATCACTTTCAATTATTCTAGGGATACCATATCTACATACAAATTCCTGCACAATTTTCTTAGCAGTAAACATGGCGGTATTTGTGGCCGCAGGAAATGCTTCGACCCAATTTGAGAATACATCTATACAAACAAGTACATATTTCAAATTTCGACAAGGGGGTAATTGAATAAAGTCAATCTGTATTACCTGAAAAGGACCGCCTGTAGGTGGGATATGAGATGGTTCTGTTGGTATTGCCTTTCCGATATTCTTTCTCAAGCATGTAAGGCATGACATTGCTCTCTTACTTGCATGAGATGAAAATCCTGGGGCGCACCAATATGCTCTTACCAACTTGCACATCCCTTCCTTGCCCAGATGAGTCAGCCCGTGAGCTGCCTCAGCTAAACATGGGAGATATGCTCTGGGGGCCACCGGTTTACCTTGTCCATCCGTCCAGAGTCCTGAGGACTCCTGGCCATATCCCTTTGCCTTCCAGACTGCCTTTTCCTGTGTGGAACACAAATTTTGCATCTCACACAACTTCTGTGTGTTGATGGTATTAAATACCATCAGTTGTGTGGTGTCTGTCTGTCTGGGGGTCCCAGCTGCTAACTTAGCTGCTTCGTCAGCTCGGCTGTTACCAAGTGATACTGGGTCTTGGCTATATGTGTGTGCTTTACACTTGATAACAGCCACTCTGTCGGGTTCCTGTATCGCTGTTACAAGCCTTTTGATGTGAGCTGCATGCGCTACCGGTGTACCAGCTGCCGTCATGAAATTTCTGAGGCGCCATAGGGCTCCGAAATCATGGACTACCCCGAATGCGTATCTAGAATCGGTGTAGATATTGGCTGATTTGCCCTTAGCCAATTCACATGCTCTGGTTAGGGTGACCAGTTCAGCAACCTGGGCTGAGTGAGGTGGGCCTAGCGGTTCCGCTTCTATGGTGCCTTGGTCATCTACGACTGCGTATCCAGTACACAAGTCTCCCGAGTCTGACTGTCTGTGACAACTACCGTCCGTGTAGAAAGTTAGATCTACATCTTCCAGTGGGTTGTCACTGATGTCAGGCCTTGCGGTAAAATTTTGGGTCAAATATTCCATACAATCATGTGTGTCCTCCTTTGTATTAAATTCTCCTTTCCCACCACTCTCATCCTCCACCCTTTGTGCCTGTCCAGGCACACCTGGGAGATATGTTGCAGGATTTAATGCACTGCATCTCCTTATGGTGATGTTTACGGGGGCCATTAGTGCCAATTCCCATCTTGTAAACCGCGCTGATGAGACGTGCCTGGTTTGGGCAGAATTTAGCAAGGCTGACACTGCATGTGGTGTATGAATTGTGAGGTTGTGACCTAGCACTACATCTTCGCTTTTCGTTACTAGCAATGCTATCGCAGCAACGCTTCGCAAGCATGTGGGGAGGGATCGCGCTACCGTGTCTAGCTGAGCGCTGTAGTATGCTACTGGCCTGCTGGCATCACCGTGCTTTTGGGTTAAGACGCCTGCCGCGCAACCAGCACTTTCTGTTCCGTACAGCTCAAAGGGTTTCCCATAGTCTGGCATACCTAATGCTGGTGCCTGCGTTAGGCACTGTTTAAGTCTCTCAAATGCCAACTCGGACTCGTCTGTATGCGAAATCCGATCAGGTTTGTTTGAGGAGACCATCTCCTGCAAAGGTAACGCTAGAATGGAAAACCCTGGGATCCAGTTACGGCAATACCCACACATTCCTAAAAAAGTTCTGATTTGTTGCTGGGTTTGTGGCAGAGTCATGTCTCTAATTGCTTGAATTCTATCAGCGGTCAGGTGTCTCTGTCCTTGTGTTAGACAGTGTCCCAAATATTTTACCTTAGTTTGGCATAATTGCAACTTGTCTTTGGAAACCTTGTGTCCTGTGTCTGAAAGATGAAACAGGAGCTGTTTCGTATCCTTCAGGGATGCTTCCAATGAATCAGAACACAGTAGTAGATCATCCACGTACTGTATTAATACTGATCCACTCTCTGGTTGAAAAGACTGTAAACAATCGTGCAAAGCCTGGGAAAATATACTTGGACTGTCTATGAAACCTTGTGGTAATCGAGTTCATGTGTATTGGACTCCTCTGTATGTGAATGCAAACAAATATTGGCTGTCAGGGTGCAGAGGTACCGAAAAGAAAGCGGAGCAGAGGTCAATAACAGTGAAAAATTTCGCAGTGGGAGGGATTTGCATAAGGATGACAGCTGGATTTGGCACTACGGGGAACTGACTCTCAACTATTTTGTTAATCCCCCTTAGATCCTGCACTAGTCGGTAACCCCTCCCCCCACTCTTTTTCACAGGGAAGATGGGACTATTGGCAGTGCTGGACGTTCTTATCAGAATGCCCTGTTGTAGCAAGCGCTCTATTACTGGGTAAACTCCTAACTCCACCTCTGGCTTCAGAGGGTACTGTGGGATTTTTGGAGCTATCCTACCATCTTTTACTTGTACAACTACTGGAGCTACGTTTGCCATCAATCCAGTGTCTTGTCCGTCTTTAGTCCAAAGTGACTCTGGTATCTGGGATGTCATTTCTTCTACTTGGGATGGAGTCCTATTTGTCATAATGGTATGTGACATTAATTTTGATGGGGAGTCTAACATGTCTTGCACTTCCTGAGCGTGATTCTCAGGTATGTCCAAGAATACACCTTCAGGAGTACAATAGATGACGCACCCCATTTTACACAAAAAGTCTCTTCCCAGGAGATTAGTCGGTGCCGATGCAGCCAGCAAAAAGGAATGCTTGGTATGTAAAGGCCCTACTGTAATCTCGGCTGGTTTGCTAACAGGGTAGTGCTGGACTACTCCCGTTACCCCTATGGCTGGAATTGTCTTACCAGTGGTTCTCATGCCCACTGTCGAATTTATCACTGATTTGGCCGCCCCTGTATCTACAAGAAAGTTTAATGATTTACCAGCTACATTGATTGCAATTTCGGGTTCACTTCCAAGATTTGCAATCAATTTTACTGGCTGCAGATTCCAGGTATGGCCACACCCCTATTGGGTATGGTGACCTCCCTGAATCCCGCTGGCAGCAACTACTTGTGAAGGGGTTAAATGGGAACTGCCCGGAGTTTGCCAGTCTCTGTTCGGGGGGTACCTTTTTGTTTCCCCTGCATGTGGCTCATAACTCCGTTTCTGCGGACCCTGCTCCCAATGTCGTGTGTCGTGTCGTTGTCTAGGGGGTTGATATGAGTTTTGTGAATGTTTCACTCTACAGTCTCGTGCCATGTGTCCCTGTCTATGACATGAAAAACAAGTTACCACATTTGACTTACCCACAGGGTTTGGTGATTTATACAAAGGCTGCCTTGTGGTCAGGGCCTGTATACTTACGGCCATTAACTTATCACCTTGTGACTCCCTGTGTCGGGTGATATTCCGGTCATGATCAATTGCGGCCTCTCTCAAAGTAGCCACCGACAGACCTCGCCAACATGGTTGCGTGGTCTGTACTCTTGTCTTTAATGTCTCTTTTAAACCATCCATTAGTACAGATACTGCTACTTCTCGATGGTTTATGTTTGTTTTAATGTCCTCTATACCTGTGTATTTTGCCATTTCTAGTAATGCCCTGTGAAAATATTCTGCAGCAGTTTCTGACTCTTTCTGTCTAATGGAGAAAATCTTGTTCCACTTAACTACCGCTGGGAAATACTCCTTTAACTGTAAACTTATTCTTTTTACGTTATCTTTGTTGTACACATCTGTAAGAGGTACATCCTGATCTAATCCACAGTCAGCTAAAAATTGAGCTGCGTCGACATTGGAGGGTAAACATGCCCTCAGCAATACCTGCCAGTCTTTGTTATTGGGCTCTAAAGTGTTCCCTAGGTCTCTGATGTATTTCTGGCTAGCAACTAAGTCTTTTCTAGGATCAGGGAATTCGGACACTATGGTTCTTAATTCCATTCGGGAAAATGGGCTGTACATGGCAATGTTCCTAACAGGTGTGATTCCTGTCGTGTCAGTTTTCCCATTTGGCACTGCTATTACCCTAACAGGATTAAGTCTACTAACATCACTCTGTGTAGGTTCTACAGCCTGTGGTGAAATGGTTTCAGCATAGTGTATGGTGCCGTACTTACCTGTAGATACGACCTCACCTATCCCTCCGCTAGGGGCTTTTGTTACTAATCTCGTGGGTGGAGCCGTGCCTACTGTTGTCTCTGCTATGGTGGCTGCTAGAGAGAGCGCTGATATTGTTGCCGATTCGTCCTCTTGATCACACTCCTGGGGAAAGTTCAAAACAGGGTACAACTTGCACGGGTTAATACTTGCATTAGTTAACTTATTAACATTTACACAGTTGCTAAGTGTTTGTTTGTTACACCCTAATGCGTCATTCTCCGCAACCAATTTCTCTCCTGATATGTATGGTGGCGGCGGGGCCGTCGCTATCAATTTCTTGATAGGATTAGATCCCGCCGCCAGAGCCAATCCTCTCTGTATTTCACCCTCCTGTTGCCATAACTGCAAATAATCATAATGTTGGATTCGTCTCTTTGTTGATTTAATGAGACATATCCTCCTCCTTAAATTTTGCAACACTTCTGGGCTAAAGCTACCTACTCTTGGGAATTTCTCCCCGTCATGCACTGTCATTCTCTCCCATTCATCACATAAAACCTCTGTATGTGAACCATATTTTTCACACATTACGTACCTTGCCGACCCGACTGGTCGGTTTACTGAATCAACCCGAACCGAGGTTGATCGCCCCCTTCCTGAACAATTGGCCCCCATAACTTGCAGGCGTTGCTTTCACCACCTCTGACCTTCAATCAGGGTCTTCAGCGAACCCTTACAAAAACCAAAATGTTCACGATAGGCTGACGGTGGCGGTTTACCGAGTACCCCACTCACTCGCCCACGCCGACCAATACGACCCACACACTGCCTTAGCGCTGGCGTACTCGACCCAGGGCCCCTATGAACCTCTATTTACTGGAACATGTGAGGGATATCCGCAGAACACTTACTCTTTCCAGTAACTATTGGTTGTTGGACAATTCCTGAGTGACCAGCGAACTTCCCTTCAAAAAATAAAAAATTACACAAATCACATCAGAGTGTACAAATAGTTTTACGACCGGGTTCGTACACAAATGGTACTGGTCAGACTAACTAATGTACACAATTACGTGCGGTACAATCGTTCAGCACATAAGCAACTAATCTTATGTACTGAGCGACCAGTGGAATCGAAAATTTCGGCTGCAAATTCCTTCAGCCAGAGCTTTATTGGCCTATATGGGTTTTGCACCAACCCCCTGGGTTGTGCCCTTTTCTCTTATTTATGGCAGACTTCTTAGTCTGCTGTACCTGGACCTCCTGGTCTGTAGTATGACCTCCTGGTCTACTATACTCTACTGCTCAAATTTTATATTTAACAAGGGATGCCTCCCTCGCCACCATGTACGACACTTACATGCATGTACCTCTGCGAGAACTCGACTTCTTGTGGTTCAACCTGGAAAATTGTATAAACTTATATATACAAAACACTCACTCACCACATGTACACTTTTGTTTCTATTTCTATTTCTGCGCAGAAATTTTCTTTAGACCAGATGTGTTGTGAATTTGGAGAAGGATCTGTTAATCTAAATTTCGGACACTAAAATAGACTTGCGCTATTTACCGCCTATTGCGCTATTTATCGCCTGTTGCGCTATTTATCGCCTGTTGAAAATCAACACTATCGTGTGGCTTGAGTTACGTGGGCGTACCCAGACGCTCCGTTGTGTAATTTACGCTGCGTGCGTCGGCCTTTGAGTTGCGTACGCGAGTCTCACCCTTTGTTAGAGACACGTGTACGCAAAGCAAATATCCACCGTAACACAACTAACACGTTTTATCAATGTAGATGATCCTCGATCGTCTACCGCGCAACACACCAATCTCTCCTTATACCTTAGGTAGAGTTGCGTGTGGGTTTTACACTTTATCCCTTTATATATTACATTTACACTTTAACTATGAAATAGCGACAAATCTCTCTTAGCACGTTTTATCAATTATAAAATGGCAAACAGGAGAGTGATATATGAAAATACACGAATGAAAAGAAATGCAGATATGTGCGTGCGTACGCAAGATAGAAATAAATAGTTTTAAAAGACACTAGCGTTTTGTTCTTACCTCCGGTTCCGGATTCCTTCAGCACCCTTTACTAAGCGAAGCAGACGCTTATCCAAACAGCACTACGAGGAATATGACCTCCCGCCCTTTGCTGCTGGATAATGTCTGCTGAAATTACCTAGCAGAGATATGTGAAGGACAGGACGAGCCGCCAATTGATAAAGCTAAATATTTATCTTATTTAAAACCCTTTAAGAGGCCTAAGAACACTGTACGCTATTGACGTATGGAGTACCGTAAGGGTACGCACGTTGCGTAGCAATCGCTTAGCCGAGGTCGAGACGCTCAAGCGTCACGTTCGCTCACGGCCAAGAGATCACAGGCAGGCACACTATTGGCTGCCGACTAACGTAATGATTTGCTATAGCGATGCGAACGCTCGAGACCACGAGGAGATCACCAGCGGCGCAGACGCTCACAATGTTAAACCTTTGTAACTATACCATAAAACAGTGTATTATGCAGTAAACCTTGGTGCAGAGATTGAGTGTAGATGCAACACCGTGTAACCTGATTAACTTAAAAGCTGTTCGAGCGTCACCGACGCTCTGAGAATACTTAACACTATAAGAAATACACAAATACCGTGCTTAGGGTCTAACGCCTAATCTGAATGTTATACTTGAAAAAGAATAATACAATTACAAGTCATACACTACAATATAACATAGACTAACTAACCAGGTAACTACACATGAAATACAATACAATACTATTACGTTTTAAGGGAAAATGAAAGAAAAAGGAGAAGAGAGAGAGAGAGATATGGCCCATAATAACAAGAAAGACAATATGATTGCGGAGAAAAACTTACGCACAAAGGGGAACGATCGCATGCGCCTCTGGACATCCAGCTCCCGATTTTCAGCAATGAGAACCGTTGAAGAGTGAGCTGGATGTGATCGGCTTGTCTATTTATGCCCCACACACAATACAATTCAATGGTCCCTACAATCTCATTGTTCATTGGACACAGGAATTCCTCCTCGCATTATAACAAAAGGTCATAGGTTGATTCATACAGGTGGGCTGTGACGATTTCCAACTGCTCAGGTGGGTGGGAAACTGGGTTTCCCGCCGCATGGATAAGTAAGTGCAAATAATAGTAAATGGACATAAACTTCTTATGTCCATAACTATTCGCACGAGCGATTAATCCGCTTCAAACCAACACCGGAATATTGCTAATTAAATACTCTTCCGATGGATACTAAACACCACTGTATTACTCCTGTCTGACCCTTCGTATCAAACAAAGAGGGATTTCTCTGTCCACGAACATGCTACATTAACTAAACTTTCAGAATCTATCAAAGGGACCATAATCTACAAAATACATTATATAGTGAAAATATGTAACGTTTGAGTCGCACGCTACGAACACATGAACTCTACCGTAAATGCACATACTGCGCGCCCGCGGGTGCCCGCAACAGCGAGTATGCGCACGCACGGGAGAGCGCACGCATGCGCAGCGCGGACCTGTATGAGGTGCAAATATGGCAGTGTGCATCGTGATATTTTTCTGACTTTGACAGCACTTTATCAATCTACCTTTATCACGTTTACTTTGGGCTTCTGGTATGTACTGCTGTGCTCTATTGTACTCACTATTCTGAAATTGTCTCAAATACTTAGTTGTTCCATTCTGCCATCCAGATTCTGTAGCGGGAACAAGCAAAATTGCTAGCGCCCTCAGATCTGCTTGATAAGTGTTATTCTCGAATCTTGGCTAACAGAAGGTTCATCTAGAGGTGCTGCTCCAGACTTTTCATAGCGCAATTGGGTACCCCCCTTTTTGATAGATAGATATATATATATATATATATATATATATATATATATATACTTACTGGTTTCTATTATCAATAAGCTACTAAATAAGCATTCTAATTCTCTAATATGTTTTATTGAATATCTTGTGTTTTATTGAATATCTTCTGTGTTTCCTATGCTGCAAGGCAACCTTAAAGCCATTTCTAACCATCATGGGTTTTGGGAATATCAATAATAATTGGTGTTGATAATGCAGATGATTAGGAATTTGGGAAGCAGGCTGTAGTTCAAATATGGTTTAAATGACACATTCATATTAGAATTTTCTCCTTAAAAAACTGCAAAAATGAACATTCAGTGTAAAGGCCATGGATTCACCCCCCCCCCTCCCTTATGTGTATTTATATAGCCGTAAGTAATGCAGTATATAATGTCGTAGCTTATTAAGTGTATCAGGTTACAGAGATCACAAAACCTCGAAAATATACTTTCCATTTTGCGACATTAGCGCTCATCACATTCCAATTTAAATATCCCCCCAAAAAATGATTATGCTGTAGCCTCACAGATTATACCTTGCTGAAAGTACTGGGAGGTGCCGGGTGCATCTCAAAGTTGTCCATGTTTGCTCATGCTGTGCGCCAAAAAAGGAAGGGTTGGTGCTCACACAAGCCCTGGCACCCTAGGCTGCAGCTTGATCTGTCTAACGGTTGATCAGTTACTAATCATCCTCTACCCTTACAACCTGGCCTCATCTTCTCCTCCATCACCCTGCTCTTTCCCTCACACCCAGGCCATATCCTGTCTTCCATCCTTTACACCCTCACTCAATCCTCTTCTTCATCACCCTCCTCCTTCCCTCCTACTTTGGCCACATCCTCGCCATCATCCTCTTTCCCTCACACACTGGCCTCATCTTCTCCTCCATCACCCTGCTCTTTCCCTCACACTCCAGCCCCCTCTCCTTCACTTCATCACCCTCTTCCTTCACTCAAATCACAGCCTCATCATCTCCTCATCACCTTTTCCTTCCCTCACAACTGACAGTACCCTCTCCTCCATCCCTCCTCCATCCCTCATCCCTCCGCCGTGTTTTAATACGCTCGTATGTAAAATTTCACGATATTCACTTGTAAACTGTGGATTTGTATAGAAAGACAGAAGGACAGAAGGACAAATTTTCATTTTTATATATTAGATGGGTGCTTAGAATAACGAGCTTCCTTAATCAAGTGTAGTATAAGATGTTATGCAGATAAGCAAATATATCATAATATATGTACAGTATATTGCAAAACTAGTGTCCAAATATATAATAGAAGGTAGCAGGCATAACACGCTCCAGTACATAATGGGGGTCATTCCGAGTTGATCGCTAGCTGCAGTTGTTCGCAGCGCAGCGATCAGTGAAAAAAATGGCTAATCTGCGCATGCGTATGCACCGCAGTGCGCACGCGCGACGTATGGGTACAAACTCCTTTGTGGTTTTGCACAGGTTCCTGAGAAGCTTTCAGTCGCACAGCACAACGCAAGAAGATTGACATGAAGTGGGCATTTCTGGGTGTCAACCGACCGTTTTTAGGGAGTCCTTAGAAAAACACAGGCGTGTCGGGGAAAAACGCAGGCGTGGCTGGGCGAACGCTGGGCGGGTGTGTGACGTCAAAAGCCGTTTCAACGTCGTTAGAATCAACGCACATGAAGAATTACTACTGGGCTGGTCTTGTTTTGCACAAAAAGATTTTGCAGGCGCTCTGCTGCACAAGCGTTCGCACTTCTGCAAAGCTAAAATACACTCCCCAGTGGGCGGCGGCAATGCGTTTGCACAGCTGCTAAAAACTGCTAGCGAGCGATCAACTCGGAATGACCCCCAATATACAAACATTGGCAAGATGTGTAAACAAATATAAACATATATGGCATAAATTGCAGACATAATATGCAAATATATAAATCGCAATGTATAAACCATAAGAGACAGCAAGCATAACTGGCATCAATAGATAGCACCATTATTAATAAGTAATTTATATAAAATAACAGAGGGAGAAAAGTCCATATCATAATATACATAGAACAGACCTCATAATAAGGATTCTGGATACAGCAATATCAGCATCAGTATATGGGAACAGTGGAACAGAGCTTAAGTGATACTTACAAAGGGTAGAAGTGTTCCTCACAGGGGTGGTCATTCCGAGTTGATCACTCGCTAGCTGCTTTTAGCAGCATTGCACACGCTAGGCCGCCGCCCTCTAGGAGTGTATCTTAGCTTAGCAGAATAGCGAACGAAAGATTAGCAGAACTGCTACTAAATATTTTCTTGCAGTTTCTGAGTAGCTCCAGACCTACTCCTAGACTGCGATCACCTCAGTCCGTTTAGTTCCTGGTTTGACGTCACAAACACGCACTGCGTTCGGCCAGCCACTCCCTCGTTTCTCCAGACACTCCCGCGTTTTTTCCTGACACGCCTGCGTTTTTTAGCACACTCCTGGAAAACGCTCAGTTACCACCCAGAAACGCCCCTTTCCTGTCAATCATTCACCGATCAGCAGTGCGACTGAAAAGCACCGCACAAACACCAGCAAATCTACAAAGTTTTGTGTTAAATAACTTAGCGCATGCGCTCTGCGTACCATGCACATGCGCATTTAGCAACAAATCGCAGCATAGCGAAAATCACCAACGAGCGAACAACTCGGAATGACCACCAGAATTCAGTGGATAACTGAGATAGAACTCTGGGGCTCTTACTTATACCTCTTGGGAGATGACATCACTTCCTCTATAATTTTAAATAGGAAGGATAGCTATGGGACAAATATGGGTCCACTAGTGGTCTCTCAATATTAAATAAAGATAGTGGGGGAGGCGTTTAACAGCATAGTCATTAAAAGTGTGAAAGAGCTAAAGAAAGTGAGTGAAAAACTTTAGTAAAGGTCGTGGAACGTACTTCCGGCGTGTGTTCCACCGACAGCCGCAGACTTCCGGTTATGTGTTCCACTGGGTAATAGTGCTGCAGACTTCCGGTTTTGTGCAGCTCTATGATGAAGTGGGGAGAAAGCTACCAAAGTGTCAGATTAAACAATGTTAGTTCCATGGTGGAGTGAACCTCTAAAAGGGATGAAGGGACTATAATGAATTAATTAAATAATAGGGAATCACGCTGGGTGGAACGCACTTCCAGTATGCGTTCCACCCGCTGATCAATTAGTTCTGGTTTGCGTTCCACCTGGTTAGTTACTCGCAGAATGTGGTGCAAGAGGGGACGTAATGCATTGGGTTCATCAAGTGTTTCACTTCTGTGTCGTACGCTGAATTTACGACGACAAGGAAACACACTAAAACTGAATGTTAGCTGGATAAATCCTAAAGCATTTAGCTGTGAAGCTGACTGTACAGATGCTCTTTGTGTTTTATTGTGCATTCTTTTTATGCTATTGTGAATAAATATTACATGTACAAAAATATTTTATTAATAGATATGTTTTAAAGTAGTCATTGTATTATGGATGGTTTAAAGCGGGAACAAACTAAATTTCTAGCGTCCTCAGATCTGTTTGATATATATATACAGGTTGAGTATCCCTTATCCAAAATGCTCGGGACCAGAGGTATTTTGGATATGGGATTTTTCCGTATTTTGGAATAATTGCATACCATGATGAGATAGCATGGTGATGGGACCCAAGTCTAAGCACAGAATACATTTATGTTTCATATACACCTTATACACACAGCCTGAAGGTAATTTTAGCCAATATTTTTTATAACTTTGTGCATTAAACAAAGTGTGTGTACATTCACACAATTCATTTATGTTTCTTATACACCTTATACACACAGCCTGAAGGTCATTTAATACAATATTTTTAATAACTTTGTGTATTAAACAAAGTTTGTGTACATTGAGCCATCAGAAAACAAAGGTTTCACTATCTCACTCTCACTCAAAAAAGTCCGTATTTCGGAATATTCCGTATTACGGATATTTGGATATGGGATACTCAACCTGTATATATATATATATATATATAATATATATATATATATATATATATATATATATATATATACATACAGTATTGTTAGCAATTCTTTTTCGCTCCATTGCAAATGCTCGGTGATCTTGAAATGACCCTTGTAATGTTCCAAGGCTGATGGTCTGAGTAACTCTGCACCCACACGCTTTATATGCAGGTGCAAGAAATTGTAGACTTAATAGTGTCTTAACTTTGTAATGTGACCTAAGTAACCAACCTTTTTAACATTCTTTTCTTGACAGTAACCCCCTCCTCTTCCCTCACATACACAGAGAAGTTGAAAGTGTTAAACACACACATCCGCCATTCATTTAAGATAAAATTAGAAATGCTTTGTTAATATCATGGAATTGAGTTCTCACTGGTGTGACTGTTCTATTGTTAATCATCATTCTGTATGTGGCAACAAGTCATTTCATTACTTTCAATAAACAGGATCAGTCATCCAAGTATTGCAGGACAACCTATTAACATATCCAATTTTGCTTCCCTAATGTATAGAGATGAGCTGGTTCGGTTTTCTGAGAACCGAACGCCCCCGAACTTCACTACCCGAGCCCGGATCTGAGTCAGGCTCGGGTTTTCCCTCCTGACTCGGAAACCAGAACGAGGCAAAACGTCATCATCCCGCTGTCGGATTCTCGCGGGGTTTGGATTCCATATACGGAGCCGCATGTCGCCGCCATTTTCACTCCGGCATTGGAGTGTGTAGAGAGAGGACGTGTCTCCGTCCTCAGTGTCCTGCATCAGTCCAGTGGTGGTGTATTGTGCTGCATCAATCCAGTCACAGTGGTAGTGTCCTCTGCTGCCATATGTCCAGTGCTGCTGTTTAAGTCCAGTCCATTGCAGTGGTGCTGTGTTGTCCTGCATCAGTCCAGTGGTGGTGTCCCTGTGCTGCTGTATATGTCCAGTGATACTGCCGTATATGTCCAGTGATACTGCCGTATATGTCCAGCGATACTGCCGTATATGTCCAGTGATACTGCCGTATATGTCCAGTGGTACTGCCGTATATGTCCAGTGGTACTGCCATATAAATCCAGTGATACTGCCGTATATGTCCAGTGGTCATGCCGTATAAATCCAGTGGTACTGGCAGTATGTCCAGTGGTACTGCCGTATAATTCCAGTGATACTGCCGTAGAATTCCAGTGATACTGCCGTATATGTCCAGTGGTACTGCCGTATGATTCCAGTGGTACTGCCGTATAATTCCAGTGGTACTGCCGTATAAGTCCAGTGGTACTGCCGTATAATTCTAGTGGTACTGCCGTATAAGTCCAGTGGTACTGCTGTATAAGTCCAGTGGTACTGCCCTATAAGTCCAGTGATACTGCCCTATAAGTCCAGTGATACTGCTGTATAGGTCCAGTGATACTGCCGTATGTGTCCAGTGATACTGCCGTATAATTCCAGTGATACTGCCGTATATGTCCAGTGGTACTGCCGTATGATTCCTGTGGTACTGCCGTATAATGCCAGTGGTACTGCCGTATAAGTCCAGTGGTACTGCCGTATAATTCTAGTGGTACTGCCGTATAAGTCCAGTGGTACTGCCATATAAATCCAGTGGTACTGCCCTATAAGTCCAGTGATACTGCTGTATAAGTCCAGTGATACTGCCGTATGTGTCCAGTGGTACTGCCGTATAAATCCAGTGGTACTGCCGTATAAATCCAGTCCAGTGGTACTGCCGTATAAGTCCAGTGGTACTGCCCTATAAGTCCAGTGATACTGCCGTATGTGTCCAGTGGTACTGCCGTATAAGTCCAGTCCAGTGATGCAGCCATATAAGTTCAGTGGTGCTGTCCTGTGCTGTATATTATTTACTCCAAATAAAGGGGTTATTAATATTTAATCAAATAATTTTTACATGGTTTGCCCTGTGTGGTGTAGAGGAACGCTCTCCTTTGCCGCATTTTGTTATATAACTCCAGAAAAATAATGGAGAACAAAAATTTGGATGATAAAATAGGGAAAGATCAAGAACCACTTCCTCCTACTGCTGCTGCTGCCACTGCTGTTGTTGCTGCTGGGAGTCGATCATCATTCCAGAGGGGAAGTCGGAAGACCACTTGTACTACTTCAACTAAGCAAATGACTGTCTAACAGTCCTTTGCAAGGAAGATGAAATATGACAGCAGTCATCCTGTTGCAAAGCGGATAACTGAGGCCTTGACAGCTATGTTGGTGTTAGACGTGCATCTGGTATGTTCCATTAGTGCAGTGGGACTGCAGTGCCAACCCTAGATGGGCCAGGTGTTTGTGCCGCACACTTGTGTCGCTTAGCTTAGCCATCCAGCTACCTCATTGCACCTCTTGTTCTTCTTTGCATCATGTGCTGTTTGGGGTCTATTTTTAAAATCTGCCATCCTATCTGACACTGCAGTGCCACTCCTAGATGGGCCAGGTGTTTGTGCCGCACACTTGTGTCGCTTAGCTTAGTCATACAGCCACCTCAGTGCAACCTTTTGGCCTAAAAACAATATTGTGAGGTGTTCAGAATAGACTGGAAATGAGTGGAAATGAATGTTATTGAGGTTAATAATACAGTAGGAACAAAATTACCCCCAAATTCTGTGATTTTAGCTCTTTTTATGTTTTTTTTTCCAAAAAAATAATCCAGATCCAAAACCAAAACACGAAAGGGTGGTTTTGGCAAAACCAATCCAGATCCAAAACATGAGCATGGAACAAGAACCAAAACCAAAACACAAAAAGTGCCCGCCGCACATCTCTAATGTATCATTCAAGGGGGCAGTGGTATACATTTTGTTGGGGAAGATGTACCCATTGGCGCTTTAAGCTTGCCTAAATGTAATATTTTTAAAAAATAACCATCTTTTCTTAAAAGTTGATTTGTTTACATAACCAACAACAATTATGAAATAAAATGTGTGTGCTATGTATACTGTACAAATCTATACATATAAACGTTATGTGCTAGACTAAGCTGTACACCATATTTGTGTTGCAGATAACAATAACCGTGTAAAGCTTATAGCGGATGCTGGTGTGCCCGGCTCAGATTACATCAATGCAAGCTATGTGTCTGTAAGTATAACATACTTTATGGTAGACCACTCTGGTTAAGGCTGTGTGTCTAAAAACCACAATTCAAGCATGCCTAATACACTAGGTATGCCGAGTCCTTTGAAGTGTTTATTTATATCTAGTGGCATGATATATTATACAATCTAAGGAGTTCAGTCATTGCATTCTTATTAGCCATACTAAATACGCAGCAAAATATTTTCAAATTGATATACTGTATAAGTTTAAAAGTATTTTATTCCAATTTCTGCTAACACATTTATTATCACTTAATTTATACAAAAGAAGGTAAAAATTTACATTTTTACCTACTTTCGTATAAATTGTCAGTGCCATTCATTATGAAGGTAACGCAGGCGATATCACGGATATCTCCTGCTTACCTTTCAGCCCTGCTGTCCCCATACACTAGTATGGGGACCTAAATGCATCTTCAGATGGCGTTTGTTCCCGCACCCCCGCTGCTTCCCTATGGTAAGGAGTCTGCCACCGCTCGGGCCCTTCTGCCAGAAGTCGCACTCGGTATTGCGAAGTTTCATCCAGGCCCGGCGCTACCCACTCAGCGAAGGGATGCAGTGCAGGGAGGCGCTGGAACGGAGAGGAGCTCCCCCTGCTCTGCATCCCTTCCCTGCTGCTGCGCCGTCCTGTCCTCCCCCCTGCTGCTGCTGCCAGCTGCTGTGCCTGTCACTGTATGACAGGTAGCAGCGCTGGCAGCATGAAAAGCCTCGCCCCCTCCCCCCCCCAATCACCTGTGACAGCGGCTGTGTAGGATCAGAGGAGGGGGCGGAGCTACATGGAATGAAAGGGGCGGAGCTAAACGGGCGGAAGTGGGCGGAGCTAAACAGACCAGGCTGCTGTAGAGAGAGGGACAGCGATTACAGTGACGGCCAGCCAGACTAAGGTAAGTGGAGGGTGAGAAAGAAATGTGTGTGTGTGTGTGTGTGTGTGTGTGTGTGTGTGTGTGTGTGTGTGTGTGTGTGTGTATATATGATGAGGGTGTATGTGTGTATATATGTGTGAATTGTGTGTGTGAGGTATGTGTGTGTGAGGTATGTCTGTGTGAGCACGCATTATGGACGCTACTACAGGGGGGCCATTACATGTAAGGTCGCGACTACTACTGGGGGAGACATTACATGTAAGGATGCTACTACTACAGGGGGGGGGCATTATGTATAACGACGCTACTACTGGGGGGCATTACATGTAAGTACGCTACTACTACTGGGGGGGCATTATGTATAAGGACGCTACTACTGGGGGAGGGGGCATTACGTATAAGGACGCTACTACTGGGGGGCATTACGTATAAGGACGCTACTACTGGGGGCATTACGTATAAGGACCCTACTATTACTGGGGAGTCATTACATATAAGGACGCTACTACTACTGGGGAGCCATTACATGTAAAGATGCTACTACTACTACTACTGGGGGGGCCATTACATGTAAGTACGCTACTACTGCTGGGGAGGCATTACGTATAAGGACGCTACTATTGCTGGGGGGGCATTACGTATAATAATGCTACTACTACTGGGAGGGGGCATTACGTATAAAGAAGCTACTACTTCTGATAGGCATTACGTATAAGGACGCTACTACTACTGGGGGGGCATTACGTATAAGGACGCTACTATTACTGGGGGGGGCATTACATATAAAGAAGCTACTACTACTTGGGGGCATTACATATAAGGACGCTACTACTACTGGGGGGGGGGCATTACGTATAAGGACGCTACTATTACTGGGGGGGGCATTACATATAAAGAAGCTACTACTACTGGGGGGGGCATTACTTATAAGGATGCTACTACTACTAGGGGGAATTACTTATAAGGATGCTTCTGCTACTGGGGGTGCACTACGTATAAGGACGCTACTACTGGTGGGCATTACGTATAAGGACGCTACTACTACTGGGGGGGCATTACGTATAAGGACGCTACTATTACTGGGGGGGCAATACGTATAAGGAAGCTACTACTACTTGGGTCATTACGTATAAGGACGCTGCTACTACTACTGGGGGGGCATTACTTATAAGGACGCTACTACTACTAAGGGGTAATTACTTATAAGTACGCTTCTGCTACTGGGGGTGCACTACGTATAAGGACGCTACTACTACTGGTGGGCATTACGTATAAGGACGCTACTATTACTGGGGGGGCAATATGTATAAGGAAGCTACTACTACTTGGGTCATTACGTATAAGGACGCTACTACTACTGGGGGGGCATTACTTATAAGGACGCTACTACTACTAAGGGGTAATTACTTATAAGTACGCTTCTGCTACTGGGGGTGCACTACGTATAAGGACGCTACTACTGGTGGGATTACGTATAAGGATGCTACTATTACTGGGGGGGCAATACGTATAAGGAAGCTACTTCTACTTGGGGGCATTACGTATAAGGACGCTACTACTACTGGGGGGCATTACGTATAAGAACGCTACTACTACTGGGGGGGCATTACGTATAAGGACGCTACAACTACTAGGGGGGAATTACTTATAAGGATGCTTCTGCTACTGGGGCTGCACTACGTATAAGGACGCTACTACTACTGGGGGGGCATTATGTATAAGGATGCTACTACTACTGGGGTGCATTACATATAAGGATGCTACTACTGCGGGTGGGACAGTATAAGATGAATAAGATTGTGCTACTGTGTGGCGTAATTTTAAATGGGGGTACTATTGTGTGGCCATGCCCCTTACTTGTGAGACCACATCCCTTTTCCCGGTGCGCACCAAAGGCGCGCGCTGACCCTTTGTTGAATATGGGAGGGCGCAGATTTATAGTTTGCAGGGGGGCGCCGAACACCCTAGCACCGACCCTGGTTTCATCGCTGCTGAAGGAGCAGTGAAAGGTTTTGCAGGGACAGCTGATCTTCGAATCAGTTGTTTCCACGTCGGAGCAATGTTTAATTGCTCCTGCACTTGCATCAAGTAGAATACTTAATTAACATACTTAATAGACCCCACGTTTTTTTTTTAAACAAATCTGTAATTAGTGCACAAGGAAAACATGTCTTTAGAGCCACATCTCACTCACTTGTTGTAACCTGCATTTAATTTCTTATAGACAAAATATATGTTAGAAAGACAAACCATGTTGCAGGGCAACCGTTTCACTGATAGTGTGCTTTTCCAATATAACCATATATATTTCCATTTACTGCTGCTGGAAAACCCAGATATCGGAACACATATTCACTAGAATGTGCTATTGCATGTAGCAAGTTACTGTAAGAAAGAGAAGCCAGGTGTGCACCATCCCTTTATAAAGCTAACAAATGGTCACTGGGGAGTAGAGAGATATGCAGGCAGCTCAGTGGCCGCTGGAATATCCATGTAGACAAGTTAGAATTGAAAACATAAGAAGCATTGTTGTAGAGTAACATCAGAATATTAACCAATGGTGAGAACTGTATTGTGATATGGTCTTCTAGGTTTCTTGTTATATAACTATGGGAGCCTCTCCCATAGCAGCCATCCACTGTACTCAGCCATTAATGGTATCTATCATTTTAGGGTTACATTTGTCCTAATGAATTTATTGCTACACAAGGACCGTTAGCTGGAACTGTAGGGGACTTCTGGCGAATGGTTTGGGAAACAAGAGCAAAGACCATAGTAATGCTCACTCAATGTTTTGAGAAAGGCAGGGTAAGTAAGCAGCTGGATTTGTTGGAACATTAGAACACAGTAGAAAGGATCAGATCAGTTTGCACATTAGAATGCATAATAACAAATGACTATTCCTACAGATAAGATGTCACCAATACTGGCCAGAGGACAACAAGCCAGTGACTGTTTTTGGAGATATTGTGATTACCAAAGTAGTAGAAGATGTTCAAATTGATTGGACTATTCGAGACTTAAAAGTCGAAAGGGTAATTTAATCATCTGCTTTTATGATCATATAAGAAATGCATTGCAAAAAAAAGTAAATAGCACATATTACATATGACTATAATACTGTATACCTATACATTTCTGTGTACAATATCTGTATAAACTATGGCCCTCATTCCGAGTTGAACGCTCGCAAGGCGAATTTAGCAGAGTTGCTCAGGCTAAGCCTACGCCTACTGGGAGTGTATCTTAGCTTCTTAAAATTGCGACCGATGTATACGCAATATTGCGATTACAAACTACTTAGCAGTTTCAGAGTAGCTTCAGACTTACTCGGCATCTGCGATCAGTTCAGTGCTTGTCGTTCCTGGTTTGACGTCATAAACACACCCAGCGTTCGCCCAGACACTCCCCCGTTTCTCCGGCCACTCCTGCGTTTTTTCCGGAAACGGTAGCGTTTTTATCCACACGCCCCGAAAACGCCGTGTTTCCGCCCAGTAACACCCATTTCCTGTCAATCACACTACGATCGCCGGAGCGATGAAAAAGCCGTGAGTAAAAATACTATCTCCATTGTAAAATTACTTGGCGCAGTCGCAGTGCGAATATTGCGCATGCGTACTAAGCGGAATTTCACTGCGATGCGATGAAAAATACCGAGCGAACGACTCGGAATGAGGGCCAATGAGCGGTGAGGCTTATATTTGCCAGTTTAAGCCTCTTACTGCACAGCTACTGCTTTGTACATTGTGTTGCATTATAATTCAGAAGCAGTGTATGGGGGAAATTTATGGACTTTCCTTAACAAACAAAGAAAGCAAATCAACAACATTAACATTAATCTCAGTACTTGCTTCCAGTACTCCAGATCACACCCCATCCCTGCCAGACAGCAGCTGAGTGGGTTCACCTACAATTCCCACTATTGGGCAACAGTGTGTTCATATTGAAATTTGTTTGGGGACCTTGAGGGGCAGAGGTATTACCACTCACAGCTCATTCTACTCACACTAATATAACGCTTATGTTCCACAAACCATACAAAAATAATATTGATTATGTGTTGTGTAAATGGGAGCCAAAACAGACCATCTTAACCTAAAGGAGCATTGCACCAGGTCTGCCTGACAGAAAATATGACACATTGCTACTTGGCCCCGTCCCTTTCTAGTATCTGCTGAGGTATCAAAAATGTGTCCAAAATCAGAACTCTTTCCTTTTCATCTCACACCCCTAGTGAATATGGGTTATGTGCACAGTATATACATACAAACACACTGTATACAGTTATGTAGCAAGACCTAACTTGATGATTGTAATAGTGTAGCCCATACTGGTGGCAGTATATAAGTACAGAGCGCTGTGTACAGTGGTAAAAACAATAGTATACATAAGCTATCAAGACTCTTAATTACAGTATATATCTTCTGCTCTCATAGCAGGTACACTAATGCTTTCTCTTCCTGAACTTTGTGGCTGATGGCCACAGCTGTTGGAGCACAAATAATTTGGGCTTGGTCTTTGAAGCCACTAACATTATCATGAAGGGGGGGGGGGGGGGGGGCTGAGCAACAAAGGCCCTCACACTGTCAGCTAAGGTTTGTATTGTTGTTTAAAAAAAAAATAACACTGAATAAGGACAAATAGTTTTAAGCCTTTAAAAAATAAATAGAAATTAAGAATTGTGAATCTGTATTACAGTACTTCTCTCCCTTCCTCTTTCATGTCACAGTAGAGCCTAGAACCCCTTTGCCTAAAGGACCTTTCCCATCAGGCACTGGGGCAACATCATCATCTATTGGGAACAGAGCCATCTTTTCGTATGGGCTCAATGGGCACTTGCCCAAGGGCCCCATGAGTATAAAGGCCCTAGGCTTATAGCTGAGGTTCCCCTCTTTCCAAGGGTACCAAATTTTTTGAAAATCAGCCCAGGAGAACTGGAGATATCCGATGTCAAAGCAGTGATTCCCATCCAAGCCTGTTAATTGCTTTTCCCAACCAGATATCTCAGGTTCTTTCTGACTTAGAGTTTAGGGTATACTGGCAGCTTGTCTCTACTATGCTTAGAACCAGAGATATTGGCCTTCCAGCAGCTGGTCCCTGCTCCAGCTACACACGCGTAATATGCAGTTTTATATTTTTTTTATTCGTGGATTGCTCTGGCTCCTGAACTCTGATCCCCAAGTCCCCAGTACCTCCTGAAATCTATTTTCAAGAACTTGAGATATCTGCAGTCAAGCAAGTTGCCCTCCCAGCAGAAAATGATGAATATTAAGCCCAGTCCACTATGCACCCCTTCCATGTGTATTAAACATCCCCTACCACCCTGGAAGTCATGTACCAGGCCCCTTCATTCAGCACAATGCCCCCTTCTACAGTTTAGTGCTCTCCCTCCTGCCACATCTGTGCAGTAAAAGGAGTAATTAGCAGAAATTACTGCTCCTGGTCCTACATGCTGAGTGGAAGATAGAACGCCCCCTACCACCCGCGGGACATCAAAGCTGCCGCTGATAGCACCCCCCACCCCTACCGATGGAGGATCGGTAGGGGCCCCAGTGCATTCCTGTGGCCATGGGCCTACACAGCTGTTAAGATGGCCCTGATTGGGAATAGATACACCATGCCCAATGGAAGCCAAATAACAAGAAAACACCTAGATTTCAGAAAAAAGAAAAGTACTTTAATGGCATCAAAGCATTGCCACCTTCACTACACGTCACATCGGGTCCTTACAATGAAGGGAATGTAGACTCAACCTTCACGTCACATCAACTGCTGCTACATTTCTTTTTCAACCCTGCCACTAACTATTACCAATACACAGTACTTCCTTGATCTATCACTGTTTAAAAAAAAATTCAAGTTAGTATTATGAGGAACAATCTGCTGTGCTACTTTGCAGACAACAGAAGACCTACACTATACTGTATAAATGATTACAGCAGTAAGGGGGATATTTAACAAAGATTGAAAATTGTGAGAGATAAAGGGCCTAATTCATGTTTGTATGTGCTGATGTTTTCACAAAGGAGCGATTACCAGCAGACTGCAAATGTGCCACGATCGCACTGCGCACACACCAAGGTACCTCTGCGATTGTGCTTGCACCCCATTTTATACTCAGAGTGATTGACAGGGAGGGGCAGCTAAAACGCAGGTGTGTCATGGCTGTTTTTGAGGCATGTATTTGCCTTAAGCAGCGATCATGTACTGTACATAGAGAAACATATCTCCAGTGTTGCTACTGCCATGGCCAGTCTGCGTAGCCATAGGTCAACCCCAGGGGTCGATGTTCATCTCTATTGCTTCGGTGCTGTGTGTGAGTATTCAATTATGGAGGACATTGCAATGGCTCCAGTGGGCGTCTATCTTCTTTCCTTGGCGGCAGCTAGTCATGGGCAAAGTGATTCACTGAACTGAGTTGAGACACATGACTCAGTTCAGTGAAGTGTCTCGAGTCAGTGTCTCGGCACATGAGTCATGACTCATTTGTATTTTAATGTATTGCAGAGACTGCACATGAATCAGTGAGTTGCCAGTGCTGGAGGATCAGTGCTGGACTCATGGAGGGAGTTATTCAGCTGCAGTGATTGTGCAGTGTATCTGGGGGAGGCAGCTGCTTATGCACTGATTGTTTATAATATATTAACAGATTCACTGTTATGTTGATATATTATTAATTACCACTTATTGCATACTAGTTACAGAATATGCACAGAATATTGTTACAGAATATGCACATTACTTCTGGCTGAGGAGAGAAAGCTTAATAGCCATGAAACACATCATTCAGTCTGTAACTAAACCAAATAAAAAAAAATATTTTTATTTTGCATACTTTGCTAATTGGATGATTTTAGGTGGGCTTGGATTTATTATATTATCCACTATCAAGCCTCCAAGGAGTTTGCCACCCACAATCACATTGAGCAGGAACAGTGAGTTGAGAACACTGTACCACAGGGGCTCCACCTCCTGCAGGCTTATGCTGCATGAATCAGATCCATCCACTGAGTCACTGAGTCTACACAGAGTACAACTGTCTCAACTCACTGGCAGACGCAGGATGAATCATGATTCATGAAATGGATCAGACACAGCAGCACAGCACTCACTGACTGGTGAGTCGTGACTGCTCCCTCCCCCCTCCCACTGGGTGTCACCTGGTATAGCCGCTGGCCAATCACAGCTAAAGACACTCAGCAAAAGACACTGACTGAAGGACACACTGAGCTTCCTCCCTCTGGCTGAGAGAGGCTACTGCTGCAGCTGTCTCGACTCATTAAACAGTGAGTGACTCCAATCATTCACACTTCCTGATGATTCGAGTCACTGTGTTGAGACAGTGAGTCAGTAGCCATCTCTAGCGGCAGCTTCACTTGCGATGATTAGCAATTCCGTAACCTAGAAAAAGTCAGCAGCATATGCATTTGCATACAAACATGAATTAGACCCAAAGTACCAACATTCTGCTCCTAACCGTCATTTTTCAAATACAGCCTGTAAAATATAACACAGAAGCTGATTGGCTAGTACTTTATCACTCACAATTTTATCTCTGTGAGATTTGAAAAATAGCCCCCCTAAAGATTAAATTATTATAGCATGTTCAGCACTGCAATAACAATTATAACAAAACATCTGATGTACAGAAAAGTCATAATGCATTGTTAATAACTGAACAAACGGTATAATTATTTTAGATGTTAACATTTCCCAAACAAATGTATTTCTTCACTGCAGCATGGAGACTTCATGATGGTACGGCAGTGTAATTTTACTTCTTGGCCAGAACACGGAGTCCCAGAAAACACTACTGCTTTAATTCATTTTGTAAAAATGGTTCGGGCCAGCAGACCACATGAAAATACACCAACAATTGTACACTGCAGGTAGGGTTCTCCTCAATATTTTGTTGTCTCTTATCTGCGACCATTGGTTAGATGTACTGTTCATTTATTCTACATTTTCGGACAGCAGAAAAATTCTGCAAACATAGATACAATAATTCACATAAATGCATTGACCACATTTTAAAGTTAATGTACTACTTGTACATGACAAGATATTGGAAAAGAACATTTGTGAAGGGAAGTATGGTTTAGTTCCTGTTAAATAGCGTTTTTATCAGAATCATACCACATAACATTAGGGCAACTTTTTTCTAAAACAGTGGTTCTCAACCTTCAAATTTTCCTATCAGGTCATGTTTTCAGGACGTCTGTCCGTGGAAGCAGGTGGGATAATTACTGATCCAGCAAAATAAATTACTTCACCTGTGCATTATTAAAGAAATCCGTAAAACATGACCTTTTGGTGGTACTTGAGGGCTGGATAGAGAACCCCTGATCTAAACCAATGCTCCTGAATGTAGAATAGAATAGTGCTGCTGTGTAGTTTTACAGCTAGTAATGGTCTCCCTCTTACTTTTGTGATAATGCTATTTTTGAACTAGTTACATATACATTACCTGTTAAGTACATTATTCTTTATAAAATGTTTGCTAACCAGCATTATAATATATGTGTATAGCGTACTAAGGGCCTTAGCGATCCTTACTGCATTTTGCCAATGTTCGGGGACTGCGCATGTGCAGAATGGGTTCTGCAATCTTTTCTCTAAAATGCGAATGCCTCTTCCTGATTGACAGGCTGAGGCATTCGCAGGGAGGGAGGGGGACGGCCCGCGTTCGGAAAAACAGCTTACTCAGCCTGCTCCTACCTGCATTTGCGATGCGATCACGTCTCAGATGAACATCGTGACCATCGGTTGCAATGTTCATCTGAGATGCGATTGCATCGCAAATGCAGGGAGGAGGTGGTATGCACTTTTTCCTGCATTTGCATTGCTAAGTACTACAAATGCAGAGCTGCTGCGAGCAGCTTTGCATTTGCAATCCTTAATGAATCAGGCACTAAGCAACTTTAACACCACTAGTCATGTATATTATATATTTTAGTGCGGGAGTTGGAAGAGCGGGAGTTTTAGTTGCGCTGGATCATTTAATTCAACACATCAACCACCATGATTTTGTGGACATTTATGGTCTTGTAGCAGAACTGAGAAGTGAGAGAATGTGTATGGTGCAAAACTTGGTAAGTATAGAAAAACGGTAACTTTCATCTGTATACACAATATGTATACACTACTAGTGTGAATGCAACAACAATGGCAGAACATTTCCGTTCCTGTAACAAACTTTGGTACAAAGGTAGAGGCACTTGTAGAGTGGTAGAGGCACTTGCATTAACCCCTTCCTGCTGGGTCTCATGTCACTTTTTAGTAGAGATGTGTGGGTTCGGTTTTACTCTGATTTACTCGGGTTTTTCTGATTTTTCTTATTGGCTATCCAAATCGCATGACATCCGTGAGCCAATAAAATGCCGTTTTGAAACTCGAGTAAATCCGAGTAAAATCGAACCCGCACATCTCTACTTTTTAGTATGGTCACATCCAGCATCAATATCAGGGATGTGCAGTCAGGGGAGGCAGAGCCTCACCTGTCATGCTCCCTGTCATTACTACAGAGTTTTGACTATAATGATTAGAATAATACAAAGAAGATACCTAGAACATAGAAACATCTTCTTTGTATTAAAATAATAATTTGTATAGTTAAAACTCTGCAGAGCTCTTTGAAACTGCAGGGAGAAATGATACGTGAGGCAGCAATAGCTCTGCCTCACATCTCACAGTTGGGGACTGCTGCTGCGCTGCCTGTGGAGCGATGAGGGGGATACACAGCGGCCAATCACACCACTTAAAAATGAGCCATGTGAGGCATGCCTCACAGTGGCTTCAGCTATGATTGGTGACCACGGATGTGTCATGTGACCATCCAGGAAGGGACAGAGGAGACCGGTGCTCCGTTAGAATGAAGCACAATGGCCACAGCCTCGGACCCACTCCTGGACCCGCTGTGACCCAGTGGCGTAACTGTGGAGCCTTTTGCCGCCCACCGGGTGTTAGCCACAGGGGGGTGGGGGGTCACAGACGAGCATGACACATATGCAGCGAGTGGTAGTGTACCTGCCGCTGCTGTAGATGTGTGACAGCAAGGTCCCGGGAGCCGTGGGTTTAATCGCTGTGCCACGGTCCTCTACAATGCCGACTTGTATCAGCACATGTGCTTGGTGCTGGGAGGAGGGACGGTCCGATGGAGTGCTGGGAGTACAGATCTCTGGGTATGGAGCCCTACCACTGGAGCCAATGCCAGCCTAGCAAAGAATGTTATACACAAGTACTCCCTGGCACGTGTGTATTATATATATATATATATATATATATATATATATATATATATGTGCGTGTATGTATAGTGGTATGTATATGTGTATATCTATATATATATCTATATATATATCTATATATATATATATATATATTATACAGTATGACCTGATGAAAATGCCAGAATAAAGGCATAGAAGTGGTGTACTCAACTATGCAATATTGATGTTGATTCTGCAAGCCCCCATATACCTGTATATATACAGTATATGTTTGTGTGTGTGTGTGTGTGTGTGTGTGTGTGTGTGTGTGTGTGTGTGTGTGTGTGTGTGTGTGTGTGTGTACACACACACACACACACACACACACACACACACCATGGACACCATGCTGTAATTGTTTACTTATTGCACTATTCCAAAAACAGTTTTTCAAAGTCCGGTGCGTGCCTGTTCTTCCGTGTATCTGTATAGAGCCAGGGGCTCAATACAGGAAAAACACCATCGTATATTGGGGGTCTTTTCGACCCATTCGCACGCTGCGGTTCATCGCAGCGATGCAAACAGGTCGGTTCTGTGCATGCGTGGTGGACAAATGTGCAGGTGCGTCGTTGATCAGCGACAGCGGTCGCTGGGCAACGACACCGTCAATGAAGAAAGCGGTCGCAGTGCGGACCGCAAAAAGATTAAAAGGCGGGAGTCGGATCGGGGTGATCTGTTGCTAGCCTGTGCCTCCCCAGCCATTAACCTCACCGCACGTCACTGATCAATATTAGTCATTGTTTATGCAGTAGCCACACAGATTATATAGTTTATAGAAAAGGCTTTAAACATAGCATTAGTTTATCGTCTGCAGTGTGAGCAGAAATAACCCAGTGATAGCATTTACGCACTAAAGGGGTGTTAGACTTAAATATAGCAGAGGTACTCATTTACTCATTGTTAGAAACTGAGTGGGGCACGCAGCATGCGTTCTGCCAATAAGAAAAGTCCTGTTCAGCTCCTGTCCTGCTCTTTGCTTCAGGGACTACTGTGTTCCACATGTGTCTGCCTCTTTATACTAATGCCAGTACAAAGCCCTTCCCTGGTGTAGAGCCATGCGTCCAAATGTGCAAGGGCTGAAACGCCCTCTGTCAGCATCCGTAGACTGATTGGCATCAGTCGCAGCATCAAAACTGCTACCTGCCCTATGATAGGTGCAGTTTCTCCCCCAGACTATGGCTTCCTATGTGAGCAGTTCAGCATCTTTATGGGCAGCCGCTTTCAGTGAGGTACCGACATGCCCCAGATATTCTCATAAGATGCAACATCTCTGTGCATCTTTTTATTATCCCCCCAGTTAGTGTGCAGGGACGCATGTTACATTTCTGCTGCCATGCATACAAATTGTGCAGCAACTCTGTATTTAGAAGATCGGGATGCATGTGTGGTGTGGCTCACAGGCATGCGCAAACATAAAACATTGGCCAACTGCGTGCGCCTTCGACACTGTGTGAGATATATAATACAGAGAGCGTCAGTGACTGCCACGCAACATGCAGTACAGAGTATTTTTGGTCGGCTTACAATATAATGTCCTCATCAATAATTATCACCTCCTCAAAATTATTAACTACTTTAGCTTCATTTAATATAATTAACACCTTTACAATAACTGTCTTCATAATCCCTTTTATTAATTATCCCCAACAAAATCAAATAATTACATTTTTCTTATTTAAACCCCTAATTATTTCTCATCTGTTGCTGCCACACAGTGCCACACAGAAGCAGGAAGCAGCAATCTACCAGGCATGAGAGACCACTGTTAGTAAGGAGGAGGTGAAACCAAAGACGGGCTGTGCAGACGAGTATTGCCCTGGGAGTGTATAACTATATGCCTACCACCCTCCTTGCTCACCTTCACCCCCCCCCCTCCCACCACCACATTACTACTGCCTGAACTGAGGCTCCGCCATTGGTATGCATGTGTGGTGCTCCCTACCTCTTCGTCTCCATTACCGCGGGTGAATGTCCTGCCTGCCCCTCTAATAGCTGCTCCTCTGCTGCCCTGTCTCAAATGAGAGTGCTCCTAGGCGTACATGTTCCACTATGCGGGAGATCGAGCATGTTTAGTCATCACCAAAAAGAGGACACAGCATTTGAGAGAGGAGACTCCCCTCTTTCAAATTAGGGAATCCAGAAGTTTATAGAAGCCATGATGGGGGAGATATTTCCTCATCACTGGATTTCATCATGATTTCTGCAGTGCAGGGTTGTCTCTGTTGATTACACAGACAGTAGTAACCAGAGAATAACTTGTGAGGGGTCACATCCTTTAAAAGAGGAGATTCCCCCCCCCCCCCCCCTGCCCTTCTCATATCAATGAAGGTACCCCTGAGTCAATGGGTAGCACAGTGGAGTAGGAATATCGTTTTTTAGTTCTCTCACCCCATCTTCTGGATTCTGACAGTTCCTGTAGTGTAGTGCCTGGAGAGCCTATTTTGACACTTTTTAGGACAATCACAAAATGCCTCGCTGCATCCTTAACACTTACAGGAGAAGATAGCTTTGTGCATATATGCAGCAATGGCGATGGTCACCAGCTCTAGCTAGCCACTTCTGATGAACTGATTCGCCATCTCTGCAGTCGCTAGTGCTTTCTCCACTGCACATGCCTAAATTATATCATTTTGTAGGTGTATTTTACTATGGCATTTTTGCTACTTTCATTAGTACAACAGATAAATTATACCTACAGTATTATAGTTTTCACTTGTATACAATGGGAGATGTATTAATTTGAGTGTAAGTGTACTGCGCGTTGTTTGGTTATGTATAAGTAAATAGTGATCCTCTGATATGTATTCCTTCTACCTATAGGCACAATATATATTATTACATCAGTGTGTTGTGGACTTATTAGCAAGCAAAGGCAGCAACCAGGCCATTTGTTTTGTAAATTATTCTGCCCTTCAGAAAATGGACTCATTGGATGCCATGGAAGGTAAGTCAATACACAGTTTACCAACATGTCGCTTAATATTTGAAAAGTAGGAACTCAGTTGAACTGAACTAGAATTGTTATCAGAAAGCAATTTATAGTATGTTTCTAATAAGTTATTTATATTTCTATAAATTATTAATATGTATTTAATAGTTGAAAATAATTTTTGCTTTATGAAAATCAACAGTAATTACATATAAAAACTGTAGTTGCACATATGAAGATTTCGCCCTCCCTGTTTACTACCAGCAATGTGTGGTTAACTTACCTTTCTAGGCATCTAGGAAATGTGCCCTGTCCGCACAGTTAATAACTCAGACAGGTAACTCATCATTCTCTCTTTGCCTTGTGACTTGGCAGGGGATTCCTACCAAGTTAATTATATAATTTGTATTTATCTCAAAGCTCTGTACCTCTAACTCACCCAATCCCGTAGCTCTCTAGCTCACCCAATCCTGTATCTCCAACTAACCCAGCCCTGAAGCTCTTGACCTCTAACTCCCAAAACCCATTGCTCTCATCTCTAACTCACCCAACCCTAAGCTCTTGATCTCTAATTCACCAAATCCATCACTGTCATCTCAAACTCACCCAACCCTGAAGCTCTTGACCTCCAACTCGCCAATCCTGACTATCTCATCTTTCACTCACCCAACCCTGAAGCTCTTGATCTCTAACTTACCAAACCCAGTAGATCTCTATCTGTAACTCACCCAACCCTGTATCTCTAATTCATCCACTCCTGTATCTCTAACTCTCCCAACCCTGAAGCTCTTGACCTCTAACTCACAAAACCTGCCGCTTTCATGTCTAACTCCCCTAACCCTGAAGCTCTTGACCTCTAACTCGCCAAACCTGGCTATCTTATCTTTGACTCACCCAAACCCAAAGCTCTTGACCTCTAACTCACAAAGCCCAGTAGATTTCTATCTCTAACTTACCCAAACCTGTATCTCTAATTCACCTACCCCTGTATCTCTAACTTACCCAACCCTGAAGCTCTTGACCTCTAACTCACAAAAAAAGTCGCTGGCATCTCTAACTCACCTAATCCTGAAGCTCTTGACCTCTAACTCACCATACCCATCGCTCTCATCTCTAACTCAACCAACCCCAAAGCTCTTGACCTCTATCTCACCAAACCTGGCTATCTCATCTTAACTTAGCCAAACCCAAAGCTCTTGACCTCTAACTCACCAAACCCAGTAGATCTCTATCTCTAACGTACCCAACCCTGTATTTTGAACTCACCCAACCCCGAAGTTCTTGACCTCTAACTCACCAAACCCAGTAGATCTGTAACTCACCCGATCCTGATTACTTTTTTCCAACCCTCCAGTTCTCTGAAACTCTGAGAAAGATAGCAATAATAATAGTTATAGTATTAATAATAATAGTTTTAGGGTATGTATCATAGCTACCGTAATAAGTATTTCAACTGAAAATGTTTAATGTTGAAAGCTCTGCATGAAGGACCAGCAAGTGGACAGCAATAGCTTAAGATATACAATAGAAGCTTTAAATACAGAGGGTGACTATATGTTACAAGGAAAAACACATGAAGTTTGACAGATAAAGAGCAGCCAGCGAAAAAAAGTGTAAGATAAAAAAAGTTCTGACTTTAGATATGTGGGAAATAATTTATATGAGTAAATAGTATGTGAATATCATGGAGATAAGGGGCCAAATGTAATAGAGTGAGAGTTTCAGAAAGTAAGAGATTTGGTAAGGTTTTGCAGTTTTTTTTAAAGTGGCAATCATGTACACAGCAAGATCAACCTGGTTTTTCAGTGTAAATGATTGCCACTTTAAAAAAAACAACCTTACCAAATCTCTCACTTTCTGAAACTCTCACTCTATTACATTTGGCCCAAGGAGTTAATTCCAGTTGCATAACGTAGGACAGTCTATATACCAGAGTGATGGCAAGTCAGTTAATTGCTGTTGTCCAGTCATGAAAGATTGAGGCATAAAAAATTGGTTGCTTTAATTAGCAATATTACAAAATTTTGCCATTTTCAAAAATGACCTGTTATACCCACAGCACTTATCTGAAGCGAAACATGTGTGGGAAAAGGGGGGTGTACGTCTATGTGTGTGAGTAAGGGATGAACCATGAGTACTTTCACCACCCTATGCCAACTGCCCCACACAATCAACGTGTTTTATACTTGAACCAAAGAGATTAGTGGAGAATTATCCCTGACCTCGGAATTAAACAGTTAAAATTTACAAAAAGTGCTGACATATTGATTTGCCCACAAACACATAACTATTGCCATTAATTATATCAGTAAACCACCCAAACATAATATTGACTATAAATAATCTCAGTCACCCTATTGCCCAGCCTAATGTCAACGTCTCACGTTCTGTTGCTGTGGGGTAAAGCAATATTCTGCAAAGCCCAGTGTCGGTAAAGGGGGATAAATAGTATGGAATTTGCTACAATTAATCAAAAATATATTTTTGGATGTCTTATGCCTCATTTAATAAACAAGACTAACTTTCCATAGCATTTATCTGCACTACTTCTTTTATTACACATTTTCAGGTGATGTTGAACTTGAATGGGAAGAAACAACAATGTAACATCCCATGTCAGATGTAACCTCATCATGTTACTTGTGGCAGAAGCCAAAAGAGCTCACTCCTATGGACAAGAGCAGAGAAGAACTCAAACAAGCTTAATTATTGCTGTGCCTTAAACTATTGTGGGTAGTCATGTTATATGTAGGGGTGGGCTGGCAACTTTTGGCCTAGGGGGGCAAAAACAGATAAAGAGACCAGCCCTTTGGAGACCACACCACAACAGAAGACTGGACAGGGACAAACCATGTGTGTGGTCTATCTAATGTGAGCATAGTGTTATACAGTCATATGGAAAATTGTAATTTCAAAGAGCTACAGTATAATGGAATACACAGGCCCATCTGAACCATATTCAGTGCAAAGTCTATATACTAAAGCTATGAAGAAGAAAAAATATTCTGGTTAACTCTATCCAATTAGGTTATTCTAGTGACTAATATACTGTACAACAAAGAGCCTATTCTAGTGATCAGTGTACAATGTAGAGGACATCCTAGTAACTATTACATAATGCAGAAAGCAGCTTACAGTAGTTACAGATACAATACAGAGAGCATCCTAGTGATCACTCTGCAATGCAGAAAGCATGTTAGAGACAGATATTATACCGAGAGCGTCCTAGACACCATATACCAATGGTACTAAACCTCAACCATCTGGTTTTCCCAACATGTCATGTTTTGAGGATATCAGTATGTGGAAGCAGATGGGATACTGGACCACCAAAATGGATTAACTCACCTGTGCATGATTAAAGAAATTCACAAAACACGATCTGTTGGTGATACTTGATGACTGAAGTTACAGATCCCTGTCATATACTCAATAAAGAGCATTCAACAATACTAAGACCACCCAATATATTATACAGAGAGCATTCTAGTGACCACTACTGTACTGACTCCTAAAATCATTATTTGCATTACTGTGCAGACCACAGTCCCCTAGAAAACAATGTAGGCTTCCCTATCCCTGGTGGTTTTACAATGCACATCCCCACTACTAACTACTTGCAACACAATGTAGACAAAGAATGTAAAACAAGAGGCAAAACAACGAGACCCATAGGTATTATTTACTATTTCTGCTATCCAACACTACCTTTATCATGCTGGAGATAACTTTCAGTTGTATTAGGATATAACCATACATAGTACATGGCACCAATGGGTACCACTGACCCTTCAGCAATCAACACGACAGGAACTGATGACACCACCCAGTTGGTGAATGACCTTTCAACAATCTCACTCATACAATGAATATTTCTTGGCACAGCCAAGTTGCATTTTCAGATAAAGCAGCAATAGCCAGTAAATGGACTCCCAGAGCTTTGGTTGGTGAGAGGATTGTCCTATTCACTAAGCAGTGTGCCAGGGCCACCTGACACCCTTGTTTGTGGATTGCCAGCAGTATTTAGCAATCAGAGTACCAGGAGCTATAAACAACTGTAACATTTTTCTGAACTGGCTGGCCCTAAAAGCCAAGGCGAAAGAAGACCAGCGGAATATGCCCCCCTGCCACCGTTGCCACCCCACCACTGGTTACAGTATATGCACAGAAACACAGAAGATTCAAATATTTTTGCACTGCTGTGGTCTATGAGTAATGTAATGAAATATTTTTTTATGTTGATAAATAGAGCCAAATTTAAATATTTCTGTCCTCTGTGTGGATATTTTAGTGTGGATTTTTCATTGGTTTCACATTATATATATGTGTTGTACATTGTGTCTGTCTTGGGATACCATGCTCTGATCCTGAACAGCTGAGAAGTCACCCTGTGACACTGGTGAGATATTTTGGCTTTTGCAGAGCATACAGTAGCTCTGCAGGGATATTTCGGACTATTTAAGCAGACTTGTGACAGCCAATCGCATATACTGCATATACTTGGTGATTAAGTACCTCATGCATTTCTTTTTTTATTACATTGTAGAATAAACGTTTGATTTATGATACTCCCTGATGAACCGATTTGTGTTATTCTTCCTTTTCAAAGACACAGAACTCTTTCATCAATTTACTTGAAAATGACAAAGCGTATACATGAAACCTGGCATGTTGCTAGCAGCAAATCGTGTTACAGTTATACCTGAAAATTGATTTTGCCACTATCATCATGTATTTAAGTCTACCCAAGCTTTGTTGTGTATTTTACAGTGGTGTATGTATATATATATATTTATTTATATGTATATATGTATATAGAAAAAACAGCAGGTGCCGGCTCTCCCATCAGCTCTCAATCATGCACCGGGTGTCCGCATATAGACAGCTGTGTATATATATGTATATATATATATTTATATGTATATATATATATATATATATATATATATATACACACTATATGTAAATATATATAATTATAGTTATTATATATTATTATATAATAACAAATATATTTAGTTTTTATGACCCAAATAAGAAGCTTTATAATGTTTGATTTAAAAAATGTTAACTGAAAAAAATTGAAATTGTAGTATTATTACATTTACACTACAGTAGCTTTTATTTATAAGGAGAAAATGTGTGCAGTGCCGTATATTGGAGTTACAGTTATATCTACAGTGCGTTTGTTATAATTTTACCACTAATGCATGCTGTGGACCTCTATCAACATTCAGTGCAGATACAAATATTACGGTAAGCTCAGTAGGGTACATTTGCAGAATTCAGTCTAGTTGAATAATGGGGGTCATTCCGAGTTGTTCGCTCGCAAGCGGATTTTAGCAGATTTGCTCATGCTAAGCCGCCGCCTACTGGGAGTGAATCTTAGCATCTTAAAATTGCGAACGATGTATTCGCAATATTGCGATTACACACCTCGTAGCAGTTTCTGAGTAGCTCCACACTTACTCGGCATCTGCGATCAGTTCAGTGCTTGTCGTTCCTGGTTTGACGTCACAAACACACCCAGCGTTCGCCCAGACACTCCCCCGTTTCTCCGGCCACTCCTGCGTTTTTTCCGGAAACGGTAGCGTTTTTTCCCACACGCCCATAAAACGGCCTGTTTCCGCCCAGTAACACCCATTTCCTGTCAATCACATTACGATCGCCAGAACGATGAAAAAGCCGTGAGTAAAAATCCTAACTGCATAGCAAATTTACTTGGCGCAGTCGCAGTGCGGACATTGCGCATGCGCATTAAGCGGAAAATCGCTGCGATGCGAAGATTTTTACCGAGCGAACAACTCGGAATGACCCCCCATATTCAATGCAGGCGTTATATCTATGGCACAGTTGTAACTCCTACAACAACTGACTCCTACTGTTGAATCCTTCAGTTCCGACAGACCCCCCCCCCCCCCCCCCCCCCACACACACACACACACACACACACACACTTTAACCTCTGATCAGAAGACAATAATGCACAGTGCTGTGTAAAAAAATAAACGTTTTACATAGATGGGTGAAGGGCACATTGGGCCCTACCTCCCCCATACTGGCCCTCACACACCTGTGGGCACCCTGTCTTGAAAGAGGGGACTCTCCTCTTTCAACGTATGTGCCTCCTTAGTAGTTATTATCTGGTTATCACCAGACAATAACTGAAACCAAAAAACACAATAACAACAACACAAATTTTTTTTCCACAGATAGGTATCTAAAGCCCAAATCTCCCCCATCTAGTGTCAAATAAAAAAGTGGTCTCTCATTTAAAGCGGTATGTTGTCTAGTTATAAAATGGTAGGGCTTTTCTCCCTACACATATATATCATGACAGCAAAACATGAACCACAAAGAATTTCTTGTGTTTATAAAATGACAAAAATCATGTTTTGCTTTTGGTTTCCTCTTTTGAGATTTCAATAAAAACACTGTTTTGGCCATTTGGGTTATTTTTTTGGTGTGTGTTAGAATGAGCAAAAAGTGGTATTTTTGGAAAATACAAAGGGGTCAATCCAATTAGGTGTGATGTGCATTGCCGCAGCGTTTCAACGCCGGAAACAGCACCCAATCTCGCACCTCTAACGGGCTTGTTTCTGCTCGAATTCACACAAAATTGCTCGGAGCCCTATGGCAGCCATAAAATGCAGCAGCTGTCGCGATGATTAGCGGGTGTGAGTTCATTGCAGATAATTAGATTGACCCCATTGTCTTCTGACAAATAGGGTATAAATTGTGTGGGCACTGCATACAAATAATCATTGCTTTATATGTTGGAATGTGACGAGCACTAATGTGAAAAAATGACACCAGCACAAGGGTGGGAAAATCCTTAGCAGCAAAGTGGTCAAAATAAATCAAAACATTCCAAAAATGCAATTTGTGCTATATTGCATGGAGACCAGGGCTATTCAATGCTAATCGCGTCATCCAACCTCAAGGCTGCCCACTTCAGTCGGGAAATGTGAAACAGCAGGAGAATGGCCAACTCTGGAGGTGGGAGAGCCCCCTTAATTTCATGACTGTACTGGGCCTTCCAGGAGAGTATGTGTCAGAGTAATAGCTGCAGACATTAAAGTACGATATCCTCGCATACTCAAGTGTCCAAATAGTGAATAACTTTTTATATTTTCCGTATATAACTAAACTCCAGTCCTTATGTGCATAGGCTAATCGTATCTAATATGAGTCTCTGCTAGGTGAATTTAAGCTACAAAGTTTATATACACTCCATTTGTTCTGTGCAATTTTGGAAGTTGTGTTTATTGCTTCCATGCAGGGCCGGATTAACAATGGGGCGGATGGAGCTGCAGCTCCAAGCCCCCACTGAAAATAGGCCCATTAGGTCCGCAGCAGTGCTAATAGTGTTGACAGAAAAAGCACTGCCTTTTCAACTTCAGTCAAAGCTCCGCATAACCCCTCCCAAGCCACCAGCAGCCATTAACAACCCACCTAGCTCTGCCCCCTTGTAGCCCTTAGCCTCATCCCAGGACCCAGGTCCGCAAAAAGCTCCACCCCCAGACTGCAATAACCTTCACCTCCTGGTCCGACTGCAGCTGTGACTCCTTCCCAAAGTTCTTCTCACATACAATCCAATGCTGTATCTCTGCGGAACATTCTAAGCTCCCCCCCGATCCTTCCCCTCGTGAGTTTCACCATCATCTGAAGATCCACCCCCGGCCATGCAAAGCTCCATCCCGGTTCTTCCTCTCCTGAGCGGGGCCGTCATCCGGAGCTGTAACCCCTGGGCCCTGGCCGTGGTAAGCTCCACCTCCTGACCCTTCCTATCTTGAGCGCTGCCGTCTCCGGAGCTGTTACCCCCGGCTGTGGTAAGCTCCACCCCCTGACCCTTCCTATCCTTAGCCCACAGTCGCCCTGCCTTAACGTGCTAAGCTCCGCCCACTGTACAGTTTGCTGCTATGAGTCACCCACGCTTAATTTGAAGTCCTGGACTCCTGCTACTTCAGCTTCCATTCTTTTCCTGCAGAAAGTTTAAAAGCTAAACAGTGGTGAGAGATGTTCTCCAGATGCTATTTGTCATTCACTGCTCTGGCGGTATCTGGTGGGAACATCATGGCTGTAGGGATTACTATTAAGGCACTGCTAGAGGAGAACAGAATGTCAGGACAGGTAAAATATGTTTTTAATGTACCACATTTATACCCCTTTCACACTGTTATTGTCAAGTCACACACAGGATTTGTGCACGGGTCTCTGTGACCCCTTTCAGACAGGCAGCCCAACCTGGCAATATGCCAGTTTGGTGATGTCACCACTGACATGTTTGGAGACGGCACTTGGAGATGATATGATCTCCAAGCGCCGCCTCTTCCTGTGGTGTGATTAGGTCCTGAGGCGCATCGACCCAGCTTACCCATTCACACCGCATTGTGAGCTGCTACCTCATTCGCTTTTTTTTATTTTTATGGGAGAGCTAATTGGATACCCCATAAAAAAATATTGGTGAAAAATTGCAAAAAACTCCTGTTTCCTGCTCCCGATGTTTCATTGCGGGTAATTGCGTATCCCCCATAGTGTGTGACTGTGATGTCCTGTGTATTTTGTGGTGGTTGTTGGGAGTTCTTTGTATCATATGACACTCACTGTGATGCTCTCTGTAACATACAGTGGTCACTGGTGCTTTGTAATATACAGTATGTGGCCACTGGTGATCTCTGTAATATACTAAGGTCACTGATACTCTCTGTAATATACGGTGGTCAGTGATGCTCTCTGTAATATATGGTGGTCAATGGTGCTCCCTGTAATATACGGTGGTCAGTGTAATATACTATGGTCACTGATACTCTGAAATATACATTGTCACTGATGCTTTTTATAATATACAGTGGTCACTGGTCCTCTCTGTAATATACGGTGGTCACTGGTGCTCTGTAATATACAGTGGTTACTGGTCCTCTCTGTAATATACGGTGGTCACTGGTGCTCTGTAATATATAGTGGTTACTGGTCCTCTCTGTAATATACGGTGGTCACTGGTGCTCTGTAATATACAGTGGTTACTGGTCCTCTCTGTAATATACGGTGGTCACTGGTGCTCTGTAATATATAGTGGTTACTGGTCCTCTCTGTAATATACGGTGGTCACTGGTGCTCTCTGTCATATACGGTGGTCACTGGTGTTTCTCTGTACTATACGGTGGTCACTGGTGCTCTGTAATATACGGTGGTCACTGGTGCTCTCTGTTATATACAGTGGTCACTGAGGTGATGTCTTTATTATATGTATTATACTAAACATTTAATCATACAAAGGTCAAAAATTAAGAACATTTGCAGAGTGTGATTTAAAGGCACAAAGGGTTGATTTTTCAAAGGCTTAGTTTCACTTTGCCATAAACCTAAAAAAAGGTACAGTAATTACTTTTTTTTTTTAACTATCTCTAATAATAATAATAATAATATACACAAAAATCCTAATCATTGACTTTTTCTATAAATATAAAATTTACCACTGGGTAGTGGTAACACTGATACAGTATCTGACAAAGGCTCCCACAGCCTTTGCATGGGGAAGCCTATTTAACTAGTATTGTTTTGGTACTTGCACCGCCACATTACCTGTTCTGTTAGTGCCATCTCAGGATGGCATTGACAGTTGAAAACTTTTTTTTTAAACTATATTTTTGTATATAAAAACTTTTTTGAGTTTTTCTTTATCAACTTAAAAATTTAAAAGTGTATTTGTATTTTTTAAATAAAAAGTAAAACCAGGAGCTAAACCAGCTCATGCATGCACATCTGCAAAGCAGTAAGTTAACTTTTACCACCGGGATGTAGTTACATTGCCGGCAGTCGGGATCCTGGCGGTCAGGATACCGAGGCTGGAATCCCGATGACTGACAATGCCGCCAGCCGGAATCCTGGCTAATAAGGGCTATTCCACTCATGGGTGTCCACGACACCCATAGAGTGGGAATAGATCCTGTGGCGAGCCACCGAGCCCACAAAGGGCTTCATTGTGCTCGCCACCCTGCCGGCATTCTATCGGCCGGGATCCCGGCGTAGGTATGCTAACCGCTAGGTAGCTATTTATTTTTCTGAAAAGGCAACAGCTAAGCTCCCAAATGTATTAAACTTTAACAAGAGATAAAGTGGAGATGGATAAAGAGTGATATAGTACCAGCCAACCAGCTCCTAACTGTCATTTTTCAAACACAGCCTGTGACATGGAAGTTAGGAGTTGGTTGGCTGGTACTTTATCACTCTTTATCCGTCTCCATTTTATCTCTTGTTAAGTCCAAGAAGGCAGTTAATTTTATAATTTACTGCAGTGGCTAGAAATGTGAGATGAACACTTAAATAAATGTGGCAATAAGCAGTGAACAATTTTCAATTTTTTTTATTTTTTGTATTAAAACTATTCTAGCACTCAAAGAGAGGCAGACAATACAGTTCTCACTCACACACACAAAAAACTAACTTTGTCTTGTTATAGCTACCATATAAAGTGGTTGCAGGTAGGCACCATCTATGGCCTCCATAGAGATAGTCTAAGTTTAAAGTCCTCTGCTGTTCTATAGAGACATCACAGAGCTGAACTTGTAGCCTTTGGTCAGTGCAGGTGGCTGGCTGCCGCTATGGCTTTAATGTGATAGCTGTGCTTGCTCTCCTGATACATAACTCTCCTACACAGCAGGAGAGCACAGCAATCTTTTGCTGCTACTTCTGCGTGGTGGTCTCCTCTATGGGGAAATGTAAATCAGTGCTTGCCGCTGATGTGAGCTGGCTGCATTGGGTACTCAGCTTCAAGGTACATGGTGGGACAGTTGAAGGAAACCACTGAACACATGATAGTGGGACCTCCAGCGGCTGGCTGAACTTCTTCATTGAAAAAAAAATGCATGCAATTGCCCCAGTGAGATAACGTATTACCCTTAATCTGGCTCTGCTGCAGCGGCATACAATAGGCCCTTCATAATTTTCAGCTCCAGGCCCATGCGGACTTTAATCTGGCACTGCTTCCATGTGGTTGCCAGTGGAAACCTTCCCCAACACTAAATTGTCAATAATTTCAAAATAGCACAATCGAGATGGGCTGTATGTATCTACTTGTGTGGTACCAGGGGCATCAGTGATCAAAACAGCCTGTCATTGTGCATGCCATGAGAGCTCTGTAATATAAAGTAAAGCCTATGAGATAAAATTACCTTTAAGGTCTAATTATTTTAGTTCCGTAAAGAAGATAAAATGTGGAACAGTGACCTCTGAAGCCAAGGACCTGTTCTATATCAAGTCATGACAAGAATGCCTGGCATTAGATAGTTTTAAAAAAGTAGATTGATTGGTTAGTATCGCTCTAGAAGGAGGTCCGTAACAAACAATTTTTTTGCCACATGGGAGAGTTTCATAGAGGTTCTTCCTGCTTCTGCCAAGGAGGCTATTTTTTGCTGTTTCGGTAGTATCCTATGGTATGAGATGTGCATTCTTCTCCAAGATCCCCCAGTCTCCTTTTAACAGGATGAAGGCTGTTTGGCTCAACTCCAGGCTCTTTCCATATTATACAATATGCAGATAAAAATTATTAAACACACCCATGCAAGCGAAATGGTGTGCTCCTGCTCCTGTTCGTGAAAGTATAAAACAGGTAGAGGGGCACTAATTAGATCATTTGCTAACGAAATGCCTTGCCAGAAGAGGCTAACATAGTTTTAAAAGGGAATCATCGTAGGCTATGTGATGTCATATTTCCAGGGCAATGTTGGACTGGTATACAGAAAATTTGGTAACCCAAATGGACTGGCCAGCTCAGAGTCCAGATCTTAACCCTACTGAGAACCCCTGGGACCAAACTGAAGCGATGGGTGCATTCTTTACTGACTTGATCTTCTTCAGTGTCACAGTTGGTCACTCTACTTTTTAAGGTGGAATGGCAAAACATGCTGCCTTCTGTTGTCTAGGAACTTGTGGACAGTTTGCCAATATGGGTGTCTGCAGTAATCACAGCACATGGTGGACCTACAAAGTACTGACATCAATAAAATATTGTAGATTTATTTGCTGCCAGTGTCCAATCACTTTTGCCTACATAATGTATGTTCTTCTATACTGTGAATTTGTCATTTTGTTTACATCATGGACTCTGATGTATGTCATTGTAGACTACTTTGTTCACACTTATAGTATTTTATTGATGCTCCAATAAAGTTAATATTGTTAAAAAACAACAACAGTGCCTTAATGTCTATCACTCCCCTCTTTCATGTGCAAAGTGACAGGAGGAGACAGGGAGAGTGCCCTAAAGGTAAAGGTAAAAAAATAACTAGAAAAAAACTTCAGGAACACCAATGTGGCTGAATTGATGGGATCCGTGGAGGAAAAAAAATATTTGGCTGGTCAAAAAGTCCATCAAACTCTCATTGTAGTGGCAAGAGGCAGTGCCATGGGTTTCTTCTTCGGGTTTCATAGGGCTCCCAGCCAACATTGGGGTTGTAGGTTGTGGATGAGAGTCCAGGCACCAAACAGTTAAGCTTTCAGGCTTCCCAGAATGCTCGGCTCCTCTCCACGATAACCCCGCCTCCATGCTCAGGCAGGTACATTTTTTGTTGGTGCCGGCAGGAAAGCTGGCAGCACATTTATAGGGGGCTGCTACAACAGCCCTATGCTTTCAAATGTAAAAGTTTTTTTTAAAAGTCGTCTGGATGCACATGAGGGTGAATGGGATCTCCACCCAGAAGTATTCCAACTACTGGTGGACAGGCAGGGCCGGTCAGACGTGGATCTGATGGCCTCACATCACAACCACAAAGTCCCAGTATATGGAACAAGGTCATGGAATCCGCTAGTGGCATTTGTGGATGTACTAGCAGTACAATGGACCTTTCATTCACAATACTTATTTCCCCCAATATCCCTTCTACCAAGGGTAATAAGGAAATTCAAACAAGATGGAGGAAACCTCATTTTGATAGCCCCAGTGTTGTCCAGACGGCACTGGTTCCCCAACCTACAGAGCCACTCAGTAGGGCAATCCCTTCAACTTCCTCAGCAATGTGACCTTCTCTTTCAAGGGCCATATCTACATCTGGATCTGAACTGGCTGTCTTTGACAGCCTGGCTCTTGAATCATCCATTTTAAGAGCAAAAGGATTTTCAACTTCTGTAATTCAAACGATGCTGCAAGCATGCTTCAGCACGGATATATTATAAAGTATAGCATACCTATTTCAAATGGAGCGCTTCTAAGCGCTACGATGCAACTACAGTATGTTAAAGTATACTTGCTTTTCTTCAAAGAGGTTAAACTCTAGGTTTACGCCTTGCTTCTCTGAAAGTACATATTTCTGCTTAATCAGTATGATTTTAGTGGAAAATTGGCACACTACCGGATATACGTACCTTTGTTTCAAGGTGTCTTACGTGTACAACCTCCATATGTACCCCCGGTAGCTACAAGGGATCTCTCTGTAGTATTGGAGGCACCTCAAGACACCCCTTTTGAACCTTTATAATCAGTGGACCTCAAATGGTTGACGGCTAAGACATTATTTTTGTTAGCTATTGCCTCTGCCAGGAGGGTGTCAGACTTAGGAGCTCTCTCCTGTCATCCACCTTTCCTGATTTTTCATCATGACACGGCAGTTCTATGGACTAGGCCTGGTTATCTTCCTAAAGTGGTCTCCAGGTCCCACCTAAATCAAGAAATTGTAGTCCCGGCTTTTGTCTCACCAGATCTTTCAGCAATAATACGGTCTTTGGATGTAGTACCCGCCTTACATATCTACGTAGACCAAACCAGTTCTATCAGAAGATCCGGCTCTCTATTCATACCTTATGAATTTCACAAGCGTGGCTGGCAAGCTAACAAACAAACACTGGCCAGATGGATTAGAATGGTTGTTGCACAAGCATACAATGAAGTTGATTTGCCTCTCCCAACTTCAATTTGTGCCCATTCTACTAGATCTGCAGGACCCTCATGCATGGTACGCCTGGGGTGTCTCCTGAACAATTATGTAAGGCCACCATGTAGTCTTCCATTCACACGTTTCTAAAATTATACTCATTTGATACCTTTGCATCCCAGGATGCTTCCTTTGCACCAGGATTCTGTTATCTCTCAGGTATGTCCCCTCCCTCTATGGGTTTTTGTGGCATTAGTCACTGGTTCCTTTCTCCTGTCTGCGAGAATGTGTTCTTATGTGTACAATATCTTTCTTCTCCCCTATCCGCTTCCTGCTTTGGGCTTGTTAACAAAACTGACCTCCCTGAGCATGGAGGCGGGGTTATAAGGGAGAGTAGCCAAGCATTTTGGGAAGCCTGAAAGCTTAACTGTTTGGTGCCTGAAGTCTCATCCACCACCTACAGCCCCGATGTTCTCCCTGTGGGCCCTATGATCCTCAAAGAAAGAGAGTTAACAATTTTAGGTCTACCATAACTATCGTTTTCTCACACACAAACAAAATACCAGACATCTTCCATAATTAACACAAGCTACCAACAAAGTCTTTAAAGTCAGAGCACTTCCACCTACCCAGCTCTTTAAGCCCAAATGCAAAATGAGTAAGTCCCAAAGTCTGCAGTACCCAAACCTAGGTCAGCCAGGCATCACTTAAATGCAGCTGCAGTGCAAATTAATATTTACAAAGCACAGTCCCATCAAACACTGGGGCCTCTACAACTGTGAACAAATTACCAATGGCTGACTAGGGAACACCTAGAAGATAGTCCGGACACGGCTGCATTTTTCTAGCCACCCCCCGTTAACTCCTCCAAATGTTGAATACCTGTCACTCACTTTGTGAATAAATTCTCTGTGAATGCACTATTGCTAATAAATTGCAGCTCATGCACAATGCAGCTTTGGTGCATGTGCAGGGGCAAAAATTCATTACACTGTGACATCGACATTGTTTGCACCTCTAAATCAGGCCCTAAAACATTACTGAAAAGTAAACCAGAAAAAGACGAGGTCCAAGCAGCTACATGTGAAAGCACCAAAGAAGGCCCAGGAAACTCAAAATAAAACAGCCAGATAATTAGAATGAGCAATGGATCCTACAATAAAGGACTACATCATACCCAAGTCTATAGGCTTACACAGGTCTGCTGTAGCAGGACAGTCCCGGACCTACCCTTTAAGTGCAGTAGACAGCAAAACACCCTTCATAGGATACTCCAATCCATGCTGATGAGCAAAGTGTGCGATACCCACCAGACTAGCACCCATAGATGCTCTAAACCAGCCCTGACAATACACCTCTAAACTTAAGCAGACATAGACTGGTCAACGGCCTTACAGTACCTCTGAAGGACTGCAATAATAAGAAACTTATCTAGGGCTGTAACTAGGGGTATGCGAGTCATGCCCTGGGGATGGCACTGTCACTGCCGTACAGCACCTGCAAGTGGATTGCCAGGAACGGCTTCTGGCAGCCAGTAGTGCTATTGCAGAGCCGACCACAGTGTCTAAGGGACGCTCAGGACAGGTCCTTGCTGTCCTGCCCACTGCATCCTTTAGACCCAGAGCTGGCAGCCCCGCTTCCTAGGAATAACATCATAGGTATAGAGGCATGACTTCATGATATCATGGGTATAGAGCAGTGGTTCGCAGACACAGTCTTGAAGGACCTTTAACAGTTCACTCAGTGGTGGATCTACTATGAAACTGATGAAGCTTAAGCTTCAGGGCCCCTAACCCTAGATGGAATGCAACACATGCGTGTAAAATCTCCAACTACACAGGAACAAAAAGGAAGTGATCTCATCTCCTCAATTCTATATTAATCCTCAGCCCCTCCCCTAACCATCTTATTGGACAGTTATGACCATGTTAACAGGACTCCTAATGTTTAACCCTCTCAGCTAAACCTCAAACCATACACCACTAACAACCTCAACAGCAAAAAATATAATATTGCGAATAATAAAGACCAAGCCGTATAAGATTTTTTTTTTTCAGGTCAATAAGGCCTTATGTCATTTTTAAGGGATATTTTTTGGTTAGCCACCAGCAAAAGGTAGAGTTAATTGAGAATGAGAGTCAGAAGCTATCTCATGTTTGGTCATGAAAACATAAGGAATTAATATTACCCATGAAAAAGAATTTAAAAAAAAATCTGTACAAGAGTTTAATTTTATTATTCTATACAAAAAGGTATCATTGCCGTCTGCTCTTAGCTCATATATAAATACTAACTCTGAATCCCTGATTCGTTTCCTTGTATGTGTAGCTAAATCGAGTGCTCTTATTTCTTGCAGTATAAAAAGAATATTTATAACTTAGCACGTCAATGGAGAATACATACAGTGAGCCATCTGGTCCCGCTGTGATTTATTATAAGTTACAGAGAAAGTCTATTGTTTTAGCCTAATTCCTGGATGTTAAGAGACTGAAAAATTGAGCTAGATATGCGATATCCATGAAATTATTGCCCAATTCAAGTTAGAATTTAAAAATGATCTAAGCAGATTAGATTTCCCTCCAAAACAAAATTCCAAATAAAAATGAGATGATTTGGGTCTGTTCTAAAATGCCATAAACACTCCTATAAATGCTGTTTATAGCATAAATCGACATTGCTAAAGGAAGAGTGTAAAGTTTCAATGGGTTTCCTATTCACATTCAGCTGGGAAAGTTTGTAATACACTATTGCAAAGGACAACAAATATAGCCAAAGAAATACAGTATCTATACTTATAATAAAGTTGTCGCACACATCTGTACTTGCAGTATAATACAGTTGTAATGGTTGTGTCTGTACATAGAAATGTGTGTTGATCAAATGTACTCCTTGGGACTATGGAAACGAAAAAAGATTTTTTCTGAATTCTTGTTACTCTGTGTGTTTGGGCATCACGCAAAAACGGGTGTAGTATGGTATGCCGGCGGCCGGGCTCACAGCGACCAGCATACCGGTGCCGGGAGTGTGGCGGGCGCAAATAAGCCCCTTGCTGGCACGGTGGCGCACCACGCTATTTATTCTCCCTCCAGGGCAACCAGAAGACCACCCCGCAAAAACTGCTGGATGAATTTGGATTGCGTTTTCACTATTGTGTAGCTTAGTAAACCTAGAAAGAAACTGAGGTACGGTACTTTATGTACTATCTCAATGTAACTTCAGGGTGAGGAGCAATAAAGGAAAACCATATGCTTGACAATGCATTACACAAGCAGTGTGCAGGCTCATCAAGCCAAAAATGACTACATGTATACAATTTTTGGGGGACAAATATACTTCTAGGGACTGATTACAAACTATGGAGACAAAAAAAATGTATGTGTGTGTGTGTATACATATATATATATATATATATATATATATATACAGTGGGGCAAAAAAGTATTTGGACAGCCACCGAATGTGCAAGTTGACCCACTTAAAAAGATGAGAGAGGTCTGTAATTTCCATCATAGGTACTCCTCAACTGTGGGAGACAGAATCTGAAAAAAACTCAAGATTGTATGATTTTTAAGCAATTTATTTGTATATTCTTGTGGAAAATAAATATTTGGGCACCTACCACCAGCAAGATTTCTGGCTCTCACAGACCTGTTACTTCTTCTTTAAGAAGCTCTTCTATCCTCCACTCGTTACCTGTATTAATGGCACCTGTTTGAACTGGTTATCTGTATAAAAGACACCTGTCCACACCCTCAAACAGTCAGACTGCTACCTCTCCACCATGGCCAAGACCAGAGAGCTGTCTAAGGACACCAGGGACAAAATTGTAGAGCTGCACAAGGCTAGGATGAGCTACTCGACAATAGGCAAGCAGCTTGGTGAGAAGAGATCAACTGTTGGCGCAATTATTAAAACATGGAAGAAATACAAGATCACTAACAATCTCCCTTGACCTGGGGATCCATGCAAGATCTCACCTCGTGGGGTATCAATGATCTTGAGAACGGTGAGGAATCAGCCTAGAACTACCTGGTCAATGACCTCAAGAGAGCTGGGACCACAGTCACAAAGGTTACCATTATTAACACACTACGTTGCCATGTCCACGCCCATCTAAAGTTTGCCAGTGACTATCTGGATGATCCTGAGGAGGACTGTGAGAATGTAATGTGGTCAGATGAGAGCAAAATCAAACTTTTTGGTATAAACTCCACTCGCTGTGTTTGGAGCGAGAAGAATGATGAATGGCATCCCAAGAACACCATACCCACTGTGAAGCATGGGGGTGGAAACATCATGGTTTGGGGCTGCTTTTCTGAAAAGGGGACAGGACGACTGATCTGTATTAAGGAGAGGATGAATGTGGCCATGTATCGTGAGATTTTGGGCAAAAACCTCCTTCCCTCAGTAAGAGCATTGAAGATGGAACGTGGTTGGGTCTTCCAGCATGACAATGACCCCAAACACACCACCCGTGCAACTAAGGAGTGGCTCCGTAAGAAGCATTTCAAGGTCCTGGAGTGGCCTAGTCAGTCTCCAGACCTCAACCCAATAGAAAATCTGTGGAGGGAGGTGAAAGTCCGTGTTGCCCGGCGACAGCCCCAAAACATGACAGATCTAGAGAAGATCTGCATGGAAGAGTGGGCCAAAATACCTGCTACAGTTTTTGCAAATTTATTAAAAATAAAAAACTAAGAAATCACATGTACATAAGTATTCACACCCTTTGCCATGACGCTCAAAATTGAGCTCAGGTGCATCCTCTTTCCACTGATCATCCTTGAGATGTTCCTACAGCTTAATTGGAGTCCACCTGTGGTAAATTCAGTTGATTGGACATGATTTGTTAAGTCACAGACCTGTTTATATAAGGTCCCACACTTGACAGTACATGTCTGAGCACAAAGCCAGCATGAAGTCAAAGACATTGTCTGTAGACCTCCAAGACAGGATTGTCTCGAGGCACAAATCTGGGCAAGGGTACAGAAAAATATCTGCTGCTTTGAAGGTCCCAATGAGCACAGTGGCCTCCATCATTCATAAATGGAAGAAGTTCGGAACCACCAGGACTCTTCCTAGAGCTGGCTGTCCGACCATCTAAACTGATCGGGGGAGAATGGCCCTAGTCAGGGAGGTGACTAAGAACCCGGTGGTCGCTCTGTCAGAGCTACAGCATTCCTCTGTGAAGAGAGGAGAACTTTCCAGAAGGACAACCATCTCTGCAGCAATCCACCAATCAGGCCTGTATGGTAGAGTGGCCAGACGGAAGCCACTCCTTAGTAAAAAGCACATGGCAGCCCACCTGGAGTTTACCAAAATGCACCTGAAGGATTCTCAGACCATGAGAAACAAAATTCTCTGGTCTGATGAGACCAAGATTGAACTCTTTGGCTTGAATGCCAGGTGTCATGTTTGGAGGATACCAGGCACCGCTTATCACCAGGCCAATTCCATCCCTACAATAAAGCATGGTGGTGGCAGCATCATGTTGTGGGGATGTTTTTCAGTGGCAGGAACTGGGAGACTACTCAGGATAGAGGGAAAGATGAATGCAGCAATGTACAGAGACATCCTGGATAAAAACCTGCTCCAAGGCACTCTTGACCTTGGACTGGGGCGACGGTTCATCTTTCAGCAGGACAACGACCCTAAGCACACAGCCAAGATATCAAAGAAGTGGCTTCAGGACAACTCTGTGAATGTCCTTGAGTGGCCCATCCAGAGCCCAGACTTGAATCCGATTGAACGTCTCTGGAGAGATCTGAAAATGGCTGTGCACCGACGCTTCCCATCCAACCTGATGGAGCTTGAGAGGTGCTGCAAAGAGGAATGGGCGAAACTGCCCAAAGATAGGTGTGCCAAGCTTGTGGCATCATATTCAAAAAGACTTGAAGCTATAATTGCTGCCAAAGGTGCATCAACAAAGTATTGAGCAAAGGCTGTGAATACTTATGTGCATGTGATTTATTAGCTTTTTATTTGTAATAAATTTGCAAAAATCTTAAAAAAACAATTTCACATTGTCATTATGGGGTATTTTGTGTAGAATTTAAAGGGAAAAAATTAATTTATTCCATTTTAGAATAAAGCTGTAACATAAAACAATGTGGAAAAAGTGAAGCGCTGTGAATATTATATATATCAAGATCTATATCACAGGAAAATCTGACTATATATTAATCACTAATCAGGCAGCTTACCTTGACTGGACTGTGAGATTGATTGCCCATTGCATTGGATTTTGGGGTTTACATAAAAAAAAAATAGAGAACTGTGGATTATTGCTTATCGATGTACTGTCGCCGGGACAGACACTGAGGCCTACAGGCATAGATCTCAGGACCAGCTGCTTCTCATGGTATGCTCAGTAGTTAGTTGCCCAAAGCATATTTTTGTAGTTTTTATGATGTTGGAATTAACAGATAGACAAACAAAAATTCAGAAAAAAATGTTTTTGACTCAGTCCCAAGGAGTACAGTTCTCCCAAAAAATGTATATGTACAGACACAACCATTACAACTTATTATAAGTATAGATATAATAAGACTGTAAGGGTTGTGTCTGTACATAGCAATTTGTTTTGGATAAATATACTTCTAGGGACTGTTTATGAACTACGTATAGAGACTAAAATAAAATGTTTTTGGAATTTTTGTCTGTCAATCTGTTTGTCTGTGTTCGTTCCGGCATCACGCAAAAACTGCTGGATAAATGTGGAACATGATTTTACTATTGCATAGGTTAGTGACCTAGAAAAAAAAATGAAGTGTCTATGATCTTGATGTGACATCAGAGAGAGGAGCATCTGTTTCGCTATGATGATCAACAAGGCGCAGGGACAAACACTCAGAGCTGCAGGCATAGATTTCAGTACCAGATTCTTCTCCCACTTTGTGTGGCTTGCTCACGGGTAGCCCCAAGCATCTTTTTGTGTTAATTCATGAAGGAGAAACTGCAAATATTGTTTACACAGAAATTTTGTGATCAATATGTAAAATATAAAATATACATCACAATATTAGATGGTACTACTTTCTTTGTAAAATTAGTTCCGCTAAGCAATAATAGACAGTCATCCAAGTAAGCAAAGCTGGAGTTCCGGTGCTTCAATTTGTGCATATAAATATATTTGCTTCTAATTCCATGGCTGGAAGAGCTAAAGGCTGGACAGTTTCTGAATTTGGGACAATTCAACTAAGAGTGAGGACCCAAAGGATCCATGCAAGATGAGACTCCAAAAGATATTGCAGGTAAGAGAAACTGGCCCTAAATGACTATATTGGTAATATTTATACATTTTCTGCCATTAAAGCCATGGCTTTGTCATTAATTCCATGCCCTCCAAAACATTTTAACTTTTAACTAGAGATGAGCAGCCCCGGTTTTCGGAGAAACATGCCCACCCGCACTCCCGGTTTTCGAGTGAATATGAGCAGGGGCGTAGCTAGGGTTTTCAGAGCCCAGGGCAAGAGGGAAAATGGTGCCCCCCCCCCCCCCAAAAAAAAAAAAAACACCAAAAGAAGCATGTGCGCTTTCCGCACCAGAAGGGGTGTGGCCACTGAAAATGGCCCACAGTGCCAGTTACATTGCCCCACAGTGCCAGATACAATGCCCCACAGTGCCGGATACATGCCCCACAGTGCCGGTTACATGCCCCACAGTGCCAGATACATTGCCCCACAGTGCCAGATACATTGCCCCACAGTGCCAGATACATTGCCCCACAGTGCCAGTTACATTGCCCCACAGTGCCAGTTACAATGCCCCACTGTGCCAGATACATTGCCCCACAGTGCCAGTTACATTGCCCCGCAGTGCCAGATACATGTCCCACCGTGCCAGTTACATTTCCCCACAGTGCCAGTTACAATGCCCCACAGTGCCAGATACATTGCCCCACAGTGCCAGATACATTGCCCCACAGTGCCAGTTACATTGCCCCACAGTGCCAGTTACAATGCCCCACTGTGCCAGATACATTGCCCCACAGTGCCAGTTACTTTGCCCCGCAGTGCCAGATACATGTCCCACCGTACCAGTTACATTTCCCCACAGTGCCAGTTACAATGCCCCACAGTGCCAGATACATGCCCCACAGTGCCAGTTACATGCCCCACAGTGCCAGATACATTGCCCCACAGTGCCAGTTACATTGCCCCACAGTGCCAGTTACATTACCCCACAGTGCCAGATACATGCCCCACAGTGCCAGTTACATTGCCTCACAGTGCCAGTTACAATGCCCCACAGTGCCAGATACATGCCCCACAGTGCCAGATACATGCCCCACAGTGCCAGTTACATGCCCCACAATGCCAGATACATTGCCCCACAGTGCCAGTTACATTGCCCCACAGTGCCAGATACATGCCCCACAGTGCCAGTTACAATACCCCACAGTGCCAGTTACAATGCCCCACAGTGCCAGATACATGCCCCACTGTGCCAGTTACATGCCCCACTGTGCCAGTTACATGCCCCACTGTGCTCTCTCCCTCCCCCCCATTTCTGAATGGGGTTGAAATTGTGATTGGTTGTATGTCATCATGTGATCAGAACCTGCCCAGGATAAATTTGGGAACACCAGGATCCACACAATACTTCTTGACAAAGGGGAGAGAATCCTTGAAACGCGTTGAAGTTTTTTACATCGTGACGACCATCCTTTAAGCTGTGGGACGTTCTGTTGCAGTATCCATGTCCTTGATGTTTTTATGAATACATTTGTGTGGATTTTTAAGTACATTGGTCTGCCTGCCTCCTGTCTACAATATGCGGGGGATTTAAAAGAAACCTTTCAGTTCACTCGAGACTGAATGCTAATGTAAGTGTAATTCCTACGGTTTTACTGCTTTTTGACACCAACTACAGTTATCCTCTATTGGCTTAAAGATACCCTTATAGGAACGCAAGGTTGAATTTTAATGTGAGTGTCTTTTCAATAACGTGGGACCACTTGAGGACAGATCTGGATGAAGCTATATGTTTTCTGAATTTTTCAGTCACGATTTGTTTTAATAATTTGTAAAACAATAATAGCGCTAGTTTTTATATATCGTTTTCTGTTTGTACAAGCCCTCCAGAGCACTGCACATCCAGAGGGACCAGCTTGTGGGACCACGGGGCTTCCTCCCGATCTGCAGGTAAAATGTAACTGCTCCACGGGCACCTCTTCTCATTGTGCTGCTGGCTGCTGCTGAAATCTCTCTCCCCCCAAGCCCCTTCACCATTCTCTCTCCCTCCCTCATGCCTCTCCCTCTCCCCATGCCCCTCTTACTCCATGCCTCTCTCTGCCCATGCCCCCTCTCTCTGTCTCCCAATGCCCCCTCTCACTTGTATCTTTCTCTCCCACCGACCTCTCTCTGTGCCCCACCCTCTCTCTTCCCATATCGCCTCTCTTCAGAGGCGGATTGGCCATAGGGTTCACAGGGAAGATTCCCGATGGGCCGACGCACCCGTGGGACGTGTTTTGTTTGAGGACATTTGGTCCTTTTTATAGACATAATGAATAAGATGCAAAATAATTTGCATATATGAAAATGACTTTGCCACTTAGCCTGTGATTGCAGATGATCTAGTGTATGCTCTGTCTGCCTGCTTGGCTGACATATAAGATTAAGTGAATAGTGATTGGGATACGGTTGGTGTAATAAGCAAGAAAATATATCTTTCTAAAGAAAGATATATTTCTCCAGAGGAGAGCACTGGAGCACCACTCACTGGGTAGGTATGCAGGGAAGGGTGTTTAGTGGCATGGGGGTAGTAATGATGGGGAGGGGGTGCTGACAGCTGCTGTAGTGGCAGCAATGTCAAAGGTGATGCATGTGGAGCCATTACTCAGAATATTATTTCATGAAAAATATCCCAGGCTGCAGAGTGGTATCGCAGGGACAGAGCTTTCTTGTAACTCCAGTAATATTGTGACAGCATTACAATTAAGTGAATTTGAATGCATCCTATGTTTTGCCAACACAGTCATCTTGGTGGTACAGAATTATTTTTGTTTTAAATAACAGGGGCATGCAGGAGATGCTGTCTGTAGACTGAAAAAGTTGGGACATTTTCGGCATTTAACATCAGCATACAGGACATTGCAGTGTCTACTATAACAGTTCAATTTGCCTTGACACCAACTAAAGCAAGAGGTAGTCACATTCAGCGAATGTAGAAACAGCAGCAAGCCATCCAAGAGTACACAACAAGCCATGACATAGGGAGAGGAGAGGTAATGTACCTTAGTCCAGTACAGTGGAGAATTCTTTCCATTTTATGGAAGGTACGGAAACCATTCAAAGTAGTAACCTATGAAGTCAGTTCAGACAGTGCAAGTTTGATTCAGGTGATTCCCTTAATTAGACTAATGGAAAGGCAGTTAGAGAAAGTGAAAGAGGAGATTAAACAAAGTGATTCCACTAAGTATGTTGGATTTGTAGATCAAGTTCTTTATTAGCTTCACCAGGACCAAAGGATTGTCAACATTTTGAAATTGGATTAATACATTTTGGTGACCATACTTGATCTGAGGTTTAAGTCATATGTAATGTCTTTCTTTCCATCTGACAAAAATTTTAAAAGATGCAAAGAGTTCCTTGTGAGCAAGTTGGCAGCTCAAGTGGCACATGACACAATGACATCCCCTCTTTCAGTTTCTTCTGCAACTGCTGCTGCCAGAGTGACACAACATTTTTACAGCTGGTCTGGTCTCAAAGAATTACCCAACATTATAGATACCTCTACTGTGAATCGATCTGATATGGTAACCATCCATAGAATGATGGAGGATTATTTTAATGACAGTGTACAAATGAGCATATTAGACAGACCCTTTTATCTCTTGGAAGCAAAAAAACACTATTTGGAGCCTATTGTGCAAACTTGCTTTGGTGTACTTAAGCTGCCCACCCTCCGGTGTGTACTTGGAAATAGTTTTCAGCACAGCCAGGAACCTTGTGAGTGATCGGCATAGGAGGCTACTTACTATGGAAAAGATGATGTTCATAAAAATGAACTACAAAATCCATGAGGAAGACTTTTCCTGCCAATTACATCAAAATATAGAGACTTCTGTAATAGTATATCCAGTGGGGATGAGTTAATATTTTGTGATGATGATGTTAACACTGATGAGGGTGAGGAAGAGGATGAGAATGACCTCTTCCAACTGTAGAGAGGATTAACATACTGTTTGAACATATAGAGGGGATGATTACGCACTAGTCAGAAGTAAAACACACTGATATATAACCAAAATTAGACAATTAAGGGGGATGTCCCCAAATAGAGTCTCTATGGTGGTACACCCTGAGGCAGGCAGTAGTACTATTAGAAAAAATAGAGAGGAAGTAAGACTCTTTTGTGGATGTACTCTTAAAGTTGAATTCTATTGATTAGAAATAGATGGAAATATTAAAACATAATTTTATTTAGACTATTTAAAATACAGTATCCAAAATCACAAACAACAAACAGACATACAACACATAACATAGAGTACTTAGTCACAAAATGTAAGTATGTGAGATAGATTCCTAAATGGATTTGTAAGGACCAAGATTACCAGTACTACAGACTGGTGATACCAATTGAGGCTCAAAGTTTATGCACCGTACTATTAAGGGTTTCACAGATGTTGACAAACAATATATAATACCACATGGTGGATAGATAAAGTCAGGATGACATCAATAAGGCTGAAGGAAGATGAGATCAGTGATTCTGTGTCAGCGTTAGGCATGAAGTCTGTGCTAAATAGAGGATTCTACTAAACTCTTTATTCCCAGGTGGTCTCCCATCCAAGTACTGACCAAGCCCAACACTGTTTAGCAAATTAGAACCAAAACACAAAATAAATACATATCCAAAACCAAAACACAGGGATCAGCACATATCTCTACTTTTAACTAGAGATGAGCGGGTTCGGTTTTACTCGGATTTACTCGGGTCTCAAAACGGCATCTTATTGGCTCACGGATGTCGCGTGTTTTGGATAGCCAATAAGAAAAACCTGTGAGACCCGAGTAATTCAGAGTAAAACCGAACCCGCACATCTCTACTTTTAACTAATGTTTTCATCATGTGCATCATACCTTACAGCTTTAATTTTTAGATTTATGAGAGATACAAATCACAACTGATGGGGGCAGTGCATCCTTAGAGGTTAGGTTAGAGGTTACAAATGCCTCATGCTGGCTGAGCCACCTCCACAGCAACCCACTTTTTGCACCATTATACTCCCTGCACTGCCTATTTCAATAGGAAGTGGGTGGGACATGGGAGGACCACTTGCTCTTCTGGGAGCTGGGGGACTCCCATAACATTTGGAAGTCTCCTGGATGTTCCAGGAGAATAGGTACTGTAAATCTAATGTACATTGCATGTCAAAACTCCATTCAAACTATTGAACCATTAAAATTAGAGATATGCATTAGCCACCATTTTTTGGTTTTGGTTCTAATTCAACATGTTTTGCTTTTGCCAAAACCTCCCTCCCATGTTTTGCTTTCAAATCTGTTTTTTATTTTATTTATAAAACGTCTAAAATCATGTAATTTTGGCCTGTTTTTGTTCCTATAGTATTATTAACCTCAATAACATTAAGTTCCAGATATTTCAAGTCAATTTTGCCCACCTCACAGTTCACAATATTGTTCACCCATATTGTCCAAAGGTTTTGAGTATGATATGCCAGAAGACCAAATGTGGCATCCCGATGGTGAGAATCCCGACAGGGGCTAGATAAGTATATTTACCTTCCCCCAATGCTCCCTAAATCTAACCCCCCTCCCCGCAGCCTAGCCCTAAACCTCCATTTCCCGCAGCCTAATCCTAACCCTCCCCCTGCACCTTAAACCTCCCCCAGCAGCATAAACCTCCCCCTTGTGCCGGGATTCTCGCACCAGGATTGTATTTCTTGTGAAGATGCCGGCGTTCGCATTCCAAGCAGTGTCGGAATTCCGATGTTAGTATTTCAACTGCCGGGATCGTGACCAGATCCCATCCAAAGGTAAGTAACAGAGCAGTGGCATAATTACACGGCAGTTTAAAAGACTATAGCACATCTATTAAACACTGCCACACAGCAGTGGCAAACAGGATGGCAGTTTAATAAATTACACAACCCCATAGAAACCAATAATGTTTTCATTAAGTAAGAACTAGATCATGGGGCAGTAGAGGGAAATGGGGGTGGACTATTTATGTACTGGAAGGCTGGTAAAATATTGATTGATTGATTGATTGATTGATTGATTTAAATGACTGATAAAGAAAACTTAAGATGAGTGATTGATTACAATTAATTAATTGAAATGATTTTGAGTCAGAGGGGTATATGCAATTGCGGTCGAATTGCCGCAAATGTCGAAAAACAGGGCATTTTAGACAAAAAAAAACTGTCGGGATTCGACAATGCAATACAGTACCTTTCGTCAAAATACCTGCCATTTCAGATTCGACTTTTTTTCAAATCGACATTTTCAAAATTCGACATGTCTGCAATGGTCAAAATGCGGCTTTTCGACAAAAGTGCTTGAAGAATTGAAGAATGTCGATTCGACAACAGTGCTTTTCGACAGTAATTTCGTCAATTTCATTCTGTCTCACTTTGCTGGCGAGAGCTGATTAAAAATTTTTAAAACATATTTTTTTTAGCTTTTTGGATTGATAATAGCATATCTATTTATATTTGAAGGGATTATCTACTTGGTTTGTCAATTTTTGACCCACAAGTATTTTTTAATAGATTTTTAAAAAGAATATTTTTTTCTTCACTCTGCTGAGGGGAATGTACCCATGATTCAACAGTTTTACCCAAGATACACTTCTGCAAAGCCACTCCAGTATTGGACCAGTTTACCCCACTCTACCATGGACGTCCTACTTGTGATGTGGACCTGAACCACCGCCATGTTAGAGTCTTGTCTGAGTAACCTGTGCATATGCGCAGTGTTGCTGGGACCTTTTGTTCTTTCCCAGGGTGGAGGAAACTCTCTCAAATTACCTCCTTATTCTCTTCCGCAGGTCTTGTGGAGTATCCTTACCGATTTGCAGGAACCAGCCTGGATTTGAAGGGACACGACAGTTCCCCTGCTGTACCATGGGCGACCTACTTGTAATGTGGACCTGAACCTCCATCATGTAGCAGACACCCCCCCCCCCCCCTTCCCCCTCAGGTGAGATGTATTGCCCAAAACTCCCTCTTGTCTAAGTAAGCCAGGCATGTCCCAACTGCGGCCCTCCGGCATTTGCAAAACTGCATATCCAATCATGCCCTGACACAGCAATGCTTACGCTGTGTCAGGGCATGCTTGGATGTGTAGTTTCTCAAGTGCCGGAGGGTTGCATTTGGGACAAAGGCCGATGTAACCTGCTTGTTTCCAAGTGTTGCTTGTACCTTGTCTTTGGATGACACCAGACTATTCTCTTCCACAGGTCTTGCGAAGTATCCTTCCCAAGGTGCAGGAACCAGCGTGGATGAAGGGACCGGACAGTTCCCCTGCTGTACCATGGGCGACCTACTTGTGATGTGGACCTGAACCTCTGCCATATAGCAGACACCCCCCCCTCAGGTGAGATGTATTGCCCAAAACTCCCTCTTGTCTAAGTAAGCCAGGCATGTCCCAACTGCGGCCCTCCGGCATTTGCAAAACTGCATATCCAATCATGCCCTGACACAGCAATGCTTACGCTGTGTCAGGGCATGTTTGAATGTGTAGTTTCTCAAGTGCCGGAGGGTTGCATTTGGGACAAAGGCCGATGTAACCTGCTTGTTTCCAAGTGTTGCTTGTAACTTGTCTTTGGATGACACCATACTATTCTCTTCCACAGGTCTTGCGGAGTACCCTTCCCAAGGTGCAGGAACCAGCGTGGATGTCAAGGGACACGACAGTTCCCCTGCTGTACCATGGGCGACCTACCACAATACCACTGCATCTCTGAAATGCCATATTTTACATTTTATTAACTAATAATTTAAAGAAAAACCACACAAAACTTCTCATTTAAAAAATTTATTGAAGAATTAAAATTGTATTTTATTTTGGATTAAAAAATAAAATGTAATAAAAACAAAAAAAGGAGTGTTTGTTCTTCTTTACATTCTTTTCTTGTGTAGAGATCTGTGAAAAAAAACAGAAATTCCATATTAAGTAAAGACATTAATGATGTCATGTTCATTCCTTTCCCAAGAACATTTGTGGAACCACACAGTCCAGCATGACCCATTGCTGGAATGTGTTGTTCCCCAGGGTCAGACGGTCCAAAGTGCCAGAGTCAAGACAGTGGTCAGCACTTTGACACGGCTGCACTTGTGGAACCACACAGTCCAGCATAACCCATTGCTGGACTGTGTTGTTCCCCAGGGTCAGACGGTCCAAAGTGCCAGAGTCAAGACAGTGGTAAGCACTTTGACACGGCTGCACTTGTGGAACCACACAGTCCAGCATGACCCATTGCTGGACTGTGTTGTTCCCCAGGGTCAGACGGTCCAAAGTGCCAGAGTCAAGACAGTGGTCAGCACTTTAAAACGGCTGCACTTGTGGAACCACACAGTCCAGCATGACCCATTGCTGGACTGTGTTGTTCCCCAAGGTCAGGCGGTCCAAAGTGCCAGAGTCAAGACAGTGGTCAGCACTTTGAAACGGCTGCACTTGTGGAACCACACAGTCCAGCATGACCCATTGCTGGACTGTGTTGTTCCCCAAGGTCAGGCGGTCCAAAGTGGCAGAGTGGTGGCAGTGTTCAGCACTTTGACACGCCTGCACTTGTGGAACCACACAGTCCAGCATGACCCATTGCTGGACTGTGTTGTTCCCCAAGGTCAGGCGGTCCAAAGTGGCAGAGTGGTGTCAGTGTTCAGCACTTTGACACGCCTGCACTTGTGGAACCACACAGTCCAGCATGACCCATTGCTGGACTGTGTTGTTCCCCAGGGTCAGACGGTCCAAAGTGCCAGAGTCAAGACAGTGGTTAGCAGTTTGACACACCTGCACTTGTGGAACCACGCAGTCCAGCATGACCCATTGCTGGACTGTGTTGTTCCCCAAGGGCAGGCGGTCCAAAGTTTCTTGAATATATGCATTGAAACATGGCTTTACTCACCTTGGTACGCACAACACGAACTACACCGTCCACTTCAATTTTTCACCCAATCCTATGAAGAAGCCAAAAATAAACGCTAGTGAATAATAAATTCACACAACAGTGAAATCCTAATTTACACCAATACAAAAAGGAGTTTGTTTTAAAAAAAAAAAAGTGGTATCAGAATAGCTCTTTGGCCCATCATATACAGTATGTAACCACAAGGAGCTTTCATCAGTTACCAAACGCGCCCGCATACATGCCTGCTCATGTATGCCTAGACATAAAGCTCCTTGGTAGTATCCGGTCGGGGGTGGGGGAGCTCAACACAAATATAAAACAATAGTAAGAAAAAAAAAACTAATGGGAGGGGGAGAAAGGGAAACATGAAAAACATAAAGAGTACATAATAAAACAATACGACCGGGCTTATGGTGGTTGTCCGTCCGGATCCTCTTCTTCCTCCTGATGGGGCGTCGATGCCCTGGGCGGCTGTGGAGTATGTTGAATTGGCCTCGGTGGCCGTGCTGGTGTAGATGATGCAGCCGGTGTTGGTGGTGGAGGCATCTAGTAGGTGGGGTACATCCCTGTATATCCTTGATACAGCTGTGACCGTCCATACCAGGATGGTGGTGGAGGAAGGGTAAGAGGCGTCCGTGTGGCTTGTGATGGCGGATGTGGTGGTTCACCAGCGTGTTGATGAGCTGGCTCTGGGAGCTTATCGTACATCATCTGCAGCATGGTTGCGATGATCTGGTGGCTGGCTGCCGAATGTCGTTGGTTCTCCGACATGTTGTCAATGCTGTGTGCCAGGCATGATGTGTTATCCACTAGCCGGTTGATGGATGTGGCCAGAACTTGAAGGATGTCCATAGTCTCCCAGTCATCTCTGCTGCCAGGGTGTGTACCCTCTGAACATTTGAGGGATCCTGCCCTTCCTGTACGTCTGCCACCAATTGCATGTGTGAAGCTGAAAAGAAAAATTAGAAATTAGTATACACATTCATACATTTGTTTGAAGGTTCACAATTTGATAATTACTCACACAGGGATGTAGAAACAGCGGGCTGCTGCACTTCCACCTCGTCGTCTGACAAATCCTGTAAGAGATCCGGCCTGAAGTAGGAACCAATCCCCGACGCAAGTCCGCTGCTGGTCCGTGGCACCTCTGTTTGCAAAAGAAAAAAATATATAAAGTTAATAAACTAAACAAAAATGGCCCCCCTCCCCCCCAAAAAAAACACAAAAATAAAAATCTCCATCCGGTGGTGCCGCTGCTCCAGGAGCTTCACTTGTCCTCAATTCTGGAGACTTTTCAAGGGTATGGCTGGATACGTCTGCACGGCTGTCTTCAAACCCAAGAAAAGTCTCGTCCGTTAACCCTGTTGACTCCATCAGTTCAGGTGATGGGTCCACAAGGGTAGTGTCTTGTTGAGGCTCTTCGGAGAGATGACGAGCTGGTGATGGCCTGCGCGCAGGAGATGTAGTTTGGCGCCCAGCTGGTGGTGTGGTTGCCGACGGTTTCTGGCGTGCAGGTGACGTTCTGTGCGCTGATGTCTGGCGCGCAGGTGATGGTCTGCGCGCTGACGATGTCTGGCGCGCAGGTGACTTTCTGCGCGCTGACGATGTGTGGCGCACAGGTGATGATCTGCGCGCTGCTGATGCTTGCTGCGCAGGTGGTGGTCCGTGCGCTGCTGCCGATGCCTGCTGTGCAGGTGATGGTCCGCGCGCTGGCGATGTCCTGCGCGCAGGTGATGTCCTCTGGGCAGGTGTTTCTGGGGAAAAAGAACAAACACTAGCAAACAAAAAAATAAAAAAAAGATTTAGTACAGCTCATCTGAATGTATACTTACCATCAGGCCTCCTTTTGGACTGCTTGTCTCCCGCCGTCTTCCGTCTTCTGGGTGGTTCTTCTTCCTCGGGAAAGCCAGCAGGACGGCTGGAGTCCACACCTCCGCGAACTCCTTGGACCATGACAGGGTTCATGCGCCTTTTAATAACGTTCTCCCAGGGTAGCCACTTCAGATTGAAAGCCGGACCACCTCCCGTAGCTGTCTCATGTCGGCGCTGAATCCCCATCTTCTTCTTGGTCTGTCTGCGGCAATCACTGTACCGCTTCATGCAGTTTCTGGTGCTCCGGCGGTTTCCAGATACTGCAGTGACTTGTGTCGCGATGGTATCCCAGATGTTTCGCTTGGCCTTAGCTGCTGTGGTCTGTGCCCTTGGTCCATACAGAACGTCGTAGGACCTGTCGCCGTCATCCACTAGGGCACAGTTTTCCGCCTCAGTGTATCTGGGTCCACGCGGCTTCTTCTGTCCTGCGTCTGCACCAGAGGCTTCCTCCTCCGACTGATCCTCTGGCTGGCTTCTTGCCTTTAGGGATAAAAAAAACATGCAATTAATATGATCGGTATGTACCTGTGAGTGTGTCAGTATCCCTGGCAGTGCACAAAGATACCTGTAGGTGTGCATGACAGTGCGCAAACTAGGGTGTGTCAAGTTGGATGCTATTGTGTCTGCAGGTGTTGTCAGTATTTACCTTTCTAGGCCTTTTCTTTTTCTTTTGCTTCTCCCTTTGGTCCCTTGATGACCGTGGCTGGTCACTGCATGCCTGGTCGTCGTATCCTCCTCCTGGGTCGGCTCCCACTCCTCATTGCCGTGCAGGGAAAATTCTTCTGAGGGGTGGGGGGAAGGGGGGATCGGGGCCGCTTGTCCCTGGACATCTCTGTTGTAAAAATAAAAATTATTTTTACAAATTTAACACACATTACATAATTACATGCAACCACACGTCATGCTGCTGGGACCCCAGTGCTCAAGCAGGACCAAACACACAAAAAAATTTTGAAAAAACCTCAGCCAAACAAGCCAAAACCCCCGTAACAAGCATCCCTGCACATGCTGGAGGTCAACCAGTGCTAAAATAGGAGCAAAAAAACATGTTTTGGAAACAAACGACAGCACATGTCGACCACATGGATGATACCGACACGCTCAAAAGTCACCCCAAACAAGCCAAAAAGCATCCCTGCACATGCTGGAGGTCAACCAGTGCTAAAGTAGGAGCAAAAAATTGTGTTTGGCAAACAACCGACAGCACATGTCGACCACATGGATGACACCAACACGCTCAAAGTCACCCCAAACAAGACAAAAAGTACCTCCAGCATGTGCAGGGATGCACCAGTGCTAAAATAGGAGCAAAAAAACATGTTTTGGAAACAAACGACAGCACATGTCGACCACATGGATGATACCGACACGCTCTAAAATCACCCCAAACAAGCCAAAAAGCATCCCTGCACATGCTGGAGGTCAACCAGTGCTAAAGTAGGAGCAAAAAATTGTGTTTGGCAAACAACCGACAGCACATGTCGACCACATGGATGATAACAACACGCTCAAAGTCACCCCAAACAAGACAAAAAGTACCTCCAGCATGTGCAGGGATGCACCAGTGCTAAAATAGGAGCAAAAAACATGTTTTGGAAACAAACGACAGCACATGTCGACCACATGGATGATACCGACACGCTCTAAAATCACCCCAAACAAGCCAAAAAGCATTCCTGCACATGCTGGAGGTACACCAATGCAAAAGCATGACCCAAAAAACATTTTATGAAAAAAAAAAACGTGAAAAACGACCCCCAAACACAAAACTCAAAAAAAAAAACATGCAGCAATACAAGCAGGACCTGCAGCAATCCAAACAGGAGCTATATACACATACCTGCACACATATACATACCCCAAACACCCCAAAGCAATGCCACATGTACACCTCAAGGCACCCCCCCCCACTACACAAACACATACATGCAACGCCAGACCACATGTGGTACTACAAATGTAGAAATCGCTCCAAAACGATTCTCCTCCGGGGTAACAGGTATCCTGTCCATCCTGGATTAAAGCCTGCTGAATGTACAAATGATACCACAGCAAAAAACAACCAATTTGCTAGCTCTGCACCCCCACACACCTCTCTGCAGGTTCACAAAATGGCTGCTGAGCACGCAGCAAACAAGCCCTATATAAGGCTCCAAACGGCAGGAAGTCGAATCCAGGATGCCCACTGCTCGACGATTGGTCCATTATTCGACAAGGGGAGTGTCGAATCCATTATGAATTGAATATGTCGAATTCATGGTCCCGGGTGGAGGGTTTCGGCTGTTGAGTAGTGTCGAATCCTAAAACAGTCGAAAAAAAGGCGCAATTCGTCCGGAATTGCATATACCCCAGAAAATGTAAGACAGGGATAGGCTGATTTGGAGCTTGCAGCTCTTCTGCAACTATTTATTTTCTTTGCTTCTCTTTCAACCCTTGTCAGGAATTCTTGGTTATTGTATTAACATTGTATTCACTTCTGGTTAAAGTGTGCTGTAAATTAGAAATGTAGTAGACAAATAACCAATAAATGTTTGTTGATGTAAAAAATACTGTCCCCAATTCCCCCCCTCCCCCCCCCCCAAAAATAAAAAATAAAAAAATATAGTCTATTATGAAAAAAAAAGTGGTGCAAGATGGCATTGCCCTTGGTGTCTCACAACCCCACTTATGTTGTATATTAAAAAGGTCATGCACAGTTTAACAAACCAATCACCTCAGCAACAGGGACTGTCACTTTTGTTCGAGTTTAGAGGGTGTGCCAACCGCATTGGTCTAGTTATAGGTTAATTATATTGTGATCAGTATCCCATACTTCATATTAATCATATAGTGTAGAAATACGTATCCAATAGATGTCGAAGGTGCTACCTGAGAGTAATTCCAATATGAACACACCAATAACCGTAAAAGAACGGCACAAGACTCTCTTTCTGGGAAGCACTCTGATCTTGTATAAACCAGGTTGTGGTGTGTACAACAGTAATAATAAAACTTTACTTTTAACTGATACAATAAAACTGAGTAGACAACAGTATTGTCTACTCAATTTATTTGTATCGATTAAAAGTTTTATTATTACTGTTGTACAAACCACAACTTGGTATATACAAAATCAGTGCTCCCCAGAAAGAGAGTCTTGTGCTGTTCTTGTATGGTTATAGGTGCGTCCATACTGTCACCTTTGTGCCTGAAGTATTTGGTTTGTTTGGCCCACCTCCAAACCCAATTTTTTGGAAGGAAGGACTACCTCCGATCATTAATGAGGAGGTTGATGATGAGTGTGTTGGCAGTGGAGAATGCATGTGCTGTCCAAACTGCTGGTAGCTTATACTGGACAGCTTGTTATTATTTTACAGTTTTTTCAAATTTTGACAAATAACTTGCATGAAGGAACTTGATGCAAATGATGTAGAAGGACGTATGTACCTAGATGGTTTATGTCCCTATCTGCAACTTACTGTACTTTGGCTTTACAAACTCTGCAGATAGCAGGATAATTGTCAGGATTTGGCTAAAAATAATTCCACACATATGAGGTGGATTTTGTGGTCATATGCCCAGGCATGACAATGGCCTTCTTTCTGTTATGGACAAGAACTGCTGCAACTGGTGGCTGACTTAAAAAAACAACATCTTCATCATCAACATCCTCATTAGCATCGCATAGTACACAAATATCCCTATCATCCTGTTGCACTTCCACACTAGCATCCTCAATTTCTATTTCACCATCTATACTTGTACCACTCATCCCCACATTTGCATAGGGTGCACATTTGCAAGGTGATTGACAGGATGAGGCCATTTGTGGGTGGCAACTGACCGTTTACAGGGAGTGTCCGGAAAAACACAGGCGTGTCCAAGCGTTTTGAGGGACAGTGTCTGACGTTAGCTCCGGCCCCAATTCGCAGGATTCAATCCCACTGGAAGAGTAAGTACTGGGCTGCGCAGAGGCTGCACAAACTGATTTTTAGCAGCTCTGCTAACACATAGGAATGCACACTTGCACAGCGAAAATACACTCCCCATTATCTGAATGCAAGACAGCAAAAAATGCAGCCCAGCGATCAGATCTGAATGACCTCCAGAGTGAGAAGGCACTGCTGCAGCATCAGCATCATCATCATTATCATCATTATATGACATTACATAATATGTCTGACTGCGTGTGGCCAACTTCCCCAATAGACATTTTTCTAGTGCATGAAACAGCAGAAGCACTAGCAGGACCACCACTTGCAAACAAAGGCAGTGGCCTGAGCCTTTCCTTACCACTGCGTGTGGTGTATGAAATGTTGACAAGTTTCCATTTTTTGGCAGTAAACGTTCTTTTTATTGTTAGAGATTATGTTTTCTTTCAATATTCTGAGTGATTGTTTAGATTTCAGATGCACTTTCTTAAAACTTGTGTCCCCTTGACCTTTAGTAGATGTTAAAGTACTATGATAACTGTCAGCAGCCACAGCACTAGTACTGAATTGCTGCTCCTGCTCTTCTATTGACTGATCCATATAGACTCACAGCGCTATTAGTAACAGTGGCACCTACTGAACATTATTTTTTAAGTACAGTGCCTGAACAACACACACATTTTATTTTTTGAACACTGCGATTCACAGCGCTACTAGTAATGGTGGCACCTACTGAACATTATTATTTAACAGTGCCTGAACTTGTCCTGAACACACATTTTATTTATTGTTTTTCATAATGATGATTTGCCTAACACTGACACAGTCACAGTTCTACAGCTCTAATTCACTGATGATGATGATGATGATGATGACACTGACAAAGTAGCCCACAGCCCTTAATCTTCACTGACAGTCACACTACAGCCCACAGCCCTTCACTGATGACAGACACTGACACAGTCACAGACAGTGCTGCAGCCCACAGACCTAGTTCACTGATGATGGTGATGACACTGAGTGTGACACAGTAGACCACAGCCCTTAATCAGTCACTCTGCTTCCTGTACCACACCCTAACCCTCTGGTGTCCTGTGTGAAATGGCACCCGAACCATGAGGTAGGGTTTTTTTTTTCTAATGCAAAACACGTGAGATCCAATGCTGGGAGGATGATGTTTATGCCTCATTTATGGATTAGAGCCTGGTGGGAAAACCTGAGCCCAGGCTCGAAATTACTCGGAAACGCCAAGCTTCGGGAAAACCTTAATAAATATGCATCTTCAACAAAATCTTCAATCAGTCACAGCATTGGACAAGCTGGGCTGGCTTCCCTCAAAACACGTAGGAAAGTTTGAGGTCTCCATGCAAAAATTTGAAAACCAGTTCAAGGCTATTGTTTCTAAAGGAGCAGGAGCAAGCCTTCTCTCTCTTTGACAACCCCCCCCCCCACGCACACACACACACACACAAATGATTTATTTTTTGTTGTTATTATTATTATTATTATTAGTAGTACTATTATTACTACTATTACTTCTTCAGCATATTCCGACTTCAGCCATGTTTAATGTTTTAATGCAGAAAAAAGCCTGTTGTGTATGAAAGCGTCCATTCACACACATACTGTACTTTACTGCCTTCAGGGACGGAACAGCAGCTGTCCTATTCAGTAGATATTCCTGACTGCAATATGGCGACCGTGACCGTGCAATATGGCGACGTATAACTTTTCATTAATTTCTAAAATGCTGCCGCGGCAAAAAGCCGTCCGGGATTTTGACGGCCGGCGGAACCCATCCAGTTTGAAACGGCTCTGATTCAGAAGTGGACCCTGCAGCATCCACACTTGCATTTGTGGTAAGGCTCTGTTTTATATTTCATGATTTCTGCAAAACTGTGGGCTTACTGCAAGAGGGCTGCTGTCTAGTAGAGATGAGCGGGTTCGGTTTCTCTGAATCCGAACCCGCACGAACTTCATGTTTTTTTTCACGGGTCCGAGCGACTCGGATCTTCCCGCCTTGCTCGGTTAACCCGAGCGCGCCCGAACGTCATCATGACGCTGTCGGATTCTCGCGAGACTCGGATTCTATATAAGGAGCCGCGCGTCGCCGCCATTTTCACACGTGCATTGAGATTGATAGGGAGAGGACGTGGCTGGCGTCCTCTCCATTTAGATTAGAAGAGAGAGAGAGAGAGAGATTGACCTGATTTACTGGAGCTTAGGAGTACTGTAGAACTGTAGAGAGTGCAGAGTTTACTAGTGACTGACCACAGTGACCACCAGACAGTGCAGTTTTATTTAATATATCCGTTCTCTGCCTGAAAAAAACGATACACAGTGACTCAGTCACATACCATATCTGTGTGCACTGCTCAGCCCAGTGTGCTGCATCATCTATGTATATATCTGACTGTGCTCAGCTCACACATCTTATAATTGTGGGGGAGACTGGGGAGCACTGCAGTGCCAGTTATAGGTTATAGCAGGAGCCAGGAGTACATATTATTATTAAAATTAAACAGTGCACACTTTTGCTGCAGGAGTGCCACTGCCAGTGTGACTGACCAGTGACCTGACCACACTGACCACCAGTATAGTTAGTAGTATAGTATACTATATTGTGATTGCCTGAAAAAGTTAAACACTCGTATCTGACTGTGCTCAGCTCACACATCTTATAATTGTGGGGGAGACTGGGGAGCACTGCAGTGCCAGTTATAGGTTATAGCAGGAGCCAGGAGTACATATTATTATTAAAATTAAAAAGTGCACACTTTTGCTGCAGGAGTGCCACTGCCAGTGTGACTGACCAGTGACCACCTGACCACACTGACCACCAGTATAGTTAGTAGTATAGTATACTATATTGTGATTGCCTGAAAAAGTTAAACACTCGTCGTGTGACTTCACTTGTGTGGTGTTTTTTTTTTTATTCTATAAAAAACTCATTCTGCTGACAGACAGTGTCCAGCAGGTCCATCATTATATAATATATACCTGTCCGGCTGCAGTAGTGATATATATATATTTTTTATATCATTATTTATCATCCAGTCGCAGCAGACACAGTACGGTAGTTCACGGCTGTAGCTACCTCTGTGTCGGCACTCGGCAGTCCGTCCATAATTGTATACCACCTACCCGTGGTTTTTTTTTCTTTCTTCTTTATACATACATACTACTACTACATCTCTTTATCAACCAGTCTATATTAGCAGCAGACACAGTACAGTACGGTAGTCCACGGCTGTAGCTACCTCTGTGTCGGCACTCGGCAGTCCGTCCATAATTGTATACCACCTACACGTGGTTTTTTTTTCTTTCTTCTTTATACATACATACTACTACTACTACTACATCTCTTTATCAACCAGTCTATATTAGCAGCAGACACAGTACAGTACGGTAGTCCACGGCTGTAGCTACCTCTGTGTCGGCACTGGGCAGTCCGTCCATAATTGTATACCACCTACCCGTGGTTTTTTTTTCTTTCTTCTTTATACATACATACTACTACTACATCTCTTTATCAACCAGTCTATATTAGCAGCAGACACAGTACAGTACGGTAGTCCACGGCTGTAGCTACCTCTGTGTCGGCACTGGGCAGTCCGTCCATAATTGTATACCACCTACCCGTGGTTTTTTTTTCTTTCTTCTTTATACATACATACTACTACTACTACATCTCTTTATCAACCAGTCTATATTAGCAGCAGACACAGTACAGTACGGTAGTCCACGGCTGTAGCTACCTCTGTGTCGGCACTGGGCAGTCCGTCCATAATTGTATACCACCTACCCGTGGTTTTTTTTCTTTCTTCTTTATACATACATACTACTACTACATCTCTTTATCAACCAGTCTATATTAGCAGCAGACACAGTACAGTACGGTAGTCCACGGCTGTAGCTACCTCTGTGTCGGCACTCGGCAGTCCGTCCATAATTGTATACCACCTACCCGTGGTTTTTTTTTCTTTCTTCTTTATACATACATACTACTACTACATCTCTTTATCAACCAGTCTATATTAGCAGCAGACACAGTACAGTACGGTAGTCCACGGCTGTAGCTACCTCTGTGTCGGCACTGGGCAGTCCGTCCATAATTGTATACCACCTACCCGTGGTTTTTTTTTCTTTCTTCTTTATACATACATACTACTACTACATCTCTTTATCAACCAGTCTATATTAGCAGCAGACACAGTACAGTACGGTAGTCCACGGCTGTAGCTACCTCTGTGTCGGCACTCGGCAGTCCGTCCATAATTGTATACCACCTACCCGTGGTTTTTTTTTCTTTCTTCTTTATACATACATACTACTACTACATCTCTTTATCAACCAGTCTATATTAGCAGCAGACACAGTACAGTACGGTAGTCCACGGCTGTAGCTACCTCTGTGTCGGCACTCGGCAGTCCATCCATAATTGTATACTAGTATCCATCCATCTCCATTGTTTACCTGAGGTGCCTTTTAGTTGTGCCTATTAAAATATGGAGAACAAAAATGTTGAGGTTCCAAAATTAGGGAAAGATCAAGATCCACTTCCACCTCGTGCTGAAGCTGCTGCCACTAGTCATGGCCGAGACGATGAAATGCCAGCAACGTCGTCTGCCAAGGCCGATGCCCAATGTCATAGTACAGAGCATGTCAAATCCAAAACACCAAATATCAGTAAAAAAAGGACTCCAAAACCTAAAATAAAATTGTCGGAGGAGAAGCGTAAACTTGCCAAAATGCCATTTACCACACGGAGTGGCAAGGAACGGCTGAGGCCCTGGCCTATGTTCATGGCTAGTGGTTCAGCTTCACATGAGGATGGAGGCACTTAGCCTCTCGCTAGAAAAATGAAAAGACTCAAGCTGGCAAAAGCAGTAGCACCGCAAAGAACTGTGCGTTCTTCGAAATCCCAAATCCACAAGGAGAGTCCAATTGTGTCGGTTGCGATGCCTGACCTTCCCAACACTGGACGTGAAGAGCATGCGCCTTCCACCATTTGCACGCCCCCTGCAAGTGCTGGAAGGAGCACCCGCAGTCCAGTTCCTGATAGTCAGATTGAAGATGTCAGTGTTGAAGTACACCAGGATGAGGAGGATATGGGTGTTGCTGGCGCTGGGGAGGAAATTGACCAGGAGGATTCTGATGGTGAGGTGGTTTGTTTAAGTCAGGCACCCGGGGAGACACCTGTTGTCCGTGGGAGGAATAGGGCCGTTGACATGCCTGGTGAAAATACCAAAAAAATCAGCTCTTCGGTGTGGAAGTATTTCACCAGAAATGCGGACAACAGGTGTCAAGCCGTGTGTTCCCTTTGTCAAGCTGTAATAAGTAGGGGTAAGGACGTTAACCACCTCGGAACATCCTCCCTTATACGTCACCTGCAGCGCATTCATAATAAGTCAGTGACAAGTTCAAAAACTTGGGCCGACAGCGGAAGCAGTCCACTGACCAGTAAATCCCTTCCTCTTGTAACCAAGCTCACGCAAACCACCCCACCAACTCCCTCAGTGTCAATTTCCTCCTTCCCCAGGAATGCCAATAGTCCTGCAGGCCATGTCACTGGCAATTCTGACGAGTCCTCTCCTGCCTGGGATTCCTCCGATGCATCCTTGCGTGTAACGCCTACTGCTGCTGGCGCTGCTGTTGTTGCTGCTGGGAGTCGATGGTCATCCCAGAGGGGAAGTCGTAAGCCCACTTGTACTACTTCCAGTAAGCAATTGACTGTCCAACAGTCCTTTGCGAGGAAGATGAAATATCACAGCAGTCATCCTGTTGCAAAGCGGATAACTGAGTCCTTGACAACTATGTTGGTGTTAGACGTGCGTCCGGTATCCGCCGTTAGTTCACAGGGAACTAGACAATTTATTGAGGCAGTGTGCCCCCGTTACCAAATACCATCTAGGTTCCACTTCTGTAGGCAGGCGATACCGAGAATGTACACGGACGTCAGAAAAAGACTCACCAGTGTCCTAAAAAATGCAGTTGTACCCAATGTCCACTTAACCACGGACATGTGGACAAGTGGAGCAGGGCAGGGTCAGGACTATATGACTGTGACAGCCCACTGGGTAGATGTATGGACTCCCGCCGCAAGAACAGCAGCGGCGGCACCAGTAGCAGCATCTCGCAAACGCCAACTCTTTCCTAGGCAGGCTACGCTTTGTATCACCGCTTTCCAGAATACGCACACAGCTGAAAACCTCTTACGGCAACTGAGGAAGATCATCGCAGAATGGCTTACCCCAATTGGACTCTCCTGTGGATTTGTGGCATCGGACAACGCCAGCAATATTGTGTGTGCATTAAATATGGGCAAATTCCAGCACGTCCCATGTTTTGCACATACCTTGAATTTGGTGGTGCAGAATTTTTTTAAAAACGACAGGGGCGTGCAAGAGATGCTGTCGGTGGCCAGAAGAATTGCGGGACACTTTCGGCGTACAGGCACCACGTACAGAAGACTGGAGCACCACCAAAAACTACTGAACCTGCCCTGCCATCATCTGAAGCAAGAAGTGGTAACGAGGTGGAATTCAACCCTCTATATGCTTCAGAGGTTGGAGGAGCAGCAAAAGGCCATTCAAGCCTATACAATTGAGCACGATATAGGAGGTGGAATGCACCTGTCTCAAGTGCAGTGGAGAATGATTTCAACGTTGTGCAAGGTTCTGATGCCCTTTGAACTTGCCACACGTGAAGTCAGTTCAGACACTGCCAGCCTGAGTCAGGTCATTCCCCTCATCAGGCTTTTGCAGAAGAAGCTGGAGGCATTGAAGAAGGAGCTAAAAGGGAGCGATTCCGCTAGGCATGTGGGACTTGTGGATGCAGCCCTTAATTCGCTTAACAAGGATTCACGGGTGGTCAATCTGTTGAAATCAGAGCACTACATTTTGGCCACCGTGCTCGATCCTAGATTTAAAACCTACCTTGGATCTCTCTTTCCGGCAGACACAAGTCTGCTGGGGTGCAAAGACCTGCTGGTGACAAAATTGTCAAGTCAAGCCGAACGCGACCTGTCAACATCTCCTCCTTCACATTCTCCCGCAACTGGGGGTGCGAGGAAAAGGCTCAGAATTCCGAGCCCACCCGCTGGCGGTGATGCAGGGCAGTCTGGAGCGACTGCTGATGCTGACATCTGGTCCGGACTGAAGGACCTGACAACGATTACGGACATGTCGTCTACTGTCACTGCATATGATTCTCTCAACATTGAAAGAATGGTGGAGGATTATATGAGTGACCGCATCCAAGTAGGCACGTCACACAGTCCGTACTTATACTGGCAGGAAAAAGAGGCAATTTGGAGGCCCTTGCACAAACTGGCTTTATTCTACCTAAGTTGCCCTCCCACAAGTGTGTACTCCGAAAGAGTGTTTAGTGCCGCCGCTCACCTTGTCAGCAATCGGCGTACGAGGTTACATCCAGAAAATGTGGAGAAGATGATGTTCATTAAAATGAATTATAATCAATTCCTCCGCGGAGACATTGACCAGCAGCAATTGCCTCCACAAAGTACACAGGGAGCTGAGATGGTGGATTCCAGTGGGGACGAATTGATAATCTGTGAGGAGGGGGATGTACACGGTGATATATCGGAGGATGATGATGAGGTGGACATCTTGCCTCTGTAGAGCCAGTTTGTGCAAGGAGAGATTAATTGCTTCTTTTTTGGTGGGGGTCCAAACCAACCCGTCATATCAGTCACAGTCGTGTGGCAGACCCTGTCACTGAAATGATGGGTTGGTTAAAGTGTGCATGTCCTGTTTATACAACATAAGGGTGGGTGGGAGGGCCCAAGGACAATTCCATCTTGCACCTCTTTTTTCTTTTATTTTTCTTTGCGTCATGTGCTGTTTGGGGAGAGTTTTTTGGAAGGGACATCCTGCGTGACACTGCAGTGCCACTCCTAGATGGGCCCAGTGTTTGTGTCGGCCACTAGGGTCGCTAATCTTACTCACACAGCTACCTCATTGCGCCTCTTTTTTTCTTTGCGTCATGTGCTGTTTGGGGAGGGTTTTTTGGAAGGGACATCCTGCGTGACACTGCAGTGCCACTCCTAGATGGGCCAGGTGTTTGTGTCGGGCACTTGGGTCGCTGAGCTTAGTCACACAGCTACCTCATTGCACCTCTTTTTTTCTTTGCGTCATGTGCTGTTTGGGGAGTGTTTTTTGGAAGGGCCATCCTGCGTGACACTGCAGTGCCACTCCTAGATGGGCCAGGTGTTTGTGTCGGCCACTAGGGTCGCTTAGCTTAGTCATCCAGCGACCTCGGTGCAAATTTTAGGACTAAAAATAATATTGTGAGGTGTGAGGTATTCAGAATAGACTGAAAATGAGTGGAAATTATGGTTTTTGAGGTTAATAATAATATGGGATCAAAATGACCCCCAAATTCTATGATTTAAGCTGTTTTTTAGGGTTTTTTGAAAAAAACACCCGAATCCAAAACACACCCGAATCCGACAAAAAAAATTCGGTGAGGTTTTGCCAAAACGCGGTCGAACCCAAAACACGGCCGCGGAACCGAACCCAAAACCAAAACACAAAACCCGAAAAATTTCAGGCGCTCATCTCTACTGTCTAGGCAACACAGGTTTACTTGTGAGGAGTTAATTGTGTTTGATTGGCCTCACCTGTTCAGGACTCTCTCTGGGGGTCATTCAGGTATGGTTGTTCTTCCTACTCCTGTAGCAAAGATTGCCATATGCAATTGCGATTCTGTGCTAATATGCGCAGAAGCTAACCCATGCAAAAGAAAGCCCACTGCAAACACATCATTTGTGTACAGTGCAGCGCGATGGCTGATACATCAATAACAACATTGCACATCGGGTCGCCGCACAGAGTACCTCTGAGTCGCGCAGACTGAGCTGCACTCTCGAGACGCACAGGCCTCCCCAGTAGCAAGTATGACTGTAGCTGCTAATATGTGCACGCCCAGAAAATGCCATCTGAATAGCCATGACACGCCTGCGTTCGCCTCCCTACTCCCCATTACCACCCCCAAACGTTGACTTCCTGTCACTCACTTTGCGACTAAAATATTGCTGTGACCACACTCACAAATCAATCACTGTGTTTGCATACTGCAGCTTAGAAGCATGCAGTGTAAAACCACCAATCACTATGCGTACAATCGCCGCTTTGTGTCTGCACCTGAATGACCCCCTCTGAGTCAGGAAGTTGCTCCCTGCTCCGGTATAGGACTCTGTTTCAACTATTCTGTGATGTCCTGAGGTCTTGCTTCCAGATCATCGGCTCAGCATTTAGTCTACAGTGTTCAGGTTTGGTTATCTGTCAGGTAAATCTGTATCTTCCTTTGTATTTCCAGATGTTATTTTCTGGACTCTCTTGTAATTCTCTGTCCATTAGTGCATTTGGCTGCTGCATGCAAATATTGCCTGTATTTTGTCTGCTTTTTTTGTATCAGGGTTCTCGTTATTGTGTAAGAGCACTGCCTTAACCTACACTCACATGTGCTGTTGGGTGGTCTTCAGTATGCCGACTGACGGGATCCCGGCGCACAGTATACCGGCGCCGGAATCCCGACAGCCGGCATACCGACACTTATTCTCCCTCGTGGGGGTCTACGACCCCCCTGGAGGGAGAATAAAATAGTGTGGCGCGCATAGCGCGCCACCGTGCCCGTAGCGTGGCGAGCGCAGCGAGCCCGCAAGGGGCTCTTTTGCGCTCGCCACACTGTCGGTAAGCCGGCGGTCGGGCTCCCGGCGCCGGTATGCTGGTCGCCGGGAGCCCGACCGCCGGCATACCATACTGAACCCGTGCTGTTCTGTATAATGTGAACAGTGTCAATGGTTATTTTGAAAATGTATGCGATTAAACTGACCCAGGCAGATGTATTAAGCCTTGAGAAGTGATAAAGTGGATAATGCACCAGCCAGTCAGCTCTTGTCATCTTTCATACCCAGCCTGTGACATGGCAGTTATGAGCTGATTGGCTGGTGCGCTTTATACATCTAATAGTTTAAAAGGGTCACAATGGTGTGCCCAACAGTCTTATAAATGTTATCTGCTTTAGAATCTGTATTTGGGTTTTGAACAAATGTTGAATAATAAGAGTTTGGGGTTGATTTATCATTGATTTTTATCATACGAAATTAAGTTTAAAACTTGCGTATGGTAATTGGTGCTCCAGCCAATCAGCTCCCAACTGTAAATTTTCAAACACATGACAGTGAGGAGCTGATTGGCTGGAACGCCATTTATTATACGCAACAAGTTTTATAACTTGTTGTGTATGCAGTGCCGTTTCTTGCGGCGGGCGAGCCGTGCAACTGCACGGGGCGCCCACCGCGGCACTTCTTGAGGACTTTGAATCCCTCCTCCCCTCTCCTCCCGAGTGCCCAGCTCGGGGGGCGGGGTTTTGCGGAATGACGCATTTGCGTCGTGACGTCACAACGCAATCGCGTCATTCCACGAAACCCCGCCCCCCGAGCTGGGCACTCGGGAGGAGGGAGAAGGGGGAGCCAAGCCGGCCGACGGCGGCGCCGCGCAGACGAGGGAGAGGCAGCTGAAGAGCGGGAAGAACCGCTTCAAATGTAAGTCAGCCCCTCTCCCTCTCCCTCCCTCTCTCCCCCCCACCACCACCTGCCGTACTGTGTAAAATGGGAACACCTGTCTGCCGAAATGTGTAAAATGGGGACTCTTGCCTGCCGGAATGTGTAAAATGGGCACGCAGTCTGCCGGAATGTGTTAAATGGGGACTCTTGCCTGCCTTAATGTGTAAAATAGGGACACCTGTCTGCCGGAATGTGTAAAATGGGGACACTTGCCTGCCGGAATGTGTAAAATGGGGGCACGTGCCTGCCGCAATGTGTAAAATGGGGACACTTTCCTGCCGTACTGTGTAAAATAGGGGCACGTGCCTGCCACTATGTGTAAAATGGGGACACTTTCCTGCCGCAATGTGTAAAATGGGGGCACGTGCCTGCCGCAATGTGTAAAATGGGGACACTTTCCTGCCGTACTGTGTAAAATAGGGGCACGTGCCTGCCACTATGTGTAAAATGGGGACACTTTCCTGCCGCAATGTGTAAAATGGGGGCACGTGCCTGCCGCAATGTGTAAAATGGGGACACTTGCCTGTTGTACTGTGTAAAATGGGGGCACGTGCCTGCTGCAATGTGTAAAATGGGGACACTTTCCTGCCGCAATGTGTAAAATGGGGGCACATGCCTGCCGCAATGTGTAAAATGGGGACACTTTCCTGCCGCAATGTGTAAAATGGGGGCACGTGCCTGCCGCAATGTGTAAAATGGGGACACTTTCCTGCCGCAATGTGTAAAATGGGGGCACGTGCCTGCTGCAATGTGTAAAATGGGGACACTTGCCTGCCGTGCTGTGTAAAATGGGGTCGCGTGCCTGCTGTAATGTGTAAAATTAGGACTTTTTTTGTTTTGTTTATCCTGTGGTGGCCATGATGATGAGATCAGATGAGGTCACGTTCATCTTAACAACGTCACGCCCATTTTAACGAGGCCACGCCCCCTTGCCGGGAGCGCACGCATGCTTTCACTCTTTATATCTATGGGGGGGCGCATTTTTTTTTATGTGAATGGGGGGGGGCGCATTTTTAAATCTCGCAGTGGGAGCCAAATTGGCTAGAAACGGCCCTGTGTGTATGATAAAACTTATTGATAAATGAGCACCTTTGTCTGCTGAGTGTTACTGGCGATAAAGTGCAAATGCTAGTTAAAGCCTTTCCCCAGTGAAGATACCCAGACGAGAATGTGGATTCTGTGAGATGCCAAATTTATGAGCCTAGCACCGTTGGTTGCTCCACACAGTTCATCATCGGCGCACCATGGTATCCAGCTGTGACAGCTGTACCAGCCCTATAGCACTAGCCTAACCCTCCCCGCTCACAGAATAACTCTAACCCTCCCCTCCACCTACTGCCAAACCCTAAAACTCCGCTCCTGCAGCCTAACCCTAACTCTCCCCTCCAAGAGCCTAACTCTCTCTCCCACAGCCTAACCCTAACCCTCCCTTCAGTGCCAAACCCTAACCTTACCCTCCTGCAGCCTAACCCTAACTCTCCCCTCCCACAGCCTAACCGTAACCCTCCCCCTAGTGCCAAATCTAACCCTCCTCTCCTGTAGCCTAACCCTAACTCTCCACTCCTATAGCCTAACCCTAACTCTACCCTCCAACAGCCTAACCCTTCCTTCCCGCAATCTAACCCTAGCTCTCCCCTCCCACAGTCTAACCCTAACACTTCTCTCCCGCAGCCTAACCCTACCGCTCCCCTCCCGCAGCCTAATAATCCCCCTAGTGTCAAACCCCAACCCTCTGCTCCTGCAGCCTAACCCTAATCTTCCCCTACTGAATCCTAACTCTAACCCTCCCACTAGTGGCAAACGCTAACCCTCCGCTCCTGCAGCCCAGTCCTCCCATCCCACAGCCTAACCCTCCCATCCCACAGCTTAACCCAAACCCTCTCATCCCGAAGCCTAACCCTCCCCTTCCACAGCCTCAACCAAACCCTCTCCTCCCACAGAATAACTCAAACTCACCCCTACAGCAGCCTAACCTTCCCTCCCGCAGCCTAACCCTCTCCTCCTGTAACCATTCCCCTAGTGCCAAACACTAACTCTCTGCTCCTGCACCTTAGCCCTAACCCTCCCCTCCCAAGGCCTATCCCTAACCCTCCATTCCCACAGCCTATGCCTTACCCTCCCCTCCCGCAGCCTAACTCAAATCCTCTCCCTGGTGCCAACCCCTAACCCTCCACTCCTGCAGCCTTAACCTAACCCTCAACTTCCACAGCCTAACCCTAACACTCCCTTCCTGTATTTCACATGTCAACATTTCAGATGTTGATATTTTGTACATGTCGGCATCATTACTGTGGACATTCTGACTGTTGACATTGTAATTGTTGACATGGTGACTGCATTCCCTTCATACTTCATACAGTAATTGTATCAGTTCAAAATGTCATTTGTATTTTCATGTGAATATATTGAAAACACACATAACCATAGTTACAGCCAAACGTTAAATAATTTTATATCAAGGTCTCTAAGACATCTAATATATATATGGTCAGCATTAAGTGCTCATTAGTATTAAACAAGACACATCTGAGGCTTATGTAGTACCATTTCTCACCAAGAAGTGTGACACATGAATTAGAAATGCTGCTGTAGCTGTATATCACAGCTCTCAGATCCCAGGGTGAAATATGAGTTACAGTAGAGTCAAAATTTGCTATACCTGGTCGCACATAACACATTGTAATTTCTTCTAATCTGCACTCATTTCATGGGAAGATTTCTATTAGAACGTTTCAATCACATGTTTTTAGTGTAGTATGCGCAATAAAACTTAATATGCAGCTAAAACGTGTGCAAATAGATGTGTATCCCACTCATCAGCAAAAACAATGTACAGAAGAAAAGTTTTTGCACACAGAAATGAAGCGCTTATCAAGTATCACATCACAAACAATATGTACATATCAATGGGGGTCATTCAGAGTTGTTCGCTCGTTATTTTTTTCTCGCAACGGAGCGATTAGTCGCTAATGCGCATGCGCAATGTCCGCAGTGCGACTGCGCCAAGTAAATTTGCTATGCAGTTAGGTATTTTACTCACGGCATTACGAGGTTTTTTCTTCGTTCTGGTGATCGTAGTGTGATTGACAGGAAGTGGGTGTTTCTGGGCGGAAACTGGCCGTTTTATGGGTGTGTGTGAAAAAACGCTACCGTTTCTGGGAAAAACGCGGGAGTGGCTGGAGAAACGGAGGAGTGTCTGGGCGAACGCTGGGTGTGTTTGTGACGTCAAACCAGGAACGACACTGACTGAACTGATTGCAGATGCCGAGTAAGTCTGGAGCTACTCAGAAACTGCTAAGAAGTGTCTATTCGCAATTCTGCTAATCTTTCGTTCGCAATTTTGATAAGCTAAGATTCACTCCCAGTAGGCGGCGGCTTAGCGTGTGCAAAGCTGCTAAAAGCAGCTTGCGAGCGAACAACTCGGAATGACCCCCAATGTGTGCATAAATGCATAAATAAATACAATCGCCCTTAATAGGAGTGCAGTCCTCAGTAGATGGGAGGAATAGATAAGAGAGGTCTTCCTGAGGGATCTCTCCTCCATACGCAGGACACAATCAGAACTTATTTGTCCTTGAATGGACCTGTAAATTAAGTGCCTCTTTTCCCCAGTATGAATGAGGATGATAAGAGACACTATAAGACACAGACCATAGTGTAGTAGTATTAAAACATCACACGAGTTTAATGCCACTGATTAAACTTACAAGATACAAGAATAAAAACAGCACATCACAAAAGTCTCCATAGGACAACACAGCATACTGTATATCACCAAAGGGGATTCCTGGAGCCACAGATAGTACTTGGGTGGATGGTTGCCATGCTTTCCGGATGCCTGCTTACCTACAGGATAGATCCCCAGATTGATGGATTTGTCCGTGTGTTCCAGAGTCCACAGCAAATAAAAACGGGAGCCACGCTTAACGCGTATCGGACATCAAGTCCTTCATCAGAAGTGTGGTTCTCTGGCTCCAAGTGTCCATTTTTAAACCCTCAAACATAATGTTTGCAGCTGTAATCTATTGCCGTTGATTGGCGCGCTCCCGGTGGCGCACATGCGCAGTAGCCTCAAATGACTGGAACCGGAAGTTGGTCATGCGGTTCACGTGCTTTCTACGACCCCGGAAGTATCAGACTCTGCGTTCTACAGACGTAGTGAATGGCACTCTAGGACAGGAAGCGCATCAGCCTTTATGGTTACAGCGGAGTCCTTTCGATAATGTCCCACAAAGTGATAGAAGTCCCAGACTGTGTTTACTCCATGGTGTATTATAAACAAAAAACACACACACAAAAAAGGCAGCAATTACCAGTCATCTTAAAAAGAGTGATAAATCTAAAAACATCTGTTAAAATGCATATAATGAAATGAATATAGCGCAAATGTGAACATATGAGAGGAGAAATCTAAAATGAGTACACAGCTAGGTTAGAAAACATTTCAGCTCAAATTCACCGTTTAGTCCCTTGGGACCAAGGGTGCGCAAACGGTGAATCCACCTCATTTCTGCCTGAGATAGTCTCCTTTCAACATCTCGTGTTCTCCAATTCTGTTGGATTGCTTGTATTCCCCCAAAAATCCTTAAACAGCATTCCTTAGAATCATGAATTCTCTGAAAGTGGGATGAGACATTATGTGTTTCTAAGTCTTTTCGAATATTATATATGTGTTCGGCCCATCTCACCTTGGCACATCTTCCTGTTTTGCCCACATAGAACGTTATCAACTTGCATTTTTTGTCATCTTCTATAACATTCACAATAAATACCTTTTTCGCTGCACCACATGAATCTGATATTACAAGGGTGTAAGTGCCATAAATAGGGTGGGAATGCTTAATGTAAATGTGCATGTATTTGTGTTTTATCATTACAGTGTGTGTAAGCGTCAGAAATCTAATTAGTATTACCCTGTAGCTTGCACAGCTCTGTATTTAGAGCTCTTTCTATAGCCTTCACAGCATTGTAACAGGCAATTATTCTAAGGCCGGCTACACCCAGAACGTCCTATAGTTGGGCCAAATACGCTTTGGCTCAGATCATGCGAGATTGGCCGTACATGCTGCGTACAGGCCGTACATGCTACACGATTTATTGAACGATGGAACGATACCTCATTCTTTCTTTCATTACACTTAAAGGCTGGGCATACAATATTGTTTGATTGATATCAGCCAACCAGACGATGTCACATGCGACCCGCGGGAGCACGCAAGTGTGCGTACACACTAGATGATCTAAACGATTTGCCGTTCGAATACGGCAAATTGTCCAGATATTGCTCCAGTGTGTACCCACTGTAAGTCAGCTGCTTAGAGTAGTCTATGGTGTTGAGCATACTTGTCTACTCTTTCTGCAAGAATCCAGAATTTTGAGGAGTTTTCCTACGCACCTGGAAGAGTAGCCCACCTGGCTCCCACCCACTTCCACAATGAAGCAGTGTCTGATCCGGGGAAGGGGGACATTTTAGCAATTGCCATCCTGCTTTCCATAATTAATCTCTTCTGCACATCAGGCAGGGAGAGAGCAGAGACTGTCGCTGCCAGCAGTAGTGAGAAGGAGAGAAGTGTTATGGGGCGGGAAGGATCGGAACTTAGAGACAAAATCAGCACACTGAACATCTTTGTAATTGTTCAGGCTCAAACCATTCCTGCAGTGGCGTAAGTTCGTCCCAGTTGCCCGGAGGCAAGATAAATATTGGCGCCCCCCCTATTTCCTATATTAAGATAAATAAATGTATGTATGTGTGCGTGCGTGCGTGCGTGCGTGCGTGCGTGCGTGTGTGTGTGTGTGTGTGTGTGTGGTGTTCTGAAAAAAATGTATATACTGTATTAATACATTTAATTGTCTTTTATTTTAAATCACACTTTTCTTAGCAGTCATACCCAGGATTAGAACCCATGACTTGTTACACTGACAGCAGACACTTTACTGATGGAGCTATTTGCTCCTGTACAGGAAGCATGTGAATTCTAACTATATGAAGTCACGTGTAATTGTCAGAGAAGTATCTTCATATACCGTATTTGCCGGCGTATAAGACGACTGGGCGTATAAGACGACCCCCAACATTTCCACTCAAAATATAGAGTTTGTTATATACTCGCCGTATAAGACTACCCCCTCTTCCGCACACCTTCCACACACCAAATGAAACGTAAAAGAACAAAGAAGTTTAAAACTTGCATCATATTTCTTTCTTTTTGCTGGTGCCATGATAGGGTTGATAGGCGTTTGACGGCTGGACTTTTTCTATGCTGTATTGTACTGTATGGTACTGTACAATGGTGCAGTACTGTGGTTGGCTGTTGGCTGTATACAAAGCCTGATTGTATTGGTCCCTGCTCCCTGTCTGCCCTCCCTGTCTCCCTGTCACTAGCAGCAGTCTATTAATACCAAGTGACATTACTATATTATGACCGCAAGGGGCGGGCCGGAGCGACGCTGCTTCCCGAGCAGAACGGGCCGGTCACGCCGAAAAGGCTGGCACCCCTGTATTGCCGCAGCCACGCTGATGACCCGCCGCGGCCGCAGTGCCTCGGGAGGCACTGCGGCGTATACGACATATAAGACGACCCCCGGCGTATAAGACGACCCCCCCCCACTTGGTGGCATGTTTTGCAGGGCCAAAAAGTCGTCTTATACGCCAGCAAATACGGTAGTTAAAATTCTCATATTTCCTATACAGGAGCAAACAGCTTCATCAGTAAGGTGACTGCTTCCAGTGTAATAGGTCGTGGTTTCTAATCCTGGGTGTGACCCTTGTAAAATGTGTATATTCAGTATAATAAAGAGGGTGTGATTTGTATGGTGCAGGGACCAGTGAGGAAGTCGGCCACTGAAAAGACAGCGACTTAATTCAATGGTGTCACACAATGGGAGGAGAGGTGCCCCCCTTCAGAGCAGTAGCCCGGCGGCAGATGACTCCTTTGCCTCCCAGAGTTCTGCCTCTGCATTCCTGTATAATTTTGGCAGTGCACATTATCCTAATGAATACGTGGACTGTGATGTATCGGGAAGACTATTAGGCTATTCAAATAGAGAATGGCCTTATATCATTAAGCTATTCCAGAGCGTTAAATAACAAAGATGTTGATCAACATGTCACTAATCACTTTGCGGCACCCAAACATAGCTTTTTGTATCCTTGAAATACATTATTATAGATCAAGTACTGGACAACTTATGAGAGGGAGACCAAGCAAAATTATTACTTAAGCTGGAAGCCCAGTGGATTTTCAGAATGGACTCCGTCAAACCAAGAGGCTTAAAGGACCAACTATCTTTCAATATTTTCTTGTAATCATTATTCCTTCTTTTTCCTATTTTAAGTACATTCTGGATTTTTTGTCTGACTACTATATTATGTTGGTTATTAGTTTGTAATTTTATACATTGTAAACTAATATATGACAGCCACCTTACTTCATTTCAGAGTTGTAGGTTTACTATGGTAGTCATTTGTTTAATTCCCGTGACTGTATTATGCATGGTACGGGTATGATGCTTGTAATATATGACTTCTTTTTTTACTTGAGATTAACGCTACACACAGTAGATGTGATTTAGTTTATTGACTTGACAATCTTTACAACACTAGGGGATTAATTCAGATGTGGTTGGAGTGGCTTCCTTGGAAGCAGCAGTGATAGCGCTGTATGGTGATGCAGCAGGAGGTGTCTATTACAAGCAGACACCTCCTGCTGCATTAGTGTTCCGACTAGTGATGAGCGGGTTCGGTTTCTCGGAAACCGAACCCCCCCGAACTTCACGCTTTTTACACGGGTCCGAGGCAGACTCGGATCTTCCCGCCTTGCTCGGTTAACCCGAGCGCGCCCAAACGTCATCATCCTGCTGTCGGATTCTCGCGAGGCTCGGATTCTATCGCGAGACTCGGATTCTATATAAGGAGCCGCGTGTCGCCGCCATTTTCACACGTGCATTGAGATTGATAGGGAGAGGACGTGGCTGGCGTCCTCTCCGTTTAGAGTAGACTAGAGAGTAGTAGAGACACTTGATTTACTAATTTTGGGGAGCATATTAGGAGTACTACTTGCTGATAGTGTGACCAGTGACCACCAGTTTAATTAATCCGTTCTCTGCCTGAAAAAAAACGATACACAGTGTGACACAGTCACATACCATATCTGTGCTCAGCCTCAGTGTGCTTCATCATCTATGTAATACTGTATATCTGACTGTGCTGAGTGCTCACTGCTCACACAGCTTAATTGTGGGGGAGACTGGGGAGCAGTTATAGCAGGAGTACATATTTTAACAGTGCACACTTTTGCTGCCAGAGTGCCACTGCCAGTGTGACTGACCAGTGACCACTGACCACCAGTATATTGTGATTGTCTGCCTGAAAAAGTTAAACACTCGTCGTGTGGTGTTTTTATTCTATAAACGCATTCTGCTGACAGTGTCCAGCAGGTCCGTCATTATATAATATATACCTGTCCGGCTGCAGTAGTGATATATATATATTTTTTATATCATTATCATCCAGTCTATATTAGCACTGCAGCAGATGCAGTACGGTAGTCCACGGCTGTAGCTACCTCTGTGTCGGCAGTCACTCGTACATCCATAATTGTATACCACCTACCCGTGGTGTTTTGTTTTTTTTCTATCTTCTTGATACTAGTAGCTTACTTTAGGAGTCTGCAGTGCTGAGCTGACAGTGTCCAGCAGGTCCGTCATTATATAATATATACCTGTCCGGCTGCAGTAGTGATATATATATATTTTTTATATCATTATCATCCAGTCTATATTAGCAGCAGATGCAGTACGGTAGTCCACGGCTGTAGCTACCTCTGTGTCGGCAGTCGCTCGTCCATCCATAATTGTATACCACCTACCCGTGGTGTTTTTTTTTTTTTTTCTATCCTCTTGATACTAGTAGCTTACTTTAGGAGTCTGCAGTGCTGAGCTGACAGTGTCCAGCAGGTCCGTCATTATATAATATATACCTGTCCGGCTGCAGTAGTGATATATATATATTTTATATCTCATTATCATCCAGTCTATATTAGCAGCAGACGCAGTACGGTAGTCCACGGCTGTAGCTACCTCTGTGTCGGCAGTCGCTCGTCCATCCATAATTGTATACCACCTACCTGTGGTGTTTTTTTTTTTCTATCTTCTTGATACTAGTAGCTTACTTTAGGAGTCTGCAGTGCTGAGCTGACAGTGTCCAGCAGGTCCGTCATTATATAATATATACCTGTCCGGCTGCAGTAGTGATATATATATATATTTTTTATAACATTATCATCCAGTCTATATTAGCAGCAGACGCAGTACGGTAGTCCACGGCTGTAGCTACCTCTGTGTCGGCAGTCGCTCGTCCATCCATAATTGTATACCACCTACCTGTGGTGTTTTTTTTTTTTCTATCTTCTTGATACTACTAGTAGCTTACTTTAGGAGTCTGCAGTGCTGAGCTGACAGTGTCCAGCAGGTCCGTCATTATATAATATATACCTGTCCGGCTGCAGTAGTGATATATATATATATATTTTATATCTCATTATCATCCAGTCTATATTAGCAGCAGACGCAGTACGGTAGTCCATGGCTGTAGCTACCTCTGTGTCGGCAGTCGCTCGTCCATCCATAATTGTATACCACCTACCCGTGGTGTTTTTTTTTTCTATCTTCTTGATACTAGTAGCTTACTTTAGGAGTCTGCAGTGCTGAGCTGACAGTGTCCAGCAGGTCCGTCATTATATAATATATACCTGTCCAGCTGCAGTAGTGATATATATATATATATTTTTTATATCATTATCATCCAGTCTATATTAGCAGCAGACGCAGTACGGTAGTCCACGGCTGTAGCTACCTCTGTGTCGGCAGTCGCTCGTCCATCCATAATTGTATACCACCTACCTGTGGTGTTTTTTTTTTCTATCTTCTTGATACTAGTAGCTTACTTTAGGAGTCTGCAGTGCTGACAGTGTCCAGCAGGTCCGTCATTATATAATATATACCTGTCCGGCTGCAGTAGTGATATATATATATTTTTTATATCATTATCATCCAGTCTATATTAGCAGCAGACGCAGTACGGTAGTCCACGGCTGTAGCTACCTCTGTGTCGGCAGTCGCTCGTCCATCCATAAGTATACTAGTATCCATCCATCTCCATTCTTTACCTGAGGTGCCTTTTAGTTGTGCCTATTAAAATATGGAGAACAAAAATGTTGAGGTTCCAAAAATAGGGAAAGATCAAGATCGACTTCCACCTCGTGCTGAAGCTGCTGCCACTAGTCATGGCCGAGACGATGAAATGCCAGCAACGTCGTCTGCCAAGGCCGATGCCCAATGTCATAGTACAGAGCATGTAAAATCCAAAACACCAAATATCAGTAAAAAAAGGACTCAAAAATCTAAAATAAAATTGTCAGAGGAGAAGCGTAAACTTGCCAATATGCCATTTACCACACGGAGTGGCAAGGAACGGCTGAGGCCCTGGCCTATGTTCATGGCTAGTGGTTCAGCTTCACATGAGGATGGAAGCACTCAGCCTCTCGCTAGAAAAATGAAAAGACTCAAGCTGGCAAAAGCACAGCAAAGAACTGTGCGTTCTTCGAAATCACAAATCCACAAGGAGAGTCCAATTGTGTCGTTTGCGATGCCTGACCTTCCCAACACTGGACGTGAAGAGCATGCGCCTTCCACCATTTTCACGCCCCCTGCAAGTGCTGGAAGGAGCACCCGCAATCCAGTTCCTGATAGTCAGATTGAAGATGTCAGTGTTGAAGTACACCAGGATGAGGAGGATATGGGTGTTGCTGGCGCTGGGGAGGAAATTGACCAGGAGGATTCTGATGGTGATGGTCAGGCACCGGGGAGACACCTGTTGTCCGTGGGAGGAATAGGGCCATTGACATGCCTGGTGAAAATACAAAAAAAATCAGCTCTTCGGTGTGGAAGTATTTCAACAGAAATGCGGACAACATTTGTCAAGCCGTGTTTTGCCTTTGTCAAGCTGTAATAAGTAGGGGTAAGGACGTTAACCACCTCGGAACATCCTCCCTTATACGTCACCTGCAGCGCATTCATCATAAGTCAGTGACAAGTTCAAAAACTTTGGGCGACAGCGGAAGCAGTCCACTGACCAGTAAATCCCTTCCTCTTGTAACCAAGCTCACGCAAACCACCCCACCAACTCCCTCAGTGTCAATTTCCTCCTTCCCCAGAAATGCCAATAGTCCTGCAGGCCATGTCACTGGCAATTCTGACGAGTCCTCTCCTGCCTGGGATTCCTCCGATGCATCCTTGCGTGTAACGCCTACTGCTGCTGGCGCTGCTGTTGTTGCTGCTGGGAGTCGATGGTCATCCCAGAGGGGAAGTCGTACTCGTAAGACCACTTTTACTACTTCCACCAAGCAATTGACTGTCCAACAGTCCTTTGCGAGGAAGATGAAATATCACAGCAGTCATCCTGCTGCAAATATAACTGAGGCCTTGGCATCCTGGGCGGTGAGAAACGTGGTTCCGGTATCCATCATTACTGCAGAGCCAACTAGAGACTTGTTGGAGGTACTGTGTCCCCGGTACCAAATACCATCTAGGTTCCATTTCTCTAGACAGGCGATACCGAAAATGTACACAGACCTCAGAAAAAGACTCACCAGTGTCCTAAAAAATGCAGTTGTACCCAATGTCCACTTAACCACGGACATGTGGACAAGTGGAGCAGGGCAGGCTCAGGACTATATGACTGTGACAGCCCACTGGGTAGATGTATGGACTCCCGCCGCAAGAACAGCAGCGGCGGCACCAGTAGCAGCATCTCGCAAACGCCAACTCTTTCCTAGGCAGGCTACGCTTTGTATCACCGCTTTCCAGAATACGCACACAGCTAAAAAACCTCTTACGGCAACTGAGGAAGATCATCGCAGAATGGCTTACCCCAATTGGACTCTCCTGTGGATTTGTGGCATCGGACAACGCCAGCAATATTGCGTGTGCATTAAATCTGGGCCAATTCCAGCACGTCCCATGTTTTGCACATACCTTGAATTTGGTGGTGCAGAATTATTTAAAAAATGAGAGGGGCGTGCAAGAGATGCTGTCGGTGGCCAGAAGAATTGCGGGACACTTTCGGCGTACAGGCACCACGTACAGAAGACTGGAGCACCACCAAAAACGCCTGAACCTGCCCTGCCATCATCTGAAGCAAGAAGTGGTAACGAGGTGGAATTCAACCCTCTATATGCTTCAGAGGTTGGAGGAGCAGCAAAAGGCCATTCAAGCCTATACAACTGAGCACGATATAGGAGGTGGAATGCACCTGTCTCAAGCGCAGTGGAGAATGATTTCAACGTTGTGCAAGGTTCTGCAACCTTTTGAACTTGCCACACGTGAAGTCAGTTCAGACACTGCCAGCCTGAGTTAGGTCATTCCCCTCATCAGGCTTTTGCAGAAGAAGCTGGAGACATTGAAGGAGGAGCTAACACAGAGCGATTCCGCTAGGCATGTGGGACTTGTGGATGGAGCCCTTAATTCGCTTAACAAGGATTCACGGGTGGTCAATCTGTTGAAATCAGAGCACTACATTTTGGCCACCGTGCTCGATCCTAGATTTAAAACCTTGGATCTCTCTTTCCGGCAGACACAAGTCTGCTGGGGTTCAAAGAACTGCTGGTGACAAAATTGTCAAGTCAAGCGGAACGCGACCTGTCAACATCTCCTCCTTCACATTCTCCAGCAACTGGGGGTGCGAGGAAAAGGCTCAGAATTCCGAGCCCACCCGCTGGCGGTGATGCAGGGCAGTCTGGAGCGACTGCTGATGCTGACATCTGGTCCGGACTGAAGGACCTGACAACGATTACGGACATGTCGTCTACTGTCACTGCATATGATTCTCTCCCCATTGAAAGAATGGTGGAGGATTATATGAGTGACCGCATCCAAGTAGGCACGTCAGACAGTCCGTACTTATACTGGCAGGAAAAAGAGGCAATTTGGAGGCCCTTGCACAAACTGGCTTTATTCTACCTAAGTTGCCCTCCCACAAGTGTGTACTCCGAAAGAGTGTTTAGTGCCGCCGCTCACCTTGTCAGCAATCGGCGTACGAGGTTACGTCCAGAAAATGTGGAGAAGATGATGTTCATTAAAATGAATTATAATCAATTCCTCCGTGGAGACATTGACCAGCAGCAATTGCCTCCACAAAGTACACAGGGAGCTGAGATGGTGGATTCCAGTGGGGACAAATTGATAATCTGTGAGGAGGGGGATGTACACGGTGATATATCGGAGGATGATGATGAGGTGGACATCTTGCCTCTGTAGAGCCAGTTTGTGCAAGGAGAGATTAATTGCTTCTTTTTTGGTGGGGGTCCAAACCAACCCGTCATTTCAGTCACAGTCGTGTGGCAGACCCTGTCACTGAAATGATGGGTTGGTTAAAGTGTGCATGTTCTGTTTATACAACATAAGGGTGGGTGGGAGGGCCCAAGGACAATTCCATCTTGCACCTCTTTTTTCTTTCATTTTTCTTTGCGTCATGTGCTGTTTGGGGGGTGTTTTTTGGAAGGGCCATCCTGCGTGACACTGCAGTGCCACTCCTAGATGGGCCAGGTGTTTGTGTCGGCCACTAGGGCCGCTTAGCTTAGCCATCCAGCGACCTCGGTGCAAATTTTAGGACTAAAAATAATATTGTGAGGTGTGAGGTGTTCAGAATAGACTGAAAATGAGTGGAAATTATGGTTATTGAGGTTAATAATACTTTGGGATCAAAATGACCCCCAAATTCTATGATTTAAGCTGTTTTTTAGGGTTTTTTGAAAAAAACACCCGAATCCAAAACACACCCGAATCCGACAAAAAAAATTCGGTGAGGTTTTGCCAAAACGCGTTCGAACCCAAAACTCGGCCGCGGAACCGAACCCAAAACCAAAACACAAAACCCGAAAAATTTCCGGTGCTCATCACTAGTTCCGACCTCATTGTATCACAGACTTACCAACCACTGAGATCTCTGGCCTCTTCCCTCCCTCTAAACAGTGGTGACACACCTTCATATTCACAAACTGAGGCTGCCGCCGCTCCACCCCCCAGATGGCAGCAGGCTGTCAGTCAGTGGTGGAACTGCTTCCGGTGCAACTGGTGCGTTGCATCGAGGCTCACCATGAAAAAGGGTCCCGCAGTAACAATGGAGGATGCAGAGAAATTAGGCTGTCTGGCCAGAGGAGAGGGCCTCCTCCCCTCCCTCTGGCCAAGCTGCCTTATTTCTCCACATCCCCCATTGATACGGCCCGCGACTGGATTCAGCGCACTATAATGAGTTACTATGACTCCTTATTATGCCAGCGGCTACGGATCCCTCCCTGCTCCTCTCCTTGCTCCTGCACTTTGTTTCCGCCAGGGGCTATTGTGAAATTCACGCGCCCTGAGCGTCTCAGCCTGCTGCCTGGCATGCCTCACTGTCCCCACTCGCTTCCCTGCTACTGGCTCCCAGAAGGTGAGAGGGGAGGGGGATTGAGGGGTGACAAACAGAGGCAAGGATGGGAGGTAGGGGGTGAGATAGAGAGACATATAGAAGGGAGGGCACAGAGAGAGGCATATAGAAGGGGGATGGAAGAGACACAGAAAGAGAATGAAGGGTGGAAGACACAGAGAGACAATAGAATGAAGGTCAAGAGACTTTGGGGTCAATCAAATTATCCTCAATGTTCTCGCAGGTGTGAGTCATCACAGCCACACTTTACAGAATCCCAAATTCACACACAAGTGCAGGACAGCAAATCATTTTTTGCGAGTTCGGGCAGAATTTGGGCAGCGAACAATGCGAGATCAGGTGCCATTGCCGGCATTTAAATACCATGACAATGGCACTTTTCATCCTTCATGGCTAATTGGATTGATGCCACAGAATGAAGGGGGAGAGGGAGACACAGAGAGAGAATGAAGAGGAAGAGACTATTTGACACAGAGAAGGGGATGGTGAGGGTCACAGGCGGAAAATGATTGTGTGCTGAGACATGACTCAGGACAGAAGTGATTGTGTGCTGAGAGACAACGCAGTGGGAGATGATGGTGTGCTGATAGACGACGCAGGGGGGAGGTGATAGTGTGCTGATAGATGACGCGTGGGGAGATGCTGATGTGCTGAGAGATGATAGGGGGAGATGATGGTGTGCTGAAAGACAACGCAGGGGGAGATGATGGTGTGCGTAGAAACGACACAGGGGGGAGATGATGGTGTGCTGAGAGACAACGCAGGGGGAGATGATGGTGTGCTTAAAGACAACGCAGGGTGAGATGATGGTGTGCTGAGAGATGACATGGGGGAGATGATGGTGTGTTGAGAGACAACGCAGGGGGAGATGATGGTGTGCTTAAAGACAACGGAGGGGGAGATGATGGTGTGCTGAGAGGCGACACAGGGGGGGAGATGATGGTGTGCTGAGAGACAACGCAGGGTGAGATGATGGTGTGCTGCGAGAAGATGCAGGGGGAGATTTTGGTGTGCTGAGAGATGACACAGGGAGGAGGTGATGGTGTGCTGAGAGACAACGCAAGGGGGAGATGAGGATGTGCTGCTAGAAGATGCAGGGGAGGTGATGGTGTGCTGAGAGATGACGTGGAGGAATATGATAATAATGGCGCTATGTACCTAGAAAATCTCAAAATACAGCTCTCTTGAAAAGATCTAACCTTTGCAATAGAAAGACTTCTGTGTTTGGGATCCGGGCGTTAAACTGTGCATGCAGAGAGTGACGCAGCATCCACTGGAGGTGCTGGGAGGTATTGGATCCCTCTCAGAGGGAGTTGTAAAAAAGTCCATAGGCTTCTATTGGGTACTGCCACATAAAGATGACATTACCCACCATACATATAGAAATGGCATCAAAACTCTGAAAACAGAATTTTCAGAGTTTTGGCCGCATTTTCAGCTTTAATACACCCTGCCCTTAGTGAGAGAATTGGTAAGTGGAAGTAGATTTGTGTGTAACTGGGGCAATTAATGCAGGCGCTGCATGCATTCCTTAATGTAACAACAGTGAGGGTTGCTACAAAATATATATATATTTTTTACTTTTTTGCATGGGGGTGGGGGGAAACATTGTTGCACATGTCCCACCACTCGCTAGTTCCGTCTGCGGCCATCCCGCGTCCTTGGTTTCAGGATCTGTTTGCACACATGCAGAACGTGTCCTGTGCATGTGCATAGTACCGATAATCTGTAATTTGCAGCACAGGGCGCGCCTCCAACCACATCTGCATTAGGCCCTATGTCTCCCTGCTCTGTGACATGCTGTATAATATTTGTATTTCTAGCTTTGAGTGATGTTTGTATTTCTATGTGGCTCAGCATTGCATCCCCCTGTATTTCATATCACTGACACTTACTTGTTTGTTTATGTTTCCACCAGCAGTGGGCATGTTAACGGTAATGGCATGGTAACGGTAGCCTGCGCACACTCCCACACCAGCTGTGACGAGGGACCCAGAAGTGGAGCGAGCGCTGGACCTGGAGTGTGCTGTGTGGAGATCTTCTGGTGGGAATACTATTTAGGAAAAAGACAATGAGTCACACTGGACAAAAAATCCTTGAACTTCACAATGAGATCCACATATGTGACAATACCAAATTAGTACTTTGGCGGTGCTACTCCCGATCCTAAATATTTATGAAACTGGGTCATTATGGGGGTACAATGATCTACTTTCTTTTTCTTTCTACTAAATTGTTAGTACCCCCTTTTTGTTTCTCTTGCTAATGCTATGTACTTTTCCTGATGACGGATTCAAATCCAAAACAATGAAATATGGACGATTGTCTTGTGCCATGTTTTAAGTCTGCTGAAGTGCCACTGATTCTGCCAAGGTATCTATATTGTAGGGCACAACGGCAAGTAGCCTGCATGGGGTTATCAGAGTGCCTTCCCTATTGGGCATTTTATATATATATATATATATATATATATATATATATATATATAATTGCTGTGAACGGATCGGCACTCACCTACCAGGTGGTAACTTGCTCCGGTGCCCTCTGAAACATCATTTAAATCACCACATCTATTCCATACAGCGGCACTCAGAGACTTGGTAAAGTGAAAAAATACTTTTACTGGATCGTCATGATAAGTTGCATTCCAACGTTTCGGGGCGCAACCCGCCCCTTTGTCAAGGTGAGCAAACAAACAAGTGAATGAAATCTAAAGCTACATACCTTTATGTGTTAGGAAGACCCGTCGGCGGGAAAGACAGCTGTGCGCAGTGAGAGCTGGTGACTTCCGGCTGTGTGCACATGTGGTGGTTCTCCATGTTTTCCATGTGTCTACGGTTCATACCCATTTTGTTAACAGTGTAGAATACAGTTTGTATCACTGTTTTAAGTGTTAGCAACTTTAGGAAGTTTTTCTTGTTCTATTTTTATCTATTTTCTTTATTTATCACTTCTCACAGTCACTAACAGTGATCCGTTCTCAGGACGTGAGCACACGGAGTCCCTTGGTTGCCATGACCACGACGTAAGTGCGCTGACACTTCCGTGTACTGGGGGCTACCATGGTAACGCCTAGGAGCCGCAACTGATGATCGCGATCACCTGACTAGCACTTCCTGCACACGCGTCACAGCACACAGCCGGAAGTCACCAGCTCTCACTGCGCACAGCTGTCTTTCCCGCCGACGGGTCTTCCTAACACATAAAGGTATGTAGCTTTAGATTTCATTCACTTGTTTGTTTGCTCACCTTGACAAAGGGGCGGGTTGCGCCCCGAAACGTTGGAATGCAACTTATCATGACGATCCAGTAAAAGTATTTTTTCACTTTACCAAGTCTCTGAGTGCCGCTGTATGGAATAGATGTGGTGATATATATATATATATATATATATATATATAAAGTCCTCACTCACTCACTCACTGACTCATCACTAATTGTCTTACTTCCCGATATGTTAGGAAGCTAGCTGAAATGTAACACAGGTATTCTTCAGGTGAGAAGTAGGAAAACTATATTATCAGAATTTTAATAAACCTCCCGTAAGGTGATGAAAACGGGGTTGCCATAATGACATCATTATCTATGCGAGGCTTGCGTTGCGTGAACAATAACGCCCAAACAGACAATCGGAACAAAACTTAGATTGCACTTCCAGTGTGTAGAATTTAATAAACTACAAAAATGGTCCTATCACTTTTTACTGTATGTGCTACGGGTGCTCCTCGGGTAACACTAAGAACCATGGATTACTGTAATATTTACTTACATTAACACGTCTCATATTTACATCTCTATAGATTTACAGATAGATAGATAGATAGATAGATAGATAGATAGATAGATAGATAGATAGATAGATAGATAGATAGATAGATAGATAGCTGTATTTTATGACAGACTACTCACCAGTTCAGCATTTTTATATATGTCCTCAGTCCTTGGCAATGTTATTTACATAAACAGTGCACTTGCTTTCTTTATCCAGTGTTATGACAATAAAATTGTCAGATCCTCTACTTGAGGTGACATACTGTACTACCACTGTTTTTTCTGACTTATGTAACCTGTAAAAAAGAAATGTAATAATAAGGATTTGTCTTGCAGCCTTTCATATGTAGGGCTCCCATGTGCTACAGTTACTATGAGACTATGAGGAGAGCTGCTAAACAATTTGGCAAGAGTAGAATGCCAAGAGCATTGCAAGGATAGAAAAGACAGTCTAGATTATAAACCCATATATCCCAGGCATTTAGCAGAATAGGTCACGCGCCTGAGACTATAAATACAATATATATATATATATATATATATATATATATATGGAGAAAAAGGTACAGGTGCGCTGGTGATCCTATAATGAGAGTTTGTCAGTCCACAGTGAATGAATCCCTGGGCTGTAGCACTGGTGTAACCAACACCGCTGCAAATCTCCAAATGAAGCTCAGAACTCCTTGAGCAAATTGTGTCTGGAAAAAATCAGGAGAATGCGCCCATAGTGCAGATAAATTTATTTCACACATAAATTAAAAACAGAACATTCCATGGATTATAAAAGACTCGTACCATAAAAGACCCACTCTTTGGGCCAGTTAAAACACATGAAACAATCCACCAGGCTATCCACCAAACCTGCTGCAGTCAAAGACCGGACCATGCACCGCGCCGGTAGAAGCCGAACTCGTCAGGTCACTCACAGTGAAGCAGCCGGGATGTGTGAGCCGGGTGGGAGAAGACGCACGTCTGGCAAGCCCCGCCTCTACGCGTTTCGTAGTTACTTCGTCAGGAGGCTGGCTTGTCAGACGTAATGGGAGCTATATATATCACAGCAAGATATTTTACAAGCTGTATCCACTAATTAGCAGCAGTTATATTGGTTCTCCTCAATTACAGCCTTAGCATGAAACAGTAATACACAGATAATTACACAGATAATTAAACATCTACCGGGCAAGCATATATCAATAAATACCCAGTAGCCCACATACTCAGAACATTTTAAGAATGGATTATACATTTTTATCAGTAAAACACACTTATCTAACCTCAATTAAACTAATTAATTTCCACATTGATGTTTAGTTTTTTAATCATTAGGTGTCTGCCAAATAAAGTGCTAGTGCAAACTTCATACAGGAATATGCTACCATCCATCTATGCTAATTATACAGTTTAATAATAATATCTAGTTATGGTCTAGCCCTACATTTTTTCATTTCACATAATATCCGAATGACAGCCAGCCACAATCAAAAGCAATAAGCGGCTTAAGCAAACTGTGAAAAAACATGCAATTATAGTTATAATAGACAGTAATGCAATAAATGTATCTATCAGTTTCAAATTGCTCACAATATGTTGTCAGATTATTCCCATTGATAAACAAAGCTATTCGCTTCTATTGCACAATCCTCCTGCATTTAGAAACCCATTTTCTTACATCAGAAAGATCAGAGTATGACAAAAAATATATATGTAACAAAAAATTTCACTATCAGAGTACCATACATTGTTAATGAGAGTTACATATAGCAGCCATTCTCCTGGAGCCCTGATTAGTGGCTCCCCTTATTTGAGGAAATCTATAGACAGAAAAAGTCCAGAGTATATTATCTGTCTCTAATAAACGGAGTGATCTCATAGTTTTCATTGAGACCATGAGGGATCAGCGTATTAAGTGTTAATATCCAGAATGCCTCCCTCTTAAGTAAACGTTCTTCTCTATTTCCTCCCTCTTTAGTGAGTGCCACATGTTCGATACCGGCAAATCTTAAAAGGGACGGATCTGCTTTATGTCAGATAGAGACCTTTACACATTTTAAAAAGGTAGATAGCAACAGCTATTTGGATTTTAAGAGTTGTCATCTTCCTCAGTGGAAGGAGAATATACCGTACTCCCAATATACTCGACTAAGAAGAAATTGCACCAACCTCTCCAAGTTTGATGAACAAGCAGAAATATATTCAGACAGATTCATGGAGAGGGGTTACCCTAAAGATCTTACACAGAAGGCTATGCTTAAAGCTAGGGATAGGGACAGAGATTCGTTATTGGTATATAAGAATAAAGATAAGGGAGAACGTAAGATTTTCTGCCCACTGGTTACACAATTTAGTACGGGTTTTAGGGATTTGGAGAGAATAGCCCAAAAAAATTGGAAGATTCTCAAATTGGACCCCGTATTGGGACCTGAGCTCCCCAAAAAACCTGACATTATCTATAGAAAGGCAAGATCCCTAAAAACTATGATGTCAAAAAGTAAACTTGAGAAGGTTCAGGTGGAAAAGGATGCTCATTTCCTTGCACCCGTGAAAGGCTTTTTTCAGTGTGGGGGGTGCAAAGTTTGTAATCTGGCTGATAAAGGGGCCAAAAAGATCATGGAGAAAAATTCCCTGCGTCATAATCACATTATTCAATCTTTTATAAATTGTAATACTAGCTTCTGTATTTACGTTCTCATGTGCCCCTGCGGTCTTAGATATGTTGGAAAGACCAAAAGAGTACTGAAAACTAGAATACTTGAGCATAGTAGAAATATTAAGAATAGAGTTATGAATCACAGCGTTCCAAGGCATTTTCTAGAACGACATAACGCAGATCCGTCCCTTTTAAGATTTGCCGGTATCGAACATGTGGCACTCACTAAAGAGGGAGGAAATAGAGAGGAACGTTTACTTAAGAGGGAGACATTCTGGATATTAACACTTAATACGCTGATCCCTCATGGTCTCAATGAAAACTATGAGATCACTCCGTTTATTAGAGACAGATAATATACTCTGTCTGGACTTTTTCTGTCTATAGATTTCCTCAAATAAGGGGAGCCACTAATCAGGGCTCCAGGAGAATGGCTGCTATATGTAACTCTCATTAACAATGTATGGTACTCTGATAGTGACATTTTTTGTTACATATATATTTTTTGTCATACTCTGATCTTTCTGATGTGAGTAAATGGGTTTCTAAATGCAGGAGGATTGTGCAATAGAAGCGAATAGCTTTGTTTATCAATGGGAATAATCTGACAACATATTGTGAGCAATTTGAAACTGATAGATACATTTATTGCATTACTGTCTATTATAACTATAATTGCATGTTTTTTCACAGTTTGCTTAAGCCGCTTATTGCTTTTGATTGTGGTTGGCTGTCATTCGGATATTATGTGAAATGAAAAAATGTAGGGCTAGACCATAACTAGATATTATTATTAAACTGCATAATTAGCATAGATGGATGGTAGCATATTCCTGTATGAAGTTTGCATTAGCACTTTATTTGGCAGACACCTAATGATTAAAAAACTAAACATCAATGTGGAAATTAATTAGTTTAATTGAGGTTAGATAAGTGTGTTTTACTGATAAAAATGTATAATCCATTCTTAAAATGTTCTGAGTATGTGGGCTACTGGGTATTTATTGATATATGCTTGCCCGGTAGATGTTTAATTATCTGTGTAATTATCTGTGTATTACTGTTTCATGCTAAGGCTGTAATTGAGGAGAACCAATATAGCTGCTGCTAATTAGTGGATACAGCTTGTAAAATATCTTGCTGTGATATATATAGCTCCCATTACGTCTGACAAGCCAGCCTCCTGACGAAGTAACTACGAAACGCGTAGAGGCGGGGCTTGCCAGACGTGCGTCTTCTCCCACCCGGCTCACACATCCCGGCTGCTTCACTGTGAGTGACCTGACGAGTTCGGCTTCTACCGGCGCGGTGCATGGTCCGGTCTTTGACTGCAGCAGGTTTGGTGGATAGCCTGGTGGATTGTTTCATGTGTTTTAACTGGCCCAAAGAGTGTGTCTTTTATGGTACGAGTCTTTTATAATCCATGGAATGTCCTGTTTTTAATTTATGTGTGAAATAAATTTATCTGCACTATGGGCGCATTCTCCTGATTTTTTCCATATATATATATATATATATATATATATATACAATGTTTTGCCCCGGCACTCCTCTAAATTAGCTTGCTGTGGTGCACTTCCTTGTGGGCATGGCAACCCACCAACATATAGCAGGCAATAACAGGCGGCACTCGCAGGCTTGTAAAGTGATGAAAAAACTTCACCCCGTGAAGTATTTATTGAAGAATACAAGTAACGTTTCAGGGACGCATCCCCTTCCTCAGACAATTTGACAGTGCAAAACAGTGAACATTTATATCATACACAGGCGCCACTTACCCCCACACAAACGACTCTCAGCTGCGTGGACCATGGGATTCCCGAGCGTCCCCTGTCCCGCACTTCCGGCATCGGCGTCACGGCCGGCCCGGAAGTGACGTCATCAGGCTTTGCCGGTAACCATGGAGAGGCGCTGAGAGCTATAATAACAAAACAAGACATGGTGTGACACTTATAAAAACAACATGTTAAGTGAACAAATCGGCACACATGTACATCAGCGCTCAATCAGAGCTAGAGTGTGCCTGTAAAAACAACACAAACGGTGCAATATAATACCACAACAAAACAAGAGCATTTAAAATGTTGCATATTAAAACAGATCGAAGTGCTACCCACTACTCGAGTTTAGCTAAAAACCTAACAGCTACCCACCGTTTAAACAGACAAATTTTAATCAAGGATAACTGTAAACAACAATGAAAATACCCTGGCCCAGTTGGCTAACCAACAGAGGGAGAATATACATTAAAACAAGGTAATCAACTAACTCATAAGAAATTAATTAATCCCAGGGACTCATTTAGCCCCCTAGGGGCTAGGCAATCTAGGCGGAAAATCCACCTAGATTCTAATTGGAGTAGTTTTCTCCCCCTATCGCTCCCCCCCCTCCCCCCCGTATTGAGGCTGGTACGTGATCAATGGCCCTGTACCTAAGACTTGCCAGACTATCTTGATGTGTGGCAAAATGTTGTGCCACAGGTTGTACACTGGTCCCTACATTCCGGACCTATGTTGGGTTAATCGGACTTTCAGTTGACATTCAGTTTTGCCCACTTAATAGAGCCCGCATGGGCAAACTATTACGTAGACAACAAATCGTGAGGTGCATATTAATGACCACCTAATTTTTAATCGTTGGCGAGTGTGTGGATGCGGGAAGGTATCGCCAACCAGAAAAAAGGAACAGGTCGTGCATCCTAAGCATTTGAAGCAGCCATTTTTCCTGCTTAAAAAATGCTTGGATGTGGTTTTAACATCAAAACCCGTTACATCAGTTTTGACTACCAGATCTTTCAAGTTTTTGCCCCTAGAATAACTAACTGGGCATCAACTTGCTGTTTTGGAAACACTTCAAATCGGGATCAGATGTGACCATTTGCCACATCCCCTTGACCTGTTTCGACAACCCCGGGCTATTGGAATTAAATTCCGTCACCCATGGTATAATGTCTCATGCTTTTTTCAATTCTGGTAAAGAGTAACCTCTTTCTGTAAACTTCAATACCATCTCATCAAGTTATAACTCACGTTTACCATGGTCAGTGTTGTTTCTGCATACCCTAAGTAGCTGAGAATATGGCAGGCTACGGATCATAGCTTTGGGGTGAGAACTCTCGGCCCAGAGGAAGGTGTTCCTATCAATGGGTTTCTTAAATAGAGATGTGCCCAACTGCCCATCCTTCAACTGGATGCATACGTCCAGGTAACAAATCTTTATTTTACTAAAACTATTGGACCACCTCCCTCTGTTTTAAGACTTTTTATTATGCACACTTAGCACTTTATTGCACGGCGTTTGCACTTTATTGACACGGACATTCCAGTTACGTTGTGCTTTACCCGCGACTTGAGGATAGCCGAGGCACAGGATGGCAGCCTCAGAAGGTGAATGTGACTTCACGTCATTTCTAATTAAATGCAACAACTGTGAGACTCCCAGTTTTTCAGACGTGGATGCTGCAAAAATTCTTCATAAGGACACGACGTTGTCTGATGATTACATGGATTCAAGTACTGATATTTATCGTGAATTGTTCAAACTAAAGAAAAGGGAGATGGACTTTCTCTACCACAGTAGAACCCTGTCCGATTATTATCGGGCGAAACAAATACCCCGTGGGTTCAGGGTACATAATATACCAACTATAGGTAGATAAAACATCACCTTTTGTAAACGCTGGATCTCAATACTCAATAAATGCTCCATGGACCTAATCCTATTGGTCATTGAGGAGTCCACTAGGGAGCTGAGGTTAACAACTGAGAAGATCAGCGAGTTTGAAAAGGAACACATGACAACTATGATGACCGACAAATCCACAGATTGGTTGTCCAAACTACAAACACAATTGGATGACTATAAGAACAACTTGTTGAAATATAAGAAAGAAAAGCATAGAAAGGTGGTCACCGACTACGCCTAACACCGGGTATACACCTGGCTAAGCCAATCAAACCAGCCCTGTGGACGTGGCCGAGGAGCAGTGAGTCTGAGAAGGCCACAGCGAGTTCGCTTCTCAAGCGCCTCAGCAAGTGATAATGATGAGGTGGGGCGAGCAGGTGTTGAGACAAGACACACAGTGACCCCTTTTGTGGTAAACACCCGGGCAGGGGCCTCCACCTGGGGATGAGGAAAACGAGATGCGGAGGCCAAACGCGGAGGCAGAACAGTAGGAAGGCCACCCAAACACAGAGCCACCTAATCTTTAATTTGTCCTCGTATACCCTCAAAGACTCTGAACAACGACTCCTTAGTAAGGGACTTACGTTCATCCCCACCAATTATGTGGATCCATGGAAGGTTGAGTCATTTAAATTAGCACGTTCATTGAAGATCAAGGAACATTTTTCCAAACAATCTATCACAGACTTTGAACCATCATTACCCAGCCGTATCTCTAAACTTGGTAATCGCTCCAGATTTGATCCACAGTCAAATAATGCCACGCTTAAAATCTTCCATAGGTTAATGGAAAATGCTATTGAGATTAATGCACCGGCTGTGAAGCATAACATTTCTAGTGAAGAACAACAAGCACTGAGGGACCTACAGCAGAGGACTGATAACATCTTGAGAGCCGCGGAAAAGGGCGGCTCGATTGTTATCCAGGACATGTCCTCTTATGTTTTTGAATGTGATAGGTTACTCAGTGACAGTAGGACATATTGTCTTTTGGACCAGGATCCTACTCCTGGTTTTAAGCTGGAACTAGATTTATTGTTGAAACAAGCGGTGAGCGAGGGTTTGATATCACAGGTAATTAGTGACAAATTGTCAACAAAATGGCCTGTGGTTCCGATATTCAACACCCTCTCCAAGATTCACAAGGATGCACAGAGGCCTCCGGGGAGACCTATCATCTCTGCCCAGGGGTCTCTGCGAACCGATAGCAATATTTCTAGTCACTTATCTGCAGCCATGCATTCAAGACACCTTTTCCTATCTAAAAGACACCAGCATGTTGTTAGATAGATTGGCACTGTTGGGACCTTTTCCCAGTGAAACGACCATGGTGACTCTTGATGTCACCAGCTTCTACACGTGTATCCCCATGAGGCGGGGTTAGAGGCGGTTAGACGACTGATCACGGGAAACAGGTTCTATACGGGTCCAGATGTGGATTTGTTTATTGATTTATTGGCCTTTACATTAACACATAATTTCTTTTTGTTTAGCGTGAGGTTTTATAAGCAGCTAACAGGATGCTCGATGGGGTCCCCGGTGGCCCCGTCGTTTGCTGTTACATGTGGGAGGTGGAGAGAAGGTAGTTTTTTGAAGATGTGAGAATTTCAGAAACAATAATGCTATATTTTCACTACATTGCCGATCTCCTAATTTTCTGGAAAGATGATACACAGAGATTGGTTGAGATCGTTAATAGACAAAACAAATCAGATAGTCCCATTAAGCTCACTTGGTGTTTTAGTAAAATAGAGATTTGTTACCTGGACGTATGCATCCAGTTGAAGGATGGGCAGTTGGGCACATCTCTATTTAAGAAACCCACTGATAGGAACACCCTCCTCCGGGCCGAGAGTTCTCACCCCAAAGCTATGATCCGTAGCCTGCCATATTCTCAGCTTCTTAGGGTATGCAGAAACAACACTGACCCTGGTAAACGTGAGTTATAACTTGATGAGATGGTATTGAAGTTTACAGAAAGAGGTTACTCTTTACCAGAATTGAAAAAAAGCACGAGAGAGAGCTTTGTGCAATTTTCAGAAACAGAATAGGCACCGTTCTAAAACACTGTCTAAAGACATTATACCATGGGTGACGGAATTTAATTCCAATAGCCCGGGGTTGTCGAAACGGGTCAAGGGGATGTGGCAAATGGTCACATCTGATCCCGATTTGAAGTGTTTCCAAAACAGCAAGTTGATGCCCAGTTAGTTATTCTAGGGGCAAAAACTTGAAAGATCTGGTAGTCAAAACTGGTGTAATGGGTTTTGATGTTAAAACCACATCCAAGCATTTTTTAAGCAGGAAAAATGGCTGCTTCAAATGCTTAGGATGCACGACCTGTTCCTTTTTTCTGGTTGGCGATACCTTCCCGCATCCACACACTGGCCAACGATTAAAAGTTAGGTGGCCATTAACATGCACGTCATGATTTGTTGTCTACGTAATAGTTTGCCCATGCGGGCTCTATTAAGTGGGCAAAACTGAATGTCAACTGAAAGTCCGATTAACCCAATATAGGTCCACTATTCGGGCGGCCCTGAATGTAGGGACCAGTGAACAACCTGTGGCACAACATTTTGCCACACATCAAGATAGTCTGGCAAGCCTTAGGTACAGGGCCATTGATCATGTACCAGCCTCAATACGGGGGGGCGATAGGGGGAAAAAACTACTCCAATTAGAATCTAGGTGGATTTTCCGCCTAGATTGCCTAGCCCCTAGGGGGCTAAATGAGTCCCTGGGATTAATTAATTTCTTATGAGTTAGTTGATTAACTTGTTTTAATGTATATTCTCCCTCTGTTGGTTAGCCAACTGGGCCAGGCTATTTTCATAGTTGTTTACAGTTATCCTTGATTAAAATTTGTCTGTTTAAACGGTGGGTAGCTGTTAGGTTTTTAGCTAAACTCGAGTAGTGGGTAGCACTTCGATCTGTTTTAATATTCAACATTTTAAATGCTCTTGTTTTGTTGTGGTATTATATTGCACCGTTTGTGTTGTTTTTACAGGCACACTCTAGCTCTGATTGAGCGCTGATGTACATGTGTGCCGATTTGTTCACTTAACATGTTGTTTTTATAAGTGTCACACCATGTCTTGTTTTGTTATTATAGCTCTCAGCGCGTCTCCATGGTTACCGGCAAAGCCTGATGACGTCACTTCCGGGCCGGCCGTGATGCCGATGCCGGAAGTGCGGGACAAGGGGCGCTCGGGAATCCCGTGGTCCATGCAGCTGAGAGTCGTTTGTGTGGGGGTAAGTGGCGCCTGTGTATGATATAAATGTTCACTGTTTTGCACTGACAAATTGTCTGAGGAAGGGGATACGTCCCTGAAACCTTACTTGTATTCTTCAATAAATACTTCACGGGGTGACGTTTTTTCATCACTTTACAAGCCTACGAGTGCCGCCTGTTATTGCCTGCTATATATATATATATATACATATATATATATTGTATTTATAGTCTCAGGCGTGTGATATATTGGGAGCAAAAGGAAAATACTGCGCCACTTGTGAAACCAAAATCAATCGAATCAGACAAATGTGTAACGACACTACCAAACTACAGGGCGTCTGCTGACCCCAAAATAAATATACAGGGATGATAAATCCCTGAAACAAGTAGAGCTAACGAAAAAGGGGTGGGGGTGTAGCGATACTTAGATTTATATTTATTTTTGTGTGTGATTCTTGTCTCATTTTTTTTAAAGAGATTTGTATATCAATTGTTTTTTTAGAATATTGTTAATAAATTACTTGTTATATTTTTATATTGGTATACAGGTTGAGTATCCCTTATCCAAAATGCTTGGGACCAGCAGTATTTTGGATATGGGATTTTTCCGTATTTTGGAATAATTGCATACCATAATGAGATATCATGGTGATGGGACCTAAATCTAAGCCCAGAATGCATTTATGTTTCATATACACCTTATACACACAGCCTGAAGGTCATTTTAGCCAATGTTTTTTATAACTTTGTGCATTAAACAAAGTGTGTGTACATTCACACAATTCATTTTTCATATAGACCTTATACACACAGCCTGAAGGTCATTTAATACAATATTTTTAATAACTTTGTGTATTAAACAAAGTTTGTGTACATTGAGCCATCAAAAAACAAAGGTTTCACTATCTCACTCCCACTCAAAAAAGTCCGTATTTCGGAATATTCCGTATTTCGGAATATTTGGATATGGGATACTCAACCTGTATCACTTTATTATAGACACCGTTGATCACTACACCTCCACCGCTTTTTCGTTAATATATATAATTTTATATATATATATATATATATATATATATATTAACTGGCATAGGGAGAGTTATTGTGTGATGGTAAACCCCTCTGCTCTAATTGTCTCAGATTGCTGATAAATGAATTGACAAAGATCTATCACTTAAAGTGGAATGTAGAAGTGACCTGTGGTGTATCTGGGTGGCCGATGCATGCGATCATATACATGGACACTGTTGTGCACCATTAAACTCAGGTTACACTCCATGTGAGGTAACACGCCATTTAAAAACTGAACAGTTGGAGACCACTTGGTTATTCAGTATACCTCTTTCTGAAGAATGTGTCCTACTGTTTTATAGATGCTTTTCATCTAAAGTGAATCTCTAGTGGTGTTATGATGTCAAGTTGTATCACACATCAGCTTCATATTGTGTTACCATACAATACACTCTTGTCTTAACCTTTACAATTTAAATAGATGTTCTGCACCTCACCTAGTGACAATAAAATAAAATGGCCAATTTTGATTACTGTAACAACCAATTTTAACAGCATAATTTTTACCTTCAGTGAAAAAGACATGTTTCATACTGAACTTATGGGTCTATTTATGAAAGAAAGATAAACACTTTCAAGTGCTTTCACCAGACATGGGGCTTCTCATAAGCTTGCAATGGCTATCACCTGTGGTAGCCCCCACCTGCAGTAGTACATACGTCATGTATCCCTACAGAGCAGCTGTGAGCACAACATATCTCCCAGTATTCTGACCTGAATGGGATACTGTAATTCCACTTTGATAGGCATGGAGCGACAGAGCCTTCAAATTAGAACAGTTGGGATCATTGGACACAATATGAAATTGTGCAATATTGATATTATGTAAATTACATTTCCTTTGCAAATGAAGACAATTAGCCAATGTCTACACTTTCTGTAAATCAATTATGTTTGTTTTTTTTAAACTCTAATGGTTCATTCAATGGTTAATTGGTCCATTAAGTTAACATTTTTTCCATTAAATGTCCAAATAAAAGGGCCATCCAGATGTATATGTTAAATGCTTTTTGCAGGATGTTCCCTTGCAGAATGCAGTCTGAAACTGCTCTCCTAAATCCTTCTTTTTGTGCTTAGAGAGGCAAAGTAGGGGTGACGGAGGGGTAGGCTGAAGAACGGATTATATTAATGTCATATTAATGCACCTTACAAATGGTGTCTCTTCTCTTTGGCAGTTAAAATAAATATTTATATTTAATAATTAATTAATTAATTAATTAATTAATAAAAATAGCAAACTTGGCTGTTAACAGTTATTTATTTATTGACAAATATATACATTGTAAAAAAAAAATTCACAGAACTTGCCATGGTAGGAATTGTAGTTCTCCAAGATCTACTGCAGCAGTATCATGGATGATATACTAACATGCGCTGTCTCAGCAGCGAAATGTCCCTAAAACCTATTTTAAAGTCTTGGCAGCTGTGAAGAGGGGGCAGGGTGCAGACATTTACTAGGCAATTTCACTTTAAACTGTTATAGAATAATGCTATCATTTTATGGAAACAATACAGCACACCTTCATACTGGCATAATGCTTGAGATCCCCCTTGCCCTATATTATATATATATTTTTTGTTATGTTTTTTTTTTAACGGTTGTACACGTAGGTTTCAGAAGTAAGCATGGCATGTCCTGCCATCAGCATGAAGTTATTGCTTAATCTACAGAACCAATTGATTAGAGTTCTCTGGCTTTTAAGAGAGGTCAGACCATAGTTTTCCTTTGTGTAAGTGTGCAGCGGAACAAGTGGCAAACTGTACCATGGATCTGTGAAATAGTTTAGACACCCGCATGCCATGGTTTCTAAACCCTATAAGCGTGTTCAACAAAGAGCCCTACAAGGAGACTTCTTATAAAATAAAATTGCTACAACAGCTGAATGAGAAAGAATTTGTTCCATTGAAAAGAATATAATGAACAAGTGTCAAAGTGGACAGTTGTTGTCAGTTCCAAAAGGATTCAGAAGTTAGCACTGGAGAAAAATGGAATCTAAATTAAAACAGCAATTGTCTGTAGCTTAATGCTGTTCTCTACAAAATCCGCAGGGATGTTATCCATGCCCCTGAACACATTAAAGAGCTTGCGAAAAAAGATTAGCGTAAAAAATACAAGTTCCTTGTTTTACTCGTTTCCAAAGACAGGGAAAATGTGTTTCCCCTCTCTGCTAAGCTAATAAAATAGTTCATTGTGTGTTTGGAAGCAAAAATTATTTGGTTCCAAACTGTTAGAGAGGATTGAAGAAGGCAGCAGTGACTTATTTTCCATGTCTGATTCATCTGTCTGTACTAAAACCTGCCCTTTGTAGTTCAGTGTGATTCCAATCAATAATGCATTGCACATCACCATAAACATGCTTTCTGTATGGGAAGGCAGAGCAATAACTAATCATTTATGTGAAAATAGATATTTATTACCTGCCCTGCTTCACATCTCAAGATCATGACCACATAACTGGCAGATGGGACAACAGAAATAAAAAGAACACATAAAAATAATGTTACAAACTTCAAATATAGCCTACAAGCTTACAAGCTGTTATTGTGGCGTCAATTGTTCTAAAATGTCCACCTTCCAGTATCTAACTAACAGCTGTAAGCTAAGCTTACTGTACATTGGGGGTCATTCCGAGTTGATCGTAGTTGTGCAAAATTTTGCACAGCTACGATCATCTTTCCTGACATGCGGGGGGACGCCCAGCACAGGGCTAGTCCGCCCCGCATGTCAGTCCGGCCCCCCTCGCAGAAGTGCAAAGGCATCACACAGCTGCGATGCCTTTGCACTGCAGGAGTAACTCCCGGCCAGCGCAGCTGTATCGTGCTGGCCGAGAGCTACTCCTCGTCACGCAGCCGCTGCAGCCCGCCCCCCCCCCCCCCCCCCCCCCGTTTGCTCCGGCCACGCCTGCGTTGGCCGGGCTGCGCCTATGAAACGCTGCAGTTTCGCTCCCTCCCGCCCATCGATCACCTCTGCCTGTCAATCAGGCAGAGGCGATCGCTATCCTGCTACGACCTTCGGCCGTCCCGCAGGCGCACTACGCCACCAGCGCATGCGCAGCAGGGACCTGTTCGCTCTGCTGCGTTAATACGCAGCGAGCGAATGGGTCGGAATGACCCCCATTGTCCCTATATCGCTTACACCATCTATAAATGGCGAGAGCGATCCAGTCTCCATTGCCGACAATAGAGACCTAACACAGCCTTTTCCTGCTTCAGCAAAGCCTTCCAGGCATTGCTGGGTCCCTGTGGGTTAATGTGTCAGCACATGTGCAGACTAGTCAATGTGCATTACAGGCCACCCCGTCGTCGCCATCCTGCTAGCAAGAGGAGTATGCCATTGAGGAGACTGACATCGCTGGAGGGAGTAAGTAATGTAAAATACAAATGGAATATTCATTAGTATCACTGCAATGCTAAACAGAATCTGCCACTGGTAGTGAGTCTTGTTAATAAATGGCACCCTTAGTCCCTTCCCTTCAGCACTATTTTTCTGCTGTCAAGTGTCGAGATTAACTGTAGCAGGGTGGACTGATCATCAGTGGGTTATTTTGAGAGTCTCGGAGCCCATGAGAGAGAGGATGGATGATGTGGGTGCTGGAGTCTGCAGTGAAAGAGATAAGGACGGAGGTGAAGTATCTTTGTGTACAGCTGGGAATCTGCAAGGAGTGAGCAGCTCAGAGGCAATGAGTGATGGGTTGTGATGCCAGCAAGGGGTACAAAACCCCGGCAATCGGGATCCCGACAGTCAGAAGACCAACAGCAGAATCCCAATGGCCAGAATACTGATAGCTTGGTATTTTACCCTACCCCTAATCCTAATCCACCCCTTCCACAGCCTAACTGTAACCCTCCCTCTAGTGCCAACACTAAACCCAACCCACTGCTTAATTCTGGGATGTGTGGGGATTCTGACCATCAGGATTCCGTTGTTGGTCTTCTGACTATCGGGGATCCCTACTGCCAGGATTTTAACAGCATATCCCAGCTAGATATATTGCAGCTGGCTGCAATGTGAAAAAGCTGATGAGAGAGACACTTTTGCATTTAGAAAGACAAACTTCTGGTACCAGATCCAGAGAGCCGAGCTACACAGCGCAAAAGAGAGAGTGGCACTTGCATTGCCAAAACCAATTCCAGTGTTCAATGTACTTACTGTATGCAGTGCCCAGATTTTCAAAGCAACCAATTATCAGCACTTTTGCTTTCTGTATTTAAAACAACAATATTATTAAGGGCAAAATCAGGTGTGCTAGTAAATAAACACATAGGGCTCATTTGTCACTTTGTAGAAGTTATTCAAAAGTCCTATTTCTTCATGTGCAGAAATGCCCCCACATGTACAGGAAAGTGCATGGATTTGGTGCGAAAGCCTGCAACATCTTCCTCAAGAGAGGAGTTGGATGGGTAGAATGTGTTCCATCAAGCGTGCAAATACAGTACCAAACACCAAGATGCAAAACAAGATTTACATTTTCCAGAATGAGAATAATTAGGGGAGTTAAAGGGATAATGGACAATGTATATTCTGGGGTGTGCACTGTCTGTAAGAGAATGTGCAGCCTGTTTCTCTGCACAAAGAGGACTTTATTTTTATGTCACCTCTTCAGTGCTGGTGAGAGAGTCACCATACACTAGTATTAGGATGCATTTGGCACCTCTCAGTTGCTCGTCTCAGCAAAAGCACAATTCAGGGAACAAGTGTGAGTCTGAGAACAAAGTAAAACTCTAAATACAGGTACACAGAATTTTACACGTGTAACAAAAGACACAAACTCAGTTAAAGCAAGCAAGTGAAACTTCACTCTTTCTACTATATGCTCAATTTACATGTGGCAGCTCCAAGCACCGTGGACTGGACTGGACTGACATGTTGGCGTATTTACACACAAACAGAAAAGTGCAGATTACTGTACACGTAGCCCCCTTGTCCTCCTGTTCCTTAGTGTCCAAGGGACCGCAGGAGCTATATAGTATAAGACACACCTAAATGGTGATTTACTGTGTGGACTGCACCAAGATGGCCAATGCTTAGCTACTAGAAGGCCATCGGCTCCATCTGGGAGTCACCTGAAGCTGATGCTGACCCTTTGGGACAGCCAGGCCAGTAACTACTGAAATGGGCATTTTGAAGCTAGTCCCTGAACAGAGAGATGGAAGTTCTGGGGAATGTCATACAGGGTTTCTTCATACTGTTGCAGTCGGACAATATTTTCTACTGTGCATGTGCCAGAGTTGCACTGCGCATATACTGCGATGTTCTTGTAACGGCGGTCATAGCGTGTATTAGGATGCAGAGTGATTGACAGGCAGGAACCGTTTATGGGCGGTAACAGGGGGTGACAGCAAAAACACAGGCATGTCGTGACCATTTTGTGGGAATGTCGCAGCCAGCTACTGCATCATTGTGCGCAGTGTTACTGGTCCCGGTGGCTTAATGTGTGAAATGCCACATATTGTACTACATCTACAGCCTCTAGTCATAATTAAATGATTTTGAAATAATTATTAAAATTCTGCTGCCTTCCGGTGGAGGAATATTACTACATGATCAAGTCGCATTAATATTGCCACCTCCTACATTTGACGTTGGCAGATCATAGCCCATGAAGTACGTCACATGTCATGCACTGGCTTGGTGGGTATATGAGGTGTGCCATAGGCCTCCTGCACATATATCACTTGTCGCTGTCATGGGTAAAAGGGGCGATTTATCTGTGTTGCAGAAAGGGATGATTATTGGCTTTCGCCCATGGCCTATGTCTGAAATTGCGCAGTTTGGGAACTATTCACAAGCTGCTGTGGTGAAGGTGTATGGACAAATGGCACCATTGCAAATAACCAACATGGAAACTGCGGAGCACCATGTGCCATTGACGTGAGAGGTGAACGTCGGCTATGAAGGTGCATCATGCTACAGTGGAGCAGCTCACCGTCAAAATGAACCTGGGGGCTACCAGATGTGTGTCTAAAATGACAGCTCTGCCCATCTAGCTGCTGTCCGTGCTGCACACAGCGGTTACTCTGGCTATTAGCTAGTGGTCATAATAATGTGACTTGACCGTGTATGACAATTAACATTATATTAACATTATATTACATTAACTTCATTTAGAAGGTCATTTTAACATCAGTTTGTACAGTCTTAACATTACTGTTTGTTTTTTAACACAAATCTGACAATATATATATAATATTGATAATCCATCTTCTAGTGTGCACATTTGCACCTTCGTACACAATAATCTTTCATAATGTTATGGAAACAGATGGGGAATGACTGAGAAGGTGTATATAGGCTTTTAGATAGAAGTTTTCTGTTTAGGGAGAACATGCCTGGGCAAGTTACTCGAGGTGTGAAAAAGACCAAATGAGTAAACAAGATGCAAATAACAGTATTAGAAAGACTCATGTACAGGACATTGATGCCAGGAGGGGCGCCGATCACCTGGCCTAAAATGCAGAGATTTTATTGAGGGATTGCACAGATAAAGATTGTGTCACTTACTGTACAAATGGCAAAATGAACATTCTGCAGCAAAAATGTAGCTTCATTCTGTAAGTTCCACCAGCGGGCATTGGTTTTTTGAAGACCTTGATTTGTGAAGTAACAGAAGTCTGTGCAGGCAGGGGCAGGGAGGAGTTGGGCAGAGGCACATCGATTCTACTGAGCGGTGCAGAAACACGAGAGATTATTGGAATGAAATAAAGATGTGAGGAGGGCACATTTTAAATTCAGCACCAATTCTATCCTCAGCAAGCCTTTGGTCCCAAGACCCTTTTACCGAGAAAAAATAAATAAAAACCCTGCAAATGAAATAAAAATAAAATCTTATTTTATTTTTTCTTGATCCCCTGTAGTCCAAATATGGGGGGGGAGGAAAAATGAAAAGATAACCCACACACACTTTAAGAGTGATACACACTTAAACTATATCAGCCTGATTTGTTGTTGACGGCAAAATTGGATCGACGAATTGGGTATATCATTAAGTGTGTATGCCCAATTTGCATGCTCTCTCAGCCACAGGCAAAATCTTCTGGTCGGCCCTACTGTACGGCCAACCAGAGGATATTGTGTACAATGCCATGCTGCTGAATAAAACATGGCATCCTATATCATGCCATTGTCCCCTGCATCATGCAAGTATGTACGCACTTTCCGATGCAGGGTTCTAAGTGTCGGATTGCCTGTGTACACATCGTTTTAGTGGGTAACCAGCCTATTGATGGTACACGCTATGCTTATCTGCCCGATCCTCCGATATCAGCGGATCGCTCAGATAATTGCAGCGTGTATGTGGCCGACCGCCCCAAAAATATCAATTGGTCAGGCATGCTGGATTGTCCAGCATGTCCCTTCGATGCAATATTTTCAAGTGTCATGTCGGCTGCATCAGACAGTGTTTGCCCTACCTGCTCTGCCTGTTGTATCTGAAAGGGGTGCTCTCTCTGCCTGCTGTATCTGAAAGGGGTGCTCTCTCTGCCTGCTGTATCTGAAAGGGGTGTTCTCTCTACCTGCTGTATCTGAAAGGGGTGCTCTCTCTGCCTGCTGTATCTGAAAGGGGTGCTCTCTCTGCCTGCTGTATCTGAAAGGGGTGCTCTCTCTGCCTGCTGTATCTGAAAGGGGTGTTCTCTCTGTCTGCTGTATCTGAAAGGGGTGCTCTCTTTATCTGCTGTATCTGTAAGGGGTGTTCTCTCTGCCTGCTGTATCTGAAAGGGGTGCTCTCTCTACCTGCTGTATCTGAAAGGGGTGCTCTCTCTGCCTGCTGTATCTGAAAGGGGTGTTCTCTCTGTCTGCTGTATCTGAAAGGGGTGCTCTCTTTATCTGCTGTATCTGTAAGGGGTGTTCTCTCTGCCTGCTGTATCTGAAAGGGGTGCTCTCTTTATCTGCTGTATCTGAAAGGGGTGCTCTCTTTATCTGCTGTATCTGTGAGGGGTGTTCTCTCTGTCTGCTGTATCTGAAAGGGGTGCTCTCTTTGCTGTATCTGAAAGGGGTACTCTCTTTGTCTGCTGTATCTGAAAGGGGTGATCTGTCCGTCCATCCAGGGGCTCTGCTCCAGTGTAAAATTAAAATAATAAAAGCTAAAAACAAAAAGCCTAAAATTATAATTATAAAAAATATTTTTTTTGTTTGTGCTGTACCCCAGTGTACTATACAATTTTGATTTTGATTTCATACTGTAAGTATTGTGACACTGCCGGTCAGACCGCAGTATATTATTTCCTACTCATACACGTATTGTGCAATGCTGTTGGTGAAGGTCAACCTCAGTGTTCAACTACCATTTCTGACTCATACATGTATTGTGCGCCGCTGTCGGTGAAGGTCAACCGCAGTGTATAATTATAGATATTTCTGACTCATTTGTGCGACACTGTAACCGCCGGTGTGTGATATAAAAAATACTTCTACATATTTCTGACCCATTTGTGCGACGCTGTCGGTGAAGGTCAACCGCAGTGTGTATATATATATTTCTGACTCATTTGTGCGACACTGTAACCGCCGGTGTGTGATATAAAAAATACTTCTACATATTTCTGACCCATTTGTGCGACGCTGTCGGTGAAGGTCAACCGCAGTGTGTATATATATATATTTCTGACTCATTTGTACGACACTGTAACCGCCGGTGTGATATAAAAAATACTTCTATGCAACCTCCAAAGAGCTTATATCTCCTCTACCCAACACGCTAGATTCAACCAATCTGAATCTGGGGAATGTTCCAAATGTCATGCAAGTATTGCTTCCTATTTCCAGATGTTTTGGGAGTGTGGTCTGATTCGCCAATTCTGGCATAAAGTGGTTGCGTTTGTTAATCAATTACTGGGTCTGTGGGTTGAAGCAACTCCATTGACTTGCCTTTCTGCAAATTTTAATGAATGGGATCTAGGACCATCACGCTGAAAATAGTTGCCATTTTTAACAGTTTAGTGATGGTGTCTAAAACAATTATCTTTTCATACTGGCTTTCATCTTCTTCCCCCAAACTAATGGAAGTACATGGAAAGCTCTTACGAATATTGTATTTCATACAGGAAATATGCCCAGTTTAACATAGAATTTGGCGTTAAATCTTTTTATAAAAAATCAGGGCCTTCGTATTGGTTCACAAAATCAGACCACACAAACCAAAATCTTTAAGGTATTTGAACACATGGAATGGTTCCTTCATAGAAAACTTTTGGAAGACTCCACACCCTGACCCGTCCTCTCTCTGATCTCTGGATTTTTAGTAATTTCTATACATCTTGGTACTATTGTTGAAGGGTACCCACATATCTTTACTGGATCAAAGGTGTTTTTCTTGTCCCCACCCCCCCTCATGTGTGTACCCTTAACATACCATCACTCTCTACTCTGTTTTCTCTTTAACTTTTCTTTATTTGCATCTTAAAATTTGAACATTGCTGGTTAATCCGAGTTATTCGCTCGTTGCCGATTTTCGCTATGCTGCGATTTGTTGCTAAATGCGCATGCGCATGGTACGCAACGTACATGCGCTTTGTTATTTAACTAAAAACGTAGCAGTTTTGCTGTTGTTCATGCGGCGCTTTTCAGTCGCACTGCTGATCGGTGAGTGATTGACAGGAAATGGGCGTTTCTGGGTGGTAACTGACCGTTTTCCGGGAGTGTGTTAAAAAACGCAGGCGTGTCAGGCAAAAACGCAGGAGTGTCTGGAGAAACAAGTGAGTGGCTGACCGAACGCAGGGCGTGTTTGTGACGTCAAACCATGAACTAAATGGACTGAGGTGATCGCAATCTAGGAGTAGGTCTGGAGCTACTCAGAAACTGCTTGAAAATTTTTAGTAGCAGTTCTGCTAATCTTTCATTAGCAATTCTGCTAAGCTAAGATACACTCCCAGAGGGCGGCGGCCTAGCGTTTGCAATGCTGCTAAAAGCAGCTAGCGAGCGAACAACTCGGAATGACCACCATTGTTGTAGGCTGTATTGTTATTGTGTTAAATACTATAGTCATGGAACGTATTCAATACTATAGTCATGGAACGACATCAGTTACTTTTGGCAATTTTCTGTCCCGAACCGGTTGTACATTTCAAACGTGTTACCATGTTAAATTACTGGTTGGCTGTACAATTGCTCAATAGATCACTGGCTTTGGCTACTCCGGTAACTCAGCACTATTGTTCTACGATATCATTTATTGTGCATGTATCTCCTTTCACACGGTTATTTCTGGTCCTTTCAAATTACTGTAACATTCCTCTCTATTTATTTTATCTATGTTCATGTTTCATGACTGATTATATTTGTTTCCCTATGTGTAATATTCTGTGAAAACGAATAAACAGATTTAGAAAAAAAAAAGTATACATATTGCTGATTCATTTGTGCGACGCTGTCGGTGAAGGACAACCACAGTGTTTAATTATTATATATATTTCTGACTCATTTGTGTGACTCTGTAACCGCCGGTGTGTGATATAAAAAATAATAATACCTATTTCTAAATCATTTGTGCGACACTGTCAGTGAAGCTAAACCACAGTGTGTAAAAATCTCCATATATTTCTGACTCATTTGACTGTTACCAGCAATTACCTCCAAAAGTACAGCGGGACCTGTGATGGTGGATTCCAGTGGGGACGAATTAATAGTCTGTGAAGAAGAGGATGTACACACTGATGGGGGTGAGGAATCGGATGCTAATGACGACATGCCTATTTAAAGTACTAAAGCCAGTTTGTGCACTGCCCATTGTCAGCTTGTTTTGTGGGGGCTCCAGACTAACCAATCATTGACAGTCCCTGTTGCTGAAATGATTGGTTTGTTAAACTTTGCATGTCCTGTTAAATATACAATATAAGGGTGGGTAGGAAGGCCCAAGGACAATTCCATCTTGCACCTCTTTTCTTTGCGTTATGTGCTCTTTGAAGGATTTTTTGGGCATAGTTTATAAAACTGCCATCCTGTCTGTCACTGCAGTGCCACTCCTAGATGTGCCACGTGTTTGTGCCACCCACGTCTGTCGCTTGGCTTAGTCATCCAGCTACCTCGGTGCAACCTTTTGGCCTAAACCGGATGAAAACAATATTGTGAGCTGTGAGGTGTTCAAAATAGACTGGAAATTAGTGGAAATTATTGCTATTGAGGTTAATACTGCAGGAACAAAAAACCCCATATTATGTTATTTTAGCTGTTTTTATGATTTTGTCCAAAAATACAGAAAACACGGATGAATGTGGAGGCTGAAGCAAAGCAGTAAGTAAAATGCATGCAGTAAAAGTTTTAAAAGAGCACAAACAAATATATTAAAAAGTAATTTGAAGGCGCATGGATAGATCCAGGGGGAAGTCCCCAGCATCATGAATCATAACAAAAGCAGCAGTATATAATAAAATTTTACTAGCGCTATGGCCACACCTTGCAGTATGGGACTGGAACAGAGCTGCTGTGTCTGTGGATCTGAGTGGTTAGTCAGTACACTGGTCCAGAGAGCAACTGTCATCAATGAGACAGGCATGAGAGATGTATGCTTAGAAAGCTCAGCTCTGTCTCCAACAGGTTAATATATGTAAGTATAATTATTATGGGATGTTTCATCTTTGCCTCATGTTATTTATATGAGCTAAATATATTTGATACAGAAAGTAAAGTTTTTAGATTCCCTCACCTGTAGCCTATACCATAGCATACCACCCAACTGTCTCAATGTTTGTGGAAGAGTCTCTTTTCCTGTCTTCAGGGTCCCCTAACAGTGAATGTTTTACAGATCTCCTCAGTATCACAACTGGAATAATTACCAACACCTGTGCACCAACTAGGAGATCTAGAAAACATGCTTCTTTTACAGGGCTTCTTTTGACTATAGTATAGCCATCAATAATGGTAATTATTAATACATAATTACATACACTATCCAGTGTCTCAGGGGCGTTTCAAGAGAGGAGTGGACCCGCATGCAGACTCCTTAGCGGGCCCCCTCCTTTCCGGAAGTTTGTAGACTCTGGTACAAAGCCAGAGTCTACTGTGCATGCGCAGGTCTCCAGGAACATGACACCCGCAACTTGTTCCCGGGGACATCTCCAGTGTGCATGCGCAAATCACCACGGCGGCAATTTTCCAAGTGATTTGTGCCCGCACTGCAGGGACGGCGCATCGGGAGTCTGGAGGGGTAAGTATACTATATACTATAGGAATGCAGTGTGTGCACTGTGGGCCCCCCTGCACACACTGCACCCATTATAGAAATGCCTATGCAGTGTATAAGGAGACCAATGTGTACATATATGTCCTGGCCCAGTGCTTCTGCCGCTTACAGAGACTCCCGGATATGCTCCAAAGCTCCCTAGAGCAGGGTACTTGGATTATGGAATGGTGCCCACATCCAGAAAAGAAACCCAGTCAGTCTGGCCCTTCTTCCCCATCTGTTTACTCTGATCGCCGTATATACTGTATATACTCGATGTCTGAAATATTATAAAGACTGCACTTTGTTTGATGCAGACTCTAATTTGTCAAGTGCTAATTGTGCCTTCTTCAGGGGCTGGCCACACTTGCTCCAAAAACAAGCATCTTGAAACCCCCCTCTAGAAACCCTGCATTTGCCCATTAGTTGGATAGCTACAGAAATCATCCATAGTATAAGCATACTAAATTTCAAGACATTTCAGTAACAGAAAGATTGATTAAGCAAGTTGATCTAAACAATTGAAACTATTTTCTACTACAACATTGTCAACACCTTAATATCCGAGACACAGTATATTATGCCTGACTGAGGTGGTCAGTGCATTACACATATAGAAGTTCAGAATAATGAGGCATAATAATGTTTGCAGATCTGTTTTGATGGCTTGAATGGGCTTTTAAAAAAAAAAAAAAAAAAATAGTAAGGTGTTTGTGCAGTGGTGACCATTTGTCAGTACAGTGCCTGACACTTGGCTTACAGCATGTATTCCTATCTGTCATAAACACCAACAACTGGGAAACTGGAGAGGTGGAATGAATACACACTTCATCATAAAGGATTGCAAATGTCTATTTACTTAGCATCTCCCTAAAACTTACTGGATAACATGAGCTGCCCTAACGTTACAAATTGCCACAATGAAAGCACAATTGATACTATTCATTCTGAACATGGAAACAACATATTTAAGTACTTAAGAATTTAACTCAAGTACGCCAAAACTGAACAGTCTTTTCAGCATTATAATATAGCAAATTTCTATCCTCTATTATTTATATAGGTTTCTATTTACTAAGCCTTGGATGGAGATAAAGTATGCAGAGATAAACTACCAGCCATCCAGCTCCTAACTGTCATTTTTCAAACACAGCCTGTTACATGGCAGCTAGGAGCAGATTGGATTGGCTGGTACTTAATCTCTGTTGACTTTATCTCCATCCAAGGCTTAGTAAATAGACACCATAGTGTCAGCGTATTCTATGGTGCTGTACAAAAATGTGAAAATGAATCCTTGGAGAGAGATGAAGTAGACGGAGATAAAGTACCAGCTAACCAGCTCCTGTCAGTTAGGAGCTGACAGGAAGGTACTATCTACTTTAGCTCTTTCCAAGGCTTAGTACATAGACCCAGGAACGGATTAAGGTATGTGGTCCTGGGGCCCCTATCGATTCATTATTAAAGTGAAACAGTGCCCCCCTCTGCATATGATACAACCCCTTCCCCCACTACACACACACACACACACGCACTCCCTCTGTACATATAACCAATGATGGCAAGAGGGGTGTGGTGGGGCAGGTGCTCCTCCCCTTCCTGTCTGCTTCCCGAGTCCAGCTCTCTCTCTCTCTCACCAGTCCTCACCCAGGGAATAGGATGTTACAGTGGCAGGTGAGGGACAGACAGTACATGGGGGCCCCTAATGTGTGGGAGCCCTGGGATGACCACCCTTATCGTCCCTCCTATAATCCGGCACTGTGGGGGGGGGGGGCAGGTGCTCCTCCCCATGGAGCCCTAACTCTTTACAATAAACAAGTCCTGCTTCCATTCTCTTCGAGCAGACAGTTAACAAAGTATAAAGGGGCCTATTTATCATTTTTATTTTTACTAAAAAAAAATTAAAACAGTTGTTTTCACACCATTTTCACATTAATTTAGTCTCACATAAATTTATCACAGGGCTTTTGGAGGAGATTTTGTAAAAAATATTAAATCTCCTTAAATCTTCAGATGGCGTTTTGTAGGCTTTTGGTCTCTGCTGCTCTGCTTTTCTTACTGCACAGCAGATCCTAGAGCTGAAGTCATAGAAACATAGAAACATAGAATTTGACGGCAGATAAGAACCACTTGGCCCATCTAGTCTGCCCATTTTTTTTATGCTTTAGGTAATCGTAACCCTTTTTGAACCTTAATTCTTTGCAAGGATATTCATATGCCTATCCCAAGCATGTTTAAATTGCTCTACAGTCTTAGCCTCTACCTCCTCTGATGGGAGGCTATTCCACTTATCCACTACCCTTTCTGTGAAATAATTTTTCCTTAAATTTCCCCTGAACCTGCCTCCCTCCAGTTTCAGTGTATGTCCTCGAGTTCTAATACTTCTCTTCCTTTGAAGAATGTTTCGCTCCTGAACTTTGTTAAAACCTTTGGTATATTTGAAAGTTTCTATCATCTCTCCCCGTTCCCTTCTCTCCTCCATACTATACATGTTAAGATCTTTTAGCCTTTCCGGGTAAGTTTTGTGATGTAGGCCATGCACCATTTTAGTTGCCCTTCTTTGTACACTCTCTAATGTATTTATATCCTTCTGAAGATATGGTCTCCAGAACTGGACACAGTATTACAGATGAGGCCGCACCAATGACCACTTATAATCATCTGTGCACTCCAGGGGCCACCTGCTGTCACAAACTTCTCTGCTCAATAGCCCTACATCCGGCTGCCTGAAGCTTACCTCCAACGGTGCCAGATCCCTGCTGTCACCCATCCTGGATTGGCGCCAATTCCATAGGGCACCGTGAGCCAACTTTCCTGCCATGGCTGGTGTTCTTCCCGGTCGGTGCCATCCTTTGCTGTGCCTACCTGGGAAGACCCATCCACGAATCATCTATCTTGCAAAATGTAGAAGGAGTCTTAGGATATATCAGTACAGTGCTCTACAGTTCCTTTTGCAAGTGTCCTGTTTTGTAGGCTTTGGTCCCACGTTTTGCTGCTCTGCTTTTCTTACTACACAGCAGATCCTAGAGCTGAAGTCCACTTATAATCATCTGTGCACTCCAGGGGCCACCTGCTGCCACAAACTCCTCTGCTCAATGGCCCTACATCCGGCTGTCTGAAGCTTACCTCCAACGGTGCCAGATCCCTGCTGTCACCCATCCGGGATTGGCGCCAATTCCATAGGGCACCGTGAGCCAACTTTCCTGCCATGGCTGTTGTTTTGCCCGGTCGGTGCCATCCCTTGCTGTGCTTACCTGGGAAGACCCATCCACGAACCATCTATCTTGCAAAATGTAGAAGGAGTCTTAGGATATATCAGTACAGTGCTCTACAGTTCCTTTTGCAAGTGTCCTGTTATAAAGTGGGATCCGATGCGTTTGGGCCACTTTCCCAATATGTATGATTGTTGTACATTGTTCTTCACCACTAGCTTGACACAACTGGGTTTATGTAGGCAGGAAGCATTTGTATGTTTCAGAATGGAGTGTTTTAGTACACAGGATCTCTCCTTTCCATTGGCAATCCAGGCCCCTGAGTCTGAAGGCCTGCACTCATTATAATTATAAAAAAAATGAAGGCCCTGACTGGTAGCACCAGCTGTGCATGCTGGGTGGGCCTTGACCCATTGGGTCTCCTTACATGCCCCTACACCCCCACCCCACCCCACATTACACCTATGAACATGCCTGGTAGGAACAAACACTATGCTGCACTACCATACAGCACGTTCCACCTTAGTTTTTTTATACTTTTTCTATCAATTACCTCTATGTTTTGGTTACCAATACAGCTTGGGAACTTTCTATTTCCATCCATAGACTGAACACGGATATGGACACTTCTTTTGACAGACATCTTTAATCCACAACCCCTTAAACGAGGTCTCCCCTATTCACAACTGTTGAGAGATGTGCACTTGATGATTGATTCTGATTCCTCAAGCACAGGAAACAATGGGAGAAACATTCAGAGAAAGGGGACGTGACAAAGCAGAAATCAGACAAGCTACAGTATGTATATCCAAATGTATGTTACGGAATAGAGATGATCTTTTGGCTGCTTCTAAACAGGATATAGGCCCTCATTCAGGTGGATCGCAAAACACGATCCAACTGCAAAAAATTACAAAGACGAAGCGGGCGCATGCGTAAGGCCTGGGAGGGGGGTGGCAATGTTACATTTCCTAGACGGATGTTTCAGGGGCAGCGACTGGGAAACAGCGGTGGCGGCAGATGAACAGGGGTCGTGGTGTGGGTGGGACGGCTGTGTGATGTCACACGCAGCCACTGCCATCACAAAGATGGCGGCGGGCCTGCAGAAGCTATCAACAAATTTTGTGGTCACGCTGAAATTGTGGTGCGACTTTCAGTGTGGTCGTAGGGGGGAGGCGGCAGGTAGCATGCTGGGTGGCCTTGCACCGCAATTTCAGTGTGCTCGCTAAAAATAGGGTATCCTCCTGGCGGCGCAGCCAAGCTGTGCCCACAGGAGGCCCGTCGCCATTTTTGTGATCGCAGTGGCTGTGTGTGATGTTACGTAGCTGCCCTAATCTTGCCCCCATCATGTCCACCGTTTGACTGCCGCCACCCCCGTTTTTAAGTCATGCCCCCGCAGCGCTCCATTTACGCCTAGGAAATGGAGTGTTGCCGCCCCCTCCCCCCAGTAAATGTAGGTGCATGTGCAGGACAGGCCCTGCGCATGCTCCCATGGGGTGATTGTAAAAATTCCGGTTGGATCGCTATTTGCGTTCCAACCTGAATTAGCCCCATATTCCATTGCATCAACTAAAATCTGTGATATCTTTATTATGTTATTGGCACATCATACAGACGGTCACAGACCTTGACCCTATTAGCCAACAGTGAAGTAAAAAAATCAAAAGTCTGGTGATCAAGGGGGTCATTCCGAGTTGATCGCTAGCTGAAAATGTTCGCTGTGCTGCGATTAAGTAAAAAAGGCACTTCTGCGCATGCGTATGCGTCGCAGTGCACACGCTCGACGTACTTTCACAACGGCTGATGTATTTTCACACAAGGTCTAGCGAAGCTTTTCAGTCGCAATGGCCGCCGCAGAGTGATTGACATGAAGTGGGCGTTTCTGGGTGTCAACTGACCGTTTTCAGGCAGTGCTCGAAAAAACACAGGCATGCCAGGAAAAACACAGACTTGGCTGGGTGAACGCAGTGCGTGTTTGTGACGTCAAATCCGGAACTGAAAGGTCTGAAGTGATCGCAAGCGCTGAGTAGGTCTGAAGCTACTCAGAAACTGCACAATATTTTTTGTAGCCGTTCTGCGATGCAATCGTTCGCACTTCTGCAAAGCTAAGATACACTCCCAGAGGGTGGCAGCTTAGCGTTTGCACGGCTGCTAAAAACAGCTAACGAGCGATCAACTCGGAATGACCCCCCAAGTCTGATGTATGTCCTGTGAAACCAGTAGGTTGGGTCACATGTATACCAGCGGCTTACAAATGTCAGCGAAGTGTAAATTGTTGTTTTCTAATTACTGGTGACACATTCATTGATAGACAGATCAGAAATATGTCTTTAGCCATCATTTATCCTGTGAAAGCTGGTTTGTTGTGCCCATGTCGGTTTTTTATGTTGGCAAAACGATTTGGATGTAGAAAGAGAGCATCGCTCTGCGCAGTTCCTCCACCAAGAAGACAGTCAATGCCAACTGATCAGACGTTGTTGTAGGAGGCGTCCGTTGCCGGCAGCGTCACTATTGGAGGCGTGCCCAGCACCTCCGTCGGTGCTGGGCTTCCCCCAGCTCTCTCCCATAGCGTGAATGGATGCCGTGCGCATACGCACGGCATCTTTACATGCTGGGAGGGCAGGAAGCGGGCGGCTGTTCTAGCAGGGCGCCGCAAAAGGGGCAGGGCGGGTTTTGCCTTTTAAAAATGGGCAGGGTGCGGCGCCCTTCTAAAACAGCCTAATCCATGAAGAATAGTGTTTCATGTTTTTTGTCATTTTTGATTGGTCTTTATCTGTGTGCTTATGGTGGTGTCACGCAGGGGCATAGCCAGAACTTTGTGGGCCCCAAAGCAACATTTTGAAGGGGCCCCTATCCCAGTGCTTCTAGAGAGACACCTCTCCACAGCAGTTGTTAATTTTATGCCCCACAACAGTGCCCTAATTTATTTTATAAACCATAGTGGTGCCCTAGTTCACGTTATGACCCTTGTAGTGCTGACAGTACACATTATGCATCCCAGTACTCACAATATATATTATGACATAGCGTGCCCTCCAGTTCATTTTATGCTACTTTACAAGTCAGGAGCATTACAGGTCCATGGGTCCTAATAACTAGATAAATCATAAGCCCCACGGCAAAAGTTTGTATGGGCCCTTATGTATCTTCCAATGTTGAAAAATGTATATAACACATGTAACAGTGACAGGAAATTCTCTTTATGTGTTTTATGTCTTGTGTGTTTTGATCCTTAGGGGTCTATTCAATTCTAGTCGAAACTGCCGGCTAGTTGGAAAGACGGCAGTTTCCGACTCTATTAGGTCGAATCATGATTCAACTTATTCAATGGGGCTGATGTTTTTCTGACTTGTCGGCAATTCTGACTTGTCAGAAAACACGTCGATCTGCGGATTAGCGCGGATCCACGTGTTTTGTCGGATTTGCGGCCAAATCGGACAGGTTTTTGGTTAGTTTTTGACAATGTCAATCCGACTTTAAAAAAATTCGGATTGACATTGTAGGAAACGGCCAAAACCTGTCGGATTTGGCCTCAAATTGAATACTGAACTGTCGGATCCTTTCAACGGAAAGGATCCGTCATCAATTGTATAGACCCCTAAGTGTCATTTTGACTGGATCTGTATTTTCATTTTCTGTTGGTTGCACAGTGATGTGGACGGCGGCTCTGCCTTTCTTCTGTGTGGACTGTTTGTTTTAATTGGTTGTAGGGCGATGACTTACCTCACACTTTATAGCGATTGTGTACAGTTGCCCTGATGACACATGATATTCACTACTGGGTTGGTGACTGCAATGTCTCCCACTTCTGTATGTCTGATACTTGCAGGTCCACAGGTGAGTGTTAATATTGAAGTCCCTGTACTCATTGGCGCTTCAAACATGATATTATTAGCCCTTGATAAAGGTGCATGATTGAGCACCGAACTGGCCATTTGGCTTTTGCTACTAGGATGTATTAGTGTTTGTTATGAGGACTGGAGGGGGGGGGGGGGGGGGGGGATGTATCAAATCTTGGAGACAAAGGCGGCCCAAGCTTATTTTTTTTAGCAAGCAAAAATCTATTTTGGCGCCCCTTGATGGGATAAAAGGGGTGTGGTCTTACAAGAAAGGGGTGTGGCTACACAATTGTACTCCCCGTGGTACAGGGTGATAGTGGGTGACAGGGAGATAATAGGTTACTGGTGAGGCAGGGGTGACAGGGAGATGGTGGGTGACTGAGGCAGGGGTGACAGGGAGATAATGGGTGACTGAGGCAGGGTGACATTGAGATAGTGGATGACTGATGTCCCCAGTGCCAGATACACATTTCCCCACAGCGCCAGATATACCCCCAGTGCCGATACACATATCCCCACAGTGCCAGATATGCCTCCAGTGCAGATACACACATCCCCACAGTGCCAGATATGCCCCTAGTGCAGATACACATGCCCCCACAGTGCCTCCCACAGTGCCAGATATGCCCCCATTGCAGATACACATGCTTCCACAGTGCCAGATATGCCGCCAGTACAGATACACATGCCTCCACAGTGCCAGATATGCCCCCAGTGCCAGATACACATGCCTCCACAGTGCCAGATATGCCCCCAGTGCCATTTACACATGTCACCCCCAGTGCCAGATATGCCCCCAGTGCAGATACACATATCCCCACAGTGCCAGATATGCCCCCAGTGCAGATACACATGCCTCCACAGTGCCAGATATGCCCCCGGTGCAGATAAACATATCCCCACAGTGCCAGATATGCCCTCAGTGCAGATACACATATCCCCACAGTGCCAGCTAGGCCCCAGTGCAGATACATATAGCCCAACAGTGCCAGATATGCTCCCAGTGCAGATACACATATCCCCACAGTGCCAGATATGCCCCCAATGTAGATACACATATCCCCACAGTGCCAGATATGCCCCCAGTGCAGATACACATTTCCCACAGTGCCAGATATGCCTCCAGTGCAGATACAAATGCCCCCACTGTGCCAGATATGCCCCCAGTGCAGATACACATGCCCCCACTGTGCCAGATATGCCCCCCAAGTGCAGATACACATATCCCCACAGTGCCAGATATACCCCCAGTGCAGATACACATATCCCCACAGTGCCCGATATGCCCCCAGTGCAGATACACGTGCCCCCACAGTGCCAGATATGCCCCCACAGTGCCTCCCACAGTGCCAGATATGCCCCCAGTGCAGATACACATGCCCCCACAGTGCCTCCACAGTGCCAGATATGCCCCCAGTACTGCTACACATGCACCCACAGTGCCAGATATGCCCACAGTGCTGATACACGTCCCCACAGTGCCTCCCACAGCGCCAGATATGCCCCCAGTGCTGATACATGTCCCCACAGTGCCTCCCACAGCGCCAGATATGCCCCCAGTGCTGATACATGTCCCCACAGTGCCTCCCACAGCACCAGATATGCCCCCAGTGCTGCTACACATGCCCCCAGAGTGCCAGATATGCCCCCAGTGCAGATACACATGCCCCCACAGTGCCAGATATGCCCCCACAGTGCCAGATATGCCCCCAGTGCTGCTACACATGCCCCCACAGTGCCAGATATGTCCACAGTACTGATACACGTCCCCACAGTGCCTCCCACAGCGCCAGATATGCCCCCAGTGCAGATACACATGCCCCCACAGTGCCTCCCACAGTGCCAGATATGCCCCCAGTGCTGCTACACATGCCCCACAGTGCCAGATATGCCCCCAGTGCTGCTACACATGCCCCCACAGTGCCAGATATGCCCCCAGTGCTGCCACACATGCCCCCACAGTGCCAGATATGCCCACAGTGCTGATGCACGTCCCCACAGTGCCTCCCACAGCACCAGATATGCCCCCAGTGCTGATACACGTCCCCACAGTGCCTCCCACAGCGCCAGATATGCCCCTAGTGCTGATACACGTCCTCACAGTGCCTCCCACAGCGCCAGATATGCCCCTAGTGCTGATACATGTCCCCACAGTGCCTCCCACAGTGCCAGATATGCCCCCAGTGCTGATAGATGTCCCCACAGTGCCTCCCACAGCGCCAGATATGCCCCCAGTGCTGATACATGTCCCCACAGTGCCCCCCCCTGGAAAAAAAAGTGCTGCTCACCTGCTGCTGCTGTGAGGGGAGGAGAGCGCAGCGCGTGCCTCTTCTACCCCTCTGTCTCCAGCGGCGGTGTGTATCTGAAATTCAGCGCCGGCCCGTGAGCCAATCAGAGCTCGCGGTCCGGCAGCCAATCAGGAGCCTCAGCTGCCGGTCCGCGAGCTCTGATTGGCTCACGGCCGGCGCCGAATTTCAGATAGACACTGCCGCTGGAGACGTCAGTGCGCCGCCGGGAGTGGATCGAGCCGCTTGCTAGCCACCGCTGCTGTAGAGAGTGAGTCACTGTGACTCACTCTCTGCAGCAGCGCCCTCTACTGCCCAGCGCTCAACGTGGCTGCATAGCCCGCGTATGCGTCGGGCCGGCCTGTTGGAGAGGTAAAGTGAGAAGATATAAAGTACCAACTAATCAGCTCCTGTCATTATTCAAATACAACCTGTAGCATGGCAGTTAGGAGCTGATTGAATGGTACCTTATCTCTCTCCACTTTATCTTTCTCCAAAGGTTGATACATCTCCCCCTGTATCTAATAAGAAACAGGTTTCTTTTTAATGTGCTCTGTCTTACCAAATATTGTAAATCATACAATATGTGGATTATGTGCTTTAATTAACCTCATTACAATTTTTTTCTGTTTTTGATATATTAAGAAATGCTGTGTAAAATGAACAATGAATTAAAATGTAACAGTATTTGACAATTTTTAATAGATGTGTGAAATGAATGGGTTTGTTTGTTTGTTTTTAAATAGTTCTAATAGTTAAAATCAATTATCAGTAACATTAATTATATGAATAAAAGTCTAAAATAATATGAAAGTAGGTATTAAGAAAAATCAGACAAAATATGCAGTTGCCTGCCTCAAATACTAAGTACATACTGAAACAATTGATTTTCCCTGCAGTTAGAAGTTCTGATGAAAGCACTTATTACATACATCCCAACATGACCCTCTCCAGGAGGGACACAATGCTCTGCTTCTGGACTTCCCTCTCAATTTATGATTGCCGGCACCTGTTTTGAACAGGTTAATGGCTAAGAAAGGTGTTTCACCACAGGTGAGGGCAATCATACATTAAGAGGGAAGTCCAGAAGCAGAGCATTGTGTCCCTCCTGGAGAGGGTCATGTTGGGAGGTATGTTATTACAAATTCTTGTGGCGCACAATTCTAAACTCCGAATGTCAAAAAAAAGTCAAAAAAGGATTATTCACAAACATGATTCGTGTTATTCTCGGAGTGGCGCTAGAACAATGTTTCCCAACCTCGGTTCTCAAGGCAAACTAACAGTGCAGGTTTTAGTGATATCCATGCACAGATGGTTAAATCAACATATCTGAGGTACTAATTAAGGGGCAGATGTATTAACTTGGAGAAGACTTAAGGAAGTGATAAACCAGTGGTATGTGCAAGGTGATAAAGGCACCAGCCAATCAGCTCCAATATGTAAATTAACAGTTAGGATCTGATTGGCTGGTTCCTTTATCACCTTGCACATATCACTGGTTTATCACTTCCTTATGCCTTCTCCAGGTTAATACATCTGTCCCTAAGTCACCTGTGCTCATGTATGTCTATCCTTTAAACCTGGACTGTTAGTGTGCCTTGAGGACCGTGGTTGGGAACCTCTGCACTAGAATGTATAAGTTGTTATGTCACACAGTAGTACACCTTACACACGGTACACCACACAGCAGTACATGTTATACATGTTACAGTAGTACATGTTATACACGTTACGCAACAGCTGTACCCCTTATACACATTACGCCAAACAGTAGTACACCTGCTACACAGTATGTCACACAATAGCACACCTTATACACAGAATGCACTTACTACTTCACCCCTTTGCAGAAATTGCAATATGCCGTGAAAGAAAAACACTGTGGTATGATCAGCAAAGGCTTCTGTCACCTTGCCAACAATGCACCCGCACATTTTGCCCAAGAAACCGCTGTGGAAGCTAACAGGTGTGGATATGAAATTTTGCCCCATTTCCTTTGTTCACCTGATCTGGCACCCGGTAACTTTTTTCTCTTCCCTGAGATGAAGAAGCCAGTTCTGGGTAGGCGATTTGACAACACAAATGATGTCATTCTGGAAGTGGAACAGTGGTTCTTGAAACAATTGCAGGACTTTCATAATGATGGTTTGTGGAAAGGTCAAGAAAAGATAGCAGAAATGTGTGGCTCTGCAGGGCGACTACGTGGAGAAGAAGAATTCAACATATGACATTTAACTTTCTATCTCATTCTGTTCATGGCGATAATTTAATCTTTATGATACTCCCTCGTACATATTGGAACATGTGGTCTATGTATTAAGCATCGGAGAGAGATACAGTGAACAGAGATAAAGGGGTCAATTTACTAAGCCTTAAATAGAGATGAAGTGGATGGAGATAAAGTACCAGCCAATCAGCTTCTAACTGCCATGTTACAGGCTGGGTTTAAAAAATGTCAGTTAGGAGCTGATTGGCTGGTTCTTTATCTCTGTCCACTTAATCTCTATCGAAGACTTAGTAAATAGACCCCAAAGTACCAGCCATTCAGCTTCTAACAGCCATGTTACAGATTATGGGGTCTATATATTGGTTTTAATTAGGTTCCTGACATTTCTTAGACTGCATACAGAGCAAGGTGAGTCCTGCACAAATGTATATTGGATTATCAGATGGGGGTGCATTTCCGGGGTGTGGGTCCCCCTGAACTGTTGTGGCTGTTTTGCCTCAGGAGCAACACATATTATTAACACTTATTTTCATATTTACTTTAATCTCTATTGTGTGTTTTGTTTCAATGTAATTCATTTCTTTCCTTCCCTTTTCACTACTTTATCACTACTTTAACTCTCACTTCATTACCTCTCACTAATTTACCCCTGGTCTTTTCAGCAGCCTCCCTCACTAACCCATTTTCACTTTTTCACTATATATTTTTTCACTTTTGTGTTGCCCTGGGGTCACTCAGCAGCTTCATTTTTGGGGGGGTCCCGCACCCTAGATTTGTACCCCCCAAAATGTTAGGGACTTGCCCGACTAATGAGGTCACCTGGACATGGTGGGAAGCCATTACTTATGGCCATAACTATCCGAAGAACCTCGCTTAAAATGCTAAATTTTATTGCAATGATTATTATTAATAAATTGGTAATGTTTGAATTGTGCACCTGCAACCTTTTTCTTTGTATGCAGTTCTACTGAAAGGTCTCCGCAGGGTCGCACCTCTCATTACCGGTGTGCATCCCAGGACCCCTCCCCTGTAGGTCTATTTATTAAGCCTTGGATGGAGATAAAGTCGCTGGAGATAAAGTACCAGCCAACCGGTTCCTAACTGTCATTTTTCAAACACAGCCTGTGACATGGCAGTAAGGAGCCAATTGGCTGGTACTTTATCTCCAGCGACTTTATCTCCATCCAAGGCTTAGTAAATAGACCCCTTTGTTTGAAAAATGACACTTAGGAGTTGGGTGACTCTTACTTTATCTCCGTCCACTTTGTCTCACTCCAAGGCTTAGTACATAGATCCCCATGTTTAAACTTGCTCTGATAAAAAAAAAATGAGGTTGCTCTTAGCTAATTCAGGGGTCTATTTACTAAGCCTTGGATGGAGATAAAGTCTCTGGAGATAAAGCACCAGCCAATCGGCTCTTAACTGCAATACCACAGGCTGTGTTTGAAAAATGACAGTTAGGAGCCGGTTGGCTGGTACTTTATCTCCAGTGACTTTATCTCCATCCAAGACTTAGTAAATAGACCCCCCATTAATCACTCTCATTAGCACAGAAAGGGTAATTCAGACCTGATCGCTGCTGTGCGTTTTCACACAGCGGGCGATCAGCAATAGACTGCGCATGCGTATGCACCGCAATGAGCATGCGCGTTTGCCAACAACAATGGGCATCGCCGGTCAGTGACAGGATGGTGCGAAAATTCCGATCGCACGGGCGTTCGCAAGGTGATTGACAAGACGAAGCCATTTGTGGGTGGTAACTGACCGTTTTCCAGGAGTGTCAGGAAAAATGCAGGCGTTCTCAAGCGTTTTCAGGGAGGGTGTGTGACATCAGCTCTGGCCCCGATCAGCCTGTTCTCATCGCACTGTAGGAGTAAGTCCTGGGCTGCGCACAGACTGAACACAGTGGATTTTTGCAACTTGACGTACACATGCGATCGCACACTTGCACGGCGAGCTTACACTCCCCCTGTGGGCGGCGACTATCTGAATGCAGGACAGCAAAGTTAGCAGCCCAGCGATCAGGTCTGAATCACTCCCAGAGTCAGTGGCGGATCCAGGGGGGGGGACACGCGGGCCCGTGCCCCCCTGTCATGTCTGGCACTTAAAAAAAAAAAAAAGCAGTCCCTTGAAAAAAGAAGCAGCGGCGCAGTTCACTGGCGCCCGCCGCGATGAAGGGCCCAGTGGCAACGGCAGCAATAATGAGTCAGAGTGACTCATTACAGTACGCTGCAGGCAGCCGGCCGTAGTAACAGGGACGTGCAGTCAGGGGAGGCAGGGGAGGCAGTGCCTCCCCTGTCATACTGATTAAAATAATAAAAAGAAGATACATAAGACACATATTCTGTGTCATATGTATGCTCTTTATATTATTATAATCATTTTAATCCGTTTAAATAGTTTGGGAGGCACGGATAGCTAGTGCCTCCCGTAGACTGTGGGAACGGGACAAAGCAGGGGGCGGGGCCAAGCTCTGGGCGGGAAAAGCCCATTAGAAATTAAGGGGAATGCGGCACTTATACAAGTTCCTCGCTGGCAGGGAAAGCACGCCCCTGCCAGCGAGGCACATGTGATTGGACAGCGGATCCAGCACTGGATCCGCTGGTCCAATCACACATAAGCGGCGGGGAGAAGCGGCGGCGGGACCCGGAAGTTACTGCTACACAGGAGAGGACCGGGAGCGGCCGCGTGCACACGCTGGATGACAAGCGGCCTAACCGGATCGCCCTGGACCAGCTCTCCCTGCTGAAGGTAAGAGCCAGAAGAGCTGTGATGGATTTGCCCAGGCGGCGGGAGTGCGGAGCCCCTTCTACGGCCCGTGTGATGGAGGCGCTGCTGCTGCTGTGTCACGGCCGCTGTTGCTTCGGCTCCCAGGGGACTTGTGTACAGTCTGCCCACCTGCTGCTGCCCTCGTCTACCTGCTGCTTGGTCCCATGTGGGTGCTGCTGTACAAAGAGTGTGTGTGTGTCATATGGTGATGATGATGCCGTGCCAGTGCCACACAAAGCTCTCTCCTCCTCACACAGCCCCCCCCCCTCAGATCCCCACACACAGACCTGCCCGCCCCTCCTCACATAGATTGTATTTGGTTGGGGGGGGGAGGTGCCCCCGTGCCTCACCAGTCCGTGCCTTCACCGCACGTCACTGGGTAGTAAAGCCGGAAGTCTTTCCCCTTCTCTCTCCTCCCCTCCTCCACGGTCCAGCCACAAGCGACATGCGACTGACCGGCAGCCGCTGGTGCTTGGCGGGCCGCACATGAATCAGGCAGGCGATTCGGCAGCACCCGGACTTGGTGGGGCAGCAGCAGCCCTCATGGGCACAAGGTCAGTGAGAGGGCTTCAGGACAGGGAAGTGGGCAGCAGTGCCAGCACTGACTATCTTCTCTGGTGCAGCCACATAAATAGATTCATATATGTATATATGTATGTGTATATAGTAACATAGTAACATAGTAACATAGTATCTGAGGTTGAAAAAAGACAATTGTCCATCGAGTTCAACCTATTTGTGGTCTCCTGTGCATGATGATTTGACTAAAATTTCTGACTGATGATGCTGTCAGCCGTTGCATTTTATCCCTATTTATAGTAACTATAATGCATGACTATGCACCATACCCCTGGATATCCTTATCCATTAGGAATTTATCTAACCCATTCTTAAAGGTGTTGACAGATTCCACCATTACAACTCCCTCGGGCAGGGAATTCCAAACACGTATTGTCCTTACCGTGAAAAAGCCTTTACGCAGTATTGTGCGGAATCTCCTCTCCTCTAACCTGAGCGAGTGTCCACGAGTCCTCTGTGTTGATCTAACCAAAACCAGGTCCCGCGCAAGCTCTGTGTATTGTCCCCTTATATATTTGTAGATGTTGATCATATCCCCTCTTAGTCTCCGCTTTTCCAATGTAAACATGCCTAGTCTTTCAAGCCTTTCCTTGTATTCCATCGTCTCCATGCCCTTAATTAGTTTGGTCGCCCTCCTCTGTACCTTTTCAAGCTCCAGGATATCCTTTTTGTAGTACGGTGCCCAGAATTTTACACAGTATTCAAGGTGTGGCCTCACTAGTGATTTATATAACGGGAGTATAATACTCTCGTCCCTAGCATCAATACCCCGTTTTATGCATGCTAATATCTTATTAGCCTTCTTTGCTGCAGTCCTACTTTGGGTACTACTGCTTAGCTTGCTATCTATGAGGACACCTAAGTCCTTTTCCAGTACAGAATCCCCTAATTTTACCCCATTTAGTAGGTAAGTGTAATTTATGTTCTTGTTACCACAGTGCATTACCTTACACTTGTCTGTGTTGAAGCGCATTCTCCATTTGGCTGCCCATGCTTCTAATTTAACTAAGTCGTTCTGAAGAGACTCGGCATCCTCCTCTGTATTTATAGCCTTACACAATTTGGTATCATCTGCAAAAATTGACACCATGCTCTCTAGACCTTCTGTTAGGTCGTTAATGAAAATATTGAACAATAGCGGTCCTAATACTGAGCCTTGCGGCACACCACTTAGCACTTCAGTCCAAGTTGAAAAAGATCCATTAACCACAACGCGCTGCTTCCTATTATCCTATTATCACAGAAAGGGTAGTGGACAAGTGGAATAGCCTCCCATCAGAGGTGGTAGAGGCTAAGACAGTAGAGCAATTTAAACATGCATGGTATAGACATAAGGATATCCTTACAAAGAAATAAGGATCAAATAAGGTTAGAGATAAAAAATAATATTTAAAAAAAAAAAAGGGGGCAGACTAGATGGGCCAAGTGGTTCTTATCTGCCGACAAATTCTATGTTTCTATGTTTCTATGTAACCAGTTTTTGACCCAAGTGCATATTGTGCTTCCTAGCCCTGATTCTTGTAGCTTGTAGATAAGTCTCATGTGTGGTACAGTATCGAACGCTTTGGCAAAGTCTAAAAAGATTACATCCACGTCTTTACCCTGATCTAGGTTTGCGCTTACTGTTTCATAAAAGCCAAGTAAGTTGGTTTGACAGGATCTGTCCTTCATAAACCCATGTTGATTCCTTTTAATGACCTTATTGGTTTCAAGGAACTTCTGAATACTATCTCTTAGAATACCTTCCAATACTTTCCCCACTATAGATGTAAGACTAACTGGTCTATAATTACCTGGTTCAGCTTTACTTCCCTTTTTGAATATAGGCACTACTTCCGCTATACGCCAGTCTATATGTATGTATTATGTATATATATATAAATATATATATACATACACACACACACACACACACACACACACACACACACACACACATACTGTTTGTGTTTGTGTGTGTGTGTGTATATATATATACTGTATATACACACATACTGTTTGTGTGTGTGTGTGTGTGTGTGTGTGTGTGTGTGTGTGTGTGTGTGTGTGTGTGTGTGTATATATATATATATATATATATATATGCACTTGTGCTTTATTGATTTTTTTATAGGATATATTAGGCTGTTTGCTGGGTTCAGTAGCCCCTGCCTCCACCCCCCCACTCTCTCTCTCTCTCCCCCCCCTCTCTCGCTTTCTCGTTCCCTCTCCTCTCAGTTATTGTGTTAAGTTTCCATGTTTTCTTCTGTCTGTTTCCCCAGCGATACTTTCCCTTCATGTCTCTGTAAACTTCACTACAAATGTCTCACTACTCCCTCCTACAGAGACCTTAGGTACCCACTGCCTCTCCCTGTCCCCCTCTCCTTGTTACCCACTGCCACCTCCCCCTGGCATCACCCACTTTTTCCTCGTCACCCTTTCCTCGGTGTTACCCACACTGACTCTCATTGTCACCCTTTCTCTGTCACCCACTGCCTCTCCGTCTCCCACTATGTCTCCTTCACCCACTGCCTCACCCTCTTCCTCTCCCCTGCGTCACTATAAACCCATCACCCTCTCTCTCCTGTTACCCTCTGCCTCTCCAAAGTGTCACCCTCTTCCCATCTTATGAATATGACATTCCCTTTGAGGCCATGACCCTTGTTGCAAGGTCATGCCCTTGTTGTGAGGCCACGCGCACCTTCATGGGACCGCACGCCGAAGGCGTTCATAAGGTGCCCCCCCTGTCATTTTTTCCTGGATCCGCCCCTGCCCAGAGTGCAGATCCCATCTAATCATTTTTTCTTTAAGATTTTTTTGTTGGAGATAAAAAATTCCCCCCATCTATCATGGATGGCGCCCATACTGTCACCGGCATTAGCCTCCATTGGTGGAAACTACCATTAGCAAAGCCTATTCAGCAAGGATTGGGGCGAAACTGGAAGCTCAGCCCAGTTCCCATTGTTTATGTGTCAGATGGCAAAGCGGGGTTCCTCATGTGCAGATAGACTGAAGACTTTCCGGAGTTCTTAGTACTGTGGCACTTATTCCGAGTTGATCGCTAGCTATTTTTTGCAGAGCAGCGATCAGATAGTCGCCGCCTATAGGGGAGTGTATTTTCGCTTTGCAAGTGTGCAAACGCTTGTGCTGCCAAACGGGACAAAAAAGTTTTTTGCAGTTTCTGAGTAGCTCTGTACTTACTCAGCCCTTGTGATCACTTCAGTCTTTTTGGACCCGGAATTGACATCAGACACCCGCCCTGCAAACGCTTGGACACGCCTGCGTTTTTCCAAACACTCCCAGAAAACGTTCAGTTGACACCCACAAACGCCTTCTTCCTGTCAATCTTCTTGCGATCGGCTGTGTGAATGGATTCTTCGTTAAATCCATCGCCCAGCTACGATCTGCTTTGTACCTGAATGACGCGCCTGTGCATTGCGGTGCATACGCATGCGCAGTAGTGACCTGATCGCTGCGCTGCAAAAAATGGCAGCGAGCGATCAACTCGGAATGACCCCCTGAATTGCCAGCAATATTTTGTTTGTAAATTATAACGACAGGTTGTTGTTTGTTTTTTTTATCAACATGATAAACACCACTTAGTAAATAGATCCGCCGTAAATGTGCACTGAAATGAGTACAGCAATGATACATACAAGATTAGTGGTACAAATATTATGCTAAATGTTATGTGCTAACTTCTACATAACACACAAAATAGAAGATAAACAAAAGGGGAAGACCAGATGAGCCAAGCAGTTCTTATCTGCCATCAAATTGTAGGTTAAATGTTTTTCTATACAAATGCACACTTTATAACAAAGAAATTGTACAGTGGTATAAAAGCTTAATAACTTGGTAAGAAGATATCTCTGGTACCACGGTCAGAGTTTATATTTTATGTTGTGAAGTAATGCTGAGGGAACTGAATGGCTTGCCAATTGGCAGCAACGGACACAGGATGTGTGGTCATTTAAATTTAAATCACTTTACAGATTATCCTACATGCTATTGTGACTATGAAACACCAAACCAAGAACAGCAGGAGTTTCACACAGTCAGAGATTAGTGCCTCGATCTTACAAAGATATAGAACTATGTAGAAGTGGGTGAGCTACAGTATATAGTGTACCCAATATGCATGACTCATGTCACAGGCACTATAAAAGGTCAGAGTGTTTTAAGAAAAATCCAATGCACTCTTCTAGCCAACACACAGTGTTCTTTTTATGTTTGCAAATCTTAGCATGCTTTAAATTGTACTTATTATGTAGCTGAAGTGATATTTATAAATTGTGTTTTAAAATAATTGCTGTGCGTTTAAAATGTTCTGCTATTGGAGGCTGGTAAAATACTATCTGAAACTAGGGCTTTATTATACTTTAGGCTAATATTAGTCCTGGAAGCAGCCATTTTATTTTCCATTTGCTTCCAAGTTAACCTTGAAGGGGATTTCTTCTCCATAGATGTTGTAGCCGAGAGGGCTGCACCCAGGAGACTCCTGAAATCAGTTTTGAAGGGTGATGCACTGCGACAGATAAAAGTTGGATAGAGTTTCAGTAGCTATATAAAGACACAGACTTATGTCACTGTACTAATTAAATTCCTCTAGGGCTGTGCTGTTTTGAGCACATCACTTAACCAAGACAGTTGCAGTAATCAAGGGTAAAGCATAATGATGGACCTTTTTGAAACAAGTTCCTATTTCTTTTATTTGGAAGGAGATAATGGAGCTTTTCAACAGCTGGAAATGACAGATGGATCTCCTTTGTATCCAGGTAGTGAGGGCACTTTATCCCCTTGTCAGGATCAATTGCCAGGAGATGCTGGAAGTGACAGCGGTGGAGAGGAACATGTCTTAGTCCCACCTGGTCTACAGCCCCACTGCCCTGGACAATGTTTGATTTGGGCTTGTAAGACATGCAAACGGAAGTCTGCTCCAACTGATAGAAGGAAGGCGGCCACGTTGCGAGAAAGGAGAAGGTTAAAGAAGATTAATGAAGCATTTGAGGCACTGAAAAGAAGAACTGTTGCCAACCCAAACCAGAGACTCCCTAAAGTGGAAATCCTACGCAGTGCAATAAATTATATAGAGAGGCTGCAAGACCTCCTGCACAGCTTGGATCAGCAAGACAAGCCCCAGAAATCAGATGAACCTTTCCCATATAACCCAAAGGATGGCGATGTAAGCAATCAAGTGTATTTGGTCCACATTGTACATAGTTCTCTTTTAAATTGTTAATCAGGATGAACCTAGACACTGTAGCCAATTGAATCAAACAATTGCACTATGAGGAAGAAACTATACATAGAGATCTAGGACGGATGCTACAGAACAGTGACACTTGGTACAGCTGCCCTACTACATTAAACAGCAGTGCTATACTGCATGTAAAACAGGTTTGGAAAAGAACGCAAACTGATGAACAAAGTTCAGTTTTAGTAAAACCTTAAATTATATATAATATTCCAATAACAATTAGCAGAAAATATAGCCAATACATGCTCAATAGTATACAAGAAATACAACTGAAATGCAGTATTGTACCATAAAAGAGAAGTGTATGTCACCATCAGCATTTTTCAGCCAAGATTTTGTTGCTGCAGCTGTCATAGAAACTTATTTGAAGCCTGCTAAATGCAGCACAAACAGCAAAGGAACACTCTAGTGGGCTACAGCAATATTGTTAATGTTCTCAGGAATATAATAACAGACTCTATTTCTGCTGCAATAACTCCTCACTGTTCATTTACATTGGTAGGCATATTTTCGGTAATGAAACATAATGGGGGACATGAAAGTGCTGGCACTGGTAATAATAACATGGAGAATATAGCTATAAATAAACTCCAAAGTGAAAGAAATGTTATCTAAAGTGGGAAAATGATTTGTGACAATTTTCTATAAGTATTATATGTGCACCTCATATTTTATTAAGAACCTATATTGATCCATCTGGGCTGTAAATCTTCGGCTCTTCAAAGTCCCACCATAATTGGTAAAAGTCCCACCATAATTCCAGGCAGGTTCTGTATCCCAATTTGCATATGCAAATAAGGCAGGAAAGTTGTAAATCATACTGTATAATATATTGTCTCATTTTTAGCTCCTGCAAAAGGTGCTTCTTACTAAAATGGTCGGGTGCTCAAGATGCAGATTCGGTTAGGTGCAGTCAAACCTGGATCTTGATGAACACGTTTTATTTGTCCGAATCATTCAATTTAACATATTGAGAACTTTTCAAAACATTGCTCATTTTCTTCATGGAACCATAATTATAAATCTATTATCATAGTTTTTTTTTATTGATCAACTACAACAGATGAGTGATAATAATAATTTTAATATCTGTTGAGTAAATTGTGTTTGTACTTTGATTATTTCAGGTTCAAAGAGAAGATTTCTTATGTAACTGCCACACGGACTGGCGCAAACTTTCCAATCATTCCACAATGACAGACCTCCATCCCAAAGATGGTAAATTAATGTATTCTCTAACAGCTTATGTTATTCCAATATACATGACAGCCAGTTACACACTTCTCCCACCCTTATACTGGTGTCAAGTGTTTCTAATAAATCAGAGGTATTACAAGCAACACAAGCCTACCACTAAAAAGACATCATTAAAAGCAAGCTATGAAGATGAATTACAGCCATTAAGTCAAAGAAGCTTATAAATAGCAATACACGAGTGTCATTTTGAAAAAAATATTATTATTCTCCTATTATCCCAAACCAGTGATTTATTTTCCTATTGCAAAAATCACAAATTTACACTAGCTTTACACTAGTACATGTATGTCACTATCATTAAACTGCCTATTTAGCAGTAATTAAGTTCACTTGTAGCATGTAACACTTGCATTTGTTTTACAGAAGGATCTATTCCCGAATCCTCAGCCTCCAGCAGTCTCCAGTGTCTCTCTTCTATAGTGGACAGTATATCATCTGAAGAGCCGAAGGTCCCATGCACTGTTCAGGACATGGTAGAGCCTGGTAACCCCATGTAAGAGCTCGTGCTGTATGCCAGTGTCGGACACCAAGAGTCATTTCTGGCATAGAACAGGCACCACTAGTACAGAGCTGGAAATAATGGGTCCCAACGAGATATGGGTCTACATATTATTAAGGGTTCTATTTATTAAACCTATGACCCTTGAAAATGTTCATGTAATCTATAGATACCCCTGCTATTTACTAAAAGTAGAAAGCATGAGACATCAAAGAGGGGGATTTTACCAGACCTACAAAAGGAGCCCCGGATTGATAAAGAGTATAAGAAATGCACTCCTAACCACTGTAATATGTGGGAATATGGAAAGTTAATTCCTGGGGGTGTAACGCCAATCTTAATAAATAATCCCCTTAATCCTAACAAGAAAGATTTTTTTAAAAGCACAATTCTATTTGTTACTGAAAGGTCTTTCATTCTGAAAACATTAATTTCCTTCACATTCAGAAAAAATTCATTCCTGTCTTTGTTATGTTCAAAGATACAATTTTATATTCGTATTTACTTACCAATAATTCCCTGGATTCTTTTGTGCAGTTTATTTAATTACAGAAGTGAATGTTTTATTTCAAATATGGGATAGCATAATGTATGTAAAATTATATTATTAAAACAATATATGTACGCTGTTGAATAAAACTTTTTGCTCTACATATGACAATGTATTCTTGGTTCATTATCTAGTCTTCAAATATTAAAAAATATTAACAAAAAAATAACCAAGATCTAGTTATGAATACATTGATATTATGTTACCGAATGATTCCCCACTGTGTACAGTGACTCTAGGGAATACCCTTTCAGGATACATTACGATTATCATAGGTATGGGCCATATAGATCGATGAAGTGGTAGCATTTGTGCTATTACATTTTCCCCATAGTCTTCTCATATCAAGGTCAAAACTCTCCAGCAAATCACTTTTTATAATGAATCTGCGTGTTGCAGGGAATGGTGTGTGTGTATGGAAAGGGTTGTGGTATGATTGACAGTTATCCGGTTGACATGAGAATGTCAACATGGTCGAACTGTCAGCATGCAGTATGATGACATACTCAGCATGTCGACAGTGACCATGTCAGCATTTAGCATTCACTGTCTCTGGTGATCTACAGTAGTTACCTCTTACCTGCTCCCAGTGACGATGGTAGCTCCAACGTGTTTTTACGGGCTCTATCGGTCATGTGAGGATCAGTTCCGGCACAGGCATCAGTTGGCGTTTCAGTGAGTATTTCTCCCCCTATCCCTAATCCCTAATCCCCCCCTAGTGTCTAACCCTAACTACCCCCCCACCCACACACATACACTCACACACACAAACACACACGGTCTAACACTAACCTTCCCAGTTCAGCCTAACATCCGGCATCCTCTGAATGTCAACATTTCAGATGTCAACATTGTGAACCTACTGTATCAACAGTTTGAGGATGTCGATATGGTGTCCATTGACAATTTGAACCATGTTGACATTCTAATGTTGACATTGTGAACGTCGACAACTCAACATGGTTACTGTCAAACCATTCACCCAGATGCCATCTGGAAATATCAGTATTTCTCAGTATTGTACAGTAAAATCCCTCTTCATTTCTGCATGCTAATTGCAATAATTATTATTTTTCTTACTTTCTAGGCAAAGGGATTTACTATATACTGAGGTAGAGTATAATTCTGCAAACATGATGGGCATTGGCGGTTTCCACAAACCATATAACTTGAATAGGGGCACCGACTGTCCATGGAAAGTATTTCAAAATGTTGGTACCCATGATATAGGACATGTTCATCTACAGAAACATGTATGTCCTATATCAAAACCCATTAGTCAAAGAACATACAGTAAACTAAAGTTACAAAGGTTGTTTCTCCTTTTTCCTCATCTCTCTTTAATTTCATCTGTCTATTTCTCTTAACAGCACTTGAATGTATGATGTGTATTATTCCTAGCATTACTTCTTTTTATCTTTACTGTTGGAGTTTTTAGGGATGTCCTCAGCTCTTCTTCTCTTCAGAGTGTTTCTTATTACTGTATGTGGGCCGGGCCTTTTTCCTTTCTTCTATACTGTCATACATTTTTGACTGTGGATAACATTGTGAAGTTGTTATTGGATGGTTTTTGGTAGTGTCTATGTTTTCATCATAAGGGGTTATGTGATGAGTAAGTATGGGAAATATCAGAAGTGTTCAGTGACTGTAGATGTGTGTTACGCAGAAGCTCTCTGGAAGTAACATCATCACTGACACTGGTGAGAGGGGTCAGAGTTGATACCAACTAGTATTACATATCAACGTGATGATTTAATTTTTATTACTTGTCAGATATATATATAAATATATATATATATATATATATATATATATATATAGAGAGAGAGAGAGAGAGAGAGCGATAAAGTACCAGTCAATCAGCTGCTAACTGCCATGTTACAGGTTGTGTATGAAAAATGACAGTTAGGAGCTAGTTGGTTGCCACTTTATCTCTCCCCAAGGTTTGATACATCTCCCCCTAACTCCCGGGAAACATTACTATGTAAATATAGTATCTCATAATGGGGCAGATGTACTAAGCCACGGAGAGTGATAAAGTGGAGAGAGATAACGTACCAACCAATCAGCTCCTGCTAGGAGCTGATTGGCAAGTAATTTATCTCTCTCACCACTTTATCACTTTCTATGGCTTAGTGCATTTCCCCCAAAGGCTGAGGAAGAACTGCAGAAATCCTTGTGAAGGTTTCTTTGACACCAGCCCTAACACACACAAATCTTTAAATCAAGTGCAAGATAATAGTGTTAAATGTATCATTTACAATGCACAAAGATGCAGCATGGTAACATGTAAAACTAGAACTACTTATCAAGCCCAGGGAGTGACTCCTCACATGGGCACGGGGCCATTATTGATGGACTGTGGAATTAGCCACACTTGTGAGGTAGATTACCACTGCATGACACATTCCTTCTTACCACAACAAAGCACAAGTGTAAGCTAAAGCCATGTACTGTGACACATCATTAATAATCAATTCCACTAAAATTACATTTACAATAAAAATAAAAAAAACCTTGGTCAGTTTGTTCAAATTGCTGTAAATGTTCATTTCAGTATATAAAATGAATCTGCATTTAAAAGTGCATTTACTGCAAAGTATCTCTAGCAAACTAAGGGCTTCATTGTTAATATAAAAAATAAGTAATGTCCGGATTTAAAGACAGGTGCAGTCAACTTGTAGAATGCTGCAACATTTTATATCTATATATCTACATCTATATCTACACACACAATGTTTGTTTACAAAAATAAATGTAAACATTAAACACACAGTATAAACAACATTGTAGACAGCTGAATACCCGTGCTTCGCTACGGGATGAGGATGGTAAATTAGAATGATAGTTGTTCGTTAATTTACGTTGGTTGGGGATCTAGTATATAGGCATATCTTGCTTCCCTGACGCACTTTGTGTAGTGGTCGGACCCCTCTTTGGTCCCCCAAGGGACCCTGCTCTCCCCACAATACAACTCTCTGTCTGTGGATTCCTGCTGCCTCCATTCCCCTCCTCACATCATGTCAGTGCCCCTGTGAAATTATCAATGTATTTACAGTTTCTTATATAGCGTAGCACATTATGTATCTCCTGATATACTCTGTGCTGCTGGGGGACCGTGCTTCTTCCACTATATAACTCTCAGTGTGTGGGTTTGTGCTACCTCCATTCCCCTCCTCACATCATGTCACTGGCCCTGTCACATGGAGCCCTGTCATCACTGTCATATCATACATATCCTGATATAGTCTGTGCTGCTGGCCCACCCCTAGGGGTGGTAGTGGTGTCTTACCACCACAGTGTTTGTTCCCAGAGTGTAAGTCATACGTGTAGCAAGTTTGGTGTAAATCGCTTCAGGCATTCCAGAGTTATGCTGTCTGCTGAAAAACTCTGTGCTGCTGCCTCACCCCTAGGGGTGCTAGGAGTGTCTTACCTCCACAGTGTTTGTTCCCAGATTGTAAATCATATGTGTAGCAAGTTTGTTGTAAATTTGGTCCAGGCATTCAGGAGATATGCTGTCTCCTAAAATACTCTGTGTTGCTGTCCCACCCCTTGGGGTGCTAGGGGTGTCTAACCCCACAGACTTTGTTCCCAGATTGTAAATCAGATGTGTACCAAGTTTGGTGTAAATTGCTCCAGGCCTTCCACAGTTTTGCTGTCTGCTGACATACTCTGTGCTGCTGTCCCACCCAGAGAGGAGCTTGGGGTGTCTTCCCCCAACAATGTTTGTTGCCAGATTGTAAGGCATATGTGTACCAATTTTTGAGTACATTGCTCCAGCAATTATGGAGTTATGCTGTCTCCTGATTTACTCGGTGCTGCTGTCTGCCCCCTAGGGGTGCTAGGGATTCCAGATTGTTTTAGTTGCCTCCGACGTGTTTTGATACGCTCATATGTACAGTTTCACGTTCTTTGCTTGTAAACTGTGGATTTGTATAGAAAAACAGAAGAACAAGTTTTCATTTAATATTCTTATTAGATGATAGATATATATATATATATATATATATATATATATATGTCATAAGAAGTGGTCCCATACCAAATAGTGAAATATAAGAAGCTTATGTGAAATCCTATATTTAAGTATACATATCGTCCAAAAATAATAGGAAATGCGCACACAATAAATATAACATAACATGGCATATCTCAATAAATTGAAAGATAGCCAGCTATGTTAAAAGGCAAATGGTTTTTGTCCTGATGCAGATCTATGTTGTCACAGACTTATTGCACGTGTGATTCCTATCTTTTTAAGAATGTAGCAAACCTCCGAAAATGGGGTAAGTACTAACATAGTAGTAGTACATATTGGGGGTAATTCCAAGTTGATCGCAGCAGGAAATTTTTTAGTAGTTGGGCAAAACCATGTGCACTGCAGGGGGGGCAGATATAACATTTGCAGAGAGAGTTAGATTTGGGTGGGTTATTTTGTTTCTGTGCAGGTGGCTGCTTTATTTTTACACTGCAATTTAGATTGCAGATTGAACTCACCACACTCAAATCTCTCTCTCTCTGCACATGTTACATCTGCCCCCCCTGCAGTGCACATGGGCCCTCATTCCGAGTTGTTCGCTCGGTATTTATCATCGCATCGCAGTGAAAATCCGCTTAGTACGCATGCGCAATGTTCGCACTGCGACTGCGCCAAGTAACTTTACTATGAAGAAAGTATTTTTACTCACGGCTTTTTCTTCGCTCCGGCGATCGTAATGTGATTGACAGGAAATGGGTGTTACTGGGCGGAAACACGGCGTTTCAGGGGCGTGTGGCTGAAAACGCTACCGTTTCCGGAAAAAACGCAGGAGTGGCCGGAGAAACGGTGGGAGTGCCTGGGCGAACGCTGGGTGTGTTTGTGACGTCAAACCAGGAACGACAAGCACTGAACTGATCGCACAGGCAGAGTAAGTCTGGAGCTACTCTGAAACTGCTAAGTAGTTAGTAATCGCAATATTGCGAATACATCGGTCGCACTTTTAAGAAGCTAAGATTCACTCCCAGTAGGCGGCGGCTTAGCGTGTGTAACTCTGCTAAATTCGCCTTGCGACCGATCAACTCGGAATGAGGGCCATGGTTTTGCCCAACTGCTAACAAAGTTCCTGCTGCGATCAACTCAGAATTACCCCCATGGTCCTGTGTATGAGAGTTTAGCATGAGTTAGCATCTGTGTACATATCTTTTGTAAGATAGATAGACAGATAGACAGACAGACAGACAGACAGACAGACAGACAGACAGACAGACAGATAGATAGATAGATAGACAGACACACACATAATGTACATACACTAACTATGGAATAATATAAACATGTTCTGATAGCTTGAAATAATATAGTAAGAATAGCAGAATTGAGGACTCATATTATCAGGATACTATGCTATTAGACACGTTCTCATCTTTATGGGGTATAACAGGTTTTCAGTTCTCCAAGCTACTGTAGTGGTTATTGTAGACTATTTGTCCTCACCAGGTGAATCCCTCTGTAAATGCAATGGGGTGGGCACAAAATGGCCGTGGGTGGAGGTCCTGTCTGCATGCACTGTTGCACTCTGCACCCATGGGTCCTTTTTAGTGAAGGCAGAGTTTGCACAAATGACAGCATTATTCCCACCTCTGAGCAGTCACCAGTCATCCCACCAATACCTATAGGTACATTTGTGCCAACTAAATGTTGTCATACAGTGGTTTGAATAATTACAATATTTTACATAATGAACTATTTTTCTTTACTTACTAGGCATGCGCCACTTTACACTACCCAGCATTACAAATGTGAATAAAAGTTTATGTACTGCACAAAGATTAGCAGGGTTAAAGCGAGTACACTGTGAAACAAAGAACAGGCAGACTGGGATAAATCAGCCATCCTGTACATTGCCCCCTAGTGGATGAAATCACTGAGGACATGCAATACTAGGCGACTTGATAATCTGCTCTAGTGATTTTCTTCGCCTTTACACATCCTTAAAGATCTTTAAATATCTGTGTGCAAAACATTTACTGCACTCTACAAGCTGCATTTGGGAGGACCATTACCCATCTGTTCTCCTTTCTACCCTTTACCGTAACAAGTGGATAGGGTGGGGTATAAATAACCTATACTATTTGGCTGTTGTCCAGAGCACTTGGTACAGTGGTTATTTAAGTGTGACATAATAAATTAATCTGCACTATAGGAAACAGTCTGTAATATCATGCATATACTGATAGTTCATAATTTCACAATGTGTATTGTAACTTTAAATTTATTAAAACATTTAATTTCCTTTTAAAAAAAAGTAGGGAAAAAATAGATCATAAAAAACAAGCCGAAGATTTTGAATTTAGTTGTTATAAAAAATTGCACTGGTTCATTTTGTCATCTAAAAACAAGCAATAAAACCCAGTACATGTAATAATGTTGATATTGTTGTCATCTCTAACACTACTTCTAGTCTAATCCTAGTTATTTTTCCATCTAGAGCTATACAGTTATTTCTGTATGTCTGTACATTCATATTCTGGGTGTGCAGCACCGTATGTAAAACATAAATGAGAAAACATCCCAGAATGAAAAGATTATGTAATTCAACCAAGTTAAAACAAAGCTAATATGAATGGTAATTTGGGAATTGAGGTTGCAAAAGATGTTTTGGGAACAGGTATTTTTTTCTTTACCATCGTAAAATGTATATTTTTCATCAATTCTGTAGTGAAAAATTGGCAAAATTAGACATTTGTTTTTTTTTATATTACTTTTTCTTGTCACTTTTTAACTATTTTTGCATGCACATGAAGTAAAATGTATGTATGTATATATATATAAAGAAATAAATTTTACATGTGACTTACACTCTGTATAGTGGGAAGAGCAGGGTCCCTTGGTGCGACAGGGAAGCAAGATATGCCTATATACTAGATCTCCAACCAACGTAAATTAACAAACAACTATCATTCTAATTTACCATCCTCATCCAGTAGCAAAGCACGGGTATTCAGCTATCTACAATGTTATTTATACTGTGTGTTTAATATTTACATTTATTTTTGTAAACAGACATTCTTAAAATCCCAGGCAACGCCGGGTACTCCAGCTAGTATAGGTATAGTTATAATACAGCACAAGAAATACAAATGTAATACATGTACAAACACTTCGAAAATAACTATTTTTTTATTTTTGTTTCCTGAAATATGGAGGTTACATTATGTCATATGACTCAGCATGAAAGTATTGAGTGATGGAATGAATGACTATGAGGCATCACTTGCACAGATAAGTACTAACTCATAGCGGGAACTTGTGTATCATTAGAAATTATCTGCGCCTGTGGACTCATAATTTACTTTGCCAATTGCTTGATGGCCTTCATTTTACAGAAGATGTTCAATATTTCCAGTATGTTATAAAAATACTGTTAAAAAATACTGTACTTACTACACAATCTATTAATCTATAAACTAATTTCATATGTAGAAGATAGACAGCCATGAATAGGAAAGCACAAACTAACACCACATCTTATAACAAACGGCACATGTTCAAGATATTATTTCCAACAACAAAAATGCAACCAGCAGCAGAAAACCCTAATAACAATAAAACACTAATAACAATTAGGCCATGTACATATGTAGTTAAGTATATAAATTTACCAGGTAAATAATAACCTCCATAAAAAAAAATTAAAAAAATAATAATAATAAAACACAACAAACTGAATGTGAAATTTAGTCAAATAATATAGCTAGAAAGTCCAGAATAAAAGTGACATACTCCCATGAGCAAATAGTGGTTTTAATACATGACATATTTGAATTTGTATTTCTTTTAGATTGTAAGCTCTCAGGGCCCTTCCTTCTGCTTTTCCTTCACTCTGGGTTTTGCCGTCCTGCTGCTGATTTGGGTCTTATGACTGCAGCAATGTCTGTGTTGTGCTATGTTGTATACTGTAAGGTTCATCCTGTTCCTATATATGTACTCTGTAAGGTGCCATGGTACCTTTCTGGCACATATTAAATAAAGGATAATAATAATAATAATAATAATAATAATAATAATAATAATAATATTTAATAAGTAACAATAATTATAATAATAATTAATAATAGTAGCAGTATGGTTTTACCAAACACAGTGTATATTATTGTAAACCTTACCATCACACAGAAACATATTGAAATAAAAGGTATGAAATAGTAATATAAAAAAAGAATAGTTCACTGAATAAGGGAAAACATGCCTATTTTAAGAGCCTAAAGACATTGCAAAGAGCTAAGGCTTCAGTTGACATATAGTACAGTAGTTCACGCTCTTCTATTTATATAAATGCAGTTATTATTAATAGCTATACGAGTATAGAAGTTATATTTCACCCAATTACATGTTTGTATGGGAACTAATTTAGCTAAAAGAGTGACCGGTTAGTAAAACCTATATATCGGTGTGTTACTGATCCAAGAGTAAAAATAATAAAACATGTAAAATGATTTACTATAGGTAATTGACACTGATACATAAACATTGGAAATGGCTGAGGAGAGGGGTTACACAAAGTTTTTCCATTGTCAGTTTCTGTTCGTGTTTCCTCGGTCTGTAGCAGGAACTAGCAACTCCTTGTATTCCCAGAGCTGCTAAAAGTATTCATGTCTTTGATCTCCCTTGGGAGTCAGAATCCAAGCAGAAACCAATGTCTTCTTCAGCTGTCTTCCACACACATTCTTCCTGCAGCTCTAGCAGGTACTAATTTGTTTGCTTAAGTGTGCAGGGTTCCCAGAGCCTAGAGGCAGCAAACACCTCACACATTGGACAGCGAGAAGTATACATAACACAGGACCACCGAAATGTAACTTCCTCCCCCTGATGGGAGTCAGGCAAAGAAGTGGTTAAATATTATGTAATAACTGCATCAGAAACACAGATGTCCCCATATTTTATAGGAGTTATTCATACTGTATATATTGGTTGCTAATTACCTAAGTGTGGTCATTTTGCATTCTCTCAGAAATTACAATAATTACTACACTGAGAGTTATTTTACAAACCCCAATGTGTGAGGCACAAATGCTTTTGTACCAGGCACACACTTCTGCACAAGTGCCTAGATTTACAGTAATGAGCATAGACTTGCAGATGGCAGCTTCTGCGGTGATGTAACAATGTATAACAGCTGATGATAGTGTGTTGCTGGGTAAGTGCAACTTAGAGCCATGTGTGCACTTAGGCCGGATTCAGAGATGCATGCACTGTCCATCTTGGACACAGTGTAGCAATTCTTTGCCACTACGCATGCGCCAAAGCTGCATTTGCAGCAATGTAATAGTAATAGCTCACGCACAAAGCATTTATTCGCAAAGTGAGTGACAAGTAGTCAGCTTTTGGAGATGACTGTTATAACTTATTACCAGTTATTTATATTCTGCAGCGCTTTACAGTCGTTGGCCATTCACATCAGTCCCTGCCCCAGTGGAGCTTACAATCTATATTCCCTACCACATGTACACGCACACACATTCATGATAGAGTCAATTATGTTTGGAGTCATTTAACCTACCAGTATATTTTTGGATTGTGGGAGGATTGTGGGGATAATATACAAATTCCACACAGTTAGGGCCATGGTAGGAATCGAACCCATGATCTCAATGCTGTGAGGCAATAATGCTAACCATTACACCGTCCGTGCTGCTGTAAGTCCGAAGGTGCAACCGATGTGTCTCTAATGTTCCGGTTCATGTACATAACTGGAGGATGTGAGACACCAACAATGGGTGTCTCAGTGCACAAGACTGAACCATCAGCTGAGCTATTTTCACATATATGGGGTAATTCAGAGTTGATCGCAGCAACAAATTTGTTAGCAGTTGGGCAAAACCATGTGCACTGCAAGGGGGGCAGATATAACATGTGCAGAGAGAGTTAGATGTGGGTGGGTTATTTTGTTTCTGTGCAGGGTAAAACTGGCTGCTTTATTTTTACTCTGCAATTTAGATTTCATTTTGAACACACCCCACCCAAATCTAACTCTCTCTGCACATGTTATATATGCCCCCCCTCCCCCCTGCAGTGCACATTGTTTTGCCCAACTGCTAACAAATTTGCTGCTGCGATCAGATCTGAATTAGGCCATAGTTGCCTGCCCTCCTGCATTCTGCAATAGACTCACTGAAATATTAGCAATCTCCCTGACTCCCTGAATAGACCAGCAATCTCCCTGATTGCACATCCATTATGTAGCTGTTATATTCTTGGGAAATTAAATAAATCAGAGATACATACATTCAAATGGATTCATCAGTGTAATTTCCATGCATTGGTTATAAGGCACAATGGGGCAGATGTATTAACCTGGAGATGGCATAAGGAAGTGATAAACCAGTGATAAGTGCAAGGTGACACACGCACCATCCAATCAGCTCCTAACTGTTAATTTACATATTGGAGCGGATTGGCTGGTGCGTGTATCACCTTGCACATATCACTGGTTTATCACTTCCTTATGCCTTCTCCAAGTTAATACATCTGCCCCATTGATCCCTATGCATCCCACATGCATTTTAAATAAGGTTTGTTGTGGCCACTTACAGTATATGGAACCTCATGTAAAACACAATACACAAATAAATCCTGAAATATATCAGTGCCTTTTCTTCAACAAGTCGATCTTACTAAATTTGGGGCTCATTTACATTTGGATGTACTGTTAGTTATTTTTCTGACACGCCTCTCAGATGTAGCAGTACTAGTCCGCACTGATAGGTGTTACTGTCACATCTCCCTGAAATGCTTTATCAAAAGTAGGCAAGTATGAATTAGGCCCATGGTCCCCTGCAAAAGAAATCGCAGCTGCACAAGAGCCTGTGTGCACCTCCAATCAGGCCCCTAGTTTTGAACTGCAGTGAAGAAAATTAGATTTCTGTTTGTGGGATCTGACTATTTCAATTCAATAAAGGGGTAGAGAGGGTATATGTATATATATGCATACAGTATATGACAACAGCCTTTACTACCATTGGAAAATGTTGGAGGTTTGTGGAGAGTGGTTCTCGCCTTACATTTTCGTCTGCTACAAAACACTTTACATTGCATTTCTGCCAGAAAACATATTTTTTGGCTGTCTTAATATTTTCTCACACTTCTCAATTTCTTAAATGACAGAAATGTTGTAAACCTAAGCAGAGAAAAACGGAAAGGTGTTAATGAAAAATCACGACCTCAGCGCCGTATTCCCACCTGGGTGGTGGATCCACGCCACCACCTGAGCATCAGCACAATGCGTGTTACTCTGGTACACCTGGTTTAATAGACTGTACATCAACTAAACAAACCCTCAATGTGGAAGCTCAGTATCTTCAGACTAGAGATGTGACAATGATATGGAGAGCGTGTAGGGCGTTGTTCCTTTGATAGCGTGTCAGTACACTGTGACAGGCTACATGCGTCCTGTCCAGACCTTGTTTGGGTGCACTGTGATCCCATATTCAGCACTTCAATGCCCAAATCCCAGAGGCACAGATTCTTTGCTGCCCCATTAACTGACCTTGTAGTTGGTGTTTTCTTTTGCCCCATTTAGTTCCACTTGCCTATTGCTTTAGTTTTGCTTAATTTGTTTGGAGCTCAATTTACAAAAGAAAAGAGTAATCCCTCAGGGACACTCACCACACATAAACCAGTGACATTCAGCGGACAGAGAGATTTTCTGCTTCACTTGCAACATCAAACATAACTAATACCCTGAACTGTTACTTAGGGAAGAAATTATACTTCTCAGCTACATAATTAGAGGTACAAATATAAAAACTGCTACTTCACACGTAAATGTCACATATGAAATATTCAACACATAATACATAAGCTTCAGATGTATTCACGACAAAACCAGTTACTTCATATATAGCAGCATACTGTACACTAATTGTTGTTTTATTTGTTTGTTTTAAATCCCTTGCTCTGTATATGTTACACAAATGTTGGAAAAATGTGTTTGCTTCAAAACATTTCTAGAAAAACATCCTATCATACTATAATACTGTAGGTAATGTCTCTGTCTCAGCTGTCTGATGTAGTATATTGATCTAAATGTACACAAAAATGATAGTGTCCATGCTGGTATTTGCATTATGCTGCCATGCAGAGTATGCAGAGAGTATGTTTTATTATTCACAATTGTGCAATTTGGGCACATTTCTAAAATACCCGCTACAGTATATCCTATGCAACTGATTTATCATTTTATGCTCCCATATTTATAATGGTATCTACTTCCTCCTCTTCACTATAAAATATGGTATTTATAAAGCTTTGTGGCTGTAACTTAAAATTGGCACCAAAAGAAAAATTGGTAGCATGCTAAAAAATATATATTTATTATATATTATACATACACATAAAAATTACAAGATCAGTGGCAAACAAGTCACACCAGTAACAACAAAAAAACAAAAAAAACACATTTCAAAAGACCAGGATATAAAACAACAGAATGTGCTAAATAAATGTATTTATAGTCACTAACCAAGAAATGTTAGCAAAAATAACACAGCATATAGCGATGTAGATATGACAGTGTTCTTCCACTTACATTTCTGAACCACATCATTACAGTTTGCCAAGTACATACTGTATCTTTCTAGCTTTATCATTTTGCTTGCAGTACTTTATAGCTAGGTGCTTTACATATCACAAACTTTGTCCTAAACATACATTTTCCACATGAAAGCCATTATAGGGAGCAACAATATGATTGCATTGTGGATGGGCACACATTAAAGCTTGATATGTGAGAAATCCATGCACTGAATTGCCAACATCCTCTTTACCTTCCTCCTTCCTGGACCAAATGTGCCCACCAGCTCAATGTGACCTAAGTGTTGTTGCACCTTGGCAGAAGCCTGCTAATGGCTTCATTACCACTTTAATTACCCCTAACAGCTCCAGTGATGTGCTGCGGCTTTTGGGAGACTTGTCACTGAGTTGTGTGAACTGGCTGAGAGAGCCAGGGGTGGAGATTCCTAAAGCAGCTGGACCCCATCTGGAACTGAGCAAGAGAGAGAGAGAGCAGCTACTGGTACTGTGGTGAAACCAAATGCTCAGGTACAATGCAGGTTCATGGCAAAAAATCAATATCATTTTTTTTAAACAAACAGATGCAGCATCTAGCTCCATTTACCATGTCTGCTCTAGAAAGAGACACAATGGCAATACACACATGTTGGTCTGTTTCTCAGCTATCAGTCTTGGTGTACGCACACAATAATGTCTTCTATAGTAATTATAAAGCATGACATTACAACTGTATGGTCATTAACAACAAAGTCTGCATCATTTCACACTATTATCGGCTATAGTCAGACATAGATTTGAAAGAAAAAAAAATATTAAATGTGCATGGTCAAATGAACCAGAAAGATTATCATATCAACCTGTAAATGTACTCCAGCAAATTGTTGCAGGGTATGTTCTAAATATGTTCTAAATAAAATAAAATAAAATCACATATAGCAAAAAAATAAAATAAAAATAGCTATATAGTATAAGTTGGAGGCAACCATATGATGTGCATCTCTGCTCATATAAAATAACCTAAAACAAATAGTAAAGTGTCAAAAAGTCAATAAACTGAAACCAGACTTTGGGGGAGGGAAGGGCTTTCTTAGACAGCCCTCAGTAGGGGAATGTTTTGGGATATGCTAATGGATATTAGTCTCAGTGGACCAACCTCCTTTAAAGGTGATATATATAAAGCTGGTGCTTCAATACAAAGGCACTTAGCCTACTCTTACTAATTATTGAGGAAATCAGCCAAACACACTCCAAAGCCATTTCCTAAGCCTTTATCACTTCAACCTGAGCCAGCATATTCTATCAGTCACTAGCACACAGAGAGTCGAGATGGTGGATAGTTGCCATTTTTCCCCATCCGAATTCTTTTATGACAGTTCTTGCATCCCTTCTCCGGAGGAGGAATTTACAGACGACTTTGAGCATGGGATGCCTGATTATGAAGCGCACAAAAAAGGCTTCCAGGAGTCGGATGAAGAGGAGCACGTGAGAGCACCTACAGGTCATCACCAGGCTGGCCACTGTCTCATGTGGGCTTGTAAAGCCTGCAAAAGAAAGTCATCTACTATGGACAGAAGAAAGGCAGCTACCATGAGAGAGAGGAGGCGACTGAAGAAAGTTAACCATGCATTTGAGACTCTCAAGAGGTGTACTACTGCAAACCCTAATCAAAGGCTGCCCAAGGTGGAGATCTTAAGAAATGCCATCAAATACATAGAGAGCCTGCAAGACCTGCTAAGAGAACAGGTAGAGAGCTATTACAGCCTTCCAGGACAGAGCTGCTCTGAACCTAACAGCCCGGTGTCCAGCTGCTCAGATCGCATGGTAAGTAATATCATATACAGTATATTTATCATAAGTGTCATCATCCTGTGACACTGACATACAGGTGCATGGTTATCACTATTTACCCTTACATATGTCATTTATATGTACAGTATGTATGCCTTAATTAAGTCTTGCTTGTAATAAGTGCGGTGTATTGATATGCTGGACACATTAGTACAACAGCAGTTTTTCTCAGTTTGTTGTGTGAACCAGCATCAGTCACTGCAGGTGAAAGTAATATAAGGTATTTATGAAGGGAGTGAGTAAATATTCCCATGTGAAATGACCCTCACAAACTGTGTATTACAGTCTGCTGCTTATATCTGCCAGGTTCTGAGAAACTCTGGGGAACAAAAATCTCCAGTTAAATTAGTGTGGCCTCCCCCGGCCCCAAATCATTCTTCATGCTTAACATGTTACACATTTTTGTGAGATTTCAATTTTGCTATGCTGCTCATTTTACAAGGAACCTCTGAATTAGCACCAGTTAATGTCATAAAAGCCTAGGAGACTTTTAGTGTCTGTGTGTGTGGGGGGAAGGGGGTGGGGGGGGGGCTAAACACACATTTAAGGTGTTACACAAAGCGCTTTTAATGTGGCACAAAGACAATTACATTGAACAGTCTTTAAACTTGTACTTGACAACCAGAGACCTCATAGGCACTTTATTTATTTTTAGACGGAATGCAGCAGCCCACAATGGTCCAGAAGAAATAGGTATGACAATGCCTATTGCACCGATTTACCAACATGTAAGTATTTCAGATACGATGTTATTTGTTGACTACAGAACATCTTTAGAATGAAATAGAATTCTAAATGCAGGGTGTGCTGGGATGTATGATTACACAACAGCAAGAGGTCCATTTGCCCACATCTGCATCCCGACATATCAGTTACAGTAGGATCACACTTTGCCATCCAACTGAAGATGAATTAATCATTTTTATTTATCTTTTGCTCCACAGCCTTTCCTACAAACAAACTCACAGCACTCTCGAGCCTTGACTGCCTGTCTAATATAGTGGATCGAATTGCTTCCTCTGAGCAATGTGTTCTCTCTCTTCAAGACTCCATCTCATCGTCTCTTTCCAACAGCACTGATTCTCTGCCAAGCACCCCTGAGACCCCCGATTCCAGACCAGTGTACCACGTGCTCTAAGTTCTACTAAAGCATTGCAGGTCATGTACCTTAAAGACATTTCCTTGATATCAGAGGATCCCTATCGCTTCCTATAAAGGAGTGATACAACTATAAATATGGTGTACAGAACATGAAGGACATTTTTTACATGCCTAAATTATATTTCTACTTGGCTACGTATCCTATTTAACTGGATTTTTATGAAGTAACATTCTTTGTGGCAATTAAATACAGCAATAAAAAATGTAATTTCTTTTTTTTTAAATTGAATTATGAACTTAAATGACATTTAGCACATTGTCTTTTAGAATTTAATGTTTGCATAAACCAGACATGTATGATAGCCACAAATGAAAATATTTGTTTTTGTAAATACTTTCATTTTAAAATAAAATCTAAATGTATTAGTTTCAAGAATGTGTATTGTAATTTGCAACCTGTGATATAAAGATTTTATTAACAAAATATGTGTCTTACTATTATAGAATAGCATTTTACACACACACACACACACACACACACACACACACACACACACACACACACACTGTAGAAAACGCATGTTCAATTGCAAATTCCATAGGTGACCTCAAGTACTGAGGGGGGAGATGTATCAAGTCTTTGAGAGACATACTGTATATTGGAGAGGACAGATTCTGTCTTTTGCAGGCTGTGCTAGATAACTGATAGATATAAACTGACTAGTTGCTATTGGCAACTTCTCCACTTTATATCTGTAGAATATTTCATATAACTCCCCACAAAACACTTAATTTTGTATTCAACCCCTACAGTTGGAACCAGATTATAGAACAAACTATCTCTTTAATTAACCCCCAAACCAGTGTACCATTTTCATTGCATCTCTGAAAGTAAAATTTTATTGGTGAGATGTATTAAGATTATGATGGAACTTTTTGGCAAATTCAATTTGCAAATAGCAACAATCACCTTTTAACTAACAGTTATGAAGTACATCATGTAAAATTAGGATGCGGACAAGATCCCGCCGGACGGAATCCCGGCGGTCGAAATACCGACACCAGAATCCCGACCGGTACAATCCCGACATATTCTCCCTCTGTGGGTGTCCACGACACCCATAGAGGGAGAATAAAATAGTGTGCCGAGCGTAGCGAGGCACCGTGACCGCAGCGTGGCGAGCGCAGCAAGCCCGCAAGGGGTTGCGTTCCGCTCGCCACCCCTGTCGGAATTCTGCCGGTCGGGATTCCGGTGTCGGTATTTCGACTGCCAGGATCCTGTCCAGCGGGATTTCGTACTGATCCCGTAAAATGATAGGTACTGTATAAGCTGATCGGTTGCTATGGGCAATTTCTCCACTCTTTAGGCTTGATACACCTCCCCTTTAGTGTTAAAGGTCAGAAAACATCCTGGTGATGCAACGTAGTATGGTGGAAGATATTTCAACAATGTGGCCATTCCTTAAGGTCTAATCATTTGCTGAATTCAATACATGATAGGGCAAATTCAATTAGCCACAAAGTTAGATCAGTACTTCGTGTTCTAATACTCCATGCCCCATTAATGTCTGTCTGTTTTTGGGCAGTTTTGTTCTATTACTGTTGTTGTAATTGTAAAGTGCAACGGAATATGCTGCGCTATATAAAAAAACTGTTAATAAATAAATAAATGTCATAACTCCTTGCTTGTTTTTGCTTAGGTCCTATGTGAGCAAAAACCAGTCAAGATTTCCTACTGTAATAGCCAGAAATGTGACAGAACAGCTGCCCCAATAGCTGAAAGCTCTCTAACGTCCTTTCTCTGAAACAATGGTTTCTGTTGGCTATTTTTTTATAAATTGTAAAAGTTCAAAGGTAGAGCTATCATTAAAGATGTGGGGTAGAGGGTGTGGTATGTCTTTAAAGGACAAGCCCATTACTTAGAAATTAACCAAATATTTAAGTCATCAGAGGTAATTTAATTTACTTATTATTATTATTTATTGTTTAATATTGCTCAATAAGCAGAGAAAGAAAAAAAAAACCTCTATTACCTTTTAATTAATTAAAAGATCCAAAAGTCAGTTAGCAGGTTGGTTTTGGCATATAAATGATTACCGCTTTAAAAATACGGGCAGACTCGCACAAAGTCCTGCACAGCCTGCAACTCGCAGGCTATTAAATTTCACCCCATGGGCGGGATGTACTAAGTGACATCGCAGCCCATCATTGCGATGCTAATCGCATATGTACTTAGCATTGCGAAGAACAGTTCTTCCGATAAGAGCTGTCCTTTGCGACCTCCAGCGGTTCCCTGACTTACGGGTTTCGGCCCCAGCGGTCATTCTGTGTATGCGCAGTGACGGGGACGGCCGTGGGGCATGCTCGGAGGGATCTAATCAGATTGCTCACACCAGCACTGCGGAGAGAAGCCCATAGGCTTCTATGTGGTATGGCCAGAAAAATCTGGCGATCCCCTCCGTGACGCTGTCCCAGCCGCCGGGGGTTAGTACATTTGAAAAATGCGGTACACGGGGGTTTACCGCATTTTCCATCTAGTACATCCCGCCCCATGTCGCTTACAATAGGCAATAATTCTCTAATAATACAGAGGTCTCTATTAAATACCTGAAACTATGTTGCTGGTCAGCAGGAGCTGATTCCAAGTTCAGAGGCAGTCCTGATTGCATCTTCAGTCGCTGCTGCTGATGGTCTAATGAATCTACCGCCATTGCTTATTGGCTAGTTAGTCTCCTGCAGGGGAGTTTGCCTGACAGGCTGGAAGGCTGGGGGCGGCTAGAAGAACTACAATAGACTGACATGAGTTACAGTAGACAGCCCGTGTGAAACAAGCTGTGCAGCAGGCAGCATTTTTATAACTTTAATTAAACTCTGCAGTCTCTGCCAGAATTAGAAGTAACACTCAGAGACATTAGTGCCTGGCCTAAGTGGCACCCCAAAAATCCTGACACCAAAGGCAGCCGTAGAAATGCAGCATCAGGGGCCCATGCTTATGAGACTTGGCCAACCATTAAAGAGACATATATAGTGGGGTGCCACACCCTACACCTAGATATGGTGCTAGGGACCCCAAATATACAGAGAGGCATTGATGCGGCTTTGGGGCTTATTCATATATTTGCGCAAATATATGTAACCGAGATCTCTGAATTCTAATATTGTGTGGGATTTAAATCTGGTTACTGTTATCATTCAGGGTGCTGGGGGAAACAAAATGCCTTTTTTTCTCAACCATTAAGAGGACATAACCTGCAGACATGGATACTACAGTAACTGGGTCCATATAAATATGTAAACTACAAAATTTGATTAGCAGGAGGGCGGATCTTTGTGTAGGGTCTGTAGAAACAAATCAAGCAGCCATGTTCATCCATGTTCCTGCTCTACCAAGTACCTGACCCCCTAATAGAGTAACAATGCATAATGTGAGTACACAGCCCAAAATCTGACATTATAGGTGGGGTTGGGGCCCACGTGCAGTGGGGCCCACCGGATATTTCCCCTGTGCCCCTATGGGCTAGTCCAACCCTGGACAGCTCTGGCCTGTATAGAAGGATGTGTAGTGCCTGACGTTTTTTATTTTGACATAGGAAAGCAGGGACTTTGGTTCTTGGTACCTAGAAACCACCCTAGATGCTGTAAACGATTGTGCACCTTCCTTCCCTATCATGTCATGAGCTCCGCCCACTGCAGGAGGCTGTCAACAGATGGCTGGGGCCAGCTCAGGACACAGCAGAACAACAAACCAACCAATCACATGCTGACTGTCTTCTATGTCACACAGCTCTGTGAGGAGGGGAGTATGTGTTCTGCAGCAGATAGATATAGTGCCTGTTTCATCGAATGGGCAATATATCTGTAGGTCATCAACAGGTGTGTATATCCGATATGTCTCTGAATGTTGCTAACAGACATGTCGCATTAGCCCTACAGCAAATCTGGTGCTGATATATCTTGCAGATATATCAGCATGTCGGGCCGTGTGTCCGGGCAACTCGCTGACCACCCATACACTGGCTGCAGGGACTGACGTCACAGCTGGGTAGACAAATTCAAATGCCTGCCCAGTTGTAATGTCTGCAAAGACTTATCAAGAGCAGGGGCATCTGAAAATGGGGGGGCAAGTGGGCAGTTTGCCCCCCCAACCCAATATGAGACAGAGGCGCAGGGGAGCGCTTACCTCCAGATCCCCGCAGACGACATCTCCTTTAAAATCAGTCTACTACCGCAGGGTGCTGTGTCCTCCTATCTTCAATTTTGTCCTAGCCGGCTGTCTCTCCTTCACAGATGCATTACTGGGAGGAGGCGTGTCTATGGTCCCGGGATGTACCGGCCTGGCCACGCCTCCTCCCAGTAATGCATCTGTGAAGGAGAGACAGCTGGCTAGGACACAATTGAAGATAGGAGGACACAGCACCCTGCGGTAGCAGACTGTTTTTAAAAGAGATGCCGCTTGCGTGGATCCGGAGGTAAGCGCTCATCTGCACAATGGTGGGCAGCTAAAAAAGGAGAGAAGGCTGGCACCATGGGGATGCCAAAATATTTGTTTTCTACCCCCCTCCTCCGCCCCCTCGCAACCTAAAAGCATTCCGGCTCCCCTGATTGACACTACGCTGTCAGTTGGTCTGCCAGTCAGCATAGTGAGTACCCATACAAAGAAACTGAAAGGTTTGTTGGATGTGTATGTCAGTATAAAGGCCCGTACACACTGGCCGATATATCGGCCGTTCTCTTGAACGGCCGATATATCGCGGGTCCGTCGGCCAGTGTGTACGGCCGATACGTCTGTGAACTCCGTCGTTCACAGACGTATCGCGTCGGCCCCGCAGCACAGCCGACGGCCAATATATCTACCGATATATTGGCGCGTTGCTGTGTGTGTACGGGGCGGTCGGCCGACCGCCGTACACATGCTGCGGCAGCCGGTGGTGATTGACAGCTGAACTGAAATGGTGAGCTGAATCGTATAGATCTACAATAGGTAGGCATAGATACATATATTGCATAAATAAAGGGAATCCCTGGAAGTCCCAAAATACTATAGATGATCAAATCATATAATCAATTATAGTTACCACTGGTGGTAGTGTAAGGTGGAGACTGTCGGAAATGTTCAGTCAGTCTCTAACGCCTTAATCCAAGTGAGTAGCCCGTAATGAAAGGTGTATAAATCTTTGGGCTAGGTGATCCGGATAATTTCACTGTGCAATATGCGCTGTGGGCTGTGCAGGTTGATGTTGTAGAGTTCGTCCGTTCTGTGTTACCTGATGGTAGAGCGGTATAAGGCTTCTGCGAGCTGGGATCTGGCTTCAGAGAATCACTGTACAAAGCCACTGTTCTGGGCCGGCACCAGATGCGTTCGACTGGAGCGGCCGCGCAGGGCGCTGGCTATTTAAGGGCGGCTGCCCATTTCTAATAAGGTGCCGGCTGTTAGCCAATCAGAGTTCACGGACTGGCAGCGGTGGTTCGTTATTGGCTGCCGGGCTGCGAGCTTTAATTGGCTCATGGACCGGCACCATATTTGAGATGACTGGCGGCCGGGAACAGGTGAGAGCCATGCCGCGGAACAGACATCATGATCGCGGTGAGTGAGCCCGGGGGTTGAGGGCAGGATGGTGTACGGCAGCTTGGGACGCTTGTCCCTGCTGCCAAAGCTGAGGTGCCGGGAGCATAGCTCCCAGACCTCAGCACACTGCGCACCCCCCCAACCCCGCCTCACTGGGATTCAGTTATCTGGCACTGGGGGCATTTGTGTATCTGGCAGCACAGCACTGTGGGGGCATTTGTGTATCTGGCAGTGCAGCACTGTGGGGGCATTTGTGTATCTGGCAGCACTGTGTATCATAATCTGCCATTTGTGTATCTGGTTCTGGTGGCACTGGGGACATTAGTGTATCTGGTGGCACTGTGGGGGCATTTGTGTATCTGGCAGCACTGTGGGGGCATTTGTGTATCTGGCAGCACTGGGGGCATTAGTGTATCCGGCAGCACTGTGGGGGCATTAGGGTATCTGGCAGCACTGTGGGGGCATTAATGTATCTGGCAGCACTGTGGGGGCATTTGTGTATCTGGTAGCACTGTGGGCATTTGTGTATCTGGCAGCACTGTGGGGGCATATAATGTGTATCTGGCAGCACTGTGGGGACATATAATGTGTATCTGGCAGCACTGTGGGGGCATATAATGTGTATCTGGCAACACTGTGGGGGGCATATAATGTGTATCTGGCAGCACTGTGGGGGCATATAATGTGTATCTGGCAGCACTGTGGGGGCATATAATGTGTATCTGGCAGCACTGTGGGGGCATTTGTGTATCTGGCAGCACTGTGGGGGCATTTGTGTATCTGGCAGCACTGTGGGGGCATTTGTGTATCTGGCAGCACTGGGGGCATTAGTGTATCCAGCAGCACTGTGGGGGCATTAGGGTATCTGGCAGCACTGTGGGGGCATTAATGTATCTGGCAGCACTGTGGGGGCATTTGTGTATCTGGTAGCACTGTGGGCATTTGTGTATCTGGCAGCACTGTGGGGGCATATAATGTGTATCCGGCAGCACTGTGGGGGCATATAATGTGTATCTGGCAGCACTGTGGGGGCATATAATGTGTATCTGGTAGCACTGTGGGGGCATATAATGTGTATCTGGCAGCTCTGTGGGGTCACATTATGTGTATCTGGCAGCACTGTGGGGGCATATAATGTGTATCTGGCAGCACTGTGGGGCATATAATGTGTATCTGGCAGCACTGTGGGGGCATATAATGTGTATCTGGCAGCACTGCTGCGGGCATTTAATGTGTATCTGGCAGCACTGCTGGGGGCATATAATGTGTATCTGGCACTGCTAGGGGCATATAATGTGTATCTGGCACTACTGGGGGCATATGTGCATTTGGCACTGTACTACTGGGGGTGTATGTGCAGCACATTACTGGAACGTTTTGTGTATCTGACACTATACTGGGGACATTATATGTAAGGAACACTACTGTGGGCATTATGTGTAAGGCTGCTAATTGTGTATAGAGGGGGTGTGAAAATAAATATATATTTAGAGTTTGATAATATAAAGTTGTGAAGCCATGCCCACTTTCCCAGGAGTGCGCGCGCCTGCGGCGCCCGCATTAGAGGGGTAGTGGGCGCTTCTAAATTTTTCGCTCAGGGTGCTAGTATGTCTGGAGCCGGCGGCACGTCAGAGTATCCTGCACGTCAGTGCAGGATACCGGCGGCAATGATGTCGGCGGCACAGTGTAAGTGAGAGATGCCGGATGTAAGCGCCGTCAGCCTGAATACAGTGGTAACAGCGGCATAGTAGTAATAGAGTAAGCCAAATAGATGCCCAGTTGGAAAGGGGCAGTGGGCTTCTCCTATGCACAGTGGTGGTCCCAGGGGTCCCTTTCTCTGTGTCCTCAACGCGTTTCTCCGCACACAGGGTGGCTTTGTCAAGAGGAAATATATGTATCTATGCCTTCTTATTGTAGATCCATACAATTCAGCTCACCATTTGAGATTTAATTGTTTTATTAAGTTTTTATTGTTGGTATTGTCTGACATTAAAAGTGTGTTTTTATTAAGGTTGCCTCTGTGGTTCTGAGTGCCTGCTAGTGTGTACCCAGCCTGAGTAATGTCAGGCTATATGTCTGTCCTGTCAGCCTGTCTGTGCGGTCAGTCTGTAGCTCAGTCTTGTCAGACTGTTTCCCAATCCCATCAGTGAGTCTGTACCGTCAGTCCTGTCAGTAAATCTGCACATGCTATGTTGTATCATGATGACGAGTAACAGGGTACCATAAATCATGGTTGGTGAATATTTTGTTAAGTTATGTCAATTATATGCAAAGTTGTATTTACTAACATTGACTATACAGTATCAAACAATACATACACACTTAGGTAACCAAGAAAATGTAAAATAGCATTTACTTGTTGCAGTCACTGGCCACATGGTAGACGCAGCTAGAACTCCCAGCTCTATGATAAATGTTGCATACTTACTGCAGTACTGAATGTACCTGGTATACACACACTGTATGTGCCGGCACATACAGCTAATTTTATTTTATAGTGTGAAAAAATAATAATATTTTTTTACCTATAAATATAGTATCATTTTAATCTAAATCTTTTTAGAAAAGACTCTGTGAATAAGCAACACTTTGGGACTCAGCTGTGCTTGTTATATACTGTATGTAAAAAAAAAAAAGAACTACATTGAAGTGTCCTTATTAAGCTTGCTGCAGCAGTTCTTTGCATTGTTCCATAATTAAAAGCAAATTGACACTCCCTTCCCCCTTGTAGAAATTCTGTGTTTTCAACTGGAAAGTGTTGATAGATAGCTACTGAATGTATAAGAAAACAGTATGTGCTGATAGATAGAGGGCTCACATCTATGATAGGCTACGTTTTTAGTTGATATTGTTTGAAACCCATCTCTGCCTATCTAACACTAACTGAAGCCTCATATGCCAGATCAGAGGCTGGCTGGCAAGGGGGGCAGGGTGCCATCTGCCACATGGGCCAGTGAAATTTAAGTCATCCCAGGCCGCCTGGCTGCTGGAGGCAAACAGAGGTCTGAACAGCAGGGGCTAGCAGAAAATGGCTACCTCCATAGCAGACTATAAGAAAATGGCCACCACTGACCAATAAAGACCCATGTGTCCTTTTCCAGGGGCTGGAGAAAGGACACTTAGGGGCTGCTCTTCCTCCTGCTGGAGTATGTACAGGGAGGGGGGCAGAGGCCAGTGTAGTTAGGAGCATTCTAGAATAGTGTTATGTGATCTCCCTTAATAAAGAATGAACTTCTGGGCCAGCTTTACCGCTAGAGAGATGGTATTCGGAGTCAGCAGCACTCTGCAAACTAAAGCAGGTAAAAACTAATACACTGGTACTGCATACCTCCCAACTTTGACATCTGCGGAGGAGGGACCCAATCGCGTGCTGAAGACGCGCCCCCGATTTTAGGGGGCATGGCCTAACGGAAAGGGGGCGTAGCCTCGCGGCAAGTGCCGCGATCGCAAGCCAGGCCCCCATTTTGGTCATTATGGGGGCATGAACAGCGCTGTGAGAGCTGCTGGTCATGCCCCCTGTCCCTCTCTGCCGTGAATAGACGCTGTGCGCATGCGCACAGCATCTATTCACCGCTGCACTCCTCAGGGCAGCGAGTGACAGGGGGGGATCTCCCAACTGCCCCCCCACCCACGGGACACTGCGGCCCGCGGGTGGGACAGCGGGACAGACCGTGAAAAAATAAGATTTTACTTACCGATAAATCTATTTCTCGTAGTCCGTAGTGGATGCTGGGGACTCCGTCAGGACCATGGGGATATAGCGGCTCCGCAGGAGACAGGGCACAATAATAAAAGCTTTAGGATCAGGTGGTGTGCACTGGCTCCTCCCCCTATGACCCTCCTCCAAGCCTCAGTTAGGATACTGTGCCCGGACGAGCGTGCATAATAAGGAAGGATATTGAATCCCGGGTAAGACTCATACCAGCCACACCAATCACACCGTACAACCTGTGATCTGAACCCAGTTAACAGTATGATAACAACGAAGGAGCCTCTGAAAAGATGGCTCACAACAAGAATAACCCGATTTTTGTAACAACAACTATGTACAAGTATTGCAGACAATCCGCACTTGGGATGGGCGCCCAGCATCCACTACGGACTACGAGAAATAGATTTATCGGTAAGTAAAATCTTATTTTCTCTGACGTCCTAGTGGATGCTGGGGACTCCGTCAGGACCATGGGGATTATACCAAAGCTCCCAAACGGGCGGGAGAGTGCGGATGACCCTGCAGCACCGAATGAGAGAACTCCATGTCCTCCTCAGCCAGGGTATCAAATTTGTAGAATTTTGCAAACGTGTTTTCCCCTGACCAAGTAACTGCTCGGCAAAGTTGTAAAGCCGAGACCCCTCGGGCAGTCGCCCAAGATGAGCCCCCTTCCTTTTGGAATGGGCTTTTACCGATTTTGGCTGTGGCAGGCCTGCCACAGAATGTGTAAACTGAATTGTATTACAAATCCAGCGAGCAATCGTCTGCTTAGAAGCAGGAGCACCCATCTTGTTGGGTGCATACAGGCTAAACAGCGAGTCAGATTTTCTGACTCCAGCCTTCCTGGAAACATATTTTTCAGGGCCCTGACAACGTCAAGTAACTTTGAGTCCTCCAAGTCCCTAGTACCCGCAGGTACCACAATAGGTTGGTTCATGTGAAAAACAGAAAACACCTTAAGGAGAAATTGAGGACGAGTCCTCAATTCTGCCCTGTCAGAATGAAAAATTAAGTAAGGGCTTTATATATGATAAAGCCGCCAATTCTGACACACGCCTGGCTGAAGCCAGGGCTAATAGCATCGTCACCTTCCATGTGAGATATTTTAAGTCCACAGTGGTGAGTGGTTCAAACCAATGTGACTTTAGGAAACTCAAAACAACATTGAGATCCCAAGGTGCCACTGGGGCACAAAAGGAGGCTGTATATGCAGTACCCCTTTTACAAACATCTGAACGTCAGGCACTAAAGCCAGTTCTTTCTGGAAGAAATTCGACAGGGCCGAAATTTGAACCTTAATGGACCCTAATTTTAGGCCCATAGACAGTCCTGTTTTCAGGAAATGTAGGAAACGACCCAGTTGGAATTCCTCTGTAGGGGCCTTCTTGGCCTCACACCACGCAACATATCTTCGCCAAATGCGGTGAAAATGTTTTGCGGTTACATCCTTCCTGTCTTCGACCAGGGTAGGGATGACTTCATCTGGAATGCCCTTTCAGGATCCGGCGTTCAACCGCCATGCCGTCAAACGCGGCCGCGGTAAGTCTTGGAACAGACAAGGCCCCTGCTGGAGCAGGTCCTTTCTTAAAGGTAGAGGCCACGGGTCTTCCGTGAACATCTCTTGAAGTTTCGGGTACCAAGTCCTTCTTGGCCAATCCGGAACCACGAGTATCATTCTTACTCATCTCCCTCTTGTGATTCTCAGTACTTTTTGTATGAGAGGCATAGGAGGGAACACATACTCTGACTGGTACATCCACAGTGTTACCAGAGCGTCCACCGCTATTGCCTGAGGGTCCCTTGACCTGGCGCAATATCTAGTTGTTCAGGCGGGACGCCATCATGTCCACCTTTGGTTTTTCACAACGGTTTACAATCATGTGGAAGACTTCCCGATGAAGTCCCCACTCTCCCGGGTGGAGGTCATGCCTGCTGAGGAAGTCTGCTTCCCAGTTTTCCACTCCCGGAATGAACACTGCTGAGAGTGTTATCACATGATTTTTCGCCCAGCGAAGAATCCTTGCAGTTTCTGCCATTTCCCTCCTGCTTCTTGTGCCGCCCTGTCTGTTTACGTGGGCGACTGCCGTGATGTTGTCCCACTGGATCAATACCGGCTGACCTTGAAGCAGAGGTCTTGCTAAGCTTAGAGCATTGTAAATTGCCCTTAGCTCCAGTATATTTATGTGGAGAGAAGTCTCCAGACTCGATCACACTCTCTGGAAATTTTTTCCTTGTGTGACTGCTCCCCAGCCACTCAGGCTGGCATCCGTGGTCACCAGGACCCAGTCCTGAATGCCGAATCTGCGGCCCTTTCATAGATGAGCACTCTGCAGCCACCGCAGAAGAAACACCCTTGTCCTTGGAGACAGGGTTATCCGCTGATGCATCTGAAGATGCGATCCGGACCATTTTTCCAGCAGATCCCACGTAAAGGTTCTTGCGTGAAATCTACCGAATGGGATCGCTTTGTAAGAAACCACCATTTTTCACAGGATCCTTGTGCAATGATGCACTGATACTTTTCCTGGTTTTAGGAGGTTCCTGACTAGCTCGGATAACTCCCTGGCTTTCTTCTCCGGGAGAAAACATCATTTTCTGGACTGTGTCCAGAATCATCCCTAGGAACAGTAGACGTGTCGTCGGAAAAAACTGCGATTTTGGAATATTTAGAATCCACTCGTGCTGTCGTAGAACTACTTAAGATAGTGCTACTCCGACCTCCAACTGTTCTCTGGACCTTGCCCTTATCAGTAAAGCGTCCATATTTCTTTTAAGAAGAATCATCATTTCGGCCATTACCTTGGTAAAGACCCGGGGTGCCGTGGACAATCCAAACGGCAGCGTCTGAACTGATAGTGACAGTTCTGTACCACGAACCTGAGGTACCCTTGGTGAGAAGGGCAAATTTGGACATGTAGGTAAGCGTCCCTGATATCCAGTGACACCATATCGTCCCCTTCTTCCTGGTTCGCTATCACTGCTCTGAGTGACTCCATCTTGATTTGAACGCTTGTATGTAAGTGTTCAAATATTTCAGATCTCACCTAGCCGTCTGGCTTCAGTACCACAATATAGTGTGGAATAATACCCCTTCCCTTGTTGTAGAAGGGGTACTTTGATTATCACCTGCTGGGAATACAGCCTGTGAATTGTTCCCAATACTGCCTCCCTGTCGGAGGGAGACGTTGGTAAAGCAGACTTCAGGAACTTGTGAGGGGGAGACGTCTCGAATTTCCAATGTACACCTGGGATACTACGTGTAGGATCCAGGAGTCCACTTGTGAGTGAGCCCACTGCGTGCTGAAACTCTTGAGATGACCCCCTACCGCACCTGAGTCCGCTTGTACGGCCCCAGCGTCATGCTGCGGACTTGGCAGAAGCTGTGGAGGGCTTCTGTTCCTGGGAATGGGCTGCCTGCTGCAGTCTTCTTCCCTTTCCTCTACCCCTGGGCAGACATGACTGGCCCTTTTGCCCGCCTGCCCTTATGGGGACGAAAGGACTGAGACTGAAAAGACTGTGTCCTTTTCTGCTGAGATGTGACTTGGGGTAACAAAAGGTGGATTTTTCAGCTGTTGCCATGGCCACCAGGTCCGATGGACCGCCCCTTTATACGGCAATACTTCCATGTGCCGTCTGGAATCTGCATCACCTGACCACTGTCGTCTGGCAGATATGGACATCACATTTACTCTTGATGCCAGAATGCAAATATCCCTCTGCGCATCTCGCATATATAGAAATGCATCCTTAAAATGCTCTATAGTCAATAAAATCTTGTCCCTGTCAAGGGTATCAATATTTTCAGTCAGGAAATCCGACCAAGCCCCCTCAGCGCTGCACATCCAGGCTGAGGCGATTGCTGGTCGTAGTATAACACCAGTATATGTGTATATACTTTTAGGATATTTTTCAGCTTCCTATCAGCTGGCTCCTTGAGGGCTGCCGTATCTGGAGACGGTAACGCCACTTGTTTTTATAAGCGTGTGAGCGCCTTATTCACCCTAAGGTGTGTTTCCCAACTCGCCCTAACTTCTGGCGGGAAAGGGTATACCGCCAATAATTTTCTATCGGAGGAAACCCACGTATCATCACACACTTCATTTAATTTATCTGATTCAGGAAAAACTACAAGTAGTTTATTCACACCCTACATAATACCCTTATTTGTGGTACTTGTAGTATCAGAAATATGTAACACCTCCTTCATTGCCCTTAACATGAAACGTGTGGCCCTAAAGGAAAATACGTTTGTTTCTTCACCGTCGACACTGGAGTCAGTGTCCGTGTCTGTGTCTGTGTTGACCGACTGAGGTAAATGGGCGTTTTTACAAGCCCCTGACGGTGTCTGAGACGCCTGGACAGGTACTAATTTGTTTGCCGGCCGTCTCATGTCGTCAACCGACCTTGCAGCGTGTTGACATTATCACGTAATTCCTAAATAAGCCATCCATTCCAGTGTCGACTCCCTAGAGAGTGACATCACCAATACAGGCAATTTGCTCCGCCTCCTCACCAACATCGTCCTCCTACATGTCGACACACACGTACCGACACACAGCACACACACAGGGAATGCTCTGACAGAGGACAGGACCCCACTAGCCCTTTGGGGAGACAGATGGAGAGTTTGCCAGCACACACCAAAAACGCTATAATTATACAGGGACAACCCCTTATACAAGTGTTTTCCCTTATAGCATTTTTATATATGTAATCATATCGCCAAATAAGTGCCCCCCCTCTCTGTTTTAACCCTGTTTCTGTAGTGCAGTGCAGGGGAGAGCCTGGGAGCCTTCCTCACAGCAGAGCTGAGCAGGAAAATGGCGCCGTGTGCTGAGGAGAATAGGCCCCGCCCCCTTTTCGGCGGGCTCTTCTCCCGGAGTTTGTGAGATCTGGCAGGGGTTAAATACATCCATATAGCCTCAAGGGCTATATGTGATGTATTTTAGCCATAAAAAGGTATTATACATTGCTGCCCAGGGCGCCCCCCCCAGCGCCCTGCACCCTCAGTGACAGTTGGTGACTGTTGGTGAAGTGTGCTGACAACAATGGCGCACAGCTGCAGTGCTGTGCGCTACCTTATGAAGACTGAAAGTCTTCTGCCGCCTGTTTCTGGACCTCTGGACCTCTTCAACTTCGGCATCTGTAAGGGGGGTCGGCGGCACGGCTCAGGGACGAACCCCAGGGTGAGACCTGTGTTCCGACTCCCTCTGGAGCTAATGGTGTCCAGTAGCCTAAGAAGCAAATCCATCCTGCACGCAGGTGAGTCTTCTTCTCTCCCCTAAGTCCCTCGTAGCAGTGAGCCTGTTGCCAGCAGGACTCACTGAAAATAAAAAACCTAACTTAAACTTTTATTCTAAGCAGCTCAGGAGAGCCACCTAGATTGCACCCTTCTCGTCGGGCACAAAAATCTAACTGAGGCTTGGAGGAGGGTCATAGGGGGAGGAGCCAGTGCACACCACCTGATCCTAAAGCTTTTATTATTGTGCCCTGTCTCCTGCGGAGCCGCTATATCCCCATGGTCCTGACGGAGTCCCCAGCATCCACTAGGACGTCAGAGAAACGGGACTGTCCCGCCAAAATCGGGACAGTTGGGAGGTATGGTACTGTACTGTATAGCTCCACCTTGCCCCCACTCCCATGTACACTGACACTGTGCTGTCCCACCCTTTAACCCCACTGTGTATACACTGTGCAGCCTCCCTTTAACCCCACCCTGTGCCCACTGACACCGTGCAGTCCTACCTGTGACACCACCGTGTGTACACTGGTACTATGCAGCCCCACCTGTGCCCACTGACACCGTGCAGTCCCATGTGTGCCACCACATACCTCCCAACATGACCCTCTACAGGAGGGACAGAATGCTCTGCTCCTAGACTTCCCTCTTAATTTATTATTGCTATCACCTGTGCTGAAACACCTTTCTTATACATTAACCTGTTCAACACAGGTGCAGACAATCATACAGTAAGAGGAAAGTCCAGGAGCAGAGCATTCTGTCCCTCCTGGAGAGGTTCATGTTGGGAGGTATGCCACCACCCTGTGTACACTGGTACTATGCAGCCCACATGTGCCCACTGACACCGTGCATGCCCCCTGTGCCCCCACCCTGTGTACATTGGTACTATGCAGCCCCACCTGTGCCCACTGACACTGTACATCTCCCCTCTGCCCCCACTCTTTATACTTTTTCACTGCGCAACCCCTCTCTGTCCCCACCCTCAGAGGCAGTAGGAATATAATAAAGTTCAGAAACGTAAAAGATATATTAATTGCAGGCTCAACGTTAGCATGTCAAGTTAGTTGCTGGCAGTCAGTAACTGAGGCACAGTACGAAGAGTACTGTTCCATGCAAAGCGGATGGGGTATGCAAGTACTTAACTAAGTTCAGTCAGTATGTGATAACGTATCCAAACAGACAGGTAAGTGAGTTGGTTGCAAGCAGCAAGCATAGGACTCTGGCTAGTCACAGTGGGAGCCGGCTAACAAATTCATGTAGTCTCCAACTTAAAAGCAGGTAGGTGTTAAACATGCAGGCACTCAGGTGATTGCAGATGAGTAGGTCAGAGGACAGATAACATACAGGCAGCAGTAAGGTTCAATGAGAATACAACTAAAGATCAGTTTTCAGTCAAAGCAGTAAGGTTATAAGCACAGCTGGCAGTTGCAGGCTATATTAGTAGCTGAGGCTCTGAATAGCTAACGTGTGTCCACAATACAGTTCAGCGTCACATGAAAGGTGCAGATAGATTGCAGGCAAGGTATAATAAAGCTGGCTGATACAAGCTGTGGAGTGTCTAAAATACACAAGGGGTCCGCTCTTTCCTGTCACCCTGTTCACTAAGGCAGTTTAGAGTTTCTTTTGCTACCTAGCGCCTGCCTTTCCTGAGGTAAATTATATCCAAAAAGGGTCGTGCTGGCCATTAAATGGACTCCCCTGTTGAAAGGTACAATATTTTATACTGTCTAGTACTCTTAATAGCTGTGTCTGCCAAGTAAAAGGAAGAGCGTCTCTCTCTCTCTCTCTCTCTCTCTCTCTCATCTGACCCCTATTCAGCTCTGCATGCAGAGCTGGGTGACTCTGGCTTTCTAACTGAGGGAATTAGCTGGAGTGTCTGTGGGTCAGAGGTAGGTACCTGCTATCAGCAGCCTCACCCACTCCCCTCTATCACCTGAGACCTTTCCCGGCAGTTTCTCTCAGTACTGGGCAGGCTGGTGTCACTGCAAACGGCTGGCGGCTCTCACAGCGTCCACCTCAGCGGCAGCTCCGCTCTCCACGGCATGTCTCCTCTCACAAACACTGGTGCGAACCCAGCCTACTCTTTTTCCCGCTCTGCCACAGCCAATCAAAACTCCATCAGCCTTCTCACTCCCTCCTCCATTATAAGTAAGTCCAAGGGTCCTAGTGCCTGTCTGCTCACTGGTCCTGTTCGCATCTCCCAGGCAACAGCAGAAGAGAGTGTTATCCCCTTCAGCATTAACAGGATGGGTAGTAATCGAAGCTCAGCAAGGGGAAAATTAGAGGACCTTACTCATGTCTTATCCAGTCCGACAGTTGCCTGCAATGCATACCCTTTGTAGTACAAATTAAGGGGGTCCAGTTCAGAGTGTCACACCTGGAACAGAGATGTTAATGGTTTATTGTGATTTATGAATTGCTTCTTCAAGCGCCTCAGTGTTGTGAATGTGTTTGTTTTGATCTGCACCTTCTTCCTTTTTTTTGACTTGATATACATTTTATGTAATTTGCACATTGAAGGAGCTGAGGGAGGTGATGTTGTACAGTACGAGTATATTGTATCTCACTCTGGTCCAGTTGATGTTGCTACCTTTTATCAGTACTTTGCTCATGCACAGTACCTGTTGAGTGGAGTTGGGGCTGGGAGACTGGCGTTCGGGATCCTGGAGGTCAGCATACCGATCCCGGGATCCCAGCACCCTTTGAGGAGGGATCCCACTCCTATTAACAGACCTCAGCCCCTCATCAGACCAAACCCCCATTAGGGCTACTTCCATACATTTTTCATCCCAATCCACCCCTCGCGCTGTTGTACATAATTTTGAACACCATCTAACACTAGGGTTCTCGCATGTGCAGTAAGGAGTTTCTGGACATTTCTCTGACGTCCTAAGTGGATGCTGGGACTCCGTAAGGACCATGGGGATTAGCGGCTCCGCAGGAGACTGGGCACAACTAAAGAAAGCTTTAGGACTACCTGGTGTGCACTGGCTCCTCCCACTAAGACCCTCCTCCAGACCTCAGTTAGATTCTTGTGCCCGGCTGAGCTGGATGCACACTAGGGGCTCTCCTGAGCTCCTAGAAAGAAAGTATATTTAGGTTTTTTATTTTACAGTGAGATCTGCTGGCAACAGACTCACTGCAGCGAGGGACTAAGGGGAGAAGAAGCGAACCTACCTAACAGGTGGTAGTTTGGGCTTCGTAGGCTACTGGACACCATTAGCTCCAGAGGGATCGACCGCAGGACCCGACCTTGGTGTTCGTTCCCGGAGCCGCGCCGCCGTCCCCCTTACAGAGCCAGAAGCATGAAGAGTCCGGAAAATCGGCGGCAGAAGACTTCGGTCTTCACCAAGGTAGCGCACAGCACTGCAGCTGTGCGCCATTGCTCCTCATGTACACCTCACACTCCGGTCACTGATGGGTGCAGGGCGCTGGGGGGGGGGGGGCGCCCTGAGGGCAATATGACACCTTGGCTGGCAAATCTACATCATATATAGTCCTAGAGGCTATATAGATGTAAAATTACCCCTGCCAGTATTCCAGAAAAAGCGGGAGAAAGTCAGTTGAAAAAGGGGCGGGGCTTCTCCCTCAGCACACTGGCACCATTTTCTCTTCACAGTGCAGCTGGAAGACAGCTCCCCAGGCTCTCCCCTGTAGTTTTCAGGCTCAAAGGGTTAAAAAGAGAGGGGGGGGGGGGGCACTAAATTTAGGCGCAATATATGTATACAAGCAGCTATTTGGGGAAAAATCACTCAGTTATAGTGTTAATCCCTGCATTATATAGCGCTCTGGTGTGTGCTGGCATACTCTCTCTCTGTCTCCCCAAAGGACTTTGTGGGGTCCTGTCCTCAGTCAGAGCATTCCCTGTGTGTGTGCGGTGTGTCGGTACGGCTGTGTCGACATGTTGGATGAGGAAGGTTACGTGGAGGCGGAGCAGAGGCCGATAAATGGGATGTCGCCCCCTGTGGGGCCGACACCAGAGTGGATGGATAGGTGGAAGGTATTAACCGACAGTGTCAACTCCTTACATAAAAGGCTGGATGACGTAACAGCTGTGGGACAGCCGGCTTCTCAGCCCGCGCCTGCCCAGGTGTCTCAAAGGCCATCAGGGGCTCAAAAAACGCCCGTTACCTCAGATGGCAGACACAGATGTCAACACGGAGTCTGACTCCAGTGGCGACGAGGTTGAGACATATACACAATCCACTAGGAACATCCGTTACATGATCTCGGCAATGAAAAATGTGTTACGCATTTTCTGACATGAACCCAAGTACCACATAAAAGGGGTTTTATTTTTGGGGAGAAAAAGCAGCCAGTGTTTTGTTCCCCCATCAGATGAATGAATGAAGTGTGTAAAGAAGCGTGGTTTCCCCCGATAAGAAACTGGTAATTTCTAAAAAGTTACTGATGGCGTACCCTTTCCCGCCAGAGGATAGGTCACGTTGGGAGATATCCCTTAGGGTGGATAAGGCGCTCACACGTTTGTCAAAAGGTGGCACTGCCGTCTTAGGATACGGCCACCTTGAAGGAACCTGCTGATAAAAAGCAGGAGGCGATCCTGAAGTCTGTATTTACACACTCAGGTTATATACTGAGACCTGCAATTGCCTCAGCATAAATAGGGCTGCTGCAGCGTGGTCTGATACCCTGTCAGATAATATTAATACGCTAAGACAGGGATAATATTTTGCTAACATTGAGCATATTTAAGACGTTGTCTTATATATAAAGGATGCACAGAGGGATATTTGCCGGCTGGCATCCAGAATTAATGCAATGTCCATTCTGCCAGGAGGGTATTAGAAACCCGGCAGTGGACAGGTGATGCTGCCTGTAAAAGGCACATGGAGATTCTGCCTTATAAGGGTGAGGAATTGTTTGGGGATGGTCTCTGGGACCTCGTATCCACAGCAACAGCTGGGTAGAATTTTTTTTACCTCAGGTTTCCTCACAGCCTAAGAAAGCACCGTATTTTCAGGTACAGTCCTTTCGGCTTCAGAAAAGCAAGCGGGTCAAAGGCGCTTCCTTTCTGCACAGAGACAAGGGAAGAAGGAAAAAAGCTGCACCAGCAGCCAGTTCCCAGGATCAAAAATCTTCCCCGCTTCCTCTGAGTCCATAGCATGACGCTGGGGCTCCACAGGTGGAGACAGGTGCAGTAGGGGCGCGTCTCGGGAACTTCAGGGACCAGTGGGCTTGCCCACAGGTGGATCTCTAGGTTCTGCAAATAGTATCACAGGGATACAGGCTGGAGTTTCGAGGCGACTCCCTCTCGCCGTTACCTCACATCAGCCTTGCCGGCTGCCCTCGGAGAAAGGTAGTACTGGCGGCAATTCACAAGCTGTACTTCCAGCAGGTGAAAGCAAGGTACCCCTCCTTCAACAAGGCCGGGGTTACTATTCCAAAATGTTGTGGTACCGAAACCAGACGGTTCGGTGAGACCCATTCTAAAATTGAAAGCCTTGAACACTTATATACGAAGGTTCAAGTTCAAAATGGAATCGCTCAGGGCGATTATTGCAAGCCTGGAGAATTTCATGGTATCACTGGACATCAAGGATGATTACCTGCATGTCCCTATTTACCCTCTTCACCAGGAGTACCTCAATATTGTGGTACAGGATTGTCATTACCAATTCCAGACGTTGCCGTTGGTCTGTCCCCGGCACCGAGGTATTTACCAAGGTAATGGCCGAAATAATTATCCCGTACTTGGACGATCTCCTTATAAAGGCGAGGTCCAGGGAGCAGTTGTTCGTCGGAGTAGCACTATCTCGGGAAGTGCTACAACAGCACGGCTGGATTCTGAATATTCCAAAGTCGCAGCTGGTTCCTACGACGCGTCTACTGTTCCTGGGTATGGTTCTGGACACAGAACAGGATAAAAAGGGTTTCTCCCGGAGGAGAAGTCCAAGGAGTTGTTGTCTCTAGACAGAGACCTTCTAATACGTATACAGGTGTCGGTGCATCAATGCACGCGAGCCCTGGAAAAGATGGTAGCTTCTTACGAAGAAATTCCATTCGCCAGGTCCCATGCAAGCATTTTCCAGTGGGATCTGTTGGACAAGTGGTCCGGGTCGCATCTTCAGATGCATCGGCGGATAACCCTGTCTCCAAGGGTCAGGGTGTCGCTGTTGTGGTGGCTGCAGAGTGCTCATCTTCTAGGGGGCCGCAGATTCGGCATACAGGACTGGGTCCTGGTGACCACGGATGCCAGCCTTCGAGGCTGGGGGGCAATCACACAGGGAAGGAACTTCCAAGGCTATGGAAAAGTCAGGAGACTTCCCTACACATAAATATTCTGGAACTGAGGGCCATTTACAATGCCCTAAGTCAGGCTAAACCCCTGCTTCAACACCGGCCGGTGCTGATCCAGTCAGACAACATCACGGCGGTCGCTCATGTAAACCGACAGGGCGGCACAAGAAGCAGGATGGCGATGGCAGAAGCCACAAGGATTCTCCGATGGGTGGAAAATCATGTGTTAGCACTGTCAGCAGTGTTCATTCCCGGAGTGGACAACTAAGAAACCTCCACCCGGGAGAGTGGGGACTTCATCCAGAAGTCTTCCAAATGATTGTACACCGTTGGGAAAGGCCACAGGTGGACATGATGGCGTCCCGCCTCAACTAAAAGTTACAAAGATATTGCGCCAGGTCAAGGACCCTCAGGCCATAGCTGTGGACGCTCTGGTAACACCATGGGTGTACCAGTCGGTGTATGTGTTCCCTTCTCTGCCTCTCTTACCCAGGGTAATGAGAATAATAAGAAGGAGAGGAGTAAGAACTATACTCATTGTTCCGGGTTGGCCAAGAAGAGCTTGGTAACCAGAACTCCAAGAAATGATCTCAGAGGACCCATGGCCTCTGCCGCTCAGACAGGACCTGCTGCAGCAGGGGGCCTGTCTGTTCCAAGACGTACCGCGGCTGCGTTGACGGCATGGCGGTTGAACGAGGGATCATGAAGGAAAAGGAAATTCCGGAGGAAGTTATCCCTACGCTATTTGAAGCTAGGAAAGAAGTGAACGCAAACCATTATCACCGCATATGGCGGAAATATGTTGCGTACTGTGAGGCCAGGAAGGCCCCAAATGAGAAATTTCAGCTAGGTCGATTTCTGCACTTCCTACAGTCAGAGGTGACTATGGGCCTAAAATTGGGTTCCATTAAGGTCCAGATTTTGGTTCTATCGATTTTCTTCCAAAATTGAACTGGCTTCACTGCCTGAAGTTCAGACTTTTGTTAAGGGAGTGCTGCATAGTCAGCCCCCGTTTGTGCCTCCAGTGGCACCGTGGGATCTCAACGTGGTGTTGGATTTCCTGAAGTCGCATTGGGTTGAGCCACTTAAATCCGTGGAGCTATAATACCTCACGTGGAAAGTGGTCATTCTGTGGGCCTTGGCGATGGCCAGGCGTGTATCAGAATTGGCGGCTTTGTCATACAAAAGCCCTTATCTGTATTTTATATGGATAAGGCGGAATTGAGGACTCGTTCCCAATTCCTTCCTAAGGTGGTATAATTTTTTAATGTGAACCAACCTATTGTGGTGCCTGCGGCTACTTGGGACTTGGAGGATTCCAAGTTACTGGATGTAGTCAGGGCCCTGAAAAGTATATGTTTCCAGGACAGCTGGAGTCAGGAAAACTGACTCGCTATTTCTCCTGTATGCACCCAACAAGCTGGGTGCTCCTGCTTCTAAGCAGACGATTGCTCGCTGGATCTGTAGCACGATTCAACTTGCACATTCTGCGGCTGGACTGCCGCACCCTAATTCTGTAAAAGCCCATTCCACGAGAAAAGTGGGCTCTTCTTGGACGGCTGCCCGAGGGGTCTCGGCTTTACAACTTTGCCGAGCTGTTACTTGGTCGGGTTAAAACATTTTTGTAAGAGTCTACAAGTTTGATACCCTGGCTGAGGAGGACCTAGAGTTTGCTCATTCGGTGCTGCAGAGTCATCCGCACTCTCCCGCCCGTTTGGGAGCTTTGGTATAATCCCCATGGTCCTTACGGAGTCCCAGCATCCACTTAGGACGTCAGAGAAAATAAGATTTTACTCACCGGTAAATCTATTTCTCGTAGTCCGTAGTGGATGCTGGGCGCCCATCCCAAGTGCGGATTGTCTGCAATACTTGTTTATAGTTATTGCCTAACTAAAGGGTTATTGTTGAGCCATCTGTTGAGAGGCTCAGTTATATTTCATACTGTTAACTGGGTATAGTATCACGAGTTATACTGTGTGATTGGTGTGGCTGGTATGAGTCTTACCCGGGATTCAAAATCCTTCCTTATTGTGTCAGCTCTTCCGGGCACAGTATCCTAACTGAGGTCTGGAGGAGGGTCTTAGTGGGAGGAGCCAGTGCACACCAGGTAGTCCTAAAGCTTTCTTTAGTCGTGCCCAGTCTCCTGCGGAGCCGCTAATCCCCATGGTCCTTACGGAGTCCCAGCATCCACTACGGACTACGAGAAATAGATTTACCGGTGAGTAAAATCTTATTTTTGCACATGCGCAGTAGCAAAACCATAGCTCACCTGTGGAAACATGGACATTGCATCTGTCTCTGAATCAGGCCCATGGTAGGTACAGTGAAAGTTGCTGTTGAAGAGCGAGTCTCAGAGCAGAACCGTGAAGATCCATCGCTCGCCAATGTACCTCTGGCTGAACTGTATCAATACATCTGAACTGTATCTAATTACAGCAGGGCTGGCCGAGACAAATTTGTTTGCTAAGCGAATATTGATTTTGGCGTCTATTAATGTGGAAATTGTGGGCGGAGCTATGAAGTGGGTGAGGCATCAATTTGTGCATAAACCTGTTAAAAAAAAATATCAACGTTTGGGCTGTGAGGGTGGGTGTATAACATGACAATTTATCAGTGACAGTCACATAATAGAACTGCTACCAGGTAGTTATGTGAGGTCACACGCAGCCACTCTGATTAAAAAAATTGCGTCCGACCACCTGATAGCGCAGCCAAGCTGCACTGGCAGGGGTCAACCTTAATTTGATGCGTCCATAATTACATTGCGGATGCATCATGAGGTGGCTCCACGCACATGCTGAGCGGCTTTGCCCTGAGCGGCTGCGTTGACGGCATGGCGGTTGAACGAGGGATCATGAAGGAAAAGGAAATTCCGGAGGAAGTTATCCCTACGCTATTTGAAGCTAGGAAAGAAGTGAACGCAAACCATTATCACCGCATATGGCGGAAATATGTTGCGTACTGTGAGGCCAGGAAGGCCCCAAATGAGAAATTTCAGCTAGGTCGATTTCTGCACTTCCTACAGTCAGAGGTGACTATGGGCCTAAAATTGGGTTCCATTAAGGTCCAGATTTTGGTTCTATCGATTTTCTTCCAAAATTGAACTGGCTTCACTGCCTGAAGTTCAGACTTTTGTTAAGGGAGTGCTGCATAGTCATCCCCCGTTTGTGCCTCCAGTGGCACCGTGGGATCTCAATGTGGTGTTGGATTTCCTGAAGTCGCATTGGGTTGAGCCACTTAAATCCGTGGAGCTATAATACCTCACGTGGAAAGTGGTCATTCTGTGGGCCTTGGCGATGGCCAGGCGTGTATCAGAATTGGCGGCTTTGTCATACAAAAGCCCTTATCTGTATTTTATATGGATAAGGCGGAATTGAGGACTCGTTCCCAATTCCTTCCTAAGGTGGTATAATTTTTTAATGTGAACCAACCTATTGTGGTGCCTGCGGCTACTTGGGACTTGGAGGATTCCAAGTTACTGGATGTAGTCAGGGCCCTGAAAAGTATATGTTTCCAGGACAGCTGGAGTCAGGAAAACTGACTCGCTATTTCTCCTGTATGCACCCAACAAGCTGGGTGCTCCTGCTTCTAAGCAGACGATTGCTCGCTGGATCTGTAGCACGATTCAACTTGCACATTCTGCGGCTGGACTGCCGCACCCTAATTCTGTAAAAGCCCATTCCACGAGAAAAGTGGGCTCTTCTTGGACGGCTGCCCGAGGGGTCTCGGCTTTACAACTTTGCCGAGCTGTTACTTGGTCGGGTTAAAACATTTTTGTAAGAGTCTACAAGTTTGATACCCTGGCTGAGGAGGACCTAGAGTTTGCTCATTCGGTGCTGCAGAGTCATCCGCACTCTCCCGCCCGTTTGGGAGCTTTGGTATAATCCCCATGGTCCTTACGGAGTCCCAGCATCCACTTAGGACGTCAGAGAAAATAAGATTTTACTCACCGGTAAATCTATTTCTCGTAGTCCGTAGTGGATGCTGGGCGCCCATCCCAAGTGCGGATTGTCTGCAATACTTGTTTATAGTTATTGCCTAACTAAAGGGTTATTGTTGAGCCATCTGTTGAGAGGCTCAGTTATATTTCATACTGTTAACTGGGTATAGTATCACGAGTTATACTGTGTGATTGGTGTGGCTGGTATGAGTCTTACCCGGGATTCAAAATCCTTCCTTATTGTGTCAGCTCTTCCGGGCACAGTATCCTAACTGAGGTCTGGAGGAGGGTCTTAGTGGGAGGAGCCAGTGCACACCAGGTAGTCCTAAAGCTTTCTTTAGTCGTGCCCAGTCTCCTGCGGAGCCGCTAATCCCCATGGTCCTTACGGAGTCCCAGCATCCACTACGGACTACGAGAAATAGATTTACCGGTGAGTAAAATCTTATTTTTGCACATGCGCAGTAGCAAAACCATAGCTCACCTGTGGAAACATGGACATTGCATCTGTCTCTGAATCAGGCCCATGGTAGGTACAGTGAAAGTTGCTGTTGAAGAGCGAGTCTCAGAGCAGAACCGTGAAGATCCATCGCTCGCCAATGTACCTCTGGCTGAACTGTATCAATACATCTGAACTGTATCTAATTACAGCAGGGCTGGCCGAGACAAATTTGTTTGCTAAGCGAATATTGATTTTGGCGTCTATTAATGTGGAAATTGTGGGCGGAGCTATGAAGTGGGTGAGGCATCAATTTGTGCATAAACCTGTTAAAAAAAAATATCAACGTTTGGGCTGTGAGGGTGGGTGTATAACATGACAATTTATCAGTGACAGTCACATAATAGAACTGCTACCAGGTAGTTATGTGAGGTCACACGCAGCCACTCTGATTAAAAAAATTGCGTCCGACCACCTGATAGCGCAGCCAAGCTGCACTGGCAGGGGTCAACCTTAATTTGATGCGTCCATAATTACATTGCGGATGCATCATGAGGTGGCTCCACGCACATGCTGAGCGGCTTTGCCCTGAGCGGCTGCGTTGACGGCATGGCGGTTGAACGAGGGATCATGAAGGAAAAGGAAATTCCGGAGGAAGTTATCCCTACGCTATTTGAAGCTAGGAAAGAAGTGAACGCAAACCATTATCACCGCATATGGCGGAAATATGTTGCGTACTGTGAGGCCAGGAAGGCCCCAAATGAGAAATTTCAGCTAGGTCGATTTCTGCACTTCCTACAGTCAGAGGTGACTATGGGCCTAAAATTGGGTTCCATTAAGGTCCAGATTTTGGTTCTATCGATTTTCTTCCAAAATTGAACTGGCTTCACTGCCTGAAGTTCAGACTTTTGTTAAGGGAGTGCTGCATAGTCATCCCCCGTTTGTGCCTCCAGTGGCACCGTGGGATCTCAACGTGGTGTTGGATTTCCTGAAGTCGCATTGGGTTGAGCCACTTAAATCCGTGGAGCTATAATACCTCACGTGGAAAGTGGTCATTCTGTGGGCCTTGGCGATGGCCAGGCGTGTATCAGAATTGGCGGCTTTGTCATACAAAAGCCCTTATCTGTATTTTATATGGATAAGGCGGAATTGAGGACTCGTTCCCAATTCCTTCCTAAGGTGGTATAATTTTTTAATGTGAACCAACCTATTGTGGTGCCTGCGGCTACTTGGGACTTGGAGGATTCCAAGTTACTGGATGTAGTCAGGGCCCTGAAAAGTATATGTTTCCAGGACAGCTGGAGTCAGGAAAACTGACTCGCTATTTCTCCTGTATGCACCCAACAAGCTGGGTGCTCCTGCTTCTAAGCAGACGATTGCTCGCTGGATCTGTAGCACGATTCAACTTGCACATTCTGCGGCTGGACTGCCGCACCCTAATTCTGTAAAAGCCCATTCCACGAGAAAAGTGGGCTCTTCTTGGACGGCTGCCCGAGGGGTCTCGGCTTTACAACTTTGCCGAGCTGTTACTTGGTCGGGTTAAAACATTTTTGTAAGAGTCTACAAGTTTGATACCCTGGCTGAGGAGGACCTAGAGTTTGCTCATTCGGTGCTGCAGAGTCATCCGCACTCTCCCGCCCGTTTGGGAGCTTTGGTATAATCCCCATGGTCCTTACGGAGTCCCAGCATCCACTTAGGACGTCAGAGAAAATAAGATTTTACTCACCGGTAAATCTATTTCTCGTAGTCCGAAGTGGATGCTGGGCGCCCATCCCAAGTGCGGATTGTCTGCAATACTTGTTTATAGTTATTGCCTAACTAAAGGGTTATTGTTGAGCCATCTGTTGAGAGGCTCAGTTATATTTCATACTGTTAACTGGGTATAGTATCACGAGTTATACTGTGTGATTGGTGTGGCTGGTATGAGTCTTACCCGGGATTCAAAATCCTTCCTTATTGTGTCAGCTCTTCCGGGCACAGTATCCTAACTGAGGTCTGGAGGAGGGTCTTAGTGGGAGGAGCCAGTGCACACCAGGTAGTCCTAAAGCTTTCTTTAGTTGTGCCCAGTCTCCTGCGGAGCCGCTAATCCCCATGGTCCTTACGGAGTCCCAGCATCCACTACGGACTACGAGAAATAGATTTACCGGTGAGTAAAATCTTATTTTTGCACATGCGCAGTAGCAAAACCATAGCTCACCTGTGGAAACATGGACATTGCATCTGTCTCTGAATCAGGCCCATGGTAGGTACAGTGAAAGTTGCTGTTGAAGAGCGAGTCTCAGAGCAGAACCGTGAAGATCCATCGCTCGCCAATGTACCTCTGGCTGAACTGTATCAATACATCTGAACTGTATCTAATTACAGCAGGGCTGGCCGAGACAAATTTGTTTGCTAAGCGAATATTGATTTTGGCGTCTATTAATGTGGAAATTGTGGGCGGAGCTATGAAGTGGGTGAGGCATCAATTTGTGCATAAACCTGTTAAAAAAAAATATCAACGTTTGGGCTGTGAGGGTGGGTGTATAACATGACAATTTATCAGTGACAGTCACATAATAGAACTGCTACCAGGTAGTTATGTGAGGTCACACGCAGCCACTCTGATTAAAAAAATTGCGTCCGACCACCTGATAGCGCAGCCAAGCTGCACTGGCAGGGGTCAACCTTAATTTGATGCGTCCATAATTACATTGCGGATGCATCATGAGGTGGCTCCACGCACATGCTGAGCGGCTTTGCCCTGTGCTGGGCGGACCCCAGCATGTGAGGATATGGACGTAAATCTTGCTACATATGCAATGATCTGCATCCATCTCTGAATAACCCCCTTGATCATGTATGTTAACTAAGCAGACACATAGCGCAAACTTTAGATCATTTACAATCATAACAGCTAAACTGCAAATTCATTAGCACGCATTATTTATTTATTTATTACCAGTTATTTATATAGAGCACACATATTTTGCAGCGCTTTACAAAAAAATATTTGCCCATTCATATAAGTCCCTGCCCCAGTGGAGCTTACAGTCTATGGTGGTCATTCCGAGTTGTTCGCTCGCTAGCTGCTTTTAGCAACATTGCACACGCTAGGCCGCCGCCCTCTGGTAGTGTATCTTAATTTAGCAGAATTGCGAACGAAGGATTAGCAGAACTGCTACTAAATAATTTCTTGCAGTTTCTGAGTAGCTCCAGACCTACTCACAGATTGCAATCAGCTCAGTCCGTTTAGTTCCTGTTTTGACGTCACAAACACGCCCTGCGTTTGGCCAGCCACTCCCTCGTTTCTCCAGCCACTCCTGCGTTTTTCCCTGGCTCACCTGCGTTTTTTAGCACACTCCCTGAAAACGTCCAGTTTCTGCCCAGAAACACCCACTTCCGGTCAATCACACTACGATCACTCGAGCGATGAAAAAACGTTGTTCGAGCTTGTGCAAATCTCCAAAGTTTTGTGTTAAATTAGTGAACGCATGCGCGCTGCGCACCATGCGCATGTGCATTTTCCACCTAATCGCTCCGTTGCGAAAAACGGCAACGAGCGAACTACTCGGAATGACCACCTATATTCCCTATCACATGTACACGCAGACATATTCACACTAGGGATAATTTTGTTGGGAGCCAATTAACCTACCAGTATATTTTTGGAGAAAACCAGAGCACCCGGAGGAAACCCAGGCAAATACAGGAAAAATATACAAACGTCACTCCTTAGGGCCATGGTGGGAATCAAACCCATGACCTCAGTGCTGTGAGGCAGTAATGCTAACCATTACACCATCCATTCTGCTATGCGGCCCTCATGGATCTAGCTACGCCCCCTGATTTTCCTTTTAAATTTCAGGCGTACTCATGATTGGAAGTGGGGGCTTTTACAAGCTGCAGTTTAGTAAATAAACCCTTGTGATACCAACTGTCAAACATAGAGGAGTGAGGGTCAGGGACTTTATTGCTGGATCCTGATATGGAAACTTGTACAGAGTGACTGGCACCCTGAACCAAATGGCTACCACAGCATTTTGCATACAATATTTTCTGGTATATCTAATTAGTTTAAGGCTTATCCTACAGCAAGGCCATGACCCAAAGCATACCTCCAGGCTATATCAGAACTATTACCTTTAAAGAAAAGAGCAAGAACAACAATGGCTAGCACTTTCTCCAGACCCATTCCCCATCAAGCTACTTCGTTATTAACTAGACAGAAGAGTAAAAGCAAGAAAACCTGTAAGTTCAACACATATGTGAGAACTTCTGCAACAATGTTCGGAAGAATTTGAAAAAGAATATTTGAATACCATTGTGTTCAATTGTAGAAAAAATGGCACAAGTGTGTTCGATGGTTACAGATATCTGCAGAAGGAAGAGGCGCAGAGAGGGGGCAGGAGTGGGTACTTTTGAAGGCTTGGGCCCAAGTCAGTTGCAAAGGTGAACACTCTCCCCCTTTGCAGCGCTGCTGAGGGGAAAAACAACAGACAATATATACGTATAGTAGAGAAATAGTAATAGAGCCATCAGATGAGGGAGGGTTTTTAGCATGCATGGTCCCCGATCCCGAACCTGTACTCAGGAGCACTCTCCTTTGAAAGGGGGTAGTCACCTTATTCAAACAATGGTATCCGGTCTTTAGGTCGACAAACTTATTTAATGAGGTAGGTTGTCTATTTTTCAAAATGGTATGCTTTTTCAGGCTACTATTCCTTTACATTTTCTGCGTTTCATTCAAGACTGAAAAAAAAAAAAAGCAAACTAATATGACATGAGCTATGCTTTCCACTTCATTCCTGCACCACAATATGGTAGTGTAGAGCATAGAAATGCCTTATTCACAGTTTCCCAAACTACGCCATTAGAGTCCTTGTTTAAGGTTATCCATGCTTGCGTGCAGGTGACTTAGGGTCCGATTCTTCTTTGGAAGCAAAGCAAAAAAAAGTAAGTAGCTTTGGAGTAAATGTATTATAGCGGCACGTATACTTCGCCTCATTATCGATGTGAAGTAGGGAGCCACTCCGACAAGATATACTAACATCTTGTCTGCAAAAGCGGAGTTGTGTAAACTCCCCCCTCCGGTGATCCCAGTAGAGCACACAGCTCATAAGCTTGAACTCGTTCACTGATGAAATATCAGAAAAGATCTTTCAATATATACAGATGTGTCCTCATACATCTATTCTCAATACGCCACGCACGGCGAGATGCCTGGCGTGAGTGAGCAGGCAGTTCCGGGGTAGCTCTATTAATGTCCGGTGTCGTTGTTTTCCGAAAAATGCGTCTTCTTTGCATAGCTATGCCAATAAGACACACAAGCAGACTCTACTGATTAAAATACGTGGCATGCCTATATTCTGTGTGCGACTGAGGCTGTATCTGGAAAACAGTGTTTTCCTGGAAAATAAAATGCACAAAAAGATCCCCAACATTAGTTAATGTGCTCGCAACTAGGCGCAACTCCCCTGCGTGCGCTTATGAGAAGGGCTGTTTTACATGACTGCAGCAACGATGAGAGAGGACACATCTGTAGCATTCTTTGACTGAAACTTTATAAGCAGAATACAGGTCTATATTAATATTAATAACTAATAATTTATTGAGCTATATGATGAATACACAATCACAAATTTTTAAAAAAATATGTATAAACACAAAGAAGGTCCATGTATAGTCACATAGACAGAGTTTATCCATCTTGAATTATGACCTTGATAGGAATTTAGTCACACGCAGTAATGTATACTTGTTCTGGGCTTCAAATTAACTTAGGTGTCATAACAAACTGCATTTGTTAATCTGTGTGTTTCAAACATACCCTATTGCATCAGTTTCTATTTTTATCCAGTTTTCAAGCAGGATTTATGGTCACAGACTTCCATGTCAAGTTACAGTGTAGTCTAGCTATGGAATTCAGCAGTATGGACACTGACATACTGTAAATCCATCACATTATAGCAAATCAGTTTTGCCTAGACTCAGTGCTGTATCTAGTGGCAGGTGAGCTGTGTGATCGCATGGAGCACCCGCCGTGACACCTGCTGGCTGCACTAGCTGCTCCTCCTCCTTCCACCCTTAGTACTCTGCTCCGGGGGCGGAGTTTTGAGAAATGAGAAGTCACGATGCAACTGTATCATTTTGTAAAACTCCGCCCCCAAGCGGAGTACTATGGGCAGGAGGAGGGTGAGCACAAGCTTGTAAAAGCAGTGCAGTGCTGCAACAAGCATGACAAACCCAGAGCATAAAAACTCCTGGCAACGAGTATTACACACTCCTGGCAATGAGCATGACACCCAGAGAATGAAACCCCTAGCAATTAACATGACAACCAGCATATGAAACCCCTGGCAACGAGCATTGCACAGCCCTTGCAACGAGTATGGAACCACAGCATGAAACCCCTGGCAACGAGCATGGAACCCACAGCATGAAACCCCTGGCAACGAGCAGGTTATTTAAAAGTAATTTAAAGCCTTACTCTAGGGCATAATGTATCACAGACATTGTCGTGTGTGGCATAATATGGTGCAAGGGACATTACTCTGTGGGACTTAATATGGTGGAATTTCTTTTTTCCTGTGGTGGCCGAGGTCTGTTGGTGCAGGGTCAAAAACTGTGGTGTAAGGTAACCTTTTCCCATGTGGCCATGCCCATGTCAGCCAGGCCACGCCCATTAGGCAAGGCCACAATCCCCTCACCGGGGCGTGCTCACCCAAAATAAAAACAATCCGCCTATTGGGGTGCATTTTTTTCTCTTACGTCCAAGAGGATACTGGGGTTCCATTTAGTACCATGGGGGGTATAGACGGGTCCACTAGGAGCCATGGACACTTTAAGAATTTGATAGTGTGAGCTGGCTCCTCCCTCTATGCCCCTCCTACCAGACTCAGTTTGAAAATGTGCCCGGAGGAGCCGGTCACGCTTATGGAAGCTCCTGAAGAGTTTTCTGCATTTATTTTATATGTTTGTTATTTTCAGGCAGGGCTGGTTGGCACCAGCCTGCCTGTTTCGTGGGACTTGGGGGGAAAATGGCCCAACCTCTTGAAGGCCCCACCATGGCGAGCGTACATTCCCGCAGCACGCCGCCACCACTAACAGAGCCAGAAGAATGAAGAGTGGTGAGTACTAAGCCGGCGTCCCGGCTAGCGGGTTGCTGCCCATTATGGCGGCATGAGGGTACGGACATGTACGGCTTCTAAGCGGGTCGGATTGCGTCTCCAGACTCAGTACACAACTGCCTCTCAGTACACTGTACACAGTACCCACACTGGCAAAAACAGCCTTAAAATGGTTTGCTCTCCATTTTAAGCAACAGATTACCTCAGCCAGTTTAAAAAAAGTGGGAAGACTGCGTGCCATTGAAGGGGTTGGGCTTCACTATGAGAGGATCCAGCAGCTCACCAGCGCCATTTTCCCTCTGCAGTGGACACAGACGCTGACTGACAGGGACGCGCAGCTCCTCCGGAGTGACTCCAGATTACCTCAGCAGTACCAGGGGGTCATAGCAGGGGGGGAGCGATTATTAGCGTACTAAGGGAGTCAGTCCGAGTTGATCGCTAGCTGCCGTTGTTCGCAGCGCAGTGATCAGGCAAAAAAATCTGCATTTCTGCGCATGCGTATGCACCGCAATGCACATGCGCGACGTACGGTTACAAAGGCTTTTGTGGTTTGGCACAGGTTCTAGTGAAGTTTTCAGTCGCACTGATGGCCGCAAGAAGATTGACAGGAAGGGGGCGTTTCTGGGTGTCAACTGACTGTTTTCAGAGAGTGTTTGCAAAAACACCGGCGTGTTTGAAAAAACGCAGGCGTGGCTGGGCGTTCGCTGGGCGGTTGTATGACTTCAAATCCGGACACAAATAGGCTGAAGTGATCGTAAGCGCTGAGTAGATTCAGAGCTACTCAGAAACTGCACAAACTGTTTTTGCAGAGCTCGGCTGCACATGCGTTCGCACTTCTGTTAAGCTAAAATACACTCCCCAGTGGGCCGCGGTACAGCGTTTGCACAGCTGCTAAAACTAGCCAGAGAGCGATCAACTCGGAATGAGGGCCTAAGTCCCCTATCAGGGTACTTAGTCTGCGATCCGGCTAAGCTTGGCATTAGCGATAAGGGCGCGGTTGGGGATGGCTCCAAATAACTCTGTGTCTCCCTGAAAGGCTCTTTGTGGGTTAATTGTGCTTAACCTTTTCCTGTGTGTGTGTATGTGCTGTCACATTTACATTATGTCAACCAAAGAGTGTGTTTCTTGTACAGCGGAGCGTTCCTCTTCACCAGGGGTCTCACAACTGGGTGCTCAGGGCAGTGCACCTTCCCAGAATATCGGGGCTGAACCGGAGTGGGTTAGTTCCTTTAAGGGAATGATCTCAAATATTTCTACAAAACTATCCCGCAATGAGAAAGAATACGCAATACTTAAGACAGAATGTGGATGAGTTTATGAATAGAGACTCAGTCCCCAAACCAGCGTCTCAATCCCCTCTCATTTATCCACAAAAACGATCTCTGGCCCATATCCTGCAGTCTGACTGACGCTGATGGGTCAGACATGGAGGAGGGTGAGGTGGATTTGGAGGGGAGGGATGCTACTCTGTCACAGGGAATAGAGGCTCTTATAGAGGCTATCAGAGATGTTCTACAAATTCCTAATAAGGTGTCAGAGGAGTGTGAGGAATCTTATTTTAATGTAAAAAAAGAAGTCCTCAGTCACCATTCCTGCGTCAAAGGAATTGAATAATCTGTTTGAAGAACCGTGGGTTAATACTGATAAGAAATTTCAAATCCCTAAAAGGTTGTTCTCATCTTTTCCTTTTCCTCTGGAGGATAGGAAAAAATGGGAAAATCCACACATGAGTCTCTAGGCTGTCAAGAAAAATTGTATCACCTGTCCCTGGTGCAGCCTCCCTAAAAGATACGGCTGATCGTAAAATTGAGGCTACACTCAAATCATTGTACACAGCTGCTGGGGTGGCCCAGAGACCCACTATTGCATGTGCGTGGATCACAAAAGCCATTGCTAAATGGTCAGGTAACCTAATTGATGGGTTAGATTCCTTGTCTAGGGTGGATGTTGTTTTACTCCTGCAGCATATACAGGACTCTGCGAACTTTATGGTGGAAGCCATAAAAGAGATTGGTTTGCTTAATGCACGCACCACCACTATGACAGTGTCAGCACGCAGGGGCTTGTGGCTACGCCAGTGGACTGCTAATGCGGACTCCAGGGAAGGCATGGAAGGCCTACCATTCACAGGAGAGGCCTTGTTTGCAGACGAATTAGACAAATGGATCTCCAAAGCTATTGCGGTTAAGTCTATGTATCTTCCTGTCACAGCTCCCCCAGCCAGGAAAGCTTATTCAGCTTCAAATTTACAGTCCTTTCGGACAGCCAGGTTTAAGAGAAAATCCAGAGGTGCTTCTACGGCCTCCAGAGGCACAAGATGTAGACCACGCAAACCAGCAACTGCAGGTGCTCAGGAACAGAGCTCAGGCTCTGCTTCCTCAAAGCCTTCAGTATGACAGTGGACCGCAAGGCCTGGAGGACTGTTAGGTGGGAGCTCGACTAAAATTCTTCAGTCACATCTGGTCAAGTTCGTGCCAGGATCCCTGAGTAATAGATCTTATTTCCCAGGGCTACAGACTGGAGTTCCAAGAGCTCCCACCTCACAGATTCTCCAAATCAGGCTTACCAGCTTCACAAGAGGCAAGTATAACTTTGCAGCAGGCCATCCAAAAACTAATACAGACTCAAGTCATTGTTCCAGTTCCATCTCATCTACACAACAAGGGGTACTATTCCAACTTCCGGACGGTTCGCTATGACCAATTCTGAACCTCAAGTCTTTGAAGCCGTTCTTAAGAGTGTTCAAGTTCAAGATGGAATCTCTGAGAGCGGCATTCTCAGGTCTGGAGGAAGGGGAATTCCTAGGGTCTCTGGATATCACGGATGCGTACCTTCACATTCTGAACTGGATGCCTCATCAGGCTTATCTACAGTTTGCACTGCAGGACTGTCACTACCAGTTCCAGGCCCTGCCATTTGGTCTCTCCACTGCACCGAGGGTGTTCATCAAGGTGATGGCAGAGATTATGTTTATACTCAGCAAGCAGGGAGTGAACATAATTCCATACCTGGACGATCTTCTGATAAAGGCGCCATCCAGGGAGAGGTTGCTGGATAGCATTGGCCTCTCAACCAAACTTCTCCAGGATCACAGGTGGATTCTGAACCTTCCGAAATCTCACCTAGAGCCAACACGGAGGCTCCCATTCCTGGGAATGATACTGGACACTTAGTTGGAGAAAGCGTTCCTTCCGTTGGAAAATGCATTGGTAACCCAGTCGATGGTTCGGGATATCCTGAAGTCAACCCGGATATCGGTGCATCTATGCATTCACCTTCTAGGGAAAATGGTGGCCTCTTATGAGGCACTTCAATACGGAAGGTTTCACGCAACACCCTTCCAGCTCGATCTGTTGGACAAATGGTCCGGATCGCATCTTCACATCCACCAGAGGATTCGTATGTAGCCAAAAGCTAGGAAATCCCTTCTGTGGTGGCTACAGACCTCTCACCTCATCGAGTGTCGGAGATTCGGAATTCAGGACTGGATCCTGTTAATCACGGATGCAAGCCTCCGAGGTTGGGAAGCAGTCACCCAGGGGGTGCAGTTTCAAGGAAGATGTGCAAGTCAGGAAGTCATCCTTCCAATTAACATTCTAGAACTCAGGGCCATATACAATACCCTTCTGCAGGCCTCTTATCTTCTTCAGAATCGGGCCATTCAAGTCCAGTCTGACAACATGACGGCAGTGACGTACATAAACCAACAGGGTGGAACGAAAAGCAGAGCAGCAATGTCAGAGGTGTCAAGAATTCTCCTCTGGGAAAAACAAAAACAAAAAACGCTGTGGCGTTATCAGCCGTCTTCATTACAGGAATAGACAACTGGGAAGCAGACTTCCTCAGCAGACACGACCTGCACCCGAGGGAGTGGGGCCTTCACCCAAAAGTGTTCAGGTGCTTGACATGTTGGTGGGGATATCCACAAATTGACATGATGGCCTCTCATCTCAACAAGAAGCTCAGGTGGTATTGTTCCAGGTTGAGAGACCCACAGGCAGTGGCGGTAGATGCTCTGACGACTCCATGGGTCTATCAGATGGTGCACGTGTTTCCTCCACTTCCTCTGATCCCAAGAATGCTAAAAAGAATAAAAAGAGAAAAGGTTTAAGCAATATTCATTGCTCCGGACTTGTCAAGAAGGACCTGGTACGCAGACCTTCTGTAGATGATCCTTGAAGATCTGTGTCCTCTACCTCTTCGCGAGGGTCTTCTTCAACAGGGCCCGTTCGTCTATCAGGACTTACCACGGCTACGTTTGATGGCATGGAAGTTGAACGCCTGATTCTAGCCAGAAGAAGGATCCCTAATAAAGTTATCCTGACTATGATCCAAGCCAGGAAGGGGGTATCGTCTAAACATTACCACCGTATTTGGAAGAAATACATCTCTTGGTGTGAGAGCAGAACTTATTCTGTGGTGGAATTTCACCTGGGATGCAGTGGCGGATATAGACTTTAGTTTTAGGGGGGGCAGATTAAAAATGTATACTGACTCCTCCCCTCTCTACTCTTACTCCTCCCACTTAGGTATGCCCCTCCCACTTAAAAAATGCTGAGGTCCGCAGCCTGGAGCAGCTCCTGGTCCTTCCCCATCTTGTGATGGATGAGGCTGCAGCGGGGAAAGGGTGCTCCTTATAGCCGGAATATCCTTACTGGAAGAGGTGATGATGAGGAGCTAGAATGAGGAGGGGGGCAGACACGGATCAGTCATCAGTCACCCAGCAACAAAGGGGGAGATGGGGGGAGAGTGCCCAGATACCTCCAGCCAGGAGGAGCCAGCCACAGACTAATAAATGGGATGCAGCACTCACCATCCTGCTGGAGGGGCTGTGCTGGGGGACTTCTGTTAGTCTATCAGGACTTACCACAGCTACGTTTGATGGCATGGAAGTTGAACGGCTGATTCTAGCCAGAAGAGGGATCATTAATAAAGTTATCCCGACTATGATCCAAGGCAGGAAGGGGGTAACGTCTAAACATTACCACCGTATTTGGAAGAAATACGTCTCTTGGTGTGAGAGCAGAACTTATTCTGTGGTGGAATTTCACCTGAGACGCAGTGGCGGATCTAGACTTTAGTTTTAGAGGGGGCTCTTCTTCGGCCACACCTGCCACTTGGCCGCAGCCAGCATGAAGGCCCACAGCATCTGGTGATGTTCATGATGCGGGTTCCCCACCGGGATGTCCAGGGTGAGGGGTTGACGCTGGGTCCTGGTCCTGCTGCGGACCTGCGGTAGCCGGCTAGCCACAGCCAGGCTTCACCACAGTGCTGGCTGCGGCTGCCACAGCTGATCGTCGGGCCGGGCAGAAGTACTGTACAGCCGGATGTGCTGCCTGGCAGCAGCTGCACAGATGATCGCCGCTGGTGCCGGTAGGGGGGCTTTCGCCCTAATCGTCCCCCGCTAAAGCCACCACTACTGGGATGTTTCCTGCTTTTTCTGCAGGCAGGTGTGGATGTGGGCCTATGCCTGGGCTCCATTAAAGTCCAGATTTCGGCCTTGTCCATTTTCTTTCAGAAACAATTGGCTTCTCTCCCTGAGGTCCAGATGTTTTTGAAAGGTGTTCTGCGCATCCAACCTTCCTTTGTGCCTCCCACGGCACCTTGGGATCTCAATTTGGTGCTACAGTTCCTCCAACTGGACTGGTTTGAACCATTACAGGAGGTGGACGTAAAATATATTACGTGGAAGACCGTTACACTGTTGGCCTTGGCTTCAGCAAGACATGTGTCGGAGCTGGAGGGTTTGTCTCACAAGAGCCTCTATTTAATTTTCCATGAGGACAGAGCTGAACTCAGAACTCATCAGCAATTTCTTCCGAAAGTGGTGTCTGCATTTCACATCAACCAAACTTATAGTGGTTTCGGTTTACACCGACACTTCCACTACTTCAAAGTCTTTGGATGTTGTGAGGGCTTTGAAGGTATACGTAAAGAGGACAGCTCGTCACAGGAAATCCGCCTCACTGTTCGTCCTATATGATCCCAATAAAATTGTGTGTCCTGCTTCAAAGCAGACAATTGCACGCTAGATCAAGCTCACTATCCAGCATGCTTATTCCATGGCAGGCTTGCCGGTTCCAAAATCTATACAGGCCCACTCTACTAGGTCAGTGGGTTCTTCCTGGGCAGCTGCCCAGGGTGTCTCGACTTTAGAGCTCTGCCGAGCAGCTACTTGGTCAGGTTCGAACATGTTTGCTAAGTTCTACAAGTTTGATACTTTGGCCTCTGAGGACCTTCAGTTTGGTCAATCAGTTCTGCAGGAGCCTCAGCAATCTCCCACCCACTTTGGGAGCTTTGTTACATCTCCATGGTACTAAATGGAACCCCAGTAACCTCTAGGTTGTAAGGGAAAATAGAATTTTAATTACCTACCGGTAAATGCTTTTCTCGTAGTCCGTAGAGGATACTGGGCGCCCTCCCAGTGCTTTGTTCTTCCTGCACTGTTACTTGGTTAAGTATTGTTGGTTCAGCTGCTGCTGTTCCTGTTTAAAGTTGGGTTAGCTTAGCTTTCCTCTGCTTTGTGTGTTCTCGTTCGGAATCTCACCACTATCTTTATCTATCCTTCTCTCAAAGTATGTCCATCTCCTCGGGCACAGTTTCCTAGACTGAGTCTGTTAGGAGGGGCATAGAGGGAGGAGCCAGCCAACTCTATCAAATGCTTAAAGTGCCCATGGCTCCTAGTGGACCCATCTATACCCCCCATGGTACTAAATGGAACCTCAGTATCCTCTACGGACTACAAGAAAAGGATTTACCGGTAGGTAATTAAAATCCTATATTTACTGTCCGCACTGGCAGCAAAATTGTCTAGAGACTCCAACATGTATCTATCAATTACTTTAAAAACAACACTAATATGAATATAGCAGTGACTTGAAGGTATATTTACTGACAGATGTAAAAGAAAACTGAACTACGCTTCATCTGAATCTGAGAGAATCAAAGGCACTAACTTCCTGGACTTTCTCAATACTGATTTAATCCACAGCCTCAAGGTCCCAATGCCCACTGTGACAGTTAATACTGAGGGAGCCCATCGTTTGGGGCCAGAGAGGGAAGATTCTACCAGGTGTCCGCGTCCAGTCATAGCCAAATTCCTGGACTTCAAAGATAAAGGAAACATACTACGGGCCTTTCGCAAAACACAATCTCTATAGATTCATGATTTCAGGGTTCTCATCTTCCAAGACTTCTCAGCTCAAGTGAAGTAGAAGAGAAGAGAGTTCTTAATTACATATGAATCTCTTTTTAACCATAACATCAGATTTGCCCTTCTGTATCCAGCTACGCAGAGGGTCCTCAACAATGGCAATCCCATCTTCTTCGACCATCTGGCTCATGCCAGATCTTACTTCAGTTTGGATGATCTACTGCCCTCCTCTACTCTTCAATCACCCTTCCGCCCAGATTGACTTGGGTATCCTTGTTATTTAATTAATCATTTAAATATTTGTGCCATCTCCTTATGAGAGTTGTTACTCCTTTGGTGTAATGGAAAGGTGCTGAAATTTGTAGGAGAGGTCATGTATTAACTTGGCTGATTCTTCTATGATGTTCTACATCTTTTCAATTGTATGCTTTTTATTTGACTGTTTTGCTTGTTTTCCTCTTCTCTTTCCTTTTCCAGGTCCTCCTTGGGGGCAACACAATGCCCTCAACGTACTGTTGCTAGATGGTTTGGAACTTTTCTCTTTCGCCTTCAACCTTGATGGCTTGACTGAGCTCATGGGGACAGGGTTGCCTCTCCATCTTACACAAAATTTCTGGTCTCTAGTACAGGTATAGGATGACTCAGACCTCTAACACTACACTGCTTACATCTACGACGGTGTCTAAACCTAGGTACACAATATACAATTATCTGGCAGATAATCTGTCAGATCTAGCTGGTTGGAATGGAAATCTGGTAATGGGTGAGAGCAAATTACAATCTATCATTTGTTCCCAAACACTGCAAAACTGTCAAAAACAGTTGTTCATCCAAGTTAGTTAAATTTGTGTTTAACCAATTTGTATGAACAACAGGTTAGTTAGTTAGTTAGTTAGTTAGTTAGTTTTCCAGTGTTTGTGAGCAAATGATAGATTGTAATTTGCTCTCATTCATTACCAGATTTTCATTCCAACCAGCTATATCTGGAAGATTATCTGCCAGATAATTGTATAGTGTGTACCTAACTTAATACCAATTATTTTATTTCCTAGAAATTCAATGTGGCTGGCCTTAATCCCCCTATTAAGCACAGGAGAATACTCACACACCTTAAATCCTATCACAGTGATATAATATTCTTTCAGGAAACGCATTACCTACAGTATACTCCCGGGATTGTATATTACAGAGGTCTTGGCTTCGGGAGTGTATTTCAGCCCCATTTACCAAGAAAAAATGTGGAGATGTAATACTCTTAAGTGCCCCTTAAGTGCAATATGAGATTAAGGATTCTCTGATAGATCCAGAGGACATGTTCTCAGCTGGGAAATTTGATTTGCGCTGCTGAATGTTTACTGCCTAATGTCAGCAAGTGGGGATGCAAAGCCAGCTAAGAGCTCTGACCTAGGAAGGAGTTGAGGCATTAGTGAGGAGAGGGAGTTCCTGACCGCACGAAGTGCTTATGGAAAAGGTGTGTGTTATGCAGGGGGGGAGGAGCATAATGACCCTGATCATTCCACCCTGGATCCGCCACTGGTTCTTTGTACTCTGTGTTAAGACACTACTTTCTGCACATCTGCCTCTACAAGCTCAGAATCTCGCAAATCTGCATAGCCACATATGTGTGTATCCGTAGAGATGTGCGGTGGGCACTTTTCGTGTTTTGTGTTTTGGTTCTGGTTCTGGTTCCATCCTCATGTTTTGGATCTTGATTGGTTTTGCCAAAACCACCCTTTCGTGTTTTGGTTTTGGATCCGGATGATTTTTGAAAAAAACATAAAAACAGCTAAAATCACAGAATTTGGGGGTAATTTTGATCCTACGGTATTATTAACCTCAATAACATACAATTCCACTCTCTATTCTGAACACCTCACACCTCACAATATTGTTTTTAGGCCAAAAGATTGCACCAAGGTGGCTGTATGACTAAGCTAAGCGACACAAGGGGCGTAGCTACACTTTTTAAGGCCCCATAGCACAATTTCCATGGACCTCCCAGCGAATACCCACCCAGAGCCGGCCATAGGCATAGGCAAACTAGGCAATTGCCTAGGGCATTTGATATGCCTAGGGGCATCATAAGCTTCTGCTGATTAAAATGATATGCGGCATGCCTATATTTTGTATGTAGCATTTCATATGCAGATACAGCCACAGTCTCACACAGTATATAGGCATGCTGCATATCAGTTTAATCAGCAGAAGCTGCTTGTGTATCCTAGCCACATAGCAATGCAAATAAGATGCATTTTCATAAAAAAAGGTGCCCGACGTTAGCATTGATGCAAGATTTGTGAGGACACATCTGTATCCAAGCAGAGGCAGAGGTCACAGTGTTAGTGGAAGTGTGAGTGCAGTGTGCATGTGAGTAGGTTGGTTGTGCAGTAGTGTTCGGAATATGTGTAAGGAGCATTATGTGTGTCATGTAAAAATGCATTAATAATGTGCAACATATGTGTAAAGGGCCACTATGTGTGTCATTATGTGTATAAGGGCAATTTTACTGTGCGGCATATGTGTAACAGGGTACTACTGTATGTGTGTCATTATGTGTATAGGGGCAGTAATAATGTGCAGCAAATGTGTAGGGGGCACTATGTGTGTCATTATGTGTATAAGGGCATTAGTAATGTGCGGCATATGTGTAAAGGACATTATGTGTAAAAGGGCATTAATAAAGGTTGTCATAATGTGTAAGGTGCATTAAGTTTATAAGGACATTAATGTGTCTCATATGTGTAAGGGGCATTACTGTGTGGAATTGTGTATAAATGCATTACTAATGTGTGGCATTATGTGTATAAGGTGCTCTACTATGTGGCGTTGCATATAAAAAAGTAACGTTTATAAGGTAAAGTGATACTACTGTGGGATGTAATATGAATTATGGACACTATCGCAAGATAAAATGTGAATAAAGTTACAGTACTGTGTGGCGTAATTGCAATTGTGGTTACTATTGTGTGGCCATGCCCCTTCCCAGCAAGAAGATGCCCCTTTTTGGGCTGTGCGTCAAATGTGCGAACTGTTCCTATTTAAAATATAGAGGGTACAAGGACTGCTATGGGTGAGGGGTGATGGTGCTGGGAAAGAGGTGCAAGGTCAGAGGCAGAACCAGCGGTGGTGCTAGGGGGCACCAAGCAAAATCTTGCCTAGGGCATCATATTGGTTAGGGCCGGCTCTGCACCCACCCCCCCTCCCGCACCCCGCGGCAGACTACTTAGGGCTCAGTAACGCAACTCCCTCCCTCAACCCCTTTCCCCCGATGGACAGAGGTGGTCATTCCAATTTGTTCGCTAGCAGATTTAGTTCGCAGCGCAGCGATCTGGCAAAAAAACTGCACTTCTGCGCATGCATATGCGGCGCAATGCGCACGCGCGTCGTACTATTACAGCGAACGATGTAGTTTCACACAAGGTCTAGAGAAGATTTTCAGTCGCACTGCTGGCCGCAGAGTGATTGACAGGAAGAGGGCGTTTCTGGGTGTCAACTGACCATTTTCAGGGTGTGTTCGAAAAAACGCAGGCATGCCAGCAAAAACGCAGGCGTGGCTGTGCGAATGCAGGGCGTGTTCGTGATGTCAAAACAGGAACTGAACAGTCTGAAGTCATCGCAAGCGCTAAGTAGGTCTGAAGCTACTCTGAAACTGCACATAATTTTTTTGTAGTCGCTCTGCGATCCTTTCGTTCGCACTTCTGCCAAGCTAAAATACACTCCCAGTGGGAGGCGGCATAGCGTTTGCACGGCTGCTAAAAACTGCTAGCGAGCGAACAACTCGGAATGACCACCAGAGAGCGAGTGGAGCCAGCGTGCGGGTGCTCACCTTCAAAGGGAGGGGACCTTCCAGCTGTGTGGCCGAGCCAGCGGGTGGACAGCCAGCAGCAGGAGCAGCATGCTGGATATCAGCAGCCGAGGTTGCGGGCTGTACATATGAGGCAGCTGGATATTAAATAGTGCTGAGAGCCTCCAGAGGCCGGACTCCCGGAGCTGCAGTACACCGGCAGAGGACATTCATCTCCCGAACCCTGCGTAGCCCAAAGCCGGAGATCAGCAGCATGTTGACCGGCAACAAGTGGCTTCTGGCTATGCAGGGTTTGGGGGATGAGTGTCCTCTGCCGGTGTACTGCAGCTTCAGGGGTGCGGGCTTAATACATATGCCTCTTCGGTAACTGGCCTCTGCGGTAAACTGTACTAATGCTTACCGTGGCTGTAAGCATTAGCACATCCCGCCCACACTCTCCTCACTGACTGAAACAGAGAGGAGGCAGCGTTGTGGTCTGGGGTATGTCCCTGCAAGCACAGCCATGCCTCCTCCCAGCATCAGTGACTGTGAGGAGAGACGGCGCGGTCAGGACAGCAGATTGATAAAAAGCAGTTAGCAGCACAAATAGGTGCAAGGAGAGGGCAGGGCCCCATAGCAGCCGCACTCCCTGCACCTATTGCAGTTATGCCCTTGCACCTGGCCCATCTAGAAGTGGCACTGCAGTGGCAGACAGGATGGCAAATTTATAAAGTAGGCCCCAAACAGCACATCATGCAAAGAAGAAAAAGAGGTGCAATGTGGTAGCTGGATGACTAAGCTAAGCGACACAAGTGTGCGGCACAAACACCTGGCCCATCTAGGAGTGGCACTGCAGTTGCAGACAGGATGGCACTTAAAAAACTAGGCCCCAAACAGCACATCATGCAAAGAAGAAAAAGAGGTGCAATGAGCTAGCTGTATGACTAAGCTAACACAAACAACAAGTGACGTGCTGGAATTTTCCCAGATGCAATACACGCACAATATTGGTAGCACAGGAGAGCATATTCCTAAACCACACACACACAGCAAAGCCTGTAAAATTAATTTGGATAATAATAACCCTTTTATTTGGAGCTATTATAATAATATGCAGCACAGGCGAGCGTACCCCTACACCACACAGGGCAAACCCTGTAAAAATTATTTGGATAAAAGAAATGTATATAAGCCTTTTATTTGGATTAAATAATATACAGCACAGGACACCACCACTGGACTTATGGCAGCACAAGACACCATCACTGGACTTATGGCAGCACAAGACACCACCACAGGACTGATGCAGCACAAGACAGCACCAATGGACTGGACTTAAACGGCAGTACCCTTGGACTTATATGGCAGTACACCTGGAGTTGTACGGCAGTGTCAGACAGGATGGCACTTTAAAAAACTAGTCCACAAACAGCACATGATGTAAATAAGAAAAAGCGGTGCAGGATGGAATTGTCCTTGGGCCCTCCCACCCACCCTTATGTGGTATAAACAGGACATGCACACTTTAACAAACCAATCATTTCAGCGACAGGGTCTGCCACACGACTGTGGCTGAAATGATTGGTTTGTTTGGGCCCCTACCAAAAAAGAAGCAATCAATCTCTCCTTGCACAAACTGGCTCTACAGAGGCAAGATGTCAACCTCATCCTCCGATTCCTCACCCCTTTCAGTGTGTACATCCTCCTCCTCACAAAGTATTAATTCGTCCCCACTGGAATCCACCATCACAGGTCCCTCTGTACTTTCTGGAGGCAATTGCTGGTAAAGGTCTTCCCGGAGGAATTTATAATTAATTTTGATGAACATCATCTTCTCCACATTTGGTGGAAGTAACCCGCTGACAAGGTTACCGGCTGCACTAAACACTCTTTCGGAGTACACACTGGAGGGGGGGCAACTTAGGTAAAATAAAGCCAGTTTGTGCAAGGGCCTCCAAATTGCCTCTTTTTCCTGCCAGTATACGTACGGACTGTCTGACGTGCCTACCTGGATGCTGTCACTCATATAATCCTCCACCATTCTTTCAATGATGACAGAATCATATGCAGTGACAGCCTGGGATTAATTAACATTGCATCTTATGGTCGCGATGTTCCTCACAGGCTGCCAGCTGAGTAAGACTCAGCTTACTCAGCCTTGTCATCGCAGTGGGGGCCTTGTGATGCCAAGAAATCTGCATCTGAGAGGCAGACCTAGGCCTTGCCACTCCCAGAAATGCAAGTAGCCTCTACCCCCGCCCCCCGAATGCCTCTGTCTGTCAATCAGGCAGAGGTTGTTGTTAAATTGCGAGGCACACGCAGGACCCGTTCTGCACATGCGCAAAACGGGGGCCTACGCCTGGGCAGTTTCACGATAATCAGGAAACTGCGCAGTGGATTGCTTGTGCAATTCATGCTGAATTAGCCCCTTTGCTGCACAATAAAGCAACAAATGTCAACAAAGCTGTTCCTACAATAAAAAAACGCAAAAAGCGTATCAGACCTGTGACTTGCGCTTGGAATTTATAATGGACTAATAACAGCCAACATGTATCATTATTATTATTATTACTACTACTACTTCGACTAATCATAATAATTTATTATTATTATTATTATTATTATTATTATTAGTAGTAGTATTTACATAATAGTTTTATAAATTCAGATATTGTTTTTCTAATTTCACACAATACAGTCGTGTATCTTCAATATCTGCTAATGGTATTTTAGCACCCTCCAGTGGTTGTAACTTGAGCTGCATCTACTTTGCAAGCCTTCAAGTTTTGCCAAGAAGAACCATTTCAAAACCATTCTTTAGAGCACAGGTAAATAAACTATGGTTCTCTAGCTGCTCAGAAGCCAGTGAAGTCTATTATATGAGATTCACCAAGTCACATGTCTCTTAGTGCTTATGTGTCGATGTGGTACCTCACTTCCTGGTAGATCAGGTATCAATTTAAAAATACATGCGTGTATGACCAGTGTGCCTACGGTTGACACTTGCTGGGAGGGGGCACAGTTTGCTCACTTGCATGAAAACCCTGCAAGGCCGATAGCCAGTTGAGGCCAGGTGATTATTTTTTTTTGTTTTTGGCATTAGAACTTATTTTTTTATTTTGTAACTGGTGAGGGAGGAGGGGGCAATGGTCAGTAAATTGCAGTGGTGAAGAAGGGTAAAATTTGTGCTACTTTTGGCTGTCAGGGGGCAGTGACGTGATGGGGGGCAACCAATAATGTGCCTAAGAGTGTCCCGACCCCTTAGTTCGTCCCAGTGTAGGGTCTAATATTATTTAGTGGTAGCACCACCTTAGCAGAGACGCCTTGAAGTAGCAGGTGGCTTACAATATATTTGGTAATGTGTGTAACTGAGTATTCTACATTTTATTATAATGTAGAGTGGACACTTTTGTGATGGGTTATTGCAGTGTGCTGGGGGGGAAAATTATGTTTTATCTTGTCTAGATTATCCCCTCCCTTACATGCACCTGTTTTAGGCTAATAAATTGATTAAGCAACTTGAATTTTGTAGATCACTATTTTTAGAGACATGGATGAGATCAGTACCTGGAGGAAATTCTGGTCATTATGGTACCAAAATGAAGGATTTAGTGATACCTCCTGCTAAGCAGTGGCATCACAAGGGGGTGCAGACCGCACTGGGTGACATCTTTCACCATCCCAGTGCTGCTCTGCTATTTTGGTGTCAATCCTCAGATGGTGTCACCGAGCAGCACACTGTGCTATGAGATACTGGGGGCAGCCCAGCAGCTCCAGGAGTGCTAGGCAAGCCCCCAGCGTGATGAGATTGGTGGCGTGACACACAATCACTCCCTCAAAATGTCATACATAGGGAGGCATGGCATTGCAGACACCTTGCCATGCCCCCTTTTCGCAGCGACGCACTGGGTGACAGCAACCACAGTGAAACCACTGCTTGTAGGTAAGCTTTTAGAGGTCTATTCATGAAGCAGTGAAAAGTGTGGAAAAGTGAGCCAGTGGAGAAGTTGCCCATGGCAACCAATCAATGTTGAGGTAACATTTTATCACTGACCTGGTTTGGGAGTGTTGTGGACTCGGGGTTTCTTCCGATGACCGGGAAGAGGAACCGTAACTGGGCCACAGCAGAGATGGCCGAATGTAGGTTTTCCTCATGCAGGATTTGGATGACAGGCAGGAGGCACGTGTGAATGCGGAAGGTCTCCTGTAAGACAAGATTTGAAAAGGCGCTGATGAATTTGGTGAAGAATACCGTGAGCTCACCGAGAGCGACACTGAGGAGCTGGGAGGCACTGAGGTGCTTGGAGACACTGAGGTGCTTGGAGGCACTGAGGTGTGTGGAGACGCTGAGGTGCTTGGAGGCACTGAGGTGCATGGAGACGCTGAGGTGCTTGGAGGCACTGAGGTGCGTGGAGATGCTGAGGTGCTTGGAGGCACTGAGGTGCGTGGAGACGCTGAGGTACTTGGAGGCACTGAGGTGCGTGGAGATGCTGAGGTGCTTGGAGGCACTGAGGTGCATGGAGATGCTGAGGTGCTTGGAGGCACGGAGGTGCGTGGAGACGCTGAGGTGCTTGGAGGCACTGAGGTGCGTGGAGACGCTGAGGTGCTTGGAGGCACGGAGGTGCGTGGAGACGCTGAGGTGCTTGGAGGCACAGAGGTGCGTGGAGACGCTGAGGTACCTGGAGGCACAGAGAGCCACAGCAATACAGGAGCACTGGAGATCACAACTTCTAAGTAGAAAAGATGATACTCAGGCGCCGGAGCTCTGCCCGGCGTCTGAATTTGAACTTCCCGCCAGTACCGGATTGGTGGGAAGTGTTGATGACGTCACCCGAACCTTCAGTGGACGCCGGGCGTACCCGCGACGTCCACACTCACGATCGCGTGATGGAGCGACGGGAGCCGGAGACCACCAGCGAGGACGGCCGCACGGAGACCCAGCGTGCCCGGAGGGGTAAGTACGGCGGCCGCGGCATGACAGGACCCCCTCCTCTAGGAGTGGCCCCTGGACACTTCCCTGGCTTCGTAGGGTGTCTAGAATGGAAAATACGGATTAGTCGAGGAGCTGAGACCTCAGAAGCTTTTATCCAACTTCTCTCCTCAGGACCATAACCTTTCCACTCTACCAGATATTGCAGGTTCTTATGATGATAACGAGAGTCCAGAATAGTTTTGATCTCGAAGTCTGTACCGGTTTCAGTTTCTACTGAAGTGGGGCTAGAAGACTTTGAATGAAAACGATTAAGGACGAGAGGACGAAGAAGAGAAACATGGAAGGCATTTGGTATGCGTAGATGAGAAGGTAAACCCAACTTGCAGACCACAGGATTCAGAACTTGTAGCACAGGATAAGGACCGATGAACCTTGGAGCAAACTTCATAGTGGGTACCTTTAACCGGAGATTACGTGTGGATAGCCATACCCTATCACCAACCTTGTACTGAGAAGCGGCTCGCCGTTTCTTGTCCGCGAAGTACTTGTATCGGACAGAAACCTTTAAGACTAGCATGAACCTTACTCCAAATTTGTCTAAAGTGTGATAAAGTGGAAGTCACAGCTGGAACCTCTTCTGTCGGAAAGATTGGCAATTCCGGAACTCGTGGGTGGAACCCATAGTTGATGAAGAACGGAGATTCGCCAGTGGAAGAATGAAATGAATGGTTATGGGCAAACTCCGCCCAAGGTAACAACTCCACCCAGTTGTCCTGTGAAGGGGAAAGATAAAGGCGGAGGAAAGTCTCCAAATCTTGGTTGACTCGTTCCGTTTGACCATTCATTTGGGGATGATAGGCAGACGAAAATTTAAGTTTATTTTGTAAGGCTGAGCAGAGGGCTCTCCAGAACCTTGCAGTAAACTGTACCCCTCGATCAGAGACTATTTCTTGAGGTAAACCGTGCAACCGAAAGTGTTCCTGGATGAATAATAGAGCCAATTTGGGAGCTGTCGGCAGACCCGTCAATGGAATGAAGTGCGCCATCTTAGAAAAACGGTCGACAATCACCCAGACGGTATTGTAACCTTTGGAACAGGGCAACTCGGTAATGAAGTCCATGGAAATATGAGTCCAGGGTTTCAAAGGAATGGACAGAGGACGAAGCAACCCGGCAGGAGGCAGACGAGGAGATTTATGCTGCGTACACTGTGGGCAAGAGTTAACGTAATCCTGTACATCCTTCCTCATGGTGTCCCACCAGTAAGATTTTTGCAGAAACTTGAACATCTTCTGGACACCAGGATGACCGGAGAACTTGGAGTTATGAGCCCACTGCAGTATTTTCGGCCGGAATTTAGTTGGTACATACATCCTTCCAGGGGGAGGACCCGGAGTAGTGGAAGCAGCGGAAACAGAAATTGGATTCAGAATTAAACTCCGCTCAAAAGAATTCTCTTCATCTGTGGGAGTTTGTGAACGAGAAAGCGCATCCGCTTTAGTATTGAAAGTCCCGGCCCGGTACTTGATAACAAAAGAAAATCGAGTGAAGAAAAGCGCCCATCTAGCTTGACGAGGATTCAAATTTTTGTGATCGGTGTAGATAGTAATTACATGTTTGGCCCCTTCTAAAAGATACCTCCACTCCTCCAAAGCGGATTTTATTGCTAAGAGTTCCTGATCACCAATGGAATAATTCCGTTCAACCGGAGAGAATTTACGAGAGTGGAAGCCACACGGATGCAATTTCTTATCCGAGGAGTACTGGGAGAGAACGGCTCCGACTCCGACCGAGGACGCATCAACTTCCAGGAAAAAAGGTTCTTCTAAATTTGGTTGTTGGAGGACCGGGGTGACATAAAAGCTGATTTTAAATAGGTGAAAGCTTCCATGGCCTCGGGAGACCACAAACCCGGGTTGGAGCCCTTTCTGGTCAAGGCGGTAATGGGTGCGACTATGGTGGAGAAACCCCTAATGAATTTCCTGTAATAATTCGCAAATACCAGGAATCTTTGTATTGCTTTCAAAGAGAGGGGCTGAGTCCAGTCACGAATGGCGGAAAGTTTCTCCGGGTCCATGCGAAGCTCCTTCCCTGAGATGATATAACCGAGGAACGGAATTAATGTTACTTCGAAGGTACATTTGGAGATCTTAGCATAGAGATGTTTATTTCGTAAACGGTGGAGCACCTCTTTGACCTGTGTCCTGTGTTCAGTAAGATCTTTGGAAAAAATCAGTATGTCGTCTAAATATACCACAACACTTCGATATAACATGTCTCGAAAGATCTCGTTGACGAATCCTTGAAAGACGGCGGGGTCATTACTAAGGCCGAACGGCATCACCAGATATTCGCAATGCCCATCCCTCGTATTGAAGGCTGTCTTCCATTCATCCCCTTCTCGGATACGTATAAGATTATAGGCTCCCCTCAAATCGAGCTTGGAGAAAACGTGGGCGCCACGAACCCTATCAAATAACTCTGTAATTAGTGGCAAGGGGTATTTATTTTTGACGGTGACATCGTTTAGGCAGCGGTAATCGATACATGGTCTTAACCCCCCGTCCTCCTTCTTCACGAAAAAGAAACCTGCTCCAGCCGGGGAGGTAGAGGGGCGAATGAATCCCCTGAGAAGATTGGATTTAATATAGTCCGACATGGCTTGAGTCTCGGGAAGTGACAAAGGATATGTGCGGCCACGGGGCGGCATCTTCTCTGGGATTAGGTCAATGGGACAGTCCCAAGGCCTATGGGGTGGTAACTGGTCAGCCGCCTGTTCCGAAAACACATCCTTGTACTCTTGATACGCCTCCGGGATAAGCTCTTCATCCGACTTAGAAGAGACATGGAGCGGACAGACAGGAGTGAGACAGTTAGCGTGACAAAAAGAACTCCAAGACAGAATTTGTGAAGACTTCCAATCGATGTGGGGATTATGAATTCTGAGCCAAGGCATTCCGAGGACCAAATCATGATGCATTTCCGGAATCACCAAGAATTCCAGACATTCTTGATGTAGTGCTCCGACCTGCAGCTTAACTGGCTCCGTGCGCCACGTTATGAGACCCTTGGATATTCTTGTACCATTAATAGCCATCAAAGAAATAGGCCGCTCGATAGGCCGTACCTTTAAATCCAGGCTTTGGACACAGGAAGAAGAAACGAAGTTCCCCGCAGCCCCGGAGTCCAACAGAGCCTCAAAAGCCTTGGAGACCGACTTGGTGATTAAAGACACAGGAAGCAAACAATCCAAAGTCGGAGAAGATTTGGTCGTGACCCCCAACTTGACTCCTCCGGAACAAGCTAGGCCTGCCCGTTTCCCGGACGGGACTTGCAGAATTTGATGAAGTGATCTGCGGCTCCACAGTACAGACAGAGTTTACCCTCACGACGTCGCTGTCGTTCTTCCGGAGACAAACGGGACCGGTTAATCTGCATGAGTTCATCCGGACTTGGTACCACCACTTGCCTAGAGGGAGGAAGCCGGAACCTGGAACGATCCGATCGACTACGTTCACCTCCACGTTCTTGCATCCGGAGATCCACCTTGACGCAGAGAGAGATCAGTTCCTCCAGTGAATCCGGGAGTTCCCTAGTAACCAACTCATCCTTCAGGCGATCAGAGAGGCCGTTCCAGAAAGCAGCCCTCAGGGCGTCATTATTCCAGCGAAGTTCAGAGGCAATGGTCTGAAAATGAACCACGTACTGACCCACGGATCGGGAGCCCTGACGGATGTGGAGCAAGTCAAAAGAGGCCGTGGTCATCCTGCCGGGTTCGTCGAAAATTCTTCGAAAAGACGTGATGAACTCAGTGTAGTTGGAGACCAATGGATTAGATCGTTCCCATAGTGGAGACACCCAATCCAATGCAGATCCTTCAAACAAAGAAATAATATATGCCACCTTGGACCGGTCTGTGGGAAAGTTATGTGCAAGTAGCTCAAAATGAACTTCGCATTGGTTTAAGAAACCTCGACAATTTTTTGGATTCCCATTATAACGGGAAGGAGTAGGAAGTTGAAGGCGCGGACTGGTACCAGCCGATGGTTGAACATTGCTGGGAGCGGCAACAGGTACGGCAACGGGAACTGGAGCCGGAATTACAGAAGCTAAGGATGCTTGAATCTGATCCAAATGACCGGACAACTCCTGAAGGTACTGCATCACCTGGCCCTGTGCCGCTTCCTGACTTTGCACTCGGGAAGCGAAATTCTGGATAGCACTTGATTCCGTGTTCCGATCCCCCGGGTCCATGTGGCCTGAGTATACTATCACTGACCTGGTTTGGGAGTGTTGTGGACTCGGGGTTTCTTCCGATGACCGGGAAGAGGAACCGCAACTGGGCCGCAGCAGAGATGGCCGAATGTAGGTTTTCCTCATGCAGGATTTGGATGACAGGCAGGAGGCACGTGTGAATGCGGAAGGTCTCCTGTAAGACAAGACTTGAAAAGGCGCTGATGAATTTGGTGAAGAATACCGTGAGCTCACCGAGAGCGACACTGAGGAGCTGGGAGGCACTGAGGTGCTTGGAGACGCTGAGGTGCTTGGAGGCACTGAGGTGCGTGGAGATGCTGAGGTGCTTGGAGGCACTGAGGTGCGTGGAGACGCTGAGGTGCTTGGAGGCACTGAGGTGCGTGGAGACGCTGAAGTACTTGGAGGCACTGAGGTGCGTGGAGACGCTGAGGTGCTTGGAGGCACTGAGGTGCGTGGAGACGCTGAGGTGCTTGGAGGCACGGAGGTGCGTGGAGACGCTGAGGTGCTTGGAGCACTGAGGTGCGTGGAGACACTGAGGTGCTTGGAGGCACGGAGGTGTGTGGAGACGCTGAGGTGCTTGGAGGCACGGAGGTGCGTGGAGACGCTGAGGTGCTTGGAGGCACAGAGGTGCGTGGAGACGCTGAGGTACCTGGAGGCACTAAGAGCCACAGCAATACAGGAGGACTGGAGATCACAACTTCTAAGTAGAAAAGATGATACTCAGGCGCCGGAGCTCTGCCCGGCGTCTGAATTTGAACTTCCCGCCAGTACCTGATTGCTGGGAAGTGTTGATGACGTCACCCGCACCTTCAGTGGACACCGGGCGTACCCGCGACGTCCACACTCACGATCGCGGGACGGAGCGCCGGCATGACACATTTATAAAATGCATTTTATAAAATTATACGTAGCAGTTGATTGGTTGCCATGGGCAACATCTCCACTGGCTCACTTCTCCACACTTTTCTCTGCTTCGTGAATAGACCTCTCAGTGTAAAACTACATGGGGGGAATTCAATTGTTTGAAAAGTCGGTTGGGTGTCTGTTTTTTCCTGTCTATTAGATAGGGAAAAAACAGATACCCAACTGACTTTTCAAACCATGAATGTATGACATAAGGTAGTGGCTAATATTATTTACTGTTAGGATTACCCCTAGCAGAGGTGGGTTGATGTGGAGGTTGGCTTAACATGCAGAGCCATAACTAGGGGCATGTGACTGATACCTTTGCTTCTGGCTAGTAGGGTGCCAGGATCACTGCTGCAGAGCTGCCAGAGCGTCCTGCAGCCTGTACAGCCAATCAAAGCATCCTTAGGACACTCTGGTAAGATCTGCACTTACCGGAGTTGCCACTCTGACCCTTTTACGTGATGTAATGATATCATGCACACAATGTCATTGCATTGGGCGCTCAGGGGTGAGGGCTAGGAAAAGACACATGTGTACCCCGTTGTGATACTTTTTACATATATTTAAAATGTGTGTGATCGGGTCCACTGCATTTTATTTTATTTTATTTTTTGTAAATAATTTTTATTCATGGGGTCACAAATACAAAACGATACCAACAGGTAGTGATTGCAACAGAGTACATTATATGTATAGTATAATCGTTGGCAATTATAAAGATAACTGAAGAAATAAAAACAAAAACAGTGACCCATTTTTGACCCAGAAAGCGGGTGGTGTAAAATAGGAACAAGGCCAGTCAGCAGCATAGCTACCTGATGAACAGTGAAGAAGAAGAGTAGAAAAAGGTCCAGAGGAGAGAAAGACAGAGAAGAAAGGAGAAAAGGAGAGGGATGGACAGAATAGTATAGAATAGAATAGAATAGAATAGATTCCCCGGGGGGGTCCCCTCAAGTCTTGTGCAGGGTATCACAGAGTAAAGGGTGAAGGAGCATGCTGGGTGGCCAGCCACGGACTCCAAACCTTCTCAAATGACCCAGGGGAGCAATTAATAATGCTAGTCATGTACTCCATGCGGTAAACGTACCAGATACGGGCAACTATAGATTGCATGGAAGGCGGGATAGGGTTTTTCCAATCTGCAGCTAGTTGACATGTTGTTGCAGACACTATATGACGTAATCATTTATTTTGAGATTTCGTTAGTGTTGGTAGGTTTAAGGGGAGGAGAATATATTTAGGGTCAGAAGGAATAGAGACCTGCAACAAACTAGATAAAAATTGAATCACTTCCCTCCACATATGCACTATTTTAGGACATGACCACCATATGTGTAGGAAAGAGCCCTCTGCGCCACATCCTCTCCAGCATCTAACCGTCGTGTCCGGGTACATTTTGCTCAAGCGAGATGGTACATAGTACCATCTATATAACAATTTACAGACATTCTCCTTGATTCTAACGCAGATGGAACTAGATGCTGCGTTACCCCAGGCCTCAGACCATTCCTCGTCATCTAGAGCCGAGCCTAGGTCCGTTTCCCATGCTCTCTCATGAGGATCACGCTAAGAGGGAGTATTCCCAATGAGAGTAGTATATTTGAAGGAAATTAAGCCTTTGGTTGAGTGACGTCTGAAACATATAGTCTTAACGTGGTTAGGGGTCTGCTAGAGAGGACACGGCTCATTGAGGAGTGAAAATGTCTAAGTTGTAAAAATTGATAGAAATACCGAGAGGGAATATCAATATTGTCCTGAATCTGAGAGAATTGTGGAAAACTAGTATCCTTGGTAATGTCATTCAGATACAAGATACCTCTATCTTGCCGGGGAGCAAACAGTGACTTATTTGTACCAGGAGGGAATGCAGGGTTGTGTAATATTGGGATGATAGGGGATGGGGCCGGGGCCAAGCCATATTTCCTATTGGCAGAGTCCCAAATCATTAGTGAGTGGGAAACTACGGGATGAGATACTATAGTTCTGGGGCGGCAGGATTTTGAAAGCCAGAGAAGAGAAGAGTGAGTAGAGAGACCCACTTCGGCGGCTTCTATAGATACCCAGACCCTTCTAGATTCGGGGTTGCACCATTGCACGCAGTGTGAGAGCTGTGTGGCTAAATAATATCTCCTGAAGTCTGGGATGCCTAGGCCGCCACTAAATGTTGGGCGCTGTAAGAGTTTCAATCGAACACGGGGACGTTTATTCGCCCATATGAATTGTGACGTGTGAAATTGTAAGAATTTAAAAACTGATGGAGGAACAAAAATCGGGAGGGTCTGGAACAGGTAAAGTATCCGAGGGAGCACGTTCATCTTCACCGAGTTTACCCTACCTATCCAGGAGATAAAGAGGCTGGACCAAGAAGACAAATCTGATTTAATGCGATCTAGCAGCCTAGGGAAATTAGCTTGGTAAAGTTGATGGTGGCTATGTGTTAGAAAAATACCTAGATATTTGATCTTCTGCTTGTGCCATTGAAATGGAAAGGAATTTTCCAGTGAGAGCTTAGTCGGGCCAGGGATATAAAAATTCAATACCTCAGTCTTACTCGTATTGAGTTTATAACCTGAATATTTAGAGTAGAGGTCTATCTCCGAGAGGAGCGGCTGTAGCGACTGAGATGGCGATCCCAGAGATATTAGGACATCATTAGCGTATAACGCAATTTTATGTTAAGAAGGGCCTACCCGCACTCCTGCTATATCTACATTAGCTCGGATCCGTGCTGCCAGTGGTTCCATAACCAGGGCAAATAATAACGGGGAGAGCGGGCAGAGGTGAGGCGATTAACAGAAACCGTGGCAGTAGGGGACCTGTAGAGCGCCGAAATACCTTCAAGGAGCTTGCCAGAAAAACCCATCCTCCGGAGTACTGAGAAGGCGAAGGGCCAGGAGATCTGTCAAAAGCCTTTTCGGCATCCAATGCTAGGAACAACGAGGGTAGCTTCTGTTTATGGGTAGAGTGAATCAAATCTATGGCTCTCCTGGTATTATCGGAAGGCTGGCGGCCAGAAATGAAGCCCACTTGGTCCGGGTGTATCAGTTGCGTAAGAAGGGGAGCTAAGCGGTTGGCCAAGATTTTTGCATATATCTTAAGATCTACGTTCAGCAAAGAAATCGGGCGATAGTTGGAACAACGTATTGGATCCTTTTCCGGTTTCGGAATCACAATAATGTCAGCTTGTACGGTTGCTGGTGCAAATGATGCTCCCCCTAGAACACTATTAAAGAGCGAGGTAAGGTATGGGGCCAATTCTGTATGGAATGTTTTGTAATATTAAGCAGTAAAGCCATCTGGACCAGGGGCAGCTGACGACCGCATGGATTTGATAGCGGCAACCGTCTCTTCCAGCGATATATCCGCATTCAGAAGAGAAATCTGTTGCTCAGTCAAACTCGGCGGAACCATCGGAGGGAAGAGGGGGGGCAGGGAGATTATATAAGGAGCTGTAGTAGTCCCGAAATTCCTCCACCATCAATTTAGGATCATAAGTAAGTGTGTCTGATGCAGAAGAGTGCAATTTTTCTATCAGTCCTACAGCTCGCTTACTTCTCAGCTTATTAAGAGGCTATCAATTTTATCCGCTTTGTCGTAAAATTTTTGACAGAGCATCTGTAGTATAGCTGCTGCCCTCCGCGATAGAAGGGTGTTTAGCTAGCCTCTGAGGTTATTTATCTGGGAAAGTAGGGAGTCGCACAGGGCAAGTTTATGTTGGGCTAAAAGCACAGAAATTTTAGATTCCAATGAGGAAATTTCCTGTGCTGCTTTCTTACGTATGGCCGAGGCCTTAGACATAAACTGGCCGCGAATAGTGGCTTTATGTGCTTCCCAGACCAGGCTAGAAGAGACTTCTGTGGAGGCGTTTTCCTCAAAGAAAAGTGTTAGGTTCAATTTAATGTCTAAGAGGGTGGAGGGGTGCGAAAGAAGAGTGTCATCAAGACGCCATTTACGGGATTTGTTAGGGGATCCGTAGAGGTCTACCAGGATATACACCCCTGGATGATCTGTCCATGAACAGGGAGTAATGCCTGAGTCAGATATGAGCGTCGAGAGTGAATTAGATACATGTATCATGTCTATTCTAGAGTAATGCTGATGAGGTGCAGAGAAGCGGGTATAATCTCTGGCGTTGGAGTGTTCAAGACGTCATGTGTCACGTAAATCAAGCTGTTTTTCTTGTTTCTTTGCGCCATTATGGGGAAGTGAAGAGGATAGGTGGGATATCACAAATGTAAAGACACAGACGTTATTTGTCGGCTGTACGTTATGTAGAGAAGGGAGAGATATAAAGAAAAACCATCACGGTCCAGGTAGGACAGGTTGTGTTGTTAGGTCAGCATCTCAGACTTTGCAGAGAGAGAGGTCAGGGCCAGTGACCCTATCGCGATCCTCCCAGGGCAGCTGACAAATATTGGGTAGCCTTGATAGCAATGGACAACAGCAGGACATCAGAGTCGGGGGGAGTAAGGACCACGCTGTGTCGGGAGGAGGGACAAGGATAAGTGGCCCCGCAGTCGTGTCTGGTCGTCCGCATGTGAGTCTCTCCAGACGCTGTCAACCACAGTGTGGCACCGAAACCCGTCCCCCATCAGGTCCGGTGGCAGGCAGCGAGCGGCGCCGGGCACCGGTAGAAATATTACGGCTCCAGAGGCTTATATATTACTCCCAGTGCAGCTTGCAGACGTGTGGTATGCAATTCTGGGAGCTATACTGTGGCTCTGGGTAGCGCAGGGGGTATATGGCAGCTGAAAAAACGGTTGTTGAATAGTTGTAGTATAGTTGTGTGGAAGTGGATCCCGAGTGCCACCTCCAAGATGGCCGCCGTTACTGAGCTGCAGCCGGTCCCCAACAGCAGACAAGTCAGCCCAGGAGTCTTCTGGAGTGAAGCACTCCGCCAGCCCCACCGAGGGACACGCTCAGCAGGAGAGTTCCAGTCAGTGCGAGCCGCCCGGGTGCTCACTGTGGCCGCGCGGCTCTCCTCGCCTCCTCCAAGATGGCCGTCGTCCCCGGACGTCACCGGGCACCTCACGGCTCTGTTCAACGCTCGGCTCCCGGCTCCAGGGGCCCGTGAGCGCGATCCACAGCCCTCGGTAAGAGTCCACGGGGGGGGAGAGTATGGGCAGCTAGGGCTGCTGAGATCCGTGCGGCTTCCGCAGGTCCGTTTCATCCGACCGGAGGGGGTATGAAATTGAGGTCCCGGCTTCTGTATGGGAGGAAGGCCGCAACCTGCAGGAGCAGGAAAAAACCTGTTCCCCGGCTCCGCAGCCCCTCCACTCTGATTGCCCTGGCTCAGGGACAAAATAACTGGGCACTAGCAACCCAGAAAACTCTGATGGCTGTGTTACAATAGGATAACTAAGAGGCCTTTAGTAGGAGCTCTCCAGAGACACCTCTGCTCAGTCAGGCTGCAAGCCGCCGCCCCCCCCCCCCCCCCCCCCCCCACTGCATTTTATTATCATGTGGCAGGCAGGCCTTTTTTTGCTGTCTTACTTCAATGTGCTGGTGGAAAATTTGTGTTTTATATTGTTTATGTGTCAAGCCTCATACCAAATTTAGAAAAAGTACCAGAATTCACATTGCAGGATCCAGTTATTTGGCAATGACCCTAATTATACCTACAACGCCGCTTGACTTCTGGTATGCGTTCCAACTACCCGGAAGTCAGCTGCGAGTGTGTTCCACTGGCCGGAAGTGCCGCCGGAAGCGCTCGCAGAGCGCGTTGCTGTGCATTTCGTCCCTGCTCCCGGGGAAACATGTAATACGGAACCTACTCACCACTATCATATCAGTCAATATCATAGAATTAGTATATAAGGGTAACCAGGCAATCCACAACAACAAATAGTATTAAAACAACACAGTTAAAAAACATATAACATAACAAGGCATCCTATATCTTATTAGGTCTGAGGCATTAACGCATCTAGAAAATCTAATTTTTCCAGATGCAAAAAATTAAAGCTCAAGCTACCTAAATATAAATGAATCATGCATGCATCAACATGCAATGACCACATTACTATGCAGCTGTCATATAGTAACAAACACTTTCCAAATGCTCCTACATAAATTCCAATTTGTCGCATTCTGCAGTGCTTAAAGTGGTCCTAGAGAGGTGGTGGAACTCACCCAACTCCCAAACTTGTGTAACAAAGGGATTGCGTGTGCCGTAGGTGGCGCAAAAGGGGTGTGGTCTCAAAAAAGGGGTGTGGTCACCCAATAGTATCTCCAGTTTAAATTATGCCACACAGTAGAACAGTCTTATTCACATTACACCACATAGTAGTGTTCCTTATTCATGGTATGACACACATTAATGCTGCTTATACACAAAGCCCACAGTAGTACCCCAAATACACATATTACCCACAGCAGTAGTGCCCCTTATACAATGCCCTCAGTAGTAGTGCCCCTTATACAATGCCCACTGTAGAGGTAGTGCCCACAGTTGTAGTGCCCCTTTTTTAGTGCCCATAGTATTGGTGCCCCATATACAGTGCACCCAGTAGTAGTACCCCTTATGTCCCCAGGAGTGAAGCCCTTTATCAAATGCCCCTATGCAATGCACCTGTGTAGTATTGCCCCTAGTAGTAATGCCCCCTTGTAGTTATGCCCCCATTAGATATCCACTAGATTTGCCCACACTAGATATGCCCCCAGTAGATTTGCCCCCACTAGATATGCCCCCCACTAGATATGCCCCTGGCTGATTTGCCCCACTAGTTTTGCCCCCATTAGATATGCCCCCAGCTGGTTTGCAAACTTGATATGCCCCCAGCTGGTTTGCCAACTTGATATGCCCCCAGTTGGTCCCCCCCCTCCCCCCCCCAGCAGCGCCGCTGACAAGCACACACACAAAAAACTAAAAAACCCACAATACTCACCAGCCCCGCTCCTGCTTCCAGAACGCTGCTGACCTCTGCCTGGCGCCTGCTCTTCTGAACTATGGGAGAGACGTCAGGACGTCTCTCCCATAGTGCACTCTGCATGAGCCGGAAGCCGGAGCTCAGCAGTGAGCTCCTGCACCGGCTCCCGCTGAGAGAAATTTGCCGGGCGCCCGCTGGTAACACAATATCAGCGGGCGCCCGGCATTTCCCTGGGTTAGGTGAGCCGGAAGAGGCGGAAGTGCATTCCGGCTCCAAATGGAACTGACGGAATGCAGTTCCGCCCTGTTCCGGCTCACTTTAACCTCTGCCCCCCAGCACATATAATAAAGCACACCGATCCCCCCACCAGCACAATTTACCCTCCCCAGCACATATTATACAGCACACCGATCCCCCCACCAGCACATTTTACACCCCCAGCACATATTATACAGCACACCGATCCCCCCACCAGCACATTTTACCCTCCCCAGCACATATTATACAGCCCACTGATCCCCCCACCAGCACATTTTACCCCACCCAGCACATATTATACAGCACACAGATCCCCCCACCAGCATATTTTAACCCCCCCCAGCACATATAATAGAGCACACCGATCCCCCCACCAGCACATTTTACCCTCCCCAGCACATATTATACAACACACCGATCCCCCCACCAGCACATTTTACCCTCCCCAGCACATATTATGCAGCACACCGATCCCCCCACCAGCACATTTTACCCCCCCCGGCACATATTATACAGCACACAGATCCCCCCCGACACATATTACCCCCCAGCACATATTATACATCAAACATCCCTCCCAGCACATTTTACCCCCCCAGCACATATTATACAGCACACAGATCCCCCCACCAGCACATTTTATTCCACCACCCCAGCACATTTAATCCCTAGCATTGTGCACATCTTCCATTGTCCACTCACCACCACATGCAGCTCTTTCCACCGTGTGTCCTCCCGTCTCTGACAGCTCCTTATTATGTGGCAAGAGAGACGGACGTGCAGTGGTGAAGGCACCACGTTGTCTCATTCCCGCAGCCGCGGCCAGCAGGGGGACTTGCTGAGGCGGACTAAAGAAGCGGAAGCCTGTCTAGTGCTGCCCGCCCGCCTGCCCTTTTTTTTAATGTGGGCTGCGCAGCGCGGCGTACAGCGCTGCCTGAATGTTTAGTGTAATGGCCGGGTAAAGTGGGCTGGAGGTGGCGGAACTGGTTCTGCCTCCCAATACAACTGACGGAACGCAGTTCCACCCCGTTCCAGCCCACTTTAACCCCTGCATCTGACTCTGAAGAGCTAGACTCCCACCCACCTGCAGGTGCTTTTTTAGGGGTAACTACACAATCGAAAGAGTCCCCAGGAAGCCGAGGAGGATCCACCAGAGGAGGGGCGTAGCAAGAGGATGCCCAACAGGCAGAAGAGGCAATATGAAGAATTGATATTTAATCTATCTAGTTATACTTTGTTGCAGAGAAAAAAAACACTCTCGAGAGGTCTGAGCTTCGTGGCTACGTTTAAATATGATTCATTCGATTGGTCGGTTGACCATTACAGAATTGGCAGGAAATTGAGACTCTGTGAGTTCTTTAAAGAAAAGACAAGTGAAAATTGGATACCTGTTAATGTGTTAAAAAAAAAAGGGGCGGCTTGATCCCCCATCAGTGAATTCTAGCCTTAAGACATTTTTGCACATGGTAGACACTGATGTGAGAAATGAGAACAGGGTTATTGCCAACACCTTCAATAATTTAAGCCTTGATGAGAGATTGGCATTTGTCAGCGTCCAACGTCTTACCGGTATGCTGGGGCCGTGGGTCTGGCTTCCTTGGCAATAAGCGGGCAGCGGCAGAGGTGGGCTGCTGCGCCGGATCCGTGGGCAGCAGTAGCGGCGTGAGGGGGTCCGCTCGTGGCGGCGGGACGCCGCTACAGTGGGTCACTCTTGCTGAGCCGTTGCTTGGAGACCAGGGGCAGTGAGCAATGTGGCTTTGCAAAAAGGTCTGCAATACTGGGCGTCGCCATGTTGGAGACCAAGTTTTAAGCATAGTTCCTGTTTCCTGTTTCTTCCAGCCAAATCTTTAACCATCGCGCTCCAGCCTCGGTTCTCTACCTCATGCCCTGTACATAATAAATACTTTCCATTGACTCTCAAACCCCACCTACGTTCTTCATTGCTCCATGTCCCATGCGAAGGAACTATATCCAGCCCCCTCATCTGGTTCATTCACAGCCTGCTACCTCCTCGGGCAAATCTCAGCTGCCGGATCCTCAAACTCTGCTAGATGTGAAAGTAAGCACTGGCCCAATGGATTCGACGGGTGATCAGGCCACAGGAGGGGATTCAACTGCAGATATCTGGTCTCGCTTAAGTAAGCAGGAGGCCACACAATCTCAAGTCGTGCAGTTCTTGCAGAGTATGTCCGAACGTCTCAATTCTCTCTGTGTTGCCATGACGGCCCCTCAGGTATCTACAGCTGCTCCCACATTAGCACCTCCGGTCCCGCATCCTCCTGTACCAGTACCACTTCCATGGTTGCATTTGCCACCTCCCAGTAAATTTGATGGGAATCCAAAACAATGCCGCGGGTTTCTTAACCAGTGCGAAATCCAGTTCGAACTACAGTCGGCCAACTTCCCATCAGCACAAACCAAAGTAGCCTATATAATTTCTTTACTTACCGGGCAAGCGTTGGAATGGGCTTCACCTTTGTGGAAGAGGATGGATCCCATCTTATCTAACTATCCAGAATTCGTGGCCACCTTTCGAAGAATCTTTGACGAACCGGGCAGGACTTCTGCCGCCTCATTGAAGATCCTGCACCTGCGTCAGGGCACGCGTGCAGTCAGTCAGTACGTGATCCAGTTTCGCACCCTTTCCTCAGAACTGAACTGGAATGAGGAGGATATCATTGCAGCTTTCTGGAGCGGTCTCTCAGAAAAGATCAAAGATGACCTCGCAATTCAGGACGTACCTGATAAGTTGGATAAACTAATTTCTTTATGCAATAAGTTAGGCCTGAGGTACAGAGAACGCTGTATGGAGAGGTTGCGGTCAGATCGCCCTAAGCCTAGAGTTGTTCTTCCACCAACACCATCATCACCAACTGCGGAAGAACCCATGCAGATTAATCGCTCCCACCTCTCCAATGAAGAACGTCAGAGACGGCGACAAGGGAACCTCTGCCTGTATTGTGGTGCATCTGATCACTTTGTTAAAACTTTCAATCTACGTCCGGGAAACGCCCGCTCTTAGTTTGTGCTGGAGAGGTCAAGCTAGGAGAATTCTCAGAATTACATACCAAGAAAGAGTCTGTCCTGTTAACCCAATTGGAGCTCCCTTCTTCTTCTCTTCTCATCCCTGCACTACTCGACTCCAGAGCCGCCGAAAGCTTCATTACGTCAGCTCTGGTCAAACGATCTGGAATACAAATGGTTCCTTTGGATCGTACCATTTCTGTTACCGCAGTGGATGGAAGTTATATCCCTGAGGGTATTATATCCTTTCGTACTATTCCTCTCAAGATGAAGGTCGGAGTTCTCCATTCAGAAGAAATCTCTTTCCTTGTAATTCCTAAAGCCTCTCATGAACTAATCCTAGGGTTTCCATGGTTAATCAGACACAATCCCCACATAGATTGGCAAACTATGGATGTTCTCTCTTGGGGACAAGACTGCTTTCAGAACTGTTTACCTTCAGTTAGACCTCTCTGTTCTTCCAGCCCTTCCAGCCTTCCTGTGGAGTACCAAGCTTTTCAAGATGCTTTCAGTAAGCATGGGGCGGACACCTTGCCTCCGCATCGTACTTGGGATTGCCCCATTGAGCTAGTACCCGGTAAGACTCCTCCCCGAGGTCAAATTTACCCTCTCTCACTTCCCAAGACACAGGCCATGTCGGAGTATATCCGGGAGAACTTGGAGAAAGGGTTCATCAGGTCTTCTATATCTCCGGCCGGAGCGGGGTTTTTCTTCGTCAAAAAGAAGGATGGGGGATTGTGGCCCCGTATTGACTATAGAAGTCTCAATTACATAACAGTTAAGAACAGATATCCGTTACCTCTGATTCCAGAACTGTTCGACCGTGTTAAAGGAGCTACTGTATTTACTAAGTTGGACTTATGGGGGGGCCTACAATCTTATACGTATTTGCCCAGGGGACGAATGGAAGACGGCATTTAATACCCGTGACGGCCATTACGAATACCTGGTAATGCCTTTTGGCCTATGTAACGCCCCAGCCGTCTTTCAAGAGTTCGTTAACGAAATCTTCAGAGATCTCCTCTATGACTGCTTGGTAGTGTATCTGGATGACATCCTCATTTTTTCTAGGGATCTGAAGACCCATCGGGAACAAGTCAAAGAAGTGTTAACTCGTTTACGAAGGAATCAGTTATTCTGTAAGTTAGAGAAGTGCACATTTGAAGTACCCACGATTTCATTCCTCGGTTACATTCTTTCAGGGCAGAGGTTACAGATGGACCCCGCTAAAGTCCAGGCGATTCAGGATTGGGCACTTCCAGCTACCCTTAAAGGAATTCAACGTTTCCTGGGGTTTGCTAACTTCTACCGAAGATTCATTCAAAATGATTCTTCTGTCATAGCTCCTATAACCGCATTAACTAGGAAGGGAGCCGATCCTGCCAAGTGGTCTCCGGAGGCTTTGGAAGCTTTTTCATCTTTAAAGGAGGCCTTCACGACTGCTCCAGTTCTTCGACAACCCGATCTCAGCCGTCCGTTCTCAGTGGAGGTTGATGCCTCTACTGTAGGAGTAGGAGCAGTATTAACCCAGCTTTTTGAGGACAAGAAGGTCCATTCTTGTGCGTTCTTCTCACGAAGATTCTCCCCCTGCTGAACAGAATTACGCTATTGGGGAACAGGAATTACTGGCAATTAAGTTGGCCTTTGAGGAGTAGAGGTATTTGTTGGAGGGAGCTCAGCATCCAATTTTGGTGACCATGGATCACAAGAACCTCCTGTATCTACAGTCAGCCTGATGTCTGAACCCACGCCAAGCAAGATAGGCACTCTTCTTTACCCATTTTAATTTTAAACTCAGTTACCGACCAGGTTCCCTCAACAAAAAGTCAGATGCATTATCTCGCTCCCTAAGTTCAGAAGAACCCTCTGACCATTCAAAAGAGCAATTTATCCTGGAATCCACCTCTTTTTCTGCAACTAATACCTCTCCACTTCCTCCTTCAGGGAAGATCTTCGTTGCACCAAATCGCAAAAAACTTCTTACATGGGCTCACTCCTCCTTCATGGGCCATGCGGGCGGTCATAAGACACTTAAATTCATTCAGCGCTCCTACTGACGTTCAGGAATTCGTACCTGCCTGTCCAAAATGTGCCCAGCATAAAAGTCCCAAAGGTCCACCAGCCGGGTTACTCCATCCTTTGCCGGTACCAATAAGACCATGGACGCATATTTCTATGGACTTTATTACAGATTTACCTACGTCTGGTGGGCGGAAAACTGTATGGGTCATAGTTGACCGATTCTCTAAAATGGCACACTTTGTTCCTCTGGCTAATCTTCCATCTGCATCTCAGTTGGCAAAATTGTTGATAGCAGAGATCTTTCGACTCCATGGTCTACCACAGGAAATCGTGTCTGATAGAGGTCCTCAATTTGTGGCCAAGTTTTGGAGATCCCTATGTTCTGCTCTTGGCGTGAAATTAAACTTCTCCTCAAGATATCATCCCCAAACGGATGGTCAAACAGAGAGAGTGAACCAGGATCTGGAGACTTTTCTGCGTTTATTCATGTCCTCCTCACAGGACGACTGGCTGGACTTCCTCCCATTCGCAGAATTTTCCCATAACAATCTTTATCACTCTGCCACAAAATCTTCTCCATTCTTCATTAATTATGGTTACCATCCAAGAGTTCCTGACTTCCAACTTCTGCCTACGCTCGAGGTTCCTGCTGCAGAGTCAACACTTCAACAATTTACTGAAGCCTGGAAACAAGTTCACAAGACTTTGCTCAAGACATCCAAGAGATCTAAGACCTATGCAGATCTGAAACTAAAAGCTGTACCAAGCCTTAAGGTAGGAGATCGGGTTTGGGTTTCCACACGTAACCTAAGATTAAAGGTTCCTACAAAAAAGTTTGCTCCCAGATTTATTGGGCCTTACCCAATCGAAAAAGTGTTGAATCCTGTGGCTTACAAAGTGAAATTACCTCCGCAGTTAAGAATTCCTAATGCATTTCATATTTCTCTCCTTAAAACCATTGGTACTTAATCGGTTCAGAGCCAATCTGCCTAAATCACCCAAGATCCAAGCAGCACATGGAGACGAATTTGAGATTCACAAGATCATCGATTCTCGCAGACGTTATGGTCGCATCCAGTACCTTGTTGATTGGAAGGGGTATGGGCCAGAGGAGAGATCTTGGGTAGATGCAGAGGATGTCCATGCTCCAAGACTTCTTCGGACATTTCATGCCAAGTTTCCAACTAAACCACATAGGTGTCCGGAGTCCACCCGCAAAGGGGGGGTACTGTCAGCGTCCGGAGTCTTACCGGTACGCTGGGGCCGTGGGGCTGGCTTCCTTGGCGATGTGCGGGCAGCGGTGGAGGTGGGATGCTGCACCGGATCCGTGGGCAGCAGTAGCGGTGGTAAGGGGGTCCGCTCGTGGTGGCGGGACGCGGCTGCAGTGGGTCGCTCTTGCTGAGCCGTTGCTTGGAGACCAGGGGCAGTGAGCAATGTGGCTTTGCAAAAAGGTCTGCATTACTGGGCGCCGCTATGTTGGAGACCAAGTTTTAAGCATAGTTCCTGTTTCCTGTTTCTTCCAGCCAATCCAGGGGAAGCTCTCCCTATAAAAGGGGGCTGGTTTAGGACAGGGACGCCAGTGCTTCAAGTTACAACCCTGTTGTAGGTGCTTTAGCCTGTGCTCCCAGGATTCCTGCTGTATTCTGGTTCCTCCTGATCCTGCTTGGTCTGTTGCTGCTGCAGCCCTGCCATTTCTAGCCTGCTACTGCCCGTGGAAGCGCTCCTGGAAAACCCGGTCCAGTAAAACTCTTTGGGCACAGTCGGCCCCGGGTCTTCTGCCTCGTCTTTCAAGCCACACTCCACAGATCTCCTTCACCAGCCACGCCTTTGTACCACCGACCACAGCCTGCAGATTATTATCTTCAGCCTCGTTTTCCAAACCACAGTCCACCTACCTTGTCTCCAGCCACGTCTTCAACCACCATCCACAGTTCCACAGTTCATCATCTACAGTCTCGTCTTTCAAATCACAGTCCACAGTTCTTCGCCTCCAGCCACGTCTTTAACCATCGCGCTCCAGTCTCGGTTCTCTACCTCAGCCCTGTACATAATAAATACTTTCCTTTGACTCTCAAACCCCGCCTACGTTCTTCATTGCTCCATGTCCCATGCGAAGGAACTATATCCAGCCCCTCATCTGGTTCATTCACAGCCTGCTACCTCCTCGGGCAAATCTCAGCTGCCGGATCCTCAAACTCTGCTAGACGTGACAGCATTGTCCTCTTTGCGCAAAAAAGACTCATTGGTTATTAGAAATGCTGAAAAGGGCGGGGCTGTGGTCCTGCAGGACTTGTCAGCTTATGATGCAGAAATAAGGAGACAGTTGGGTGAAACTGAGGTGTATAGAAAAATGACTTTTAACCCTATGCCAAGGATTAAAAAGAAGGTTGATGGTATTATAGATTTGGCACTGATGAATGGTTGGATTATTGAAACCTTAAGTAATTTCTTGGTAGTGAAAGATCCAGTTTGTCCAATACTGTATACCTTACCAAAGGTCCACAAGATGCTTGTGGACCCCCCTGGGCGGCCAATCATCCTTGCAAGGGGTTTGGTCCTTCAGCCTTTGGCTCAGTTTGTGGACATTTTTCTACAAGATTGTGTTAAGACGAGTAAAAGTTATATTCAAGATACTGGTGACTTTTTGAAAGGTATTTATACTCTTAGTGGTGGGGAGATAGATTTAGAGGGGTATTTGCTAACTACCCTTGATGTATGTTCCCTCTATACAGTTATCCCGCATAAACAGGGGATCACAGCTGTGGGAGAAGCGCTTTTGAGAGGCCCGTACACTGAACCACCTATAGCATTTATTATTTCGTTACTGGAGCTTGTCCTTGAACAGAACCATTTTATGTACAGTAATGAGTTTTATATGCAGCTGTCTGGCACGGCCATGGGGTCCAATTTGGCCCTGGTATATGCCAACATCTTCATGGATAGGTACGAGAATGAATACATTTTACCAAAATATGGGGATAAAATTGTATACTTCAAAAGATTAATTGATGATGTATTTATACTTTGGAGAGGTGATGAAGGATCATTTTTGAGAATGGTTGATGAGCTTAATCATATAGATAGCCTGATACATTTTACGGCATCAGCCGATAAATATCGGATTAACTTTCTTGACATTCAACTATTCAAAAAGGATAATAGGTTGGCACACACTCTGTTTCGAAAAGAGACAGATCGCAACACTCTATTGTCCTCCTCAAGTCACCATACCTTGGGAGTTCTAAGGAATATGATCTCGCAGAGAAACAACTAGGTGACACCAAGCAGAGATTCCTTGAGAGAGGTTATAAACCAAGGACAATTGATAGTTGCCTCACCAGGGCAAGGAAACTGTTTGTGTCCAAGGCCAAGAGTGCGGCGGAACGAAAATGTCCGGAAAGGATGAACCTGGGTGTAAGATGTGACACCAGTTTAAGGACAGTTCAGCGCTCGATAAAAAGGCATTGGCCTATTGTGGCCTCAGATGGAAATCTGGGTATAGCAGAGAAAACATCACCATTACTGCGTGTGAAGAGGGGACCGAACCTGAAAGATCTTTTATACAGGACAAGCAGCCAGACCAAGTCCATGGATAAAGACAATAGGTTGGTTACAAAGAAGGGTTGCTTTCGTTGCAGGATGACACAACATTGGACGGAGCTCAAACTGGCATTCGAAAAAGGAGTGACAGACAAACCAGTGGCAGCACATTTTCTTGAAATGCATCACCAGCTGTCTACTTTGAAGTATATGACGATTGACTGGGTGCCTCCTCTAAAAAGAGGGGGTGACAGAGGACTTATTCTGTTAAAAAAAAGAAGCAAGGTGGATTCACCAGCTGGAGACGGTATCACCCAAAGGGTTAAATGAATACAATTGTCTCAGTATCTTTGTGTGAATTTATGTTGGAGCATTTGGAAAGTGTTACTATATGACAGCTGCATAGTAATGTGGTCATTGCATGTTGATGCATGCATGATTCATTTATATTTGTCACGATCCGGGTATCTGGACGCCATTTCTTACCCATCAGATGCCTCCTAAGGCTGGCTCAGCGCTCCAGGACCGGATCCCATCTGTTATCCTAATGTTCACATTCCTGCATCCTCTCCTGTCTCTCTGAGACGCTGTCACAGTAACGCCTTATTACATCTGGCATGGCGTCTCCCGCGGCCTCCGCCGCCGTCCCTGAGCTTCTGCATGCAGAGTGTCAGAGTGGCGATTACGTCAGCCGCGGCCTCCGCTGTGTCCGCGTGGTTGGATGTGCACTTGTCAGCCTGGCGTCTCCTGTCTCCAGTGGCCGGCGCCGCCATTACTGTTTTCATTACCACATGGATTACAAACCAAACTTCCCTCCAAGTGTCTGCATGGGCGCAGCCATCTTGGATTCTGTCAGCTGATCATTTCCTCCAATCTGTTGTCAGTATTGTTAATCTGCATAATTGCCTAGCCAATCCCTTCCTTGCTGCAGGTATAAATACACTGTGCCTGAGCAAGGAAGGCGTCAGTGCTTTGGTTGTCAAACCTAGTTCCTGTTTGTCTCTCTCCTGTGATTGTCTTCCAGGTTCCAGCTCCTGTCTCAAGACTTCCACCATAGAGACCCGCACCAGCATTCCACCTGCGGTGTAGCCTGACTCTCCAATCCATTGTGGATTCATCTGTTTCCAGCTACAACATTACCTGCTTCCAGCTCAGCTTTCAGCAGAGTACAGCTTCCCTTAAAGGGCCGGTGTCCTTTCTACACTTTACCACTCTCCACCGGTATTATTATTTCTCCGCTCTCAAGTTCTACATTTCAGTTCATATTTCATCGCTCCCAAGTTCATCTATTATTTAACTGGTTCCAGCCAGTATCCACTCCGTGCTAACAACAGTCTGGTTCCAGCCAGTATCCACAGCAGCTGTTTTACCTTCAGCAACCCAGCTTTTCCTGGAACACCAGCTGGCACAATCCTGGGTTATCTCCATTGCTACAGTCGGGCCTGGTAAGGACTTTCCATCTAGAAGATCATAAGAACTATCTCACACTACCAGTGCCCTGTGGCTCCTGCCATCCTGTAGTACCCAGGAACTGTATTTATTATTTGCTGACTTTTACGTTTTCTTTTACTGCTGCTGTGTTGCGGAGTTGTCATAATAAACATCATTGACTTTTATCCAAGTTGTCGTGGTCACGCCTTCGGGCAGTTATTATTCATGTTACTTACATGTCCAGGGGTCTGATACAACCTCCCAGGTTCCGGTACATCTCAGCCCCTACAACTGAGGCTGCCTCCCGTCAGCTCAGGCCCTCAGTTGTGACAGTAAGCACTGACCTAATGAATCCAGCCGGAGACCAGGATCAAGCGGCCAGGCCGATGCAAGAACTGGCAGCCCGACTAGAACATCAGGAGGCTGCACAGGGCCACATCATCCGCTGTCTCCAGGATCTCTCTACTCGGCTGGATGGGATTCAGACAACTCTCCGTGGATCAGGCGCATCTGGTGCGTCAACCACAGTGACTCCAGCTATAACCCCACCCACCTTACCCATTTCTGCTCCACGTCTTCATCTTCCAACGCCAGCAAAATTTGATGGATCTCCAAGATTCTGCAGGGGATTTCTCAACCAGTGTGAGATTCAGTTTGAGCTACAACCTGGCAATTTTCCCAGTGACCGTACAAAAATTGCCTACATTATCTCTCTTCTCAGTGGCTCCGCCCTTGACTGGGCATCACCGTTATGGGAGAGGTCCGACACCCTGCTATCTTCTTACACTGCATTCGTGTCAACATTCAGGCGCATCTTCGACGAGCCAGGCCGGGTAACCTCAGCTTCATCCGAGATTCTCCGTTTACGCCAGGGGTCACGTACTGTAGGACAATATCTGATACAGTTCCAGATCCTGGCATCCGAACTGGCATGGAACGACGAGGCCCTGTATGCTGCATTCTGGCATGGCTTATCTGAGCTTATTAAAGATGAGTTAGCTACCAGAGACTTACCTTCTAAGTTAGATGAGCTAATCTCACTCTGCACGAAAGTTGATTTACGTTTCAGAGAGAGCAACTGAGCGTGGAAGATCATCTGCTCCAAAATCTTCTGCTCCTCCTCCTCGTCAACTGTCACCATCTAAAGATGAGCCCATGCAAATTGGCCGTTCCCGTTTAACTCCTGCTGAGTGCCGAAGACGCCTCTCTGAGTCTCTTTGTCTTTACTGTGCAGCTCCGTCTCACACCATCAATGCCTGTCCCGAACGTCCGGGAAAACTCCAAACCCTAGCTCGCCCAGGAGAGGGCCGGCTAGGAGTAATGATCTCCTCTCCATCTCCTCATGATTGTAATCTCCCAGTCTCGCTTCAAGTTGCTCAACGTTATCGGAACGTCATTGCCCTCCTTGATTCCGGAGCAGCTGGGAACTTTATTACTGAAGCCTATGTTAAACGGTGGTCCCTACCCACCGAGAGACTTCCTTCCTCCTTTTCCTTAACTGCCGTGGATGGCAGTAAAATTTTTGATACTGTTATTGCTCTAAGGACTCTACCAGTTCGTCTGAGAGTGGGAGTTCTTCATTCCGAACTTATTTCACTTTTAGTGATTCCAAGAGCCACACATCCTGTGGTCCTGGGCCTTCCATGGCTCCGTCTTCACAATCCTACAATCGATTGGACGACTACGCAAATCCTGGCATGGGGTTCCTCCTGTGCAGAGACATGTTTGTTTAAAGTATTGCCTGTCTGTTCTTCCTCCCCCAGGTCGTCTGATGTTCCACCTCCTCCATATCAAGATTTCACGGATGTGTTCAGTAAAGCTTCTGCTGATATCCTTCCTCCTCATAGAGAATGGGACTGCCCGATTGATCTCGTTCCAGGGAAGGTTCCACCTCGAGGCCGAACTTATCCGTTGTCTCTGCCTGAGACGCATTCTATGGAGGAATACATTAAAGAGAACCTAGCAAAGGGGTTCATTTGACCTTCTTCTTCCCCAGCCGGCGCAGGCTTCTTTTTTGTAAAAAAGAAAGATGGTGGTCTGCGGCCGTGCATCGACTACAGAGGTTTGAACGACATTACCATCAAGAACCGTTATCCTTTACCCCTGATTACTGAGCTCTTTGACAGAGTTAGCGGAGCTACCATCTTTACAAAGCTGGACTTGCGAGGTGCATACAATCTCATCCGGATCCGTGAGGGTGACGAGTGGAAGACCGCCTTTAACACCCGTGACGGACATTATGAGTACCTCGTCATGCCCTTCGGATTGAGCATTGCTCCAGCTGTCTTCCAGCATTTTGTCAATGAGATCTTCAGAGACATTCTATACCGTCATGTCGTGGTCTATCTAGACGATATCCTCATTTTTGCCAACGATTTAGAGGAACATCGTTTTTGGGTTAAAGAGGTTCTGTCCCGTCTCCGTGTCAATCATCTCTATTGCAAATTAGAAAAATGCGTCTTTGAAGTCAAGTCCATTCCGTTTCTAGGGTACATTGTGTCCGGTTCCGGACTAGAGATGGATCCTGAGAAACTACAAGCAATTCAGAATTGGCCGGTACCCTTAACCCTCAAAGGGGTCCAGAGGTTCTTAGGGTTCGCCAATTATTACCGAAAGTTTATACGAGACTTTTCCACCATTGTTGCGCCTATTACTGCTTTCACCAAGAAGGGTGCTAACCCGTCCAAGTGGTCTGAAGAAGCCATGCAAGCTTTTCATCTTTTAAAACAGAGGTTCATCTCTGCGCCTGTCCTGAAACAGCCTGACATCGACTCTCCTTTCATCCTAGAGGTGGATGCCTCCTCCGTTGGAGTAGGAGCGGTGTTATCTCAGAGGGCTAAAGATGGCCATTTACACCCTTGCAGTTTCTTCTCCCGGAAGTTCTCCCCAGCTGAGCGCAACTATGCCATTGGCGACCAGGAGTTGCTAGCCATCAAGCTCGCTCTAGAAGAGTGGAGGTATCTGTTGGAGGGAGCTTCTCATTCAATCACCATACTTACAGACCACAAGAACCTTTTATACCTGAAGGGCGCACAATGTCTCAACCCTCGTCAGGCCAGATGGGCACTTTTCTTTTCCAGGTTCGACTTTAAACTCCAGTTCTGTCCGGGCTCTCAGAATCGCAAGGCCGATGCCCTTTCCCGCTCATGGGAGCAAGAAAATGAGTCAGAGTCTTCAGACAAGCATCCTATTATAAATCCGTTGGCATTCTCCACGGTAGGGATGGACTCTACGCCCCCATCAGGGAAAAGTTTTGTGAAGCCGATGCTAAGGAAGAAGCTCATGCATTGGGCCCATGCTTCCCGTTTTGCCGGACATACAGGTATCCAAAAAACCCTGGAGTTTATCTCTAGGTCCTATTGGTGGCCAACTCTGAAAAAAGACGTCTTGGAGTTTATTGCATCTTGCCCAAAGTGTGCCCAACATAAAGTATCCCGCCAGTCGCCTGCGGGGCAACTGGTTCCACTATCCGTTCCCCGTCGACCATGGACCCACTTGTCGATGGATTTCATTACAGACTTACCCATGTGCAACAAGTTCAATACCATCTGGGTGGTAGTTGACCGGTTCACCAAGATGGCACACTTCATTCCTCTCACCGGTCTTCCGTCAGCTTCCAAGTTGGCTCAAGTATTCATACAAGAGATCTTCCGACTCCACGGTCTTCCTGAAGAAATTATCTCAGATCGAGGAGTTCAATTCACAGCCAAATTCTGGCGAAGTTTATGTCAAGTCCTCCAAGTCAAGCTAAAGTTTTCCACGGCTTACCATCCTCAGACCAATGGTCAAACCGAGAGGGTGAATCAGGACTTGGAGGCCTTCCTCCGCATCTATGTGTCCTCCTCTCAAGATGACTGGGTTCAATTACTTCCCTGGGCCGAGTTCTGTCATAACAACCAGTATCATTCTTCATCTGCTTCAACACCATTCTTCACTAACTTTGGATTCCACCCTAAAGTCCCTGAGTTCCAACCGCTTCCAGCAACTTCTGTTCCCGCAGTGGATATCACCTTGCATCAGTTTGCCAATATCTGGAAGAGCGTACGATCAGCTCTGCTCAAGGCATCGTTCAGGTACAAGAAGTTTGCGGATAAGAAGCGTCGAGCAGTTCCTGCTCTCAAGGTGGGTGATCGGGTATGGTTATCCACGAAGAATTTGAGGTTAAGAGTTCCCAGTATGAAGTTTGCACCTCGCTATATCGGTCCTTTCAAGATTGAACAAGTCATCAATCCTGTTGCTTACAGACTCCAGTTGCCTCCCTTCTTAAAAATACCCAGGACATTCCATGTTTCCCTGTTGAAACCGCTGATCTTGAATCGGTTTCATTCCTCACTTCCTCCAACTCCGAAAGTCCAAACTCAACGAGGCGTTGAGTATGAAGTGGCCAAGATCCTGGACTCACGTCACCGTTACGGTCAACTACAGTATCTTATTGACTGGAAGGGTTACGGCCCTGAGGAACGTTCATGGACCAATGCTTCTGATGTCCATGCTCCTGCCTTGGTCCGGAGATTCCATTCCAAGTTTCCTCAAAAGCCAAAGAAGTGTCCTGGGGCCACTCCTAAAGGGGGGGGTGCTGTCACGATCCGGGTATCTGGACGCCATTTCTTACCCATCAGATGCCTCCTAAGGCTGGCTCAGCGCTCCAGGACCGGATCCCATCTGTTATCCTAATGTTCACATTCCTGCATCCTCTCCTGTCTCTCTGAGACGCTGTCACAGTAACGCCTTATTACATCTGGCATGGCGTCTCCCGCGGCCTCCGCCGCCGTCCCTGAGCTTCTGCATGCAGAGTGTCAGAGTGGCGATTACGTCAGCCGCGGCCTCCGCTGTGTCCGCGTGGTTGGATGTGCACTTGTCAGCCTGGCGTCTCCTGTCTCCAGTGGCCGGCGCCGCCATTACTGTTTTCATTACCACATGGATTACAAACCAAACTTCCCTCCAAGTGTCTGCATGGGCGCAGCCATCTTGGATTCTGTCAGCTGATCATTTCCTCCAATCTGTTGTCAGTATTGTTAATCTGCATAATTGCCTAGCCAATCCCTTCCTTGCTGCAGGTATAAATACACTGTGCCTGAGCAAGGAAGGCGTTAGTGCTTTGGTTGTCAAACCTAGTTCCTGTTGGTCTCTCTCCTGTGATTGTCTTCCAGGTTCCAGCTCCTGTCTCAAGACTTCCACCATAGAGACCCGCACCAGCATTCCACCTGCGGTGTAGCCTGACTCTCCAATCCATTGTGGATTCATCTGTTTCCAGCTACAACATTACCTGCTTCCAGCTCAGCTTTCAGCAGAGTACAGCTTCCCTTAAAGGGCCGGTGTCCTTTCTACACTTTACCACTCTCCACCGGTATTATTATTTCTCCGCTCTCAAGTTCTACATTTCAGTTCATATTTCATCGCTCCCAAGTTCATCTATTATTTAACTGGTTCCAGCCAGTATCCACTCCGTGCTAACAACAGTCAGGTTCCAGCCAGTATCCACAGCAGCTGTTTTACCTTCAGCAATCCAGCTTTTCCTGGAACACCAGCTGGCACAATCCTGGGTTATCTCCATTGCTACAGTCGGGCCTGGTAAGGACTTTCCATCTAGAAGATCATAAGAACTATCTCACACTACCAGTGCCCTGTGGCTCCTGCCATCCTGTAGTACCCAGGAACTGTATTTATTATTTGCTGACTTTTACGTTTTCTTTTACTGCTGCTGTGTTGCGGAGTTGTCATAATAAACATCATTGACTTTTATCCAAGTTGTCGTGGTCACGCCTTCGGGCAGTTATTATTCATGTTACTTACATGTCCAGGGGTCTGATACAACCTCCCAGGTTCCGGTACATCTCAGCCCCTACAACTGAGGCTGCCTCCCGTCAGCTCAGGCCCTCAGTTGTGACAATATTTAGGTAGCTTGAGCTTTAATTTTTTGCATCTGGAAAAATTAGATTTTCTAGATGCGTTAATGCCTCAGACCTAACAAGATATAGGATGCCTTGTTATGTTATATGTTTTTAAACTGTGTTGTTTTAATACTATTTGTTGCTGTGGGTTGCCTGGTTACCCTTATATACTAATTCTATGACATTGACTGATATGATAGTGGTAAGTAGGTTCCGTATTACGTTTCCCAAGGAGCAGGGACGGAATGCACAGTAACGCGCTCTGCGAGCGCTTCCGGTGGCAATTCCGGCCAGTGGAACACACTCGCAGCTGACTTCCGGGTAGTTGGCATGCACACCGGAAGTCAAGCGGCGTTGTAGGTATAATTAAAGTTCTTTTTGGGTCAGGCACTGCCAGATACATGGTGCTTTTTGTAGTTTTCACATCAGGGGGTGTGTACATGAGGTTCCCCTGTATTTTGAGGAGTATGGTGATATACTTAGAGTAACGGTGGGAAAGTTACCTGCAAAAGGGGAGGAGCTAATTGGGTAATATGGATGGGTATATAAGGGGATCCAGTGCAGCTCACAGTGTGTCTCTGTCCTTATAACCGTCTTGATATGTTGTCTTGAAGAAGGTTACGTTCTGTTAACCGAAACATCGACTTACCATGTTATTGCACTGGTGATGTGAGTAATAAAATTCCTTATGGAGCTGTAGGCATGAAAAAAGTCCCTGGTGAGTGCACCTTTATTGTGGATATACATTGGATACTGCTCAATGGAAAAGAGGAGTACTGGGATTGCACCCCAGGCAGATGTTATAATTAGAGTGTGTGCCAACCTAACTGTGGAATGAATGAATATATATATTATATATATATATATATAAATATATAAAACTCCAGATACTGGTAGCACTCCCATTGCTTTGAATGCTGTCCCGGTGCCCTCCTAGCGACAGGTCCACCATATATAGATAGAGGCGGCACTCAGTGAATAAAATACAATAATGCAGGTATCTGCAACAGTGACCTGCCTTATTATATTGTATTCACTGAGTGCCGCCTCTACATATATATATATATATATATATATATATATATATATAAAATCTATATTGATATAACTTTCTATCTATCAAGGGTGGGAGTGCTGGGGGGAGATAAATGACAAAGGGAAGCTGAGGGGGAAGTGGGGAGGACCAAGAAATGGGAGGTGAGAAGGGCACAGGGCTGGTCCCAGAGGAGGGGCAGCCAACAGCTACTAGCCACACACTGTAGGGGCTGGAGCTGGGTGGAGGGCCCTGGAGATGGGCTGTGGGGAGAGATGCCGTGGAGCAGCTGGAAAGGGGATTATCTCCATCCTGGCACTGTCCATGGTAAGTCTAGCTGGCGAAGGGGGGGAGGGTTCAAGCCATCCTCTTGCCCCCTCAATCCAGTGGCTATGCTGACAAACATACACATTTTTGACAGAAAAATTGCACCTGTTTTTTTCACTTACACTGTTATCACATACTTACTGACTTTATGGCTGCTCTCTCCGGGAGAGAGCAGCCAGGTCGGCTCAGCTGGGGGCAGGGCAGTGACGTGGTGAGAAGAGGGTGCGGGCCAGAGGTGGAACGGGGGCCTGACTGATGTATCGCGTCATGTAAGCCACGACCCCCGCTGTGTAATGCCACTATTACCAGGATTATACGCAATTCAGGGGCGTGGCTATGAGGACGCAATTCAACAAAAATCGCGCCATCGACTGCCCGGGCTGCCTACTTTACTCGTTTAGTGAGCGGCCGGGCAGGGGGGACCCAAGAAATTGGGAGACTTGCCTGCTCTTCCGGGGGGCCGGGAGGGTCACCCGATTTTCGGAAGCCTCACAGCCATTACGGGAGAGTAGGCAAGTATGTGTTATCAGCTACAAGTTTATTCAAATAAAACAGCCTATTCTAAACTATTTTTCCTCCTATTCTGTAACTGCTTCACCCTAATTTCATCAAAACAGGGGCCATTTTCTATGATAGCTACAGTATACCACTTTTGGGTGTGTGGTCACACACTTTTGGTCTATATATTAAGGGATACAAGGCTGACATAACCTGGCTGACAAAGGCAGGGTGAAGAAATCAAAATAAAGAAATCTAAGTGTTTTTTAGCCTAAACTTAGCCTGTACTTCTTATCAATCATATGCAACCCCTGCAAAGACTGTGATCTAACTTCTATCTTCATCTTCTCATCTACAGGCTCCCAGCAGACACTGATACATTGGGCTTAGTTATATTACTGCATTCTTAGGTAATTTGGAACTACTGCTCCCAGCAGACACTGATACATTGGGCTTAGTTAATATTACTGCATCCTTAGGTAAATTGGAACTACTGCTCTCAGCAGACACTGGCCTGAGTTAATATTACTGCATTCTGCGGTCATTTTAAATATTATTATTTTTTTAAGTTTGATCAATGATAGTGTTTTTGTGATTCTGTGATGTTATCTTCACCCCTCAGCATATGTTTATAAATGTATTACTTCCATCACTACCCCTCAGTGGGTGATGGGTAGTGACATATTGCCTTAATCAGGGAACATTCAAACACTTGGTATTTGGTCTACATATTAAGGGACACAAGGCTGACATAGGCAGGGTGAAGAAATCAAAGAGAAGAAATAATAAGATTTTAAACCTACCGGTAAATCTTTTTCTCCTAGTCCGTAGAGGATGCTGGGGACTCCGTAAGGACCATGGGGTATAGACGGGCTCCGCAGGAGACATGGGCACCTAAAAGAACTTTCTAGTATGGTGTGCACTGGCTCCTCCCTCTATGCCCCTCCTCCAGACCTCAGTTAGAGAACTGTGCCCAGAGGAGATGGACAACACGAGGAAAGGATTTCGTCAATCTAAGGACAAGATTCATACCAGCCCACACCAATCATACCATATAACCTGGAATACACCTAACCAGTTAACAGTATGAACAAACAACAGTATCGGTCCAAGACCGATTCTAACTGTAACATAACCCTTATGTAAGCAATAACTATATACAAGTCTTGCAGATTTTCCGCACTGGGACGGGCGCCCAGCATCCTCTACGGACTAGGAGAAAAAGATTTACCGGTAGGTTTAAAATCTTATTTTCTCTTACATCCTAGAGGATGCTTGGGACTCCGTAAGGACCATGGGGTTTATACCAAAGCTCCCAATCGGGCGGGAGAGTGCGGATAACTCTGCAGTACCAACTGAGCAAATGCTAGGTCCTCATCAGCCAGGGTATCAAACTTGTAGAATTTAGCAAAAGTGTTTGACCCCGACCAAGTTGCTGCTCGGCAAAGCTGTAATGCCGAGACGCCCCGGGCAGCCGCCCAAGAAGAGCCCACCTTCCTAGTGGAATGGGCCTTTACTGAATGCGGTAACGGCAATCCAGCCGTAACATAAGCCTGCTGAATCGTGTTACAGATCCAGCGAGCAATAGTCTACTTCGAAGCAATCTTGTTGGCAGCATACAGGACAAACAATGTCTCTGTTTTCCTAATTCTAGCCGTCCTGGCTACATACATTTTTAAGGCCCTGACTACATCCAGGGACATGGAATCCTCCAAGTCACTCGTAGCCACAGGCACCACTATAGGTTGGTTCATATGAAATGAAGACACCACCTTGGGTAAAAATTGAGGACGAGTCCTCAATTCCGCTCTATCCACATGAAAAATCAAGTAAGGGCTCTTGTAAGACAAGGCCGCCAATTCTGACACACGCCTCGCAGATGCCAAGGCTAACAACATGACCACCTTCCAGGTGAGAAATTTTAACTCCACCGTTTTAAGGGGTTCAAACCAGTGTGATTTAAGGAACTGCAACACCATGTTCAGGTCCCATGGTGCCACTGGGGGCACAAAAGGAGGCTGGATGTGCAGTACTCCTTTTACAAAAGTCTGGACTTCTGGAAGAAAAGCCAATTCCTTCTGAAAGAATATTGACAAAGCCGAAATCTGTACTTTAACAGAGCCTAACTTTAGGCCCATATCCACTCCTGTCTGTAGGAAGTGGAGAAAACGACCCAGATGGAACTCTTCCTTAGGAGCATTCTTGGTTTCACACCAAGAAACATATTTCCGCCAGATACGGTGATAATGTTTTGACATCACCTCCTTCCTAGCCTTTATTAGAGTAGGTATGACCTCCTCCGGAATACCCTTCTCCGCTAGGATCCGGCGTTCAACCGCCATGCCATCAAACGTAACCGCGGTAAGTCTTGGAACAGACAGGGCCCCTGCTGTAACAGGTCCTCTCTTAGAGGAAGAGGCCAAGGATCTTCTGTGAGCATCTCCTGAAGATCTGAGTACCAGGCCCTTCGAGGCCAGTCTGGAACAATGAGTATTGTCTGTACTCTTTTTCGTCTTATGATCCTCAACACTTTTGTGATGAGAGGAAGCGGAGGAAACACATAGACCGACAGGAACACCCATGGCGTTCCAGTCATGCTATTGCCTGAGGGTCCCGGGACCTGGCACAATACCTCCAAAGCTTCTTGTTGAGGCGTGACGCCATCATGTCTATTTGAGGAACTCCCGAGAGACCCGTTATCTCTGCAAAGACTTCTTGATGAAGTCCCCACTCTCCTGGATGGAGATCGTGTCTGCTGAGGAAGTCTGCTTCCCAGTTGTCCACTCCCGGAATGAAGACAGCTGACAGAGCGCTTACGTGATTTTCCGCCCAGCGAAGAATACTGGTGGCTTCCGCCATCGCGACTCTGCTTCTTGTCCCGCCTTGGCGGTTCACATGAGCTACTGCTGTGACATTGTCTGATTGAATCAGAACCGGTAGGTTGCGAAGAAGATTCTCCGCTTGTCGAAGGCCGCTGTATATGGCCCTTAGCTCCAACACGTTGATGTGTAGACAGGACTCCTGGTCTGACCATAGTCCCTGAAAATTTCTTCCTTGGGTGACTGCTCCCCATCCTCGGAGGCTCGCGTCTGTGGTTACCAGGATCCAGTCCTGAATGCCGAACCTGCGACCCTCTAGAAGGTGAGCACTTTGTAGCCACCATAGAAGAGACACCCTGGCCCTGGGGGACAGTGTTATTTTTTGATGTAATTGTAGATGGTACCCGGACCATTTGTCCAGAAGATCCCATTGAAACGTCCTTCCATGGGACCTGCCGAAGGGAATGGCCTCGTAAGTTGCCACCATTTTCCCCAGAACCCGAGTACATTGATGAGCTGACACTCTTTTCGGCTTTAGTAGTTCTCGGACCATGGTCTGGAGGTCCTGGACTTTTTCCAACGGGAGGAAAACTTTCTTTTGTTCCGTGTCCAGTATCATGCCTAGGAACGGTAGTCGAGTTGTCGGAACCAACTGTGACTTTGGTAGATTGAGAATCCACCCATGTTGTTGAAGCACTCTCTGAGAGAGTGACACGTTCTCCAGTAATTGCTCTCTTGATCTCGCTTTTATCAGGAGATCGTCCAAGTATGGGATAATTGTGACTCCTGGCTTGCGCAGGATCACCATCATTTCCGCCATTATCTTGGTGAAAATCCTCGGGGCCGTGGACAGCCCAAACGGCAACGTCTGAAACTGATAATGACAATCCTGTACCGTGAATCTCAGGTACTCCTGATGAGAGGGATATATGGGGACATGAAGGTAAGCATCCTTTATGTCCAGTGACACCATAAAATCCCCCCCTTCCAGGCAGGCTATCACCGCTCTGAGCGATTCCATCTTGAATTTGAATCTTTTCAGGTACAGGTTCAGGGATTTTAGGTTTAAAATGGGCCTTACCGAACCATACGGCTTCGGAACCACAAATAGGGTTGAATAATACCCTTTTCCCTGTTGGCTCAGGGGAACCCTGATAATCACTCGCTGTTGACACAGCATTTGAATTGCAGCTAGCATTACTTCCCGCTCTGGGGTAGAAGCTGGCAAGGCCGACTTGAAAAATCAGCGTGGGGGCACCTCTTCGAATTCCAGCTTGTAGCCCTGGGAGACTATTTCTATCACCCAAGGGTCCACGTCTGACTGAACCCAGACTTGGCTGAATAGTCGAAGGCGTGCCCCCACCTGTGCGGACTCCCGCAGGGGAGCCCCAGCGTCATGCGGTAGACTTAGCGGAAGCCGGGGAGGACTTCTGCTCTTGGGAACCAGCCGCAGCAGGTGTCCTCTTGCCTCTACCCTTACCTCTGGCGAGGAAAGAGGAGCCCCGACCTCTTCTGGATCTATGCGACCGAAAGGACTGCATCTGATATTGTGGGGGTTTCTTTTGCTGTTGGGGAACAAAAGGTAAAAAGGTCGACTTACCCGCGGTAGCTGTACAGATCAGGTCCGCGAGGCCGTCCCCAAACAATACATCACCTTTGCAGTGCCGTTTCTTGCGGCGGGCGAGCCGTGCAACCGCGCGGGGCGCCCGCCGCGGCACTTTACGGGTCCCAGATTCCCCCTCCTCCCTTTTCCCAAATACTCCTGCTCGGGGGGCGGAGTTTCGCGGTATGACGCGGTTGCGTCGTGATGTCACGACGCAACCGCGTCAACCCGCGAAACTCCGCCCCCCCGAGCAGGAGTACTCGGGAAAAGGGAGGAGGGGAGCCAAGCTGTTAAGGGGAGGCACCGGCGGCCAGCGCGCGGAGCGGGAAGATCTTCTTGACATGTAAGTTGTTCATCTCTCTCCCTCTCCCTTCATCCCCGCCCCCACTTGACACTTGCCTGCCGTACTGCATAGAATGGGGACACTTTCCTGCTGCAATGTGTAAAATTGGGACACGTGCCTGCCGCAATGTGTAAAATGGGGACTCTTGCCTGCCGCAATGTGTAAAATGGGGACTCTTGCCTGCCGCAATGTGTAAAATGGGGACACTTTCCTGCCGCAATGTGTAAAATGGGGGTACGTACCTGCCGCAATGTGTAAAATGGGGACACTTTTCTGCTGCAATGTGTAAAATGGGGACACTTTCCTGCCGCAATGTGTAAAATGGGGGTACGTGCCTGCCGCAATGTGTAAAATGGGGACACTTTTCTGTCGCAATGTGTAAAATGGAGACATGTGCCTGCCGCAATGTGTAAAATGGGGGCACGTGCCTGCCGCAATGTGTAAAATGGGGGCACTTGCCTGCTGTGCTGTGTAAAATGGGGACACTTGCCTGTTGTACTGTGTAAAATGGGGACATGTGCCTGCCGTAATGTGTAAAATGGGGGCACGTGCCTGCCGTGCTGTGTAAAATGGGGACATGTGCCTGCCGCAATGTGTAAAATGGGGGCACGTGCCTGCCGTACTGTGTAAAATGGGGGCACTTGCCTGCCGTGCTGTGTAAAATGGGGACACTTGCCTGTTGTAATGTGTAAAATGGGGGCACGTGCCTGTCGCAATGTGTAAAATGGGGACATGTGCCTGCCGCAATGTGTAAAATGGGGGCACGTGCCTGCCGTGCTGTGTAAAATGGGGACATTTGCCTGCCGTGCTGTGTAAAATGGGGACTCTTGCCTGCCACAATGTGTAAAATGGGGACACTTTCCTGCCGCAATGTGTAAAATGGGGACACTTTCCTGCCGCAATGTGTAAAATGGGGGTACGTGCCTGCCGCAATGTGCAAAATGGGGACATTTTTCTGCTGCAATGTGTAAAATGGGGGCACGTGCCTGCCGCAATGTGTAAAATGGGGACATTTGCCTGCTGTGCTGTGTAAAATGAGGACACTTATCTGCCGTGCTGTGTAAAATGGGGAAACTTGCCTGCCGTGCTGTGTAAAATGGGGACACTTGCCTGCTGTAATGTGTAAAATGAGGACTTTTTTTTTTTATCCTGTGGTGGCTGTGATGATGAGATTAGATGAGACCACGCCCACCTTAACAAAGCCACGCCCATTTTAACGAGGCCACACACCCTTGTCGGGAGCGCGCACCTTCGGCACGCGCATGCTTTTCCTCTTTATATCTATGGGGGGGCGCATTTTTTGTTTATGTGAATGGGGGGGGCGCATATTTAAATCTCGCACTGGGAGCCAAATTGGCTAGAAACAGCCCTGCATCTTTGTAAGGTAAAACCTCCATATGCCTTTTTGAGTCTGCATCCCCCGTCCATTGGCGGATCCATAAGGCTCTTCTTGCCGAAATAGTCATAGCATTGGTTCTTGAATCCAGTAAACCAATGCCTCTTTGAGCGTCCCTCATATATAAGACTGCGTCCTTAATATGAGCTAATGTTAACAAAATTGTATCCCTATCTAGGGTATCAAGGTCAGCTGACAGTGTATCCGTCCAAGCTGCTACTGCACTACATACCCATGCCGACGCAATTGCCGGTCTAAGCAAAGTACCAGTATGAGTGTAGATAGACTTTAGTGTAGTCTCTTGCCTGCGGTCCGCAGGATTTTTGAGGGCCGCTGTGTCGGGACGGTAGCGCCACCTTCTTGGAAAGGCGTGTTAAGGCTTTGTCCACTGTGGGAGAGGATTCCCAACGTACCCTGTCCTGTGTAGGGAAAGGGTACGCCATAAGAACCCTTTTGGGAATCTGCAGTTTCTTATCTGGAGTTTCCCAAGCTTTTTCACATAACTCATTAATTTCATGGGAAGGAGGAAAGTTTATAACTTGTTTCTTTCCCTTAAACATGTGTATCCTCGTGTCGGGCACCGAGGGCTCATCAGTGATATGTAACATCTTTAATTGCAATAATCATGCACTGAATACTTTTTGTCACCCTGGGGTGCAATCTTGCTTCATCATAGTCGACACTGGAATCAGAGTCCGTGTCGGTATCTGTGTCCCTTATTTATGAGAAGGGACGTTTCTGAGACCCCGACGGGTCCTGTGAGTCGGTATAAGCCGTAGATTGATTACCTGCCGACGCACTGGACTCTGCTTTGTCCAGTCTTTTATGCAGTGAAGCTACACTAGCATTTAACATATGCCACATATCCATCCAATCCTGAGTCGGCACCGCCGACAGAGACACACCACTCATCTGTTCCACCTCCTCCTTGGATAAGCTTTCCGTTTCAGACATGCCGACACACGTACCGAAACCCCACACAATTCCCTAAAGAAGGCCCTTTGGAGAGACAGAGAGAGAGTATGCCAGCACACACCAGCGCCAACTGACCCAGGAAAAAAAAAAACAGATAGCGCTTTTATATATATATATATATAAATGTATATAGATTTCCCCACTCACTGCGCCTTAATTATGTGCCCCCCTCTCTTTTACTCAGCCCTCTGATGCTCAGCAGGGGAGGGTCCGGGGAGCCAGCGTTCTCTGCAGCCTCTGTGGAGAAAATAGCGCTGGTTAGTGCTGAGGGATCAAGCTCCACCCCCTCGCGCGGCGGGCTTCGGTCCCGCTCGTGAATTTGAAAAAAATGGCGGGGATCCGTAGTTTACTGCCTCCGCAGCCTAACTACATACTTTTTTGCCTAAAACGAGGTTTATTGCTTCCCAGGGCGCCCCCCCCCCTGCGCCCTGCACCCATCAGTGCCATGTGTGTGTGTAAGTGTGGGAGCAGGAAGCTGCGCGCTTACCTCATGAAGATCTGAAGTCTTCTGCCGCCTGATGTCTTCTTATGTCTGACATACTCACCCGGCTTCTTTGTTTCGGCATCTGTGAGGAGGATGCCGGCGCGGCTCCGGGACGAACCCCAGGGTGAGACCTGTGTTCCGACTCCCTCTGGAGCTAATGGTGTCCAGTAGCCTAAGAAGCAGGGCCCTTAACTCTTAAGAAGTGGGTCTGCTTCTCTCCCCTCAGTCCCACGATGCAGGGAGTCTGTTGCCAGCAGAGCTCCCTGAAAATAAAAAAACCTAACAAAATTCTTTTTACAGAAAACTCAGGAGAGCTCCCTGTAATGCACCCTATCTCCTCTGGGCACAAGATCTAACTGGGGTCTGGAGGAGGGGCATAGAGGGAGGAGCCAGTGCACACCATACTAGAAAGTGCTTTTAGGTGCCCATGTCTCCTGTGGAGCCCGTCTATACCCCATGGTCCTTACGGAGTCCCCAGCATCCTCTAGGACGTAAGAGAAATAAGTCTTATTTTAGCATATACTTAGCCTGTACTTAAACTGGACGAAAACTGAAAGAAAACATCAAACGCCTAAAACAACTACAGATGACATTCTTTGCAACTTCTAATGTATGTATATATTACTCTGCAATCCTTACTCTGTGATCACTATGCAACCAAATTATGCTTAGCACTATACTATCATGATTTGCATGCAAATATGAATACTTGTACTTCAAATTCTACTCATTAATACATATTTAATGAAGATATATTGGGCTGTTGTTTGCCTAGTCAAATACAGTGTAATCTATCACCTTTCATCAGCATAACATTTAACTTACTGGTAGCCTGTATTAATAAGCCATGGTATTCATTACATGCAATCTAGGGTCAGCTGTGCTGGTCAACGTGCATTCACCTACATAAATTGTTCATAAAACTGTGTTTGTAAATGAACAGCTGAACAACACCAGTAATCAAGTATTTGAATGTTTAACTTAAATACTTACACATACTGTACATTCATGCTCTAGCCTAAATACCTTCTCTCTCAAACACACTATGCACCCCAAATTGTTGTACTTCATTGCACTCCATGGTATTCTCTCAAAAGCAAATACAACATTCACTCTCCCTTCAACCCACCCCTCTGTACACATTGCTGCCTCAATTATCCACTCACCTCTTATTAACACTCATGAGTTTTTTACTCATCTTTGTACTTTGACAATAACATCCACAATTGGTCACCATAAAAAAGTCACAAACGTCCTACAACTATATTTATTTCTCTCTCTTACATTTCACCTAATCCAGGCCCCAATCACTTACCCCACTCACATTCACCTGATTCACAGCAATATAGAAATCAAGCTAACCTCATAAACATCAAATGTCTCCCTTCACCTTCCAAATCACTAAACTGTGGCTTATGGAATGCATGCTCTGTTTGTTACAAATTAACATCCATTCATGACCTCTTCATATCTAACAACTTCAACTTGCTGGCTATTACAGAAACATGGCTCGCACAACCAGACAGGGCCTTCCCTGCAGCACTGTCACACGGTGGTCTCCAATTCACACACACACCCAGGCCCGTTAACAGTAAAGGTAGTGGTGTTGGATTATTACTATCCCAATCTTTCACATACACAGTTCTACCACAGGTTCCATCACTCACATTTACATAATTTGAAGTACATTCTATCAGATTTCACTCCTTTCTCTCTGCGTGTTGCAGCTATCTCTTGCCCACCTGGGCAACCCAAAAAATTTCTGGAAGATTTTTCTGCCTGGCTCCCTCACTTCCTATCCTCTGACATTTCCACCATTATCATGGGAGATTTCAATATTACTATTGATAGCCCAAAATCTGCTCATGTCTCCAAACTACTCTGTCTAACCTCCTCTCTCGGCCTCTCCCAATGGACTGACTCCTCTACTTATTAGGAGGTCCACTGCCTTGATCTAGTATTCACCAGACTATGCTCAGTTTCTGAATTAACTAACACTCCTTTCCCTCTCTCAGATGACAACCTTATCACCTGCATGCTCTCCTCCATTACTTCAAACTCAGTGACACTGAAGTCCTCCAATCCCCATTAAGCCCACAGAAATATTAATGCAATTAACCTTTAAGAACTTTCCACCTCACTCCAACAACTGCTTTCACCTATTTCTGCATTAATTTCTCCTGAGATGGCTGTATCGCACCTGAACGAGACTAGGTCTCGATGGCTGTATCGCACCTGAACCAGACTAGGTCTAGATGGCTGTATCGCACCTGAACCAGACTAGGTCTAGATATCAACTATGGCACTCTAAAGTAACAAAACACCTACAAAAACTGTCAAGTAAAGTTGAACGCCAGTGGTGTAAATCTTGTATTCCAAGTGACTTCCTCACATATAAGATTGTCTACCACTTTTACCGTAATGCCCTGAACACTGCCAAACATACATATTTCCAAACTCTCATCTCTGCTCAAGCCTCTAACCCCAAATGACTTTTTAATACATTTAAATCACTTCTCAACCCTCCTTCACCCAACCCTCCAACCACTCTCAAGGCGCAAGATCTTGCTTCCTACTTCAAGGACAAGATTGATCAGATCCAAGATGAAATGGCATGCTCTTCCTCAACCAGTTACCTACTCAATTCCCTACCTGAACCCTCTTGCACTTTCTCTTAATTTGATCCCACAAATGAAGATGACGTATAAACTATCTTCTCATCCTGCTACTCTACTACCTCTCCTCTTGATCATATACCCTTGCAAATAAGTAAAGCTCTGTCTCCTGTGCTCATCCCAACCTTAACATCTCTCTCTCTCTCTCTCTCTACTGGTATATTTTCCACTTTTTTGACTCACAAATTATTGGACCCACATCAGTCAGGCTTTCCTTCCAAACACTCCACAGAGACAGCACGGACTAAAGTAGTAAATGATCTGGTCACTGTGAAGTCTAATGGCCATTTTCTGCACTATATAAGAAACTGTAAATAAATAAATAAATAAATAAATATGCACTCTTGGATGGTTGAATGCATGCCAGGGCATGCATACATCAGAGCACAAACGCACACACCCTAGAGTGGTTTATCTATTACATATAATACTATCAATTCTATTTCCAAAAAGGTAAAAGGTGACAAATTGGCTATTATTTGATATGTGTTGTGTTGCGCAATAACACCACCTCACAGTTTGGCTTCTCAAGATTCACAAGGATAGGGGTCATCTGCCAAATGTATTTACTAGAGATGAGCTGATATGGTTTCAGGAAATGTAGTGATTATGGTTTACAGGAACTTAGAAATTGCAAGTCGACCCGAGCTCCAGCTTGAGTCTTCCCCCCAAGAAACAAGGCAAAACATCATCTTTCAGGGGCCGGTGCTCACATGTTTTGGATTGCATATAAATGTCCTTCCCTCATGATCACGCACCATTTTACACAGACACTATGTAAAAAAAAATGCCATTAGGAGCACTGGGGCACGGTGTTATAAAAAACAAATGCCATAGGGGGCACTGCCATAGGAGCACTGTGAGGCACTGTTTGTTCTTCAGGCATTGTGCTAAAACCCCCCAGAAAACACTATGTTGTTTTTGTGTTCAGGCACTGTGTTAAAAATTATGTCATTTTAGAATGCCATTATTACTAGGAACATTGTGCTGTTTGTATGCTTAGGCACTGTGTAAAAAATACAAACCAAGCAGTTCAGCTACAAAAGTGGCAGTCCCTGTCGCTGGAGTGCTTGGTTTGTTAAACTGTTCTGTTTGGCATCATTGGGAGAAAGGTCTATAGAACACATTAAAAAAAAAAATTTCACAGATTAAAAAGCTGTCTTAACGTCCATGTTTGGTAGCACTTCCCATAGTTTCTACTAGGTCTATACAGGAGGTGGCTGGTTGGAACTTTATCACAGTGCAATTTATCACTCTCCGAGGTTTGATAAATCTGGGCAATAGTACTTGTCAACATTTTAAGTTTGTCATGACATTGTGTGAGTGGTGCAAGAAGAGGGCACGGGTGTGGCCACATATCCCAGGGCATATTCAGCATTTCCTGGGCCAGCCCCAGCCCCTTTAATACACCCCTGCAATGCCACACATGCCCAGAGTCCTCAAATCAGAACTGTCTGTTGTATGTATCTGGCTTGTCTTATTCACATCTTATTGGTCGTTAGTTGCAGCCATATACATCAGAGATTATAGCAGAAGTTGGCAACCTTTTGCTACCAATGTGCTGGCTAAAATCTAGGTAAGCTCAGTATGCCAGTTCTAAATTTTATGTACATAATGATTCATTACATATAATGGGACCAACATATAAACCTAAGATATTTTATTATAGAAAAATTGGTGGCAGTTGATAAAACCAACACACCAAAGCTTTTAGGTAAATTAGCCAATTTGCTATTATTGGTATTGTTTGCTATCTACAACTGAATAAATGAACAAATTGAATCTGAACTTTCCACGTGCCACTTAAAACTGTTCCTTATGAAGGGGGTTGCTGACTATGGGGGTCATTCCGACCCGTTCGCACGCAGTTTATCGCTGCGGTGCGAACGGGTGCGGAATGCGCATGCGCGGCGGCCGCATTGCGCGTGTACGACATTGCCCGGCGACCCCTGTTACGCCACGACTTACAAAGGAAGCGGTTGCAGAGCCGACCGCAAAGAAGATTGACAGGAAGAAGGCATGCCAGGGCGGATCCCGACCGTTTGGAGACATTTTCGGGGAATGGTAAGTAAAACGCAGGCGTGTCCAGAAGAACGGAGGGCAGATGTCTGACGTCAAAGCCGGCTCCAGCATCGCAGGGATCGTCGCACAGGGTAAGTATGTCCAGGGCTAGTCATCTTTTGCTTGACATTTTTTTTAGCTTAGCAGGGCTGCACAAGCGATCGCAGCCCTGCTAAGCTAAAATACACTCCCCCATAGGCGTGGACCAGTTGATCGCAGCAGAAGCTAAAAGTTGCTGGCTGCGATCAACTCGGAATGACCACCTATAGCTTTGTATAAAAGACCGGGCTTTATTTGTGTCTTACCCAGTTGTGCTCTTCCACAAAAGAAAAATCTTTCATGGATAAATGAAATCACAGGTTGCGGAACTAGTAATAAATGCTCAAAGCTACGCAAATATACAACCTGGGTGTTTAGACTGTTGTAGACCTTCATAAATGACCTTTGTTTTATATTAATAAAAATGTTTAATTGTATCCAGTGAGCTGGAGGTTCCAAGCAACCATTTATTGTGCTAGAATACTTGTAGGCGGTATACTTGCAGATAATACAGATTCTTTTCTTTTATTTCTCTGACATTTACTTCATTCCAGGCTCTGGATGCAGCATACGTGTGGTTACCTTGACAACGGTAAGATGGGACCTCTGGTCCAAAACACAATGTCAGTATTCAGAAAACAGAGCTTTAGAAAACATGCATGGTTAGCAATTCTATGAATGGTAAGTACTTCAGATTATGCTGTTAAAATAACAGATGAAACACTATACACTACATGTTAAACTTTCCATCCAAAAAATCTTTACTGTAAAATAACACCATTCCCTCTAGCTCCTCTCCGAATTTCTGGACCAGGGAGCCGTACGTTACAAAGCCCACTCACTGTCACACCATTCACACTTCAGTGTCAAACTACTGTACATTTGGTGGCATGACATTAAAGACATTTAAAAAATAATAATTGTAATCTCAAAACAATGCACGCTGAAGAGGGTAGGAGTGTCATTGCAGTGCTCATACAACTGGTGCCCCCCTGAGATAATGTGGATTGTGGAACAAAGGTAAGAAGAAGCCTATTGTGTTACTTGACAGGCTTAACAGTAAAGCATTTCATTAGACTAGCCTGTATCCCTGATCTGACTCATGTAACTGTCTGTACTTGAGGTCTTTTTAGGCTCTCAAGAGAACTATTTACAATATATGCCGTTACATTTAACTGTGATACTTACATTTGTTTTGTAACCATCAGTCGATATAATAGGCAGTGTTCTATTCTTATAATCTCCAAGTATTTGTCTGATTTGTTGGATTCTAAATACAGTATGATTTACAAGGGAATAAAATAAACATTCAGGACATGATTTTAAGTTGCAGGCAATGCCCAGTGCCATAACTAGACATTTTGTGCTAGAAAAAGAATTGGTGCCCCCTCTCTAACCATATTCAAAATAGGGACATTGTATGGGCAAAGGCGCATGCCAAAAGTATAGGTGCGTGGCTTTATGGGGACGTGACCACAGAATAGTAACAATTCACATTACACTGCACAGTAGTGTCCGTTATTCACATTACATCACACAGTAGTTCCCCTTACACACATTTCACCACAGTAGAGGCCCTTATAAACATTATACCAGGTAGAGCCCCTGATACACATTATGCCATGTAGAGCCCCTGAAACACATTATGCCAGGTAGAGCCACTGCCAGGAAGAGGCGTGTGTGGCTGGGGTGTGTTTGTGTTAGTTTCCCCCCCCCCCCTCCCTGAAGCACACAACTGTACCTTACATTAGATGCTGCAAACACAGAGCGGGAAGCCGGGAGGGGCAGAGTGTGCGGATGACAAGCTGCATCGCTACCCAGCTACCATTTTATGTAACACTGTAAAAAGTAGCCAGGTGCTTAAGATACCTAGCGCAAGCACATATTGAGGCACAGACCAGCGGGTGTTGCCGTGCATATGCGCTGTGTGCCAGGCACTGCTAGCACACGCACACCTAGTTACGGCCCTGGCAATGACGATAATCGCACAAATAGTTGATGTTATTAAACTGCTTATGAATCTAAGTAGCTATAAAGTTGCATTCTGCATGCGTCTCCGCAGTGCAGTAGTGATTGAAACACACAGTCTCAGAAAAGTATTGGGTGTTGTAAGGAGGTAACTGGGAGGTGACGATTCAGATACATCAAGATGCCTTGTCTTATGGGGGTGTAGGGGCAGGTCGCATAACTGGTTGTGCACTCAACACTTAACCACTTGCCTGGCGTGGTCGCATCAGATGCAACTACACCAGGCTGGGCTCTCCCTGGCATGGTCACATTTGTGACCATTCAGAAATGCCCACTGTGCGGCTGCTGGAACAGAATTTTCCAGCAGCTGCCACTTTCAGAGGGATCTCCTGGCCCTTTTGCTTCCTGTTGCCCTCCCACAGTGCCTGCTGTGCTGCCAGGCACTGCTGACTGGGATGCCCGCGGCACACCCCACCCCATGGCTGCAGAGATTAATAGCCACCAGGGAAATGTAAAAAAGCAGCCCCTCACCTTCCGTGTAGCCACCTAACGGCTGCAGAGCCACAATGGGCGGATCATAAAGGGACAATTTTTCCAACCATCGATGCAACAATGTTTTTTTTTTTTTTTTTTTTATAAAAGCCGGTTGGATATGATTTAAATAAATGTTATTACCCTAATTCAATCATAACCCCCAGCCCCCCCCCCCTCCCAAACCTCATATGCACACACAATTTTTGAGCGGTGTTTGGAAAAACATATTAGCTACTTAAGCGGTTAATAAACTACAAAGGTGCACTTAAACCTCCTACCACTATAGCAGGGATGGGGAACCTTTTTTCTACCAAGGGCCATTTGGATATTTATAAAATCCTTCGGGGGCCATACAAAAATTATCAACTTAAAAATGAGCCTGCCCCCAGTAGATATGCCCCAAGTCAGTAGTTATGCCCCCAATCAGTAGTTATGCCCCCAGTAGATATACCCCCAGTCAGTTGTTATGCCCCAGTAGATATGCCCCCAGTCACCTGTTATGCCCCATTAGATATGCCCCCAGTCAGTTGTTATGCCCCATTAGATATGCCCAAAGTCAGTTGTTATGCCCCATTAGATATGCCCTCTAGTAGCGCCGCTTACACACACACATTAAAAGAAAAAAAAAAACACAATACTCCCCAGCCCCACTCCTGCTTCCAGACCGTTGCCCTCCGCTTGGCCGCCCGCTCCTCAGAACTATGGGAGAGACGTCATGACATCTGTCCCATAGCACCGCACAGCCCCACATGCACACTGCCAGAACTAGAAGCAGGAGCTCAGGAGTGAGCTCCTGCCTCCAGCTTCTGCTGAGGGGAAGAAGCCAGGCACCCGCTAGTAACAAAATCTCAATGGGAGCCCGGCATCTCCACGGTTAGGAGAGCCTGGCCGGGCCGGATCAAGTGGCTCTGCGGGCCTTATACGGCCCGCGGGCCTGAGGTTCCCCACCCCTGCACTATAGAATGACCATAATCATTGATTAAAACTTTCATATTTTTATCTTAAAATGATTCTGGCAATCCTCAGTTAATTACTTAATTATGAAAGTGAGCAGCATTGAGAATATTACCACGTCGTAAAACTTTTCATTCCATTGCTGGAATTCACCTAGAAATGTGCATTTCCACCATTATAAAAGGACTCCAGGAGGTACTTGCTTTCCATATTAACCTGGTTATCAATACATGTGAAAGTTTTCCATATAAAATGTAAAGTAATGCAAATACCTCCACATCTGCTCATTACCCAGAAGCGGAACCACTGGTGATACAGCTAGTGCTTTGTATTGGGGACCCTGTGGAATCAGGAGCCTGCTGTGGCTCAGAGCCGTATTAGGAGGGATGCACTGGGGTCACGTGCCCTAGAACCGCTCTCTCAGAGGGCCTCTGACAACAGGCGATCAAATCACACTTGTCAGTCTCCATGCTGCAGCTCACTGACACAGAGCTGTGCCGGTGGCCAGTCAATAAGCAGTAAAAGCCAGCACAGGAGAGGAAGGGGCTAGCAGGCAGGCAATTTTCTCTGCATTCTGCATTTCTGCAAAGTGAATAAGTAATACCCCTTTTCCACCAAAGTCCTGGGTCTGACCTGGGATTTGGAAAGAGATTCCAAGCCGCGTTAGATCTGGGACTTACCCTGTTCTCACTGCGGCTCTGGATGTTATCTCCAAGAGCAGGAAACTCCAGATCTCCCCTGAGCTGTGCACATGAGCAGACTGGCGACCTGCAGCAAGGGGAGGCAGTGTCTGCAATCACAAAATGTCACCACGGAGATGGACAGTGAGAGAGTACAGCCTCCCTGTATAAAGAAGGTGGATGGGATAAAAAAAATAAAAAAATGGTCTGGACTATATGGGAAGGCTGTAATCTGTTCCTCCCTGGTGACAGCTGTCCAAAGAGACACCATTCAGATCGCTGCCATTTTTGACCAATCACCATGCTGTAAATGGGTACCGGGTCATTTACATTGCTCATTAACCCTGGTCCTTCCTAGGTCCAACCCTGCAAGTTACGCGGGTTGGATTCCCGGGGCACTGGATCCGGGGGTTAGGGGGAGTAGAGCCCCTTTCCACTGTGCAAAAACATGGATTATTAAAGGCAGTGGAAAAGGAGTACAGGTAAAATTGTTGCCACTGCAGCCTTTTTTTTCATATTGGGCGATGGGCTCAAGGGGGCACACCAGTACCTGGACCCACCACTCGCTAGTTCCACTATTTTCTATACTAGCTTTACCCCTTTAAGTATGAAATTGAAATCTTTGCTGCAGTGGTCCAAAGCGATGTGTCGATTAGGTCATGTGAATAGATAACTGCAACTTCATATAATTAAGCCATAATTCTGTTGATTTAAAGTACCATGATTGACACTACTGTCAAACTAGCCACTTGCTATCTGCAAGCGTCAACTATGCACTGACTTGGTACTTCAAGTTGAAGCAGGGTACTGCTACCACCACCAGGCTATTTCAGCACCTATAACTGCTCATGCTTTTAGTTGGTGTGCATATCTGCTTTTAGGTAGCTAAACTCAATATACGGCAGCTAGGGGATTTACTAGAGTATTAGTTCTTTCTGTTAGTTAGTGGAAGACAGTAAGTTGGCTTTTCACAGGAAAAGAATGCTCTTAAAAGAACATACACCTATACCAACACTTGAAGATAGTGTGTACAAACAAAGTGACTTCCAGGGCTTTTGCCCCAGTCTCTAGTAACATGACAAACAGAAATCCATTCCATTACTATCTCTTGGTTGTAGTCCTGGAACTACCATAACCAATTGTTGAGACTTTTGGAACTACAAGTACTAGCATGCCAAGTGAGCTAATAAACGCTGGAACAGATCTACAAGAATATTTATTTGTTTGCTGTTCGCTCCATTGTCAGTACCTGCCCTTCACAAATGATCAGCTTGTACACACTGGTTGTGATTGACTGAGCTTATCCAGATTTTCCCATTTCCATGAGCAATGCATGTCAGTGAGATTTCTGCTCTTACCGACGTGCATGATTAAAGAAATCCGCAAAATATGACCCGTTGGTGGTACTTGAGGTCCCGAAATGAGAACTCCTGGGGGAGGGGGGGGGGGGGGGGGGAAGGGGCGGGTGCTGCTGCTTTACCCACCTGGGGAGTCAGGTACTACTCTCCCTCTCTAACTCACTCACTCCTACAGGATTCATGTGAACCATGCCCAGAGTTCACTTATCCTGTTCTCAGCACTGAGGAGCAAAAAAGGCAGCCCCTATACCACAATGGCGTACATCCCCCAATGGTGGGCTGGAACAGTGATCCGTGAACTCCTAAATCTGATCTTCTATGATGCTGTTGTGACCCCTAAAGTTAACAGAAATGCCAGCATTCTGCAGCATCACAGCTCACTTTTCTGATCAGATGACAGGGGTCACAGCAGGAGCACAGGAACACATGACCGGAGCTCACCGATCACCGGTACCTGGGTACAGATAAGTGGTTTTGGGGACTTTAAAAAATGTTTTTTACACAGTGATCAGCCTGTGTGTCCATCAGATACACATGGTTGATAACATGGTCTGTCTCCGGGCTCAGCCTTCATTGCCAGCAGGCAGGGAATGCTGTGTAGGAGTATGGGAACTAGGATGCGTTTAGCATCCCGATTGACAAGATGCAGGTGGTCATGTGAACAACACTGGAATTCTGGAAAACAGACAGCCGACATCCCGAAGGTAGGTATCAGGGTATCTGTTAGGGTTAGGGTGGTGGGTTAGGCACTAGGGGGGGGGGGGGGGGGTTGGCCTAACCCACAACCCCCGAGGTATAACCCTAGCTGCCACCCATGGAGGGTTAAGATTAGGGGAGCAGAGGGGGGTAAAATACTTACCCCCTATGACATCAGCATCTTCAATGACAGAATTCCGGTGTCGGTCATGTGACCACTGGCATCCCAACGACCAGTATCTCATACCGAACCGTTGAGAGGGAAGGCCTAATAATGCTATCTGAACATGGCACTATTATCACAGGGCTCCCTCTGGTATTTTTACTACAATTTTTTTTAGTAAGTTTGGGCAGGTCACATTTCCCATTACAAGTATGAGAAATATGAATCGCTTACTAAAAAAAAAGGTGAATTTAAGGGAAGAGAAATTTGCAAATTCTCCTCCAATTGCCCATTAGTACATTAAGGTAATACTAAAATAACGTGAAAAGGCTGTGAAAACATCCTTTTTCACATTATATTGTTAAAAATAATATTGCTATATATGCCCGTGTACATTGTTTTCACCTTACTGATGTTTCACCTCAAAGTTTTTGGCAGTGTGATGAGGTAGAATCCCTCCTACATACTGTATATAGTTGTGCTGCCCAACAGCTGAAACAATCTGTTAGGATATATTTTAATTAAAGGAAGTTAGTCCCAGAGCAGCTCTTCTCATTGCACCCATTCTGTCAGTTGACGATCAGACTAATTTATATTACAATAACTGTGGTGTAAAAATAAACTTATAAGCCAAATTTTATTAGAAAATATTTAATTCTGACAATACATAATTACTATAAACACTGGGCAGAGACATTAATATAACAAAGTTTATAAATAAGTAGCAATTCTTCTAACAGTACAATATGAAAGAAAAACAAAGAAAACCTCATACAACACACAAGAACAAACAATATATGTGTCTCATATACAATATGGTCATAAATGCTACATATCATAGGGCATTATTAAAATACAAGTTTTCTAGTTTGGCAGCAGCCACTGAATCTATCATTGCTTAATTTAACATATAAAACACAAAAGGAAAATGCTGCTGTGCCTAAAAACATAATACTGTATAAATGTAATAACTTACAATAGTAAGGAAAAAATATTGCATTTTATTACAAACCACAAGTTTTAAATTATACAATGTACAGTACAGAATATTATTCTTCAGTGTGTACAAGTGCTGATCTGTTATTGTTATTGTTATTGTTCTAAACTGATGCAGTTTGGTGTCCAGTGAACAATGAGTATTTCTAGACACAATCCCAGGCACTCAGACCCGACTATAGAAATGAATGGTCAATGACAGACTGTTTAATCCTCTTTATACAATACTAAAATAAAAGATTACATTATATATTGGAAGGTAAGTCCAAAAACAAAGAGATTTTCCTATCTACCAAAAATATCACCTTTGCAGGGAGCTTTTACTAATCGCTTTGCCAAAGGATTACTCATCCACCGGTTTACTGGATATTGTGAACAGATTCTTCTGATCCTTGGACTCCTGATGGAGCTGCTTAATTGTCATTGCTCTATCGGCGCTTCTTTCTTGAGAAAAACCTGCAGTGAAAGCAAAGAACGAAACAACTGAGAGCAAACGAATGGGTTGCCACGGCCAGAGCTGCATGTGGTGAGCATGGAACCACTGAAGACACATAATATAAAAGCAAATAGAAAAAAAATGTTATTCATATGTACAAAACAAAGATTTATTTCTGCTTGTTTATACTGGGCGTTTATATGTGTTGTATAAGTGGGCATATGATGAATGCATACACATTCAGACAGAAACTGCAGTAAGCTTTGGGTTCAATGATTTTCATATGGCTATACTGTAAAGCAGTATTAGGGAGCCCAATTCCGGGATCGGCGGGATCCTGGGATTTAGGCCCAAAAATGGCTGGGATTCAATCACGGGATTGGAAGCTCCAATCCCAAGGATTGAGGGATCAGCGGGCGCTCAACGCTGCCCGGCTTCCTGCTCCCGGCTTCCCTGTGCAGCGTGATGTCCAATGAGAGGTCACGCTGCGCCGTCAGACCCTGCTGGGAGCCGCCGGAGAGAGCTGCTGACGTGACCCACCTGCCTGCCCCCGGTGTGTGGTGAGTTATGTGTGCGGGGCGGGCGGGGAGGCCACACAGGGAAACGGGAATCCCAGGATTGATCATTTTTCAATCCCGATACCCGGGATTAAAAAAATGGCCCGGGCTTGGCCTCCCTAGGCAGTATGCAGTGAGCAGCATATTATCCACAGTAACTGATCTTACACTGAAGCTTATTCCTGCCAAAATAGTAATATAGGAGAGGACAAGCGCAATGGCTAATGTCATCTTGTAGCGCACAGGGCATGTGTTTATCAGTGTAACGGATTTAAGGTTAGGTGCGACTGGTCTTTAATATACTGTACAACTTAGTAAGACAGCTAGGATACTATAGTATGAGTTATCAATACATTGTTCCAATCATCGTTGGATCTGGCTGCTATACGGGACAAAATAGAAAATAAGTAAGCTTGCCCCGGTATAGACCATACTGTCTAGACTACCAGCTGCAAGGCAATATAAATGCCCCATATCTACAAAAACAGAATACACTTATCCTTATTATTTCAATGTGTATATTTCTGCCAAAATGAAAGCATGAGGAATCAGTTCATATTTTGATCAAATCAGTTAAGACTATACACTTCCTTAAGCTTACATCATTATTTGCTATAGGGGAACCCTAGATCTTAGTATGGATCAAGTGTACATAAAATCTGGATGTTAAACCCTAAACTCCCTGATAGAGGAGTGGAGTCTTCCAAATTGACCAAGCAAATATATGAAAAAGAAGGATATTTGCAGGAATAGTTACTCCACATTGTAGCCACAGATTATCATACGGTAACTGTAGAATATGGTCCATGCAGGATTCACCTCATAGGGCAGGGATGGGGAACCTTCGGCCCTCCAGTTGTTGTTGAACTACGCATCCCAGCATGCTCTGCAACAGTTTTAGCATGGCCAAATAGCAAAAAGGCATGCTGGTATGTGTAGTTCAAAAACAGCTTGGGGGCCGAAGGTTCCCCATCCCTGTCATAGGGGATCTCAACCACTATATCATCAAATTAGCATACGGAGCGGGATGTAGTGAAGTACGCGTTGGTTCTTGGCTGAACTCAGATGTTTATTAAAGCGGCAATCATGTACAAGGCATACATTACATACAGCATATGTCCTGCACAAATCACACTATAAAGCCCAGTAACCTGCAAAGAATAATTAAAGCATTTTACATCGTCAGATTTGCCAGGGAAGCATTTTTTTTATTTATTTTTTAAAAAGAAAACACTTTTTTTTCTTATTTTAGTATGGTGATTGAGGGCACCTGGCTTATTCTGCAGACCCATGGGAGGGATTCGGACGGGATCCCAGAGGTCAAAATACCAATGCCGCAATCCCGACAGTCAGAATCCTGACCTCGAGCGCAGCATGCCCCACGCGGGCTCGCTGCGCTCATCACAATTCAGGCTCGGTGGAGAGCTTAGTTCATTACACTATTATATTACCCCTTGGGTGGTGGCGTGGACCACCACCCGATTTGGAATACAGGGCAGCAGTCGGAATTTTGACCATCGGTATTTTCCCTGCTGTCGGGATTCTGGCATTGGTATTTCAACAACTGGAATCCCGTCGTTCGGGAAATTAACTTTATCCCCTTGGGAGGTCACTGCATTCAGTTGAATTTACTGTGTTTTAATATTGGAACGGACAGTGTTTCATCAACACTCCCCATTAGCCCGCAGTGTCAGCACCAGGCAGCATGGATCCATGTACTCATGTGGATTTCACCATATGCTGTTGTTATCAGCAGTGTGTAACATCAGGTTAGGTCAGGGATTTCCAAACTCTGTCCTCAAGGCACCCTAGCAGCCAAGGTTTTAAGGATATTCATGCTTGTGTACAGACGGTATAGTCAAACTGACTGAGATGCTATTTAAGGTATCTGCATGGATATCCTTAAAACCTGGACTGTTAAAGTGCCTTGAGAACTACATTTGGGAGACACTGGGTTACGTAATGTTTTTTTCGTTGTAAATTATGTATTGTCCAGTGTGGATTTTTGTTAGCTCACTGTAACCTTATCTTCTTGTTCCCTGATGACAGGAGGTGAATAAGTAATTTAATCTTCCAGTCTTTTTCAGACCACAGAAACACCTTTAGATGGTTGCTATTGGGGGTAGTGGTCAAATCTCAATATATCCATTATGTTATTGGTCATACCCATACTGTTCATCTGGCAGAAACTACCATTCCATGCACACACCATGGCATTTGTATGAATAAATAATGCTGTCATTGACCAGGCAATAACATAGTAATAGCAGGTATCTGGGGTAGAACTAGCGGCCGGTGCCCATTGCAATGTAGGGGCCTGCTGTAATCAGCATAATAATAAGTCAAACTGACTCATTATACACCACCTGCCGCTGGAAGTGGACCTGCTGGAGGAGAGGAAGGGCTGTGCACTCCTCCCCTCATCTCTCTCCGGCTCTTTCTTGCTGCCAGTGTCGCCTCGGTTATAGTCCTCCTACTCTTGAAATACTAGCCCTGTTCCTCAGTTATGTGAAAGAAGACGGGTGTAGTATGGTATGCCGGCGGCCGGGCTCCCGGCGACCAGCATACCGGCGCCGGGAGCCCGACCGCCGGCATACCAACAGTGTGGCGAGCGCAAAGGAGCCCCTTGCGGGCTTGCTGCGCTTGCCACGCTGCGGGCAAGGTGGCGCGCTACGCGCGCCACGCTATTTATTCTCCCTTCAGGGGGGTCGTGGACCCCCACGAGGGAGAATAGCTGTCGGTATGCCGGGTGTCGGGATCCCGGCGCCGGTATACTGTGCGCCGGGATCCCGACATTCGGCATACTGAAGACCACCCAAAGAAGACCTCTGATGCAATATAATTAAAATGAACACATTCAGAAGGTGGAAGTTATGCATGGGTAGATCATGTCCCCTGATAATGCTGGGTTAACTATAAAATAGATGAAATTAACTATTGAAGATATAAATGAATGTCTACAATGTATCTATAGACATATAAAGGTGAATATGTGAAGATGTTACAGATCATATTACATTTTGCCTTGTTTGCCTGTGAAGCATCTCATAAGAGAATAAGAAATATCCTCTTCTGTGAGTACAACAACTACGCATGTAAAGCGGGGCTCTATTAGAAAGTAGGTGAAAAGGACCAAGCAATGCACTTAAATAATTGATTTTGAAGGCATTGTATGAAATGCTGAATACATACTATACATAATAACAAAAAGCACTGTCTTGGCATAATTATGCTTATTTTATGGAGGGGATTGGGATAGGTAGTATATTTTGCAACATCCCCTTGGTCTAGCACTGTTGAACTATGGAGGGTGGTCATTCAATTTTTTTTTTTTTTTTTGGGGGGGGGGGGGATTTAGCTATCCAATAATCCCCATTTTTTTTCCTTGCACCTATGAGTTTTCACGGCTACGATCGTGGATAATGAGGCTTCTTATTGCAGATTTTGGTAGCAAAACAAAACCTCTGATAGGTGCTGGCATCTGAGCTAATTAGATAGCCCCTGGTGAGGTAATTAACCGCAGCTAATAGGATTCCTCCCTATATATGTTAGTACATAGAGCCCTAAGGTGGTGATTCTGAGCCAGACATGAACATGGCTGCCTCTTTTGCTGCAGCTGTATCTTTATGCTAATACCAATGTTCTTCAAATTGACTCTCCCACTTATAGCAGCGCAAATTCCTCTTGGTGCTTGTTTAGGCACACTATCAGTGCACCATCTAAACTTGCACCAGTGCTACGGCAGGTCCAGTTTCTCTGCCTGAATATGTAATCCTGTGTGAGCGATTCTGCGTTAGTGACATCTGGCTAGACAGCCCCGTTACCTCCCAGGAACGTCAAGTGAAATCTACTTTCCCTGCGTTTTCATTCGTTCTGAGTTTCCATGCGATAACCAACAGGGGTGGTCTTCACTATCTCGAATGTCGGGAACCCGGCGCACAGTATACCGGCGCCGGGATCCCGACACCCGGCATACCGACAGCTGTTCTCCCTCGTGGGGGTCCACGACCCCCCTGGAGGGAGAATAAAATAGCGTGGCGCGCGTAGCGCACCGTGGCCGCAGCGTGGCGAGCGCAGCGTGCCCGCAAGGGGCTCCTTTGCGCTCGCCACACTGTTGGTATGCCAGCGGTCGGGCTCCCGGCATCGGTATGCTGGTCGCCGGGAGCCCGGCCGCCGGCACACCATACTACACCCAACCAACAGGATGCATGTGCAGACTTCCATCAGACATTTGCATGCAACCTCCTCAATGCATTTACCTGTATCAGGCCCTAAGTATCTAGTTGCACTATCCCAATCACTATATATAAATTATCAGTGTCCCCACATAATTACATTTCCACTGTAAAAAGCAATTATTTAACATTGTTTCTTTAATCTTCACAGTTTGCCATCTTACTTTACAATATTTTTTTCACATTAGAAGTGAAAGCAATGAAAACTCTCACCTACGACATATGGTTTTGTTGTGCCTGTTGTTGCTGCTGCTGCTGGATTAGTAACTGCTGTTGCTGTCTGCGCCTAGCAGTCCTCAGTTTCTCAAAACGAGCCTCCATTTCATCCAACACCTTGGGTGTGTATCGCACTACAAGCTTAACACTATCTTTTGCAGCCTTCAGCAGCTCCACCGCCTTCTCGTGATGTTCCCCCTCCACACTCTTCATATGTAGAGATAGAAAAGCCATCATTGTTAAACCAATGAAGTTAACACATTTTCAAGCATACCAAGTAAATACATTTTACAATAGATAAATATTAAAGATGAATAATTAATGCTTAATAATTACACTACTGTTGAAAAAATTAGTATTTATAAATATAACTCCAACAAATACTAGGAAATATATCAAGAGAAAGTTATTTTATGGTTTAGTTTCTAATTGTTGTATTCCCACTAAGGGATGCATTTATCAAGCACTGCTAAGCGCTGCTGCTTGGCAGTGCTACTTTAGTATCCAACTCTCTGTGAGCAGCAGATGTGGATATTATAACACTGGTGCAGGGACAGCTAAACCAAAGAACAAGAGTCCCCTCTATCCTTATCATAACTAGAGATGTGTGGATTCTGTTTTCTGAATACCAAACAAGCCGAAACGTACTGATTATTGCGAATTAATTAGCTGTTCGTGCTAATTAGTACTCTAATAGAAAATACTGTACAGAGATACTAAGGACTGTGATTTGGCATCCAGGAATTTAGGGATGAGCTTTTATCTCTCTCCATTATATATAGAAAGATTAAACTTGCCACTGTACGTTACAAGCTGTTCGTGCTAATTAGTACACTAGTAGAACATACTGTACAGAGATACTAAGGTTGGTGATTTGGCATCCAGGAACTTAGGGAGGAGCTTTTATCTCTCTCCATTATACATAGAAAGAGTAAACTTGCCACTGCACGTTACAAGCTGTTTGTGCTAATTAGTACACTAGTATAACATATTGTACAGAGATACTAAGGCCGGTGATTTGGCATCCAGGAACTTAGGGAGGAGCTTTTATCTCTCTCAGTTATACTTAGAAAGATTACAATTGAGAGAGATAAAAGTAGCAGTAGCACTGTGTTACAATAATGATCAGTAGGTGTCATGCTACCACAATAATATAAGTGCTGTGTAAGTTGCAGTGTGAAGTTGTTGTTATAAACAGACAAAATATGCTTTGTTATAAAATAGAAAAAATATTTTTTTCTTCTAAAACTTGTGTGTTCAGGGCCAGGCAGTGACACTGTTACAAAACACTCAGTAAGTGCCCTGCCACCATGTTAATATTATAAGTGCTGTGAGTCGATATGGATCACGATAAGTCGATAAAAGAGCAGGCGCAGCAATCGAGTACTAGTGCTTTGGCTGCTGCCAGTCATAATGCTACTATTACTTCAACATCTACTAGATGGTTTAAGAAAGGGCACCTGAAATCAAAACAATATTTCACAATGTTAAAGAAAAAACCTTCCCTCTAATACAGGGACAGTTAACTACCGAAAAAACAAATTTCCAACATGCCATACACCACACGCAATGGCAAGTAAATGCTCAGGCTTTGGCCTTTATTTGCAATTGGTGGTTCTAGAACAGCTGTCAGTAAGGCATCTTCCTTTGTAACCTCCCATGATGCAACCAGTGGCGAATTTCCCATTAGACACGTGAGGCACGTGTCTAGGGGTGGCACTTGTTTGGGGGCGGCACTTGGATGCTTGTGTTGGTACTATCAGGCCAAAATGTACCAGTAACTGCAAAATATGTCCACTGTACTGCACCATATGCTATCTTGAATTGAGTGTATATTGGTAAGACATGCACACATTGCCCCTGTTAGCTGTCCTACTTAGTAAATATGTACACACAATTAAAAATAAAAAAATGTCATAGTTAGTGGCTTTTTTATTATTCTATAAAATTGGCTGTCATCAAATGAGAGTTATAACCAATCAATAAAAATAATAAAATTAGGCAGGCAAGGGGTGTCTGTTACTGTTGTGCCTAGGGGCGAACTCACCCTTAAATCCGCCTCTGGATGCAACACCTTCTCACTAGGGGGTAAATTTACTAAGATGGGAGTTCTATTTAAGATGGGATGTTGCTCATAGCAACCAATCAGATTCCAGGTATTATCTTCTAGAAGGTGCTATGGAGATCGGCCATATTGGCCTGCATGTACAGCCGACGGGGCACCAGCGATGAATGAGCGCGGGGCCGCACATCGTTCATCGCTGGTGCCTCCACACTCAAAGATATGAACGTTATCTCATTCAATAAGGAACAAGATCGTTCATATCTTTGATGAATATCGGCCAGTGTGTAGGGCCTATAAGAGTCTAAAAGAGGTGTCAAATATAAAATAGGCAAATCAGTGCAGAAAACTGTAGAGAAGAGATCATTAACAAAACAACATTGTTGGCTGCCTTAAGCCCATTGTTAGCTTGTTTTGTGGGGGCCCAAACAAACCAAGCACTTCAACCATAAACATGGCAGCCCCTGTTGCTTGGTTTGTTAAGCTGTGCATATCTTTTATCAATATACAACATAAGGGTGGGTGGGAGGGCCTAAGAACAATTCCATCTTACACCACTTTTCTTTTCTGCCACTGCTGTGTGGCAATGTTTAATTCATAGATGTGCTATAAACTGACATGTGTTTGTGCCACTGCTATGTTGCTTAGAAGCCAGCCAGTCCACTGCAGCCTTTGGCCAATATTGGTGAAAACAATATTGTGAGCTGTGAGGTAGTCAACATTATTGAGGTTAATAATACAGTAAAAACAAACATAGGACCATGATTTTAGCTGTTTTAACATTTAATCCAGATCCATATTTCTAATCACCGCTACTTGTGTAGCAGTGAACCATAGCATTGCCAAGTCTGAATCAGAAGTGCTAGTGTGCAAGCGTGAACTTGGGTTCACACATGCGCACAAAGAGTCGTGTGTCTGGTGGAAGAAGCCTAAAAGGTCTGGAGGGAACCAATGGGATTTCTCTTCGCAACACGAGACCTCCATCCCATAGGAAGATGGCGAAAGTTCCCGCTATCAAGCACTGAAAATGTAATATTTTTGGAGCTTGATGGATTTGGTCCCCATATAATAGTCTGGGGATATCTGTCCAGACTGGGGCTGAAAGGTAAGCAGGAGGTAACGAACCAATCAGCAAAAAGTTTGCTCTCATAATACAAGAAGCAGAGCTGCATTTTTAATCTGGATCTGGCAATTTTTAGGGCCTATGTGAAAACTTTGGTGTAGTCTATAAGCTTAATATGTCATTAGCTAACAGGATCAAGCTACGAAAAGTTTTTGTTGCTTGGTAAATGTTTTTTTTTCACAATCCTCATGAAAACCTACATCTGCTATTAAAAGGACAGGACTGCTGCAGTGCCCCTTATGGTAAATATCCCCGATGCTCAAAATGCAGCCATTTATTGGGCTTAATAAATAGGCCCCTATGTAATTTAATGATGTTGGAAGCGGTTTATAAATCCCTATTTCAACTATCACAAAATGCAGGCCCCCTCTGTCCGTCTCAGTCACTGTGACTAACGGCAGGCCGACAGCTGCAGAATGGATTTCAGATGGGACACAGCACAGGAGGTGCACGTCCTGAGTCCCCTTCTTATTTGAGGGCAGAGGCTACAGTCTAGAGACCGCCCTCGTCTCCTGCCCCAACCCTGGACAAATGCGGAACAAGGCAAACATTTGGGGAAAAAAATCATTTTTGGAAATTTCATTCATTTTTTATTCAAAATCTATTCTTGAAAGTAGACAATAAACAAGGTACCAATAAGTCCACGTTTGGCATACCATTCACATGAAAACCTCTAATATTTCCCTAGAAGAGCCATACCGTACAAGGCAAGGATATTTTTAAAATAGGCATTGGTATTAAAATTATTCAATCTTAGCACCTGCTAAGACTGAGAGAATTTTAAATCGTGTCAGAGGGACTGCAACCAACAGTATTAACTGAGTTTGATACATTTTTGTATTGTAAGTGTGTCTGACCTGTGAGTCCTATTTATATTAAAAGGTATGTTTTAATTATTGTTAATAGTGTCCCAACAAAGTGAGTTTTCTTGTCTCATACCAGCAATAACTATGGATTAAAGTAGCAGAGAATATAACCATACCACTCCATTGACAGAAAGAAGCTGGTCTCCCCGCTTCAGTCCTCCATGTCGCTCGGCCACACCTCCTGGAATGATGCGGCTGATGTAAATTGGGGAATTCTGCTCCTTTCCTCCCATGACATTAAAGCCAAGTCCTTCATCAGTTTTTGGCAGCTCCACCACACGAGGGTGAGAATGGCCCTCACTAGCAGCAAATGCAGCGACTGTTGCCTAAAAGAAGAAGATTTTTTTTTAAATTACATAGGAGGTCAAATGTGTCTGGGCTCAGTTCTTACCAGTAACTTCATAAAAGCATATTTGACTCTGGCCATATAAACAGGATTATACAATGATAAACTACATGATGCAATGGTGGTGCTATTAGCACAGCGGAGGAAGATAGAACAGTAATTAACAATTATCAGCTGTGCACGTATTGTTTTCAACAGAGCTGCATAATCAAATGAACAGGCATAAATTTTATATGTACTTCCTAGATTCAAACAGATTAGACATAACTCTACGAGATACATATTCTGCTTTATGCATGGTTTGTATATAACAGAATATTAATGTAACAACAAAGACTAGACAAAAGCTGTTCTTATAAAACTAGTTATCTTGTTAGAGCAGAATTATCTGTAGCTTTTTAAACTGATAAGGCTGACTAAAACCGTGCTGGTGTCCCTGCAGGGGGCGATGCACACTAGGAGAATAGATATAGTGCAGTTTGAAACGGGATCAGTACTAAATGCCGCCAGACGGAATCCCGGCGGTCGAAATACTGACGCCGGAATCCCGACCACACAATCCCGACAGGGGTGGCGAGCGGAACGCAGCCCCTTGCGGGCACGTGGCCTCGCTACGCTCGGCACACTATGATATTCTCCCTCTATGGGTGTCGTGGACACCCACGGAGGGAGAATATGTCGGGATTGTGGCGGTCGGAATTCCGGAGTCGGTATTTCGACCGCCGGGATTCCGGCCGGCGGCATCTTGACCGCATCCCTTTGAAACCACATATTATACTTCAAAGGACCAGCACATGTAAGCTAAAGATCAAAAAAGAAAAATTAATCTCATAATCCAGTTAAAACAAGTGCCTGGGTTCCAGGAAAATAAACAGTTGGCCTTATCCAGGAATGGGAAAAACTTCCCACATTGGCGTCCTATAATAAACACTCTCATAAATGGATTTATCATATGATCTATGGCATCAAGTAAGGACATACTGTACTTGCCAACTGTTTCTCATGGTCAGGAGACTCCCTGAATTAGTAGCAATCTCCCTGACTCCCTGAACAGTCTATCAATCTACTGATTGCACCTTACTCCCATTATGTAGCTATTAAATTCTTTGGGGGAAAAACAGGAAATCAGAGATATATAATTATACATTCACATAGGATCATCAGTGCCATTTTCCTGTACTGGGTATAAGGCACAAGATTCCTATGGCTTCATGCATCTTTAGATGAGGTTTCTTGTGGCCACTAATAAGAAATCACTTGTAAAACACAGTACACCAGCAAGCCCTGGATTGTTGTCTTTTCATCTACAAATAAATATTACAACTGCTTTGGGCCTCATTTATATTTGGATGCAAGTCATTTTTACGACACGCCTGTCATCCATGACACATGTCCTCTCTTCCTTGGCTTGTTGATGTTGGTGTTTATTTCAGGAGTGAATAAGAGACATTAAACATTGTAAACAGAGAGAGGCAACCTCAGTTTATTAATACTTCAAGACAAAGCAAACTATTGCCTGGATATGTCTTTCAGCACACATTACATCTGCAATTTTCATGCGCATGCACATTTGCAAGAATGTATGCAACACCAATCTTTATTTCTAAGATAGCTCAGTTCTTTTGACCATTTGTCGTAGAAATGAGACTGTTCCAATAATCTTAACATAGAAATGAGATGAATGTTAATGTAAGATAACAGCGCCTGTTCCAACAAAAGCAGTAAGCACCTGTTCCTTACAATTGAGTGAAGCATTATGTGAAAGGAAAATTTAGACTATTTCATTGAAGTGCTTTTGAAAAGTATAGAAACTAAAAGAATTCGAATGGGGTCTTTAAAATATCCATTCAGTACGTCTGAAAGAAACATTAGTAATAGGTACTACTGAGCCTGATCTTACCTCCATTTTATTAAAGGTTGCTCAGGCTGCAAATGTATGACTTTATAAACTGGCAATTATAGACTTCAGCATGGAATTTATAGCCAAGATTCTTCGTACTTCTCACTGCCTTCACTAGCGCTACGCTGACAGCTCTGTAAACTCCATAATGATGCCTCTGCATTACATATAAAGCACCCTACACAGCTCTGGTATTAGGGGCTCAGAGATCTTATTGACTAGTCTGAACAAAGGAAATGCGGCTTTCTTCATATGGAATTATTCCTACACACACTGAATGAGTAAGTATGAAATCATGCACATGCATTAGATCTGTTATGCAAAAATTCATTATCCAAAACGTGACAAGAACCAGAAGTGCAATTAATTATTATTGTTCTGTAATGAATGATGCCACACATACGGACATGAATACGGATCATGGCTATTACAATTATACCCCTTACAGACTAAGCAAAAACCCCGGGAATTTGCCGGGCATGGCGAGTCTTCCTAGATCCTGCTTACTGTATGTCTGAAAGGGTCAGACACTAGTTGACAGTCCTGGGTCCGCAACCCTGCAACCGACCAGGGTTATTCCCGGGACTTGCAACACCAGTCAATTCCCCTGGCTTATGTGTGAAATGTATGATCTGGGTCTTGATGACCCAGGTCATGCCTAAAATAAATTCATTGTCCACCACCATAGTGCTTGGAGATTATTTAATCTCCAAGCGTCCACTGCTAGACGGAAGACTCAGGTAACTGGAAGACCCAGGTCCTGTGGACATTATTTAATCTCCAAGCGTCCACTGCTAGACGGAAGACTCAGGTAACTGGAAGACCCAGGTCCTGTGTGAAGGATAACGACCTAGTAATTACCCAGGTCCATCAACCAGGTATAAACAAAGGTAAATACAAAAACCCCAGCTTTAACCCACATTTTGTGTCCTGGGTCTGAGCCAGGTTAAAGCCAGGGTTTATGTCTGAAAGGGTATTACTATAGAGAGTACTACTAACACAATACAAAGGGAAGGGAAATTGAGGGGTAAAGGTATTTTAGAATGTTTAAGACAAGGTTACAATAAAAAAAAAAATTATAGTTCAGATAGTACTGTAGATTCCATATTGGTAATATAATATTTATTTGAAATTGTAACCCGAGCTAACCAAATTATGCCTGATTATCCATAAATATGCATATTTTCCCATCTGTTGCTTATATTGTCAGTAGTGATTTGTTTTTAGTCTATTGCTTCAGCTATTCTTCTAAAATCTAGTGAGCTTGCTCTTAAGAAGCCAAGCAGTGTTTTTTTCTCATATGGATCATTAGACATTAGCAGATCTGTATGAAGATTATGCATTAGCACAACAAGTAGGTGATCTACCATGCTTCTTCCATGTATCCATAAGTATCTATATTTAACAAATGTCCTGTTTTGTTTTTGGTTTTCATTGTGTTATGATGTGATATCTTCCATAGCCTCTATTCTATTATTTTTAACAGGACTGTAATAAGAGGTGTGTGCAATAGGTGTCCAGATGTGCAGTGCTTAGATAGGGTAGATACGATCTGACTATCTGGTTGTGAAATGTCAAGGCACAGAGTCATATATAAGTAGCACTGCAAACCGAAGTAAGTAAGTATGTGCACTAACTTCGCAAACTCATTATGGAGCTCAACAGAGGCTACTGAAGAGCCATGATCAGCAGAAGAGTTTTGACCATTTGAGAAGTAAGCACCTGTCACTGACCTGGGTTGGGGATGTTGTGAACTCGGGGGTTCTTCCGATGGTCGGGAAGAGGAACCACAGCTGGGTCGGAGCAGGGATGGTCGGATATAGGTTTTCCTCATATAAGACTGGGATAGTTAGGATTGGTGAAAAATGCTGAGGAACTTTATTATGGGAAGGGAGCAATACAGCGACACATGAAAGAAGGAGAACTTGTGGGCAATGTCAAAGGCTACTGGAGAATTTGTGAGCAACGTTTAAAGGCACTGATCAATGAAGAACTCGTGAGTGATGGTGAAAGACACTGAAGAATTTGTGAGCGATGTTTAAAGACACTGATGAAATGAAGAACTTGTGAGCGATGGTGAATGACACTGAAGAATTTGTGAGCGATGTTTAAAGACACTGATGAATGAAGAACTTGTGAGCAATGTTTAAAGACACTGATGAATGAAGAACTTGTGAGCGATGTTTAAAGACACTGATGAATGAAGAACTTGTGAGCGATGGTGAATGACACTGAAGAATTTGTGAGCGATGTTTAAAGACACTGATGAATGAAGAACTTGTGAGCAATGTTTAAAGACACTGATGAATGAAGAACTTGTGAGCGATGTTTAAAGACACTGATGAATGAAGAACTTGTGAGCGATGGTGAATGACACTGAAGAATTTGTGAGCGATGTTTAAAGACACTGATGAATGAAGAACTTGTGAGCGATGTTTAAAGACACTGATGAATGAAGAACTTGTGAGCGATGTTTAAAGACACTGATGAATGAGGAACTTGTGAGCGATGTTTAAAGACACTGATGAATGAAGAACTTGTGAGCGATGGTGAATGACACTGAAGAATTTGTGAGTGATGTTTAAAGACACTGATGAATGAAGAACTTGTGAGCGATGTTTAAAGACACTGATGAATGAGGAACTTGTGAGCGATGTTTGAAGACACTGATGAATGAAGAACTTGTGAGCGATGGTGAATGACACTGAACGCTGGAAACACTAAAGTTGGTTCAGCCCGCAGGCCATGCTGAATCCAGGGAATGCTGGCAACTGCACTGCAGAGGAACACACAAGTTGTTCGGATCACTGGAGACTGTGCTGCAGGAAGGCACCCTGAATGCTAGAAGCACTGGAGTATAGCTGCGGGGAAACACACTGCGTACGGGAGCTCTGGCATCCACTTCAGTAAAGAGACGATACTCAGGCGCCGAGGCTCTCCCGGCGTCCAGTTTTGAATCTCCCGCCTCTATTGGATTGGTGAAGCGGGTAGTGACGTCACCTGCTCCCTGCCCACGTGACGCCAACTGTCATGGCGGCGCCCACGCTCCAGGGAACCGCCGGGAGCCTCGCCAGCCAGACGCCGGGACATGAGGACCGCCGGAGGTGGGGACCACCAAACAGACCAGCAGCCACGCAGGGGTAAGCGCGGCGGCTGCTGCCCCTGGCGTGTGACAGCACCATCCAAAACCACTGCGTTTTAGTGGGTTGCAGAATTTCAGAGCCGGAGATGGCCCCTGGAAGATGAGGAGTGCTGCAATTGACCTGTGTCCGCCATCACTGAGGACAATATTGCTGCCGTGTGGGCCATAGTTGAGTTGGATGACAGGGTGACTATGGCCCAGTTAGGGAAGAAGATAGGCATCTCATCGGGATTCATCCACTTGATACTCCACAAAATGCTTGGCCTGAGAAAGTTTTTTGTACGATGGGGCCTCATCAGCTGACTCGAGAACAGAAGGAGGCTCGGGTGACTTCGTACCACGCATGTTGGCCAGGTTTGGTGGCAGTCGCCTAAACTCTGTCTGGGAGTTCATCAGTGGTGATGCATCCTGGATCTACAGTTTTCACCCCGAGACCAAACAGCCGGCCCAGTGGACTCCAGTTGGAAGCAGTGACGTGCGGCCTTTGCTGTCACACTTACGTATAAGCTACAGTTTTGACTATATAAAGTATATGAAAAATACAAATAATATATTACCAATATCTTCTTTATATTATTCTAATAATTTTTATAGTCAAAACTCTGGAGAATAGTCTATGGCAGGCTTGTCCAACCCGCGGCCCGCGGGCCGCATGCGGCCCAGGTCGGCTAGTAATGCGACCCAGTGCAATTTTTTATTTTTTAAGAAATTCTAAAGTTTCAAGTTGCACTGCCAGCGCTTGCGGCCGGAATGCGGCCGGGGCACGTCACAACGGTGACGCCAGCGTGCTTCACCCGCCCCATCCATTATATTAGCTCCGAGAGGCCACATCTTGCGGCCTGTGCGAAGTATGGGTGAGCGCGTCACAAAAGTGACGCCAGCTTCACCTGCCCCCCGTCCATTTTAGAAGCTCCTACAGGCCACATCTTGCTGCCTGTGCGGAGTGTAGGTGAGCCGGTTGAACTGTATTGCGCTGCGGCCATCACTATCGCGCAGCGCTCCCCCACTGTTTTGCAGGGTCGGACTGGCCCACCGGGCACCTAATGAAACACCCGGTGGGCTCCGACCTGCAATAAATTAGCTCATTTTTGCCGTGATTGATGGCGGCTTTTAACTGCTGCGTAGGCCGCCATCTCTCTGCAGGATTTATTATTCCCCGTATACAATGTCCGCAGCCCTGTTCCTCCTCTGTCTCCTCTGCAATGTTGTGGCCCTTATACCCCATTACTGTCTTACCTTGTACATTATCATACCAGGCACACATCTACGCACAACAAGAGGCAGCATCCTTAATGGCAGTCCTCACTGCAGCATCCATAAAGGCAGACAGTCCTCATCCCAGCATCTGAACTCTCAGGTAAGCCACTTTCTGGTAGTCAGGAAACTAAGGCTGGGTTCACACAACGGATTTTGACACAAAATTGGCTGTGGAATTCTGCATCAAAATCCAATTGCATTCCACTTCCCATTAATTTGAAAGGGAAATCTGTAGCATAATGCACATAGTAATCACATTGATTATTAAACCAAGCTTTCTAAAGGTCCTTTTTTTTTTTTACATTCCAGCATGGCTTCTGAAATGTCAAAAAAGAAAAACAAACACAAAAAAAGAAAAATTATAGATGAAGGAAGAGTGTTCCAAGAAAAGTGGACAGATGAATACTTTTTTGTTGAGTCCAATAGTAAGGCAATCTGCTTAATTTGCAAAGAATTAGTGCCAGTTTTCAAAGACTACAATTTGAAAAGGCATTACATGACAAGACATGCTGTGTATGAAGGAATGTGTCGTAAAGACAAAATCGCTGAACCAAAGTATTGATTCAATCAGATTCTATTGTCAAAGCCAGTTATGTGGTTGCAAACCTGAAAGCCAAAGGGGTATATGCAATAGCGGGCGAATTTCAAAAAAAGGCGAATTCCGGAACGTTTTCGCCTCAAAAAATCAATTCGCCTATGCAGTGCAGTACTTTTTCGCAAAAAAACGGACCGTCAAAATTCGCCTTTTCTCAATTCGCCTTTTTCCGCATTCGCCTTTTCTGCAATGGTACAGATGCTGCAATTCGCCTCCAGCATATTCAATTCAAGTTTGGAAATTCGCCTGCAGTGCTTTTAGACAGCAAATTCGCGATTTTCAATCCGCCACACTTTGGAGGGTGAAAACAAATAAAAAAAATTTAAACATGTTTTTTTTTGTGTTTTTTTTTCTTGGAATAGCAGATCTATTTATATTAGAAGGGATTAGGTACTTTTTTTTGGGGGGGGGGAGGCACAAATATTATTTATATATTTTTTAAAATAATTTTTTTTTATTTTATTTTTTTTTATTGCTGGAACGGTAAAATCAGGAAAAAAAATGGCGTGGGGTCCCCCCTCCAAAGCATAACCAGCCTCGGGCTCATTGAGCTGGTCCTGGTTCTAAAAATGCGGGGGGAAAATTGACAGGGGATCCCCCGTATTTTTAAAACCAGCACCGGGCTCTGCGCCTGGTGCTGGTGCCAAAAATACGGGGGACAAAAAGAGTAGGGGTCCCCCGTATTTTTAACACCAGCATCGGGCTCCACTAGCTGGACAGATAATGCCACAGCCGGGGGTCACTTTTATGCCGTGCCCTGCGGCCGTGGCATCAAATATCCAACTAGTCACCCCTGGCCGGGGTACCCTGGGGGAGTGGGGACCCCTTCAATCAAGGGGTCCCCCCCCCCAGCCACCCAAGGGCCAGGGGTGAAGCCCGAGGCTGTCCCCCCCCATCCAATGGGCTGCGGATGGGGGGGCTGATAGCCTTTGTGATAAAAAAAAGATATTGTTTTTTCCATTAGTACTACAAGTCCCAGCAAGCCTCCCCCGCAAGCTGGTACTTGGAGAACCACAAGTACCAGCATGCGGGAGAAAAGCGGGCCCGCTGGTACCTGTAGTACTACTGGGAAAAAAATACCCAAATAAAAACAGGACACACACACCGTCGACAGTAAAACTTTATTTCACACTACCGACACACACATACTTACCTATGTTCACACGCCGACATCGGTCCTCTTCTCCATGTAGAATCCACGGATACCTGAAAAGCAAAGTTCAATATACTCACCTCAGGGTCCAGAGATAAATCCACGTACTTGGCAAAAAAAGAAAACGCAAATACCCGCTCCAGAACGGACTGAAAGGGGTCCCATGCTGACACATGGGACACCTTTCCACGATTGAGACCTGTCAGTGACAGCTGTCACTGACAGGTCTCTAAGCCAATCAGGAAGCGCAACTTCGTTGCGCTCACCTGATTGGCTGATCGCTGTGACAGCGCATCGCACAGCTCCCTCCATTATATTCAATGGTGGGAACTTAGCGGCTAGCGGTGAGGTCACCCGCCGGTCAGCGGCTGACCGGCGGGTGACCCCACCGCTAGCCGCAAAGTTCCCACCATTGAAAGTAATGGAGCGGCTTTGCGAGGCGCTGTCAGAGTACAGACGGCGTCCAGCCAATCAGGTGAGCGCCACGGCAGTAGCGCTTCCTGATTGGCTGAAGGGACATCAGTGACAGGAGTCACGTGATGTCCCGGCATTCGGGGAAAGGAGTCTAATGTGAAAACATTGGACCCCTTTCATTAGTCCGGTGGATCGTGTTCGGTTTGTTTATTTACAAAGTACGTGGATTTACCTCTGGACCTGGACCTCTGGACGCTGGAAGGTGAGTATAATTTTTAGACAGGTACCCTCGGATCGTCGGAGATCGTTGCAGTCGGCGTGTCAACACAGGTAAGTATGTGTGTGTCGGCGTATGAAATAAAGTTTTACTATCAAGGTGTGTGTGTCCGGTTTTTATTTGGGTATTTTTTTCCCAGTAGTACTACAGGTACCAGCGGGCCCGTTTTTCTCCCGCATGCTGGTACTTGTGGTTCTCCAAGTACCAGCTTGCGGGGGAGGCTTGCTGGGACTTGTAGTACTAATGGAAAAAACAATATCTTTTTTTTTATCACAAAGGCTATCAGCCCCCCCATCCGCAGCCCATTGGATGGGGGGGGACAGCCTCGGGCTTCACCCCTGGCCCTTGGGTGGCTGGGGGGGGGGACCCCTTGATTGAAGGGGTCCCCACTCCCCCAGGGTACCCCGGCCAGGGGTGACTAGTTGGATATTTGATGCCACGGCCGCAGGGCACGGCATAAAAGTGACCCCCGGCTGTGGCATTATCTGTCCAGCTAGTGGAGCCCGATGCTGGTGTTAAAAATACGGGGGACCCCTACTCTTTTTGTCCCCCGTATTTTTGGCACCAGCATCAGGCGCAGAGCCCGGTGCTGGTTTTAAAAATACGGGGGATCCCTGGCCGATTTTTCCCCTGCATTTTTAGAACCAGGACCAGCTCGATGAGCCCGAGGCTGGTTATGCTTTGGAGGGGGGACCCCACGCCATTTTTTTTTTCGGGTTTTTCCCCGTTTTTTCCCGTTTTTTAAAATCGCGGCAAAATCCGCCAAAGCGGCCGATTTTCGCCCGCGACTCTGGCGAATCCGTTTTTCATTGCATATGGTGAATTCCGGAAGCCACCTTCCGGAATTCACCTGGCGAATTTGGTCGAATTGAAAAAACGGCGATAATTGCCGCGAATTCGCCCGCTATTGCATATACCCCAAAGAATCAAAACCATATTGCGATGGTGAGTTTATTAAGAAATGCATGGAAACCGTGGCTGATATAATTTGCACGGATAAAAAAGGGGACTTTTCAAAAATCAGTTTGTCTCACCAGACTGTAGCCAGGCGAATTGAAGATATAGGAAAATCCATCGAAAAAGTTGTGAAGAGTAGAGCTGCTCATTTTAAATTTTATGCTATGGCGATAGACGAAAGTACAGATGCTACAGATACAGCTCAATTGGCAATTTTTATTAGAGGCATTGATGACAAATATAATATCATTGAAGAAATGGCTGCTTTAGTTCCACTGAAAGACACAACTAAAGCAAGAGATTTATATGAAGCTGTGAAAAATACATTACAGCGATTTTCTTTGTCATTTGCTAACATATCTGGCATAGCTACTGATGGTGCCCCTGCAATGATAGGTAACAGAGATGGACTTGTAAAATTGATAGAAGATGATGCAATTGCCTCCCAAAATTTCAGTATGATGAAATATCACTGCATAGTACACCAAGAAAATTTATGTGCAAAAGCTTTAAAGATGGCTAACGTCATGCAGATTGTCATCAAGGCTGTAAATTTCATAAGGTCCAAGGGATTGAATCATCGCCAATTCCAGGAATTCCTAAAATTTATGGATGTTGAGTATGGGGACATCATTTACTTTTCTGAAGTAAGATGGTTAAGTCGAGGGAAAATGCTGGCAAGATTTTATGATCTGAGAAATGAAATCAAGTCATCTATGGAATCTAAAACAAAATGTGTGCCAGAACTTGACGATGAAAACTGGCTCACAGATTTGGCATTTTTAGTCGACTTGACCACTCATTTAAATGAGTTAAACATGCGTCTTCAAGGTGAAAACCAATTGATCAGCACAATGTTTCAAACTATAACAGCGTTCGAAATGAAACTGAAACTATGGCATTCTCAAATGAAGGCAAAAAATTTGATGCATTTTAGCACATTGGCTAAACACGCCTCTGTGAACACGGAAAAATATGCAGCCTTGCTTTTCAATTTGGTACAGGTATTTGAGAACAGGTTTCAAGATTTTAGAAAAAAATCAGCCATCTTTTCTGATATTTGCAACTCCATTTTTAGTGGACATTAATATATTACCTGCCAATTTGCAAATGGAATGCATAGAGCTCCAATCTGACATTCAATTGAAAGAAAAATTTGACCATGTCTCTTTAATGGCCTTCTATAAGATATATGTTCCCAGAGAAAAATATCCTTCACTTCACAATCATGCCTTATTCATGTCATCGCTATTTGGAAGCACCTACATTTGTGAGCAGCTATTTTCAAGGATGAAGCACACAAAGAATAAAACTAGAACCAAAATATCTGATGAGCACCTTGAGCACTCACTGAGAATTGCAACAAGTTCCATTGAAGCAAATATGGATGCATTGGTGGCTGAGAAACAATGTCAAACATCTCACTAACTTCATTTCCAAGTAAGTTTAATATGTTAACTATGTTTTCTATGGTTTTTTTGGATGATCAGGTATCGTTACTGTTATTTTATTTTATGTGCGGCCCAAACCAAATTTTCATCTTCTAATGTGGCCCAGGGAAGGTGAAAGGTTGGACACCCCTGCTCTAGATGTTCATCATTATGAGTACATACCTCCCAAGAAAGAGGCATAGCCTTGTGATGTGAGCAGGCTTTAGGTGGAACTTGACGTTTAGTGGGCAAATCTGTGTGGGGCATGCATTATGAATCCTGATTTTGCTTTTTTCATTGTTGGGAGGTATGCAAGCAGGGGACAAGATTTAGACACCTCACCTTTGCAGTAGCACGAGCACGAAACTCTGGACAGCCGTTTACCGGAATGGTTTCATGCATGTACTGATAAACCTGAAAAAGAGAGACGAATACATAAATTAATAGTAGCAATTGATAACTGGTATGTATTTAATTTGCACTACTGCATGGACATATACAGGGATTCCATCTACTGATTTATACCAGAAACCGTTGTTGTTTTTTATTATTTTTAAATTAAAAAAGAAAATCACACAATGTATTGATTCATTCTTTATATTATACTAGTAAGCTTTCTGCATACCCTGCAGCCTCACAGCAACCAAGTGTCTTTGGTTTATCTCCACTTACTGCACAAAGTTTGTATGTTCTCCTTATATTTGTGTGAGTTTCCTCAGTTTCCACAGTTTAAAAACAGGTTAATTGGATTTTTACAAAAGTGGACCCTGGTGCATGTATGCATGCGTTGTAGTGAATTTAGACTGAGGTCCAATGTGGCAGAGTGATGTAATGTGAATTATTACACAGAATAGCAACTGAGCATGTCCAAGATGGCTGCCTCACTCTCTGAAATAATGTATGTCCCATTGGGATACAGGTGGAATAGAAATAAAATATAGCAGGGGAGGCCCACCCTCTCCTCCCCCTCTTGTCAACACCGCACGTATATCCGCGGGGAACCATCAGTGCTATAGTGTCGTCATCATCCCCTCCCCCCTTCTCAAAACACTTTTTACCTGTCCACTACCGCTGGCCACTATATACAGCACCACAATACAATGGGCAGGGAGAGAGGAGATGGCGAGTGTCCATTTAGTACCATGGGGTATAGACGGGTCCACTAGGAGCCATGGGTACTTTAAGAATTTGATAGTGTGGGCTGGCCCCTCCCTCTATCCCCTCCTACCAGACTCAAGTCTAGGAAACTGTGCCGAGGAGACGGACATACTTTGAGAGAGGGATAGATAAGGATAGTGGGGAGTTTCCGAACCAGCACACACAAAACAAGAGGAAAGCCAAGCTAACCAAACTTGAAACAGGAACAGCAGCGGCTGAACCAACATTACTTAACCAAGTAACAGTGCAGGAAGAACAAAGCACTGGGCCGGCACCCAGTAACCTCTACGGTTTACGAGAAAAAGATTTACTGGTAGGTAATTAAAATCCTATTTTCTCTTACGTCCTAGAGGATACTGGGGTCCATTTAGTACCATGGGGATGTACCAAAGCTCCCAAACCAGGTGAGAGAGTGCTGAGGTTCCTGCAGAACTGATTGACCAAACTGAAGGTCCTCAGAGGCCAAAGTATCGAACTTGTAGAACTTTGCAAACGTGTTCGAACCTGACCAAGTAACTGCTCGGCAGAGCTGCAAAGCCGAGACACCCCGGGCAGCCGCCCAGGAAGAACCCACCGACCAAATAGAGTGGGCCTGTGCAGATTTTGGACATGGCACACTTGCCGTGGAAAAATCCTGCTGGACAGTAAGTTTGATCCAGCGGGCGAAAGTCTGCTTAGAAGAAGGACACCCAATCTTATTGGGATCATAAAGAACAAACAGCGAGTCCATCTTTCTGTGATGAGCTGTTCTTCTCACATACACCTTCAAAGCCCTCACGACATTCAAAGACTTTGTAGTAGCAGAGGTGTCGGTGACAACCGGAACCACAATGTTGGTTGATGTGAAACGCAGACACCACTTTAGGAAGAAATTGCTGATGAGTTCAGCTCTGTCCTCATGGAAAATGAAATAGGGACTTTTGTGAGACAAAACCCACAGCTCCGACACACGTCTTGCTGAAGCCAAGGCAACAGTGTGACAGTCTTCCACGAAGGATATTTTATGCCCACCTCCTGCAACGGCTCAAACCAGTCCGATTGGAGGAAATGCAGCACCACATTGAGATCCCAAGGTGCCGTGGGAGGCACAAAGGGAGGTTGGATGTGCAGAACACCTTTCAAGAATGTCTGGAGCTCAGGGAGAGAAGCCAATTGTTTCTGAAAGAAAATGGACAAGGCTGAAATCTGAACTTTTATGGAGCCCAGACGTAGGCCCACATCTACTCCTGTTTGTAGAAAAAGTAGGAAACGTCCTAGATGGAATTCCACAGCAGAAAATTCTCTGCTCTCACACCAAGAGACGTATTTCTTCCAAATACGATGGTAATGCTTAGACGTTACCCCCTTCCTTGCTTGGATAATAGTCGGGATAACCTTGTTAGGGATCCCTCTCCTGGCTAGAATCAGCCGTTCAACTTCCATGCCGTCAAACGTAGCCGCGGTAAGTCCTGATAGATGAATGGCCCTGTTGCAGAAGATCCTCGCGAAGAGGAAGAGGCAACGGATCTTCGAGGAGCATCTCCAGAAGGTCCGCGTACCAGGCCCTTCTTGGCCAGTCCAGAGCAATTAGAATTGCTTGAACTTTTTCCCTTTTTATTCTCTTTAGAATTCTTGGGATTAGAGGAATTGGAGGAAACATGTACACCATCTGAAAGACCCATGGAGTCGTCAGGGCATCTACCGCCACTGCCTGTGGGTCTCTCGACCAGGAACAATACCGATTGAGCTTCTTGTTGAGACGAGAGGCCATCATGTCGATCTGAGGATATCACCTTCGACTTGTCAAGCACCTGAACACTTCCGGGTGAAGGCCTCACTCCCCCGAGTGCAGGTTATGTCTGCTGAGGAAGTCTGCTTCCCAGTTGTCTACTCCCGGAATGAAGACCGATGACAACGCCACAGCATTTCTTTCTGACCAGAGGAGAATTCTTGACACCTCTGACATTGTTGCTCTGCTTTTTGTTCCGCCCTGTTGGTTTATGTACGTTACTGCCGTCACATTGTCTGACTGGACCTGAATTGCCCAATCTACAAGAAGATGTGATGCCTGCAGAAGGGCGTTGTATATGGCCCTGAGTTCCCGAACCTTCAGCCCTCGATTAGCTGAGAAGTCTGTAGCCACCACAGAAGGGAGATCCTGGCTTTTGGCGACAGATGGATTCTCTGGTGCATGTGAAGATGCGATCCGGACCATCTGTCCAACAGATCAAGCTGGAAGGGTCTTGCATGAAACCTTCCGTACTGAAGAGTCTCGTAAGAGGCCAACAATTTCCCCAGCAGGCGAATGCACAGATGCACCGATATCTGGTTTGGTTTCAGGACATCCCGAACCATCGACTGGATCACTAATGACTTTTCCAACGGAAGGAACACCTTCTGCGACTCCATATCCAGTATCATTCCCATGAATGGAAGCCTCCGTGTTGGCTCTAGGTGAGATTTCAGAAGGTTCAGAATCCACCCATGATCCTTGAGAAGTTTGGTTGAGAGAGCATTGCTGTCCAGCAACCTTTCCCTGGACGGTGCTTTTATCAGGAGATCGTCCAGGTACGGAATTATGTTCACTCCCTGTTTGTGGAGTAGAAACATCATCTCTGCCATCATCTTGGTGAACACCCTCGGTGCCGTGGAGAGACCAAATGGCAGGGCCTGGAGCTGGTATTGACTCTCCTGCAGTGCAAACCATAGGTAAGCCTGATGAGGCGGCCAGATCGGAATGTGAAGGTACGCATCCTTGATATTCAGAGACACTAGGCGTTCCCCCTCCTCCAGACCTGATATCACCGCTCTCAGAGACTCCATCTTGAATTTGAACACTTGTAAGTACGGGTTCAACGACTTGAGGTTCAAAATTGGTCTTACCGAACCGTCTGGTTTCGTTACTACAAACAAGTTGGAATAGTACCCCTTGTTTAGCTGATGAGGTGGAACTGGAACAATGACGTGAGTCTGTACCAGTTTTTGGATGGCATGTTGTAAAGTTATACTTGCCTCTTGTGAAACTGGCAAGCCTGATTTGAAGAATCTGTGAGGTGGGAGCTCTTGGAACTCCAGTCTGTAGCCCTGGGAAATAAGATTTATGAACCAGGGATCCTGGCACAAATTTGACCAGATCTGATTGAAGAATTGTAGGCGAGCTCCCACCTGACAGCCTTCCAGGCATTGCGGTCCACCGTCATGCTGAAGTCTTTGAGGAAGCAGAGCCAGAGCTGTGTTCCTGAGCACCTGCGGTTGCTGGTTTGCGTGGTTTACCTCTTGCGCCGCTGGAGGACGTAGAAGCACCTCTGGATTTGCCCTTGAACTTGGCCGTCCGAGAGGACTGTAACTTAGAAGCTGAATAAGTCTTCTTGGTTGGGGGGGCTGCGGAAGGAAGATACTTCGACTTACCCGGAGTAGCTGTGGAGATCCATTTGTCTAATTCATCAACGAACAGGGCCTCTCCTGTGAATGGTAGGCCTTCCACGCCTTTCCTGGAATCCGCGTCAGCAGTCCACTGGCGTAGCCACAAGCCTCAGCGTGCCGACACTGCCATCGCAGTGGTGCGTGCGTTAAGCACGCCTATTTCCTTTATGACTTCCACCAGAGTCCTGTATATGCTGCAGGAGTAAGACAACTTCCCCCCTAGATAAGGAATCTAACCCCTCAGTTAGGTTGCCTGACCATTTTGCAATGGCTTTAGTGATCCATGTACATGCAATAGTGGGTCTTTGGGCCACCCCAGCAGCTGTGTACAATGATTTGAGTGTAGTCTCAATTTTACGATCAGCCGTGTCTTTCAGGGAGGCTGCACCAGGAACAGGCAATAAGATTTTACATGACAGCCTAGAGACTGATGCGTCCACTATCTGTGGATTTTCCTATTTTTTCCGATCCTCCAGAGGAAAAGGAAAAAATGAAAGCAACCTTTTAGCGATCTGAAACTTCTTATCAGTATTAACTCAAGGTTCTTCTAACAGGGTATTCAATTCCTTTGACGCAGGAAAAGTGACTGAGGACTTCTTTTTACATTAAAATAAGATTCCTCACACTCTCCCTGTGACAGAGCTGCATCCCCCCTCAGAGTCCACCTCCCCCCCTCCATGTCTGACCTGTCAGCGTCAGAGTCAGACTGCAGGATATGGGCCAGAGATCGCTTTTACGGACAAATGGGAGTGGACTGAGTTGCTGTCTTGGGGACTGAGTCTCTGTTCATAAACTCACCCACAGTCTGTTTTAAGTATTGCGTCTCTTTCTCATTGCGGGACAATTTTGTAGAAAGAGTTGAGATCATTCCCTTAAGAGAATTAACCCATTCCGGTTCAGTCCCGCTAGTCTGTGAACCCTGAGTACCCAGTAGTGAGCCCCCTGGTGAAGAGGAACACTCTGAGGTATAAGACACACACTCTTTGCCTGACATAATGTAATGTGACAGCGCACACACACACACACACACACACACATACACACACACAGAGGAAAGGTTAAGCACAATTAACCTGGATCCACTCATAGTGAAGCCCCGCCCCTTCAATTGTGCGCGGTCTTCCCGCTTTTTTTATACTGGCTGAGGAATCTGGTGCTTAAAATGGAGAAAATAAGATTTTAAACCTACTGGTAAATCTATTTCTCCTAGTCCGTAAAGGATGCTGGGGACTCCGTAAGGACCATGGGGTATAGACGGGCTCCGCAGGAGATAGGGCACCTAAAAAGAACTTTGACTATGAGTGTGCACTGGCTCCTCCCTCTATGCCCCTCCTCCAGACCTCAGTTAGAGAACTGTGCCCAGAGGAGATGGACAATACAAGGCAGGATTTAGCAATCCAAGGGCAAGATTCATACCAGCCCACACCAATCATACCATGTAACCTGGAACATACATAACCAGTTAACAGTATGAACAAACGACAGTAACGGTCCAAGACCGATGTCAACTGTAACATAACCCTTATGTAAGCAACAATTATATACAAGTCTTGCAGAGTTTCCGCACTGGGACGGGCGCCCAGCATCCTCTACGGACTAGGAGAAATAGATTTACCGGTAGGTTTAAAATCTTATTTTCTCTTACGTCCTAGAGGATGCTGGGGACTCCGTAAGGACCATGGGGTTTATACCAAAGCATCCAATCGGGCGGGAGAGTGCGTATGACTCTGCAGCACCGACTGAGCAAAAGCTAGGTCCTCATCAGCCAGGGTATCAAACTTGTAGAATTTAGCAAAAGTGTTTGACCCCGACCAAGTCGCCGCTCTGCAAAGTTGTAATGCCGAGACGCCACGGGCAGCCGCCCAAGAAGAGCCCACCTTCCTAGTGGAATGGGCCTTAACCGAATTTGGTACCGGCAATCCAGCCGTAGAGTGAGCCTGCTGAATCGTATTACAGATCCAGCGAGCAATAGTCTGCTTCGAAGCAGGAGCGCCAATCTTATTGGCCGCATACAGGACAAACAGAGCCTCTGTTTTCCTAATTCTAGTCGTCCTGGCTACATAAATTTTTAAGGCCCTGACTACGTCCAGGGATCTGGAATCCTCCAGGTCACTTGTAGCCACAGGGACCACAATAGGTTGATTCATATGGAACGAAGAAACCACTTTAGGCAAAAATTGCGGACGTGTCCTCAATTCAGCTCGATCCACATGAAAAATCAAGTAGGGGCTCTTGTGTGACAAAGCCGCCAATTCTGACACTCGCCTTGCTGATGCTAAGGCCAACAACATGACCACCTTCCAGGTAAGAAATTTCAACTCAACCTTGTTAAGCGGTTCAAACCAGTGTGATTTTAGGAACTGCAACACTACGTTCAGGTCCCATGGTGTCACTGGAGGCACAAAAGGGGGCTGGATGTGCAGCACTCCCTTTACAAACGTCTGGACTTCTGGAAGAGAAGCCAATTCCTTCTGAAAGAAAATCGAGAGGGCCGAAATCTGTACCTCAACAGAGCCTAATTTCAGGCCCATATCCACTCCTGTCTGTAGGAAGTGGAGAAGACGACCCAGATGAAAATCTTCCGTAGGTTCATTCTTGGTCTCACACCAAGACACATACTTTCGCCAGATACGGTGATAATGTTTTATCGTCACCTCCTTCCTATCCTTTATTAAAGTAGGGATGACCTCTTCCGGAATCCCCTTTTTCGCTAGGATTCGGCGTTCAACCGCCATGCCGTCAAACGGAACCGCAGTAAGTCTTGAAATACACAGGGCCCCTGCTGCAACAGGTCTTCCCTCAGAGGAAGAGGCCAGGGATCTCCTGTGAGCATCTCTTGTAGATCCGAGTACCAGGCCCTTCGAGGCCAGTCTGGGACAACGAGTATCGTCTGTACTCTTCTTCGTGTCTTATGATCCTCAACACTTTTGTGATAAGAGGAAGAGGAGGAAACACGTAGACCGATTTGAACACCCACGGTGTTACCAGAGCATCTACTGCTACTGCCTGAGGGTCCCGAGACCTGGCGCAAAACCTCCGAAGTTTTTTGTTGAGGCGTGACGCCATCATGTCTATTTGAGGAGTTCCCCAAAGACGTGTTACGTCTGCAAAGACTTCTTGATGAAGTCCCCACTCTCCTGGATGGAGATAGTGTCTGCTGAGGAAGTCTGCTTTCCAGTTGTCCACTCCCGGAATGAAGACAGCCGACAGAGCGCTTACATGATTTTCCGCCCAGCGAAGGATCCTTGTGGCTTCCGCCATCGCGACTCTGCTTCTTGTCCCGCCTTGGCGGTTCACATGAGCCATTGCTGTGACATTGTCTGATTGAATCAGAACCGGTAGGTTTCGAAGAAAACTCTCCGCTTGTCGAAGGTCGTTGTAAATGGCCCTGAGTTCCAACACATTGATGTGTAGACCGGACTCCTGGTCTGACCAAAGACCCTGAAATTTTTTTCCCTGTGTGACCGCTCCCCATCCTCGGAGGCTCACGTCCGTGGTAACCAGGATCCAATCCTGAATTCCGAACCTGCGACCCTCCAGGAGGTGAGCACTTTGCAACCACCACAGGAGGGACACTCTGGTCCCTGGGGACAGAGTTATTTTCCGATGTAAGTGCAGATGGGACCCGGACCACTTGTCCAGAAGGTCCCATTGAAAAGTCCTTGCATGGAACCTTCCGAAGGGAATGGCCTCGTAGGCCGCCACAATTTTCCCCAGAACTTGAGTGCATTGGTGAACTGACACCCTTTTCGGTTTTAGCAGGTCTCTGACCATGTTCTGGATATCTTGGGCTCTCTATTGGGAGGAAGACCTTCATTTGTTCCGTATCCAGTATCATACCTAGGAACGGTAGTCGAGTTGTCGGAATCAACTGTGACTTCGGTAGATTTAGAATCCAACCGTGTTGCTGGAGCACTCTCAGAGAGAGCGCCACACTGCTCAGCAATTTCTCCCTTGATCTCGCTTTTATCAGGAGGTTGACCAAGTATGGGATAATTGTGACTCCATGCTTGCGCAGGACCATCATTTCCGCCATTATCTTGGTGAAAATCCTCGGGGCCGTGGAGAGTCCAAACGGCAATGTCTGAAATTGGTAATGACAATCCTGTATAGCGAATCTCAGGTATTCCTGATGGGGGGCATATATGGGGACATGAAGGTACGCATCCTTTATGTCCAGAGACACCATAAACTCCCTCCTCCTCCATGTTGGCTATTATCGCTCTGAGAGATTCCATTTTGAATTTGAATCTTTTTATGTACAGGTTTAGGGATTTCAGATTCAAAATAGGTCTGACCGAACCGTCCAGTTTCGGGACCACAAATAAGGTTGAGTAGTAACCTCTTCCCTGCTGGTGCAGGGGAACCTTGATTATCACTTGCTGTATACACAGCGTTTGAATTGCAGCTAACACTATATCCCTTTCCGATGTGGAAGCTGGTAGGGCCGATTTGAAAAATTGGCGCGGGGTCACCTCCTCGAATTCCAATTTGTAACCCTGGGAAACTATTTCCAACACCCAGGGATTCAGGTCCGAACTGACCCAGGCCTGGCTGAAAAGTCGAAGACGTGCCCCCACCGGTGCGGACTCCCTCAGGGGAGCCCCAGCGTCATGCTGTGGGTTTTGGAGCAGCCGGGGAGGACTTTTGTTCCTGGGCACCTGCCGAAGCAGGTGCTCTCTTGCCTCTGCCCTTACCTCTGGCGAGGAAAGAGGATCCCCGACCTCTTTTGGACTTGTGCGACCGAAAGGACTGCATCTGATAGGGTGTTACTTTCTTTTGCTGTTGGGGAATATATGGTAAAAAATTTGATTTACCTGCTGTAGCTGTGGAAACCAGGTCCGTCAGCCCATCCCCAAACAATACATCACCCTTATAGGGTAGTACTTCCATATGTTTTTTGGAATCCGCATCACCCGTCCATTGGCGAGTCCATAAGGATCTTCTCGCTGAGACAGACATGGCATTGGCCCCAGAAGCTAGCAATCCAATGTCCCTTTGAGCATCCCTCATAAATAAGACTGCATCTTTAATATGGGCTAGAGTTAGGAATACAGTATCCTTATCCATATTATCAAATTGATCTGTCAGCTCATCACCAAGCTGCAATTGCGCTACACACCCATGCCGACGCAATTGTCGGTCTTAGTACAGCACCCGTATGAGAATAAATACACTTTAATGTAGTTTCTTGCCTGCGATCTGCAGGGTCCTGAAGGGCTGCTGTGTCAGGAGTCGGTAGCGCCACTTTCTTGGACAAGCGCGTCATGGCCTTGTCCACAGTGGGGGGTGATTCCCAAATCTCCCTGTCCTGCTTAGGGAAGGGGTATGCCATATAAATTCTTTTGGGGATCTGCGGTCTCTTATCCGGAGTCTCCCAAGCTTTTCCAAAGAAATCATTCAATTCGTGAGATGTGGGAAATTTAATAATCTGTTTCTTTTCCTTAAACATGTGTACCCTTGTGTCGGGGACCGAGGGTTCATCCACAATATGCAACACATCCCTTATTGCCACAATCATACACTGAATGGTTTTAGTCACCCTAGGGTGCAATTTTACTTCGTCATAGTCGACACTGGAATCAGAATCCGTGTCGGTAGTAGTGTCTTGTATTAAGGGACGCTTTTGAGACCCCGACGGGCCCTGTGAGTCGGTCCAATCCGAGGATTGACCCCCTGATGTCCCCCCTAATTCAGCCTTATCAAGCCTTTTATGTAAAGATGCCACACTTGCATTCAACATATGCCACATGTCCATCCAATCTGGAGTCGGCACAACCGACGGGGACACACCACTCATTTGCTCCACCTCCTCCTTGGAGAAGCCTTCCGCCTCAGACATGTCGACACACACGTACCGACACCCCACACACACAGGGATTAACCTATAAGGGGACAAAACCCCAACCAGGCCCTAAGGAGAGACAGAGAGAGAGTATGCCAGCACACACCAGCGCTTAAAAACACTGGAAAATATATGTCCAGATAGCGCTTTTCTATATATAATATGCCAGTTCCCACTCACTGCGTCGCTAATGTGCCCCCCTCCTCTTTTTTCCAGCCTGTGAAGTTCAGCAGGGGAGAGACCAGGGAGCCAGCGTTTTCCTCATGCAGCTTCTGTGGAGAAAATGGCGCTGGTTAGTGCTGAGGATCAAGCCCCGCCCACCCGACGGCGGGCTTCGGTCCCAGTGATTTTTCAATAAAAATGGCGGGGGATTATAGATTTACTGCCTCCGCAGCCTAATCAAACTGTATTTGCCCAAATGTGAGGTTTATTGCTGCCCAGGCTGCCCAGGGTAAACCCCCCCCCCCTGCACCCTTCAGTGCTGCTCTGTGTGTGTGTGACTGGGAGCAATGGCGCGCAGCGGCCTTACCTCATGAAGATCTGATATCTTCTGCCGCCTAAGATGTCTTCTGCTTTCTCTATCCAGCTTCTATCTTCGGCATCTGTGAGGAGGACGGCGGCGCGGCTCCGGGACGAACCTCAGGTGAGACCTGTGTTCCGACTCCCTCTGGAGCTAATGGTGTCCAGTAGCCTTAGAAGCAGTGCCCAACTTGACTAGCCAGCTCTGCTTCTCTCTCCTTGGTCCCACGATGCAGGGAGCCTGTTGCCAACAGGACTCCCTGAAAATAAAAAACCTAGCAAAATTCTTCTTCAACAGAAAACTCTGGAGAGCTCTCTGCAGTGCACCCATTCTACTCTGGGCACAAGATCTAACTGAGATCTGGAGGAGGGGCACAGAGGGAGGAGCCAGTGCACACCCATAGTCAAAGTTCTTTTTAGGTGCCCTATCTCCTGCGGAGCCCATCTATACCCCATGGTCCTTACGGAGTCCCCAGCATCCTCTAGGACGTAGGAGAAAAACGTTTTAAGGCTGTTGTGCCAGTATGGGTACTGTGTACAGTGTACGGGGACAACGCAGTTGTGTACTGTGTCCGGAGACGCATTCCGCCCAGTTTAGAAGCCATGCGTCTCCGTACCCTCATGCCGCCATAATGGTTGGCGCCCCGCTAGCCGGGACGCCAGCTCAGTACTCACCACTCTTCATTCTGGCTCTGTTAGGGGTGGCGGCGTGCTGCAGGAATGTACGCTCGCCGTAATGGGCTTGTGAATAGGCCCCTCAGAAGCTCAGTGTCCTGTCAGCACGGAACGGGACCATTAACCCTTCAAGAGGTTGGGCCGTTCCCCCCCTAAGTCCCACGAAACAGGCAGGCTGGTGCCATCCAGCCCTGCCTCAAAATAACAAACATATAAAATAAATGCAGAAAACTCTTCAGGAGCTTCCTTCAGCATGACAGACTCCTCCGGGCACATTTTCTAAACCGAGTCTGGTAGGAGGGGCATAGACGGAGGAGCCAGCCCATACTATCAAATTCTTACAGTGCCCATGGCTCCTAGTGGACCCGTCTATATCCCACGGTACTAATTTGGACCCCAGCATCCTCTAGGACGTAAGAGAAAAATGCACTTAGTTCTGTCCATTCAATTGCATTCAATTCTGCATCAGCCCCTATATTTTTAGTGCCTGCATATCAGTCTGGCTGCAGAATATTCTACCATCATCAGTGATGCAGCTGCTTGTAACATGCGCTTCTGTCCCTGACTACAACAATAAGGCTGATAGCCCTGCCATGAACACCAATTTGGTACTGGAGTAACGAAGGAGTAACAAAAGATTAGCGGCCATATGGTTATAGCAAAAGCAGGGAATGTCACTAGCAGCTGCTGTGTACTAGAGCATGGGTCTTCAACCTGTGGCCCTGCAGCTGCTGTGGAACTGCACATCCCATCATGCACTGCCTCATCAGTTTTAGCATTCCTTAGTAGCATGATGGGATGCATAGTTCCACAACAGCTGGAGGGCCGCAGGTTGAAGACCCTTGTACCGGACACTTGGAAAGGAGATTGACACAATCTTTAACCTGAGTTGTGTCTGACTGTAGCACTGTGGAATTTTTTATTTTTTTATTTTAAATAAAAGATTTTATTGGAGTAGACCGACAGACAACTGAAATATGCAGTAAAGGTTACAGGCTTTTGTGAAAAACATCAGGCATAAACAAAGAGCTGCTAACCAAACATAAGAACAAAACCGATTATACTTTAAGTAGGCTTCCGCTACCCCCAGCCTGGAGAGAAGAAGAAACATGGAGGCCCGGGTTCCAGCACCTGCGCAATGGTTCCGGCAAACATGCATGCGCAGACACCGCAGTGCTGCTGCGCAATGGAGCCCACAGAAGCTGGATTGCGCTGCGTGAAAGACAGCAAGTGGCCTTTGCCTATCGCAGCCCGGTCTGGCAGTCCCGGAGGGAGGAAACACCTCCCAATTGGGCCTGCCTTGTATGTATAGCTATGACTGGCAGGTAGGACTGGCAGTCACAGTGAAGCCAATTCAGTCACAGACTGCAGCTGGCTTCACTGACAGTGAGAAGGGTGGCTGATTTTACCTGGAGGGGGAGCTGCAGACCTTCAGCCCATAGGTAAAATCCGCCACTGTTCATAGTCCTCCAAAAAATAAAACTGTAAAACAGGTATTTGATGGGGGAGATGGTATTGGAATACCGATAGTCGGGATTCTGACGGTCAGAATGCCAATGGATCCCAGTAAATATTTTAACCCTAACCTTCCCCCCTAACCCACCCCTCCCGCAGCCTAACGCTCCCCTAGTGCCTAACCCCAGTATTTTCCGTCAGGATTCCACTGTCAGCATTCTCACCATCTGGATCTTGACTGTATGCCATTTGACTGCCATCCTCCATTTTATCATTAAAAAGAATGAATTAAAGAAGGAAATAGAAAAAGAAAGAAGTGGCAAAAGAGGGGGATGGAGCAGAGAGTTCAGCAGAGACCAGGAACAATGAGTGATTGTGACCGATACCAAGGGGACCATATCGCCTGAAACTTAGAAAATAAACTGCTTTGCAAGCTTGAGATATATTTCATGGATGCAATGTGGTTGATCTTTGCCACGAGGGCAGACTTTGGTCTTTCCAGTGCTTAGCAATGTGGGATTTAGCCACTGCCACACTGCAGATGTGGGTGAACAGTTTATCTTGTTGGGCTTTTGAAATCCTAGGTACAGGGGCATTTAATAGGGCAGGCGTATGGACTTCATCACGTGTGAAGAAAAAGTGCCTACTCCCCCCACATACAGTAATCTTGAGCAGGAATTAGAAGTAGCAGGGAAAATGATGTGGAGTTTAGTAGGCACCAGTACTATCAGGTATAAACTTTGTAGCAAGTTTACACTACTGCATTTTTCTATAGTGCATTCTCATCGCCTACCAGAATTCTGCCAAATACGTGGATGAAAATGAAGGGAGCATTGCTGTACATTAGCCTATAAATCGCTGAATTATATTTTAAATGCATAATGCTAATGACTAACTAATCTTTTTTTTTTTAATTCTAGAAAAAACCCCAAATTATTCTAATAATAATATTATTGGGGGGAAAATACCATTTACAAAGAAACAACCTACTGTAACTGGGCGAGTTCAGCTTGTTGACCGATTCAGCATAAGGCAATATGATTAAATTAGTAAAAATCATGCTTTGAAATGAGCTTTTAAATTAGGAAATTCAAAGGCAGTAATCCAGTTGGACAGAATTTGTTTGGCTCTAGTTGCAAATGAGCTTAAAACAAGCCCAAACAGTAGGCGTTAGCTCTTCATTTAGTATTTACTGTATTCATTAACTGTTTCCTATGTAATTATGCCATAATATTATCTTTAGCTAATGTCATAATACAAGTATCATAATGAAAGTGCAAAAGTCTATGACAGTGAATACAGTATTGACAATGGATTTAGATCTTCCTTTAACACACACACTGATGGAGCAAGCAGTGTTTTATTTAGATGTATGGAGAACCAAAAATGGGTTGCGCCACCAATCACCAATACAGTACAGGCAGCATTCGGGAGACAGACACACAGGTGGTGGGTTAATCGGGGTATGGGGTGGGGCTATGTCAGGGGTGGAGTTAAGCTCTGTACACCCCACATCGAGAGCAAAAAAAATAAAGCTATACCCATCAGAGGTTAGGAACTAAGGCAGGGACGAAACTCGGATTTGTGTCACCTGGGGCAAGGCAGTAATTTGGTACCCCCACCCCTGGTGTCTCTTTTATTTACCTGTGAATAATGATCCCATAACCTGCATGTTAGAGGATACCAGCTCCCTCTCTTATATCAGAAATAGTCCCACCCTATATAATTCACAGAGACACCCCCATATAATACACAGAGACTCCACCCCTATAATGTACAAATGCACCCACCATATAACAGAGACACCACCCATAATGCCCAGAGATACCCCTCATATAATATACAGAGACACCACCGATAATGCTCAGAGACACCGATCATATGATATATATACGCCCCCATATAATATAGACACCCCCTTATAATATAGAGAAACCTTCGAGTCCATATTATATAGAGACCTTATAATGTAGAGACACCCACTGTATAATATACACAGACAACGTCCATATTATATACATATACACCACCCCTATAATACACAGAGATATCCACCATATAATATAAAGACACTGCCCATAATAAATATATATATATATATATATATATATATATATAGACACACCACCTATATAATGTACTGTACAAACACCCACCATTTGATTAACTGTACACAAACACCCTTATTTAATATATACTACCCCAATATAGCATAGATTCAGCGCTAGATCATCCATATAGCACAATACATAGGGATCTGACTCCCATAGATCATAATTAATAGATGAACTCTTAACAACTAATTCCACTGCCCTGAATTGAATAAACCCCCCCCCCATACCCCCTTGTCCCGTCTCACATGACACTTCCATTGTCAATATTTAATAAACAAAGCGAGTGTAGAAAATTACACAGTAGTCACCCAGAGGCTCAATCTGAGGGATTCTGTGCAAGGAAAGATACATAGCCTGACAGGAGACCTTGAGAACGGACATATACAGGGGTGCAAAACCTCGACCTCAGTACAGCCTCGTCCAGCACTTCTCAACGATCCTTGAAAGAGATGGACTGTGCTAGGGGGTGCAATTCCTGGCTCTGCCACTGACTCTAGCATTGTTCAGCCGTCCTGCGGTGGCGTGCGGCTGCAGCGGAAGGAGGAGGGGGGGATGTGGGAACAGCCTGCATGGTTGTGTCTATGTTACCTTCGTGCTCAGGACCTGGAAGTGACAAAAGGAGAGGGCAGGAGAGAACTTCCGCCCTTACAGCACCTAAATGTTTTCTTTGTTCTCCGTTAGTTTGGGGTAATTTTTTTTCTATGCAGCATTAGACCCTCGATTGCTCGCTTCGCTCGCCACGCTTCGGGCTTGGTGTCTCGCTCCACTTCGCTCGCAACACTTTACTATTTCAAATTGATTGTGACATGGACCAGGGGGTTATGGGAAAGGTCCTTTCCACGAAGGTAGACTAGACGCTACCCAGCCTGCATCTCCTCAAAGTCGACGGGCAATTCTGTGCCCTTCAAATCCAGAGCGTAAGCCTCCATAGCCCCTCCGCCCCCCCAGTTGCATCCATGACTAAGGGGGGAGGTTAGGGTTAGGCTGCGGTAAGAGAAGGCTATGGTTAGAGCGGAAGGGGGAGGCGGAACACTTACCTCACCCGTCGGGATGCTGACGTCGTTATTGTGACCGCCAGCATCGCATACCGATCCCCATTAGGAAATTGCAAGGACCTAATTTATGGGCTTCTGTCACACAGAGTACATTTTGGCTGACACTGACAGCTCATGTCCAGTGACTTCTGGAAAGTGTAAAGTAAAATTACATTAGGTTAAAAATAGAGACTGCCTAGGCTACTTTACACTTACTGCAGCTGGTTTTGAGCTGGTTTGCACGTCAAAAGTATTAATATCAGAATTTTCTTTTATAGGTACCTTGAATGCATGCAAACATATTAGATCCGTAATGGACATTTTACACAGACAGAGCCACCCGTGCAAAAGAGGGGTTTGATGAATTATATTCTATGTGAATACAAGAGACAAGTTCATTGAGTTGAACATAATTCATCTCAAGGCAATGTAACATCATTGCCTGTTAAACAGATAACAATGCCCCTATATACTACACTAAAACATCCACAACACTACAGTGCACCCGGAAAATATTCACAGCACTTCACTTTTTCCACATTTTGTTATGTTACAACCTTATTCCAAAATGGAATAAATTAATTTTCCCCCTCAAAATTCTACACACAATACCCCATAATAACGATGTGAAAAAGTGTTTTTGAGATTCTTGCAAATTTATTAAAAATAAAAAAACTAAGAAATCACATGTACATAAGTATTCACAGCCTTTGCTCAATACTTTGTTGATGCACCTTTGGCAGAAATTACAGCCTCAAGTCTTTTTGAATATGATGCCACAAGCTTGGCACACCTATCTTTGGGCAGTTTCGCCCATTCCTCTTTGCAGCACCTCTCAAGCTCCATCATGTTGGATGGGAAGCGTTGGTGCACAAACATTGTCAGATCTCTCCAGAGATATTCAGTCGGATTCAAGTCTGGGCTCTGGCTGGGCCACTCAAGGACATTCACAGAGTTTTCCTGAAGCCACTCCTTTGATATCTTGGCTGTGTGCTTAGGGTCGTTGTCCTGCTGAAAGATGAACCGTCGCCCCAGTCTGAGGTCAAGAGCGCCCTGGAGCAGGTTTTCATCCAGGATGTCTCTGTGCATTGCTGCATTCATCTTTACCTCTATCCTGACTAGTCTCCCAGTTCATGATACTGAAAAACATCCCCACAGCATGATGCTGCCACCACAATGCATCACTGTAGGGATGGTATTGGCCTGGTGATGAGTGATGCCTGGTTTCTTCCAAACATGACACCTGGCATTCACGCCAAAGAGTTCAATCTTTGTCTAATCAGACCAGAGAATTTTGTTTCTCATGGTCTGAGAGTCCTTCAGGTGCATTTTGGCAAACTCCAGGTAGGCTGCCATGTGCTTTTTACTAAGGAGTGGCTTCCGTCTGGCCACTCTACCATACAGGCCTGATTGGTGGATTGCTGCAGAGATGGTTGTCCTTATGGAAGGTTCTCCTCTCTCCACAGAGGAATGCTGTAGCTCTGACAGAGTGACCATCAGGTTCTTGGTCACCTCCCTGACTAGGGCCCTTCTCCCCCGATCGCTGAGTTTAGACAGCTGGCCAGCTCTAGGAAGAGTCCTGGTGGTTCCGAACTTATTCCATTTACGGATGATGGGGCCACTGTGCTCATTGGGACATTCAAAGCAGTAGATATTTTTCTGTACCCTTCCCCAGATTTGTGCCTTGAGTCAATCCTGTCTTGCAGGTCTACAGACAATTCCTTTGACTTCATGCTTGGTTTGTGCTCAGACATGCACTGTCAAGTGTTGGACCTTATATAAACAGGTCTGTGCCGTACCAAATCATGTCCAATCAACTGAATTTACCACAGGTGGACTCCAATTAATCTGTAGGAACATCTCAATGATGATCAGTGGAAACAGGATGCACCTGAGCTCAATTTTGAGCCTCATGGTAAAGGGTGTGAATACTTATGTACACGTGATTTCTTAGTTTTTTTTATTTTTAATAAATTAGCAAAAATCTCAAAAATGGGGTATTGTGTGTAGAATTTTGAGAGGGGTGGCCAACCAATCAGAGTCAAAGAGCCAAAAAATCTTGTTAGGCACGTCAAAGAGCCGGCATAGAGTTGAAAGCGCACATGCAAAAATGGGGTGCGCCCTTGTGCCTGCTAGGCCACGCCCCTGGTAAAAAAATACATTTAAAAAGCCAGATCCACATAAAACATTTTTAAAGCCAGATCCAACATAAAATACATGTAAAAAGCCACTTCCACATAAAATAATTGAGAAAGAAAGATCCACATAAAATATATTGAAAAAGCCAGATTCACATAATACACTTCAGATCCCCCATGGGTCACTCCAGCCAGTATCCTGCTGTGTCACTTCAGCCAGCTCCCCCATGGGTCACTCCAGCCAGTATCCTGCTGTGTCATTCCAGCCAGCACCCTCATGTGTCACTACAGCTCCCCCCCCCCCCCCCCCCCACCCCCCACACACACACACCTCATGCCATTGCAGCAGACCCTTATGTGTCCTCTGTTTGCCAGTGGGTCTCACCTCTAGTATCTGGCTCCCTCAGTCCTCAGTCATCGTAATGCTGCTGCCTGTCCGGATATGTTGTGATCACGTGACTTTGAGTGTGGGGAGCCACATTTGAATAAAGAAAGAGCCGCATGTGGCTCAAGAGCCACAGGTTGGCCACCGCTGCCCTACATCTACCGAGCTATCAGGCCAACAGGCAAAACACTGCAATGATGCTGGGGGCTTATCCCCCTTAAACTGTAACACAACAGAAGGTTTTGTCAGGTTATAAATAGCTGAAAAGAGAGTTCAACTTTTAAAGTGAATTTGCACCTTCAGAACACTTACATTTAATAGTCCACTGGAAAATTAGTTTTTTTTTATGTTTTTGTACATAAAAAAAAAAAAACAATAAAAGAACCCAATAGCTTATTCTTTCTAGCTTCTTTAATTGGTTTCCAAGTATTTTTAGATATTATGGAATAGTTGTTCATTTTGGTTGAACTGAGATACAGCACCAACTACTGTAGGTGTCTGGTTACAGATATATACAACAAAAATAACATTAATCATTTGTTATATTATCTTTACCTTTTCTGTATTCACATTGGCAGGCACTGTGCGGGGCTGGGCTAGACAGCAGCCAATCGTACAGCGTAGAAAAGAAAAATGGGAGACATGTCTCACAGTGTGGGGGGTGCCTGAATTTTGATGGTCACCTCGGATTGGTCATGTGACCAATCCAGGAAGTGCAAAATGACAGAGACCGAAGCTGAGCAGCGTGTGTGTCTGATCTGTAGCGAGGGTGGGGACAGGATCGGTTTATTTATTTATTGATTGTACACTCTGGGCATGATTCAGGGCCCCGTGCAATGCCGATGTTAACGGAGTAGAATTATTTATTTACTTCTGCATGTGCAGGGAAAAGCCTAAAACCTCTTAGGGGTATATTAACTAATAGACAGGTGTCACAAAACAAGCACGCACAGCGCTTCCCTGACGGGCATCCTTTCACCTCTCCCGCTCCAGCATGACGCAGCCACTGGCAAAGACACGTGGCAGCATCATCTTGAATCGGGAGAGGTGAGAGAGCGCCCGGCCACCGTCCATCTCATCTCTCAGCGGCTGTGGAGAGCGGCATCCCACGTGGAGACATCGGTGGGCGTCGCCATCTTAGTTCTTGTCACATGTCTGTGGAGGACCAATGAAGTAAAGTAGGAAGCTGCATCATCTGGGAGCAGCCATGACAGTACAGATCAACTGACCGGTCAAGATCCAATCAGGAGTCAGTCAGCTGTGAAATGACTCCTCTGACAAATGGGTATAAAGATCCTGCAAAGGCACTTCTTGATTGTCAGTGCTTTGTTGTCTACAGACCTGCTATGACCTCTGCTGAGTATCTCTCTGTCAAGCAGATTGCTCCTTAACTCCATTGGCCTCACAGTGCGTAAAGAGCCTGCTGGTGTAAGCTGCCCGGGACATCCTGTATATTCCATGCAGTCACTGCAAAGCTGCTACTGTGTTACCACTGCATCACCACTGTGTACATATACCACTGCGATTAACTCTTGCATTATCATGTACTGCGCACCTATTGCGATCACCATCCCAATAGGCTCTATAGAATAACATTTTGTACACTGAGCCTTTTAACTGCGGATTCCCCCAGGCCAGTAGATGGAGCACTACCTCCTTCCCCCATTGCCTATTTTTATATTGTTATTTAAGTTTAACCTTGATGGACCCGTTGAAATCCACTATTTGTTTTTCCTGCTGTAGATATCGGTTTTGTATGTTCAAATCTGCATTTCTATATGTTTTGAGTTATGCTGTGAACCAATGTTTACCACGGTTTGAAACGTTGCCTCAATACAAATGTTCATATTAAAAAAAGAAAAGATTTGAAAGGCTGTTACTGTACTAGAAATTATATCTACATAGTTTTTACTAAGCTGTATTTTTGGCATAATAAAAGCAGACTAACACAATAACTGTGCTAGCAGTTGCAATGGGCACCATGCCAGATGTTTTCGAAAAGTGCTGCTCATAAAACAGTCAATTCCATGCTCCATAATGACTTGCTGAATGCACCCATAATAAACTACTGATTTGCTTCAGAGAAATGTTGACAATAAAGTTTTACAATGGCAGTGCTTTGTACTCTTTTCACTAAAAGGTGCTCCGCTGTGTACAGTGTCCTGATTTCAGGTTTGGGAATAGAGTATGAAAGAGCAAGTAACTGTGCACCTGGACAAATCATGTTGCAGTGTAAGGGGGGCAAACGCATACATTTATTTATTGCATGAGGGTAGATACTGGCTGATTTTGCACTAGTCCACAAATGCTATGCAGCTTTATTTTTACACTGCCATTTAGATTTAATTTTGGACACACCCTTCCCACATCTGAAACTCCCTGCACGCTACATCTGCTCCACTTGCAGTGCAGCATGGTTTTATCAAGGTGCACGTTCTGTTGCTCTTTCTTATGCTGGTTACACATTGGATCATGGGTCTTCAACCTGTGGCCCTCCAGCTGCTGTGGAACTACACATCCCAGCATGCCCCACCACAGCTGGAGTGCCGCAGGTTGAAAACCCATGCATTAGATGATCCCGCACGGTGACAGACAGGAAGACTGATGTAACGATATATCGGTTGTCCAAACACACTGAATGATATAGCGTGAGATTGTGCAATACATTGTTCATTAGCTGCATTTAGCTGCATGCTGTGGGTCGCCAGGACATCCCATCTGCCGTGCAGCACATCAGATGGGCACACATGGGAGCGTCTGATAGTGCGTACCATACTTGCCTACTCTCCCGGAATGGCCGGGAAGCTCCCGAAAATCGGGTGACCCATCCGGCTTCCCGGAAGAGCAGGCAAGTCTTCTGATTTCTGGTGAACCCCTGCCTGGCCACTCACTTAGTCTGCCCCTTTTTTTTATATCCTTTAGGCAATCTCAACGATATTCATATGCCTATCCCATGCATGTTTAAATTGCTCTACAGTCTTAGGGGTATATTCAATTGAAGTCGAAACTGGCGTCTGTCGAAAAGGTCAAATCGTGATTCGACCTATTCAATATATCCCAAATTTTTTTGACAATTCGATGAATTCGACTTGTCGAAAAGCACGTGGATCGGCGGAATAGCTGCCGATTCACGTGCTTGTGTTGAAAATGTGTTTTGGCCCCCTTTTCGACCATCTCAGTCCGACATAAAAAAATGTTGGACTGAGATGAGTGATTAGAGCAAGAGAGGGGGGAGAGCCGCAGGGAGACGGGGGACAGCCGCAGGCATATAGGGGAGATCAGCGCTACAGCACAGCGCTGTAGCAGGATGTCACAAAGCCGAACCAATCACGGCAGCTTCCACCTGGCTCCAGCAAGTGAGGTCACGCTTGCTGGAGCCGGATGGACACTGCCGTGAGGTCGGGCGGCTGTTTGACATCCTCCTGCAGCGCTACTGTAGTGCTGATCTCCTGCATCTGCCGGCGGCTGTCCCCGCTGGTCTCACCGCGGCCCTCCCCCCCTCTCCTCCTCTGGGTCCCTTATCTCAACTCGATTTGAAAAAGTCGAATTGAGATGAGATTTGAATAGGGGTTGTCAGATCCATTCCGACAAATCCATGTTGGAATGGATCCGACTTCAATTGAATATACCACTTAGCCTCTACCACCTCTGATGGGTGACTATTCCACTTATCCACTACCCTTTCTGTGAAGTAATTTTTCCTTAACTTTGCCCTGAACCTGCCTCCCTCCAGTCTCCGTGTATGTCATCAAGTTCTATTACTTCTCTTCCTTTGAAGAATGTTTCCCTCCTGAACTTTAAGACCCTTGATATATTTGAAAGTTTCTATCATGTTCCCCCTTTCCCTTCTCTCCTCCAAACTATACATAAGATCTTTTAGCCTTTCCGGATAAGTTTTGTGATGTAGGTCATTCACCATTTTAGTTGCTCTTCTTTGTACACTCTCTCTAATGTATTTATATCCTTCTGGAGATATGGGGGGTCATTCCGAGTTGACCGCTCGCTAGCTAGTTTTAGCAGCCGTGCAAATGCTATGCCGCCGCCCACTGGGGAGTGTATTTTAGCTTAGCAGAAGTGCGAACGCATGTGCAGGCGAGCTCTGCAAAAACAGTTTGAGCAGTTTCAGAGTAGTTCTGAACCTACTCAGCGCTTGCGATCGCTTCAGCCTATTTGTGTCCGTATTTGACATACACCCGCTCAGTGAATGCCCAGCCACACCTGCGTTTTTTCAGACACGCCTACGTTTTTGCAAACACTCCCTGAAAACGATCAGTTGACACCCAGAAATGGCCCCTTCCTGTCAATCTTCTTGCGGCCGTCAGTGCGACTGAAAACTTTGCTAGAACCTGTGTAAAACAACAAATGGCTTTGTACCCGTACGTAGCGCGTGCGCATTGCGGGGCAAATGCATACGCAGAAATGCCGATTTTTAGCCTGATCGTTGCGCTGCGAACAACGGCAGCTAGCGATCAACTCGGAATGACCCCCATGGTGTTCAGAACTGGACACAGTATTCCAGATGGGGCCGTACCAATGACCTATACAGTGGCATTATCACTTCTTTTTTCCTGCTACTGATTCCTCTTCCTATGCAGCCAAGCATCTGACTTGTCTTTCTCATTGCTTTGTTGCATTGACTTTCTGCCTTCAAGTCACTTGAAATAGTGACTCCTAAATCCCTTTCCTCCTCAGTAGTTTCCATTATAGTACCCTTATACTATATTTTGCCTTTGGGTTTTTGATACTCAAGTGCATGGTTTTGCATTTTTTTTTTTTAGCATTAAACTGTAGTTGCCAAGTTCTTGACCATTTCTCAAGCCTACCTAGGTCATCAATCATTTGTTTTACCCCTCCAGATGTGTCTACCCTGTTGCATATCTTTGTATCATCTGCAAAAAGGCATACCTTCCCTTCAATACCATCTGCAATGTCACCAACAAAGATACTAAAGAGAACTGGACCAAGTACAGATCCCTGGGGTACTCCACTGGTAACATTTCCCTCCATAGATTGCACTCCATTTACTACAACGGTCTGTTTCCTATCCTGCAACCAGGTTCTTATCCATTTAACGGTTTTATAATCCACCCCCATGCTTTCAAGTTTATTTAGCAGTCTGAGATGTGGGACAGTGTCAAATGCCTTACTAAAGTCTAAATATGCTCCATCTACAGCTCCCCCTTGATCCATTATTTTCGTCACAGTCATAAAAGTCAATAAGATTTGTTTGGCATGATCTTCCACCATTAAATCCATGCTGTTCTAGATCCTGTAAATTGTTTGATTTAAGATATTCCACAACTCTTTACATTACTATTCTCGCCCAGTCAGAAACCCGACGTATGGCAGTAAGTATTTTTACCCTACCTCTAACCCACCCAACCTACAGCCTAATCCTAACCGTCCCCTCCTGCAGCCTAACCCTAACCCCAATCTCCCCTACCCCCTGCAGCTTAACCATAACCTTCCACCTAGTACCTAACCCCAGTACTTACCTCCTGGATCCGTCGGGATTGTGACCTTCAAGATCCCACTAACGTTATTCTGACTGTTCGGCTACCGATTGCTGGGATCCTGATCGCATCCCTTTCTCATGAAGGATGGATGTCCCTTTTCATGGTCCATTATGGTGTGCTGGGGAAAATATTTTTTTTCTAATCTAGAGTAACCCCCCACTTAAATGCACCTACTGTATAATGGGGATGCAGTTAATTTGCTCACTGTCGGGATCCCGGCGGTCAGGATACCTACGCCTGAATCCCAACAGCCGACAATGCCAACAGCCAGAATCCCGGCGCACAGGGGCTATTCCCACTTGAGGGTGTCCACGACACCCATAGAACCTGCGGCGAGCCACCGAGCCCGCAGAGTGGCAAGCGTAGCAAGCCCGCAAGGGGTCTCTTAGCGCTCACCCAGCTGACAGCACTCTGGCGGGAAGGGTGCCGCTGTTGGGATCTTGACAGCCGGCATCCCATCCGCCGGTAAATAGTATGTAACCCGTATAATGGACCAATAAATTGATATGAGCAACTATCATACTGTACATATAATTTGTAATGTAAGTTTTACGAAAATATATTTTAAAAGGAAAAAGTTATCCTTCATCAGAATATCAGTTATAATATAGGTCACTTATCATACTTCTCTTATGGCGGTACAAAATTCGCTCTGCAGAACTTTCTTCAGGGACTGTAATTTGTGTACTGGCACTTCTTCCGATGTCTCCAACTTCTCCAGCAATTCTATAGCTCGAGTAACATCTGAATGAATAAACCAAGAAACAATTATTTATTATATGCAGGCAAGCAAATATAAAACTGTTCACTGCATACTGGCTTAGAGGCACTAGAGACAGACAGTGGGACTAGTCGCCATGAAGCGTACTGTATAGTATAAGTATAGTCAAAAGAAATGGGTCAGAACCAAGTGGGCAATGTAGTACCAGGGAATAGCAGAATAGGCCAGAGCGAAACCAAAGTCAGAACCAGGAGATCACTAGAAGCAGTACCAAAGGATCAGGCAAGGAGAATGTTCAGACGGACTGGATCAGAACACTGAAGTACAGGATATGACGCTGGTGTATAGGATACATGCCTAATACTCTGGCACTTGAACAGTGCCCAGAGACTCCCTTTTATTAGGAGGGGATTCAAATTTGGCACCAAACGTGTTCTAGCCTCTAGGCAATAAATTAACAAGTTCTTGCAGAATTCTCAAGGATAAATACTGCTGTAAAAGCATACATCTTGCCTCCATTTCCCCAACCCAACTAAAACTGCCAATCGGCGACCATCGATGATCGGTGAACCATCTGGGTGAAATTGTTCATATAAAAAAAATTCCAGATTTGTAGATACCGACCAGTTTCTAGGCTACGGAATTTTAGCAAGAGAAGCTTCTGCCCGGAAAACTTATTCGCAATTGCGTACACGTATGCAGCCTATATGCTAAAATGAGGAACATTGAGATTAAGGGTAGGCCTATGGATATGCAGACTGGATTCAGCAGTAGCATTGCAGACACCATGTTTTTGCATGTATGAGCTTGCAGCTGACGGCTAATACACACCCTGAAAATGGCCAAGACTCGCCTGTATTTTTCCAACCCCTACCCCCGTTAACACCTACAAACAGTCACTTCTCCATGAAATACCCATTGCGCACTGCGATCGCAGCATATGCACAGTCTGCTGATAATCGTTCAGTTGCGTGAACATCAGCCTTTGCATACAAACATGAATTAGACCATATTTGACCATTGTAAATCCTAAGCCTGTGGAATTAATTTCAACCCAAAATTATATTTTTGTTCACATTCAGCTCAGTTCCTCCTACCAGAAGTAGCAAAATCTCCCCGCAAATAAATACATGATAATAATGACACACATTGGGCCAAATGTAATAGAGTGAGAGTTTCAGAAAGTGAGAGATTTGGTAAGGTTTTTCAGTCTTTTTTAAAAAGTGGCAATCATTTACACTGTAAAACCAGGTTGATCTTGCTGTGTAAATGATTGCCACTTTAAAAAAAGACTGCAAAACCTTGACAAATCTCTCACTTTCTGAAACTCTCACTCTATTACATTTGGCCCATTATGTTTACTAAAGCACAATACTACAGCTGCACACTCACACACCACACTTGCACAGTGATGCACCACACATGCCTTCATTGCCATTTGCAAAGATGTACGGAGAACAGGTGATATATTAAATGCAAACAGGTAACATCAAAAGGGTATCTTTTGGCAAATGGAAATGGTGTGCCTACAAGAATGAAGAAAGAATGAAAGAACGTTTGTTTTACACTCGGGGGAGGGGGTTATGTAATAGCGTGCAACTTGCGGGATCCTGACAGGTCTGGCCGATGTCTTAGAGAGGCAATCATGTGCATGGCGAAACCAATTAAGATAAACAACATATTTTAGTGAAATATTTAAAACCATGGGCCTAATTCAGACCTAATCGTAGATATGCCGAAAGACCCACATCTACAAGCAAATTCTTTGACATGCGGGGGGATGCCCCCCCTGTGGAATCTGATATGTCAAGTTCAATAAACCAAGTTGAATGATTTCAGGAAGACGTCATTATCTTACGACTGATCAATCAGAGCGAATCAAACACAAGTCAATCGTTTGTCAGATATTCACTGCTTTACTAGGCGTACGGACATCCCTTTTATAGGAAAACTTATATAATGCAATACATACAGTAGAATAACATCTGTGAATCATTCAATTAATTGGATATAAAGGATCATTAATACAGAAAATCTCTTATCTTGTAGCTACGTCTGAAACGGATGAGAACTGTGTGGTGAAGTTTAAACTTCTGCACCTGGCAGCCTCCTACTTATTTATTGCTCATTGTTCTGTGTATTATGAAGGTCACAGCTATATTTTATCTAAATACATTCCAACGCTATGAAACTAATGAAACTATCTATTTGGTTACTGTCAGAAATCATTTCTTGTGTTCTGAATAATTCATTTACTTAAAGCTGTATTAAATAAAGTAACGTGTTTGACTTTACAAGATGGAGTCTGTATGGGCAACTCTTAGATCAGATCCAACACCCCTAAAACCCGCATGCCTGATCCAGTTCTCCACCCCCTGCAGGCATGCGAAAGCAACGCATGGCAAGTAGCCCTCTACCTATGCAGCCTGCAAAGGCAGACAGCTACCCGCCATGTTAAGGGTCGCAGCGGCTGCGTATGATGTCACACTTCCGCCGCAGCCCGAACCGCACCCCCCTAACGCCACCGCAACGCCCCCTCCCACCCCACGACTATCTCTGCCTGTCAATCAGGCAGAGGTGATCGCACAAGTGAGATTACATCACATTACACTGTGTGCGCACGTGCAGTGCAGCTGCTAGGCTTGCGTACACATCACCGGGCTTCAGCCTGCGACCGGTGCCGTAGCAGTGTCCAGGTTTGAGTTGGCCCCCATAATTGAAAGTAATACTGTATATACGAAAAGGGTTGAAAATAAATAAGATTTTACTCACCGGTAAATCTATTTCTCGTAATCCGTAGTGGATGCTGGGGACTCCGTAAGGACCATGGGGAATAGCAGCTCCGCAGGAGACTGGGCACAGCTAAGAAAGAATTAGGACTACCTGGTGTGCACTGGCTCCTCCCACTATGACCCTCCTCCAGACTTCAGTAAGGATACTGTGCCCGGAAGAGCTGACACAATAAGGAAAGGATTTTGAATCCCGGGTAAGACTCATACCAGCCACACCAATCACACCGTATAACTCGTGATAATATACCCAGTTAACAGTATGAACATAACAGAGCCTCTCAACAGATGGCTCAACAATAACCCTTTTAGTTAACAATAACTATATACAAGTATTGCAGACAGTCCGCACTTGGGACGGGCGCCCAGCATCCACTACGGACTACGAGAAATAGATTTACCGGTGAGTAAAATCTTATTTTCTCTAACGTCCTAGTGGATGCTGGGGACTCCGTAAGGACCATGGGGATTATACAAAAGCTCCCAAACGGGCGGGAGAGTGCGGATGACTCTGCAACACCGAATGAGAGAACTCAAGGTCCTCCTCAGCCAGGGTATCAAATTTGTAGAATTTTGCAAACGTGTTTGCCCCTGACCAAGTAGCAGCTCGGCAAAGTTGTAAAGCCGAGACCCCTCGGGCAGCCGCCCAAGAAGAGCCCACTTTCCTCGTGGAATGGGCTTTTACAGATTTAGGCTGCGGCAGGCCAGCCACAGAATGCGCAAGCTGAATTGTGCTACAAATCCAGCGAGCAATAGTCTGCTTTGAAGCAGGAGCACCCATCTTGTTTGGTGCATACAGGATAAATAGCGAGTCAGTCTTCCTGACTCCAGCCGTCCTGGAAACATAAATTTTCAAGGCCCTGACTACGTCCAGTAACTTGGAGTCCTCCAAGTCCCTAGTAGCCGCAGGCACCACGATAGGTTGGTTCAAGTGAAAAGCTGATACCACCTTAGGAAGAAACTGGGGACTAGTCCTCAATTCTGCCCTATCGATATGGAAAATCAAATAGGGGCTTTTGCATGACAAAGACGCCAATTCTGCCACCCGCCTTGCCGAAGCCAAGGCCAAAAGCATGACCACTTTCCACGTGAGATATTTTAAATCCATGGTTTTGAGTGGCTAAAACCAATGTGACTTTAGGAAACCCAACACCACGTTGAGGTCCCACGGTGCCACTGGAGGCACAAAAGGAGGCTGAATATGCAGCACTCCCTTGACAAATGTCTGAACTTCAGGCAGTGAAGCCAGTTCCATTTTGGAAGAAAATCGATAGAGCCGAAATCTGGACCTTAATGGAACCCAATTGTAGGCCCATAGTCACCTCTGACTGTAGGAATTGCAGAAATCGACCTAGCTGAAATTTCTCCTTTGGGGCCTTCCTGGCCTCACAGTACGCAACATATTTCCGCCCTATGCGGTGATAATGGTTAGCGTTCACTTCTTTCCTAGCTTTAAATAGCGTAGGGATAACTTCCTCCAGAATTCCCTTTTCCTTCAGGATCCGGCGTTCAACCGCCATGCCGTCACCGCAGCCGCGGTACGTCTTGAAACAGACAGGCCCCCTGCTGCAGCAGGTCCTGTCTGAGCGGCAGAGGCCATAGGTCCTCTGAGATCATTTCTTGGAGTTCTGGTTACCAAGCTCTTCTTGGCCAACTCGGAACAATGAGTATAGTTCTTACTCCTCTCCTTCTTATTATTCTCATTACCCTGGGTAAGAGAGGCAGAGAAGGGAACACATACACCGACTGGTACACCCACGGTGTTACCAGAGCGTCCACAGCTATCGCCTGAGGGTCCTTGACCTGGCGCAATATCTTTGTAACTTTTAGTTGAGGCGGGACGCCATCATGTCCACCTGTGGCCTTTCCCAACGGTGTACAATCATTTGGAAGACTTCTGGATGAAGTCCCCACTCTCCCGGGTGGAGGTCGTGTCTTCTGAGAAAGTCTGCTTCTCAGTTGTCCACTCCAGGAATGAACACTGCTGACAGTGCTAACACATGATTTTCCGCCCATCTGAGAATCCTTGTGGCTTCTGCCATCGCCATCCTGCTTCTTGTGCCGCCCTGTTGTGTACATGAGCGACCGCCGTGATGTTGTCTGACTGGATCAGCACCGGCCGGTGTTGAAGCAGGGGTCTAGCCTGACTTAGGGCATTGTAAATGGCCCTTAGTTCCAGAATATTTATGTGTAGGGAAGTCTCCTGACTTTTTCATAGCCTTGGAAGTTTCTTCCCTGTGTGACTGCCCCCCAGCCTCGAAGGCTGGCATCCGTGGTCACCAGGACCCAGTCCTGTATGCCGAATCTGCGGCCCCCTAGAAGATGAGCACTCTGCAGCCACCACAACAACGACACCCTGGCCCTTGGAGACAGGGTTATCCGCCGATGCATCTGAAGATGCGACCCGGACCACATGTCCAACAGATCCCACTGGAAAATCCTTGAATGGGACCTGGCGAATGGAATTTCTTCGTAAGAAGCTACCATCCTTCCCAGGGCTCGCGTGCATTGATGCACCGACACTTGTATACGTATTAGGAGGTCTCTGTCCAGAGACGACAACTCGTTGGACTTCTCCTCCGGGAGAAACCCTTTTTATCCTGTTCTGTGTCCAGAACCATACTCAGGAACAGTAGACGCGTCGTAGGAACCAGCTGCGACTTTGGAATATTCAGAATTCAGCCGTGCTGTTGTAGCACTTCCCGAGATAGTGCTACTCCGCCGAACAACTGCTCCCTGGACCTCGCCTTTATAAGGAGATCGTCCAAGTACGGGATAATTATTTCGGCCATTACCTTGGTAAATACCTCGGTGCCGGGACAGACCAACGGCAACGTCTGGAATTGGTAATGACAATCCTGTACCACAATTTTGAGGTACTCCTGGTGAAAAGGGTAAATAGGGACATGCAGGTAAGCATCCTTGATGTCCAGTGATACCATCCAGGCTTGCAATTATTGCCCTGAGCGATTCCATTTCGAACTTGAACCTTCGTATATAAGTGTTCAAGGCTTTCAATTTTAGAATGGGTCTCACCGAACCGTCTGGTTTCGGTACCACAACATTTTGGAATAGTAACCCCGGCCTTGTTGAAGGAGGGGTACCTAGATTTCACCTGCTGGAAGTGCAGCTTGTGAATTGCCGCCAGTACTACCTTTCTCCGAGGGCAGCAGGCAAGGCTGAGGTGAGGTAACGGCGAGGGGGAGTCGCCTCTAACTCCAGCCTGTATCCCTGTGATACTATTTGCAGAACCTAGGGATCCACCTGTGGGCAAGTTCCCGAGACGCGCCCCTACCGCACCTGTCTCCACCTGTGGAGCCCCAACGTCAAGCTTGCTTTTCTGAAGCCGAAAGGACTGTACCTGAAAATACAGTGCTTTCTTAGGCTGTGAGGAAACCTGAGGTAAAAAAAAAATTTCTTCCCAGCTGTTGCTGTGGATACGAGGTCCCAGAGACCATCCCCAACAATTCCTCACCCTTATAAGGCAGAATCTCCATGTGCCTTTTATAGGCAGCATCACCTGTCCACTGCCGGGTTTCTAATACCCTCCTGGCAGAATGGACATTGCATTAATTCTGGATGCCAGCCGGCAAATATCCCTCTGTGCATCCTTTATATATAAGACAACGTCTTTAATATGCTCTATGTTAGCAAACTATTTTCCCTGTCCTAGAGTATTAATATTATCTGACAGGGTATCAGACCACGCTGCAGCAGCACTATTTATGCTGAGGCGATTGCAGGTCTCAGTATATAACCTGAGTGTGTATATACAGACTTCAGGATAGTCTCCTGCTTTTTATCAGCAGGCTCCTTCAAGGTGGCCGTATCCTAATACGGCAGTGCCACCTTTTTTGACAAACGTGTGAGCGCCTTATCCACCCTAAGGGATATCTCCCAACGTGACCTATCCTCTGGCGGGAAAGGGTACGCCATCAGTAACTTTTTAGAAATTACCAGTTTCTTATTGGGGGAATCCACGCTACTTTACACACTTCATTCATTCATCTGATGGGGGAACAAAACACTGGCTGCTTTTTCTCCCCAAAAATAAAACCCCTTTTATGTGGTACTTGGGTTCATGTCAGAAATGCGTAACACATTTTTTATTGCCGAGATCATGTAACGGATGTTCCTAGTGGATTGTGTATATGTCTCAATCTCGTCGACACTGGAGTCAGACTCCGTGTCGACATCTGTGTCTGCCATCTGAGGTAACGGGCGCTTTTTTGAGCCCCTGATGGCCTTTGAGACGCCTGGGCAGGCGCGGGCTGAGAAGCCGGCTGTCCCACAGCTGTTTTACGTCATCCAGCCTTGTAAGGAGTTGACATTGTCGTTTAATACCTTCCACCTATCCATCCACTCTGGTGTCGGCCCCACAGGGGACGACATCCCATTTATCGGCCTCTGCTCCACCTCCACGTAACCTTCCTCATCCCACATGTCGACACAGCCGTACCGACACACAGCACACACACAGGGAATGCTCTGACTGAGGACAGGACCCCACAAAGTCCTTTGGGGAGACAGAGAGAGAGTATGCCAGCACACACCAGAGCGCTATATAATGCAGGGATTAACACTATAACTGAGTGATTTTTCCCCCAATAGCTGCTGCTTGTATAACAATATTGCACCTAAATTTTGTGCCCCCCCCCCACTCTTTTTAACCCTTTGAGCCTGAAAACTACAGGGGAGAGCCTGGGGAGCTGTCTTCCAGGTGCACTGTGAAGAGAAAATGGTGCCAGTGTGCTGAGGGAGATCGCTCCGCCCCTTTTTCGCGGACTTTTCTCCTGCTTTTTTATGGATTCTGGCAGGGGTATTTATCACATATATAGCCTCTGGGGCTATATATTGTGATATATTTGCCAGCCAAGGTGTATTTATTGCTTCTCAGGGCGCCCCCCCCCCAGCGCCCTGCACCCTCAGTGACCGGAGTGTGAAATATGAGGAGCAATGGCGCACAGCTGCAGTGCTGTGCGCTACCTTGGTGAAGACTGATGTCTTCTGCCGCCGATTTTCCGGATTTCTTCTTGCTTCTGGCTCTGTAAGGGGGCCGGCGGCGCGGCTCCGGGACCGAACACCAATGGCCGGTTCCATGCGGTCGATCCCTCTGGAGCTAATGGTGTCCAGTAGCCTAAGAAGCCCAAGCTACCACCAGTTAGGTAGGTTCGCTTCTTCTCCCCTTAGTCCCTCGCTGCAGTGAGTCTGTTGCCAGCAGATCTCACTGTAAAATAAAAAAAACCAACATATACTTTCTTTCTAGGAGCTCAGGAGAGCCCCTAGTGTGCATCCAGCTCGGCCGGGCACAGGATTCTAACTGAAGTCTGGAGGAGGGTCATAGTGGGAGGAGCCAGTGCACACCAGGTAGTCCTAATTCTTTCTTAGCTGTGCCCAGTCTCCTGCGGAGCCGCTATTCCCCATGGTCCTTACGGAGTCCCCAGCATCCACTAGGACGTTAGAGAAAAGTGTATTAAAAACCATAAATCATCCTGCTGTGTGTTGTCATGTATGGCTGTTCATTATTAAATTAACAACTCACTGTATAGGCACAGCATTGCACACACTGATATACTCGTGACTGTTAGCACCGTATTTCACACAGCACAGCGGCTGATTATCGATTGACTGCGCATGCACCGCAATGCGCACGCACGTCGCCAAACAGTGACAAGCTGGTGCAAAAATTTAGACCGCCCAGCCATTCGTAAGCTGATTGACAGGAAGAGGCCGTTTCTGGTTGGTACCTGCTGTCAGGAAAAACGCAGGCGTTCCCAAGCGTTTTCAGGGAGGGTGTCGGACGTCGGCTCCGGACCCGATCAGCCTGTTCTCATCACACTGTAGCAGTAAGTCCTGGGCTGCACACAGACTGCACAGACCAGAAAAATCATTAGATGGTGAGTGAGGTGCGGACGGATTTGCAGATGTATGTCCGCTGTCTGGGGGGACATTTTTCGCACAGCGTACACATGTTATTGCAGACTTTCACGGGGTGAATTTACACTCCCCTGGGCGGCAACTATCTAATCACAGGACACCAAAATTAACAGCACAGCGATCAGGTCAGAATTAGGCCCTATGTGCACACCCGTGTACTGATCAACCTACTTGATAAATATGTGATTCAAGGTAAAACCTTTTAATTGTTAAGTATTATCAGGGGAGATCTCATTGTGCACCACATAAAGGCACTTTCTCTCTTTTGTTTCACTGTACCTTATCAATTGTCGGTAGGCGCCACCCCCTAGTATTATATACTATAGATATTACAATATTAAGCAGGGGTAACTGAAGTCTGAATTGATATGGACAATTTAAACGTGTGTGAAAAACACTCTGCCTCCCCCCCCACCCCACCCCTGGTAAAATGCTAATTAAATCGGACAGCCCCAATAATTAGCCATAGGGTAGACCCTGCGGCTAATTGGATATTCTCTTAAAACATCAGCCCCTTGGTGTGTAAATGTTTCCTGAAAAGGGACCACATTGCAACACTACTTCTCTACTGTCTCTACTGTTCTAACTCATTAGGGCCAGACCCTAGTTTCTGTCCTTTCTCTAGCTAAACAAGACTACATAACGGTCATGCCAAATCATTTTACTTAAATAATCATTGTATTTAAATGTATATCCATGCTGACCCCAAATTTCAAAATGAAACTACAATTACCAATTGAATTATCTTTATTTCCCACCAGTGGAAAAAAATATTACTGGGGGTTCTCGTGTTACTGCTCCCACAGGACTGACAAATGCATACCTCCCAACATGACCCTCTCCAGGAGGGACACAATGCTCTGCTCCTGGACTTACCTCTTAATTTATGATTGCCATCACCTGTGTTGAACAGGTTAATGGATAAGAAAGGTGTTACAGCACAGGTGCTGGCAATCATAAATTAAGAGGGAAGTCCAGGAGCAGAGCATTCTGTCCCTCCTAGAGAGGGTCATGTTGGGAGGTATGCAAATGCCATATGCATAGAAATGTTTAGTGGCTGACTCCAATATTGTGGTGCTCAAGCATCCAGAGATTGCTGCTATGATTCAGAACGGAACATTCCTATTGCTTGTTTAGGTCAAATAATGACTTCTCAAATGTTACTGATATTAATAGTGTTCATACTGTATATCAGAATCCTTGTGATCATATTGACTAATACTTAAACTTGATTATCAGACTCCAGTAAGTAAATATCACACTTTGGCTGCTTCCAGTATTAAAGTACTCTTATATTATACTAATGTAAAATAGATAAAAAGAAAAACAGTATCAATAGATCAGGATTGCAATCCAAATGATATATTTGCAAGCACAAACACTGGAAACACAGAAGGCGTTGCTAGTATTGCCAGTAATTAACATTCCAAAATTCCATTTATTGGAGAGGATCCAAGTCATTAATGTTAGCCTGTGTATGACCCATGTTAACTGGGGCAATTGCCACTATTCTTTCTGTGTGGAAGGTCTGCAACATTACTGTTCCTGCACACATAAAAAAGGACCGATATTGCTATTTTTAGCAGACAGCTTTGTCGAGTGTCTAGAAATGAAGGGATTTAATTGCAAAGACTATGGATTGCTTTATTAACATGAAGAACATTTAAAGATACACTTAAAAATTATGAAATATTTTTGATAAGTATTAAAGCAACTCTCACTGTAAAACACAAAGGCGAGAATGCCTCATTTAAATGCTGCAATGGTTTTCTAGTTCAACTGCTGACTATGCCATTATTTTTTTTTTAAATTGAGAATTCTTTATTGAACATTTTCAATAGAGAAAAAGAAAAAAACAGACATTAAACAGTAACAGTTACATTATGTTATTCACCACTCGGTTATATAACCAAATTAGTCCCAATACATTAGTGACTAGAACAACAGTTAATTAGAGTTCGTATAATAAGAAATATACCTACAGCACTTGTCCATTCGACACAGAATAATCAGTGCACGTTACCATATACCAGCAGACCTATGTGCATATATACACAGACATTCCTCTGCGAAGGAATATAGTAAACCAAAAGGGGAGAAAAGAAAAAAAGGAAAGATGCTTGAAATAAAAGAAATAAAAAAAAAGGGATATCAGAATCAATATTGATATGCCCCATGTAAAACAAGTACCCACATAATTACGCTGTTGCTGCAGCTCCTGTCCCTCTTCCCAACCCTGAGTCACACCATCTATCCCATTTAACATGGAATTTATGCATAGCATTCCGTTTTTTAAACATATATTTTTCATGCCTGACTACGTTTTCCACCAAAGCCCTCCATTTATATATCACCGGGGGATTATTTGTACACCATACTCGTGCTATTATGACCATGGCTAGTGTAGTGAGACAAAGGACATACCGTTAGATCACTAAAGAATGTGTCTCCTCAAGATCTAAACCAAACATACATATTCTTGTATTAAAATTAGGCAAAGAGGGAGCTGTCTGCAAGATGTCTCTCCATACTTACTTCCTACTAAAAGGAGAGTACTAAGGGGCATTCCCACAATAAATGTCATTAACCAGCATTTTCCAATCGGCACCTAGGACAGAAGGAATCATCTCAAAGACCTGCCCTCAAAATAGACACAGGTGTATGATATACTCTATGTAAAAAATAAGAATTTACTTACCGATAATTCTATTTCTCGGAGTCCGTAGTGGATGCTGGGGTTCCTGAAAGGACCATGGGGGGAATAGCGGCTCCGCAGGAGACAGGGCACAAAAAGTAAAGCTTTAGGATCAGGTGGTGTGCACTGGCTCCTCCCCCTATGACCCTCCTCCAAGCCTCAGTTAGGATACTGTGCCCGGACGAGCGTACACAATAAGGAAGGATTTTGAATCCCGGGTAAGACTCATACCAGCCACACCAATCACACTGTACAACCTGTGATCTGAACCCAGTTAACAGTATGATAACAGCGGAGCCTCTGAAAAGATGGCTCACAACAATAATAACCCGATTTTTGTAACTATGTACAAGTATTGCAGATAATCCGCACTTGGGATGGGCGCCCAGCATCCACTACGGACTCCGAGAAATAGAATTATCGGTAAGTAAATTCTTATTTTCTCTATCGTCCTAGTGGATGCTGGGGTTCCTGAAAGGACCATGGGGATAATACCAAAGCTCCCAAACGGGCGGGAGAGTGCGGATGACTCTGCAGCACCGAATGAGAGAACTCCAGGTTCTCCTTAGCCAGGGTATCAAATTTGTAGGATTTTACCAACGTGTTTGCCCCTGACTAAATAGCCGCTCGGCAAAGTTGTAAAGCCGAGACCCCTCGGGCAGCCGCCCAAGATAAGCCCACCTTCCTTGTGGAATGGGCATTTACATATTTTGGCTGTGGCAGGCCTGCCACAGAATGTGCAAGCTGAATTGTATTACACATCCAACTAGCAATAGTCTGCTTAGAAGCAAGAGCACCCAGTTTTTTGGGTGCCTACAGGATAACAGCAAGTCAGTTTTCCTGACTCCAGCCGTCCTGGAACCTATATTTTCAGGGCCCTGACAACCTCCAGCAACTTGGAGTCCTCCAAGTCCCTAGTAGCCGCAGGTACCACAATAAGCTGGTGCAGGTGAAACGCTGACACCACCTTAGGGAGAAACTGGGGACGAGTCCGCAGCTCTGCCCTGTCCGAATGGACAATCAGATATGGGCTTTGTGAGAAAAAGCCGCCAATTCTGACACTCGCCTGGCCGAGGCCAGGGCCAACAGCATGGTCACTTTCCATGTGAGATATTTCAAATCCACAGATTTGAGCGGTTTAAACCAATGTGATTTGAGGAATCCCAGAACTACGTTGAGATCCCACAGTGCCACTGGAGGCACAAAAGGGGGTTGTATATGCAGTACTCCCTTGACAAACTTCTGGACTTCAGGAACTGAAGCCAATCTTTTCTGGAAGAAAATTGACAGGGCCGAAATTTGAACCCTAATGGACCCCAATTTGAGGCCCATAGACACTCCTGTTTGCAGGAAATGCAGGAATCGACCGAGTTGAAATTTCTTCGTGGGGCCTTCCTGGCCTCACACCACGCAACATATTTTCGCCACATGTGGTGATAATGTTGTGCGGTCACCTCCTTCCTGGCTTTGACCAGGGTAGGAATGACCTCTTCCGGAATGCCTTTTTTCCTTAGGATCCGGCGTTCCACCGCCATGCCGTCAAACGCAGCCGCGGTAAGTCTTGGAACAGACATGGTACTTGCTGAAGCAAGTCCCTTCTTAGCGGCAGAGGCCATAAGTCCTCTGTGAGCATCTCTTGAAGTTCCGGGTACCAAGTCCTTCTTGGCCAATCCGGAGCCATGAGTATAGTTCTTACTCCTCTACGTCTTATAATTCTCAGTACCTTAGGTATGAGAAGCAGAGGAGGGAACACATACACCGACTGGTACACCCACGGTGTTACCAGAACGTCCACAGCTATTGCCTGAGGGTCTCTTGACCTGGCGCAATACCTGTCCCGTTTTTTGTTCAGACGGGACGCTATCATGTCCACCTTTGGTATTTCCCAACGGTTCACAATCATGTGGAAAAACTTCCCGATGAAGTTTCCACTCTCCCGGGTGGAGGTCGTGCCTGCTGAGGAAGTCTGCTTCCCAGTTTCCACTCCCGGAACGAAAACTGCTGACAGTGCTATCACATGATTTTCCGCCCAGCGAAAAGTCCTTGCAGTTTTTGCCATTGCCCTCCTGCTTCTTGTGCCGCCCTGTCTGTTTACGTGGGCGACTGCCGTGATGTTTTTCCCACTGGATCAATACCGGCTGACCTTGAAGCAGAGGTCTTGCTAAGCTTAGAGCATTATAAATTTACCCTTAGCTCCAGTATATTTATGTGGAGAAAAGTCTCCAGACTTGATCACACTCCCTGGAAATTTTTTCCTTGTGTGACTGCTCCCCAGCCTCTCGGGCTGGCCTCCGTGGTCACCAGCATCCAATCCTGAATGCCGAATCTGCGGCCCTCTAGAAGATGAGCACTCTGTAACCACCACAGGAGAGACACCCTTGTCCTTGGACATAGGGTTATCCGCTGATGCATCTGAAGATGCGATCCGGACCATTTGTCCAGCAGATCCCACTGAAAAGTTCTTGCGTGAAATCTGCCGAATGGAATTGCTTCGTAGGAAGCCACCATTTTTACCAGGACCCTTGTGCAATGATGCACTGACACTTTTCCTGGTTTTAGGAGGTTCTTGACTAGCTCGGATAACTCCCTGGCTTTCTCTTCCGGGAGAAACACCTTTTTCTGGACTGTGTCCAGAATCATCCCTAGGCACAGCAGACGTGTCGTCAGGATCAGCTGCGATTTTGGAATATTTAGAATCCATCCGTGCTGTTGTAGCAGTATCCGAGATAGTGCTACTCCGACCTCCAACTGTTCCCTGGACTTTGCCCTTATCAGGAGATCGTCCAAGTAAGGGGTAATTAAGACGCCTTTTCTTCGAAGAAGAATCATCATTTCGGCCATTACCTTGGTAAAGACCCGGGGTGCCGTGGACAATCCAAACGGCAGCGTCTGAAACTGACAGTGACAGTTCTATACCACGAACCTGAGGTACCCTTAGTGAGAAGGGCAAATTTGGGACATGGAGGTAAGCATCCCTGATGTCCCGGGACACTATATAGTCCCCTTCTTCCTGGTTCGTTATCATTGCTCTGAGTGACTCCATCTTGATTTGAACCTTTGTAAGTGTTCAAATTTTTTTAGATTTAGAATAGGTCTCACCTAGCCTTCTGGCTTCAGTACCACAATATAGTGTGGAATAATACCCCTTTCCTTGTTGTAGGAGGGGTAATTTGATTATCACCTGCTGGGAATACAGCTTGTGAATTTTTTCCCATACTGCCTCCTTGTCGGAGGGATACCTTGGTAAAGCAGACTTCAGGAGCCTGCGAGGGGGAAACGTTTCGACATTCCAATCTGTACCCCTGGGATACTACTTGTAGGATCCAGGGGTCCTGTACGGTCCCAGCGTCATGCTGAGAGCTTGGCAGAAGCGGTGGAAGGCTTCTGTTCCTGGGAATGGGCTGCCTGCTGCAGTCTTCTTCCCTTTCCTCTATCCCTGGGCAAATATGACTCTTATAGGGACGAAAGGACTGAGGCTGAAAAGACGGTGTCTTTTTCTGCAGATATGTGACTTAGGGTAAAAACGGTGGATTTTCCAGCAGTTGCCGTGGCCACCAGGTCCGATGGACCGACCCCAAATAACTCCTCTTCCTTTATACGGCAATACATCTTTGTGCCGTTTGGAATCTGCATCACCTGACCACTGTCGTGTCCATAAACATCTTCTGGCAGATATGGACATCGCACTTACTCTTGATGCCAGAGTGCAAATATCCCTCTGTGCATCTCGCATATATAGAAATGCATCCTTTAAATGCTCTATAGTCAATAAAATACTGTCCCTGTCAAGGGTATCAATATTTTTAGTCAGGGAATCCGACCAAGCCACCCCAGCTCTGCACATCCAGGCTGAGGCGATCGCTGGTCGCAGTATAACACCAGTATGTGTGTATATACTTTTATATGATATTTTCCAGCCTCTTGTCAGCTGGCTCCTTGAGGACGGCCCTATCTATAGACGGTACCGCCACTTGTTTTGATAAGCGTGTGAGCGCCTTATCCACCCTAAGGGGTGTTTATCGGGGGGAACCCACGCATTTAATTTATCTGATTCAGGAAAAACTACAGGTAGTTTTTTCACATCCCACATAATACCCTCTTTTGTGGTACTTGTAGTATCAGAAATATGTAACACCTCCTTCATTGCCCTTAACGTGTGGCCCTAATAAGGAATACGTTTGTTTATTCACCGTCGACACTGGATTCAGTGTCCGTGTCTGTGTCGACCGATTAAGGTAAACGGGCGTTTTAAAACCCCTGACGGTGTTTTTGAGACGTCTGGACCGGTACTAATTGTTTGTCGGCCATCTCATGTCGTCAACCGACCTTGCAGCGTGTTGACATTATCACGTAATTCCCTAAATAAGCCATCCATTCCGGTGTCGACTCCCTAGAGAGTGACATAACCATTACAGGCAATTGCTCCGCCTCCTCACCAACATCGTCCTCATACATGTCGACACACACGTACCGACACACAGCACACACACAGGGAATGCTCTGATAGAGGACAGGACCCACTAGCCCTTTGGAGAGACAGAGGGAGAGTTTGCCAGCACACACCAAAAAACGCTATAATTATATAGGGACAACCTTATATAAGTGTTTTCCCTTATAGCATCTTTTTATATATTTCTAACGCCAAATTAGTGCCCCCCCTCTCTGTTTTAACCCTGTTTCTGTAGTGCAGTGCAGGGGAGAGCCTGGGAGCCTTCCCTCCAGCCTTTCTGTGAGGGAAAATGGCGCTGTGTGCTGAGGAGATAGGCCCCGCCCCTTTTTCGGCGGGCTCGTCTCCCGCTCTTCAACGGATTCTGGCAGGGGTTAAATATCTCCATATAGCCCCCGGAGGCTATATGTGAGGTATTTTTAGCCAAAAAAGGTTTTCATTTGCCTCCCAGGGCGCCCCCCTCCCAGCGCCCTGCACCCTCAGTGACTGCCGTGTGAAGTGTGCTGAGAGGAAATGGCGCACAGCTGCAGTGCTGTGCGCTACCTTAAGAAGACTGAGGAGTCTTCTGCCGCCGATTCTGGACCTCTTCTCGTTTCAGCATCTGCAAGGGGGCCGGCGGCGAGGCTCCGGTGACCATCCAGGCTGTACCTGTGATCGTCCCTCTGGAGCTAATGTCCAGTAGCCAAAGAAGCCAATCCATCCTGCACGCAGGTGAGTTCACTTCTTCTCCCCTAAGTCCCTCGTTGCAGTGATCCTGTTGCCAGCAGGACTCACTGTAAAATAAAAAACCTAAGCTAAACTTTTCTAAGCAGCTCTTTAGGAGAGCCACCTAGATTGCACCCTTCTCGGCCGGGCACAAAAATCTAACTGAGGCTTGGAGGAGGGTCATAGGGGGAGGAGCCAGTGCACACCACCTGATCCTAAAGCTTTACTTTTTGTGCCCTGTCTCCTGCGGAGCCGCTATTCCCCCCATGGTCCTTTCAGGAACCCCAGCATCCACTAGGACGATAGAGAAATAAGATTTTAAATCTACCGGTAAATCTTTTTTTCCTAGTCCGTAGAGGATGCTGGGGACTCCGTAAGTACCATGGGGTACAGACGGGGCACTATAAAGAACTTTAGAATGGGTGTGCACTGGCTCCTCCCTCTATGCCCCTCCTCCAGACCTCAGTTAGAGAAACTGTGCCCAGAGGAGATGGACAATACGAGGAAAGGATTTTGTTAATCTAAGGGCAAGATTCATACCAGCCCACACCATCCACACCGTATAACCTGGAATATACGCAACCAGTTAACAGTATGAACAAAACAGTATCAGCTAAAGACTGATCTCAACTGTAACATAACCCTTATGTAAGCAACAACTATATACAAGCCTTGCAGATTTTGTCCGCACTGGGACGGGCGCCCAGCATCCTCTACGGACTAGGAGAAAAAGATTTACCGGTAGGTTTAAAATCCTATTTTCTCTTACGTCCTAGAGTATGCTGGGGACTCCGTAAGGACCATGGGGTTTATACCAAAGCTCCAGACCGGGCGGGAGAGTGCGGACGACTCTGCAGCACCGACTGAGCAAACGCAAGGTCCTCATCAGCCAGGGTATCAAACTTATAGAACTTTGCAAAAGTGTTTGAACCCGACCAGGTAGCTGCTCGGCAAAGCTGTAAAGCCGAGCCGCCTCGGGCAGCCGCCCAAGAAGAGCCCACCTTCCTAGTGGAATGGGCCTTTACCGAATTTGGTAACGGCAATCCTGCCGTAGAAAGAGCCTGCTGAATAGTGTTACAGATCCAGCGTGCAATAGTCTGCTTCGAAACAGGAGCGCCAACTTTGTTGGCTGCATACAGGACAAACAGTGCTTCTGTTTTCCTAACCTGAGCCGTCCTGGCTACATAGATTTTGAAGGCCCTGACTACATCCAGGGACTTGGAATCCTCCAAGTCACCCGTAGCCACAGGCACCACAATAGGTTGGTTCATATGAAATGAAGAAACCACCTTAGGCAAAAATTGAGGACAAGTCCTCAACTCTGCTCTATCCACATGGAAAATCAAATAGGGGCTCTCGTGAGACAAGGCCGCCAATTCGGACACCCGCCTTGCAGATGCCAAGGCCAACAACATGACCACCTTCCAAGTGAGAAATTTTAATTCAACCGTTTGAAGAGGTTCAAACCAGTGAGACTTCAGGAACCGTAACACCACGGTAAGGTCCCATGGTGTCACTGGGGGCACAAAAGGAGGCTGGATGTGCAGCACTCCCTTTACAAAAGTCTGGACTTCTGGGAGAGATGCCAATTCCTTCTGAAAGAAAATAGACAGGGCCGAAATCTGTACCTTAATGGAGCCTAATTTTAGGCCCATATCCACTCCTGTCTGTAGAAAGTGGAGAAAACGGCCCAGATGGAAATCTTCCGTAGGAGCATTCTTGGCTTCACACCAAGATACATACTTCCTCCAGATACGGTGATAATGTTTCGCCGTCACCTCCTTCCTAGCCTTTATCAGAGTAGGGATGACTTCCTCCGGAATACCTTTCCCAGCTAGGATTCGGTGTTCAACCGCCATGCCGTCAAACGTAACCGCGGTAAGTCTTGGAACACGCAGGGCCCCTGTTGCAACAGGTCCTCCCTGAGAGGAAAAGGCCACGGATCTTCTGTGAGCATCTCCTGAAGATCTGAATACCAGGCCCTTCGAGGCCAATCTGGAGTATTGTTTTCACTCTTTTTTGTTTTATGATTCTCAATATTTTTTTGAGATGAGAGGAAGAGGGGGGAATACATAGACAGACTGAAACACCCATGGTGTCACCAGGGCGTCCAACGCTACTGCCTGAGGGTCCCTTGACCTGGCACAATACCTCCGAAGCTTCTTGTTGATGCAGGACGCCATCATGTCTATGTGAGGAATTCCCCAAAGACTTGTTATCTCTGTAAAAACTTCTTGATGAGTCCCCACTCTCCTGGATGGAGATCGTGTCTGCTGAGGAAGTCTGCTTCCCAGTTGTCCACTCCCGGAATGCAGACCGCTGACAGAGCGCTTACGTGATTTTCCGCCCAGCGAAGAATCCTGGTGGCTTCCGCCATTGCCACTCTGCTCCTTGTCCCGCCTTGGCGGTTTACATGAGCCATGGCTGTGACGTTGTCTGATTGAATCAGAACCGGTAGGTCGCGAAGAAGATTCTCCGCTTGTCATAGGCCGTTGTATATGGCTCTCAATTCCAGTACGTTGATGTGTAGACAAGCCTGCTGGCTTGACCATAGCCCCTGAAAATGTCTTCCTTGTGTGACTGCTCCCCATCCTCGGAGGCTCGCGTCCGTGGTCACCAGAACCCAGTCTTGAATGCCGAACCTGCGACCCTCTACAAGGTGAGCACTTTGCAGCCATCACAGGAGAGACACCCTGGCCCTGGGGGACAGGCTTATCTTCTGATGTATTTGTAGATGGGACCCGGACCACTTGTCCAGGAGGTCCCACTGAAACGTCCTTGCATGAAACCTGCCAAAGGGGATGGCCTCATAGGCTGCCACCATTTTCCCTAGAAATCGAGTGCATTGATGAACAGACATTCTTTTTGATTTCAGCAGGTCTCTGACCATGTTCTGGAGGTCCCGGCTTTTTCCATCGGGAGAAAAACCCTTTTCTGTTCCGTGTCCAGAATCATGCCTAGGAAAGATAGTCGAGTCGTTGGAATCAATTGCGACTTTGGCAGATTGAGAATCCAACCGTGTTGTTGTAGCACTTTCAGGGAGAGCGACACGCTCTTCAGCAATTGATCTCTCGATCTCGCTTTTATCAGGAGATCGTCCAAGTATGGGATAATTGTGACTCCTTGCCTGCGCAGGAGCACCATCATCTCCGCAATCACCTTGGTGAAAATCCTCGGGGCCGTGGAAAGCCCAAATGGCAACGTCTGAAACTGGTAATGACAGTCCTGTACAGCGAATCTCAGGTACGCCTGATGAGGAGGATATCTGGGGACATGAAGGTATGCATCCTTTATGTCGAGTGACAGCATAAAATCCCCCCCTTCCAGACTGGTGATCACAGCCCGGAGCGATTCCATCTTGAATTTGAACTTTTTCAAGTACAGGTTTAGGGATTTTAGATTTAAAATGGGTCTGGCCGAACCATCTGGCTTCGGGACCACGAACAGGGTTGAATAGTACCCTTTCCCCTGTTGGACTAGGGGAACCTTGACAATCACTTGCTGTTGACACAGCTTTTGAATTGCAGCTAACACTACTTCCCTCTCTGGGGGAGAAGCTGGCAAGGCCGACTTGAAAAATCGGCGAGGGGGCACCTCTTCGAATTCCAGTTTGTAGCCTTGGGATACAATATCCATCGCCCAAGGATCGACGTCTGACAGAACCCACACCTGGCTGAAGAGTCGAAGACGTGCTCCCACCTGTGCGGACTCCCTCAGTGGAGACCCAGCGTCATGCGGTGGATTTAGTAGAAGCCGGGGAGGACTTCTGCTCCTGGGAAATAGCCGAAGCAGGTGTTCTCTGGCGAGGAAGGATGAGCCCCGACCTCTTCTGGACTTATGCGACCAAAAGGACTGCATCTGGTATTGTGGAGTTTTCTTTTGCTGTGGGGGAACAAAAGGCAAAAAAGTAGATTTACCCGCGGTAGCTGTGGCAACCAGGTCCGCGAGACCTTCCCCAAATAAAACTTCACCTTTGTATGATAAAACCTCCATATGCTTCTTTGAGTCGGCATCACCCGTCCATTGGCGGGTCCACAGGGCTCGCCTAGCAGTAATCGCCATGGCGTTGGCTCTCGAACCTAGCAGCCCAACGTCTTTTTGAGCGTCTCTCATATATAAGACTGCGTCTTTAATGTGACCTAAGGTCAATAAAATGGTATCCCTGTCTAGTGTATCAAAGTCAGCTGACAAGGTATCTGTCCAAGCTGCAACTGCGCTACATACCCAAGCCGATGCTATTGCCGGTCTGAGCAAAGTACCCGTATGCGTATAAATAGATTTTAAGGTCGTTTCCGGTCTGCGATCAGCAGGATCCTTGAGGGCTGCCGTGTCTGGAGACGGTAGCGCCACCTTCTTGGACAGGCGCGTTAAAGCCTTGTCCACCCTGGGTGAGGATTCCCAGCGTACCCTGCAGCCTTTTGTCTGGAGTTTTCCAAGCTTATTCAAACAACTCGTTCAGCTCATGAGATGGGGGAAAGGTTACCTCAGGTTTCTTTTCCTTATACATGCGCACCCTCGTGTCACGTACAGAGGGGTCATCTGTGATATGCAAAACATCTTTTATTGCAATAATCATATAATGAATACTTTTGGCCACCCTTGGGTGTAACCTCGCATCATCGTCATCATCATCACTGGAGTCAGAATCCGTGTCGGTATCAGTGTCTGCTATTTGGGATAGGGGATGTTTTTGAGACCCTGAAGGGCCCTGTGACCCAGTCGAAGCCATGGATTGACTCCCTGCTTTTTCCCTGGACTCTGCTTTGTCCATTCTCTTATGTAATAAGGTCACATTTGCATTTAAAACATTCCACATGTCCAACCAATCATGAGTCGGCGTTGCCGACGGAGACACCACAATCATCTGCTCCACCTCCTCCTTAGATGAGCCTTCGGCTTCAGACATGCCGACACACTCGTACCGACACCCCCACACACACAGGGATATAGTTATACGGAGACAGTTACCCAATAAGGCCCTTTGGAGAGACAGAGAGAGAGTATGCCAGCACACACCCAGCGCCAACTGACACTGGAAACAATTTCCCAGATAATATAGCGCTTTTTATATATAATTAACTGTGTAATACACTCACTGCGCCTTACAAGTCCCCGTCCCCCCCCTTCTTTTCAGCCCTGTGTCACCGTGTTCAGCAGGGGAGAGACCGGGGAGCCAGCTTCTCTGCAGTGCTCTGTGGAGAAAATGGCGCTGGTTAGTGCTGAGGGACCAAGCTCCGCCCCCTCCAGCGGCGGGCTTCGGTCCCGCTCAAATGTATAAAACTGGCGGGGGATTTTTATCATTACTGCCTCCGCAGCCTATATACATATAAATGCCAGACTTAGAGGTTTATATTGCTGCCCAGGGCGCCCCCCCCCCCCCCCCCTGCACCCATCAGTGCCTGCTAGTGTGTGTTGTGTGTGGGAGCAATGGCGCGCAGCATTACCGCTGCGCGCTTACCTCAGGGAAGACCTGAAGTCTTCTGCCGCCTTAGAAGTCTTCTTTTCTTCTTATACTCACCCGGCTTCTATCTTCCGGCTCTGTGAGGAGGACGGCGGCGCGGCTCTGGGACGAACGGCGAGGGGAGACCTGCGTTCCGACTCCCTCTGGAGCTAATGGTGTCCAGTAGCCTAAGAAGCAGAGCCTATCACTTAAGTAGGTCTGCTTCTCTCTCCTCAGTCCCACGATGCAGGGAGCCTGTTACCAGCAGTGCTCCCTGAAAATAAAAAACCTAACAAAATTCTTTTTCAGAGAAACTCAGGAGAGCTCCCCTGTAATGCACCCAATCTCCTCTGGGCACAGGATCTAACTGAGGTCTGGAGGAGGGGCATAGAGGGAGGAGCCAGTGCACACCCATTCTAAAGTTCTTTATAATGCCCATGTCTCCTGCGGAGCCCGTCTATACCCCATGGTCCTTACGGAGTCCCCAGCATCCTCTAGGACGTAAGAGAAATATAGAAATATACTTGCTCATAACAGACACAAGGAGTAGTATACCTAAGGGATCCTAAAATCTGAGTTCAATGCTCGTTTGATAACGGGCCTATATCAGTTTCCCATTTCAATTTCAGAGGATCAAGCTGGTTCGGAAACAAATAATTGTTAATCTGGGCATAGATACTAGAAACATGACCTGTAGAACCCAATCTCACTAAGAATGATTTAACAAGTGAGGGTGTCAGCACAGGGTCAGTGCGTATAAACTGAGATTGGATTGCATGTCTTAGTTGTAAATAATGTAAAAATGCACTATTAGGAACACTAAACTCACTCTGTATCTTATGAAATGATTTTAAAGTTCCTTCACTGTACTGTATAATTGACCTAAAGTATTAGCGCCCTACAACAACCATATATTGTCTATAAAAATTTTAAGCAGTTCGAAATATGAAGCATTGTGCCACAGGGAGAGAACCGCATCATAAACAGACCACTCAAAAAAAGTATGAGCATATCGCCAAATTAATAGAGCTTGCCGAAACAAAGTAGGCAAACCATAGACAGACATTCCACACAGTAGAAAAAGTAAAGAAGAGAAGAAGGGCCCCACCTGCTTGCCTAGAAAGCCCACCAAAGTCAAATCAGCAGTGTCCTTTACCCAACTAACTAGGTCCCTCATTCCGAGTTGATCGCCTCAAGCTACTTTTTGCTGATGGTGTGATCAACTAATATCCGCCTATGGGGGAGTGTATTTTAGCATAGCAGGGCTGCGAATGCTTGTGCAGCCCTGCTATGCTAAAAAAAATTCCCACAAATCAAGACCAGGGTAAGAGTTACTTACCCTGTGCGACGGCTCCAGCGATGAAGGTCTCGGTCCTGAAGTCAGACATCTACCCTCCAAACGCCTCGACATGCCTGCGTTGGACTCACCACGCCTGGAAAACGGTGAGTATCCGCCCCGGAATGCTTCCCACCTGTCCATCTTCTTGCGATCACTGCTGCGATCACATTTGTCGCCAGGCAACGATGCACGTGCGCAATGCGTACGCCGCGCATGCGCATTTCTGACCCATTCGCACCGCAGCAAAGAACCGCTATGTGCGACTGCGAACGGGTCAGAATAACCCCCTAAATGCGCCAATTGAGCCGCTATATAATAGACCCAAAGATTCAGAAGACCAAGTCCTCCAGATGTTTTGGATTTATATAAAGTTTTAATGGAGATTCTTGCCGGCCTATTGCCCCAAACAAATGATGATAAAATACTCTCAATAGTAGAGAATACTGTTTTGGGAATATATACTGGAGAGTGCAGCAGAACGTATAGGAATTTCAGTTGAACCGACATTTTAAATAGATTGATACAGCCTAAGGGGTATATGCAATTGCGGTCGAATTCCCGAAAATGTCGAAAAACTGGACATTTTCGCCCCAAAAAAAAAAAAATCCACAATGCAATTCAGTACTTTTCGTCAAAAAAACGGACTTTCCAAATTCGACTTTTTGAAATTCGACATTTGTCAAATTCGCCATTTCTGCAATGGTACAAATGCGGCAATTCGACAAAAGTATATTCAATTGAAGATTGTAAATTTGACAACAGTGCTTTTAGACAGTAAATTCGTCATTTTCAATCCGCCACACTTTGCTGGCGGAATCTAATAAAAAAATTTAAAAACATGGGGTTTTTTGTGTTTTTTTTATTGGTAATAGCATATCTATTTATATTAGAAGGGATTAGGTACTTGGTTTGTCTATTTTGAAGGCACAAGTATTATTTATATATTTTTAAAAAAATATATATATATTTTTTTAATGGAATGGTAAAAATCTGAAAAAAAAAATGTGTGGGGTCCCCCCTCCTAAGCATAACCAGCCTCGGGCTCTTTGAGCCGGTCCTGGTTGCCAAAATACGGGGGGGGGGGGGAAATGACAGGGGATCCCCCGTATTTAAACAACCAGCACCGGGCTCTGCGCCTGGTCCTGGTGCAAAAATATGGGGGACAAAAAGAGTAGGGGTCCCCCGTATTTTTTGTACCAGCACCGGGCTCCACTAGCTGGACAGATAATGCCACAGCCGGGGGTCACTTTTATACAGCGCCCTGCGGCCGTGGCATTAAATACCCAACTAGTCACCCCTGGCCGGGGTACCCTGGAGGAGTGGGCACCCCTTCAATCAAGGGGTCCCCCCCAGCCACCCAAGGGCCAGGGGTGAAGCCCGAGGCTGTCCCCCCATCCAAGGGCTGCGGATGGGGGGCTGATAGCCTTGAGTAAAATGCACGAATATTGTTTTTTGCAGAAGAACTACAAGTCCCAGCAAGCCTCCCCTGCAAGCCGGTACTTGGAGAACCACAAGTACCAGCATGCGGGGGGGGGGGGGGGGGAACGGGCCCGCTGGTACCTGTAGTTATACTGCAAAAAAAATAAGATTTTACTTACCGATAAATCTATTTCTCGTAGTCCGTAGTGGATGCTGGGACTCCGTCAGGACCATGGGGAATAGCGGCTCCGCAGGAGACAGGGCCAAAATTTTAAAGTTTGACCACTAGGTGGTGTGTACTGGCTCCTCCCCCTATGATCCTCCTCCAAGCCTCAGTTAGGATACTGTGCCCGGACGAGCGTACACAATAAGGAAGGATTTTGAATCCCGGGTAAGACTCATACCAGCCACACCAATCACACCGTACAACTTGTGATCTGAACCCAGTTAACAGTATGACAAACGTAGGAGCCTCTGAACAGACGGCTCACAACAATAACAACCCGATTTTTTTTGTAACAATAACTATGTACAAGTATTGCAGACAATCCGCACTTGGGATGGGCGCCCAGCATCCACTACGGACTACGAGAAATAGATTTATCGGTAAGTAAAATCTTATTTTCTCTGACGTCCTAGTGGATGCTGGGACTCCGTCAGGACCATGGGGATTATACCAAAGCTCCCAAACGGGCGGGAGAGTGCGGATGACTCTGCAGCACCGAATGAGAGAACTCCAGGTCCTCCTTAGCCAGGGTATCAAATTTGTAGAATTTTACAAACGTGTTCTCCCCTGACCACGTAGCTGCTCGGCAGAGTTGTAATGCCGAGACCCCTCGGGCAGCCGCCCAAGATGAGCCCACCTTCCTTGTGGAATGGGCCTTGACAGATTTAGGCTGTGGCAGGCCTGCCACAGAATGTGCAAGTTGAATTGTGCTACAAATCCAACGAGCAATCGTCTGCTTAGAAGCAGGAGCACCCAGCTTGTTGGGTGCATACAGTATAAACAGCGAGTCAGATTTTCTGACTCCAGCCGTCCTTGAAATATATATTTTCAATGCTCTGACAACGTCCAGCAACTTGGAATCCTCCAAATCGCTAGTAGCCGCAGGCACCACAATTGGCTGGTTCAGGTGAAACGCTGACACCACCTTAGGCAGAAAGTGAGGACGCGTCCGCAGTTCTGCCCTGTCCGAATGGAAAATCAGATATGGGCTTTTATACGATAAGGCCGCCAATTCTGACACTCTCCTGGCTGAAGCCAGGGCCAGTAGCATGGTTACTTTCCATGTAAGATATTTCAAATCCACCGATTTGAGTGGCTCAAACCAATGGGATTTGAGAAAATCCAAAACTACATTAAGATCCCACGGTGCCACTGGGGGCACAACCGGGGGCTGTATATGTAGTACTCCTTTTACAAAAGTCTGGACTTCAGGAACTGAAGCCAATTCTTTCTGGAAGAAAATCGACAGGGCCGAAATTTGAACCTTAATGGACCCTAATTTGAGGCCCATAGACAATCCTGTTTGCAGGAAATGTAGGAATCGACCCAGTTGAAATTCCTCCGTCGGGGCCTTCCTGGCCTCACACCACGCAACATATTTTCTCCAAATGCGGTGATAATGTTGTGCAGTCACCTCCTTCCTGGCTTTTACCAGGGTAGGGATGACCTCTTCCGGAATGCCTTTTTCCCTTAGGATTCGGCGTTCAACCGCCATGCCGTCAAACGCAGCCGCGGTAAGTCTTGGAATAGACACGGTCCCTGCTGAAGCAGGTCCCGTCTTAGAGGTAGAGGCCACGGATCTTCCGTGAGCATCTCCTGAAGTTCCGGGTACCAAGTTCTTCTTGGCCAATCCGGAGCCACGAGTATCGTTCTTACTCCCCTTTGCCGTATAATTCTCAGTACTTTTGGTATGAGAGGCAGAGGAGGAAACACATACACTGACTGGTACACCCATGGTGTTACCAGAGCGTCTACAGCTATTGCCTGAGGGTCTCTTGACCTGGCGCAATACCTGTCCAGTTTTTTGTTGAGGCGGGACGCCATCATGTCCACCATTGGTCTTTCCCAATGGACCACAATCATGTGGAAGACTTCTGGATGAAGTCCCCACTCTCCCGGGTGCAGATCGTGTCTGCTGAGGAAGTCTGCTTCCCAGTTGTCCACTCCCGGGATGAACACAGCTGACAGTGCTAACACATGATTTTCTGCCCAGCGGAGAATCCTTGCAGCTTCTGCCATTGCCCTCCTGCTTCTTGTGCCGCCCTGTCTGTTTACGTGGGCGACTGCCGTGATGTTGTCCGACAGAATCAACACCGGCTGACCCTGAAGCAGAGGTTTTGCCAGGCTTAGAGCATTGTAGATTGCTCTTAGCTCCAGTATATTTATGTGAAGAGACGTCTCCAGGCTTGACCACACGCCCTGGAAGTTTCTTCCCTGTGTGACCGCTCCCCAGCCTCTCAGGCTGGCATCCGTGGTCACTAGGACCCAGTTCTGTATGCCGAATCTGCGGCCCTCTAACAGATGACCACTCTGCAACCACCATAGCAGAGACACTCTTGTCCTTGTGGACAATTTTATCCGCTGATGCATCTGCAGATGCGATCCGGACCATTTGTCCAGCAGATCCCACTGAAAAGTTCGTGCATGGAATCTGCCGAATGGAATCGCTTCGTAAGAAGCTACCATTTTTCCCAGGACTCTTGTGCATTGATGCACAGATACTTTTCCTGGTTTTAGGAGGTTCCTGACTAGATCGGATAACTCCCTGGCTTTCTCCTCCGGAAGAAATATCTTTTTCTGAACAGTGTCCAGAATCATCCCTAGGAACAACAGACGTGTCGTCGGGATCAGTTGGGATTTTGGAAAATTCAGAATCCACCCGTGTTGTTGGAGCACTACTTGGGTTAGTGCTACTCCGACCTCCAGCTGTTCTCTGGATCTTGCCCTTATCAGGAGATCATCCAAGTAAGGGATAATTAAGACGCCTTCTCTTCGAAGAAGGATCATCATTTCGGCCATTACCTTGGTAAAGACCCGGGGTGCCGTGGACAATCCAAACGGCAGCGTCTGAAACTGATAATGACAGTTTTGGACCACGAACCTGAGGTACCCTTGGTGTGAAGGACAAATTGGAACATGAAGGTAAGCATCCTTGTTGTCCAAGGACACCATAAAATCCCCTTCTTCCAGATTCGCTATCACTGCTCTGAGTGACTCCATCTTGAACTTGAATTTTTGTATGTACAGGTTCAGAGATTTTAGATTTAGAATCGGTCTTACCGAGCCGTCCGGCTTCGGTACCACAAATAGCGTGGAGTAATACCCCTGTCCCTGTTGTAGGAGGGGTACCTTGACTATCACCTGCTGAGAATACAGCTTGTGAATGGCCTCCAATACCGTCGCCCTGTCGGAGGGAGACGTTGGCAAAGCAGACTTTAGGAAACGGCGAGGAGGGGACTTCTCGAATTCCAACCTGTAACCCTGAGATATCGTTTGGAATCCGCATCACCTGACCACTGGCGCGTCCATAAACTTCTTCTGGCAGATATGGACATCGCACTTACTCTTGATGCCAGAGTGCAAATATCTCTCTGTGCATCTCGCATATAAAGAAATGCATCCTTTAACTGCTCTATAGTCAGTAAAATACCATCCCTATCCAGGGTATCAATATTTTCAGACAGTGACTCCGACCAAGCCACGCCAGCACTGCACATCCAGGCTGAGGCGATTGCTGGTCTCAGTATAACACCCGTATGTGTGTATATACTTTTTAATGTATTCTCCAGCCTCCTATCAGCTGGATCCTTGAGGGCGGCCGTATCAGGAGACGGTAACGCCACTTGCTTTGATAAGCGTGTGAGCGCCTTATCCACCCTAGGAGGTGTTTCCCAGCGCGCCCTAACCTCTGGCGGGAAAGGGTATAATGCCAATAACTTCTTTGAAATTAGCAGTTTTCTATCTGGGGTAACCCACGCTTCATCACACACTTCATTCAGTTCCTCTGATTCAGGAAAAACTATCGGTAGTTTTTTCACACCCCACATAATACCCCTTTTTGTGGTACTTGCAGTATCAGAGATATGCAAAGCCTCCTTCATTGCCGTGATCATATAACGTGTGGCCCTACTGGAAAATACGTTTGTTTCTTCACCGTCGACACTGGATTCAGTGTCAGTGTCTGGGTCTGTGTCGACCGACTGAGGTAAAGGGCGTTTTACAGCCCCTGACGGTGTCTGAGACGCCTGGACAGGTACTAACTGGTTTGCCGGCTGTCTCATGTCGTCAACCGACTTTTGTAGCGTGCTGACACTATCCCGTAATTCCATAAACAAAGCCATCCATTCTGGTGTCGACTCCCTAGGGGGTGACATCACCATTACAGGCAATTGCTCCGCCAACATCGTCCTCATACATGTCGACACACACGTACCGACACACAGCAGACACACAGGGAATGCTCTGATAGAAGACAGGACCCCACTAGCCCTTTGGGGAGACAGAGGGAGAGTTTGCCAGCACACACCCAAGCGCTATAAATATATATAGGGACAACCTTAATAAGTGTGTTCCCTTTATAGCAGCTCAAATATTATAAATATCGCCAATAAGTGCCCCCCCTCTCTGTTTTTACCCTGTTTCTGTAGTGCAGTGCAGGGGAGAGCCTGGGAGCCTTCCTAGCAACGGAGCTGTGTAGGAAAATGGCGCTGTGTGCTGAGGAGATAGGCCCCGCCCCCTATTTCGGCGGGTTCTTCTCCCGGTTTTTTTGAGACCTGGCAGGGGTGAAATACATCCATATAGCCTCAGGGACTATATGTGATGTATTCTTTTTAGCCAGAAAGGTAATCTCATTGCTGCCCAGGGCGCCCCCCCCAGCGCCCTGCACCCTCAGTGACCGCTGGTGTGAAGTGTGCCTGAGCGCAATGGCGCACAGCTGCAGTGCTGTGCGCTACCTCATGAAGACTGAAAAGCCTTCAGCCGCCGGTTTCTGAACCTCTTCTTACTTCGGCATCTGCAAGGGGGTCAGCGGCGCGGCTCCCGTGACCCATCCAGGCTGTACCTGTGATCGTCCCTCTGGAGCTAGTGTCCAGTAGCTTAAGAAGCAAATCCATCCTGCACGCAGGTGAGTTCACTTCTTCTCCCCTAGGTCCCTCGTTGCAGTGAGCCTGTTGCCAGCAGGACTCACTGAAAATAAGAAACCTATCAAAACTTTTAGTCTAAGCAGCTCTTTATGAGAGCCACCTAGATTGCACCCTGCTCGGACGGGCACAAAAACCTAACTGAGGCTTGGAGGAGGGTCATAGGGGGAGGAGCCAGTACACACCACCTAGTGGTCAAACTTTTAAATTTTGTGCCCTGTCTCCTGCGGAGCCGCTATTCCCCATGGTCCTGACGGAGTCCCAGCATCCACTAGGACGTCAGAGAAAATACCCAAATAAAAACAGGACACAGACACAGTGAAAGTATAACTTTATTACATACATGCTGACACACATACTTACCTATGTTGACACGCCGACTCTGGACTCGTCTCCAATGTCGACGTCCGGGGTACCTGAAAATAAAATTATACTCACCTGATCCAGTGTCCTGGTCTTTTATTATAATCCACGCACTTGGCAAAAAAACAAACCGCATTAACTTGAACCAGACGGACTGAAAGGGGTCCCATGTTTACACATGGGACCCCTTTCCCCGAATGCAGAGACCCCCCGTGACTCCTGTCACAGAAAGGTCCCTTCAGCCAATCAGGAAGCGCCACTTCGTGGCACTCTCCTGGCTGTATGCGCGTCTGAGCTGGCAGACAGCGCATCGCACAGCTCCCTCCATTAGTTTCAATGGTGGGAACTTTGCGGTCAGCGGTGGGGTTACGCGCAGAGCCAATCAGGTGAGTGCCACGAAGTGGCGCTTCCTGATTGGCTGAAGGGACCTTTCTGTGACAGGAGTCACGGGGTGACTCTGCAATCGGGGAAAGGGGTCCCATGTGTAAACATGGGACCCCTTTCAGTCCGTGTGGTCCGGGTATTCGTTTTTTGTTTTGCCAAGTACGTGGATTACAAATCACAGGACACTGGATTGAGGGGAGTATAATTTTATTCACAGGTACCCCGGATCGACGGCGACATTGGAGACGTGGCAGTCGGCGGGTCAACATAGGTAAGTATGTATGTGTCGGCATGTATGAAATAAACTTTTACTTTCACGGTGTGTGTCTCCTGTTTTTATTTGGGTATTTTTTTTGCAGTAGAACCACAGGTACCAGCGGGCCCGTTTTTCCACCCGCATGCTGGTACTTGTGGTTCTCCAAGTATCAGCTTGTGGGGGAGGCTTGCTGGGACTTGTAGTTCTTCTGGAAAAACCAATATTCGTGCATTTTACTCAAGGCTATCAGCCTCGGGCTTCACCCCTGGCCCTTGGGTGGCTGGGGGGGACCCCTTGATTGAAGGGGTGCCCACTCCTCCAGGGTACCCCGGCCAGGGGTGACTAGTTGGGTATTTGATGCCACGGCCGCAGGGCGCTGTATAAAAGTGACCCCCGGCTGTGGCATTATCTGTCCAGCTAGTGGAGCCCGGTGCTGGTACAAAAAATACGGGGACCCCTACTCTTTTTGTCCCCCGTATTTTTTGCACCCGGACCAGGCGCAGAGCCCGGTGCTGGTTGTTAAAATACGGGGGATCCCCTGTCATTTTTTCCCCCGTATTTTGGCAACCAGGACCGGCTCAAAGAGCCCGAGGCTGGTTATGCTTAGGAGGGGGGACCCCACGCAATTTTTTTTCGTTTTTTTTCTGTTTTTTTTAACATTTTTAAAAATCTAATCAAAATCCGTCAAATCGGCAGTTTTTCGACAGCGGGACTGTCGAATCCGTTTTTTATTGAATATGTAGAATTCCGGCACCCACCTGCCGGAATTCGACGGTCGAATTGTGTTGAATTAAAAAACGGGCGAAAAATTGCCGCAATTCGCCGGCAATTGCATATACCCCTAAGACTGATAGTGCCAGTTTTTTTCCACACATGAGTTTTCATCTTAAAACCTGCCGTTATGGGAGCAATATTTTGAGACACATGGGCCCTCATTCCGACCCGATCGCACGCTGCACTTCTTCGCAGCGGTGCGATCGAGTCTGGAATGCGCATTGAGCACGAGCGTCATTGCCAGGCGAGCAACGACGCTGACAGCGAAGAAAGCGGCAACCGCAAGAAGATTGATAGCGGGAAGGTGTTCCAGGGTGTCAACTCACCGTTTGAAGGGGAGTGGTAAGAAAAACGCAGGCGTGTCCAGGTGAACGGTGGGCGGATGTCTGACGTCAAAGCTGTTACCATCATCGCTGGACCCGTCGCACAGGGTAAGTATGTCCAGGGCTGGTCTTGTTTTGTGTGAAACTTTTTTAGCATAGCAGGGCTGCACAAGTGATCGCAGCCCTGCTATGCTAAAATACATAGGTGATTAGTTGATTGCACCAGCAGCAAAAAGTTGCTTGGTGCGATCAACTCGGAATGAGGGCCATAATCCCCTGCCCGTGGCGTGATCCAGAAACCAAGGTACTTAAAGCGCGTTGTCCACTGTAAAGGGCAATCTGTATAATCACCTACAGGAACATGTCCCATACTCTCTCCAACTTTAATACCATGAATATCCGGTGTTGCACACAGAAGACTCTGCGGCTCTATGGCTATTGCAAAAAGGGCCGGTGACAGAGGACACCCCTGTCATGTTCCCCTTGCCAACGGAAAATGGGATGAAGTGAAACCGTTAACAGACACTCTGGCTGCCGTGGAGAAATACAGTAGTTGGATTAATTTGATAAACCATGGCCCAAAGACAAATGAAGCACACCCCAAAGATAACCCCACTCCACCGAATCAAAGGCCTTGGCTGCGTCCAGTGACACTACCACCTCAGACACGACCACATCAGTTCTTTGTAGGTGATAAAATAATTTACGCAGGTTTTGAGTCGTAGACTTCCCAGGCAGGAATCCCGTCTGATTGGGGTGAAAGTAATGACTAGATTTAATCTGAGTGCTATAATTTTAGCCAATACTATGCTATCTGTGGTCAAAAGTGAAATAGGCCGTTATGACTCCGGCAGAGTAGGGTCTTTCCCTGGCTTAGCTAACACAATAATAACTGCTTAACACATAGAAGGAGAAATGGATCCTTGCTCATAGAAGGAGTTAAACATATCTAACAAATAAGGAACAAAAAAGTCCTTACATTTTCTGTACACTTCCACAGGAATCCCATCGCATCCAGGAGCTTTAGAAGCTGGAAACGATGTAATTGCTGCCTCAACCTCCTCCAATGTAAACGGAGCATCGAGAATATCAATAGCTTCTTGAGGCAAACGTGGCAATGCAATTTGGTCCAAATAATTCTGAAGTTGCTCGTTTGTATATGCAACCTGGGAAGTGTACAGACGAGAGTAGTAACTACGAAATACCTCTGAAATCTCCTCCCCAGAATAACACAACCATCCTTGGGAATTTTGCATGCTCTGGACTATATTAGCAGTAGACTCTTCCCTTGCCTGATAAGATAAGTAACTGCCTCCTACTTCAGCCTGGAAATATTGCTCATGTTTAGAAAATAGCAACCTACACCTGGATTTGTCAAAAAGATATTCCGTCCACTCCCTCTCCACATCCAGCCACAGCCCCTTATCAATACATGAATGAGAGGGGAGATACTGAGCCTCCAACTGCTGACATAACCCTTCAAGAGAAGACTCCTCCTTCCTATGAAACAATTTAATCTCAGAAATACGTTTAATGAAGGAGCCCCTAATATAGGCCTTAAAAGCGTCATGTCTAATTAAAAGGTCTGGATGCGAAGAGTTATCGGACTGAAACCTCTTCCAATCAGCAATTAAGTCTGAGCCAGTAGGCATTAAGGTCAGCCAGAAAGGATTACGTTTCCAAAATCTTGTTCCCTTGGCCTAGAACGGTTGTAACGTAAGAAGCATAGGAGAGTGATCTGAAATTCCTCTAGACAATAAGCACCCTCTTCTATACCCGAAGACAATTCCGGGGAAATTAAAACCAAATCTATTTGTGACATAGTATGAAAAGAAGTGGAATAACATGAGTTGGAAGATGAGAAATAGACATAACAGTACCCTTCCAACAATCTAAGTGGTGGTCAATGACATTATTAAAATCCCCCATACAAATTACTGGTGTAGCTGGAGACTGAGCAATAAATTTAGCTGCCTGACGGAGCACTTCATTATTATAAGGAGGAGGGATATATATATAGCTAGTATATGAAGTGTGACTCGATTAACAGGGGTAATTCCAAGCTGATCGCAGCAGGACATTTTTTAGCAGTTGGGCAAAACCATGTGCACTGCAGGAGGGGCAGATATAACGTGCAGAGAGAGTTAGATTTGGGTGGGGTGTATTCAAACTGGAATCTAGATTGCAGTGTAAGAATAAAGCAGCCAGTATTTACCCTGCACAGAAACAAAATAACCCACCCAAATCTAATTCTCTCTGCAAATGTTATATCTGCCCCCCCTGCAGTGCACATGGTTTTGCCCAATTGCTAACAAAATTGCTGCTGCGATCAACTCAGAATTACCCCCAACAACCGCACGAAGAAATACATACCTACCGTGGCTATCAATCTGACTGGACTCTAATTGAAACTGTATAGATTTTCTAGTAAGGACTGAGACACCCCTAGAATTATGTGAAAACTTGGAATTATGGGGGTCATTCCGAGTTGATCACTCGCTAGCAGTTTTTAGCAGTCGTGCAAACGCTAAGCCGCCGCCCTCTGGGAGTGTATTTTAGCTTAGCAGAAGTGCTAACGAAAGGATCGCAGAGCGGCTACCAAAAAAAATTGTGCAGTTTCAGAGTAGCTCCAGACCTACTCCTAGCTTGCGATCACTTCAGACTGTTCAGTTCCGGATTTGACGTCACAAACACGCCCTGCGTTCGGCCAGCCAAGCCTGCGTTTTTCCTGGCACACCTGCGTTTTTTCGAGCACTCCCTGAAAACGGTCAGTTGACACCCAGAAACGCCCCTTTCCTGTCAATCACTCTGCAGCTGCCATTGCGACTGAAAAGCTTCGCTAGACCTTGTGTAAAAATACTTTGCCCGTTGTGAAAGTACGTCGCACGTGCGCACTGCGCCACATACGCATGCGCAGAAGTGCCTTTTTTTGCATCATCGCTGCGCAGCGAAAATTTTTAGCTAGCGATCAACTCGGAATGACCCCCTATATATGTGACCTAACCAAGGCCTTTTAAGAGCCAAAACCCTACTGCCAGTTAAATGAGTCTCCGAGAGACACGCTATATCCGCCCGATATTTTTTAATCTGCGTTAAAACCAATGACCTCTTAACCTTGTCATTTATACCACGAACATTCCAGGCAAGCAGGCAAAGCCCCCCTCCCCCCCCATCAGCAGTAGCCATAGAAAAGTAAGAGACAGATATAGCTAACAGGATGAAATAGAGAAAGAGAAGAGGAATGCTGCAACAACTGACACAGGACACCCATAACAAAACAAGTACAGCAAACTTACATTAAAACAAAGAAAACCAAGCACTAGGGTGTAAAGAAAGAGTCCCTACAACTATATCCAGCAGAAGACTCCCTAGATAACACTAATATTCGTTTCCCTGGTGAACCGAGTATACAATTGCACACATACGTATATGTACCCCCAAATCTGTATACACGTACGTGTCCACCCACATATATAGAAACCATCAGAAAACATATAACATAATGCACCATACAGATATTTTGCAAAAAATGTAGGCAAAAGACACAGTGAAACATGCCAAACAGTCATAGCACACTAGCCATTCTTGTAACAAACAGCCCTCAGCGCTGAGCACAGGGCTGTCTCTCAAGCCAGTCGTCCGCATCATGCGGATTTGCAAAGAAATGAGTAGTGTTGTCGTGAACCACCCATAATCTGGCCAGAAACAGCATGGAGTACTGAATACTGCGATCCCTCAATTTACGCTTGACTTGTAGAAATTGAGCACAGGATTTTTGTACATCCAGAGCGAAATCCGGAAAAGCAGATATAGAATGATTTTAAAACTTGAGAGGGCTGTCAGTACGCGCCAGACGCAAAACAGTGTCTCTGTCCTTAAAGTGAAGGAAGCAAGCAATAAAGGTCCGAGCAGGGGCTCCAGGCGGAGGAGGCCGTGAAGGAAGCCTATGAGCCTGCTCCACCACGAATTGATGTCTAAAAGCATCTCTAGCAAAAAGACTGCACAGCCAATCCTCCAAAAACTTTTCAGGAGCAGTGCCCTCAGCCCTTTCAGGAAGCCCCACAACTCGAACATTGTTACGGCCCCTCTACATCAGATAATTTAACTTGAATAGTGTCCATCTGAGACGAGAGATCATCCACTTTACACTTTGAAGGATTAGTAACATCCTTAAGGTCGGAGATACGGTGCTCAGTTTCACCAACCCATTCCATCATTTTTTGCAAGTCTTGACACAGCAGAGAGACATCGATCTGTACTTGACCAATCCTGTCAGTAACTCTCTGTTCCGATGCAGCTATAGCTTGCAAAATTTGCTGAGTAGAGTGCAGTAGGTCACCACCTCCAGCTGCATCGTTGGTCTGGAGAGGAGAGGAAAGTGAAGGAACACTTTGACTATCCGAAGCAGGCGACTGTGGGATTCTGGCATACCTCTCAAGTCGTTTAGCGGCACGTGTTTTTCCATATTTGTATATACATATCAGCTACGGGTGTGGTGTGAATTGCCGACGGCCGGGTCCCCGGCGGCCAGCATACCGGCGTTTGGATCCCGACCGCCAGCTTGCCGACAGCAGGGCGAGCGCAAATGAGCCCCTTGCGGGCTCGCTGCGCTCGCCACGCTGCAGGAACGGTGGCGCCCTATTCTCCCTCCACGGGGGTCGTGGACCCCCAAGAGGGAGAAAAGGTGTCGGTATGCCAATGCACCACAGGAGTGTTGTCAAAGCACAATGTTGCAGAATCAGGATCTATCTTCAAGTGTAGCAGCACTGATATAATATAACAGGAGAGCGTCTATATGTTCCAAAATGCAGCTGTACTGATACAATATAACAGGAGAGCGTCTGAACAGGAGAGTATCTGTGGTATCCGAAGTGCAGCAGGACTGATATAATATAACAGGAAAGAGTCTATAATTTCGAAATGCAGCAGTGCCGATACAATATAACAGGAGAGCGTCTGAACTTCCAAAATGCTGCAGCACTGATATAACAGGAGAACGTCTGTAGCAACTAAAATGAATCAGCAGCGGCATAGGTAAACAGGAGAGCACCTGTAATCTGAATCTGCAGCCGTATCCACATACTGTGCCCCTGAAGTAATACACAATCAGGACTGAAAAAGTAGCGGTGATGTACAAGCCCCTTCCAAAATGGCCACAGCAGGCCAGCACCACAAGGCTGTCAGGATACTGTCAGTGCTCCCAGGGGGTAATTCTGAGTTGATCGCAGCAGGATCTTTGGGGGTAATTCCAAGTTGATCGCAGCAGAAATTTAGTTAGCAATTGGGCAAAACCATGTGCACTGCAGGGGAGGCAGATTTAACATGTGCAGAGAGAGTTAGATTTTGGTGGGTTATTTTATTTCTGTGCAGGGTAAATAATGGCTGCTTTATTTTTACACTGCAAATTAGATTGCAGATTGAACACACCCCACCCAAATCTAACTCTCTCTGCACATGTTAAATCTGCCTCCCCTGCAGTGCACATGGTTTTGCCCAATTGCTAACTAAATTCCTGCTGCGATCAACTTGGAATTACCCCCTTTCATAGCAGTTGGGCAAAACCATGTGCACTGCGGGGGAGGCAGATATAACATGTGCAGAGAGAGTTAGATTTGGGTGTGGTGTGTGTTCAATCTGCAATCTAAATTGCAGTGTAAAATAAAGCAGCCAGTATTTACCCTGCACAGAAACAAAATAACCCACTCAAATCTAACTCTCTCTGCACATGTTATATCTGCCTCCCCTGCAGTGCACATGGTTTTGTCCAACTGCTAACAAAAATCCTTCTGCGATCAACTCAGAATTACCCCCCATAGGGATACAGTGCACCATAGGGAGCCAGCCAGCCACACTAGCAACAGGACTGGAGAAAGCAGCCACCGGAGGATAGAGCAGCTAGCCGTGACTGGAAGTGCAGTGGGCATACGGAGCGCACGGATCGTGTCTCAGCAGAAAGGGTCCCAGCCGGATGCCGCTCCACACACCAGCCGGAGATCAGCGGTAAAGTCTCCTCCACAGGTCCACCGCTGGCACCGGAGGGCACAGGGAGTATTCCCACAGCTACACACTGGTGGTCATTCCGAGTTGTTCGCTCGTTGCCGTTTTTCGCAACGGAGCGATTAGGTAGAAAATGTGCATGCGCATGCGCTTAGTTATTTAACACAAAACTTTGGAGATTTACACAAGCTCTAGCAACGTTTTTACAACGCTCGAGTGATCGTAGTGTGATTGACAGGAAGTGGGTGTTTCTGGGTGGCAACATGGCGTTTTCAGGGAGTGTGCTAAAAAACGCAGGCGTGCCAGGTAAAAACGCAGGAGTGGCTGGAGAAATGGGGGAGTGGTTGCCTGAACGCAGGGCGTGTTTGTGACGTCAAACCAGGAACTAAACGGACAAAGCTGATCGCAATCTAGGAGTAGGTCTGGTGCTACTCAGAAACTGCAAGGAATTTAGTAGCAGTTCTGCTAATCTTTCGTTCGCTATTCTGCTAAGCTAAGATACACTCCCAGAGGGCGGCGGCCTAGCGTTTGCAACGCCGCTAAAAGCAGCTAGCGAGCGAACAACTCGGAATGACCACCACTGAACGATAAGTTAAGAACCACCAGGGAACAGGATTTTAAACAGGATTTGTGCAGGGAGTTACAGCAACGAGCTGCTACTCCATGCTGCGCCAAGCCATGCCCCCGCTAACTATGCCTTTTTGTATTTTCTACAGTATTAAAGGTATAGGCAGTAGAATAAATAAAAGAATCACATATAATGGATGTGAATACAGTTTATCATTTTGCAATGACCAACCAAGATGCAAATTCTGCTGGGCAAGTGGTGCAATGGCAGAGTCTGTGGGGCTGATTGAGAATTGAGAGCAAAGCAAACAAGAAAAAATAACTTTACACATTGGCAAAACCATGTTGCAAAGCAGGTGGGGGAGATGTAAATGCACAGAAAGCAGACGGGGTTCCAGAGTAACCAAAGTACCCAGGGGCGCTTTAAGAGAGGAGGAGGCCCGGGCGTAGCCTACTCCGTTCAGGCTACCTCCTCTCTGCCCTAGAGGGCTCAGGCTCTACTGCGCATGCGCAAATCTCCGGGAAAATGGTGCGGTGGCCATTTTCCCAGTGATTTCTCTACTGCGCATGCACAGAACTCTGTGAAAATTTTCACGGTGATTTAATAGCGTTCTGATGTCAGCGTGGGACTCCGGAGGGGTGAGTATTCAAATCATGGGCGCAGTGTGTGCCCCCTTGGACTCAGTAGTCCGTGTGCACCACACACACTGCACCCATTATAAATACACCAGTGAGAGTACCCCTGCATTTAGGAGTCTAGTAAGCCCTGAAAAGGTAAGAGTTTTCTACCGCTGAGTACCGTCAGCCATAGCCATTTTCGGTTTTGCCTTGAGATAGAGCTTTTTTGGAGAGTGCACATGTGCAGAAGGGAACCAAACAGGCTGGCTGTGCGGCTAGTCTCTGCATAATAATGCCAGCTGGGTATTTTTTCTACCAAGTAGGCACAAAAAATATTTACCATCACCATGATGTGCAGCAATAGATATATTTGATAAATAAGCCCCTAAATCAGTGGTTACCAAATTTTCTTGAATTACGGTGCCCTAGAGCATCAGCATTTTTTTTTACGGCACCCATAGAATGAAAGTTTTTTAATATATATATATATATATATATATATATATATATATATATATATATATTAAAATGAAGTAACTTATGACAACCTATCATCCATAGGGTTAGTTACATGGTGGTGTACAGCTGTGCTTCTGATTGTCCACATTTTATGATTGCCAGCCACTAGCACTGGTTTTGCCTATCACTTTGACCATAAATTTTTGATTTGGTCCTGGACCACCAACCCGAGGCACTCCTGCAATGGCCTCCTGGCATCTCAGCAGAGGTGGATTTAGATCTCATGGGGCCAGGGTCGGTGACAGGGGGGGGTCAAAGGGGACACCTGTAACGGGCCCCAAGACTAAGAGGGGCCCCAAAGATATGCCACTTAGTGGCCGGTAGTGATGTAAGCCGTCTTCTCCAAATAAGATGGAGAGCTGTAGGCGGAGTGACAGGAACCTCTCACACACAGTGACTGTGCGGCGTGAGTGTGCACACGCTCTTCTGGGTCCAGCTCAGTTATGGGACATGGCAGCTCCCCTGGCCAGAATTCCCGTGCCCTGCGCCGGCATCTTCTGGTGGGGTGTTAGGGCTGCATGGTACCTGCTGTGGGGTGTTCGGGTCTAGGTACTGGGGAGTGCAGCGCAGGTCAATCTTTCCCCATGTTAAGAGTGGCTTATATATAATCTGGGGGGGCCCCAGAGATATCACTGTACCGGGCCCCAAGATTTCTGTTGCCGGCCCTGCATGGGGCCCTAAGTGAGATACAGATTTGCCCCCCCCCCATAAACAATCCACAGCACTATATTTTCCTTCCGGATTCATGCGTCTTACATTATTAGTTGCTTTTTCACCTCTATTACAGTATATTTCTTTCCCCCTTCACTGACTGCACCATGTCCACTCACTGACTGCATTTTATATCAGCATTGTATATATAATACCCATTATTACCCTGTTCAGTCAGTGTGACTGTCTTGATTATATATCAGTGCCCCACTGATTGTAGCAGGCAGGCCCCCATCGTCAATACACAGTGGTACTTAAAATAGAGTATAATGGCTGCGGCGACGGGACCCGACGGAGCTTCACACTCCTGCTCTCCCCCACCAACGCTTACCTGCTCCTACCGCATCCAGCGGGGGTCCGTGGTCACCCCCCTCACGGCCGACCACCGACCGCCGGGTGACGCACGGCCCGGCGACGGTTCTGACTGGGGGCTGTCTCCCGGCTCCCGGACCCGGCGGGTGCCGGCCTCACGCTGAAATTGAGGGTTGTCGGCCCTGCGCCCTGCTCTCGGCGAGGTGAAGAAGATCAGGCCCGGCCCCGGGGCTCTCTGCTGAAGTGCCTCATCTGACGGCTGAATCCTGCTAACCCTCCCTCCTGGACCCACTGCACTGAGCTAACAAGGTACACCTGGGGGCCCTGAGCGGATTAACACCACACAGGCTGGCACAGCTTCCCTCTTCCCAGCATTTGCACTAAGTATATACACGGGAGGTGTCTTCTGGCCCTTTATGTGAGGCCTCCATTCACTAGGCCACATTCCACTCACTCTCCCCCTAAGTACCACTTATACCCATATATAACTGGGGCTATTTGTCTCTGTCTTAGGACACTAGACTCTTTCTATACTACAGTCTACAGCCCGGGGGTGCCACCCTCCCCGGCCCATTGCCGGTGAATATCTCTATATGATACCCCAGCCCCCCATGATCTCTCCAAGCGGGGGAATGTTCTGCTGATTTCCTACGGGTGCGACCCGGGGGGTCGTCTCATGTGCTATCTCTATGCAGCCTACATGATGGATCGCTAATTACTTACGTTAAACCTCAGCTCTGATCTCCGACCTTCGCTATCCTAGGGACTGTCTTACACCATGCCCAAATCTAAATCCAAGGCTAAGAAAGCCTCAGCTTCGGCAGAAATATCGACCTTTATATCCAAGATGAAGTCAAGTGCGGCCAAAACCCTAGTGGCCCCCCCCCCCGGACCTGGTCTCGGAATCCGAGGAAGATTCGTCAACCCATGAACCCTCTATGAAAGATTGCTTCTCCTCAATTCTAACGGAAATGAAGTCGCTGAAGCAGGCTTTCCACTCAGAGATCCACAAAGCCATCTCTGGCCTCAAAGCCGAGATATCTGACCTCGGGGCCCGCACTAATGAGGTGGAACAGAAAATCGATGAAGTCATTACTTTCCAACAGGAGATAGAGCGCTCGGTTCAAGTTATGCAGGAGGATATATACCTACTCCAGGACCAACAAGAGGACGCTGACAACCGCGCACGACGTAACAACCTGCGCATTAAATATATCCCAGAGTCAGTAGAACCAGCTCAACTGGAGGATTTTCTCATCAGGTTCTTCCAGCACCTCCTCCCGGACATTTCTAGGGAGCAGTTCCTCTTGGACAGAGCCCATCGCTCACTACGTCAAAAGCCCTCAACTTCGTCCCCCCCACGAGACGTAGTTTTACGCTGTCACTATTTCAAGATTAAAGAGAGAATTCTGTCGGCTGCCCGGAACAAAGATGTGTGCCTATTTGAATCACATAAGCTATTGGTGTTTCAGGACTTATCCCCTACTACTCTCAAGAGACGCTTCGATTTGAGGGAGTACACCCAAATCCTCAGGAATAATCAAATCCGCTACAGATGGGGCTTCCCTTTTGCTTTAATTGTACAGCTGGATGGGAAGAGACTGTTGGCACGATCCAAAGAAGAGGCTCACAGGCTCCTGTTGAGACTGAACCTGTCCCCCCCGGAGGCCAACAAATCTTCCTCCCCACGGGATGCTCCAGATCCCCGACACTCTCCAAATTCACCCCTCCCTCAGCGAGCGCCTAGACGTCTTTGGTCGATGGTCCCGGAGAAAACCTCTACAAGCCATGACCCGCCGTGAAAGTCTCTGCACAGAGGTGCTGCTGCTGGGTCACTATCTGTTAAATGTTAATGTTTTACAAACTAGTTTAGAGGTTTAGGAATTTCTTCTTGAGCTGAGATTGTTTATTTACTTAGATAATTTTAACGGTGGTCCATTGTGGCGGGTTGTTGCGACGACCCCCTTGGTCGCCCCCCCATATGTTTAATTGGTGGGCGTCCCGGCGGCCGGAGCCGCGCCCTCCACCGAGCCTCCATAGTCAGTTTTGAGCGTGAGGGAGCTCTTTTCTCCCTTAATTCCCCATACGGGTGCTCAAACATACAGACCCGTACGTAGCGTACAATGGGTCATTGGCTCGGTCAATTCTATTTGTTTATTTTACAGTTCTTTAAATGTCTTTTTGTGACTCTCTTGATTTTTCTTTTTTTTCATCCTTTTCTTTTCCCTCTCCTTCTTTTTCTTCCCCAACCTCCCGCTCTCCCTCGTCCCCTTGTTCCCCTCGTTTCCCAGGGAAACGACCTCAGGTTCACTAAGTCCATTCATGCTATATTTACACTTGTAACAATATGTCTGTTAACGTAATATCTTACAATGTTAAGGGCCTTAACAGTCCTCAAAAGAGGACCAAGTTATTTCTTTTTCTGAAGCAGGTGAGGGGAGACCTGGTATTCCTTCAGGAGACGCATTTCAAAGGGACTTCCCACCCTGAACTTCGTTCTAGACGCCACCCTGTTGCCATACACGCTTGTGATCGCACCCAAAAGAAAAGAGGGGTCGCCATTCTAATCCCCGCTCATTTACATCTGGAATCAGACCGAATCATTAAGGATAAACGCGGTAGGTTTCTTATTATAGTAGGTAAACTTAATAATATCCCTATCACCATGGTTAATGTCTACGCCCCCAATAGTAACCAGGCCTCGTTCTTTGCTTCCCTTGACTCCAAAATCGCCCAGTGTAGGAAAGGTGACCTCTTAATGGCAGGAGACTTTAACACCATACTACACCATAATCTGGATCGCTCCCATCCCCTTCCACGGTCTCAGTCCCACATCAGCACCCGCAACTCTAGAGCCCTACAATCGCTACTTAAAAATCACCTCCTATTTGACTCCTGGGGGGTAGTCGATCCCCTAATTAAGGATTACACGTTCTATTCTCCAGTCCACAATCTATACACTAGAATTGATATGATTATGGTCGGAAGGGACCTAACATCTAGAATCCAGAACTGCTGTATTTATCCAATCACGTGGTCTGATCACGCCCCGATTTCTCTGACCCTGACTGGACTGTCCCGTACTCCTCCCCCCCCCTCCTGGTCACTCAACGACGCCCTCCTCCAACAACCTGAAGTGTTACAGCAAACTACTCAGGTATTGACTGATTACTTCAATGAGAACCAAACCCCCGGCATTTCCGATATGACCCTGTGGGAGGCACACAAGGCGGTCCTCCGGGGCCACTTCATCCAGACTGCGGCCAGGATCAACAAGCAGCGTTCCCAAAAAACTCTGGAGTTATCTAGGCAGCTCCACCAAATGGAGGAGGTGCATAAGTCATCTCTTGACCCTGCTGATTTAGAGTTGGTACTTAAAATCAGAGGCGAACTTAATTTATTGTTGTCTCATAAGACTGAAATGTGCCTTAGACGTCTCAACCAGATTTACTACGAAAAAGGGGATAAGGCGGATAGACTATTAGCCAGGAAATTGAGGGCTAAGATTTCCTCTAAAAATATCTTATCCATTCGTACCAAACAAGGGGCTCTGACCCATGATCCTGACCGCATTCTGGGTGAATTCGAGGAATTCTATAAATCGCTGTATAACTCGGAAACTACCCCCCCCTCACCACCGAGACTTGAAAAGGGAATTGACTCCCTTCTAGACAAATGTAACCTACCATCACTGAGTGACGCGACAGTGTCCCAATTAGGCTCAGAGATTACCATCGAAGAAATAGAGAATGCACTTAAAACTCAGAAACCGGGCAAGGCCCCTGGACCCGATGGGATGTCAATTACTTATTATAAGAAATTTAAGGGGATGCTTCTGTCTCATCTCTGCCGGCTCTTCAATGGTTTCTTAAATGGTAACCCTCTATCACCCCGTACCTTAGAGGCACGAATAGTCTTAATCCATAAACCTGGGAAAGATCCCAACTCCTGTGCCAGCTACCGCCCCATTTCCCTATTAAACAACGATATTAAGTTAGCAGGGGAGAAGAACAAGCGCCATATGGTGTAGTATTTTAAATCAAATGGAGTGATAGATACGTATATACAGAGTAAGTACCGAATAGATTCTTGAGATTAGGCCTGTCAGTCTCTAAATTCTTTGTGGCTGTTCCCCACCTAGGAGACAAAAGATCATCGCCATATAGTGTAGTAACCTCAGATATATCTTGGGGTACCCTCCCCTATATTTCCTGCGTACCAAAAGAAAGATTCAAAATAGCATATAGGATGTATTTATGTCCGGGTAGATCAAGTCGGTCCAATATGATGTAATGGCTGAATCAGTCGACTACTGCTGCCTTAAGTAGTATTAATCAAAATTTTAATCCATGTGGATTAAAATTTTGATTAATACTACTTAAGGCAGCAGTAGTCGACTGATTCAGCCATTACATCATATTGGACCGACTTGATCTACCCGGACATAAATACATCCTATATGCTATTTTGAATCTTTCTTTTGGTACGCAGGAAATATAGGGGAGGGTACCCCAAGATATATCTGAGGTTACTACACTATATGGCGATGATCTTTTGTCTCCTAGGTGGGGAACAGCCACAAAGAATTTAGAGACTGACAGGCCTAATCTCAAGAATCTATTCGGTACTTACTCTGTATATACGTATCTATCACTCCATTTGATTTAAAATACTACACCATATGGCGCTTGTTCTTCTCCCCTGCTTTCACAGAATTTTATGACTGAACATACCCAAGTCATATTTTGAAGAACTGAGCAGCCACCAAAGAAGTTTGGGAGGTGTTTTCTGACGGAGCGTCCATAATTAACTGAATCCAACAGTGGTAACCTCTTTGAGGACCCTTTACGTTAAAGGAATATTTGGACGTGAGACGAAGCGCACTGACCAAAAAAACTCTCTGAACGATATTAAGTTATTCGCAAAAATTATAGCCTTAAGGTTAAACCCTGTTCTCCCGCGCTTAATACACGCTGATCAGGTGGGCTTCATCCCAGGCCGACAAGCCAGAGACAATACACGAAGAACTATTAATCTGGTCCATCTTATTAACAAAGCTAAAATGCCTTCTGTCCTTCTCTCGCTAGACGCAGAGAAGGCTTTTGACAAAATCCTATGGCCTTTCATGTTTGCCACTCTACGCAGATTTGGTCTGGGGGGAAGCCTACTTCAAGGTATTCAGGCACTTTACTCCAACCCCTCCGCTAGAGTTCGGGTCAACGGCAAGGACTCTCAACTCTTTCACATTAGCAATGGAACACGCCAGGGATGTCCCTTGTCTCCACTAATCTTTGCCATGACGATTGAACCTCTGGCGTGTATGGTTAGGACCAACCCCGATATCAAAGGCATCCATGTGGGTGAGGAGGAATTCAAATTGTCATTATTCGCAGATGATGTCCTCTTGACTATCTCCTCTCCCAATATATCCATCCCTAACCTATTTAAAACCCTCTCACTATACTCTCATTACTCTGGATATCGCATTAATTACTCCAAATCGGAAGCCCTCCCACTGCATCTTGATGAGAATGCCAGGTCTCTCCTAGCTGCTAACTATAACTTCTCTTGGCGCTCCAAGAAAATCAAGTACCTTGGCGTGTACATCACAAACTCCTACGACTCCTTATACTCCGAAAACTTCCCTGCCCTTTTTAAGTGTATAGAGTCTGACCTTAGAGCTTGGGACAAACAGATTATAGCCTGGTTTGGACGGATAGTTTCAATTAAAATGAACATCCTTCCGAGAATCCTATATCTGATCCAAACAATCCCCGTGAGCATCCCCGCTGAGGCCTTATGCCGAATGCAGAAATTATTTGTAAAATTTATATGGTCTGGTAAGCCCCCTAGAATTAGGACCTCCACTCTGATACGTGACCCGTTGGCGGGGGGTAGGGGACTGCCGGACATTCGTAAATATTATCATGCAACCCACCTGAGTCAGGCTCTGGCATGGTTCTCCCCTGCCCCCCATCTGCCCTGGATACGAATCGAGCTTCTGGCAGCTGGGATCTCCTCTTTGGTCCCCCTCCTCTCACCAACCAAGCCACTGCGGTCGTTCCAAACCTGTGTCCCTTCGACGAAACTCACTTGCGACTTGTGGCTTTTCTGCATTCGACATTATGGCCTGTCCACTTTCCCATCCCCTATCACCCCCATCTGGGATAACAGGGACTTCCCCCCAGGTTCCACCTTGCAATCTCATTCGTGGCTTCATCTGAACCCGCGCCCGGGTCTCGTATTTGATTTTACAGAAGGTTCCTCATGGCGTTCCCTACAATCTTTATGTGACAAATACGATATCTCCCAACCCGTATTCTACGAATATTTACAACTCCGCTCCTTTTTAAACTCCCTCCCCAAATCCCAGGTTATTCGCCAACTCACCCCCTTGGAGCGTCTATGTATTTACTCTCCTATGAGGCAGGGTATCATCTCTATACTCTACGGATTACTACGATCCCTGAAGGCAACAAGCACCCTCCCTCACGAACATAGGTGGGAGCGGGACCTAGGCCCTCCACCTGATGAAGACTCATGGGAAACCATTAGACAAAAAGTAGCCCAATCCTCAATTTCCTCTCTTGTGAAGGAAAACTCTTATAAAGTCTACACCAGATGGTATCGGGTCCCAGCAACAATGCATAAGATCTTCCCCGGGTCCTCCCCACTGTGCTGGCGTGGTTGCGGCCAGATTGGAGACTTTAAACACATCTGGTGGTCATGCCCCAAAATGCATACGTTCTGGTCTCAGGTGGAGGCGCTCTTAGGCTCTGTCTTTTGTTCAAGGATAACTCTGGGTCCCTAGTCAGCTCTGCTGGGCCTACCCTTACCCAACCTAGACAACCAAGCTAATAGCTTAGTGCTCCAAATCCTACATGCAGCTCGCTGTGTAGTAGCAAAAAATTGGAAAAACACCAATGTTCCCCCTAGGAGCATGCTAATAGCAAAAATCTGGCATATCTCCACGATGGAGAAAATCACAGCCTCCTTACATGACAGATCGGACAAATTTAGGAGGATATGGGAACCATGGTTCACCTATACTACGCCCCCCGCCACTGGAACCTGACGAGATGTGTCACACGGTGAGGCAGTTCTCTATACCATATAGGACCCAATAAACATAAGAGATGTAATGCAGACCCTGGGGGTACAGATGGTATGATTTGTAGCTGGGAAGTATTACCCTCCCATCTTATGTATTCGCTTAGACCGCTTCTCTGACGAACCACCATTCTCCCATCCCCCTCCCCCCCTCCCTTTCCTCTCTTTCCCCCCATTCTTTCTCTCTCTTCTCTTCTCAGAACCTTTCTTATTATTTTCTTATTATTCTCTTATTATTTTTTTTTTTTTTTTTCTGCTTATTTGATGTTTAAACATAAAAAATTAGGATGGTCGTGACATGCATATACTGGATATTGTTACAATTTACCCTTGTTTCTGTAATATTTGGTTACCCCCCGTAGGGGTTAATTTGTATATGATTAAGCATCTGCTTGGAGCTGTCATCTCTTGTATGTTCTGTTCCTGCATGCTCGACTTTTCTTTAATAAAAATATTAATTAAAAAAAAAAAAAAATAGAGTATAATGGCATATTGATTATCATCAGTCAGCGGAGGTCTTGGTCCACCGAAAATGCCCTCCATACATCTATATCAGTGGGCCCTCCTGGGACCCACAGGGCCCCCTGAGACCCACAGGGCCCTTAGGAGCCGCCTTGGTTGCCTTGTGGTAAACCATCCCAGGGTTCCTAGGCACACAGTTTGGGATCCACTGCCCTAAGTAGTGCTAACAGAACTATGGGCCTGATACGGAGTTTGAAAGCATTTCTGTCCAAACATACAGTAGCCATAACATGCGTTTACCCAAAAAATAAGAATTTACTCACCGGTAATTCTATTTCTCGTAGTCCGTAGTGGATGCTGGGACTCCGTAAGGACCATGGGGAATAGCGGCTCCGCAGGAGACTGGGCACAACTATAAAGAAAGCTTTAGGACTACCCGGTGTGCACTGGCTCCTCCCACTATGACCCTCCTCCAGACTTCAGTTAGGATACTGTGCCCGGAAGAGCTGACACAAGAAGGAAGGATTTTGAATCCCGGGTAAGACTCATACCAGCCACACCAATCACACCGTATAACTCGTGATACAATACCCAGTTAACAGTATGATAACAACTGAGCCTCTCAACAGATGGCTCAACAATAACCCTTTAGTTAAGCAATAACTATATACAAGTATTGCAGACAATCCGCACTTGGGATGGGCGCCCAGCATCCACTACGGACTACGAGAAATAGAATTACCGGTGAGTAAATTCTTATTTTCTCTGACGTCCTAAGTGGATGCTGGGACTCCGTAAGGACCATGGGGATTATACCAAAGCTCCCAAACGGGCGGGAGAGTGCGGATGACTCTGCAGCACCGAATGGGCAAACTCTAGGTCCTCCTCAGCCAGGGTGTCAAACTTGTAGAATTTAGCAAACGTGTTTGACCCCGACCAAGTAGCTGCTCGGCAAAGTTGAAGAGCCGAGACCCCTCGGGCAGCCGCCCAAGAAGAGCCCACCTTCCTCGTGGAATGGGCTTTCACTGATTTAGGATGCGGCAGTCCAGCCGCAGAATGTGCAAGCTGAATCGTACTACAGATCCAGCGAGCAATAGTCTGCTTTGAAGCAGGTGCACCCAACTTGTTGGGCGCATACAGGATAAATAGCGAGTCAGTCTTTCTGACTCCAGCTGTCCTGGAAACATATATTTTCAGGGCCCTGACTACGTCCAACAACTTGGAAGCCTCCAAGTCTTTTGTAGCCGCAGGCACCACAATAGGTTGGTTCAGATGAAACGCTGATACCACTTTAGGGAGAAACTGGGGACGAGTCCTCAATTCTGCCCTATCCATATGGAAAATCAGATAAGGGCTTTTACATGACAAAGCTGCCAATTCTGATACACGCCTGGCCGAAGCCAAGGCCAACAACATGACCACTTTCCACGTGAGATATTTCAAATCCACGGTTTTCAGTGGCTCAAACCAATGTGACTTTAGGAAATCCAACACCACGTTGAGATCCCAAGGTGCCACTGGAGGCACAAAAGGGGGGTGAATATGCAGCACTCCCTTAACAAAAGTCTGAACTTCAGGTAGTGAAGCCAGTTCTCTCTGGAAGAAAATCGATAGAGCCGAAATCTGGACCTTAATGGAACCCAATTTAAGGCCCATAGTCACCCCTGACTGTAGGAAGTGCAGGAAACTGCCCAGCTGAAATTCCTCCGTTGGGGCCTTCCTGGCCTCACACCACGCAACATATTTTCGCCATATGCGGTGATAATGGTTTGCGGTTACTTCTTTCCTAGCCTTAATCAGCGTAGGAATGACTTCCTCCGGAATGCCCTTTTCCTTCAGGATCCGGTGTTCAACCGCCATGCCGTCAAACGCAGCCGCGGTAAGTCTTGGAACAGACAGGGCCCCTGCAGCAGCAGGTCTGGTCTGAGCGGAAGAGGCCATGGGTCCTCTGAGATCATTTCTTGAAGTTCCGGGTACCAAGCTCTTCTTGGCCAATCCGGAACAATGAGTATAGTTCTTACTCCTCTTCTCTGTATTATCCTCAGTACCTTTGGTATGAGAGGAAGAGGAGGGAACACATAAACCGACCAGTACACCCACGGTGTCACTAGAGCTTCCACAGCTATCGCCTGCGGGTCTCTTGACCTGGCGCAATACTTTTCTAGCTTTTTGTTGAGGCGGGACGCCATCATGTCCACCTGTGGCCTTTCCCAACGGTTTACAATCATTTGGAAGACTTCTGGATGAAGTCCCCACTCTCCCGGGTGGAGGTTGTGCCTGCTGAGGAAGTCTGCTTCCCAGTTGTCCACTCCCGGAATGAACACTGCTGACAGTGCTAACACGTGATTTTCCGCCCATCAGAGAATCCTTGTGGCTTCTGCCATTGCCGTCCTGCTTCTCGTGCCGCCCTGTCGGTTTACATGGGCGACCGCCGTGATGTTGTCTGATTGGATCAGTACCGGCTGGTTTTGAAGCAGGGGTTTTGCCTGACTTAGGGCATTGTAAATGGCCCTTAGTTCCAGAATATTTATGTGCAGGGAAGTCTCCTGACTTGACCATAGTCCTTGGAAGTTTCTTCCCTGTGTGACTGCCCCCCAGCCTCGAAGGCTGGCATCCGTGGTCACCAGGACCCAGTCCTGTATGCCGAATCTGCGGCCCTCTTGAAGATGAGCACTCTGCAGCCACCACAGCAGAGACACCCTTGTCCTTGGAGACAGGGTTATCAGCCGATGCATCTGAAGATGCGATCCGGACCACTTGTCCAACAGGTCCCACTGAAAGGTTCTTGCATGAAACCTGCCGAATGGAATCGCTTCGTAGGAAGCTACCATTTTACCCAGGATCCGCGTGCAGTGATGCACCGACACCTGTTTTGGTTTTAGGAGGCCTCTGACTAGAGATGACAGCTCCTTGGCCTTCTCCTCCGGGAGAAACACTTTTTTCTGTTCTGTGTCCAGAACCATCCCCAGGAACAGTAGACGTGTCGTAGGGACCAGCTGTGACTTTGGAATGTTTAGAATCCAGCCGTGCTGTTGTAGCACTTCCCGAGATAGTGCTACCCCGACCAACAACTGCTCTCTGGACCTCGCCTTTATCAGGAGATCGTCCAAGTACGGGATAATTAAAACTCCCTTCTTTCGAAGGAGTATCATCATTTCGGCCATTACCTTGGTAAAGACCCTCGGAGCCGTGGATAGACCGAACGGCAACGTCTGGAATTGGTAATGACAATCCTGTACCACAAATCTGAGGTACTCCTGGTGAGGATGGTAAATGGGGACATGCAGGTAAGCATCCTTGATGTCCAGTGATACCATGTAATCCCCCTCGTCCAGGCTTGTAATAACCGCCCTGAGCGATTCCATCTTGAACTTGAATTTTTTTATATATGTGTTCAAGGATTTCAAATTTAAAATGGGTCTCACCGAACCGTCCGGTTTCGGAACCACAAACATTGTGGAATAGTAACCCCGTCCTTGTTGAAGTAGGGGTACCTTTACTATCACCTGTTGTGAATACAGCTTGTGAATTGCCTGTAACACTGCCTCCCTGCCTGAGGGAGTGGTTGGCAAGGCAGATTTGAGGAAACGGCGGGGAGGAGACGTCTCGAATTCCAGCTTGTACCCCTGAGATACTATCTGAAAAATCCAGGGATCCACCCGTGAGCGGGCCTACTGATTGCTGAAATATTTGAGACGGGCCCCCACCGTACCTGGCTCCGCCTGTGGAGCCCCAGCGTCATGCTGTGGACTTAGAGGAAGCGTGGGAGGACTTTTGCTCCTGGGAACTGGCTGTATGCTGCAGCTTCTTTCCCCTACCTCTGCCTCTGGGCAGAAAGGACGCGCCTTTAACCCGCTTGCCCCTATTGGGCCGAAAGGACTGTACCTGATAATACGGTGCTTTCTTTGGTTGTGAGGGACCATGGGGTAAAAATGTAGACTTCCCAGCTGTTGCTGTGGAAACGAGGTCCGAGAGACCATCCCCGAACAACTCCTCACCCTTATAAGGCAGAACTTCCATGTGTCTTTTGGAATCTGCATCTCCTGTCCACTGCCGAGTCCATAACCCTCTCCTGGCAGAAATGGACATTGCACTAATTTTGGATGCCAGCCGGCAAATATCCCTCATGTATAAAAGTGCGTCTTTTATATGCTCTACGGTTAGCAATATAGTGTCCCTGTCTAGGGTATCTATATTTTCTGACAGGGAATGTGACCATGCAGCAGCAGCACTGCACATCCAGGCTGAAGCAATAGCCAGTCTCAGTATAACACCCGTGTGTGTATATATAGATTTCAGGATAGCCTCCTGCTTTCTATCAGCAGATTCCTTCAGGGCGGCCGTATCCGGAGACGGTAGTGCCACCTTCTTTGACAAGCGTGTGAGCGCTTTATCCACCCTAGGGGATGTTTCCCAGCGTGACCTATCCTCTGGCGGGAAAGGGTACGCCATTAGTAACCTCTTAGAAATTACCAGCTTTTTATCAGGGGAAGCCCACGCTTCTTCACACACTTCATTTAACTCCTCAGATGGAGGAAAAGCTACTGGTAGTTTTTTCTCTCCAAACATAATACCCTTTTTTGTGGTAGCGGGGGTAACATCAGAAATGTGCAACACATTTTTCATTGCCTCAATCATGTAACGTGTGGCCCTACTGGAAGTTACATTAGTCTCATAGTCGTCGACACTGGAGTCAGTATCCGTGTTGACATCAGTGTCTGCCATCTGAGGTAGCGGGAGTTTTAGAGCCCCTGATGGCTTTTGAGACGCCTGGGCAGGCACAGGCTGAGAAGCCGGCTGTCCCACATTAGGTATGTCGTCAAACCTTTTATGCAAGGAGTCGACACTGTCACGTAATTCCTTCCACAGCACCATCCACTCAGGTGTCGACCCCGCAGGGGGTGACATCACATTTACAGGCATCTGCTCCGCCTCCACATAAGCCTCCTCATCAAACATGTCGACACAGCCGTACCGACACACCGCAAACACACAGGGAATGCTCTGACAGAGGTCAGGACCCCACAAAGCCCTTTGGGGAGACAGAGAGAGAGTATGCCAGCACACACCAGAGCGCTATATAACACAGGGATCCCACTATAAATTAGTGTTTTCCCTTATAGCTGCTTTTTATATATCAATATATATTATATATATCCTGCGCCTAAATTTAGTGCCCCCCCCCCTCTTTTTTTTACCCTTCTGTAGTGTTCAGACTGCAGGGGAGAGCCAGGGAGCTTCCTTCCAGCGGAGCTGTGAGGGAAAAATGGCGCTAGTGTGCTGAGGGAGATGGCCCCGCCCCTTTTCCGGCGGACTTCTCCCGCTTTTTCTGGAATACTGGCAGGTGTATTTTTACATCTATATAGCCTCTAGGACTATATATGATGTAGATTTGCCAGCCAAGGTGTCATATATTGCCCTCAGGGCGCCCCCCCCCCAGCGCCCTGCACCCATCAGTGACCGGAGTGTGAGGTGTACATGAGGAGCAATGGCGCACAGCTGCAGTGCTGTGCGCTACCTTGGTGAAGACCGAAGTCTTCTGCCGCCGATTTTCCGGACCTCTTCATGCTTCTGGCTCTGTAAGGGGGACGGCGGCGCGGCTCCGGGAACGAACACCAAGGTCGGGTCCTGTGGTCGATCCCTCTGGAGCTAATGGTGTCCAGTAGCCTAAGAAGCCCAAACTACCACCTGTTAGGTAGGTTCGCTACTTCTCCCCTTAGTCCCTCGCTGCAGTGAGTCTGTTGCCAGCAGATCTCACTGTAAAATAAAAAACCTAAATATACTTTCTTTCTAGGAGCTCAGGAGAGCCCCTAGTGTGCATCCAGCTCAGCCGGGCACAAGATTCTAACTGAAGTCTGGAGGAGGGTCATAGTGGGAGGAGCCAGTGCACACCAGGTAGTCCTAAAGCTTTCTTTATAGACCAAGCTTTTGGGGGCTATCACCTATTGGAAATTTGCTGCCACGTGTATCCGGACCAGGACTGGACATTGTGCCTAATAATAGGACTTTTGGAACACTCTACCCAACTGAACCACCACCACTCCTTGACAATGAAGGAGACACCGCGATGCAGTGAGGACCCATAATAAACAACTTGAAGGGACTCTATTTCCTCCAGCGGCTAAATTGTGGTAACTAATCATCATCCCACAGACTGCGCCGTCAGTCCAGGGTTGGTCATTCATTTGTGCACTATCCAGTCTATATCAATTGGGAACGGACTACACAGATAGCAGGCAGTTTATTGTGATCCCTCAATTTTTTAGCAAATCATTTTTATTCATTACGTAATCCATTTTATATTTTATTGTGTTTTATTATTGTGTTACTGATCAAATTCGATTAAATTACTATATATCAGCACCCAATCCTACCATATTTTTTATATATACACCTATTAGCGCTGCTAATTGTTTTTTTTTTTCTTTGTTGTGTATATATTGGGGGTGACTAACCCAATTCTTATAGCAGCAGCTATTTGAGCAACAGCACCTACGAGCGCCCGATCTATTTATCATACTTGATAGATTATTTCCTTTCTTTATAGTTGTGCCCAGTCTCCTGCGGAGCCGCTATTCCCCATGGTCCTTACGGAGTCCCAGCATCCACTTAGGACGTCAGAGAAATATGCAATTGCGAGTATTTGCAGAGTTACTATATACACGTAATTAAGTATCAATGACCATTTAACACTTTATTTGCCTCAATACCTACTGGAAAAGAGTATTAGGGGGAGTTCTAGTGATTCAGTACAGGATTGCTTTTCACTGGGGAAAGTGGTAGCATTAGTCTGGTATGTTTAATCTCCAACCAAATTCAGCACCATGAACAAGGAAGATCCGAGTGGCATAGTACCCAGGGACCTTACTGTGTGGGGGTTTTGTGGTTATAGTAACATCAGCCCAACCTGCCATAACCTAGTAGTACAGGTAGTTTGTTCTTCTCAGGGGAACCCCATGCTATTGTTCCTTCAAAACTGGACCTTCCTGCGGAGAATATGAATGCTGGTACTGGGTGCACTTTTGGAGGAACAAACTGCATGGGGTTCCCATTAATAAATTAGTACCTGTACTAGGTTATTGCAAAGGTCATCATCAGCAAGTATCTTTGGACTAACACTCCACCAGCTGCAAGGAATATGGCTCCTCAGAGGCGTACGTACACTTGTGTATAGGTCACACTCAAGCGCATTCTATTCTCCTTTATCCTCACTGAACATGGCCGATGCTTACCTACCTTTCCCTCCGTCATTCTACTTTGCCAGTTATAAGGCGGTACAAGTGTCAGATGCATACAGGTCTGCATACTCACATAGGCATGTTTCTTGTGAGCTTGTGCAGTACTGATTAGCATATTGTAAGCAAGCGAACCATAATGAAAATAAAGGAATGTGATTACTGTGTATCCACAAACCAACAAGTATATACATTCTTATGAAATGCACAAAACAAGTACAATATCATAGTTACAAAGACTAAAACATGCAATCTGGCTGTGTGCACAAATTAGGAGGGTGTAATCGCCCTCCCTCCCGCTTCGTATTCACCTAGAGCCTGTGCTGAGCATCACATAGATGTCTGTTATTGCTCAGCAGAACTAGTTTTGCAAAGACAGTAGTGCCATCTAAGATTGTGATGTATGTTTTATATTGTACACATTGATCACAAACTTTCTTGGTAACAATATTTGCAGTTTTTCTTTGAGGAATTAACACAAATAGATGCTTGCGGCTAGTAACTCATGACCAATCCACGTAAGGCGGCTCATGGGAGAAGAAGCTGGTCCGGAGATCTACTGTACACCTGCAGTACTGAGCATTTGCCCCTATGACTTGTTGATTGTCATAGAGAAGCAGACGCTTACAGGAAGCTGAAGGAGCTTGAACTGAAAAGGAAAATTGTTGGGGATAAGGGGCCTAATTCAGAACTGATCGCTCACTAGGGGTTCTTGCACTGCTGCAAGCAGATAGTCGCCGCCAATAGGGGAGTGTATTTTTGCTTTGCAAGTGTGCGATCGCATGTGCCCGGAACCGACGTCAGACACCCGCCCTGCAAATGCTTGGACACGCCTGCATTTTTCCAAACACTCCCAGAAAACGGTCAGTTGACACCCACAAACGCCTTCTTCCTGGCAATCTTCTTGCAATGGGTTGTGCGAATGGAGTCTTCGTACAATCCATCGCACAGCAACAATCCGCTTTGTACCCATGCAAGGCGCCTGCGCACTGCGGTGCAGTTCTGACATGATCGCAGCGCAGCAAAAAAACAGATCAGGTCTGAATGACTCCCAAGGGGTATACGCAGTATAAACTTAGTCTCACCTGCGCCACATCTCATTAGTGTATCTGCCTCAATTAGGTTTCCCTGCAGAGCAGTCACTTTAAGTCGGTTTCCGTCGCATAACTTGGGCGGAGTCAAGTTCCGCAGAAGCATAATCAGAACACCAACTATCAGTGCGCTGAGTGCCAAGCATTTGTTTTTTTTCTTTATTGCTCATCTCCCTGATGTCACTTCAAGATCATATCTATCTCCATTTCATTCTAGGTCACAAAGCTCTACAATAGTGATAACATGATCCAAATTCATACCGTAGTTTTTGTGTGATGCTGAAACAAACAGACAGACAGACAGAAAACAGACAAGAATTTAGAATTTTTTGTTGTTGTCCCCATAGTTCATAAACAGTCCTAGAAATATAGTTCTCAAAAAAAAAAAATCCTATGTACAGACACAACCCTTACAGTATTTATTATAAGTATAGATTTTGGGCAACGTTTGAATGGGAGACCCAACTTGTGGATATGTTTTCAGGTCAGAATTTTATCTGCTTTGCTCCCTCTAGAGTAGTATGCTTGTTTTATGTGCTGTATAGCAGGGGTATTCAACATACAACCCTCCAGCTGCTGGGGAACAACACATTCCAGCATACCCTGCAAAAAAAGGTCAACAATAAAAAAGTGTCAACACCAAAATGTCAACATTCTTAAAATGATGACCGGAAACATGCTGACATTCTCAGAATATCGAAAGGTCAACTGTCAAAATGTCAACATTGGGGTAAGGCTTTAGGTGGGAGGTCATGCTTAGATTGCGGGGGGGGGGGGGGGGGGTCAGTAATGGAGTAATGCAGTAGACAGAGGGTTAGGGGTAGAGAATGGTTTTAGGGATAGCAGAGACATACTTAAAAGATCACTGGAGGATTGCAGCCAGAGACGCACTGGGGTCTGAATAAGGCCCTGGCATGTGCGCACCATGTACGGGGGTGCGCGGATACTAAAGTCAGGGGCGTGCCACAAGTCAGGGGGGTGTGGACTCACGGCATGCCCCCGTTTCCATTGAGATAGTCGGGGAGCGCGACCAGCACACAGGGGCGTGCCGCAAGTCATTGGGGCGTAGAGTCACGGCATGCCTCCATTTCTATGGAGTTGGGAGGGGAGGTGGGGGAGCGGTCAGAGCAGAGAGCCGGAGGCTCTCTGCCTGACAGGACCTTCCCTCAAGCCCATCAGCCCTTCTGGCATTTGCCATAAGTGCCAGATGGGCAGTCCGGCCCTGATTGCAGCTATCACTCATAACTGATGGTTACATAACTGCCAGGGTCTGGAAGATGCCGCCCGAGCCGCCAGGAGCAGGTAAGTCACTGCTGGGCCATCAGCATGAAATGTTGAATTCTAACATGTTGACATTACTATTTACATGATGAATATCTGCATGGTCATCATTGACATTATAACCATATCGACATTCTCATGTCGACATGATGAATGTCGATATTTCGTACCCAACCCCTGGTGGACATAGGAAAAGTATAGTCCCCATCAAAGTAAGTAATTAAAATTAGCAAATGTGTGGCTAAGGGGTCTATTTACTAAGCCTTGGATGGAGATAAAGTCGCTGGAGATAAAGTACCAGCCAATCAGCTCCTAACTGTCATGTCACAGGCTGGGTTTGAAAAATGACAGTTAGTAGGTGATTGGCTGGTACTTTATCTCCAGCAACTTTATCTCCATCCAAGGCTTAGTAAATAGACCCCTTTGTCTATAAACACTTGCTTTAAAAGTGCTATTAAGAAGAGTTATAAAAGAAAATGTGAAACCTTCAACTCTGGAAATACAGTAGTGTAAAAACCTTTGAAAAAGTCCTGGACTTAAAGATATCAAAGTAACTCAGTATAAACGTTCAGATAGAAGTACAGTACTTACATATTTTCACCCTCATCATGTAAACTACTGGCAGAACCTATGGTGTTGATTGGTGTCAGCAGTGTGCAATGGAGGTTACTCCACATTGTAGATAATAAACCAGGTTAAGTTAATAAGCAGATAACAGTATGTAGGATAGCACAGGGTTAATGCAAATCGGTACATACAGTAGCAAGAGACAGATCCAGCCAGGAGCTTCTAGGGATAATACAGTGGTGTGCATAGATGGAGTAGAACACACCTGTATATGGTGGCAGTTATCGGTGGTGACACAATGGAGTTTGTGGGGCTTCACCTGTGTGGCACAGTCTCCGGTACAGCATATGTCCTTTTCCTATGGACGTCAGACAGAGAAGACACACGGAAGCCCTGTGCATGCTCAATAGCGCACTGTCGAATTTGGGCTGGAAGTTGCGGCAGTGATGCAACTCTGCCAGTGCCGGCATGAAAACTGAAGAGAGACCGTGTGGAGCGCTCCCCTTCCAACAGTAACTGCATTTTTGCAATTTCCCCTCTTTCTCCAGACCTCACACATATTTATAGCCCAGCATCTAGAATCTCGCAACACTTCACCTAATAAATGAAACCATACATGTCGACATTGTGATTGGTATATGTATAATAAACCAAATTCTTGTGAAGTATAATGCAACATATGTATAATGCATAATTCAAGTGCACTAGGATAGAGTTTGGAACCTGATCCCTAGAGGAGGAGGGGGGCCCACCGGCAGTGGGGCCCACCGGTGGATTCCCCTGTTCCCCTGTGGGCCAGACCGACCCTGGACAGACCAACCACCGTCCACCACAGCCAATAACTTTTGTATAAATAAAACATAAATCTATAATACTACAATTGTAGTCCCTTAAGAATGTAGCTTTTGAACCACAGTAAATGACAGTAAAAGCTAATACGCAGTTGTTATAAAATATAAATTGCTAAAAAAAAATAAAAAAAAAATAAACCAAACTGTTAATACTATAAATATAACTATTCTCCAGTGTGAGCCAGTATAAAAAAGGCCTACTGTTATATATAGTAGGTCCTCAATCACTTCATGACTTGGCAATCAGCCTTTTAATTACGGTATGTGCAAGTAATTAAGGAAAGGTTATTAATATAACGTAAATAACTTACATCTACACTCAAATTAACATTTAAAAAATAATAGCGATGGTCGGAGCCGGGTTCACTACACCCGCCGCCACCTTAGCTCCCGCACTCTCACTGAACTGGTCAGAGCAGTGACTGAGCACTGAAGGGGACCCAGCAGAGAGGGGATTTTTAATTACTTTATTTGAATTATCATGATGGTGTAAGGGTTAAGGCGTCCCCGGTCAGACTGGACAGGAGCAGGATGTGCCTTGTTCTCAGGATACCAGCTGATCAGGCAGCACTGCAGTCAGCCCTGGGACAATCTCTTATGCAAAGTCCTTCAGCCCTATAGCTGCCCAATGTCTGTCCATGATGATGGGCCTATTTATGTAATGCGGTGGCTATGTATGTAATGCGGTGGCAACATATGTAATGCGGTGGCGACATATGTAATGCGGTGGCGACATATGTAATGCGGTGGCGACATATGTAATGCGGTGGCGACATATGTAATGCGGTGCTATTTGTGTAATGACGTAGTGTTCCCCCTAGGTTGAGGCAGGGCGCCGGAGTTTGGGGGCACATTGGCGCGCGCGCGCGAAACGGGGACGCGGACATGCAAACTACGGGGCGTCATTTTAGTGGGCGGTGCGGCCCACAGACGCTACTATAGAGGGCGTCTGTGTCCGGCGACGTCACTTTTGGGGGCGTGCCCGGCACCTCCGTGGGTGCTGGGCTTCCCCCAGCTCTCCCAATGTGTGAATGGATGCCGCGCACATAGAAGTGCCGCGCATGCGTAGAAGTGCCGTTTTTTTGCCAGATCGCTGCGCTGCGAACAACTCGGAATGACCACCACTGTACCTTCAACAGTTATAAGCTTACACATGTGCACTATGAGCAATTTTACCAAAGTACTGTAAGCTTTTTCTATTGTACAAATGTTGGAGTCTATTTACTAAAACTTGGATGGAGATAAACTGGCTGGAGTTAAAGTACCAACCAACCAGCTCGTAACTGTCATTTTTAAAACACAGTCTGTGACATGTCAGGAGCTCATTGGTTGGTACTTTATCTCCATCTAGTTTATCTCCATCCAAGGCTTAGTAAATAGACACCAAATTTACATTTTGTTTAGATTAAAATTAAAAGACATAAAGCTGAAGCTCAGATATCAAGAAACACCATCATGTTTCAATTAAATTTTTCTTTCCCGTATAGCTGAAGTGGTCATTTGCTTTGTGGGAAGCAGCGAGCACTCCCCATACTGCAATTACATCATAAGTAAAGCTAATGGGTGTGGTATGGAAGGTAGATAGTAACTAGGTCAACAGTGTCTAGGTCGACCAATATTGGTCGACAGGGTCTCTAGGTCGACAGGGTCTAGATCAACAGGTGAAAAGGTCGACATGAGTTTTTTTATGTTTTTTTTGTGTTGTTTTCTTTGTAGAGTGTCCAGGAAACCCAATTAGTGCACCGCTTCGCTCGCCATGCTTCGGGCAGATTACCGTTCCAATCGTAGTCCACGTGGATCATTAAGTATGAAAAGGTTAAAAAAAAAGAAAAAAAAAATAAGAATTTACTTACCGATAATTCTATTTCTCATAGTCCGTAGTGGATGCTGGGAACTCCGAAAGGACCATGGGGGATAGCGGCTCCGCAGGAGACTGGGCACAAAAGTAAAAGCTTTAGGACTACCTGCACTGGCTCCTCCCCCTATGACCCTCCTCCAAGCCTCAGTTAGGATACTGTGCCCGGACGAGCGTACACAATAAGGAAGGATTTTGAATCCCGGGTAAGACTCATACCAGCCACACCAATCACACCGTACAACTTGTGATCTGAACCCAGTTAACAGCATGATAACAGAGGAGCCTCTGAAAAGATGGCTCACAACAATAATAACCCGATTTTTGTAACAATAACTATGTACAAGTATTGCAGACAATCCGCACTTGGGATGGGCGCCCAGCATCCACTACGGACTATGAGAAATAGAATTATCGGTAAGTAAATTCTTATTTTCTCTGACGTCCTAGTGGATGCTGGGAACTCCGAAAGGACCATGGGGATTATACCAAAGCTCCCAAACGGGCGGGAGAGTGCGGATGACTCTGCAGCACCGAATGAGAGAACTCCAGGTCCTCCTCAGCCAGGGTATCAAATTTGTAGAATTTAGCAAACCTATTTGCCCCTGACCAAGTAGCTGCTCGGCAAAGTTGTAAAGCCGAGACCCCTCGGGCAGCCGCCCAAGATGAGCCCACTTTCCTTGTGGAATGGGCTTTTACAGATTTTGGCTGTGGCAGGCCTGCCACAGAATGTGCAAGCTGAATTGTACTACAAATCCAACGAGCAATAGTCTGCTTAGAAGCAGGAGCACCCAGCTTGTTGGGTGCATACAGGATAAACAGCGAGTCAGATTTTCTGACTCCAGCCGTCCTGGAAACATATATTTTCAGGGCCTTGACTACGTCCAGCAACTTGGAATCCTCCAAGTCCCTAGTAGCCGCAGGTACCACAATAGGCTGGTTTAAGTGAAACGCTGAAACCACCTTAGGGAGAAATTGAGGACGAGTCCTCAATTCTGCCCTGTCCGTATGAAAAATTAGGTAAGGGCTTTTATAGGATAAAGCCGCCAATTCTGAGACACGCCTGGCTGAAGCCAGGGCTAACAGCATTACCACTTTCCATGTGAGATATTTTAAGTCCACAGTGGTGAGTGGTTCAAACCAATGTGATTTTAGGAACCCCAAAACTACATTGAGATCCCAAGGTGCCACTGGAGGCAAAAAAGGAGGCTGTATATGCAGTACCCCCTTGACAAACGTCTGAACTTCAGGAACTGAAGCTAGTTCTTTCTGGAAGAATATCGACAGGGCCGAAATTTGAACCTTAATGGACCCTAATTTTAGGCCCATAGACAGTCCTGTTTGCAGGAAATGCAGGAAACGACCCAGTTGAAATTCCTCTGTAGGGGCCTTCCTGGCCTCACACCACGCAACATATTTACGCCAAATACGGTGATAATGTTGCACAGTTACATCCTTCCTGGCTTTGATCAGGGTAGGGATGACTTCATCCGGAATGCCTTTTTCCTTCAGGATCCGGCATTCAACCGCCATGCCGTCAAACGCAGCCGCGGTAAGTCTTGGAACAGACAGGGTCCCTGCTGGAGCAGGTCCTTTCTTAGAGGTAGAGGCCACGGGTCTTCCGTGAGCATCTCTTGAAGTTCCGGGTACCAAGTCCTTCTTGGCCAATCCGGAGCCACGAGTATAGTCCTTACTCCTCTCCTTCTTATGATTCTCAGTACCTTGGGTATGAGAGGCAGAGGAGGGAACACATACACTGACTGGTACACCCACGGTGTTACCAGAGCGTCCACAGCTATTGCCTGAGGGTCCCTTGACCTGGCGCAATATCTGTCCAGTTTTTTGTTGAGGCGGGACGCCATCATGTCCACCTTTGGTTTTTCCCAACGGTTCACAATCATGTGGAAGACTTCTGGGTGAAGTCCCCACTCCCCCGGGTGGAGGTCGTGTCTGCTGAGGAAGTCTGCTTCCCAGTTGTCCACTCCCGGAATGAACACTGCTGACAGTGCTATCACATGATTTTCCGCCCAGCGAAGAATCCTTGCAACTTCCGTCATTGCCCTCCTGCTTCTTGTGCCGCCCTGTCTGTTTACGTGGGCGACTGCCGTGATGTTGTCCGACTGGATCAACACCGGCTGACCCTGAAGCAGAGGCCTTGCCTGACTTAGGGCATTGTAAATGGCCCTTAGTTCCAGGATATTTATGTGAAGTGACGTTTCCATGCTTGACCACAAGCCCTGGAAATTTCTTCCCTGTGTGACTGCTCCCCAGCCTCTCAGGCTGGCATCCGTGGTCACCAGGACCCAGTCCTGAATGCCGAATCTGCGGCCCTCTAGAAGATGAGCACTCTGCAACCACCACAGGAGAGACACCCTTGTCCTTGGAGACAGGGTTATCCGCTGATGCATTTGAAGATGCGATCCGGACCATTTGTCCAGCAGATCCCACTGAAAAGTTCTTGCGTGGAATCTGCCGAATGGAATCGCTTCGTAAGAAGCAACCATTTTTCCCAGGACCCTTGTGCATTGATGCACTGACACTTGGCCTGGTTTTAGGAGGTTCCTGACTAGGTCGGATAACTCCCTGGCTTTCTCCTCCGGGAGAAACACCTTTTTCTGGACTGTGTCCAGAATCATCCCTAGGAACAGCAGACGTGTCGTCGGAATCAGCTGCGATTTTGGAATATTTAGAATCCACCCGTGCTGTCGTAGTACTACTTGAGATAGTGCTACTCCGACCTCTAACTGTTCTCTGGACCTTGCCCTTATCAGGAGATCGTCCAAGTAAGGGATAATTAAGACGCCTTTTCTTCGAAGAAGAATCATCATTTCGGCCATTACCTTGGTAAAGACCCGGGGTGCCGTGGACAATCCAAACGGCAGCGTCTGAAACTGATAGTGACAGTTCTGTACCACAAACCTGAGGTACCCTTGGTGAGAAGGGCAAATTGGGACATGGAGGTAAGCATCCTTGATGTCCAGAGACACCATATAGTCCCCTTCTTCCAGGTTCGCTATCACTGCTCTGAGTGACTCCATCTTGAATTTGAACCTTTGTATGTAAGTGTTCAAGGATTTCAGATTTAAAATAGGTCTCACCGAGCCGTCCGGCTTCGGTACCACAAACAGCGTGGAATAATACCCCATTCCCTGTTGTAGGAGGGGTACCTTGATTATCACCTGCTGGGAATACAGCTTGTGAATGGCTTCCAATACCGCCTCCCTGTCGGAGGGAGACGTTGGTAAAGCAGACTTCAGGAACCGGCGAGGGGGAGACGTCTCGAATTCCAATTTGTACCCCTGAGATACTACCTGCAGGATCCAGGGGTCCACTTGCGAGTGAGCCCACTGCGCGCTGAAATTCTTGAGACGGGCCCCCACCGTGCCTGAGTCCGCTTGTAAGGCCCCAGCGTCATGCTGAGGACTTGGCAGAAGCGGGGGAGGGCTTCTGTTCCTGGGAAGAGGCTGCCTGCTGCAGTCTTTTTCCCCTTCCTCTGCCCCGGGGCAGATATGAGTGGCCTTTTGCCCGCTTGCCCTTATGGGGACGAAAGGACTGAGCCTGAAAAGACGGTGTCTTTTTCTGCTGAGAGGTGACCTGGGGTAAAAAGGTGGATTTCCCAGCCGTTGCCGTGGCCACCAGGTCCGATAGACCGACCCCAAATAACTCCTCCCCTTTATACGGCAATACTTCCATATGCCGTTTGGAATCCGCATCACCTGACCACTGTCGCGTCCATAACCCTCTTCTGGCAGAAATGGACAGCGCACTTACTCTTGATGCCAGAGTGCAAATATCCCTCTGTGCATCTCGCATATATAGAAATGCATCCTTTAAATGCTCTATAGTCAATAATATACTGTCCCTGTCCAGGGTATCAATATTTTCAGTCAGGGAATCCGACCAAACCACCCCAGCACTGCACATCCAGGCTGAGGCGATTGCTGGTCGCAGTATAATACCAGTATGTGTGTATATACTTTTTAGGATATTTTCCAGCTTCCTATCAGCTGGTTCCTTGAGGGCGGCCGTATCAGGAGACGGTAACGCCACTTGTTTTGATAAGCGTGTGAGCGCCTTATCTACCCTAGGGGGTGTTTCCCAACGCGCCCTAACCTCTGGCGGGAAAGGGTAGAATGCCAATAATTTTTTAGAAATTAGCAGTTTTTTATCGGGGGAAACCCACGCTTCATCACACACCTCATTTAATTCATCTGATTCAGGAAAAACTACGGGTAGTTTTTTCACACCCCACATAATACCCTTTTTTGTGGTACTTGTAGTATCAGAAATGTTCAAAACCTCCTTCATTGCCGTGATCATGTAACGTGTGGCCCTACTGGAAAATACGTTTGTTTCCTCACCGTCGACACTGGAGTCAGTGTCCGTGTCTGGGTCTGTGTCGACCATCTGAGGTAACGAGCGCTTTAGAGCCCCTGACGGTGTTTGAGACGCCTGTACAGGTAATAATAAGAATTTACTTACCGATAATTCTATTTCTCATAGTCCGTAGTGGATGCTGGGGACTCCGAAAGGACCATGGGGAATAGCGGCTCCGCAGGAGACTGGGCACAAAAGTAAAAGCTTTAAGACTACCTGGTGTGCACTGGCTCCTCCCCCTATGACCCTCCTCCAAGCCTCAGTTAGGATACTGTGCCCGGACGAGCGTACACAATAAGGAAGGATTTTGAATCCCGGGTAAGACTCATACCAGCCACACCAATCACACCGTACAACTTGTGATCTGAACCCAGTTAACAGCATGATAACAGAGGAGCCTCTGAAAAGATGGCTCACAACAATAATAACCCGATTTTTTGTAACAATAACTATGTACAAGTATTGCAGACAATCCGCACTTGGGATGGGCGCCCAGCATCCACTACGGACTATGAGAAATAGAATTATCGGTAAGTAAATTCTTATTTTCTCTGACGTCCTAGTGGATGCTGGGGACTCCGAAAGGACCATGGGGATTATACCAAAGCTCCCAAACGGGCGGGAGAGTGCGGATGACTCTGCAGCACCGAATGAGAGAACTCCAGGTCCTCCTCAGCCAGGGTATCAAATTTGTAGAATTTAGCAAACGTGTTTGCCCCTGACCAAGTAGCTGCTCGGCAAAGTTGTAAAGCCGAGACCCCTCGGGCTGCCGCCCAAGATGAGCCCACTTTCCGTGTGGAATGGGCTTTTACAGATTTTGGCTGTGGCAGGCCTGCCACAGAATGTGCAAGCTGAATTGTACTACAAATCCAACGAGCAATAGTCTGCTTAGAAGCAGGAGCACCCAGCTTGTTGGGTGCATACAGGATAAACAGCGAGTCAGATTTTCTGACTCCAGCCGTCCTGGAAACATATTTTCAGGGCCCTGACTACGTCCAGCAACTTGGAATCCTCCAAGTCCCTAGTAGCCGCAGGCACCACAATAGGCTGGTTTAAGTGAAATGCTGAAACCACCTTAGGGAGAAATTGAGGACGAGTCCTCAATTCTGCCCTGTCCGTATGAAAAATTAGGTAAGGGCTTTTATAGGATAAAGCTACCAATTCTGAGACACGCCTGGCTGAGGCCAGGGCTAACAGCATTACCACTTTCCATGTGAGATATTTTAAGTCCACAGTGGTGAGTGGTTCAAACCAATGTGATTTTAGGAACCCCAAAACTACATTGAGATCCCAAGGTGCCACTGGAGGCACAAAAGGAGGCTGCATATGTAGTACCCCCTTGACAAACGTCTGAACTTCAGGAACTGAAGCTAGTTCTTTTTGGAAGAATATTGACAGGGCCGAAATTTGAACCTTAATGGACCCTAATTTTAGGCCCATAGACAGTCCTGTTTGCAGGAAATGCAGGAAACGACCCAGTTGAAATTCCTCTGTAGGGGCCTTCCTGGCCTCACACCACGCAACATATTTACGCCAAATACGGTGATAATGTTGCACAGTTACATCCTTCCTGGCTTTGATCAGGGTAGGGATGACTTCATCCGGAATGCCTTTTTCCTTCAGGATCCGGCGTTCAACCGCCATGCCGTCAAACGCAGCCGCGGTAAGTCTTGGAACAGACATGGTCCCTGCTGGAGCAGGTCCTTTCTTAGAGGTAGAGGCCACGGGTCTTCCGTGAGCATCTCTTGAAGTTCCGGGTACCAAGTCCTTCTTGGCCAATCCGGAGCCACGAGTATAGTCCTTACTCCTCTCCTTCTTATGATTCTCAGTACCTTGGGTATGAGAGGCAGAGGAGGGAACACATACACTGACTGGTACACCCACGGTGTTACCAGAGCGTCCACAGCTATTGTCTGAGGGTCCCTTGACCTGGCGCAATATCTGTCCAGTTTTTTGTTGAGGCGGGACGCCATCATGTCCACCTTTGGTTTTTCCCAACGGTTCACAATCATGTGGAAGACTTCTGGGTGAAGTCCCCACTCCGCCGGGTGGAGATCGTGTCTGCTGAGGAAGTCTGCTTCCCAGTTGTCCACTCCCGGAATGAACACTGCTGACCGTGCTATCACATGATTTTCCGCCCAGCGAAGAATCCTTGCAACTTCCGTCATTGCCCTCCTGCTTCTTGTGCCGCCCTGTCTGTTTACGTGGGCGACTGCCGTGATGTTGCCGACTGGATCAGCACCGGCTGACCCTGAAGCAGAGGCCTTGCCTGACTTAGGGCATTGTAAATGGCCCTTAGTTCCAGGATATTTATGTGAAGTGACGTTTCCATGCTTGACCACAAGCCCTGGAAATTTTTTCCCTGTGTGACTGCTCCCCAGCCTCTCAGGCTGGCATCCGTGGTCACCAGGACCCAGTCCTGAATGCCGAATCTGCGGCCCTCTAGAAGATGAGCACTCTGCAACCACCACAGGAGAGACACCCTTGTCCTTGGAGACAGGGTTATCCGCTGATGCATTTGAAGATGCGATCCGGACCATTTGTCCAGCAGATCCCACTGAAAAGTTCTTGCGTGGAATCTGCCGAATGGAATCGCTTCGTAAGAAGCCACCATTTTTCCCAGGACCCTTGTGCATTGATGCACTGACACTTGGCCTGGTTTTAGGAGGTTCCTGACTAGGTCGGATAACTCCCTGGCTTTCTCCTCCGGGAGAAACACCTTTTTCTGGACTGTGTCCAGAATCATCCCTAGGAACAGCAGACGTGTCGTCGGAATCAGCTGCGATTTTGGAATATTTAGAATCCATCCGTGCTGTCGTAGTACTACTTGAGATAGTGCTACTCCGACCTCTAACTGTTCTCTGGACCTTGCCCTTATCAGGAGATCGTCCAAGTAAGGGATAATTAAGACGCCTTTTCTTCGAAGAAGAATCATCATTTCGGCCATTACCTTGGTAAAGACCCGGGGTGCCGTGGACAATCCAAACGGCAGCGTCTGAAACTGATAGTGACAGTTCTGTACCACAAACCTGAGGTACCCTTGGTGAGAAGGGCAAATTGGGACATGGAGGTAAGCATCCTTGATGTCCAGAGACACCATATAGTCCCCTTCTTCCAGGTTCGCTATCACTGCTCTGAGTGATTCCATCTTGAATTTGAACCTTTGTATGTAAGTGTTCAAGGATTTCAGATTTAAAATAGGTCTCACCGAGCCGTCCGGCTTCGGTACCACAAACAGCGTGGAATAATACCCCTTTCCCTGTTGTAGGAGGGGTACCTTGATTATCACCTGCTGGGAATACAGCTTGTGAATGGCTTCCAATACCGCCTCCCTGTTGGGGGGAGACGTTGGTAAAGCAGACTTCAGGAACCGGCGAGGGGGAGACGTCTCGAATTCCAATTTGTACCCCTGAGATACTACCTGCAGGATCCAGGGGTCCACTTGCGAGTGAGCCCACTGCGCGCTGAAATTCTTGAGACGGGCCCCCACCGTGCCCGAGTCCGCTTGTAAGGCCCCAGCGTCATGCTGAGGACTTGGCAGAAGCGGGGGAGGGCTTCTGTTCCTGGGAAGAGGCTGTCTGCTGCAGTCTTTTTCCCCTTCCTCTGCCCCGGGGCAGATACGAGTGGCCTTTTGCCCGCTTGCCCTTATGGGGACGAAAGGACTGAGCCTGAAAAGACTGTGTCGTTTTCTGCTGAGAGGTGACCTGGGGTAAAAAGGTGGATTTCCCAGCCGTTGCCGTGGCCACCAGGTCCGATAGACCGACCCCAAATAACTCCTCCCCTTTATACGGCAATACTTCCATATGCCGTTTGGAATCCGCATCACCTGACCACTGTCGCGTCCATAACCCTCTTCTGGCAGAAATGGACAGCGCACTTACTCTTGATGCCAGAGTGCAAATATCCCTCTGTGCATCTCTCATATATAGAAATGCATCCTTTAAATGCTCTATAGTCAATAATATATTGTCCCTGTCCAGGGTATCAATATTTTCAATCAGGGAATCCGACCAAGCCACCCCAGCACTGCACATCCAGGCTGAGGCGATTGCTGGTCGCAGTATAATACCAGTATGTGTGTATATACTTTTTAGGATATTTTCCAGCTTCCTATCAGCTGGTTCCTTGAGGGCGGCCGTATCAGGAGACGGTAACGCCACTTGTTTTGATAAGCGTGTGAGCGCCTTATCCACCCTAGGGGGTGTTTCCCAACGCGCCCTAACCTCTGGCGGGAAAGGGTATAATGCCAATAATTTTTTAGAAATTAGCAGTTTTTTATCGGGGGAAACCCACGCTTCATCACACACCTCATTTAATTCATCTGATTCAGGAAAAACTACGGGTAGTTTTTTCACACCCCACATAATACCCTTTTTTGTGGTACTTGTAGTATCAGAAATGTTCAAAACCTCCTTCATTGCCGTGATCATGTAACGTGTGGCCCTACTGGAAAATACGTTTGTTTCCTCACCGTCGACACTGGAGTCAGTGTCCGTGTCTGGGTCTGTGTCGACCACCTGAGGTAACGGGCGCTTTAGAGCCCCTGACGGTGTTTGAGACGCCTGTACAGGTATTAACTGATTTGCCGGCTGTCTCATGTCGTCAACAGTCTTTTGTAAAGTGCTGACACTATCACGTAATTCCTTCCATAAGACCATCCAGTCAGGTGTCGACTCCCTAGGGGGTGACATCATTAATACAGGCAATTGCTCCGCTTCCATACCATTTTCCTCCTCATACATGTCGACACAACGTACCGACACACAGCACACACACAGGGAATGCTCTGATAGAGGACAGGACCCCACTAGCCCTTTGGGGAGACAGAGGGAGAGTTTGCCAGCACACACCAGAGCGCTATATATATACAGGGATAACCTTATATAAGTGTTTTTCCCTTATATAGCTGCTGTATAGATTTATCTGCCAATTTAGTGCCCCCCCTCTCTTGTTTTACCCTGTTTCTGTAGTGCAGGACTGCAGGGGAGAGTCAGGGAGCTTCCCTCCAATGGAGCTGTGAGGAAAAATGGCGCCAGTGTGCTGAGGAGATAGGCTCCGCCCCCTTCTCGGCGGCCGTTCTCCCGCTTTTTTATGGAAAAACAGGCATGAGTTAAATGCATCCATATAGCCCAGGAGCTATATGTGATGCATTTTTTTGCCCCTAAGGTGTTTATATTGCGTCTCAGGGCGCCCCCACCCAGCGCCCTGCACCCTCAGTGACCGGAGTGTGAAGTGTGCTGAGAGCAATGGCGCACAGCTGCGGTGCAGTGCGCTACCTTATTGAAGACAGGACGTCTTCTGCCGCCGATTTTTCCGGACCTCTTCTGCTCTTCTGGCTCTGTAAGGGGGACGGCGGCGCGGCTCTGGGACCCATCCATGGCTGGGCCTGTGATCGTCCCTCTGGAGCTAATGTCCAGTAGCCTAAGAAGCCCAATCCACTCTGCACGCAGGTGAGTTCGCTTCTTTTCCCCTTAGTCCCTCGATGCAGTGAGCCTGTTGCCAGCAGGTCTCACTGAAAATAAAAAACCTAAAACTAAACTTTTTTCTAAGCAGCTCAGGAGAGCCACCTAGACTGCACCCTTCTCGTTCGGGCACAAAAATCTAACTGAGGCTTGGAGGAGGGTCATAGGGGGAGGAGCCAGTGCACACCAGGTAGTCTTAAAGCTTTTACTTTTGTGCCCAGTCTCCTGCGGAGCAGCTATTCCCCATGGTCCTTTCGGAGTCCCCAGCATCCACTAGGACGTCAGAGAAAACTGATTTGCCGGCTGTCTCATGTCGTCAACAGTCTTTTGTAAAGTGCTGACACTATCACGTAATTCCTTCCATAAGACCATCCAGTCAGGTGTCGACTCCCTAGGGGGTGACATCACTATTACAGGCAATTGCTCCGCCTCCATACCATTTTCCTCCTCATACATGTCGACACAACGTACCGACACACAGCACACACACAGGGAATGCTCTGATAGAGGACAGGACCCCACTAGCCCTTTGGGGAGACAGAGGGAGAGTTTGCCAGCACACACCAGAGCGCTATATATATACAGGGATAACCTTATATAAGTGTTTTTCCCTTATATAGCTGCTGTATAGATTTATCTGCCAAATTAGTGCCCCCCCTCTCTTGTTTTACCCTGTTTCTGTAGTGCAGGACTGCAGGGGAGAGTCAGGGAGCTTCCCTCCAACGGAGCTGTGAGGAAAAATGGCGCCAGTGTGCTGAGGAGATAGGCTCCGCCCCCTTCTCGGCGGCCTTTCTCCCGCTTTTTTAAGGAAAAATTGGCAGGGGTTAAATGCATCCATATAGCCCAGGAGCTATATGTGATGTATTTTTTGCCATCTAAGGTGTTTTTATTGCGTCTCAGGGCGCCCCCCCCAGCGCACTGCACCCTCAGTGACCGGAGTGTGAAGTGTGCTGAGAGCAATGGCGCACAGCTGCGGTGCTGTGCGCTACCTTATTGAAGACAGGACGTCTTCTGCCGCCGATTTTCCGGACCTCTTCAGTCTTCTGGCTCTGTAAGGGGGCCGGCGGCGCGGCTCTGGGACCCATCCATGGCTGGGCCTGTGATCGTCCCTCTGGAGCTAATGTCCAGTAGCCTAAGAAGCCCAATCCACTCTGCACGCAGGTGAGTTCGCTTCTTCTCCCCTTAGTCCCTCGGTGCAGTGAACCTGTTGCCAGCAGGATTCACTGAAAATAAAAAACCTATACTTGAACTTTTTCACTAAGCAGCTCAGGAGAGCCACCTAGTGTGCACCCTTCTCGTTCGGGCACAAAAATCTAACCGAGGCTTGGAGGAGGGTCATAGGGGGAGGAGCCAGTGCACACCAGGTAGTCCTAAAGCTTTTACTTTTGTGCCCAGTCTCCTGCGGAGCCGCTATCCCCCATGGTCCTTTCGGAGTTCCCAGCATCCACTAGGACGTCAGAGAAAATTGTGAAAAACTCATGTCGACCTTTTGACTTGTCGATCTAGAACATGTCGACCTAGAGACCCTGTCAACCTAGAAACCCTGTCGACCTAATTACTGTCGACCTATATAGTGTCGACCTAGAGACCGGATCCCAAAGCTAATATATCATGTCTTAATCAAAGGGTAAGGAAAATTCAAACACATTTAAACAAGTTGATTTGCTTTGACTTAATAGCCATAACCTACATAATCCTCCAATGGAGACTGTATGAGCGTAGGGGTGGAAGTTTTGGCACTGTAAGCAGAATGTACAAAGGGAACCTACAGTATGTACATTCATTCATCCAGGATGCAATCAGGATCCCAATAGAATACTGACAGCGGCATCCAGACCGTCAGTCTCCCGACAGTAAGTACAGGGGATGGGGTTAGGGTTAAAATACTTACCGGGATCTGTCAGGATTCTGACCGTCGAGATGCTGCTGTCACCATTCTCACCATCAGGATCCTGACTGCTGGGATTTTATACCTAACCCATTCACTCTCCTTTACGTAGTGGCTAATAGAGAGGTAGTACAGAGCAACATAGCATAGGGGAACAGGCATATTTATTTATTTATTTATGTATATATTAACAGTTTCTTATATAGCGCAGCATATTCCGTCATATGGGAGCTCTTGCAGTTATGCTCAAATCCAAGCATTTTAAAGCGAGAAGAGACCTGGGGGCCTATGTTGCATGTCCAATACAGACATTGCATCTATCTTTAATTTTGGTCACTGCAATGCTCTCTATATTATATACCTGTCACTAACATAATCTTGGTATTATATAGGTACTAGTATGCTCTGTATTGTATAGTAGTAATTAAAACATTTACTACAGTGTATATGTTGATTAGATTTAGAATGCGCTGAATTGTATATCGGTTTCTCTATTGTATATTTGTCATTAGAATTTTTTCTAATTTGTATGTTTGTTATTAGAATTCAGACTGGATTATACAATGCCCACTAAAATGCTATTTGCATGGTAAATTAGTCATTAGGATGCTCTTTGTCTTTTATATTGGTCATTAATAAGCTGTCGCTTCTTTCCACACTCCAGAAACATCTTTTTAGGTTAATTGGTTGTTGACAAAAAATTAACTCTAGTGTGTGTATGTGTCCAAAACTGGTACGGCTAAAAATCGCATGTGAAGAGCCGCCCAGAAACAGTAAAAGACACCCACCTATGTTATCGCAACTCTGCCTATGCATGAATTACATGAAGAGACAGAAGGATTTGAGCAACCCTACATCCACAGAAGATCTGTGGTTAGTTCTCAAAGATGTTTGGAACAACCTCCTTGCCTAGATCCTTAAAAAAATGTGTGCAAGTGTACCTAGAAGAATTGATGCTGTTTTGAAGGCAAAGGGCGATCACACCAAATATTGATTTGATTTAGATTTCTCTTATGTTCATTCACTTTGGATTTTTGTTAATTGATAAAAAATAACCTATTATCACTTCTATTTTTTTTTAAAGCATTCTTACTTTGCAGAATTTTTTCCATACCTGCCTACATTTTTTACAGTACTGTATATTTACATTTAGTGTAGGTTTGTAGTTATTTTGGTTTATCTTTTTGGGTACTTACTGTAAGTATACCTTGGTTCTAGTAGGTATGATGGTGGTTTGGAGATGAAAAAGTTAGGTTGCCACTTAGCATTAATAAACATTTGAAGTTTGTTGTCAAGTTCATGCAAATCAACCCATATAGTCAATATATTATATTCAGATCATCCACCCAAAAATGTTTTTTCGTAACTTGGGGAAAGTGAACACTATCAAAGAATCATAACCAGTGATACAATATCTCCCGTGTAACATGGTTAACAAATTGGTCTGTTACCTGTAAATTACAATGGGACATATGTTTTTACAAAACACACACACACACACACACACACACACACACACACACACACACACACACATATATGCCAAGAAATTTGAAAAAAGCAGGGAGCGCCAATGGTGCATTAAAAGTGTAAACAATTTATTTAAAACACATCCAAGACGGTGATCAAGTAAAACCCGTACCGTAAAAGGCGGTTAAACCACCGCTTGTATAACCAGCATGAAATTATCCCACAGTACAAATCAGCATTCGTGATTCAGTATCCGTACGTCAGACCACGCCCATACGCGTTTCGTCATCCGACTTCGTCAGTGGGCCGCGTACAAGCGGTGGTTTAACCGCCTTTTACGGTACGGGTTTTACTTGATCACCGTCTTGGATGTGTTTTAAATAAATTGTTTACACTTTTAATGCACTATTGGCGCTCCCTGCTTTTTTCAAATTTCTTGGCAGGATCATTACCCGTTCGGAATCGGGTTTGTGGTGGGGAAGCGACAGTTGGAAGTCCCAGAGGTGCACACTGATAAAGATTGATCGACCAGCGAGACTGGGTGTCAGTGATTGTGAGGAACATTTGCTTCTCGTCTAGCCTGGGACTTGTAGTTCCACGGGACTCTGACTTTGCCTTGCTTATGCGCTCATACTATCTATATCATATATATATATATATATATATATATATATATATATATATATACACATACATACATACATATACACACACATATACATATATATATATATATATATATATATATATATATATGTATATATATATATATATATATATATATACACACATACCCCCTCCCCAAGGCGCCCATGTAATGAGCGTATTGCGCGCGCCACAAAAAAGGGGCATGGTCTCAAAAAGAAAGGGGCGTGGTCACACAATAGTAATAATGCCCGCAGCAGTAGCACCCCTAATACACATAATGCCCACAGTAGTAGCACCCCATAATACACATAATGTCCACAGCAGTAGCGCCCCTTATACAATGCCCACAGTAGTAGTGCTCCTTATGCAATGTCCACTGTACTGGTAGTGTCCACAGTGGTAGTGCCCCTTATATAGAGCCCATAGTAGTGGTGCCCCTTATGCAATGCCCCCAATAGTAGTGCCCCGTATGTCCCCAGGAGTGATGCCCCTTATGAAGTGCCCCCTTTACAATGCCCTCATTACTAGTGCCCCCATTAATAATGCCCTTAATGGTAATGCCCCTGTGTAGTATTGCCCCAGTAGTAATGTCGCCTGTAGTAATGCCCCCAGTCGTTTAGCCCCCCTGTAGTTTAGCCCCCATAGTTATGCTCTGTAGTTATGCCCCCAGTAGTTTAGCCCCCAGTGGTAATGCCCCTGCAGTTATGACCCCAGTAGTTTACCCCCCATTTAGTTTAGCCTCCCAGTGGTAATGCCTCCAGTAGTTTAGCCCATGTAGGTTAGACCTCATGTAGTTTGCCCCATGTAGTTTAGCCCCCCTGTAGTTTAGCCCCCAGTGGTAATGCCCACTGCAGTTATGCTCCCAGTAGTTTAGCCCCCCCAGTAGTTCAGCCCCTGTAGTTTAGACCCCATGTAGTTTAGCCCCCAGTAGTAATGCCCCCCCTGTAGTTTAGCCCCCTTGTAGTTATGCCCCCAGTAGTAATGCCCTCCTGTAGTTTAGCCCCCTTGTAGTTATGCTCCCCAGTAGTTAGCCACCTTGTAGTTTGCCCCCAGTAGTTAGCCACCTTGTAGTTTGTCCCAGTAGTTTGCCCCCAGTAGTAATTACTCCCAGTAGTTAGCCACCTTGTACTTTGCCCCAGTAGTTAGCCCCCCTTGTAGTTTGCCCCCAGAAGTTAACCATCCTTGCAGTTTGCCCCGAGAAGTTAACCATCCTTGTAGTTTGCCCCGAGAAGTTAACCATCATTGTAGTTTGCCCCCAGTAGTTAGCCCCCTTGTAGTTTGCCCCAGTAGATGCGCCGCTACACATATGAAAAAACCCACCACACTCACCAAGCCCCGCTCCCATGTCCGACCGCTGCTGTCCTCCTAGCGTCCGCTCCTCGGCACTATGGGAGAGACGTCATGACGTCTCTCCCATAGCGCACACTGACAGAGCCAGAAGCCGGAGCTCAGTAGTGAACTCCTGCCACCAGCATCCGCTGTGGAGAGAGAGCCGGGCGCCCACTGGTAACACAATCTCAGTGGGCGCCCAGTATCTCCCTGCGACGCCGGCACAGGTCCGCGTATATATACACAGTAGGGCAAAAAAGTATTTGGACAGCCACCGATTGTGCAAGTTGACCCACTTATAAAGATGAGAGAGGTCTGTAATTTCCATCATAGGTACACTTCAACTGTGAGAGACAGAATCTGAAAAAAAACAACTAGGAAATCACATTGTATGATCTTTAAACTATTTGTATATTCTTGCAGAAAATAAATATTTCGACAATCAAAAAGTTTAACTCAATACTTTACAATATACTGGAACCTCGGTTGGCAGTTACAGAGGTCAAACGTTTCCTGTAGTTCTTGACCAGGTTTGCACACACCGTAGCAGGTATTTTGGTACACTCTTCCATGCAGATCTTCTCTAGATCTGTCATGATCTGGGGCTGTCGCCGGGCAACACGGACTTTCAACTCCCTCCACAGATTTTCTATTGGGTTGAGGTCTGGAGACTGGCTAGGCCACTCCAAGACATTGAAATGCTTCTTACAGAGCCACTCCTTAGTTGCCCGGGCGGTGTGTTTGGGGTCATTGTCATGCTGGAAGACCGAGCCACGTTCCATCTTCAATGCTCTTACTGAGGGAAGGAGGTTTTTGCCCAAAATCTCACGATACATGGCCCCATTCATCCTCTCCTTAATACGGATCAGTCGTCCTGTCCCCTTTGCAGAAAAGCAGCCCCAAAGCATGAAATTTCCACCCCCATGCTCCACAGTGAGTATGGTGTTCTTGGGATGCCATTCATCATTCTACTCCCTCCAAACACGGCAAGTGGAGTTTATACCAAAAAGTTTGATTTTGCTCTCATCTAACCACATTACATTCTCCCAATTCTTCTCTGGATCATCCAAATGGTCACTGGCAAACTTTAGACGGGTCTGGACATGTGCTGGGGACCTTTCGGGCGCTGCAGGATTTCAATCCATGATGACGTAGTGTGTTACTAATGGTAACCTTTGTGACTGTGGTCCCAGCTCTCTTGAGGTCATTGACCAGGTCCCCCCGTGTAGTTCTGGGCTGATTCCTCACTACTCTCAAGATCATTGATACCCCACGAGGTGAGATCTTGCATGGAGCCCCAGGTCAAAGGAGATTGTCAGTGATCTTGTATTTCTTCCATTTTTTAATAATTGCGCCAACAGTTGATCTCTTCTCACCAAGCTGTTTGCCTATTGTCGAGTAGCTCATCCCAGCCTTGTGCAGCTCTACAATTTTGTCCCTGGTGTCCTTAGACAGCTCTCTGGTCTTGGTCATGGTGGAGAGGTAGCAGTCTGACTGTTTGAGGGTGTGGACAGGTGTCTTTTATACAGATAACCAGTTCAAACAGGTGCCATTAATACAGGTAACGAGTGGAGGATAGAAGAGCTTCTTAAAGAAGAAGTAACAGGTCTGTGAGAGCCAGAAATCTTGCTGCTTGGTAGGTGTCCAAATATTTATTTTCCACAAGAATATACAAGTAAATTGTTTAAAAATCATACAATGTGATTTCCTGGTGGGTTTTTTTTCAGATTCTGTCTCTCACAGTTGAAGTGTACCTATGATGGAAATTACAGACCTCTCTCATCTTTTTAAGTGGGTCAACTTGCCCAATCGGTGGCTGTCCAAATACTTTTTTGCCCCTATATAATTATATATATATATATATATATATATATATATATATATATATATATATATATATGCACAGGTTGAGTATCCCTCATCCAAAATCTCCCATTTTAGGTTCCCCTACTGAGATAATGACACATTTTTATATATATATTGTATTATATTATATATCTATACAATATATCTATCTATCTATCTATCTATCTATATATATATATATATATATATATATATACACACACAGGTTGAGTATCCCATATCCAAATATTCCGAAATACGGAATATTCCGAAATACGGACTTTTTTAGTGAGAGTGAGATAGTGAAATCTTTGTTTTCTGATGGCTCAATGTACACAAACTTTGTTTAATACACAAAGTTATAAAAAATATTGTATTAAATTACCTTCAGGCTGTGTGTATAAGGTGTATATAAAACATAAATGAATTGTTTGAATGTACACACACTTTGTTTAATGCACAAAGTTATTGAAAATATTGGCTAAAATTAACTTCAGGCTGTGTATATAAGGTGTGCATGTAACATAAATGCATTATGTGCTTAGATTTAGGTCCCATCACCATGATATCTCATTATGGGATGCAATTATTCCAAAATACGGAAAAATCCGATATCCAAAATACCTCTGGTCCCAAGCATTTTGGATAAGGGATACTCAACATATATATATATATATATATATATATATATATATATATATATATATATATATATATATATATATATATATATATATATATATATACATATATATATATATATATATATACACACATATATATATATATATATATATATATATATATATATATATATACATATATACACACACACACATAATATATATATATATATATATGCAATTATCTCAGTAGGGGACCCAGAAATTTGAGATTTTGAATTAGAGAAACAGCAAACAGAGCCAAATAGGCTTAGATTAACGTTTCAATATATTATGGTATTGTCATCAGAATCACAGTATACACATAAAATAAATATATACTGTACTATGTTATGTTATCAGGGGGAAGGCGCATTTAGAATTTTCGCACTAGTCCTCTACAAATTCAGTCTATGGGGTCTATTCAGTAATGGGGTCTGAGTTCGGCAGCTGTGCAGGATACTGGCCGAACTTGGATGTTTTTTAAAAGGGCAATCATGTACAAATGCTAAACCATGCCTTGTACATGACTGCCTCATTAAAAACAATGTTCAGACGGCATCCCGCACAGCCGTCGAACTCGGACTTCATTGTATCCAGCCCAATAAGTCTATTTGTCTATAAAAAAGTTAACACAATTGTGAAAAGCTTACATATTTATTCCAACTCCTTAATTGAAATGAATTAAATTTGGATACGAACAGACTGTATTTATGTTTTAGTGTTAGCTTAGCATAAAACAAGCTTCACACTTTTGTAATTTACTGTACTAGCAGATGTATAAGTGTTCTGAAAAAGCATTATTTTTTTTAAGTGACAAATTTTACTTTCAAAATAAGACATTCATTGAATAAAAAAGTATGCAGCATTAAAACACGATACAATATTATGCATTTTCAAGAAAATATGTATTTCAGAATGTACAGTATCTTTTGCATCCACTTTTGTATAAGAGGGATGGGTAACCAGAGCTGGATTAAAGCTTTGGGGGGCCCAGGGTACCTACGACAGGGGGACTCTAAGATCTAAAATGAAAATAATAACGTCTTCAATCACTATAAAGTATTATATACAGGTGAAAATTAGAAAAATTAGAATATCGCGCAAAAGTTCATATATTTCAGTAATTCAACTTAAAAGGTGAAACTAATATTATATAGACTCATTACATGCAAAGTAAGATATTTCAAGCCTTTATTTGTTATAATTTTTATGATTGTTGTGTACAGCTTAAGATAACCCCAAAATCTCAGAAAATTGGAATATTGCATAAAAAATAAAAATCAATAAAAAAAAGGATTTTAAATACAGACATGACGGCCCTCTGAAATGTATAATCATGCATATGTACTCAGTACTTGGTTTGGGCCCCTTTTGCATGAATTACTGCCTTTGGGGGTAATTCTGAGTTGATCATAGCAGGAACTTTGTTAGCAGTTGGGCAAAACCATGGCCCTTATTCCGAGTTGTTCGCTCGCTAGCTGCTTTTAGCAGCATTGCACACGCTAAGCCGCCGCCCTCTGGGAGTGTATCTTAAGGGGGGTACTCACGGAGCGATATTCTAAGCAATCTGACTAGATTGCTTAGAATATCAGCATGATCGCTCCGTGTGTAGCCCCCTCAGCGATAGGGATGCGCGACCCCGCACATCGCTATCGCTGCTGCTAGATTGGCCTGTATGCAGGCCAATCTAGCGGGTCGCTCACTTCACCCGCTGGGTGAAGTGAGCGGCCCCCCGTCTCCCCCCGCATGCTCAGCACAGATCGCGCTGTGCTGAGCGGCAGGAGAGATGTGTGCTGAGCGGTTCGCTCAGCACACATCTCTCCTGCATCGGCCCGTGGGTACTGGGCTTTAGCTTAGCAGAATTGCGAACGAAAGATTCGCAAAATTGCGAATAGAAATTTCTTAGCAGTTTCTGAGTAGCTCGACACTTACTCTGCCACTGCGATCAGTTCAGTCCGTTTCATTCCTGGTTTGACGTCACAAACACACCCAGCGTTCGCCCAGGCACTCCCCCGTTTCTTCAGCCACTCCCGCGTTTTTCCCAGAAACGGCAGCGTTTTTTCACACACCCATAAAACGGCCAGTTTCCGCCCAGAAACACCCACTTCCTGTCAATAACACTCCGATCACCAGAACGAAGAAAAATCCTTGAAATGCCGTGAGTAAAATACCTAACTTTTGAGTAAAATAACTAAGCACATGCGCTCTGCTCTGCATGCGCAGTAAGCGACTAATCGCAATATAGCAAAATTCGGCAACGAGCGAACAACTCGGAATGAGGGCCCATGTGCACTGCAGGGGGGGGCAGATATAACATGTGCAGAGAGAGTTAGATTTGGGTGTGGTGTGTTCAATCTGCAATCTAAATTGCAGCGTAAAAATAAAGCAGCCAGTATTTACCCTGCACAGAAACAAAATAACTCAACCAAATCTAACTCTCTCTGCGCATGTTATACCTGCCCCCCTGCAGTGCACATGGTTTTGCCCAACTGCTAACAATGGCCCTCATTCCGAGTTGTTCGCTCGCTAGCTGCTTTTAGCAGCATTGCACACGCTAAGCCGCCGCCCTCTGGGAGTGTATCTTAGCTTAGCAGAATTGCGAACGAAAGATTCGCAAAATTGCGAATAGAAATTTCTTAGCAGTTTCTGAGTAGCTCGAAACTTACTCTGCCACTGCGATCAGTTCAGTCAGTTTCGTTCCTGGTTTGACGTCACAAACACACCCAGCGTTCGCCCAGGCACTCCCCCGTTTCTCCAGCCACTCCCGCGTTTTTCCCAGAAACGACAGCGTTTTTTCACACACACCCATAAAACGGCCAGTTTCCGCCCAGAAACACCCACTTCCTGTCAATCACACTCCGATCACCAGAACGAAGAAAAATCCTCGTAATGCCGTGAGTAAAATACCTAACTTTTGAGTAAAATAACTAAGCGCATGCGCTCTGCGAACATTGTAAGCGACTAATCGCAATATAGCGAAATTCGGCAACGAGCGAACAACTCGGAATGAGGGCCAAAGTTCCTGCTGTGATCATCTCAGAATTACCCCCTTAATGTGGCGTAGCCTTGATTCTATCAGCCTGTGGCACTGCTGAGGTGTTATGGAAGACCCAATGCTTCAATAGCGGCCTTCAGCTCTTCTGCATTGTTCGGTCTCATGTATCTCATCTTTCTTTTGGCAATGCCCTATAGATTCTCTATGGGGTTCAGGTCAGGCGAGTTTGCTTGCCAATCCAGCAAAGTAATCCCACGGTCATTGAACCAGGTTTTGATACTTTTGGCAGTGTGGGCAGGTGCCAAGTCCTACTGGAAAATGAAGTCAGCATCTCCATAAAGCTTGTCTGCTGAAGGAAGCATGAAGTGCTCTAAAATGTCCTGGTAGACAGCTGCATTGGCGCTGGACTTAATAAAGCATAGTGGATCAACACCAGCAGATGACATGGCTCCCAAAATCAACACATACTGTGGGAACTTCACACTGGTCTCCAAGCATCTTGGATTGTGTGCCTCTCCATTCTTCCTCCATACTCTGGGACCTTGGTTTCCAAATGAGATGCAAAATTTGCACTCATCAGAAAATAGGACTTTGGACCACTGAGCAACAGCCCAGTTATTTTTATCTTGTCAGGAGAAGGCCATTCAAAAGTGTGGGGAAGCTGCTTTGCTTTTGGAATCACAGTGGAACCCCAAGAGATGTGGCTCATGTCTGTGTAGGAGGGGGATGTAAATTGAGGGATGAAACCTTAAGTAGTCCATACACTTGTGAAATGATCGGTGCTAACCTTCGATTTCGACCGCATCTGTGAGAGAAATCGAAGGATTGTATGCACAGTTTAGGTACCTTGCGACGCGCGGGCATGCCGGTCGAATCTCGCGTCTCAAGATAGTATGTGCTGCACTTAATATTTATCAAATCGTAGTGCGATCGCATGTGTTTTAAAGCACATGCGATATATCGCACTGCGATGCGCGATGAGCATCCGTCGGGAGTGGACGGAGGCCGCTCCCACTCGGCGGTGACGTGCCCATCACGTGATTAGATTACCATGCAATCTATCGCATGATTGCATGGTAATCACTTTGGCAGTTCAGATGTCACGTCGCGGGGCATCGCACAAGTGTATGGGCACCATAAAACTGGGTACACACTGGCAGATATATCTGTAGATCGATTACAGTATCTGTCAGTGCGTACCCAACTTTAGTTTTAGTGTTTCTTTTCTTTTTCCAAATGTTAGAATGTATAAACTGCTGTAAAGTGGGTGTGGCTAAAAGAAACCTATACACAGGCAAGTGTAGGAGGGATTACAGAGTCCCTACTCACTACAAATTTACTGACTAAAGCAGTGGTTCCCAAACTTTCTTTAATAATGGCACCCTAAAGTATCAGCATATGTTTCACGGCATGCCTAGGATAAAAGTTGTATTTTGTCCACGTTTTATGATTGGCCTCCACTAGCACTAGTTTTGCGTATCATTTTAACATAAATAATTTGATGTGGTCCTTGACCACCAACCTGAGGCACCCCTACAAGAGCTTTGCAGCACCCCAGGGTGCCATGGCACACAGTTTGAGAACCACTGGACTAAAGTATAAATGAAAAAGTGATCTCCCTCCAGTGTTGGGTGAAAGTGACAACTGTTAGAAAGGGTAGTTATGGAAGTAAGTGGGAATGTGATATCAAAAATAGCACCCAGGGGAGGCATTATCATTATCTGTATTTAGAATCAATGCATTATTCCTGTTAAGGTTCATGTTTGTGATTAGCTAAATGTATTGTATTGAAGACTTTATGTTGATATCTGCTGATAATTTATGTATAGGATTGTGATTGATTTTTCTACTGGACATGCACAAATCACTGGGGAAATGATTTGAGCACCATTTTTACAATGATTGGTGCGGCGCCGATGCTGCCGATGTGAGAGGTGCGTATTAAACGTGTGCAGTGTGGTCCTCCCACACTCAGGGACCCATGTGCACCGCACACCCTGCACCCATTATAAATATGCCACTGTACATGCTTCAAAAAGCAGCAAGTAGTAGTGTGGATACGGTCTGTGAATGGTAGTGTAACCACTCACCTGCACAACCAATGTCCCAGAGCAGAAAAATTAACAGTTTCATACGCACCAGTACACAATCTAGCTTTAGATGACTGTACTGCTTATACAACTTGTATTCCCATACACTTAATTAGAATAGCAATTGTTAATACTTAGGGCCACATTTATCAAGCCTTGGAGAGTGATAAATTGCACGGTGATAAAGTACCAACCAACCAGCTCCTGTCATTTTTCAAACACAGCCTGTAACATTGCAGTTAGAAGCTGATTGGCTGTTACTTTATCGACGTGCTGTTTATCACTCTCCAAGACTTGATAAATCTGGGGCATAATTTGTTAAAACTTTCTGTGATGAGACTTGCTCGTAACATAAACCAGTGATGGGCACCCTGACATACTTCAAGCACCGAGGCACTCCCACCACCCATCATAATTTGTACTATTTTACGATTTAGATCATACTTGCATACTCTACCAGAATATCTGGGAGATTTCTGAATTTCAAGTGGCTCTCCCGGATGCCAGGAAAAGCAGGCAAGTCTCCCAGACACACTTGCAGCTGTCTGGTGTTACCCACTTCCCTGGTGAAATGGGTGGCCCAGGCAGCTTGGTGGCATGTCACTATGGCACAAGACTTCCACACATGCCACCCATATACTATTGATGCCCATAAGGTTGAGATGCCAACTTTGAGCATCTTCAGGTGCTCAAATAGCACCTGATGCATCTTTATATGCAGCATCTGTTGTTCCTGGCCTATGACAGGTGCAGTTTCTCCATCTAAGGCCTCCTATGTGAGCAACTCTGTGTCTCTGTCCATAAGAACTATCAGTGACATACCCGTAATATGCCAATAAGACAGACCAACACATGCGTCTGCCTAGCCACTTCCCTGTCATCACCCAGGAATGCCAAATATATTTTCTAAACATTGCGTGTTTCCTGTGCACCTCAATCGCAACTCCGACTGTGCATTCGGATTCTGGACGTGTGCACAGTCCGACTTAGATGCAGGGGCAAAAAATAAAACATTTCTCCACTGCGCCACTGCATCCAACTCAGAAAGAGGCCCTGCATGTACTGTGTTACCAACAAAAAGAAAGATAAAGGGTTCTGGCGCTTTCTAGTCACTAAATTCTAATTGTTGGTCTATACCAGTGTTTTTCAACCACTGTGCCCTGAATGTGCCTTGGCAATATTTAAATCTTGCTCAGTGTGCCGCGAGTTGTAAAAGGTTGAAAATCTCTGGTCTATACATTAAATGCAAGATGCAGCTCCCAACTAGACAGTACTGAGCTGCCCACTACTAAACAATATAAAAGGATAAAACAATTATCAGAGAGCGCATAAACAATTATCAATCCATTTAAATTATCACATGTAAAATAAATACATACACATTTATTGAAAAATTGATAGTATATATAATTGAATAAAAAACCCTGATTAAAAAGTTCTCATACTCCAGCGGTAAAAGAGAAACTGTTTTCCCTTAATAGAAAGTGCCCTATTAAGGGAAAACAGTTTCTCTTTTACCGCTGGAGTATGAGAACTTTTTAATCAGGGTTTTTTATTCAATTATATATACACTATCAATTTTTCAATAAATGTGTATGTATTTATTTTACATGTGATAATTTAAATGGATTGAAAATAAATTGTTTATGCGCTCTCTGATAATTGTTTTATCCTTTTATATTACTGTGTTACCACCCTGCAGAATGCAGAGATGATCCTGTGGCATGGAAGCCCCTCTGACTCTAGGATATATATTTATTTGAATAAACAGGAGGTCCAGGCTTATTACATAAAAAATTGGGTCTAGAATACGATTTACCCTGCTTCACTTATTTCCTAAGGGTGTATGGTGCCATGTATATGGCGAATTGTACAGAAGCTGAATAAGTAAGAACAAGCAGTATGAAATAACCCACCTAGTGTGAACAGCCCTAAATAAAAGAGCTGACACTGCTACTGCAGTCTCCTTGCCTTTGTCACGAGCCTAGAGTTTTGTACAGTAGTGAGAGAGAAACAAGTGCTAATATAAATAGATGGACTTCGTTTTAGATTAACCGTTACATATCTACGTTAATATTGAAGGGAAATGGTTCTTTGGTACCACTGATATCAACGCAAGCAAGGTAATTGAGGGATCACAAATCCATATATAAAATCTTAGAAGAAAACATCTGTCACCATACAAAAAGCTGTGTTGTGTGGATACCCAGCAACTCAAATACATAGATGTTCTTACCCACACGTGGGCAGTACAAAGTTACAGTATAAAGAGATTTTACTTTTTATCTTTTTGTTTTAGGAACAAAATTGCAGATTATCTCAATTTAATTTTAATTAAAACTGAAATGCACAACTGAGTATTCTAGCTGTCCTCTTGATGCCTAGAGTTGAGATAATATTTGGATGGCATTTTAATACTCGGATTTGAATGGAATCGACAGATGTTTTATAAGTGCATGCACAGATCATAAATTACTGTATATCTATGGATAAAATATGGTCAAAAAGAAAGATGAGACGATCTGATCTGTAAGCGTTCTGGGATCAGGATTATATATATTTGACTTAATTTTTATCAGAATTACATACAGTAATTATTACCATTGCATATACCTGTACTACTATTTATTATTATTACAACAACAACATCATAACATATTACAGTATATATATCTTTTCACATATTTTTCAGGCCTAGCAATGGTGTCACTATAAAATAGGTCCCCCTCCCCGGTCAAATAATTTCAGGTGCCCCCCCTCCCAAAATGGCCGCTGGCTCCTCTAGTATCCTTAATAACCCTCTCCTCTGAAGCGGCAGCCATTTTAGGAAGGACATTTTCAATGGGGCAGGCGCGAATATAGCCCCTGCAGACCCCCCGTGCCCACAAACCACCTAGCGCCTCTAAGCCACGAGGGGTCTGCGGGGGCTATCGCTATGCCACTGAGGCCTAACCTATTTAATTCACACTTTTGAAATGTGTCCATTTCATTAGGAATAAATATATTAGTTTATTAACCTCAATAACATTAATATCCACTCATTTTCAATCAGTTTTGATCACCTCACAGTTCACAGTATTGTTTTCATCCACTTTAGGCCAATAGGCTGCACCAAGGTAGCTGAATGACTAAGCTAAGCAACAGCAGTGGGCGGCACAAACACGTGGCACTTAAACTTCCAACATGGCACATCTAGGAAACAGAATGGCACTGCAGTGGCAGACAGGGTGGCAGTTCAATAAACTATGAAAATGTTTGTCATCTACAAAAAGAGAGTCAGAAATGCTCCAAACAGCTCATAATGTAAAGAAAAGAGGTGCAAGATGGAATTGTCCTTGACCACTCCCACCCATCCTCCCTTATGTTGTATATATTAAACAGGACATGAACAGTTTAACGAACCAATCACTTCAGCGACAGGGACTGCCCCTTGTGGCTGAAATGATTGGTTTGCTTGGGCCCCCACAAAACAAGCTGCCAATAGTCCCTACATACACAAACTGGGTCTACATAGGCAAGATCTCTTCTTCACACACTATTAATTAGTCCCCGTTGGAATCCACCATTACAGGTGCCTCTGTATTTTTGTATGTAATTGCCGGTAAAGGTCATCCTCGTGGAATTTGTCATTCATTTTGATGAACATCATCTTTTCCACATTTTGGGGTTTTATCCTCCTACACCGATCGATGACAAGATTCCCGGCTGCGCTGAAAACTCTTTATGAGTACACATTGGAGCGTGGGCAACTTAAGTAAAGCAAAGCCAGTTTGTGCAAGGGCCTCTAAATTGCCTTTTCTTCCTGCCAGTAGTGAAATGGACTGTCATACATACCTATTTGGATGATATCACTAAAATAATCATCAACCATTCTTTGAATTGTGACTGTATCATATGCAGTAACAGTAGACATGTCACTAAGGGGGTCATTCTGACCCGTTCACACGCAGCGATGTGAACTGTGCGAACGGGTCAAAAAAACGCATGCGCGGCACCCGCAATGCGCACGCACGTTTTTGCCCAGCGACAGCTGTCGCCGGGCAATGACCAGAAGAAAGAAGAAAGTGATCGCTAGCGCAATCGCAAGAAGAATGACAGCGGGCAGGTGTTCCGGGGCGGATACTCACCGTTTTCCGGGGGTGGAGATCGGAACGCAGGTGCGTCCAGACGTTTGGAGGGCGGTTGTCTGACATCAATTCCGGGACCTTCATCGCTGGATCCATCGCACAGGGTAAGTAACTGCAGGGCTGGTCTTGCTCTACACAAAACTTTTTAGCACAGCAGGGCTGCACAAGCAATCGCAGCCCTTCTATGCTAAAATACACTCCCCCATAGGAGGCGTCTAGTTGATCGCACAAGAAGCAAAAAGTTTCTACGTGCGATTAACTCGGAATGACTCCCTAAATGTAGACAGTTTTTGCTGACTGTTCTGTACTACCACCAATGGGTCTCTTAGGAAAAAGGAGATTTATGGTAAGAACTTACCTTTGTTAAATCTCTTTCTGCGAGGTACACTGGATTCCACAGGGAATAACATCAGGGTGTAGAGTTGGATCTTGATCCGAGGCACCAACAGGCTAAAGCTTTGACTGTTCCCAGGATGCCTTGCACCGCCTCCTCTATAACCCCGCCTCCATGCACAGGAGCTCAGTTTTGTTAACCAGTCCAATGCAGTAGCAGGTAAAAGAGACGATAACAGTTAGTAGCCACATCGAACCACATTCTCACGACAGGAGAAGGTACCAGCGGCTAATGCCATACAAACCCAAAGAAGCTAAGTTCGTCAGAGTGGGCGCCCTGTGGAATCCAGTGTACCTCGCAGAAAGAATTTAACAAAGGTAAGTTCTTACCATAAATCTCCTTTTCTGCAGCGGGTTACACTGGTATTCCACAGGGAATAACATCGGGGATGTCCTAAAGCAGTTCCTCATGGGAGGGGACGCACTGTAGCGGGCACAAGAACCTGGCGTCCAAAGGAAGCATCCTGGGAGGCGGAAGTACCAAAAGCATAGAACCTGATGAACGTGTCCACTGAGGATCACATAGCCGCCTTGCACAATTGTTCTAGGGATGCGCCATGGTGGGCCGCCCAAGAAGGTTCAACAGACCGAGTAGAATGGGCCTTGATAGTAGCAGGAGCTGGAAGTCCAGCCTGTACATAAGCTTGTGCAATCACCATTCTAATCCATCTGGCCAAGGTTTGCTTATTCGCAGGCCAGCCACGTTTGTGAAAACCAAAAAGAACAAAGAGAATCAGATCTCCTAAGGGAGGCAGTTCTCTTCAAATAGATACGTAGAGCCCGTACCACATCCAAAGACCGCTCTTTGGAGGACAAATCAGGAGAGATAAAGGCCGGAACCACAATCTCTTGGTTAAGGTGGAAAGAAGACACCACCTTAGGTAGATAACCAGGGCGAGTTCTAAGAACCGCACGGTCACGGTGAAAAATCAGAAAGGGAGACCTACAGAATAAGACACCCAGATCTGAAATCCGTCTAGCAAAGGCAATAGCCAGCAAAAATAAGACCTTAAGCGAAAACTATTTAAGGTCCACAGACTCAAGAGGTTCAAATGGAGACTCTTGTAGAGCGTCCAGAACAACCGATAAATCCCAAGGAGCCATTGGAGGAACATAGGGAGGTTGAATCCATAAAACAACCTGAGTGAAGGTATGAACGTCAGGCCGAGTCGCAATTTTTCTCTGAAAACACACCGACAAGGCTGAAACATGAACCTAGAGGGAGGCCAGACGAAAGCCTGAGTCCAGGCCCTGTTGCAGAAACGCCAGTAGTTTGGCAGTACTGAACTTGCATGCATCAAAATTCTCAGCCGCACACCAGGCAAAATAAGAATTCCAGACCTTATAATAAATCCGAGCCGATGCCGGTTTACGGGCTTTCAACATCGTTTGAATGACCGCCTCAGAAAAACCTTTGGCCCTCAGAACTGAAGCTTCAAGAGCCACGCCATCAAAGCCAGTCGGGCCAAATCCTGGTAAACACAGGGGCCCTGAACGAGGAGGTCTGGGCGTTGAGGAAGTAGAAGAGGACGCTCTATCGAGAGACCCTGTAGGTCTGAGAACCAATTCCGTCTGGGTCACGCTGGAGCGATCAGAAGTAGGATTCCTCCTTCTTGCTTGAACTTCCTTATTACCCTGGGCAGGAGTGACACCGGAGGGAACACGTACGACAGCCGAAAGCTCCATGGAATTGCCAGGGCATCCACGAATGCTGCTTGAGGATCCCTGTTCCTTGCTCCGAAGACCAGAACCTTGTGATTGTGTCGAGACGCCATCAGGTCTACATCTGGTAGACCCCACTTGTCCACTAGGAGTTGAAATACTTCTGGATGAAGGCTCCACTCTCTGGCGTGTACTTCCTGATGACTGAGGAAGTCCGCTTCCCAGTTGAGGACCCCCGGAATGAACACTGCCGATATGGCTGGCAGATAGCATTCCGCCCACTGAAGAATCTTTGACACTTCCAACATCGCCATGCAGCTTCGAGCGCCGCCTTGATGATTTATGTATGCCACCGTGGTGGCATTGTCCGACTGTACTTGAACAGGCCTGTTTTGTACCAGAGGCAGGGCCAGTTTCAAGGCATTGAACACTGCCCGCAATTCCAGAATATTTATTGGGAGGAGAGATTCCTCCCTGGTCCACCGACCCTGAAAAGAGTGTTGCTCCAACATCGCACCCCAACCCGCAGACTGGCTTCCGTCGTTAGGAGGACCCAGTTGGAGATCCAGTAGGGACGAACCCTGCTCAATAGTTGGTCCTGTAGCCACCAGCTCAGTGACTGACGAACTTCCGGAGTCAAGGAAATCATGTGAGACATGATCCGGTGAAGCAGGCCGTCCCACTTGGCAAGGATTAGCTTCTGCAGAGGGCGAGAGTAAAATTGAGCACACTCTACCATGTCGAAAGCCGACACCATGAGGCCTAGTACTTGCATCGCCAAGTGTATCGACACTCGTGGACGAGAAAGGAAGCATCTTATTCCGTCCTCAAGCTTCAGGACCTTCTCTCGGGACAAGAACAACCGTTGGTTGTGTGTGTGTCCAACAATGCCCCCAAGTGCACCATGCTCTGAGCAGGGACCAGGGCTGATTTCTTCCAGTTGATGAGCCACCCGTGGGCTTGTAGGAACTGGACCGTCAGTTCCAGATGACAGAGGAGAACCTCTGGGGAGTTCGCCGGGATCAACAAGTCGTCCAGATACGGCAGGATCCTGATACCCTGACAGTGGAGCAGAGCAGTCATAACTGCCATGACTTTGGTGAAGATTCGCGGATCCGTGGTCAGTCCAAAAGGCAAGGCCTGGAATTGATAATGTAGGTTGCCAATAGCAAACCGCAGGTATTGCTGATGCGATATGGCAATAGGTATATGTAGGTAAGCATCCTGTATGTCCAGGGATACCATATAGTCCATGGGCTCCAAGGCCAGAACAATAGAGCGAAGAGTTTCCATATGGAACCTGGAAAACTTCAAACTTGTTCAGAGACTTGAGGCTGAGAATGGGCAAGGAGGAACCATTTGGTTTCGGAATTAGGAACAGCTTTGAATAGTACCCCCTGCCTCTCTGAGCCAGAGGCACCGACACTACCACTCCTGTGTCCAGGAAGGATTGTACCCCCAAATGGAGACTTTTTGATTTTACAGGATCCGAAGGGATATTTGTCAAGCAAAACTGGCGAGGGGGACGCTTCTTGAAAAAGATGGCGTATCCGTGCATGACGACTTCCCTTACCCAGGCATCTCAAACCGTAGAAGTCGGCCTCCCACCCTGGGGTCCCCCAGAGGGAGGCCCGCCCCGTCATGCAGCAGGCTTGTCTGGTTTGGAAGCAGGCCGACGGGCAGCCCAGGAACGTTTAGGTTTTGGAAGTGTGAGCCTGTTTCGGGTACGCCTGACCCTTTGCTTTACTTGGAGGTCGAAATGAACGAAAGGTGGTACTCTTAGCCTTCTAAACCGAAGGATTAGTACTCAGCAAACATGCAGTTTTAGCAGACGCTAAGTCAGCAACAATCTTGTTCAGATCTTCCCCAAACAGGATGTCTCCCTTAAAGGGGAGTTTTTTTTAGAGTCCAGATCCCCAGACCAGGACCGCAACCACAGAATCTGGCGTGCCAAAATGGATGTAGTAGATGCTTTGGCCGCCAGGACACCAGCATCAGAGGCCGCCTCCTGTATATAATGAGAGGCTGTGATAATATATGAAAGACACTGTCTGGCATAATCAGAAAAATTAGAAGGTAGCTCCGCTTCAACTGCTTGAATCCAGGCTCAAATAGCATTCACAGCCCAAGAGGCCGCTATAGTGGGTCAATGCACAGCACCTGCAAGGGTGTAAATAGACTTCAAGCAACCCTCCACATGCTTATCCGTCAGTTCCTTCAGAGAAGTGATGGAAGTAACAGGCAGAGTAGAGGACACCATCAGCCGTGCGACATGCAAGTCCACTGGCGGCGGTGTTTCCCAGTTTTTACTTAACTCTGCAGCGAGGGGATAACGAGCTAGCATCTTCTTAGACAGGGAGAATTTCTTTCCTGGATACGCCCAGGATTCCTGACGTATGTCAACTAAATGGTCAGAATGGGGCAAAACTAATTTAGTGACCTTCCAACGTTTGAACTTATCGGGTTTATTAAGACGTATCTGGAGGTTCAGATTCATCATAAATCTGAAGAATCAGTTTGATAGGCTCCAAGAGGTTAGGAACATCCACCTGTGAAATAGATTCCCCATCAGAAGCATCTGCATCAGTGTCTGAGGAATCAGTGTATACGCCATCTTTATCGGATGAAGTATCTGTAACATGCGTGGATTGTGAGGAAGTAGTGGCCCGCTTAGATGACCCTTTGGTCCTAGGAGGACGAGGGTTAGGTTTTTGTTTAACCAAAAACTGATTTAATTGCTGTAACTGTGTTGACAGATTATCTGCCCATGGCAGATGAACTGCAGGGCCAATATGTGGCTGTAATGGCATAGGAGGTCCCAAAGGGGGCGTAAGTCCCGTTACTAGCGTAGTCAACAAATTAGAAAAAAAACTGCCAATGTGGTTTTTGGTGTGCCACCAGCGATCCAGGCTGACTGAGGGGTACTGAACCCCCAGTACAAGGACACTCAGTTGGAATATTTTCCTAAGGTGCATCCGAAACGTCAGCACTGCATGACGCAGGATCAGCCATGGATCTCCCGCCCTGTGTAGCTGACATTATGTGCGAATGTAGCCTTAGGGTGTAACAGTACAATATAGCCAGACACAGTACTTGACAAAAAAAACCTATGTAGTGTGACTGCAAATGCAGAGCACAAACAGAGGATTTAAGTGGTATATGGTGACTGAAATACACAGAGAAAAATACCAAGATAGTATATCCTGTGAAACACTATATATACACTCTTCAAAAAAATAAAGGGAACACTTCAACAACACAATGTAACTCCAAGTCAATCACACTTCTGTGAAATCAAACTGTCCACTTAGGAAGCAACACTGATTGACAATCAATTTCACATGCTGTTGTGCAAATGGAATAGACAACAGGTGGAAATTATAGGCAATTAGCAGACACCCCCAATAAGGAGTTGTTATGCAGGTGGTGACCACAGACCACTTCTCAGCTCCTATGCTTTCTGGCTTATGTTTTGGTCACTTTTGAAAGCTGGCGGTGCTTTCACTCTAGTGGTAGCATGAGACGGAGTCTACAACCCACACAAGTGGCTCAGGTAGTGCAGCTCATCCAGGATGGCACATCAATGCGAGCTGTGGCAAGAAGGTTTGCTGTGTCTGTCAGCGTAGTGTCCAGAGCATGGAGGCGCTACCAGGAGACAGGCCAGTACATCAGGAGACGTGGAGGAGGCCGTAGGAGGGCAACAACCCAGCAGTAGGACCGCTACCTCCGCCTTTGTGCAAGGAGGAACAGGAGGAGCACTGCCAGAGCCCTGCAAAATTACCTCCAGCAAGCCACAAATATGCATGTGTCTACTCAAACGATCAGAAACAGACTCCATGAGGGTGGTATGAGGGCCCGACGTCCACAGGTGGGGGTTGTGCTTACAGCCCAACACCGTGCAGGACGTTTCGCATTTGCCAGAGAACACCAAGATTGGCAAATTCGCCACTGGCGCCCTGTGCTCTTCACAGATGAAAGCAGGTTCTCACTGAGCACATGTGACAGACGTGACAGAGTCTGGAGACGCCAAGGAGAATGTTCTACTGCCTGCAACATCCTCCAGCATGACCGGATTGGCAGTGGGTCAGTAATGGTGTGGGGTGGCATTTCTTTGGGGGGCCGCACAGCCCTCCATGTGCTCGCCAGAGGTAGCCTGACTGCCATTAGGTACCGAGATGAGATCCTCAGACCCCTTGTGAGACCATATGCTGGTGCGGTTGGCCCTGGGTTCCTCCTAATGCAAGACAACGCTAGACCTCATGTGGCTGGAGTGTGTCAGCAGTTCCTGCAAGATGAAGGCATTGATGCTATGGACTGGCCCGCCCGTTCCCCAGACCTGAATCCAATTGAGCACATCTGGACATCATGCCTCGCTCCATCCACCAACGCCACGTTGCACCACAGACTGTCCAGGAGTTGGCAGATGCTTTAGTCCAGGTCTGAGAGGAGATCCCTCAGGAGACCATCCGCCACCTCATCAGGAGCATGCCCAGGCGTTGTAGGGAGGTCATACAGGCATGTGGAGGCCACACACACTACTGAGCCTCATTCTGACTTGTTTTAAGGACATTACATCAAAGTTAGATCAGCCTGTAGTGCGTTTTTCCACTTTAATTTTGAGTGTGACTCCAAATCCAGAACTCCATGGGTTAATAAATTTGATTTCCATTGATAATTTTTGTGTGATTTAGCTGTCAGCACATTCAACTATGTAAAGAACAAAAGTATGTAATAAGAATATTCCATTCATTCAGATCTAGGATGTGTTGTTTAAGTGTTCCCTTTATTTTTTTGAGCAGTATATAATAAGAATTTACTCACCGGTAATTCTATTTCTCGTAGTCCGTAGTGGATGCTGGGGACTCCGTAAGGACCATGGGGGGGAATAGACGGGCTCCGCAGGAGACTGGGCACACTATAAGAAAGATTTGGTACTACCTGGTGTGCACTGGCTCCTCCCCCTATGCCCCTCCTCCAGACCTCAGTTAGGATACTGTGCCCGGAAGAGCTGACACAATAAGGAAGGATTTTGAATCCCGGGTAAGACTCATACCAGCCACACCAATCACACCGTATAACTCGTGATATTAAACCCAGTTAACAGTATGAAATATAACTGAGCCTCTCAACAGATGGCTCAACAATAACCCTTTAGTTAGGCAATAACTATATACAAGTATTGCAGACAATCCGCACTTGGGATGGGCGCCCAGCATCCACTACGGACTACGAGAAATAGAATTACCGGTGAGTAAATTCTTATTTTCTCTGACGTCCTAGTGGATGCTGGGGACTCCGTAAGGACCATGGGGATTATACCAAAGCTCCCAAACGGGCGGGAGAGTGCGGATGACTCTGCAGCACCGAATGAGAGAACTCAAGGTCCTCCTCAGCCAGGGTATCAAATTTGTAGAATTTAGCAAACGTGTTTGCCCCTGACCAAGTTGCAGCTCGGCAAAGTTGTAAAGCCGAGACCCCTCGGGCAGCCGCCCAAGATGAGCCCACCTTCCTCGTGGAATGTGCTTTCACTGATTTAGGATGCGGCAATCCAACCGCAGAATGCGCCAGCTGAATTGTGCTACAAATCCAGCGAGCAAAAGTCTGCTTAGAAGCAGGAGCACCTATTTTGTTGGGTGCATACAGGATAAAAAGCGAGTCAGTTTTCCTGACTCCAGCCGTCCTGGAAACATAAATTTTCAAGGCCCTGACTACGTCCAGTAACTTGGAATCCTCCAAGTCCCTAGTAGCCGCAGGCACCACAATAGGTTGGTTCAAGTGAAAAGCTGATACCACCTTAGGGAGAAACTGGGGACGAGTCCTCAATTCTGCCCTATCCATATGGAAAATCAGATAAGGGCTTTTACATGACAAAGCCGCCAATTCTGACACACGCCTGGCCGAAGCCAAGGCCAATAACATGACCACTTTCCACGCGAGATATTTCAGATCCACGGTTTTAAGTGGTTCAAACCAATGTGATTTTAGGAAACTCAACACCACATTGAGATCCCAAGGTGCCACAGGAGGCACAAAAGGGGGCTGAATATGAAGCACTCCCTTTACAAAAGTCTGAACTTCAGGCAGTGAAGCCAGTTCTTTCTGGAAGAAAATCGACAGAGCCGAAATCTGGACCTTAATGGAACCCAATTTTAGGCCCATAGTCACTCCTGACTGTAGGAAGTGCAGAAAACGACCCAGCTGAAATTCCTCTGTAGGGGCCTTCCTGGCCTCACACCACGCAACATATTTTCGCCAAATGCGGTGATAATGGTTTACGGTTACTTCTTTCCTGGCTTTTATCAGCGTAGGAATGACTTCCTCTGGAATGCCCTTTTCCTTTAGGATCCGGAATTCAACCGCCATGCCGTCAAACGCAGCCGCGGTAAGTCTTGGAACAGACAGGGCCCCTGCTGTAGCAGATCCTGTCTGAGCGGTAGAGGCCATGGGTCCTCTGATAACATTTCTTGAAGTTCCGGGTACCAAGCTCTTCTTGGCCAATCCGGAACCACGAGTATCGTTCTTACTCCTCGCCTTCTTATTATTCTCAGTACCTTTGGTATGAGAGGCAGAGGAGGGAACACATAAACCGACTGGTACACCCACGGTGTCACTAGAGCGTCCACAGCTATCGCCTGAGGGTCCCTTGACCTGGCGCAATATCTCTTTAGCTTTTTGTTGAGGCGGGACGCCATCATGTCCACCTGTGGCCTTTCCCAATGGTTTACTAACAGTAGGAAGACTTCTGGATGAAGTCCCCACTCTCCCGGGTGTAGGTCGTGTCTGCTGAGGAAGTCTGCTTCCCAGTTGTCCACTCCCGGAATGAAAACTGCTGACAGTGCTAGTACGTGATTTTCCGCCCATCGGAGAATCCTTGTGGCTACTGCCATCGCCACCCTGCTTCTTGTGCCGCTCTGTCGGTTTACATGGGCGACTGCCGTGATGTTGTCTGATTGGATCAGAACCGGCTGGCTTTGAAGCAGGGGCCTTGCCTGACTTAGGGCATTGTAAATGGCCCTCAGTTCCAGAATGTTTATGTGTAGGGACGACTCCTGTCCAGAATCATCCCCAGGAACAGTAAGCGTGTGGAAAGAACCAGTTGTGACTTTGGAATGTTTAGAATCCAGCCATGCTGTTGTAGCACTTCCCAAGATAATGCTACTCCGACCAGTAACTGCTCCCTGGACCTCGCCTTTATTAGGAGATCGTCCAAGTACGGGATAATTAAAACTCCCTTTTTTCGAAGGAGTATCATCATTTCTGCCATTACCTTGGTAAACACCCTCGGTGCCGTGGACAGTCCAAACGGTAGTGTCTGGAATTGGTAATGGCAATCCTGTACCACAAATCTGAGGTACTCCTGGTGAGGAAGGTAAATTGGGACATGCAGGTAAGCATCCTTGATGTCCAGGGATACCATGTAATCCCCCTCGTCCAGGCTTGCACTAACCGCCCTGAGCGATTCCATCTTGAACTTGAATCTTTTTATGTATGTGTTCAAGGATTTCAAATTTAAAATGGGTCTCACCGAACCGTCCGGTTTCGGTACCACAAACAAACAGTGTGGAATAGTAACCCCGTCCTTGTTGAAGTAGGGGTACTTTGACTATCACCTGCTGGGAATACAGCTTGTGAATTGCCTCTAGTACAGCCTCCCTGCCCGAGGGAGTTGTCGGTAAGGCCGATTTGAGGAAACGGCGGGGGGGAGGCGCCTCGAATTCCAGCTTGTACCCCTGAGATACTACTTGAAGGATCCAGGGATCCACCCGTGAGCGAACCCACTGATCGCTGACATTTTTGAGGCGGCCCCCCACCGTACCTGGCTCCGCCTGTGGAGCCCCACCGTCATGCGGCGGATTTGGAAGAAGCGGGGGGAGGACTTTTGTTCCTGGGAACCTGCTGCGTGGTGCAGCTTTTTTTCCCCTTCCTCTGCCTCTAGACAGAAAGGACCCGCCTTTTCCCCGCCTGTTTTTCTGGGGTCGAAAAGACTGTACCTGATAATACGGTGCTTTCTTAGGCTGTGAGGGGACATGGGGCAAAAATGCTGACTTCCCAGCTGTTGCTGTGGAAACAAGGTCTGAGAGACCATCCCCGAATAACTCCTCACCCTTATAAGGCAAAACTTCCATGTGCCTTTTAGAATCTGCATCCCCTGTCCACTGCCGAGTCCATAAGCCTCTCCTAGCAGAAATGGACAATGCACTTATTCTAGATGCCAGCCGGCAGATCTCCCTCTGTGCATCTCTCATGTACAAGACTGAGTCTTTTATATGCTCTACGGTTAGCAAAATAGTGTCCCTGTCCAGGGTGTCAATATTTTCTGACAGGGAATCTGACCAAGCAGCAGCAGCACTGCACATCCACGCTGAAGCAATAGCTGGTCTCAGTATAACACCAGTGTGTGTATATATAGACTTTAGGATAGCCTCCTGCTTTCTATCAGCAGGTTCCTTTAGGGCGGCCGTATCCGGAGATGGTAGTGCCACCTTTTTAGACAAACGTGTGAGCGCTTTATCCACCCTAGGGGGAGTTTCCCAACGTGACCTATCCTCTGGCGAGAAAGGGAACGCCATTAGTAATTTTTTTGAAATCACCAATTTTTTATCAGGAAAAGCCCACGCTTCTTCACACACTTCATTTAATTCTTCAGATGGGGGAAAAACTATTGGCAGTTTTTTCTCCCCAAACATAATACCCTTTTTTGAGGTACCTGGGTTTATATCAGAAATGTGTAAAACCTCTTTCATTGCCTCAATCATGCAACGAATGGCCCTAGTGGACATTAAATTTGACTCATAGTCGTCGACACTGGTATCAGTATCCGTGTCGACATCTGTGTCTGCCATCTGAGGTAGTGGGCGTTTTAGAGCCCCTGATGGCCTTTGAATTGCCTGGGCAGGCACGAGCTGAGAAGCCGGCTGTCCCACATTTGGCATGTCGTCAAATTTTTTATGTAAGGAGTCGACACTTGCACGTAATTCCTTCCATAAGTCCATCCACTCAGGTGTCTGCCCCGCAGGGGGTGACATCACATTTATAGGCATCTGCTCCGCCTCCACATAAGTCTCCTCATCAAACATGTCGACACAGCCGTACCGACACACCGCACACACACACAGGGAATGCTCTTAAAGGAGACAGGACCCCACAAAAGCCCTTTGGGGAGACAGAGAGAGAGTATACCAGCACACACCAGAGCGCTATATAATGCAGGGACTAACTGAATTATGTCCCCTATAGCTGCTATAATATTTACTGCGCCTCAATTTTGTGCCCCCCCTCTCTTTTTTACCCTTTTCTGTAGTGTAGACTGCAGGGGAGAGTCAGGGAGCTTCTTTCCAGCGGAACTGTGAGGGAGAAATGGCGCCAGTGTGCTGAGGGAGATGGCTCCGCCCCTTTTTCGGCTGACTTTTCTCCCGCTTTTTTCTGTATTCTGGCAGGGGTAATTACCACATATATAGCCTCTGGGGCTATATATTGTGGTTATTTTGCCAGCCAAGGTGATTTTATTGCTGCTCAGGGCGCCCCCCCCCCAGCGCCCTGCACCCTCAGTGACCGGAGTGTGAAGTGTGTATGAGGAGCAATGGCGCACAGCTGCAGTGCTGTGCGCTACCTTGGTGAAGACTGAAGTCTTCTGCCGCCGATTTTCCGGACCATCTTCTTGCTTCTGGCTCTGTAAGGGGGACGGCGGCGCGGCTCCGGGAACGAACACCAAGGACGGGTCCTGCGGTCGATCCCTCTGGAGCTAATGGTGTCCAGTAGCCTAAGAAGCCCAAGCTAGCTGCAAGCAGGTAGGTTCGCTTCTTCTCCCCTTAGTCCCTCGTTGCAGTGAGCCTGTTGCCAGCAGGTCTCACTGTAAAATAAAAAACCTAACATGTACTTTCTTTCTAGGAGCTCAGGAGAGCCCCTAGTGTGCATCCAGCTCGGCCGGGCACAGAAATCTAACTGAGGTCTGGAGGAGGGGCATAGGGGGAGGAGCCAGTGCACACCAGGTAGTACCAAATCTTTCTTATAGTGTGCCCAGTCTCCTGCGGAGCCCGTCTTTTCCCCCCCATGGTCCTTACGGAGTCCCCAGCATCCACTAGGACGTCAGAGAAATATTATATATATATATATATATATATATATATATATATATATATATATATATATATATATATATATATATATATATAGGACCCTGACGCACTTAGCCCCCCCTCAGGGTACAGAATATAGAGATAGCAATATGTGTGAGATACACGTGATAGGAACCACACAGCAGCTATTGGCACACACAGTCATATGTACAATGCAGAAATTATTACAACAACAATAAAATTGCACTGGACTAGCAATACTAAGTAAAGCTATATATGTATACAGATATAACAATGCACAGTAAATAGTGGATGTATATCACAGGGTACTTGTACTGAAATATCCCTGTAGTAATGGACGTTTTCTTAACTAACATGGTCTAAACGACATGTAGAATACTTAAGTGTCCTGTAAATGCACAGCTCTGATGAGACAGGCGTCTTTACAGAGGAGACAATACCCAGCAGTCCCAGATCAGCGAAGCTCTGTGTAATGGCGCCCAAACTCTGACAGGGAGGGAGAGAGAGACAGAGAGAGAGAGAGATGCAGCTCTAGAGCGTGAACATTTGTAGTAAATGGCGCCTGGGGCTGGGGGAGGGGCTACAGGTCAGAGTCTTATCCCCTCTGTTGGTCTTCACCACCGGGTACTGCGGGGCCTATATCAAATGGATTTTTGTAAATCCGACCAGTGCCCCTTGCCCTGGTGGATATAGTGGGGTCCCTGCACGGCCACAGTGTCCACGCCAGCAGCGCGGTACGTCTCTGAAGACCGCGCCGGATCGCGATTTTGGCGGGTCCCGTCTGTTGGACTCTCTTACCTCCTCCCTGAACTTGCGGCCATGCGATCCCGGATAGCAGCGGAGGGTGTGTGCCTGATGAAGACGGAACGCCTCCGCTGTAAGTACCCGGCAACCAGGGAACGGGAGTATACAGCACGGTATGTCAGACTGACATATAGCACTTCTAAGTGCCTGTGCTGCGGCCCTTGAAGTCTTCTTTCTTCAGAAAAGCTCTTTCCTGGGCTGCCTAGCGCATCCCTCCCTGTTAGCTGCCTGCACTGCACCAACACAGGCACCAACTTACAAACTGAGCTCCTGTGCACGAAGGCAGGGTTATAGAGTAGGCAGTGCAAGGCATCCTGGGAACAGGCAAAGCTTTAGCCTGTTGGTGCTTCGGATCAAGATCCAACTCTACACCTCGATGTTATTCCCTGTGGAATACCACTGTACCCCACTGCAGAAATTTGAGTTTTTTCCTGGTGTCACATTCCACTTGAGCTGACAATTTGCTCACCAACAGCTCTTTATGGGGGTAATTCTGAGTTGATCGCAGCAGGAATTTTGTTAGCAGTTGGGCAAAACCATGTGCACTGCAGGGGAGGCAGATATAACATGTGCAGAAAGTGTTAGATTTGGGTGGGTTATTTTGTTTCTGTGCAGGGTAAATACTGGCTGCTTTATTTTGACACTGCAATTTAGATTGCCGATTGAACACACCACACCCAAATCTAACTCTCTCTGCACATGTTAAATCTGCCTCCCCTACAGTACACATGGGCCCTCATTCCGAGTTGTTCGCTCGTTGCCGAGTTTCGCTATATTGCGACTAGTCGCTTACTGCGCATGCGCAAGGGTCGCAGAGCGCATGCGCTTAGTTATTTTACTCAAAAGTTAGGTATTTTACTCACGGCATAACAAGGATTTTTCATCGTTCTGGTGATCGGAGTGTGATTGACAGGAAGTGGGTGTTTCTGGGCGGAAACTGGACGTTTTATGGGAGTGTGCGAAAAAAACGCTGGCGTTTCTGGGAAAAACGCGGGAGTGTCTGAAGAAACGGGGGAGTGTCTGGGCGAACGCTGGGTGTGTTTGTGACGTCAAACCAGGAACGAAACTGACTGAACTGATCGCAATGGCTGAGTAAGTCTGGAGCTACTCAGAAACTGCTAAGAAATTTCTATTCGCAAATCTGCTAATCTTTCGTTTGCAATTCTTCTAAGCTAAGATACACTCCCAGAGGGCGGCGGCCTAGCGTGTGCAATGCTGCTAAAAGCAGCTAGCGAGCGAACAACTCGGAATGAGGGCCATGGTTTTGCCCAACTGCTAACAAAGTTCCTGCTACGATCAACTCGGAATTACCCCCTATAGCTCTTCAGATTTGTGTCCGTTGGAAAGAAAGACACAACGTACGACTTAATTCTAGGATCAAGTATGGTCGCCAAAATATAGTTATCTGCTTTCAAGAGATTGATGGCCCTTGCATCCTGGCAAAAACCAATGAAGTGCTGGATCTACAAGTCTGACATACTTATCAAAATCACTTTTCTAAAAGTCTAATTAGAGGAATTACCGCACTTAAGCTGAACTAACTTCACATGTGGCAACTTCAAAGGGATGGAGAACTTTGCACAACACAGAAAGTATTCTCCACTGTGCTTGACTAAGGTGCATTCCCCCTCCTTTCCCTATGTCACAGGTTGTTGTATAGCCTTGGATAGCCTTTTGCTGTTCCTCCACCTGCTGAAGCATAAAAAAGGGTTGCATTCCACCTTGTTATGCTTCAGCTAGTGGCAGTGAAAATTCAACAGTTCTTGCAGATGCTACAATGTTCTACATGCACTTTCTGAACGTCTTTTTTTTACATTTTGCACCACCAAGTTAATTGTGTGAGCAAAACATGGGATGTGTTGGAATTCACTGAGCTGTAATGATCTCACAATATTGGTGGCACTGTCATAAATCACAAATCCTACGCAGAGTCCAAGCGGGGTAAGCCAATTTGCAATGATTTCCCTGAGTTTTATTAAGAGGTTGTCAGTGGTATGCTTCGTAGTGAAACCAGTAATACACAGCGTAGCCTGCCTCTGAATGAGCTGGCATTTGTTAGATCCTCCTGCTGCTGTCAGGGGTGCTAAAGGCAATACACCTAACCAGTGGGCTTCACAGTCATGGAATCTTTAGTTTGCCCTTTTCCGCTTGTCCACATATCTATGGTTAGGTGTACAGTGGGTACAACGGCATATCAGGGGGCACTAATTAAGTTGTTGGTTTTTTTTTTAACATCTTTGTATATACGTACTAGGAATTGCTTTTATAGTGATCTAGATTTGGTAGCAGGAACGGGTTCAGTATAATTTACCAACGGGCACAATACCGAAGGTCATAATCCCGACAGTCAAAATACCGACACAGTCAAAATACAGACATTATGTAGACAGTCAGAATACCGACATTTGAAATGCCGACATTTCAATATGCTCACATACATTTTTCTGGGGGGGGTTTGTGTCAATGTCAACATAGATTGACATGGACACTGTGTGAGTGTACCGCGCTTTGGGCACACTATTATATTCCCCCTCCAGGTCCACTGGGATCGTAAGGTATGAACAAGTCTGTTTTTGGGCAAAAATTCCTTTAAAACACATGTCGGCATTTTGTCATGTCAACATTTCAAATGTCGGTATTCTGACTATGTCGGCATTTTGAACACGTCAGTATAATGAATTTTGGTATTTTGACTGTGTCGGTATTTTGACTGTCGGTCAATGGCTGTCGAGATTATGACCGTCAGTATTGTTTCCGTCGATAAATCAACTGCTACCCGCGGGAACACAGGACCTCAATTATCTGTCTAAAAGAAACAGCATTACTGGCAGATACTGAACTAATACCACTATAATTGGTATGGCATCAGTAATCCACTGTGCAACTGGGAGACTGCTGTCACAGTCAGTCATACTTGCTTCCTCTTGCAAAGGATTGTTTAACAGTCAATTGTTTTGTTAAACTACTACAAGTAGTCTTTCTGATCCTCTTCTGGGATGAAGATCTACTCACAGCAGCAACAGGCGTAGCACTCAAGGATCCTTCTGATGTATCCCAGGTAGGAGAGGAGTCAGTCATGCTTATGAAATTGGATGCAGGACTACTTCCAATCATGATTGAGGATATTGACAATAAAGGTGTTGGTGGCGGAGATTGCAGGTGCTTAGATACAACAAAGAGAATGAAGCTAGGTGACACTGGACTGGTTATTACATTTTTAACCTAAGTTTCTAGGTTTGTCAAAAACTTTTGATGAATGCGCTGCAAGTGAAAGTAACAGGAAGGATGGTCATAGATGATTAAGGTCCCTACCTCTACTTACTATGGCTTTACAAAGGGTACACATGGCTTCACAGTTGTCTGAATTTGGATAGAAATACTTACACACATAATGGCTTATTTGTTTTTTTGCCCAGGCATGACAATTGGCTTTTTCATATCATAGGCAACAACTGTTTCCACTGGTGCCTGATTTAGACAAACACCATCATCAATCATCATCAACATCCTTATTAGCACCAACTACACAAATATACTAATCATCCTGGTGCACTTGCATAGAAGCATCCTCAATTTCTATGTCAGCATGTTGACTTGTGCTGCTCATCCCCACATTTACAGAGGGCGCACAAATGGTGGAAGGAGTCTCCTCTGTGTGTACAGTATTGGCACCCGCAGACACACTTAGACTCTCCTCAGGGATTTGTGATAATGCTGAGCACACAGCTGGTTCCTGTGTCTTAACAAGTTTTATTTTTTGACACTTCTACAGGGAGAAGGCCTTACATCATCATAAGAGGCAGAACCACCAGTCATAAATAAAGGCCTTAGCCTTTTCTTGCCACTTCGTGTGACAAATAGCATTTTGCCAATTTTATGTTTCTCTGCAGCTAACTTTCCTTTTTATGTTTTTTTCTTTACCACTGTAAAATTATATTGCTTCTTTGATATTACATGCCCTGACTTAATCCCCTTGGGCATCGGTCTTAGCAGATGACGTTGACGGACTTGTATTGTTATGACTGGTGGCAGCATCTGCAGCACTAGTTGGTGTTTCCTGCTCTCTTCTCAATTGTTCATCCTACATATCTATCGACAAACATGACCGAAGTGGGGTACAGCACACCCCACAATCTGTACAAAAAAAGTACCCAAAAAAATACAAAACATACCTCCTCATCAGTGAAGCATGGTGGTGGTAGTGTCATGGCGTGGGCATGTATGGCTGCCAATGGAACTGGTTCCCTTGTATTTATTGATAATGTGACTGCTGACAAAAGCAGCAGGATGAATTCTGAAGTGTTTCGGGCAATATTATCTGCTCATATTTAGTCAAATGCTTCAGAACTCATTGGACGGCGCTTCACAGTGCAGAAGGACAATGACCCGAAGCATACTGCGAAAGCAACCAAAGAGTTTTCTAAGGCAAATAAGTGGAATGTTATGCAATGGCCAAGTCAATCATCTGACCTGAATCCGATTGAGCATGCAGTTCACTTGATGAAGACAAAACTGAAGGGAAAATGCCCCAAGAACAAGCAGGAACTGAAGACATTTGCAGTAGAGGCCTGGCAGAGCATCACCAGGGATGAAACCCAGCGTCTGGTGATGTCTATGCATTCTAGATTTCAGGCTGTAATTGACTGCAAAGGATTTGCAACAAAGTATTAAAAAGTGAAAGTTTGATTTAGGATTGTTTAGTTTGTCCCATTACTTTTGGTCCCTTAAAAAGTGGGAGGCACATATATAAACCGTTGTAATTCCTAAACCATTCACCTGATTTGGATGTAAATACCCTCAAATTAAAGCGGAAAGTCTGCAATTAAAGTACATCTTGTTTGTTTCATTTCAAATCCATTGTGGTGGTGTATAGAGCCCAAAATATGAGAATTGTGTCGATGTCCCAATATTTATGGACCTGACTGTATGTGAGTCAGAAAGAATATTACACTGCGGTTTTACCTACAGTGTCACAATACGTGTATGAGTCGGAAATAATAATATTACACTACAGTTCACTTCCACCTACAGTGTCTCACACAATTGAAATCCAAAAGGATAAATATAGTATTAATGGCACTATACTGGAAACTACTGAGGAGTGCAGGGACCTAGGAGTCACTATTTCAGGTGACTTTAAGGCAGGTAAGCAATGTAACAAAGCAATGAGGAAGGCTAATCTGATGCTTGGTTGCACAGGGAGAGAAATCATCAGCAGAAAGAAAGAAGTAATAATGCTACTGTATAGGTCATTGGTAAGGCCTCATCTAGAATACTGTGTTCAATTCTGGAGGCCATATCTTCAGAAGGATATTAATACATTAGAGACTGTACAAAGAAGGGCAACTAAAATGGTGCATGGCCTACTAAAAATCACAATATGTATAGTTTGGAGCAGAGGAGGGAAAGGGGGGACATGATAAAACCCTTGATATATTTGAATGTTTCTAACAAAGTCCAGGAAGGAAATATTCTTCAAAGGAAGAGAATTATTAGAACACAAGGACATGCACTGAAACTAGAGGGAGGTAGGTTCAGGGGAAATTTGAGGAAAAATTATGTGACAGAAAGGGGAGTGGACAAGTGAATAGCTTCCCATCAGAGGTGCTAGAAGCTAAGACAGTAGAGCTATTTTAATTATGCATGGGATAGACATAAGGATATCCTTACAAAGAAAAAAGGATCAAATAAGGTTTGAGGCAAAAATATGATAAAAAAAGGGGTAGACTAGATGGGCCAAGTGGTTCTTATCTGCCGTCAAATTCTAGGTTTCGTGTAGGAGTCAGAAATAATAATAATATTACACTGTGGTTCACTTTCACCAAGTGTCACTTAAAACGTGTATGAGTCATAAATAACAATATTACACTGTGGTTCACTTTCCCCTAATGTGAAACACAATATGTGTATGAGAAAAATTATGACACTAAAGTCTGACTGGCAGTGTCTCAATACCTATGCAAAAAATTTTTTAAATAGGATTTTGAATACCTACCGGTAAATCCTTTTCTCGTAGTCCATAAGGGATATTGGGGACAGAAATAGTACAATAGGGTATATACGAGTCCAAAGGAGCCAGTGCACTTTAAATTTCTTCCAATGGGTCTATGCCTCTTCCTACAGCTCAGTTATAGGTAAAACAATGCCCGAAGGAGAATGACATACTTGAGACAAGGAAAATAACAACAACAGGTTTGGTGAGATTTGAACACCAGCACACCAATACATAACTTAGCCAGCAAAGCCTGGCAACATTAACAGCAACAGCTGAACAGGAACACATAACAGAGAACCTGCAGAAAGTCACCGCACGGAGGCGTGCGCCCAATATCCCTTATGGGCTACGAGAAAAGGATTTACCGGTAGGTATTCCAAATCCTATTTTCTCTAGCGTCCATAAGGGATATTGGGGACATAATAATTAGTACGATGGGGATGTCCCAAAGCTTCCAGAACGGACGGGACCGTGCGGAGACAACTGCAGCACCACCTGCCCAAACTGGGTATCCTCTTTGGCCAGGGTATCAAACTTGAAGAACTTCACAAAGGTGTTCGTCCCCGACCAGGTAGCAGCTCGGCATAGTTGCAGGGCAGAGACTCCACGGGCAGCTGCCAAGGAAGAACCCACCGATTTTGTAGAGTGGGCCTTCAGAGACTGTGGAACCGGTAAAGCTGCCGACGCATAGGCTTGTTGGATAGTAAGTCTAATCCAACGAGAAATTGACTGCTTCAAAGCAGGGCAACCCTTTTTCCGCGCATCATACAGCACGAACAAGGAATCCGTATTTCTGATCCAAGCCGTCCTCTTGAAATAGATTTTCAAGGTTCGCACTGCATCCAATGCCTCCGGAAGAGCAGAAGTGTTAGAACCGGACGGAATCACAATAGGTTGATTCAAGTGAAACACGGAGACCACCTTCAGCAGGAACTGACGTCTAGTCCTGAGCTCCGCTCTGTTCTCGTAAAAGACCAAGTACGGATTTTTGCACGACAAGGCCCCCAATTCTGAGACACGCCAAGCAGAAGCCAGGGCCAGTAACATCACTGTTTTCCACGTGAGGTACTTATCGTCTATCGTCGTCAGGGGTTCAAACCAGGAGGACTGTAGAAAGTGTAATACTAGATCCAGATCCCAAGGTGCCGTAGGCGGCACGAAAGGATGTTGTAAGGTCTGAACTTCCGGCAAGAGAGCCAACTTCTTCTGAAAGAAGGTGGAAAGAGCTGAAATCTGGACCTTAATGGATCCCAGACGCAAGTCTTTATCCACTCCAGCCTGCAGAAAACGGAGGAACCTTCCCAAGTGGAAATCTGCAGAGGGATATTTGCGTTCTTCGCACCACGAGACATATCTCCGCCAGATATGATGATAGTGTTTTGACGTCGCAGGTTTTCTGGCTTGCACCATGGTGGAAATGACCTTTTTGGAAAGTCCTATGTGAGCTAGGATGTTCCGCTCAACTTCCATGCCATCAAACGAAGCTGCCGTAAGTCCGGGTAGACGAACGGTCCTTGTTGAAGAAGGTCCCTTGTTATTGGTAGAGGCCAAGGGTCCTCTACGGACAAGTCCAGGAGAGCCGTGTACCACGCTCTTCAGGGCCAATACGGGGCAACCAAGATTGCTTCCACTCTTTGATGTCTGATCCGCTTGAACACACTTGGGATCAGAGGAATCGGAGAAAATAGGTAGACCAGCTGGTAAGGCCAAGGCGAAGTCAGCGCATCCACTGTGGTCGCCTGAGGGTCCCTGGTTCATGAGCAATAGCAGCGAAGCTTCTTGTTGAGATGAGAGGCCATCAAGTCGATCTGTGGGCAAGCCCACCTGTTGATCAGCCCGGAATGAAGATTGCGGACAGCGCTCTTGCATTTCTTTCTACCCAGAGGAGTATTCTTGACGCTTCTCGCATGCAGGCCCTGCTTTTTGTCCCTCCTTGTCGATTGATGTACGCCACCGCCGTGGCATTGTCTGACTGCACCTGGATCACCCGTTCCCGTAGTAGATGAGACGCCTGAAGCAGAGCATTGTGGATAGCCCGAAGTTCCAGAATGTTGATTGGAAGTAGGGCCTCTTGGGCAGATCACCTGCCTTGGAACTGCGCCCCTTCCTCTTAGACTCTCATCTGTCGTGAGGAGGGTCCAATCATGAATCCCGAAGCTTCAGCCTTCCAGGAAGTTGGAAGACTGTAGCCACCACAGGAGTGAAATCCTGGCCTGGGGTGACAGCTGAATCATACAGTGTATCTGAAGATAGGAACCGGACCACTTGTTCAGGATGTCCAATTGGAAGGGTCTGGCATGGAACCTTCCATACTGTATTGCCTTGTAGAAGGCCACCAACTTTCCCAATAATTTTATGCAAAGATGAATGGAGACTCGAGCAGGTCTGAGTACCATGCGAACCATTTCCTGGAGTGTTCTCACATTTTCCACGGGGAGGATCACTCTCTGTAACATTCCCAGAAACAGGAGTCTCTGAGACGGTTCCAGGTGGGACTTCTGCAGATTGAGGATCCACCCGTGGTGAGACAGAAGTTGGACAGTGCGATATATATGGAGCAATAGAAGCTCCCTGGAACTCACTTTTATCAGGAGATCGTCCAGATATGGAATTACATTGACCCCCTGGACCCTGAGCTGAAACAGCATTTCTGCCATCACCTTCGTGAACACCCTCGGAGCTGTAGACAGGCCAAAGGGTAATGCCTGAAACTAGTAGTGATCATTCAGTAGGTCAAACCTCAGATAGGCCTGGTGAGGAGGCCAAATTGGGATATGTAGGTAAGCATCCTTGATATCCAGGGAATTTCTGTTTTTCCAGGCCTGCGATCACCACTCTCAAAGATTCCATCTTGAATTTGAAAACCTTCAGGTAAGGATTCAATGACTTCAGACTCAGAAAGGGTCTCACAGATCCGTCTGGTTTTAGTACGACAAACAGACTGGAGTAGTAACCCTGTCCTTGTTGTAGTAGGGGTACTGGAACAATGACCTAGGACTGGACCAACTTTTTTATGGCCAGTAGTAACGTACCACGCATACTTTCCAAAGCTGGTAAGCCTGATTTGAAAAAACGTTGGGGAGGAGAACCGTCGAACTCCAGCTTGTAACCCTGAGAGATAAGGTCCCTTACCCAAGCATCTTGGCAGGAACCGTCCCAGATGTGGCTGAAGTGAGGTAACCAAGCTCCCACCACGAGATCTCCTCGGGGTGGGTGGGCAGCGTCATGCTGAAGTCTTTACGGGAGCAGAACTGGTGTTCTGGTCCCGAGATCCAGCAACAGCTGGTTTCTTAGGTTTTCCTCTGGAGCCTCTAGCTGAGTTGGAGGCCCCTCTGGCCCTAGATCGAAATCTGGAGGACCGAAAGGACTGAGTAGACGGTCCCGGATAGGTACGTCTGGCAGGTGGAGCCGCCGAAGGGAGAAACGTGGATTTTCCAGCTGTAGCTTTGGAAATCCATGCGTCCAATTCACCTCTAAAGAGCCATTCACCTGTGAAGGGAAGAGATTCCACATTATGTTTGGAGTCAGTATCAGCAATCCACTGACGTAACCGTATGGCTCTGCTCACAGACACAGCCATAGCCGTGGACCTAGCATTAATATTGCCAATCTCTTTAAGGGAGTCACAGAGGACTCTTGCCGTGTCCCGAATGTGAGTCAGGAAAGTAACAGTATGAACTAAGGTCATATCACCCGAGAGACCTTCCTTAATTTGGGTAGCCCAGGAATGAATTGCATGTGTCATCCAGCAACCTGCAATGACCGGCCTTTGAGCAACACCTGCAGCAATGTAAATAGATTTTAGAGTGGTCTCAATTTTCCTATCTGCCGGGTCCTTAACTGTAAAGGAGCTCGGAGCAGGGAGTACCTGCAGCAGGGAAGTGGCTCTGCACCTCAAGAGGCCGATGACCGTCGTCCCCCCTAACTCCCACGGTGCAGGTATGCTGTTGCCCAAACAGCATACAGAAATAAGAAAAACTTTAAAAGAAATTGAAGAAAAACTCTGGAGCTTGCAGAGTATGCATCCTCTCCTCAGGACACTTTTTTCTAAACTGAGCTGTAGGAGGGGGCATAGAAGGGAGGAGCCAGCACACCCAGTTGAAGAAATTAAAAGTGCACTGGCTCCTTTGGACCCGTCTATACCCCATTGTACTAATCTGTCCCCAATATCCTTTATGGATGCTAAAGAAAATAAGAATTTACTTACCGATAATTCTATTTCTCGGAGTCCGTAGTGGATGCTGGGGTTCCTGAAAGGACCATGGGGAATAGCGGCTCCGCAGGAGACAGGGCACAAAAAAGTAAAGCTTTACTAGGTCAGGTGGTGTGCACTGGCTCCTCCCCCCATGACCCTCCTCCAGACTCCAGTTAGGTACTGTGCCCGGACGAGCATACACAATAAGGGAGGCATTTTGAATCCCGGGTAAGACTCATACCAGCCACACCAATCACACCGTACAACTTGTGATCTAAACCCAGTTAACAGTATGACAACAGAAAGGGCCTCTTAAAGATGGCTCCTTAACAATAACCCGAATTAGTTAACAATAACTATGTACAAGTATTGCAGATAATCCGCACTTGGGATGGGCGCCCAGCATCCACTACGGACTCCGAGAAATAGAATTATCGGTAAGTAAATTCTTATTTTCTCTATCGTCCTAAGTGGATGCTGGGGTTCCTGAAAGGACCATGGGGATTATACCAAAGCTCCCAAACGGGCGGGAGAGTGCGGATGACTCTGCAGCACCGAATGAGAGAACTCCAGGTCCTCCTTTGCCAGGGTATCAAATTTGTAAAATTTTACAAACGTGTTCTCCCCCGACCACGTAGCTGCTCGGCAGAGTTGTAATGCCGAGACCCCTCGGGCAGCCGCCCAAGATGAGCCCACCTTCCTTGTGGAGTGGGCTTTTACAGTTTTAGGCTGTGGCAGGCCTGCCACAGAATGTGCAAGTTGAATTGTGTTACAAATCCAACGAGCAATCGACTGCTTAGAAGCAGGTGCGCCCAACTTGTTGGGTGCATACAATATAAACAGCGAGTCAGATTTTCTGACTCCAGCCGTCCTTGCAATGTATATTTTTAAGGCTCTGACAACGTCCAACAACTTGGAGTCCTCCAAGTCGCTAGTGGCCGCAGGCACCACAATAGGTTGGTTCAGATGAAATGCTGATACCACTTTAGGGAGAAAATGCGGACGAGTCCGCAGTTCTGCCCTATCCGAATGGAAGATTAGATAAGGACTTTTATAAGATAAAGCCGCCAATTCAGATACTCTCCTGGCAGAGGCCAGGGCTAGTAACATAGTCACTTTCAATGTGAGATATTTCAAATCCACCTTTTTCAATGGTTCAAACCAATGGGATTTGAGGAAATCTAAAACTACATTTAGATCCCACGGTGCCACCGGAGGCACCACAGGAGGCTGTATATGCAGTACTCCCTTGACAAAAGTCTGGACCTCAGGGACAGAGGCCAATTCTTTTTGGAAGAATATTGACAGGGCCGAAATTTGAACCTTAATGGATCCCAATTTGAGACCCATAGATAATCCTGATTGCAGGAAATGTGCATGGAATCTGCCGAATGGAATTGCTTCGTAAGAAGCCACCATTTTTCCCAGGACTCTTGTGCATTGATGTACTGACACTTTTCCTGGTTTTAGGAGGTTCCTGACCAGATCGGATAACTCCTTGGCTTTTTCCTCTGGAAGGAAAACCTTTTTCTGAACCGTGTCCAGAATCATTCCTAGGAACAGCAGACGAGTTGTCGGGATTAAATGGGATTTTGGAATATTCAGAATCCACCCGTGTTGTCTTAGCACCTCTTGAGATAGTGCTAAAGCTGTCTCCAGCTGTTCTCTGGACCTTGCCCTTATTAGGAGATCGTCCAAGTATGGGATAACTAATACGCCTTTTCTTCGAAGAAGAATCATCATCTCGGCCATTACCTTGGTAAAGACCCGAGGCGCCGTGGACAATCCGAACGGCAGCGTCTGAAACTGATAGTGACAGTTTTGAACAATGAACCTGAGGTACCCCTGGTGTGCGGGGTAAATCGGAACGTGTAGATACGCATCCTTGATGTCCAAGGATACCATAAAGTCCCCTTCTTCCAGGTTCGCTATCACTGCTCTGAGTGACTCCATCTTGAACTTGAACTTTTTTATGTAGAGGTTCAAGGACTTCAGATTTAGAATAGGCCTTACCGAGCCATCCGGCTTCGGTACCACAAATAGAGTGGAATAATACCCCTTTCCTTGTTGTAATAGGGGTACTTTGACTATCACCTGCTGAGCGTACAGCTTGTGAATGGCTTCCAACACCCTCTCCCTTTCGGAAGAGACGGTTGGTAAGGCAGACTTCAGGAAACGATGAGGAGGATCCGTCTCTAATTCCAACCTGTACCCCTGAGATATTATCTGCAGGATCCAGGGGTCTACCTGCGAGTGAGCCCACTGCGCGCTGTAATTTTTGAGACGGCCCCCCACTGTCCCCGAGTCCGCTTGAGAGGCCCCAGCGTCATGCTGAGGTTTTTGCAGGAGCCGGGGAGGGCTTCTGTTCCTGGGAAGGAGCTGCCTGTTGGTGTCTCTTCCCTCTTCCTCTGCCTCGTGGCAGGTACGACAAGCCCTTTGCTCTCTTATTTTTGTAGGAGCGAAAAGGCTGCGGTTGAAAGGTCGGTGCCTTTCTCTGTTGGGGAGTGACTTGAGGTAAAAAAGTGGATTTCCCGGCAGTAGCCGTGGCCACCAAGTCTGATAGACCAACTCCAAATAACTCCTCCCCTTTATACGGCAAAACCTCCATGTGACGTTTTGAATCCGCATCGCCTGTCCACTGTCGTGTCCATAAGGCTCTTCTGGCTGAAATGGACATAGCACTCACCCGAGATGCCAGTGTGCAAATATCCCTCTGTGCATCACGCATATAGATAAATGCATCCTTTATTTGTTCTAACGACAGTAAAACATTGTCCCTATCTAGGGTATCAATATTTTCAATCAGGGATTCTGACCAAACTACTCCAGCACTGCACATCCAGGCAGTTGCTATAGCTGGTCGTAGTATAACACCTGCATGTGTGTATATATTCTTTTGAATAACTTCCATCTTTCTATCTGATGGATCCTTAAGTGCGGCCGTCTCAGGAGAGGGTAACGCCACTTGTTTGGATAAGCGTGTGAGCGCCTTGTCCACCTTAGGGGGTGTTTCCCAGCGCGCCCTAACCTCTGGCGGGAAAGGGTATAATGCCAATAACTTTTTTGAAATTATCAACTTTTTATCAGGAGCAACCCACGCTTCATCACACACGTCATTTAATTCTTCTGATTCAGGAAAAACTGTTTGTAGTTTTTTCACACCATACATAATACCCTGTTTTACGGTATCTGTAGTATCAGCTAAATGTAACGTCTCCTTCATTGCCAAAATCATATAACGTGTGGCCCTACTGGAAAATACGTTTGAATTTCTACCGTCGTCACTGGAATCAGTGCCCGTGTCTGGGTCTGTGTCGACCGACTGAGGCAAAGGGCGTTTTACAGCCCCTGACGGTGTTTGAGGCGCCTGGACAGGCATTAATTGATTGTCCGGCCGCCTCATGTCCTCAACTGACTGTTTAAGGGAAGATAAACCATCACGTAATTCCACAAATAAAGGCATCCATTCTGGTGTCGACCCCCTGGGGGGTGACATCTGCATATTTGGCAATTGCTCCGCCTCCACACCAATATCGTCCTCATACATGTCGACACCACGTACCGACACACACCGCAAACTCACAGGGAATGCTCTAATGAAGACAGGACCCACTAGCCCTTTTGGGGAGACAGAGGGAGAGTCTGCCAGCACACACCACAAAGCGCTATATATACAAGGGATATCCTTATATTAAGTGCTCCCTTATAGCTGCTTTAATATATATATATATATAGCCATTAATGTGCCCCCCCTCTCTGTTTTACCCTGTTTCTGTAGTGCAGTGCAGGGGAGAGACCTGGGAGCCGTTCTGACCAGCGGAGCTGTGACAGAAAATGGCGCCGTGTGCTGAGGAGATAGGCCCCGCCCCTTTTTCGGCGGGTTCTTCTCCCGCTATTTTTCCAGTCAGGCAGGGGTTAAATATCTCCATATAGCCCCTATGGGCTATATGTGAGGTATTTTTAGCCTTGTATAAGGTTTATATTTGCCTCTCAGAGCGCCCCCCCCCCCAGCGCTCTGCACCCTCAGTGACTGCCCAGTGAAGTGTGCTGAGAGGAAAATGGCGCACAGCTGCAGTGCTGTGCGCTACCTTATGAAGACTGAGGAGTCTTCAGCCGCCGGTTTCCGGACCTCTTCACGCTTCAGCATCTGCAAGGGGGTCGGCGGCGCGGCTCCGGGACCGGACTCCACGGCTGGGCCTGTGTTCGATCCCTCTGGAGCTAATGGTGTCCAGTAGCCAAGCAGCAAATCCACTCTGCATGCAGGTGAGTTTACTACTTTCCCCCTAAGTCCCACGTTGCAGTGATCCTGTTGCCAGCAGGACTCACTGTAAAGAAAAAAACCTAAACTAAACTTTCTCTAAGCAGCTCTTTAGGAGAGCCACCTAGATTGCACCCTTCTCGTTCGGGCACAAAATCTAACTGGAGTCTGGAGGAGGGTCATGGGGGGAGGAGCCAGTGCACACCACCTGACCTAGTAAAGCTTTACTTTTTTGTGCCCTGTCTCCTGCGGAGCCGCTATTCCCCATGGTCCTTTCAGGAACCCCAGCATCCACTTAGGACGATAGAGAAAAAATGTATAGTACACTGGGGTACAGCTTTTATTATTTACATTTTATACTGGCGCAGAGCCCCTGGATGGAAGGACATAGCACCCCAGGCAGATACAGCAGCCCCTTGATGATCTGACAGAGCACCCCTGGATGGACACAGCAGCCCTTTGATGGACAGACAGAGCACCACTAGATTGACAGAGCACCCTGGACAGACATAGCAGTCCCTCGATGGACAGCACAGCACCCCTTTATGTACAACAAAGCACCCCAGGAGATGGACATAGCACTCCTTTATGTACAACAAAGCACCCTGGGGACGGACCACTACAGTTGGGATACCACCTACAGTGTCACGACTCACAATACGTGTATGATTAATTATTGTTACACTGTGGTCTGACCAGCCGTGTCACAGAAAAATAATAGTATAGTACAGTACACTGGGGTATAGCACAAAAATATATATACATTTTTTTAAACTATATTTTTAGCTTTTATTTTATTTTTATTTTACACTGGGGCAAAGCCCCTGGATGGACAGACAGAACACCACTGGGGGACATAGCAGCCCCTTGATGGACCAACAGAGCACCCCTGGACGGATACAGCAGCCCCTTGTTGGACACAGCAGCTCAATGATGGACGAACACAGCCCTCCTGGAGGACACAGCAGCCCCTTGATGGATGGACAGAGCACCCCTGGACAGACATAGCAGCTTTTTTATGGACAGCTAAGCAACCCTGGATGGACAAAACAGCACGGACACATTTGCTCAATACAAGCTTCACAGCCGATCAATAGCAGGGGACCTACAGTATATAGAATCCCAAACCCACAAGAATCTGACAGCGGGAAGAAGACGTTTTGCCTCATTTTGGGATCCCAGTCATTCGGGAAAACCCGAATCGGACTCAGATCCTGGATCAGAATGCTATATTCAAGTGGGTCCGGTTCTTGGAGAACCAGACCCGCTCATCTCTAATTACTGGTATAATAGAACATAACAAAGAGATAAAGCAATGGCAGAAAAACACCTTTTGGACCAAAGAAAAATTGTCCTCAATCTTGCATTTTGGTTGGCGCTGAAATGCCAGTGTTCGGGATGTCGGTGGCCTGAATACCGACTGCAGAATCCCGATGGTTAGAATCTCGACAGTGGTCGGGTAAGTATGCTAACCTGCTGACCCATCCCCCCTAACCCTCTGTTACCGCAGCTTAAACCAACCCCCCCCCCAACCCCACCCGCAGTCTAACCCTAACCTCCCCAGTGGTGCCTAAACCTAACCCCCCTGACCGGATCCTTTTTGTACCATATGCTCTGTACATATCTAATACGAGCAATTTGTGCATTTTTGCAAAAGTTACTTTGTGTGTATCATGCTGTGGTTATACACGGCTAAGCTTACCCGTTATGTGCCCACAACTACATTACCATAAGATTCCCTGCTAATTTCATTTGTGATGGTACAGTATTTTAATTGGAACAACCTTGTTCTGGAAACAGCAGAATCATTTATCTAAATATAGAAAATGAATATATTTATTTGTTAGAGCAACAATGTCCTGGATTGATCTTCCAGGGAATGAACGAGTCACAATGAAATTCCATAGTAATTTGGTCCTTTACCACGGCAATTTTTCACAAGGGTAAGGAACCCCAGACACATTGATGTATAGTACAGCACGGCTGCAAATGCCTAGCATGGCAATTACTTTGTGTTAGGAAGGGAAAAGGTTTTCACATATAGGGGTATATGCAATAGCGGGCGAAATCGCGGCAATTATCGCCGTTTTTTCAATTCGACCAAATTCGCCAGGTGAATTCCGGAAGGTGGCTTCCGGAATTCACCATATGCAATGAAAAACGGATTCGCCAGAGTCGCGGGCGAAAATCGGCCGATTTGGCGGATTTTGCCGCGATTTTTAAAAACGGGAAAAAACGGGGAAAAACCCGAAAAAAAAATGGCGTGGGGTCCCCCCTCCAAAGCATAACCAGCCTCGGGCTCATCGAGCTGGTCCTGGTTCTAAAAATGCAGGGGAAAAATCGGGCAGGGATCCCCCGTATTTTTAAAACCAGCACCGGGCTCTGCGCCTGGTGCTGGTGCCAAAAATACGGGGGACAAAACGAGTAGGGGTCCCCCGTATTTTTAACACCAGCATCGGGCTCCACTAGCTGGACAGATAATGCCACAGCCGGGGGTCACTTTTATGCCGTGCCCTGCGGCCGTGGCATCAAATATCCAACTAGTCACCCCTGGCCGGGGTACCCTGGGGGAGTGGGGACCCCTTCAATCAAGGGGTCCCCCCCCCCCAGCCACCCAAGGGCCAGGGGTGAAGCCCGAGGCTGTCCCCCCCCATCCAATGGGCTGCGGATGGGGGGGCTGATAGCCTTTGTGATAAAAAAAAAAGATATTGTTTTTTCCATTAGTACTACAAGTCCCAGCAAGCCTCCCCCGCAAGCTGGTACTTGGAGAACCACAAGTACCAGCATGCGGGAGAAAAACGGGCCCGCTGGTACCTGTAGTACTACTGGGGAAAAAATACCCAAATAAAAACAGGACACACACACCTTGATAGTAAAACTTTATTTCATACACCGACACACACATACTTACCTGTGTTGACACGCCGACTGCAACGATCTCCGACGATCCGAGGGTACCTGTCAAAAAATTATACTCACCTTCCAGCGTCCAGAGGTCCAGAGGTAAATCCACGTACTTTGTAAAAAAACAAACCGAACACCCGCTCCACCGGACTAATGAAAGGGGTCCAATGTTTTCACATTAGAATCCTTTCCCCGAATGCCGGGACATCACGTGACTCCTGTCACTGATGTCCCTTCAGCCAATCAGGAAGCGCTACTGCCGTGGCGCTCATCTGATTGGCTGGACGCCGTCTGTACTCTGACAGCGCCTCGCACAGCTCCCTCCATTACTTTCAATGGTGGGAACTTAGCGGCTAGCGGTGGGGTCACCCGCCGGTCACCGCTGACCGGCGGGTGACCTCACCGCTAGCCGCTAAGTTCCCACCATTGAATATAATGGAGGGAGCTGTGCGATGCGCTGTCACAGCGATCAGCCAATCAGGTTAGCGCAACGAAGTTGCGCTTCCTGATTGGCTTAGAGACCTGTCAGTGACAACTGTCACTGACAGATCTTAATCGTGGATAGGTGTCCCATGTGTCAGCATGGGACACCTTTCAGTCCGTTTTTGGTGCGGGTAAATGCGCTTTCTTTTTTTGCCAAGTCCGTGGATTTATCTCTGGAGCCTGTTGAGGTGAGTATAATTGATCTTTTATTTTCAGGTACCCCGGGATTCTACATGGAGAAGAGGACCGATGTCGGCGTGTGAACATAGGTAAGTATGTGTGTGTCGGCAGTGTGTAATAAAGTTTTACTGTCGACGGTGTCTGTGTCCTGTTTTTATTTGGGTATTTTTTTTCCATTAGAACTACAGGTACCAGCGGGCCCGTTTTTCTCCCGCATGCTGGTACTTGTGGTTCTCCAAGTACCAGCTTGCAGGGGAGGCTTGCTGGGACTTGTAGTACTAATGGAAAAAACTCAATATCTTTTTTTTTGAACACAAAGGCTATCAGCCCCCCCATCCGCAGCCCATTGGATGGGGGGGGGACAGCCTCGGGCTTCACCCCTGGCCCTTGGGTGGCTGGGGGGGGGGGGACCCCTTGATTGAAGGGGTCCCCATTCCCCCAGGGTTCCCCGGCCAGGGGTGACTAGTTGGATATTTGATGCCACGGCCGCAGGGCACTGTATAAAAGTGACCCCCGGCTGTGGCATTATCTGTCCAGCTAGTGGAGCCCGATGCTGGTGTTAAAAATACGGGGGACCCCTACTCGTTTTGTCCCCCGTATTTTTGGCACCAGCATCAGGCGCAGAGCCCGGTGCTGGTTTTAAAAATACGGGGGATCCCCTGTCAATTTTTTCCCCGCATTTTTAGAACCAGGACCAGCTCAATGAGCCCGAGGCTGGTTATGCTTTGGAGGGGGGACCCCACGCCATTTTTTTCCCGGATTTTACCGTTCCAGCAATAAAAAAAATAAAAAAATAAAAATATTATTTTAAAAAATATATAAATAATATTTGTGCCTCCCCCCCAAAAAAAAAAAAAACCTAATCCCTTCTAATATAAATAGATCTGCTATTCCTAAAAAAAAAAACATGTTTAAAATTTTTTTATTTGTTTTCACCCTCCAAAGTGTGGCGGAGTGAAAATCGCGAATTTGCTGTCTAAAAGCACTGCAGGCGAATTTCCAAACTTGAATTGAATATGCTGGAGGCGAATTGCAGCATCTGTACCATTGCAGAAAAGGCGAATTCGGAAAAAGGCGAATTGAGAAAAGGCGAATTTTGACGGGCCGTTTTTTTGCGAAAAATGACTGCACTGCATAGGCGAATTGATTTTTGGAGGCGAAAACGGCCCGGAATTCGCCTATTTTGCCAATTCGCCCGCTATTGCATATACCCCATAGTGGCATTTCCAGATAAGTGTTGTATAATAATTCTATACATACCGGAACAAATCAACATGACTCATGTTTGATTAAATGCCAAAAAAACTAATTGTGCCATTATTGTCTATATAACAATTGTCAGACAATATTTACAAAAATATATAGTCAATGATTAATTATTGCTGCACAGCTGACACAAAAGAGAAACTACTATTGATATTACACAGTTGTAAACAGCAACCAGCAATGCTCAAATGCTACAATTAAAAACATTACTATGTACATTTTTACATATTTAAATATACTCAAATAAGGTATTTTTTAACATAGCTTCTGGATTGGTAGATAATTCAACTTTGATGAATTAACCAACAGGTCAAAGAACAGTTAATAGAAATCCAATAAAACTGTCTCATGCTTCAGTCACTTTACAGTAATGTGGTGGCTTATATTAACTTCATTCCTACTGATTTTCCTTCAGGATTATAAAGATATCGCAGTGTCAACCTGCTTTTTCAGCATTACACCATAAATAGTTTTTGCACAGTTAATAATTAATATTCTAAAATGGTATGTCAGTTTTCAGTTGAGCGGGTCTTACAGCAAAATGCCTGGAACAAGTTACATAAGGCTGGAATGGCAGAATGATAAAAAGGGCAGTTGGAACTTGGACTGGCAGAGCTAGTTATCTGTTTAGGTAGACAATAATCTACATTTCTGATCATTTTCTGTTACTGATAACGCGTCTCTCTTGAGGAACCCCAGCACTGCACGCTTTAGGATCTTATTTACTGTAAGTAAGTTAGTCAGTGACCCCACTAGATGTAAATGTTCTACTTTGCCCTTGGGTTTGAATGAGATCAGAAAAGATGCTCTGTTGCTCTTAAAGTATTTGCAGTCCTTTAAGATAATAATAATAATAAATAAATAAGATTTTACTCACCGGTAAATCTATTTCTCGTAGTCCGTAGTGGATGCTGGGGACTCCGTAAGGACCATGGGGAATAGACGGGCTCCGCAGGAGACTGGGCACTCTAAGAAAGATTTAGTACTACTGGTGTGCACTGGCTCCTCCCTCTATGCCCCTCCTCCAGACCTCAGTTAAGGAAACTGTGCCCGGAAGAGCTGACATTACAAGGAAAGGATTTTGGAACCCAGGGTAAGACTCATACCAGCCACACTAATCACACCGTATAACTTGTGATAAACTTACCCAGTTAACAGTATGAACAAACAACAAAGCATCAACCAATGGATGCCAACATAACATAACCCTTTATTAAGCAATAACTATATACACGTATTGCAGAAAGTCCGCACTTAGGACGGGCGCCCAGCATCCACTACGGACTACGAGAAATAGATTTACCGGTGAGTAAAATCTTATTTTCCCTAACGTCCTAGTGGATGCTGGGGACTCCGTAAGGACCATGGGGATTATACCAAAGCTCCCAAACGGGCGGGAGAGTGCGGATGACTCTGCAGCACCGAATGAGCAAATACAAGGTCCTCCTCAGCCAGGGTATCAAACTTGTAGAACTTTGCAAAAGTGTTTGAACCCGACCAAGTAGCTGCTCGGCAAAGCTGTAACGCCGAGACCCCTCGGGCAGCCGCCCAAGAAGAGCCCACCTTCCTTGTGGAATGGGCTTTCACTGATTTTGGATGCGGCAATCCAGCCGCAGAATGAGCCTGCTGAATCGTGTTACAGATCCGGTTGGTTCAAATGAAAAGATGACACCACCTTTGGCAGAAATTGCGGAAGAGTCCGCAATTCTGCCCTGTCCATATGGAAAACCAGATAGGGGCTTTTACATGACAAAGCCGCCAATTCTGACACACGCCTAGCCGAAGCTAAGGCCAACAGCATGACCACTTTCCACGCGAGATACTTTAGCTCAGCAGTCTTAAGTGGCTCAAACCAGTGGGATTTCAGGAAACCCAACACCACGTTAAGATCCCAAGGTGCCACCGGTGGCACAAAAGGGGGCTGAATATGCAGCACTCCCTTAACAAACGTCTGAACCTCAGGCAGTGAAGCCAGTTCTTTTTGACAGAAAATGGATAGGGCCGAAATCTGGACCTTTATGGACCCTAATTTTAGGCCCATAGTCACTCCTGACTGTAGGAAGTGCAGGAATCGACCCAGCTGGAATTCCTCTGTAGGGGCCTTCCTGGCCTCACACCAAGCAACATATTTTCGCCATATACGGTGATAATGCTTTGCTGTCACGTCCTTCCTAGCCTTTATCAGCGTAGGAATAACTTCATCCGGAATGCCTTTTTCCGCTAGGATCCGGCGTTCAACCGCCATGCCGTCAAACGCAGCCGCGGTAAGTCTTGAAACAGACAGGGCCCTTGTTGCAACAGGTCCTGTCTGAGAGGCAGAGGCCATGGGTCCTCTGTGAGCATTTCTTGCAGTTCCGGGTACCAAGTCCTTCTTGGCCAATCCAGAACAATGAGTATTGTTCTCACTCCTCTTTTTCTTACAATTCTCAGCACCTTTGGTATGAGAGGAAGAGGAGGAAACACATAGACCGACTGGAACACCCACGGTGTTACTAGTGCGTCCACAGCTATCGCCTGAGGGTCCCTTGACCTGGCGCAATACCTTTTTAGCTTTTTGTTGAGGCGGGACGCCATCATGTCCACCTGTGGCAGTTCCCATCGATTTGCAATCTGCGTGAAGGCTTCCTGATGAAGTCCCCACTCTCCCGGGTGGAGGTCGTGCCTGCTGAGGAAGTCTGCTTCCCAGTTGTCCACTCCCGGAAAGAACACTGCTGACAGTGCGCTTACGTGATTCTCCGCCCAGCGAAGAATTCTGGTGGCTTCTACCATCGCCACCCTGCTCCTTGTGCCGCCTTGGCGGTTTACATGAGCCACTGCGGTCTGACTGGATCAGAACCGGTTGGTCGCGAAGCAAGGTCTCCGCTTGACTTAGGGCGTTGTATATGGCCCTTAGTTCCAGGATATTGATGTGAAGGCAAGTCTCCTGCCTTGACCACAGCCCTTGGAAATTTCTTCCCTGTGTGACTGCCCCCCACCCTCGGAGGCTTGCATCCGTGGTCACCAGGACCCAGTCCTGAATGCCGAATCTGCGACCTTCGAGAAGGTGAGCACTCTGCAGTCACCACAGGAGAGACACCCTGGCTCTGGGGGATAGGGTGATTAACCGATGCATCCGAAGATGTGATCCGGACCACTTGTCCAGTAAGTCCCATTGGAAGGTCCTCCTATGGAACCTGCCGAAGGGAATGGCCTCGAATGATGCCACCCTCCTTCCCAGGACTCGAGTGCAGTGATGCGCTGACACCTGTTTTGGTATTAATAGATTCCTGACCAGTGTCACGAGCTTCTGAGCTCTCTTTATCGGGAGATAAACCCTTTTCTGGTCTGTGTCTAGGATCATGCCTAGTAGAGGCAGATGAGCTGTAAGAACCAACTGCGACTTTGGAATATATAGAATCCAGCCGTGTTGCCGTTTCACTTCCAGAGAAAGTGATACGCTGTTCAGCAACTGCTCTCTTGATCTCGCTTTTATGAGGAGATCGTCCAAGTACGTGATAATAGTGACACCTTGCTTCCGCAGGAGCACCATCATTTACGCCATTACCTTGGTGAATATTCTCAAGGCCGTGGAGAGACCAAACGGCAACGTCTGAAATTGGTAATGACCATCCCGTACCGCAATTCTGAGGTACGCCTGATGAGGTGGATAAATGGGGACATGAAGGTATGCATCCTTTATGTCCCGAGTCACCATAAAATCTCCCCCTTTCAGGCTTGCAATAACCGCTCTTAGCGATTCCATCTTGAACTTGAACCCTTTCAGGTATATGTTCAGGGATTTTAAATTCAATATGGGTCCGACCGAACCATCTGGTTTCGGGACTACAACATGGTCGAATAATAACCCCCTCCTTGTTGAAGGAGGGGAACTTTGACCACCACCTGTTGAAGATACAATTTCTGAATTGCAGTTAACACTGTTTCCCTCTCGTGGGGGGAAGCCGGCAGGGCCGTCGGTGAGGGGGCATCTTCTCAAAGTCCAGCTTGTATCCCTGAGACACAATATCTATTGCCCAGGGATCTAACAGGGAGTGAACCCACTTGTGGCTGAACTGAAGAAGGCGTGCCCCCACCGGGCCTAGCTCCGCCTTGCGGTGGATTTTTGTAGAGGCTGGGGAGGACTTCTGTTCCTGGGAACTAGCTGTGTTGTGCAGCTTCTTTCCTGTGCCCCCGCCTCTGGCAAGAAAGGACGCACCTCGGACTTTCTTGTTTCTTTATTCGAATGGCTGCATTTGATAATGTCGTGCTTTCCTAGGCTGTGCAGGAATATAAGGCAAAATATCAGAATTACCAGCTATAGCTGTGTAGACCAGGTCCGAGAACCCTTCTCCACACAATCCTCAGCCTTCCACATGCCTCTTAAGTCGGCATCATCTGTCCATTGCATATTCTACAGGACACGTCAAGCAGAAATCGACATAGCTTTGACTCTAGGACCCTGTATACTCATGTCTCTTTGGGCATGTTTTATATATATATATATATATATATATATCACTTAAGACAGCATCTTTAATATATACATATATCTCTATAGATAGATAGATAGATAGATAGATAGATAGATAGATAGATAGATAGATATATGCATACTAGGGTCTCAATCTCTGCTGATAAGGTACCTGTCCACGCTGCCACAGCGCTATAAACCCATGCCGACACAATCGCCGGTCTGAGTAGTATACTAGAATGTGCACGCTATCTGCAGGATCCCTGAGAATAGCTAGTGCTACCTTCTGTGCAAACAGGACACCCTAGGGGAAGATTCCCAACACATCCTGGCCCTAGTGGGGAAAGGATACTGCCTGAGAATTTTTTGTGGGAAGCTGCAGTCTCTTGTCTGGAGATTCACGCTCTTTTTCCTCATGAGAGGAGGGAAATTTACCTCAGCTTTCTTCCCCTTAAAATGTGTACCCTTGTGTCAGGGACAAATGAGTTATCAGTGATATGCAAATCATCTTTTATTACAATAATCATATATTGAATACCTTTCAGCCATCTTGGCTGTAACTTTGCATTATCGTAGTCGACACTGGAGTCAAACTCTGTGTCGATATCAGTGTTTATTATTTTGGATAGTGAGCATTGTGAGACTCTGAAGGTCTCTGTGACACAGGGACAGACATGGGTAGATTTCCTGTCTGTTCTCTAATCTTTTGTGCAATAAATTCACCTCAGCACTTACACATATCCAAACAGGTGTCGGCGTTGTCGACGGAGACACCCTCTCACACACATATTTGCTCTATCTCCTCCTTAGGGGAGCCTTTTACCTCAGACATGTCGACACACACGTACCAACACACCACACACAGGGGATGCTCTATTTGAAGACAGTTCACCCACAAGGCCCTTTGGAGAGACAGAGAGAGAGTATGCCAGCACACACCCCAGCGCTATATGAACCAGGAATCACACAGTAACTTAGTGTTAACCCAGTAGCTGCTGTATATATTGTTTTTACGCCAAATTTATGTGCCCCCCCCCCCCCCCCCCTCTCTTTTTCACCCTCTCTATCGTGCAGGGGAGAGCCTGGGGAGCTTCCTCTCAGCGGAGCTGTGGAGAGAAAATGGCGCTGGTGAGTGCTGAGGAAGAAGGCCCCGCCCCCTCAGCGGCGGGCTTCTCCCGCGATTTTGTGTAAAATTAATGGCGGGGGCTCATGCATATAACAGTGTCCAACTGTATATATGCTGCTTTTGCCAGGAGGTCTCTAATTGCTGCCCAGCCCCCCCCCCCCCCCCCCCCGCGCCCTGCACCCTACAGTGACCGGAGTGTGTGGGTTAGTGTGGGAGCAATGGCGCACAGCTTCAGTGCTGTGCGTTACCTCATGTGAAGACAGGAGTCTTCTGCCGCCGATTTCGATGTCTTCTTGCTTCTGTCTTCTGGCTCTGCGAGGGGGACGGCGGCGTGGCTCCGGGAACGGACGACCAAGGTTAAGTTCCTGTGTTCGAACCCTCTGGAGCTAATGGTGTCCAGTAGCCTAAGAAGCGCAACCTAGCCGCAGTTAGTAGGTTTGCTTCTCTCCCCTCAGTCCCTCGTAGCAGAGAGTCTGTTGCCAGCAGAAGCTCTCTGAAAATAAAAAACCTAACTAAAATACTTTCTTATTAGCAAGCTCAGGAGAGCCCACTAAAAGCACCCAGCTCTGGCCGGGCCCTAGATTCTAACTGAGGTCTGGAGGAGGGGCATAGAGGGAGGAGCCAGTGCACACCAGTAGTACTAAATCTTTCTTAGAGTGCCCAGTCTCCTGCGGAGCCAGTCTATTCCCCATGGTCCTTACGGAGTCCCCAGCATCCACTAGAACGTTAGAGAAATAATAATAATAATAGTAGAACAACAACAAAAACAACAAAAACGACAACGACAACCACTTAGAATTAAAACAGTGTTAATCTTAAACTGCATTTAAGCAGATTCTTATCAGGTAAAATAAGAATTTACTTACCGATAATTCTATTTCTCGTAGTCCGTAGTGGATGCTGGGGACTCCGTCAGGACCATGGGGATTAGCGGCTCCGCAGGAGACAGGGCACAAAAGTAAAAGCTTTAGGATCAGGTGGTGTGCACTGGCTCCTCCCCCTATGACCCTCCTCCAAGCCTCAGTTAGGATACTGTGCCCGGACGAGCGTACACAATAAGGAAGGATTTTGAATCCCGGGTAAGACTCATACCAGCCACACCAATCACACTGTACAACCTGTGATCTGAACCCAGTTAACAGCATGATAACAGCGGAGCCTCTGAAAAGATGGCTCACAACAATAATAACCCGATTTTTGTAACAATAACTACGTACAAGTATTGCAGACAATCCGCACTTGGGATGGGCGCCCAGCATCCACTACGGACTACGAGAAATAGAATTATCGGTAAGTAAATTCTTATTTTCTCTGACGTCCTAAGTGGATGCTGGGGACTCCGTCAGGACCATGGGGATTATACCAAAGCTCCCAAACGGGCGGGAGAGTGCGGATGACTCTGCAGCACCGAATGAGAGAACTCCAGGTCCTCCTCAGTCAGGGTGTGCCCCTGACCAAGTATCAGCTCGGCAAAGTTGTAAAGCCGAGACCCCTCGGGCAGCCGCCCAAGATGAGCCCACCTTCCTTGTGGAATGGGCATTTACATATTTTGGCTGTGGCAGGCCTGCCACAGAATGTGCAAGCTGAATTGTACTACACATCCAACTAGCAATCGTCTGCTTAGAAGCAAGAGCACCCAGTTTGTTGGGTGCATACAGGATAACAGCAAGTCAGTTTTCCTGACTCCAGCCGTCCTGGAAACTATATTTTCAGGGCCCTGACAACATCTAGCAACTTGGAGTCCTCCAAGTCCCTAGTAGCCGCAGGTACCACAATAAGCTGGTTCAGGTGAAACACTGACACCACCTTAGGGAGAAACTGGGGATGAGTCCGCAGCTCTGCCCTGTCCGAATGGACAATCAGATATGGGCTTTTTTGAGACAAACGCCGCCAATTCTGACACTCGCCTGGCCGAGGCCAGGGCCAACAGCATGGTCACTTTCCCTGTGAGATATTTCAAATCCACAGATTTGAGCGGTTTAAACCAATGTGATTTTAGGAATCCCAGAACTACGTTGAGATCCCACAGTGCCACTGGAGGCACAAAAAGGGGGTTGTATATGCAGTACTCCCTTGACAAACTTCTGGACTTCAGGAACTGAAGCCAATTCTTTCTGGAAGAAAATCGACAGGGCCGAAATTTGAACCTTAATGGACCCCAATTTGAGGCCCATAGACACTCCTGTTTGCAGGAAATGCAGGAAACGACCGAGTTGAAATTTCTTCATGGGGCCTTCCTGGCCTCACACCACGCAACATATTTTCGCCACATGTGGTGATAATGTTGTGCGGTCACCTCCTTCCTGGCTTTGACCAGGGTAGGAATGACCTCTTCCGGAATGCCTTTTTCCCTTAGGATCCGGCGTTCAACCGCCATGCCGTCCAACGCAGCCGCGGTAAGTCTTGGAACAGACATGGTACTTGCTGAAGCAAGTCCCTTCTTAGCGGCAGAGGCCATGAGTCCTCTGTGAGCATCTCTTGAAGTTCCGGGTACCAAGTCCTTCTTGGCCAATCCGGAGCCACGAGTATAGTTCTTACTCCTCTACGTCTTATAATTCTCAATACCTTGGGTATGAGAAGCAGAGGAGGGAAGACATACACCGACTGGTACACCCACGGTGTTACCAGAACGTCCACAGCTATTGCCTGAGGGTCTTTTGACCTGGCGCAATACTTATCCAGTTTTTTGTTCAGGCGGGACGCCATCATGTCCACCTTTGGTCTTTTCCAACGGTTCACAATCATGTGGAAGACTTCCCGATGAAGTCCCCACTCTCCCGGGTGGAGGTTGTGCCTGCTGAGAAAGTCTGCTTCCCAGTTGTCCACTCCCGGAATGAACACTGCTGACAGTGCTATCACATGATTTTCCGCCCAGCGAAAAATCCTTGCAGTTTCTGCCATTGCCCTCCTGCTTCTTGTGCCGCCCTGTCTGTTTACGTGGGCGACTGCCGTGATGTTGTCCCACTGGATCAATACCGGCTGACCTTGAAGCAGAGGTCTTGCTAAGCTTAGAGCATTGTAAATTGCCCTTAGCTCCAGTATATTTATGTGGAGAAAAATCTCCAGACTTGATCACACTCCCTGGAAATTTTTTCCCTGTGTGACTGCTCCCCAGCCTCTCAGGCTGGCCTCCGTGGTCACCAGCATCCAATCCTGAATGCCGAATCTGCGGCCCTCTAGAAGATGAGCACTCTGTAACCACCACAGGAGAGACACCCTTGTCCTTGGAGATAGGGTTATCCGCTGATGCATCTGAAAATGCGATCCGGACCATTTGTCCAGCAGATCCCACTGAAAAGTTCTTGCGTGGAATCTGCCGAATGGAATCGCTTCGTAATAAGCCACCATTTTTCCCAGGACTCTTGTGCAATGATGCACTGACACTTTTCCTGGTTTTAGGAGGTTCCTGACTAGCTCGGATAACTCCCTGGCTTTCTCCTCCGGGAGAAACACCTTTTTCTGGACTGTGTCCAGAACCATCCCTAGGAACAGCAGACGTGTCGTCGGAAACGGCTGCGATTTTGGATATTTAGAATCCACCCGTGCTGTCGTAGAACTACTTGAGATAGTGCTACTCCGACTTCCAACTGTTCTCTGGACCTTGCCCTTATCAGGAGATCGTCCAAGTAAGGGATAATTAAGACGCCTTTTCTTTGAAGAAGAATCATCATTTCGGCCATTACTTTGGTAAAGACCCGGGGTGCCGTGGACAATCCAAACGGCAGCGTCTGAAACTGATAGTGACAGTTCCGTACCACGAACCTGAGGTACCCTTGGTGAGAAGGGCAATTTGGGACATGGAGGTAAGCATCCTTGATGTCCAGGGACACCATATAGTCCCCTTCTTCCTGGTTCGCTATCACTGCTCTGAGTGACTCCATCTTGATTTGAACCTTTGTATGTAAGTGTTCAAAGATTTCCCATTTAGAATAGGTCTCACCGAGCCGTCTGGCTTCAGTACCACAATATAGTGTGGAATAATACCCCTTTCCTTGTTGTAGGAGGGGTACTTTGATTATCACCTGCTGGGAATACAGCTTGTGAATTATTTCCAATACTGCCTCCCTGTCGGAGGAAGACGTTGGTAAAGCAGACATCAGGAGCCTGCGAGGGGGAGACGTCTCGAATTTCCAGTCTGTACCCCTGGGATACTACTTGTAGGATCCAGGGGTCCACTTGCGAATGAGCCCACTACGCGCTGAAACTCTTGAGACGACCCCCCACCGCACTTGAGTCCGCTTGTACGGCCCCAGCGTCATGCTGAGGACTTGGCAGAAGCGGTGGAGGGCTTCTGTTCCTGGGAATGGGCTGCCTGCTGCAGTCTTCTTCCCTTTCCTCTATCCCTGGGCAGATATGACTGGCCTTTTGCCCGCTTGCCCTTATGGGGACGAAAGGACTGAGGCTGAAAAGACGGTGTCTTTTTCTGCTGAGATGTGACTTGGGGTAAAAAAAGGTGGATTTTCCAGCTGTTGCCGAGGCCACCAGGTCCGATGGACCGACCCCAAATAACTCCTCCCCTTTATACGGCAATACTTCCATGTGCCGTTTGGAATCTGCATCACCTGACCACTGTCGTGTCCATAAACATCTTCTGGCAGATATGGACATCGCACTTACTCTTGATGCCAGAGTGCAAATATCCCTCTGTGCATCTCGCATATATAGAAATGCATCCTTTAAATGCTCTATAGTCAATAAAATACTGTCCCTGTCAAGGGTATCAATATTTTCAGTCAGGGAATCCGACCAAGCCACCCCAGCGCTGCACATCCAGGCTGAGGCGATCGCTGGTCGCAGTATAACACCAGTATGTGTGTATATACCTTTTTAGGATATTTTCCAGCCTCTCAGCTGGCTCCTTGAGGGCGGCCCTATCTGGAGACGGTACCGCCACTTGTTTTGATAAGCGTGTGAGCGCCTTATCCACCCTAAAGGGTGTTTCCCAACGCGCCCTAACTTCTGGCGGGAAAGGGTATACCGCCAATAATTTTCTATCGGGGGAAACCCACGCATCATCACACACTTCATTTAATTTATCTGATTCAGGAAAAACTACAGGTAGTTTTTTCACACCCCACATAATACCCTTCTTGTGGTACTTGTAGTATCAGAAATATGTAACACCTCCTTCATTGCCCTTAACATGTAACGTGTGGCCCTAAAGCAAAATACGTTTGTTTCTTCACTGTCGACACTGGAGTCAGTGTCCGTGTCTGTGTCGACCGACTGAGGTAAATGAGCGTTTTACAGCCCCTGACGGTGTTTGAGACGCCTGGACAGGTACTAATTTGTTTGCCGGCCGTCTCATGTCATCAACCGACCTTGCAGCGTGTTGACATTATCACGTAATTCCTTAAATAAGCCATCCATTCCGGTGTCGACTCCCTAGAGAGTGACATCACCATTTCAGGCAATTGCTCCGCCTCCTCACCAACATCGTCCTCATACATGTCGACACACACGTACCGACACACAGCACACACACAGGGAATGCTCTGATAGAGGACAGGACCCCACTAGCCCTTTGGGGAGACAGAGGGAGAGTTTGCCAGCACACACCAAAAACGCTATAATTATACAGGGACAACCTTTATATAAGTGTTTTTCCCTTATAGCATTTTAATATATATATACATATCGCCAAATAAGTGCCCCCCCTCTCTGTTTTAACCCTGTTTCTGTAGTGCAGTGCAGGGGAGAGCCTGGGAGCCTTCCCACCAGCATTTCTGTGAGGGAAAATGGCGCTGTGTGCTGAGGAGAATAGGCCCCGCCCCCTTTTCGGCGGGCTTCTTCTCCCGTTTTTCTGAGACCTGGCAGGGGTTAAATACATCCATATAGCCCCCAGGGGCTATATGTGATGTATTTTTAGCCAGAATAAGGTACTATCATTGCTGCCCAGGGCGCCCCCCCCAGCGCCCTGCACCCTCAGTGACCGCTGCTATGAAGTGTGCTGACAACAATGGCGCACAGCTGCAGTGCTGTGCGCTACCTTATGAAGACTGAAGAGTCTTCTGCCGCCGTTTCTGGACCTCTTCACTTTTCGGCATCTGCAAGGGGGTCGGCGGCGCGGCTCCGGGACGAACCCCAGGGTGAGACCTGTGTTCCGACTCCCTCTGGAGCTAATGGTGTCCAGTAGCCTAAGAAGCCAATCCATCCTGCACGCAGGTGAGTTCACTTCTCTCCCCTAAGTCCCTCGTAGCAGTGAGCCTGTTGCCAGCAGGACTCACTGAAAATAAAAAACCTAACAAACTTTTACTCTAAGCAGCTCTTTAGGAGAGCCACCTAGATTGCACCCTTCTCGGCCGGGCACAAAAATCTAACTGAGGCTTGGAGGAGGGTCATAGGGGGAGGAGCCAGTGCACACCACCTGATCCTAAAGCTTTTACTTTTGTGCCCTGTCTCCTGCGGAGCCGCTAATCCCCATGGTCCTGACGGAGTCCCCAGCATCCACTTAGGACGTCAGAGAAAATGAGTTAATGAATGAAGTTATATTTTATCTCTGCATGTTAAGAATTTATAGGAGTTATGCTTAAAAAGAAAACATTTTGTTCATACATAAACAAGATTTTATTAGCTGACATTAGAACTAAAATGCTATACGATTGTGGCACTGTATGGTACACTTCACTGCGAGTTAACTCTGCCCAACTTGTTTACATTGCTTTTAATTAAGTGCTTTCAACTCCAGTTTCCTTTAACATCTGATTAGCACAATTGCACTTCCTCCCCTTCCCCTCTCATGATACAGTCTCGTTGCCGTCTGCCTGCTGCTCTGTCCGTGCTCTTCCAGCATCATCTAGTGCAGGTGTCTTGCTTCTCCTTACCATTTGCCTCTCTCTGCATCCTGCCCTTCATCAGTGCGATCTCCCTTAATACACATCACTCCGCCTGCACAGGGAAACTTCTGGCTGCATGTGACTGATGATCCTAGACAGCTTGCACAAAACACACATCTACCCTGTTCCCCTCTACACTCTCATTCTGTCCGGGCACATCATCTTACTCGGTGATCAGAACCAAGTTCTAAGTCAATGAACCTAAACAAAATTCAGGGTGAGGGAGCACTGCCCTCGCAGGTAACAATTTCCTGCCTGATTTAATCCGATGTGCATTTAATGAACCTTTACCAATTCAATCTTTCCAGGCCAGCATGGAGACCCTGTGACTATTCCAGCTACACACACTACTCTAGTCTAGATGTGGAAGCAGATTGTTTCATGCACACAGTATTCAGCCTGGATCCATTTTATGCCAGAAATAAAATAACAATCCCAGTATAGCTATAGCACAGCACAGCATCATCATCAAGAACTCATCTTGTCCTACCTCTGTCCAATGTGAGGGGCTGGACCACTGTCGCCATGTCTGTGGTCGGATGCAGAGTGACGCTCAGAGCTAAAGCAGCAGTGCTGGAGAAGAAGGGGGGAGGGAGAGAAGAGGAAAGAGAGAGAGGCACCGCTCTAAGAGACAGCAGCTCACACACACAAGCTCCTATTAACTTTATCTTCCTAATAATAAGACAATATCACAGCAATAATTGCAAGTCTGACACCGAAATGAAGATTCCAGATTGAAAGACCCTGTAACAGACTGAAATAATGGTATGCCATGTCCCTAAGTCATTTTAAAAGACCTAGTTACCATAATACTGTGTACTTAAGGGGTTAATGCAATTGATTGATTCATTTTTTTTCCAGAAAAGTGTATTTTTAAACCTCGTAATGTTCCCCTGGTAACGCAGAAGACTTTATTTTGCGTGATGTATTAATTCACCTGAAGTTCTTATCTGTCTCATTGGAAGACTATTGCTGGCAGTTGTTATATTAAGAAATAGATAAAAATAACAAGCTGCATCTTTTATATGTGTAATCAATAAAACAAATGCAATTACTATCACTGACACCTTATTCAGTTTCATGTATCAAGTGGCTTTAGAGTGTTCAGAATATATGTAGTGTGAAACCACTTTAATGCCATACGTGTATGCAGTACATACAATGCTAAACAACTGAAGCCTCCTCCTCCTCCTCCTCAGAGGTTTCATTTTATGTGCTCTAATCATGTCACATGACTAAATACATTCACAGGCAACATACTGTATTACCTACATTGTTGACACTAATGATAATGTGTAGGCATGCAAATAGATTATCCTCTAATATGTATGTGATTACCATGTTATTAGGTAGAAGTGTAATGAAGAGACTAATGCGGCCATGTTTCACATAACAACACAGAGAAATTGTGCCATGTTGATTCATATACATCTTGGGATGCATGTGGAGCACCTGAGTGGACGCATGCATGCTGTTTGTCTGACATTAATTTGCTGCATCCTACAGCATACACCTGTTAGCATACAGCTTCCCTATTGGCCCTCAGAGCAGCATGTCTGCACGTGGTTTCTGGCCTATAACAGCTCCTGTGTGTCCCATAGTTATTGCTAATAACTGGTGACTGGGAAGGACAATGTGATTAAGCTGAAGTCACGTCAAGGGGTATAGTGACTAAAGCAGAGGTTCACAAACGTGGTCCTCAAGGCACCCCCAACGGTCCAGGTTTTAAATTCATCCATGCTTGGCTACAGGTGACTTAATTAGCACCTCAATCAATTTGATTTATCCATCTGTGCTGAGCCATGGATATACCTAAAATAGAGTGACCAGATTATCCCTTTACCTGGGACGCTCATGGATTACACAGGTTCTGTGGCTGGCTGACTTCAAGCCTACACTTCAGATGGTTTGAATCAGCCACAGAACCTGTGTAATCCATGAGCATCCCAGGTAAAAGGGATAATCTGGTCACTCTACCTAAAACGGGATCGGGTCTCTAGGTCGACAGTAACTAGGTCAACACTATCTAGGTCGACCACTATTGGTCGACTGTAACCAGGTCGACGGGGTTTCTAGGTCGACATGAGTTTCTCACAATTTTCTTTTTTTTGAACTGTTACAGAGTAACTCCATTATATCCATTTTAGGGACATATACTATTATACAAGGAATGAATTGATAATATTGGCTTCTGTGACCTGAGGCGAATTAACATCCCTACACTGTAGCCTTGGCTAATTAGCATTTAAATAACCAAGCTCACATGGCCTCATCACTGATACAGCTAGCCCACATGCTGTGAAAGACACACCCACAGGTTGAATATACCTGAACACTTGAAATCAGAGCGCACTCTCCCAAAACCACTGAGGCAGATGTACAGTAGATGCACACAGCTACAAAGCCTCCAGAAGCATGGATTGCTCATCACCAGGACTGATCTCCTTACTAAGGCTAAGTATTGTATACACATGGCTTAATGGCATAGAATAGATAAATATGTGTTTGTGGTAAAGTAGTTGTGAAACGATTGGCATAGAATAGTTAATTTGGAAATACATTTGACTTTAAGGTTAATGGTACTTGTTATGTGATTGTGATAATACTCTATGAAATCTGTAATGAATTGGAACAGTAGACAATCTGTAGCATAGCATTCCTGGTATACATTTGTGGATGGTGATTTATAACAGATTGTAGTGGTTTTGTATGGTGCATCTTGCTGAAGTATAGAAGTCAACACATACTTCCTTTTTTTACTGTAGTCATGTGCTTGTAGCAATGGCATGCTGATATTTGTGGTTACTTGGTGATCTGGTCTTGTGATGGCTCATATGGACAGCATGAAATATGTGGTGATGTAATTAGATGGCTTGGAATTGTGAAATCAGCACATATGCATTATATTGAAGCTTATACATTTTGGAATATAGTGGAGTCTTATGGCTTCTGCTATGTGACTATGGCCTAGCAAAGAATGCCATGTGTTTGAACTTGCAAACTTAAAATGGCTGCTGGCATTCCCTTTTGAACCATATGTTACAGACTTTGGAATCATGGGAGTTTTCCCAAAATGGAGTCTAGCTTCTGTCCCATGCTGCCCTTCCCCCACACACACAAACACACATACATAAACCAAAACCAATCCCCTAAGATATTTCTCTAAGATATATATCAATAAATCTAGGATTTAGCCGAGTGCTTGAGAGATATCTCCCTAGTATTAAATATATACACACACACACACACACACACTTCTTTCATCCAGTTTCTTTCTTATATAGTTTGAACCTGTAAAAGTATTATATGGTGACTTGCATTGTATTTGACCAATACTGTTTAATGATAAAAGTGAATTCTATGCGTAGCAATTGTTTGTTGAAATACATCCTTATGATTTACATTCTATATGACTGGCGTGCATTCTTCTATGAACAGAATATTCCTAATGATTTAAAGATATATATGTCTAGATGCAACCTCTGCGGGTTTGTTAATAAAAGGTACACAATTAGTGATGAATTATTATAAATCACTAAAGGGTTAAAATTATACATTTGCTTCAAAGATATGAAATATAGTAATATAATACAAGCAATAGAATCAGACAGAGAAAAGGAGGGGAATAGAAAAGGAAAAAAGTATACCCCTTACCATGAACCTTTTTCATACTTAACGATCCACGTGGACTACGACTGGAACGAGAATCTGTGCCGAGCGAAGCGAGGGGACACAGTGCACTAATTGGGGTTCCCAGTCACTCTACGAAGAAAACGACACCAAAAAAACACTCATGTCGACCTTTTGACCTGTCGACCTAGACACTATCTACCTTCCATACCACACCCACCTAAAACTTGAACCATTGGAGTTCGTTAAGGGCTTCGTTTGAGAACCTCTGCACCAAAGTTTAACTCCCAACATGACCCTCTCCAGGAGGGACAAAATGCTCTACTTCTGGACTTTTCTCTTAATTGATGATTGCCAGCACCTGTTTTGAACAGGTTAATGGATAAGAACGGTGTATCACCACAGGTGATGGCAGTCATATATAAATGAAGAGGGAAGTATAGAAACAGAGCATTCTGTCCCTCCTGGAGAGGGTCATGTTGGGAGTTATGCTAAAGGTTGGTTTTTCAAAGCTGATTCTCATTAAAAAAGGGCAATAGTATTACACACTAAACATGGCTTTTTTGGGGTGTATTACTATTGCCTTTTTAAATCCAGCCATCAAAGCACTTGAGATTAGTGGCTTTGAAAAAGCTATGTTTAGTAAATATACCCCCAATATTTCAATAGCCATGGCGAGCATTATATATCTTATTGAGTCACATCTGCCATGTATGGATGTACCTGATATTCTGTGAAAGTCAAATGTTGCTATATACTGTAACAAGGTACCCAAAGTGCCCCCAAAACACTGTACAATACATGCAGCAATACATCTCTTGCTTTGTAAGGCCGAACAGGAGACCTGGGCCTTCTATGCCTATAAAAGTACTATGCTAATTTATTTAGCACAAGCTATGTTGAGTCACGGTAATAATACCGCCCAGAATATGAGTAGATACAGGGGTGTAGCAAGGCTGCGACCCGTGCTACAGCCCCCTGCAGACAGCGCTCACCCATACCTCCCAACTGTCCCGATTTTCGCGGGACAGTCCCGTTTTTGGGGACTGTCCCGCTGTCCCAGTCCCACCCGCGGGTCGCAGTGTCCCGCGGGGGGGGGGGGGGGGGGCAGTTGGGAGTCTCTGTGTCTCGCTGCCCTGCTTAGCAGGGCAGCGGTGAATAGACGCTGTGCGCATGCGCACAGCGTCTATTCACTGGATTCAGAGGGAGAGGGGTCATGCCAGCGGCTCACAAAGCGCTGGGCATGCCCCCTCAGTGACTAAAACGGGGCGTGGCTCGCGATCGAGGGTCCTCCTGTGAAGTCACGCCCCCTTTTCTTAGTCCATGCCCCATGCCGCGCATTTACCCGTGTTTAAAAAAGCTAGTGGAAAAGGGGTATCAGCTGTGTTGCTTTAAAAGTGTTTAATTACTCTTTCCTCTACAAATGGAACTGTAGTATATACTGGCCAGTATTGTGCTTTTAGTTTTTAATTGTTTTTTTATTTTATATGTAGATAAATAAAATATACACGATTCCTGGAAAGCGCCGTTTTTGTTTTTGTTCTGTTTTAGACCTGATTACTGGACTGCTAACTTTGCTGCCCTGCGTTCAGATAGTTAACCGGGCAAGTGTGCAATCCCACGTGTACGCCGAGCTGCAAAAATCCAGTGTGTGCAGTCTCTGCGCAGCCTAGGACTTACTCCTACAGTGCGATGAGAATCGGGGCCGGAGCTGACGTCACACACTCTCCCTGAAAACGCTTGGGCACACCTGTGTTTTTCCTGACACTCCCAGTAAACGGTCAGTTACCACCCACAAACGGCCTCTTCTTGTCAATCACCTTGCGAACGCCCGCGCAGTCATAATTTTCGCACCAAACTGTCGCTGACCAGTGATGCCCGTTGTTGTCTGACGCACATGTGCATTGCAGTGCGTATGCATGCGCAGTTATGCGAAAACGCACAGCAGCTATCAGGTCTGAATCAACCCCTTTATTCCTTACCACACACACACACACACACACCAGAGTTAATTTTTGTTGGGAGCCAGTTATCTTACCAGTATATTCTTGTATTGTGGGAGGAATCCGGAGCACTCGGAGGAAACCCACGCAAGCACTGGGAGAATATACAAACTCCACACACTAAGGGCCATGGTGGGAATTGAACCCATGACCTCAGTGCGGTCAGGCAGTAATGCTAACCATTACACCATCCATACTGCCATGTCCCTATAGTGTTGTTGCAAGCCTTCAGTACACTCTGACCCTATTTTAAACATGGGGGCACCCAAAGGAAAATTTCACCCTGAGCTCCACAAGGTCTAGAACCGGCCCTGTCACCAATTTAGGATTTTTAAATATTGTTTATTTTCAGATATAACATGCCACCACATATTGGCTAGACCTCCAATTCAGTACAGGGTAATGGTGGGGCCCCAAAACATACCCTTGCTCCGGGCACCATGGCGCCTAGCTACACCTCTGAGTAGATATAGAAGACGACCTATTAATTATATTATCTCCATATTCCTTTTTCAGGCTATTTCTCAAAGACAGACCTCCAATAACACAGCTATTTCCCACCTTCTGCTTTACACCCTCAACTTTTGCACGTGCATCCATAAATGTACATAGTGCCGTAGAGATGTGCACTTGAAATTTTTCGGGTTTTGGGTTCGGTTCCGCGGCCGTGTTTTGGGTTCGACCGCGTTTTGGCAAAACCTCACCAAATTTTTTTTGTCGGATTCGGGTGTGTTTTGGATTCGGGTGTTTTTTTCAAAAAACCCTAAAAAACAGCTTAAATCATAGAATTTGGGGGTCATTTTGATCCCAAAGTATTATTAACCTCAAAAACCATAATTTCCACTCATTTTCAGTCTATTCTGAATACCTCACACCTCACAATATTATTTTTAGTCCTAAAATTTGCACCGAGGTAGCTGTGTGAGTAAGATAAGCGACCCTAGTGGCCGACACAAACACCGGGCCCATCTAGGAGTGGCACTGCAGTGTCACGCAGGATGGCCCTTCCAAAAAACACTCCCCAAACAGCACATGACGCAAAGAAAAAAAGAGGCGCAATGAGGTAGCTGTGTGAGTAAGATAAGCGACCCTAGTGGCCGACACAAACACCTGGCCCATCTAGGAGTGGCACTGCAGTGTCACGCAGGATGGCCCTTCCAAAAAACACTCCCCAAACAGCACATGACGCAAAGAAAAATTAAAGAAAAAAAGAGGTGCAAGATGGAATTGTCCTTGGGCCCTCCCACCCACCCTTATGTTGTATAAACAGGACATGCACACTTTAACCAACCCATCATTTCAGTGACAGGGTCTGCCACACGACTGTGACTGAAATGACGGGTTGGTTTGGACCCCCACCGAAAAAGAAGCAATTAATCTCTCCTTGCACAAACTGGCTCTACAGAGGCAAGATGTCCACCTCATCATCATCCTCCGATATATCACCGTGTACATCCCCCTCCTCACAGATTATCAATTCGTCCCCACTGGAATCCACCATCTCTGCTCCCTGTGTACTTTGTGGAGGCAATTGCTGCTGGTCAATGTCTCCACGGAGGAATTGATTATAATTCATTTTAATGAACATCATCTTCTCCACATTTTCTGGAAGTAACCTCGTACGCCGATTGCTGACAAGGTGAGCGGCGGCACTAAACACTCTTTCGGAGTACACACTTGTGGGAGGGCAACTTAGGTAGAATAAAGCCAGTTTGTGCAAGGGCCTCCAAATTGCCTCTTTTTCCTGCCAGTATAAGTACGGACTGTGTGACGTGCCTACTTGGATGCGGTCACTCATATAATCCTCCACCATTCTTTCAATGGGGAGAGAATCATATGCAGTGACAGTAGACGACATGTCCGTAATCGTTGACAGGTCCTTCAGTCCGGACCAGATGTCAGCATCAGCAGTCGCTCCAGACTGCCCTGCATCACCGCCAGCGGGTGGGCTCGGAATTCTGAGCCTTTTCCTCGCACCCCCAGTTGCGGGAGAATGTGAAGGAGGAGATGTTGACAGGTCGCGTTCCGCTTGACTTGACAATTTTCTCACCAGCAGGTCTTTGAACCCCAGCAGACTTGTGTCTGCCGGAAAGAGAGATCCAAGGTAGGTTTTAAATCTAGGATCGAGCACGGTGGCCAAAATGTAGTGCTCTGATTTCAACAGATTGACCACCCGTGAATCCTTGTTAAGCGAATTAAGGGCTCCATCCACAAGTCCCACATGCCTAGCGGAATCGCTCCGTGTTAGCTCCTCCTTCAATGTCTCCAGCTTCTTCTGCAAAAGCCTGATGAGGGGAATGACCTGACTCAGGCTGGCAGTGTCTGAACTGACTTCACGTGTGGCAAGTTCAAAGGGCAGCAGAACCTTGCACAACGTTGAAATCATTCTCCACTGCGCTTGAGACAGGTGCATTCCACCTCCTATATCGTGCTGAATTGTATAGGCTTGAATGGCCTTTTGCTGCTCCTCCAACCTCTGAAGCATATATAGGGTTGAATTCCACCTCGTTACCACTTCTTGCTTCAGATGATGGCAGGGCAGGTTCAGGCGTTTTTGGTGTTGCTCCAGTCTTCTGTACGTGGTGCCTGTACGCCGAAAGTGTCCCGCAATTCTTCTGGCCACCGACAGCATCTCTTGCACGCCCCTGTCGTTTTTTAAAAAATTCTGCACCACCAAATTCAAGGTATGTGCAAAACATGGGACGTGCTGGAATTTGCCCAGATTTAATGCACACACAATATTGCTGGCGTTGTCCGATGCCACAAATCCACAGGAGAGTCCAATTGGGGTAAGCCATTCCGCGATGATCTTCCTCAGTTGCCGTAAGAGGTTTTCAGCTGTGTGCGTATTCTGGAAACCGGTGATACAAAGCGTAGCCTGCCTAGGAAAGAGTTGGCGTTTGCGAGATGCTGCTACTGGTGCCGCCGCTGCTGTTCTTGCGGCGGGAGTCCATACATCTACCCAGTGGGCTGTCACAGTCATATAGTCCTGACCCTGCCCTGCTCCACTTGTCCACATGTCCGTGGTTAAGTGGACATTGGGTACAGCTGCATTTTTTAGGACACTGGTGACTCTTTTTCTGAGGTCTGTGTACATTTTCGGTATCGCCTGCCTAGAGAAATGGAACCTAGATGGTATTTGGTACCGGGGACACAGTACCTCCAACAAGTCTCTAGTTGGCTCTGCAGTAATGATGGATACCGGAACCACGTTTCTCACCACCCAGGATGCCAAGGCCTCAGTTATCCGCTTTGCAGCAGGATGACTGCTGTGATATTTCATCTTCCTCGCAAAGGACTGTTGGACAGTCAATTGCTTGGTGGAAGTAGTAAAAGTGGTCTTACGATTTCCCCTCTGGGATGACCATCGACTCCCAGCAGCAACAACAGCAGCGCCAGCAGCAGTAGGCGTTACACGCAAGGATGCATCGGAGGAATCCCAGGCAGGAGAGGAATCGTCAGAATTGCCAGTGACATGGCCTGCAGGACTATTGGCATTCCTGGGGAAGGAGGAAATTGACACTGAGGGAGTTGGTGGGGTGGTTTGCGTGAGCTTGGTTACAAGAGGAAGGGATTTACTGGTCAGTGGACTGCTTCCGCTGTCGCCCAAAGTTTTTGAACTTGTCACTGACTTATTATGAATGCGCTGCAGGTGACGTATAAGGGAGGATGTTCCGAGGTGGTTAACGTCCTTACCCCTACTTATTACAGCTTGACAAAGGCAACACACGGCTTGACAAATGTTGTCCGCATTTCTGTTGAAATACTTCCACACCGAAGAGCTGATTTTTTTGGTATTTTCACCAGGCATGTCAACGGCCATATTCCTCCCACGGACAACAGGTGTCTCCCCGGGTGCCTGACTTAAACAAACCACCTCACCATCAGAATCCTCCTTGTCAATTTCCTCCCCAGCGCCAGCAACACCCATATCCTCCTCATGCTGGTGTACTTCAACACTGACATCTTCAATCTGACTATCAGGAACTGGACTGCGGGTGCTCCTTCCAGCACTTGCAGGGGGCGTGCAAATGGTGGAAGGCGCATGCTCTTCACGTCCAGTGTTGGGAAGGTCAGGCATCGCAACCGACACAATTGGACTCTCCTTGTGGATTTGGGATTTCGAAGAACGCACAGTTCTTTGCTGTGCTTTTGCCAGCTTGAGTCTTTTCATTTTTCTAGCGAGAGGCTGAGTGCTTCCATCCTCATGTGAAGCTGAACCACTAGCCATGAACATAGGCCAGGGCCTCAGCCGTTCCTTGCCACTCCGTGTGGTAAATGGCATATTGGCAAGTTTACGCTTCTCCGACGACAATTTTATTTTAGATTTTGGAGTCCTTTTTTTACTGATATTTGGTGTTTTGGATTTTACATGCTCTGTACTATGACATTGGGCATCGGCCTTGGCAGACGACGTTGCTGGCATTTCATCGTCTCGGCCATGACTAGTGGCAGCAGCTTCAGCACGAGGTGGAAGTGGATCTTGATCTTTCCCTAATTTTGGAACCTCAACATTTTTGTTCTCCATATTTTAATAGGCACAACTAAAAGGCACCTCAGGTAAACAATGGAGATGGATGGATACTAGTATACTTATGGATGGACGAGCGACTGCCGACACAGAGGTAGCTACAGCCGTGGACTACCGTACTGTGTCTGCTGCTAATATAGACTGGATGATAATGAGATGAAATCAATATATATCATATCACACTAGTACTGCAGCCGGACAGGTATATATATTTATTATGTAATGACTGATGACGGACCTGCTGGACACAGTCAGCTCAGCAGCACCGCAGACTGCTACAGTAAGCTACTATAGTAGTATGTATAAAGAAGAAAGAAAAAAAACACGGGTAGGTGGTATACAATATTATATATATATATATTATATACAATTATATATATTAAACTGGTGGTGACTGGTGGTCAGGTCACTGGTCACACTATCAGCAACTTGCAAGTAGTACTCCTAAGCAGACAATCACAATATATATTATACTGGTGGTCGGTGTGGTCACAATGGCAGTGTGGCACTCTGGCAGCAAAAGTGTGCACTGTACGTTATATGTACTCCTGAGTCCTGCTCTCAGACTCTAACTGCTCCCCACTGTCAGTGTCTCCCCCACAAGTCAGATAATATACAGTCACACTATCTATCACTTCAGCAAGTAACTAGTACTCCTCCTAATGCTCCCCAAAATTACTACTGTGTCTCTCTCTACTCTAGTCTCACTCTCTTCTCTATAAACGGAGAGGACGCCAGCCACGTCCTCTCCCTATGAATCTCAATGCACGTGTGAAAATGGCGGCGACGCGCGGCTCCTTATATAGAATCCGAGTCTCGCGATAGAATCCGAGCCTCGCGAGAATCCGACAGCGGGATGATGACGTTCGGGCGCGCTCGGGTTAACCGAGCAAGGCGGGAAGATCCAAGTCGCTCGGACCCGTGTAAAAAAACATGAAGTTCGGGCGGGTTCGGATTCCGAGGAACCGAACCCGCTCATCCCTACATAGTGGTTCTTTAGTGGAGCAACATGGCTGCCTTCCCCAGGTTAGATAACAGGTTATTCATAGAATTCCCGAACATTGAGCCCATGCACTTTCACCATGGCATATTTCAGTTTCTCAGTCGGCAGCTTTTTTTCAATAGCAGATAAGCCACCTTTACAGTGCTCCCTATCAACTGACATCATTCCTAACTGACACAGGGGCCTAGATATATTTTTTGGGCCCCATTGTAAATATTGTAAGGGGTCCCAAGTACTGGAGCAATTTCTCTCTTTATGGGTATAACCAATGACCATCAATGGTTCTAAACCATCGATGGTCTATGACCAATGTTGAATACTTTTACCATCAATGGTGGTGAAACAGATGGTTTCCCACCATCGATGGTAGCCATGGACCCAATTTTGTTTTGTTTGTTTCTCTATTTAAAGATGGCTGTGGCTGCTGCACAGACTTGCTAGGCTGCCAGCCAGCAGTCCTGCACAGCCCCTAGCTCTTAAGCACAGTGTATGCTGCGCATGCACAAAGACACTGATGGTAAACTATCAATGGTACAATACAGAATAGTTATCTACCATCGGTTTTTGTCATCATCACCATCGCTGGTAACCATTGATGGCAGACATACCGATAGCCATCCCTACCTCCAATTGAAGTTCACTCTCTCTATTTTGTAGCTACCACTATAGGACCTATAGGAAGCAGTACACAATGTTAACCAATCACAGGCTTCCTTTTTGTTGCTATGACAGCAGACACAGCCTGAGCACTAGTTTTAGAAAGCCTGAGAAGGTGAGAAATTGTCTACAGTCACATTTTTTTTTTGTGAGATGGTACTATATCAGTAATAGCAGGCCGGCAGGCTGTGTTCTACTGTAGGAGATGCATCCCCTGCTATAAGGGTTAAGGTGGGTACACATTAGGCGACATGCTCGCGGGCCGGGCGGTTGGTGGCCGGGCATACACACTGAGCGATATGACGACCATATCACTCAGTGACATCACGCAGCTACCGGGCAGTGCATGCAGCTCTTTGACGAAAGTCCAAATTGAGCTGCATGCAAGGCGGACAGCGAGGGTTGTTAACGACCCGCGGGGCCGTACATATACATACACGCATACATATACATACACGCATACATACAGTCAGGGGTGCTTTAAGATAGGAGGATGCCCGTGTGCTGCCACCTCCGTTCGGGACCCCTCCTCTCTGCCGGAAGCGCTGGAGAGTCTGAGCACTAGAGCGCATGCACAGATCACTGGGAAAATGGCAGGGCGGCCATTTTCCAAGTGGTTTCTCTACTGCGCAGAACACTGTGAAAATGTCCGCTGCACCATTTTCACGGTGATTCCACAGCGCTGCTGACGTTAGCGCAGGACTCCAGAGGGGTAAGTATTAACAAAATGTGTGCGGTGGGGGCCCCCTCTGGACTCATTATAGATACGCCAGTGCATACAGGGCCAGATTAAGGCTGGTGAGGGCCCAGGGCAATGGAGGTTGTGGGGGGCCCCCACCACTAAAGTTGCTGGCAAAGTCGTCGTCCGTCCCCCCCCCCCCCCCCCCGCGTGCGCAACCCCTGCGCCGCGCCCACGCCTCCCCTTCCCGCTCTGTCTACACACACACCCGCGCCGCAAACACACACATAACTTACGGAGAGCAGCAGCCAGACAGCATGCCTCAGCTGCCAGCGTCTCACAGTCACTGTCTCATGGGATTTCCCTATCCCGCGAAACTGTCTGTGCACAGGAGAGCTCATTGGCGGCCACTGTCACTAAACAGCTGAGCCATTGGACGGAGCCTCCTCCAAATCATTACATAGTGTGTGGGGACCCCTGGACCTGGTCTGCTGGAGGTGCCCTGGTTTGCTGCCCTCCCAAGTATACCTATACTTTTGGCTGGTGCCATCTTCCCAGTGATATCTTCGGGAAGATGGCACCCGAAGATTGAAAACAAAGACTCTGGCACTGTGCTAGAGTCTTTGCTCTCTAGTGTGCATGTGCCATCTTCCCAAATATCACTGGGAAAATGGCACCGACTGAGGAGGAGGAACCCACTGCCCACAAGCAAGCTAGGAAGTGGATGCACTACCCCCCCACCCCCCAGCCCCCATAATTTTAGAATGGTGACCACTGTGTATTTTAGGCAGTGTGGACACGCCCCCATTTTAGGCCATACCCCTGTTTATTACCAGGGCCCTGCATGATTCTCTATGCCCCAACCCACAGCATAAACAAACATGAAGGAATAAATCTAATAGCCTGCAAATTGCAGGCATTGGTGTGCTCCTGGCGAGTTTGCCCGATGTCTTTAAGTGGCAATTATTTATAGGCAAAACCAACCTATTTTTGCCATTTAAAAGAATGCTAATTTGAAACATTGGGCAGACTGGCCGGTTACTCGCTGATGCCTGCAAGCTTCTTGTATCCCAGTCCCCGGTATGCAGGAGTGAGCTGTAAAGTCTTTGCTGTAGATATTCAACAACTGGACATAACATGGGACTCTCTCCTGAATTGTGGGAACCAGTGAGGAACACTATTCTTATTAGATCACAAAACACTATGGCATACATCCCAACATTGGGAGAAGAGGTAGAGGGACACTATTGTGCGGATTTGCCGCTCCCGTCCGAAAAGGGGGAGTGGTCTATAGAAAAGGGGGCATGGCTTCGCAGGAGTGCAGCGACTGCGAGCCACGCCCCTGTTTTTTCGTCACTATGGGGGCATGGCCAGCACTCTGTGAGCTGCTGGCATGCCCCCTGTCCCCCCGTCTCTAGTCTATTCACCGCTGCTCTTCTAGGCAGAGCAGTGACTACAGAAGCCTCCCTACTGCCCCCCCCCCCCCCCCCCCGCTTCCACGCAACATGGGACACTGCTGCCTGCAATCCCCAAAAAACGTGACTGTCCCGCAAAAATCAGGACAGTTGGGAGGTATGCTATGGGGTCTATTCATCATCACTTACTGTAAATTATAAAATAGCAGGTGAAAATTAAAATGTTTACCTACTTTTGTATAAATTGTCAGGACCATTCATTGGAAAGGTAATGCAGGAGATATCACCGATCTTTCCTGCTTACCTTTCACTGATCTAGGGGACCTAAATTTAGAAAGCTACGAAAATACAACATTTTCAGAGCTTGACTGCAGGAACCTTCGCCATCTTCTGATAGCGTTTGTTCCCACACATTGCTCCACCCTTATGGGTAGGAGTCCCAGTTGCGTAAAGAGATTCAGTCAACAATGAAAGGACTCACGGGTACAGCTAATCTTCAGTGTTGAATTGCTCCAGCGTTCGCGGCGAGTTAGATAATTATCAAGAGCCACCAGGTCCCCCATAATTAACATAATACATAGGCCCCTATGTAATACCTTTATCTGGGAATTGTAGAGGTGCAAAAAGCTCCCCTTTACTTTTTGTTATTGCTTTATGATATACAGTAGTTAGAACTACTTTAAAATATGAAAGTTCTGCGATGCCACTTTATTGAATATTTCCCGGACAGCAGTCATTTATACATACTGTACAACCACTTTTAGTAAAGACTGTCTGCTTTTCTAAAAATAATACTGCTGTTCCACCTTTAAAGTTGTCTGAAACAAAACATACAGAATAGCAAGAAAATGTAAATCCGATGTCATGCTCAGAATAATTTCCAATGCATAAATGGTTCTAAAAAACATTCAGAGCTGGCACTTGAGCCAGATTACCAACAAGGCTAATGGGACAATTGCACAGGGCTCCGAAACATTGCACCCCCCCCCCCCCCCCCCCCCCCAAAAAAAAAAAAAAATCTATATTATTAATGTGAGGGCACTGTCACCATATTGTCGCCGGAATCCTGGCACCGGCAGATTCTATTCCCACTCTATGGGTATTGTGGACACCCACGAGTGGGAATAGTCCCTGTTAGTCAGCATGCCGACCGGCAGGATTCTAAGCGGGCGGGATGTTGGGGGAGGTATTGTGACCTGCCGGTTACATAACTACATCCCTATCATTCTTTGCCCTACTACTACTCTCATCATTCTCTGGCTCTCATGTTTACAAAAATAGGATTTTAATTACTCTACCGGTAAATCGTTTTCTCGTAGTCTGTAGGGGATACTGGGAATCCATTTAGTACAATGGGGTATAGATGGGTCCACTAGGAGCCTTGGGCACTTTAAGAATTTGATAGTGTGCGCTTGCTCCTCCCTCTATGCCCCTCCTACCAGACTAAGACTAGGAAACTGTGCCCGTGAAGACGGACATACTTTGAGAGAAGGATAGAGAAAAAGGAAAGTGGTGAGATTACGAACCAGCACACACAAAACAAGAGGAAAGCCATGCTAACTAAACTTGAAACCAGGAACAGCAACAGCTGAACCAAACAACATTATTGAACCAAGTAACAGTGCAGGAAGAACGAAGCACCGGGCGGGCACCCAGTATCCCCTACAGACTTCGAGAAAAGGATTTACCAATAGGTAATTAAAATCCTATTTTCTCTTATGTCCTAGGGGATACTGGGAATCCATTTAGTACCATGGGGAAGTACCAAAGCTCCCAAACCGGGTGGGAGAGTGCTGAAGTTCCTGCAGAACTGATTGACCAAACTGAAGGTAAAAAGGTGTTCGAACCTGACCAAGTAGCTGATCGGCAGAGCTGTAAAGCCAAGACACCCCGGGCAGCCACCCAAGAAGAACCCACCGACCTAGTAGAATGGACCTGTACAGATTTTGGAACCGGCAAGCCTGCCGTGGAATAAGCATGCTGGATAGTGAGCCTGATCCAGCGTGCAATTGACTGCTTTGAAGCAGGACACCCAATTTTATTGGGATCATAAAGACCGAACAGCGAGAATGATTTCCTGTGACAAGCTGTCCTCTTTACATACACCTTCAATGCCCTCACAACATTCAAAGACTTTGAAGTAGCATAGGTGTCAATAACAACCAGAACCACAATAGGTTGGTTGATGTGAAAAGCGGACACCACCTTAGGAAGAAATTGCTGACGAGTCCTGAGTTCAGCTCTGTCCTCATGGAAAATTAAGTAGGGGGTCTTGTAAGACAATGCCCCCAGCACCGACACACGTCTTTCTGAAGCCAAGGCCAGCAGTGTGACTGTCTTCCACGTAAGGTACTTTACGTCCACCTCCTGTAACGGTTCAAACCAGTCGAATTGGAAGAAGCGCAGAACCAAATTGAGATCCCAAGGTGCCGTGGGAGGCACAAAGGGAGGCTGGATGTGCAAAACACCATTCAACAACGTCTGGACCTCAGGGAGAGAAGCCAATTGTTTCTGAAAGTAAATAGACAAGGCAGAAATCTGGACTTTAATGGAGCCTAGATGTAGGCCCACATCCACTCCCAACTGCAGAAAAAGCAGGAAACTTCCCAGATGAAGTTCCACAGCAGAATATTGTCTGCTTTTACACCAAGAGACATACTTCTTCCATATACGGTGGTAATGTTTAGACATTACCCCCTTCCTGGCTTGAATCATAGTTGGGATGACCTTGTCAGGAATCCCTCTCCTGGCTAGAATAAGCCGTTCAACTTGCATGCTGTTAAACGTAGCTGCGGTAAGTCTTGATAGACGAATGGGCCCTGTTGCAGAAGATCCTCGCGAAGAGGTAGAGGCCACGGATCTTTGATCAGCACATCGATAAGATCCACGTACCTGGCCCTTCTCAGCTAGTCTGGAGCAATGAGTATTACTTGAACTTTTTCCCTTTTTTATTCTCTTTAGAATTTTTGAGATCAGAGGAAATGAAGGAAACATGTACACCAGCTGGTAGACCCATGGAGTTGTCAGAGCGTCTACCACCACTGCTTGTGGGTCTCTCAACCTGGAACAATACCGCTTGAGCTTCTTGTTGAGTTGAGAGGCCATCATGTCGATCTGTGGATATCCCCACCGACGTGTCAGCCGCTGGAACACCTCCGGGTGAAGGCCCCACTCTCCCGGGTGCAGGTCGTGTCTGCTGAGGAAGTCTGCTTCCCAATTGTCTACTTCCGGAATGAAGACCGCCAACAATGCCACGGTGTGTTTTTCCGCCTAGAAGAGAATTCTTGACACCTCTGACATTGCTGCTCTGCTTTTCGTTCCGCCCTGTCGGTTTATGTACGTTACCACCGTTACATTGTCCGACTGGACCTGAATGGTCAGATTCTGAAGTAGAGATGAGGCCTGCAGAAAGGCGTTGTAGATAGCCCTGAGTTCCAGGATGTTTATTGGAAGGATGACTTCCTGACTTGACCATCTTCCTTGAAACTGAACCCCCTGGGTGACTGCTCCCCAACCTCTGAGGCTTGCGTCTGTGGTTAGCAGAATCCTATTCTGAATCCCGAATTTCCATCCCTCGACGAGGTGAGAAGTCTGTAGCCACCCCAGAAGGGAGATTCTGGCTCTTGGCAACAGACGGATCCTCTGGTGCATGTGAAGATGCGATCCAGACCATTTATCCAGTAGATCTAGCTGGAAAGGCCTCACATGAAACCTTCCATACTGAAGCGCCTCGTAAGAGGCCACCATTTTCCCCAGAGGGCGAATGCATAGATGCACTGAGATCCGGGTTGGCTACAGGACATCCCGGACCATCAACTGGATTACCATAGCCTTCTCCAAGGGAAGGAACACTCTCTGATACTGTGTCCAGTATCATTCCTAGGAAAGGAAGCCTCTGTATAAGTTACAGGTGAGATTTTGGTAAGTTCAGAATCCACCCGTGATCCATGAGTAGTGTGGTTGAGAGGCCAATGCTGTCCAACAACTGCTCCCTGAACGGTGCCTTTAAAAGAAGATTGTCCAGCTACGGAATTATGTTCAATCCCAGTTTGTGGAGTAGAAACCTCATCTCTGCCATCACTTTGGTGAACACTCTCAGTGCCGTGGAGAGACCAAATGGTAGGGCCTGGAACTGGTAGTGACAGTCCTGCAGTGCAAACCGTAGATAAGCCTAATGAGGTGGCCAGATTGGAATGTGAAGGTACGCATCATTGATATCCATAGACCCTAGGGATACCCCCCACCTCCAGACCTGAGATTACCGCTCTCAGACTCCATCTTGAATTTGAACACTCGTGACGTTCAGAATCGGTCTTACCGAACCATCCGGTTTTGGTACTACAAACAAGTTGGAATAATACCCCTTGTTTTGCAGATGAGGTGGAACTGTAACAATGACCTGAGTCTGTACCAGTTTTTGAATGGCGTCCTGTAAAGTTATACTTGCCTCTTGTGAAACTGGTAAGCCTGATATGAAGAATCTGTGAGGTGGGAGCTCCTGGAACTCCAGTCTGTAGCCCTGGGAAATAAGATCCATGACCCAGGGATCCTGGCACGAACTTGTCCAGATGTGACTGAACGTTTTGAGGAAGCAGAGCTTAAGCTCTGTTCCTGTGAACCGGCAGTTGCTGGTTTGCGTGGTTTACCTCTAGTGCCTCTGGTGGCTGTAGAAGAACCTCTGGGTTTGCCCCCTCTGCAAATTGGGACCTGAGTAAGCCTTCCTATCTGGATGAGCTGCAGATGGAAGATATGTGGCCTTACCCGCAGTAGCTTTGGAGATCCATTTGTCTAGTTCATCTCCAAATAAGGCCCCTCCTGTGAAGGGTAGGCCTTCCGCTCCTTTCCTGGAATCCACATCAGCAGTGGTGTGTCAAAGTCAAAAAATATTGCAGTACACACATCATGTACAAACTACACACAGATGGCCTCCCTGCGTGCACTTGTTCTGTCGTGCATGCGCATATCCGCAATTTGTGTATGGTCCCTCCCGCGGTCCTGCGCATTAGCGCGTGGTATGAGTATTTACGGTAGAGTTTGTGAACGCACGGAAGGCTATCAAAACACATTACATATTTAATCCAAATAGTGCACAATGTACACATAGTATCCCTGCACCACATCAGAAAGTAACAACAGTTTAAATGGTAACAGAACAAAGGGATTCACCTTTACAGAATAGGAGGGGACAGAACAAGGTCATAAGGTGGTGTTTGGTATCCAGCTGAAGGGTATTTTAAGGGTAACATTCCGGTGTTGGTTTGAGAAAGATCGCATGTTCCTGCTGATAGTTATGTGCAGGAGCAGAATATAGATATAAACTGTATTTACTGTACATTATGTATGCGGCGGGAATCCAGAGGAGACCACCCACAAGAGCAGTTGGGAAAGACATCGCCTACCTATTCCTATGACCTCTCCTGTACTGTAAATGTGCATTCCTGTGTCCAATGGACAAAGAGATTACAGTATCTATTGTATTGCTTTTTGGAAGAATTGTATAAAGAGAGCTGCTGCAGGCCTGGTCTGACACAAGACTCACAAAGTTATCTATCAGATGACCGAGGACCGGGCCGGGAAGCGCAAGCGAATCTACTCACGTAGGTACCATTGAATGTAGCCATTTACTCTGTTATATTATATTATATTGTATTGTATTGTTTGTATTGTAACCCCCTCTCAGCAATAATCCACTGTGGTGTCGGAACCCAGCGGTAAAATCACAATTGGTGTCGTGTCTTCATTGCCCTGCTAAGGTTTAAAGCGTATTTTCATTGCATTGCATAACTGTTCAGGGTTTGTGGTGTATCTCTGGGTGTGTACGCACTGTGAGTACTTTGTACCGTCAGCGCGGCGTTTGTACGCGAAGTCCGTACGCAGTACGGGACTTTGTACGCTAATAGCGTACAAAGTGCGCAGAATGTGTGTTAAGAACAGTGGCCGCAGCGGCTCCATGGTAAAGTGTATTTAAGGTGTGTTTAAGGTATAGCTTTCTTTCCTAAGTATATTTCAGCATTATCAATTGGGGGCTCTCTGGTTTTCCACATACTTACTACCTAACAGGTCACAGCAGACTTCATCTATCAGCAAAAGGGTGGACAGAAAGTATCCTACGTATCCTTTTCTTGGTCGATGGATGCTGAAAACCCTGCTTGATTGCTGATTAGATGACATCTGCTCTGTATGGTTTGTAGAGATGCTAGTAGAACCCGTAAGGTAAACAGGAAAAAAGCTATTTAAAATCTGTGAATTTCTTTTTGGCGCCAAAACCGTACACAGCACCCATACTCTTTGCATACTCTCTCACATTGTTGCCATAACATTCAGATTGCTAGATTCATTTAGACTTGTGTGAAACTGGAGATATTTGTTGCTATATAGTTAACAAAAATAAAAAAAATATTTAAGGAAGTAAGCGTAAAGCACAAACACAGTCTGGCCTAGTTGTAAAGGTTTATACAGAAAGAAACTGTTGTGTTTAGTGGGCAATAGTAGTTTTATTGCTCACATTTATAGAAGTTGTGTGATCTGTTTTATTGCGTACGCACATTGGTATACGTGGTACGGAACGTGAGGACCGCGTACAAAAAACGTGCACTTAGCGCAAGGCCATACACGTGGCATAGAGGTACGCACGGTTGCGTAATTACGCAAGCTTGCGTAGGGTTGTGCGCGCATAATAAAACCACACGATAGGTTCGTTTAGTTTAAAGGTGGGACAGTAGCCACGCTACAATAGCACCAAACCACCCGGTTTCTAAAGAAATTTAGTATAAAAACAAAATTTAGTATAAATAAAAAAAAATTAAATTGCTTCTGGGGGTAAAGCTACCAACTTGAATGAATCCTAATTTTCTGTACAGAAAAATAAAGTGTATTTGAGTGAGCGAATGCAGGAGTGAGTGGATACTGAACCCAAGAACTGAAGTGGTCTAGGTGGACACACTGGGTTAGTATAGGCCCGGTGGCGTAGGGTTCGCAACCCTGCGTTATTAACTAGGTGGTCTGAGTGGTATCCCATACAACTCTTAGTGGTCTGAAGTGGTCTAGGCTAGGTGGTCTACAGCAATCGTAGGGCATATAGATAACTAGTATCTATAGGCTGTGCTATTGCATCACATGTCCGTTTGTTCTGCACAGCGCAACGTGATATTATTGTGTCATATGCGCTGTGGAAGAGCATACGCAGACGTGATTGTATAGACAAAGGGCTTTTTCTTTGATAACTTTGGGGAACCTCCCTGGTGGGCTTCACTGGAAAGGGTGAAAGATGGTTATCTAATTTCTCTGTTTTTCACCCTACAAACAATTCCAGTTGAAAGATACCGAAAATAATTTTTTCACTGCCTCTCTCAGGAAAATATTCCAAACAGAACTTCCACCGAAAGAAATTACGGTGTAAGGTCTGATAGGAGCCCTAAGTTGGGTACATTGCGATCCGCTACCAACAGTGTATCGTTGTACTGGCCAGCGTGGGCGAGAGCGAGTGGAAGGTGCTCGGGTATACTTCCACCGTCTACTTATATTGAGTATTTTGGTGTTTGTGGGAATTTTTTTAAATTATTAGAAGAGACCCACAAATATGGGAGCCAGTTGCTCAAGTAAGAGACGTTTAGACAGGGTTCAGGTAGAATTGTGATCATGTGTGAAAAATCACACACAGAAGTTTTATGCAATGAGTGGGTATGTATGACTAACAATGATAGGGAACCATTCCCTAGGGTGGGCAGGTTTGAACCAGAGGTACTGCAGAATGTAAGCAGTAGAATGTCTTCTTAAATCCAGAAAACAAAGGATTAGACATAATGATTGTTTAAAATTATGGCAACAGGAGGGGGATATGCAAAGAGAACAAATTTGCAAAACAGGTTCAAAACCTAGCGGGAATGAGAACACAAACACACCAGTGTCGACACAGGTCGAAGGGGAAGAGATGGCTACAGTCAATGGTATATCCGTAAATGATAGTAGTATGCAAAAACAATGTATTAACCCTAATTTTTGCAAGATGTATCCAGTTTTGAAGTCTTTTCAAGGTTATATGTCACAGGAAGATGAAGGATCCAGCCAAATTCCAGCTCTCCTCCAAGCAGTCACTTTACAGGACACTCAGGTGGGGCCTGTCCAACCAGGTAGAGCAGTAACAATATTCCCCAATGAAAGAACTAGTGAGGTCACAGCTACCAGTAAGTGTGAGACAGTTCATTGCCCAGAGACAACAACACCTCACAGTAAACAGATTAGGAACGGAATGGTAGAATTACACCCTGTCTTGGAAATAGTAACTCCCAATGGGGGAACCGATAGTCAGGGAGTAATCCTCACCAGGAATAATGCAATGTATTGCCCGTGGCCCAGAGATGAGCTGCGATCAATCATTTCAGAATTCCCCGACCCTCGGAAGCATTTAGCCAGATGTCAGAAATTTATCAGAGATCTGGGTGATGCGTATGAACCGACAAACACACACTGGCGGATAGTTTTGAAAGCGTGCCTACCCCCTAATATTGACACCCAAAAATGTATCACTGATTGTAGATTAGAGTCGGATAGTCTTATGACTGACAGAAACAATCGGGAAAATATAGAACGAATTAATAGGCAACTAGAGCTGTGTTTCCCCATTGAGTGGAGAAGAATTTTCTCCATAAAACAGAGGGAAAATGAAATGACATCTGAATATTTCCATCGGGCCCTGCAAAGAATGGATAGATACATTGAGGTATCAGATACAGGGAACGATGCGAATTATAGGGAAGTGGCTGTTTCTGTGCTAATGGACGGACTCAATAAGACAGTAAGGGACAGGGTACAAACATTTTTGCCTGATTGGAGAGGGGCCACAGTAGCTTGCCTTAGAGAGTGCGCGATTGAACACCATAAGAATATTGCTAGGCGTAGAGAACTGCAGGAGGAGAGGCTGAGGATTGAAAGAATACAGGCTCTTACACCAAAGTCTCATCAACCTAAACCCCAAAACACGGATAGTAAGAAAGGACCTAGGATATCTTACACTTGTAGGAAGGAAGGGCATGTTGCCAGAGATTGTAGGAGTAGTAGAACACATAGCCAATATAGACCCCTAGACAGAGAAAACAAGCCACGTTATTAAACACATAGACAGGATCAAGGGACATTTAGTAAGGAATCATGAGCCATATAGAGAACACAGATTCGGTTAATGGGAAGAACAGAATAAATGCAACTTTACCCTTTTGACAGAACTTGCTGGGGTTAGGAGGTCTCTAAACTTTTGCTTCTCTCTCTAGCAGAAGTGACCTCTAAGTAACTTAACAGGAGTTTTGTTAGAGATGGTATACATATAGAGTGCTCCCACCCAGGAAGCACAAAATATGTTGGATACCCACGAAGACCAATGTTGCATTTCACTGTTCTAGATGCATGTCCATCACAGGTAGAGGAAATTATCTCAAAGATACCGGGTTCCTTATGAACTTAGAATGGATAGGACACTGGATTGATGGCTGGGATAGTCCCAGTAGAGATATAACACACACAGAATTTCTTTTAGGGGAGCAGACCGAGTAGAGAATCATTCCCCCGTAGTGCCCAATCCAGATGTCAAATTTTGTAAAATATTCTTTGCCTCTACAAACTTATCTGTTACTAAACTCTATGTGATTTGTCTTCAAAGTTTCCTCTTCATCTCTTACGTTCCCTGACAGGATTATAGTTCAAACGCCACATGCCTACTCGGTCTTTCAGAGCTCTGCCCAAATCCAGTATATCTCACCAGCATAGGGACACCAGTATTTACGCAGTGTGCCTGGTCATGCACAAAGGGTGCAGAATGAGAATACTGGTGAAAGGAGACTGTGATGCATGATGGTGTGACAGCCTGATGGTGAACGCAAATCTGACAAATTTTCTTTTTATTATTTCCCCTCTCTTTTCACTTTCCACAGACGGTTTACTTCACACAATTGATAATACACAACAGTTAAACACATCAAAATGCAAGATTTGTGTTAATTACAGGAAAGGGCAGTCTGGAGGTCAAAGGGATATGGCCAGGAATCCTCGGGACTGTGGACAGGTGGACAAGGTAAGCCAGTAGCCCCCAGAGCATATCTTCCAAGCTTAGCTGAGGCGGCACACGGTCTGACTCATCTGGGTAAAGAGGGTATGTGTAAGCTGGTGAGAGCCTACTGGTGTGCGCCAGGATTCTCTTCTCATGCAGGTAAGAGAGCAATGACATGTTTTACTTGCTTGAGGAAGAATATTGGAAAGTCAATACCAACAGAGCCATCCCATATCCCTCCGACAGACGGTCCTTTTCAGGTAATACAAATCGATTTCATACAGTTACCACCCTGTAGGAATTTAAAATATGTGTTAGTTTGTATTGACGTATTTTCAAATGGGGTAAAAGCGTTCCCTGCTGCCACAAATACTGCTACGTTCACTGCAAAGAAAATTGTGCAGGAATTTGTGTGTAGATATGGTATCCCTAGAATAATTGAAAGTGATAGGGGTACCCATTTTACAGGTGAAGTCTTTCAGGTCATGTGCAAACTGATGGGAATTAATAGCAAGCTGCATACTCCGTACCGTCCACAGGCGAGTGCAAAGGTGGAGAGAGTGAATAGCACTATTAAGAACAAGCTGAGCAAATTAATGGTTGAAACTGGATTGTCGTGGCCAGAAGCTTTGCCACTAGTGTTGTACAGCATCAGAACCACTCCCAGGTCTCCCCTTAACCTATCACCCTTTGAAATCCTTTTTGGTCAACAACCTCATGTAATGATAGACCCCCAGGATGATTTGAAATGTAATAATGAAGTGACTGTGAAATATTTGGTTGGGATGAGCCAGCAGCTGAGAAATCAACAGAGAAATTTAAAGCTGGTGATTCCTGACCTACCGAACAGTACTTGTCATGACATTGAACCTGGGAATTATGTGATGTTTCGAAATTTCTTACGCTCAGGTTGCCTCATAGACAGGTGGGAAGGACCATATCAAGTCTTGTTAACCAGCACAACAGCATTGAAGGTCGCCGAAAGAGAGACGTGGATCCACTCGTCCCACTGCAAGCAGGTCGCTGACCCGGAGAGAACTCGTGCAGTTTCATCAAGTTTTTGTGGTTTGGTAAATGTGTGTCCAAAGAGCAAAGCAAAGAGACACTAGAGTATTTGTTCCGAGAAAGTTGAGAGGCAGGACTGTTGAAGGGCATCTGAGCACAGAGAGTAACAAGAGCTAGAACGGTTGTCGTACCACTTTCTTTTTTCACCTCCCCCTACATTTTTCCTTCTTATTTTCCTCCTTTCCCCTAACGAAATGGATCGATCACAAGAGACTGCGTTTCGGGTTCTGTTAGTAATTCTGGTTTTGATAAGGACAGTTTGTTTTGGTGAGGGTCCCAGAGAGGTCGAGCAGGGATCTGGAATGGGTTCTGATGGCAAGTACGAATTTGTAGGATCTCAGGATCAGCACATCATTTTGGTAAAGGCTGGCATCAGTAAGCGCTCTGGTAGTCAAGGAGCTCGGAGGCACTGTGAGGGGTTATTGTCTGATGAATATTGCATTTGTAGGAATTGTGAGAATATAGTTGAGGATGGGTGCATCCAGAGATGTCAGTCCAACCTTAATATCGACATGGACCGTCATCCGTTGAGTGATTACCACTCACTAGTGGGTAAGGTCTTAAACCAGACAGAATGTTGGGTGTGCTCACAGGTACCTCAAGGTCAGAGCAAGTCAGGATTAGTACCATACCCTTTAGCAATAGATGAGGTACTCGAATTACGGGGTGGGAGACCGGTGGACAAGAAATTCAATATTTCTAGGCCCCCTAGTTTGAAGCTCCACCAGTATCATGAAGACAGATCCTTATTATGTTTCAATATTTCCAATTACCGAAAACCGGGAAATTGGGAAGTGACGTGGAATAACCAGACAATGACCCTTTCACACAGATCTGATAGGATACCCATAGACTCTGAACTTGTACGCCAAATAGCCAACAGTGGGAGGTATTTCCGGTATAGACCATGTGGGTTGGAAAAGTATCGCCAGGGTACTGTGCTCATATCATCCAGCCCGATACTTGTACTGAGCAGATGGGAGAACTAGGGATTGGTTTCTTCACTTGGAAAGTTTGTAATATGGTGATGTTATATTTTGTCCCCTATGTTCTCCCAGATGATGCCTATTTCACATGTGGGGGGAAGGCGTACAAGTGGCTTGCCCCGAGCTCAGAGGGATTGTGTTACATTGGGAGAGTACTGCCAGAGGTCATGACCATAACCCATGATAAGATGAAAGACGTTCACCGCAGTGCTCAGGCTCCTTATACTCATACTCACTATGAACACATTATCGAGAGACACCTCATAGATAGGACAGAGCACGCAGCCTCTGATTTGATCCACGAATCCACCGGGATTCAATTCCTTCTCGCATTAGACATCACCCGTACTGCCAGAGGAATTCTAAATTATAGGTATATCCATGCGCTAGCGAACTTGATCGATAATATCACTGAGATGTATGACGACACCTTCAGGTATACGGGAAGGGAGTTACAAGCTTACAAGAAGGAACTGATTCAGCACAGGATGGTCCTAAATTATATCACAGCCGTGACAGGTGGGTACTGTGTTACTCTGGCAACTCAAAATGGGGTGAAGTGCTGTACGTATATTACGAACAGTACTGATGACCCAACGGAGATTATCGATCAAAGGATGGACGATATCTTGCAGTTGAAGTGGGAGTTCAGTAGGAAACACAACCTTACCTTGGCGACTGTGAGTAATGAACTGACCGGCTGGGTCTCATGGTTGAACCCACGAAATAGGTTCTCAGGTTTAGGAGAGTGGGCTCAAAATGTTATTATGAGTGTAGGGAAGTTTCTCCTTTGTATCCAGGGAGTCGTCATAATTATTGGTTCGATATTTAGGTGTGTTCGAATTCTGATGCGGCGCAAGCACGGCACAAAGTTGATGAGTCTAAGGAGCGAGGGCGCTGTTATAGCAGCAGATTTAATTTATGACCCATCCATAGAGACAATGTTATGATAAGGATTGCAAATGAATTTCATGGCCTGTTTCTTTCACCCGTTTTTTATTTTGTTTCCCCCTCTGCCCAGATGCATCCATCCGAAAAAGACATCAGCCCTACCCAAAAATGTTTATGTGAATGTATTTTAGATATGTGTCTTATCTTCATCTCTGCAACCTCCAATTAATAGCACACATAGTCGACAGGTGATATCCACATATACTAGCACTCACATATGTCTCCCCTCCGTGTATCATCAACTAAATGTGCACCCCATTTGTTGGAACAATCCGACAAGAGCTCGGTAGTGTTTGTTGGCCCATTTACAGACCCTTAGTACGGGATGAGAAGGATTTAATGTATACTTTGCAATACCTCGAAGCTTATTTAGAACATATACGGCACGATGATACATGCCCCTCAGACATGGATTCATACATGCATGCTTTTTACTATCCAACTAGGTCATACATTTCCCACCTACAACTCTCTCCGATCATCAAAGCTTCTGTAGATATTGTATAGATATTTTTCTGTTTAGTGATTAGATAGTGGCAGTTATTGGTGACTTCCAAAGGGTGGACTGTCAAAGTCAAAAAATATTGCAGAGGGGCGTGGCCTGGACGTTACAGGGAGCAGACGTGGCTCAGCAAGAGCTCCTGCAAAATCAACCTAAACACTCAAATTACTTGAGATATCAGGTCCTAATCCGCCCAACGGGTCCTCCACACTCCAGAGGATAGTGCCCTGCATAAATTACTGGCGTCCCGAGACCGCTGCCGCCAGCCGCTGCACACGGCCTTCTACTTCATTACAAGCCGGGGCCTCGAGCTTCGGGCCGGCCGGCCTCCGAGCTCCGGAAGCGGGACGAGCCGCGCATAAGACCCGGAGAGACCTCACCTTCCTCCGGCGCTTGCCTGGGACCCTCCCTGCCTGCGGCTCCCCCGCTGACCATCACACTAACGAGGAAAAGCCGCTGCTGCACCCGGGAAGATAGATCACCCGGCCGGATCCCTCCAGACTCTCCCGGCGCCGGCGGCCATCTTGATCACAGGTGAGAGCCCTTGCGGGCCGCGGCCTAAGGCAATCCACACTGCACTCCTCCCCAGCTTACCTCTCTACCTATCTGCACAGCCATCTGGGTGCCCTGATATCCGGGACCCACGCAGCGGGCGACAAACATCACGGCCCCCTGCCCGGCCGTCTACGTGGCCCTCGACCTCCGGCTCCCCCCGCCCCATTGGTGCTCTGATCCTTTCCCTTTGGGTCAGAGCCCCCTGGCCCCTGTGTCATCTCGGCATAGGCTACTGGAGCGACTTCCGGCCAGCCGCACAGCTGCCGCTCCCCACCCCTACCCGCTTCTGCCAGCACCTGCGGTCCATATGGCCTAAGTGAACGCCTGCTCTCTACCAGACAGGTCATATCTTCAGCCCACCAGAACCGCCTCATCTGAGCCAGGAGTCTGCCAACTGGCTGTCCCCACGAAGCAAACCCGGGCGTTACCTACACCCCCGTCTCACCTCCTGGATCACACAATCTAACCCTGTAGGGATATATTGCCTCCAACTCACCGTCCACGAATTCCCACGTTGCAGCGGTACATCCTGTACCATCGCTTAAGGAGCAAATCACCTTACTCCGTCTCTACTCTATATCTACACTGACGGATATAGGTCCTGAATGCACGTCATCTTCAACCCTTCCGGAATGTAGGAGCACTTGAAGCCGCTCACCGCCACTCATGTTTGCTTGAATAACACGTATGTGACTTTATTGTGACTGAGTTCTCCTGTTTCATTAGTACCTGTCGATCGGTCCCAGTCTAGATCTCATCCCTCCCGTACCTACCTTACTTGCCCCCGGGCTGAAAAATGGCCCCTAAAAAAGCCAAGGATATAATCCCCCCCAAGATATCCTTCCCCTCTCAGAAACCCCTCCAAATCTCTCCCCTCCAAAACGCCTCTTCTCCTCCCTCAGTGTCAGACCACATGGGTTCTAGTGTCCTGTCCTCCGCTCTCTCAGGGTCAGGGGTAGATTGTGAATCAGACGCCCCTCTGACTGTAAGATCCCTCTGTCAGATCCTATCCGCCTTTAAGTCGGAACTCTCTAAGGACCTGACCTCAGCGGTTCGTGAGGTCAAGACCGAATTGGTGGCACTGGGAGATCGCACAGATCATATAGAACGCAAGATGGAGGAGTTGGTCGCCTCCCACAACGACCTGCTCACATCCCACGATCGCCAACAACAAGATCTGGATCAACTCAAGTCCAAAATGGCAGATATGGAGGACAGATCACGACGAAATAACGTCAAGATTAGAGGCATCCCAGACTCGGTATCCAACTCTGAACTGGAGTCCTACGCTACAGCTCTATTCAAGAAACTCCTCCCAAATGCGGCACCTTCAGAACTTTTGATCGACCGTATTCACAGACTTCCTAGACCACGCACCGTCTCATCCGACCTCCCTAAGGACACTCTACTCCGGATACACTTCTTCCCAATTAAGGAACGTATCATGAGGGCAGCCAGAGAATCCAAGAACTCCGACATCTTGGGAGGCCTCCAAATTTTCCAAGACTTTTCAGCAGTCACCATAGCAAAGAGGCGGGCCTTCACCCATATCACCCTTGCCCTAAGGTCCCACGACATCCACTACCGCTGGGGTTTCCCAGTCAAACTGATAATAACGCACGACGATTCGACCTATATCATCTCCTCCCTGGATGCGGGGGTGAAATTACTACTGGACTGGGACATTTCTATCCAGAAGCCGTCCACATCGTCCCGTGCCCCTGCCGTCCGCCAAGACTGGGCGACCGCTTAACCCTCTGGACTGATACGACAGGTCTCCTCATACTCCCCTAGCCGGCTTCACCGGCTCGGGGTGAATGTAGACCTCCCTCCCTCCACCCAAGGGAGGGGAAGGCAATTTATCTATCTAATGATATCTGACATCCAATGCCACTATTTGCCTGTCTACATATTTCCTTCTCTAACCTGCTAGTTACAGGTTAACTCTTTCACCAAATGTTTCGCTGATGGTTACGCTATGGGTCTAGGTTTTGTTTACTTCTTCTTACATGCTGATTACCTGTTAGGACCCCTAGCGCCTCCGTCCGCCGATCAGTGAGGATCATTATGTTTGTACGTGTGTAATTACCCCTGTTTCACAGTTGTTTTAGAGTGGCGGTGCAAGCCTATCCGGCCCGCCTCCACCACTTCCTGTACTACTGCTAACCCCCGAACCTCTTTTCCCACTCCCTGCAGTAGTCATGCAGGTCCAATATACCGGACCTTTTTCTTTTCTTGTTGTTGTCCTTTACCTCCTATTTCCCAGTTGTTATCCCTCCCCATGTCGTTCTCCCATACCCCTCTGCTCCCTGAGCTCCAAACTTTACACATACCCCACACCATTGCTATATCTTAGTACCAGATATATGCCCTCCAAACAGATTCCCTATAGACCCAAACCTATCACTCCCTGTTTTCGTTCCCAATGTTGAACCTCATATCTCTCAACGTCAAAGGACTGAACTCGCCTAACAAACGTAGGCTGGCCCTATCATTCTTTCACCGACAGAGAGCGGACGTGGTGGCATTACAAGAAACCCACTTCTCCTCTATCAATTTCCCCCTCTTTAAGAATAATAACTTCCCCTTGGGATACTATGCTAATGGTCCGTTTAAAAGAAACGGTGTTGCTATCCTATTTAATAAGAATGTCTCCTTTACCCTGCATTCCCAACTTTCAGACAAAAGCGGTAGATATCTCATCCTTACCGGCCTTCTGGACAATAAACCCGTCACACTAGTATCCCTCTATGCGCCTAATTCTAACCAAATCACATTCCTTCGTAAACTATTCCTCACCATACGCAATACAACAAAGGGCTCCCTAGTGATTCTTGGGGACTTTAATCTAGTCCTAGACCCTAAACTGGACAAATCCCGCCATCTCTCCCAACCTACTCCTTCCGCTCTCTCAGGCCCTTCCTTAGCATTCCGTAATATGCTCACAGAATTCGACCTCTATGATATCTGGAGAGTCTCCAACCCTTCGGGAAGGGGCTACACATTCCACTCCCTGGTCCACAATACATACTCCAGAATAGACCTGATCCTCTGTGACAAATGGTCCCTCCAGAGGACTGGGAACGTAGATATTTTGCCAATCACCTGGTCGGATCACGCCCCAGTTCTCTGGAAATGGAAACTGCATGATTTCCACAACCCTCCCCACCAGTGGAGGTTATACCCGTACCTACTGAATAACCCTACATCAAGAAAAATCATCTCTGATTCTATTGATTCTTATCTTGCCACTAACTCCCCTCAAGACACCTCTCCCATTAACCACTGGTGTGCCCTCAAGGCGGTTACCCGAGGTGCTGCCATTCAAGCCGGTGCTACTCTCAAAAAACAGGCCCAACTAAAGCAAGCAAAACTAGAATCGGAATTACTAGCCCTCGAATCTCGGAATTTAGCCCAACCTTCTAGAACTCTTAAAAATGAAATTTCTTCCATTCGTGGTCAACTCCAAAAACTACTACTCGCCCGCACCCAAGTGGCCCTGAATAAACTACGCCACAAATTCTACCTCCATGGCAATAAAGCAGGGAAAATGCTGGCCCGAAAATTACGAGCACAGCATGCCAGGAACAGGATTAAGTGCATACATTCCCCCTCCAAACAAAAAATATTAAACCCCAAAGACATAACTAACCAATTCGCTCAGTATTATGCTAAACTTTATAATCTGGAGACCGATCCTTCTACTCCTCAACCTACCCCCCTCTCTATCTCCTCTTTCCTAGATAATTTATCTTTCCCTACACTCACTCATGAACAGTTAGCTACTCTTAATGCCCCATGGTCAGTGGAGGAAACCTCCGCAGCTATTAAATCCTCTCCTAGAAACAAAGCCCCCGGCCCAGACGGTTTTGTCTCTGACTTTTATTCTACCTTCCATGACGTCCTCTCCTCCCTCATGACGGCCCTCTTTAATACATTTTCAGACCACGGCTCACTGCCCGCTGAACTCCTAGAAGCCCGTATCGTCACTATACCAAAGCCCGGAAAGGACCCCGCCTATGTCCATAACTACCGACCCATTGCATTACTAAATTGCGACATTAAATTATACGCCAAAATGATAGCGACACGAATCAACAACTTTCTCCCACTATTGATACACTCGGACCAAACTGGCTTCGTACCAGGAAGGCAAGCATCTGACAACACGCGGAGAGTATTTAACTTAATAGACTCCTTGATTGGAGACCAGGGCCTTCTCTTGCTGTCCTTGGATGCAGAGAAGGCCTTTGATAGACTGAACTGGAATTACATGCAGGAAGCTCTACGAAGATTCGGTTTTAGAGACCGTATCCTAACCTCTATTTTGGCGCTCTACAGTTCTCCTTCGGCCCGGGTGTTCAATGGTGGCTTCCTATCCGAACCTTTCGGTATCACCAATGGCACAAGACAGGGTTGCCCCCTATCCCCCCTAATATTTGTCCTTTCTATCGAACCCCTCGCAATTTCAATACGTGATAACCCTCACATCCCGGCTCTACAGATAGGATCATCCTCCCACAAATTGAGTCTATTCGCAGACGACGTTCTCCTCTTCATCTCCAACCCCTCTACAACTCTACCCCTCATTCACTCTACCTTAGACGCCTATAGCCAAGCATCTTATTATAAACTTAACACGACCAAAACGGACGCCCTCCCCTTCAATCTATCCCAGTCCCTACCAACACTTCAATCCTCCTACCCTTACAACTGGAGGAAATCCACATTAAAATATCTAGGTATCAACATCCCTGTCTCCTCTTCTGATGTCTTCTCTGCCAACCTCTCTCCATTAGTGGTGTCGCTGGACACCCTTACAAAATCCTGGGCAACTTATGAGGTCTCCTGGCTAGGACGTATGGCAGCATTTAAAATGTCCCTGCTTCCCAAGTTAATGTACCTCTTCCGCACAATCCCATACCCTTTCCCAAAAAAGACACTCCAAGCCTGTTCCAATATCATGGCTCGGTACATCTGGGCCTCAAAACCCCCCAGAATGGCTCTTTCTAGAATGGTTTTACCAAGAGAATTTGGCGGCTTCAACCTACCCAACATTTCCCTGTATCATGAAGCCACTCTTCTGGCCTCCACTAAACACTACTTTGAGGTCCACCCACAATTGAATTGGGTGGAGCTAGAACAAACACGAGCAAAATCAATCCCCTTAGCAGATCTTTTCCGTATCCCTAAACCGCTACGTCCTATCTCGACAAATCTCCTCCCATCCACTCAAGCTACACTTCGCTCTTGGGACAAATTGTCCGCCTCCTTCCCCTCCCATATCTCCAATATACCGCAGATCACCATTACCACATTAGCACTGATGATTCCTCACCTTAATCTATCTAAATGGAAACAGGCAGGCATCCTCCTACTAGCTGACCTTCTAGATGGACTAGCTTTGTCTTCCTTCTCAGATCTTCGGTCACGTTTTAAGTTACCAGCCACAGAATATTTCCACTATATGCAAATCGCTCATTGGTGGAGATCAATTCCCCCTACCTTCTTAACCCTACACGCGACTTCATCCACACTTTTCTCTCGCCTCGCCCTAACTAAAACTAAAGGGGACATCACATACTGGTACAAACTTCTCATAACCCCTCCCTCACCCTCCAAAACCAATGCGCACCTGAAATGGGAACAAGACCTAGGTAGAACCCTGACTCCAAACGACTGGCGACTTATTTTCCTATCCTCGTATTCCATGTCCAAATGTTTAAACCACACGGAAATGCAAATAAAACTAATAAACAGAATGTACCTGACCCCTGACCGTCTCCATAAATTCTGGCCTTCTCAGAGTAATAAATGTTGGAGACAGTGCGGCTCGGCAGGCCATATCTACCATATTTTCTGGAAATGCCCTGTGATCGCCAGCTACTGGTCAGAAATATTCGACCTGATAAATAAGGTCCTATCCATCAATATTACACCTGATCCGATTATTGCATTGTTCCAAATATTCCCTCCCTCAGTTCCACCTCCTGCCAGATACGTCTTAGGACACATCTTAATAGCCGCTCGGGCCAACCTTGCTCAGTTGTGGAAACAGACCTCACCCCCCTCCCTGCTTAAGGCGATCCAAAAGATAAACCATCACTTCCTCATGGAAACAGAATTTAACCCTCCATCCACTAGTCCATCCCCCCACAAAACCAGTTGGTCCCCATGGCACCTCTTCATATCCTCGAAAGAAGGCTCTCAATACCTTCATAAGCCAACTACTGATACCTCCTCCCCCTGTAGCCTAACGGAACAACCTAACCCCTTCTAGAGGCAACTATGATCCCCCGCTCCATACTCGAGATGAGGCCATCCCTACCCATACCAAGAAAATCATAAACAACACGCCAACTTATCCCCTACCTAATCCCATATCCGCTCACGCGAAATTTCCGGGACATTTCCCTATTTTCTATATGCTAAAGGGTACCAATGTCCTCTATGTTCTACTGTGAGCATGATTATGTTGATTATGTACATGTTGTCCCCCACATGCTTAATGTTGTTGTACTATCCTTCTTCCTAAGTCTGGATGCTCCCCCCCTCTCCCCCCCCCTACCTAATAAGCTCCTCTCATACCCCCCAGTGCATTGTATGGTGTTATATTCCCCTTTCTTTTTGTTTTGTACCCCATAAATGTGATATTTCTTTTCCTGCACAATAAAAACTATTGATGGAAAAAAAAAAATATTGCAGTACACACATCACGTACAAACTACACACAGATGGCCTCCCTGAGTGCACTTGTTCTGTCGTGTGTGCGCATATCCGCAATTTGTGTATGGTCCCTCCCGCGGTCCTGCGCATTAGCGCGTGGTATGAGTATTTACGGTAGAGTTTGTGAACGCACGGATGGCTATCAAAACACATTACATATTTAATCCAAATAGTGCACAATGTACACATAGTATCCCTGCACCACATCAGAAAGTAACAACAGTTTAAATGGTAACAGAACAAAGGGATTCACCTTTACAGAATAGGAGGGGACAGAACAAGGTCATAAGGTGGTGTTTGGTATCCAGCTGAAGGGTATTTTAAGGGTAACATTCCGGTGTTGGTTTGAGAAAGATCGCATGTTCCTGCTGATAGTTATGTGCAGGAGCAGAATATAGATATAAACTGTATTTACTGTACATTATGTATGCGGCGGGAATCCAGAGGAGACCACCCACAAGAGCAGTTGGGAAAGACATCGCCTACCTATTCCTATGACCTCTCCTGTACTGTAAATGTGCATTCCTGTGTCCAATGGACAAAGAGATTACAGTATCTATTGTATTGCTTTTTGGAAGAATTGTATAAAGAGAGCTGCTGCAGGCCTGGTCTGACACAAGACTCACAAAGTTATCTATCAGATGACCGAGGACCGGGCCGGGAAGCGCAAGCGAATCTACTCACGTAGGTACCATTGAATGTAGCCATTTACTCTGTTATATTATATTGTATTGTATTGTTTGTATTGTAACCCCCTTTCAGCAATAATCCACTGTGGTGTCGGAACCCAGCGGTAAAATCACAATTGGTGTCGTGTCTTCATTGCCCTGCTAAGGTTTAAAGCGTATTTTCATTGCATTGCATAACTGTTCAGGGTTTGTGGTGTATCTCTGGGTGTGGACGCGCTGTGAGTACTTTGTACCGTCAGCGTGGCGTTTGTACGCGAAGTCCGTACGCAGTATGGGACTTTGTACGCTAATAGCGTACAAAGTGCGCAGAGTGTGTGTTAAGTACAGCGGCCGCAGGGGCTCCATGGTAAAGTGTATTTAAGGTGTGTTTAAGGTATAGCTTTCTTTCCTAAGGATATTTCAGCATTATCAGGTGCGTGCATTAAGCAAGCCTATTTCTTTTATAGCTTCAACCATAAAGTTTGCAGAGTCCTGTATATGTTGCAGTAGTAAAATAATCTCCCCTTGAGGATTTCTTTTTTTATATTAAAATTAGATTCCTCACTCTCCTCTGTCACCTTATCAGGGATATGCAGAACTTCTCTGATAGCCTCTATGAGAGCCTCTATTCCAGGCATGTCCAAACTGCGGCCCTCCAGCTGTTGTGAAACTACATATCCCAGCATGCCCTGACACAGTTTTGCTGGCAGAGAATGCTAAAGCTGTGTCAGGGCATGCTGGGATGTGTAGTTTCTCAACAGCTGGAGGGCCGCAGTTTGGACATGCCTGCTCTATTCCCTGTGACAGAGTACCCTCCCCCACCTCTATATCTGACCCCTCATCATCAGGGTCAGATTGCAGGATATGGGCCAAAGTACGTTTTTGCGGACAAATGGCAAGGGACTGAGACGCTGGTTTGGGTACTGAGTCTCTTTTCATAATCTTAGTCATACTAGGGTATTCAATTATCCGCAAATTCGCTGCAATTTTCCGCCCGAAATTTTTTTGCGGCAATCGGGCGAAAATTGCCGCGAAAATGTTTAGTTTTTCGACCTATTTAATTCCAAACGGGTTTCACATGAAAATTCTTGCAGTGAAAATGGGGAAATCAGCCTGTACCCCAAAAAATGCTAAACTAACATAGGAAAACAAGAGAAGTGTGTTAGAGATCACATTAGAGCGTTTTTGGGGACTTAAATTGTGTGAAATGGCTGTTATATGCATTTTTTTGAAAAATGCAAAAAAATGATAGCAAGTTTTTTTGAGCAAAATAAATGCTCTCATTAAATTTGGGGTACATGAAAATGGGTATAAGTATATATTTGGGTCATTTTAGGGTACTTTAAAAAAAAAGGTGGAAACAGACCGATTACTCCCATCTGCAAGCCTAAAAACACCTGTCCCACTTATAAAGCACCCCAATATACCTGTCCCATACCTTGAACCCCAATTTCCATCACTTCGTACTTTTTCACTTCAAAAATGACACGTCATTATTGGCCAATAAAAAATAATTAAAAACCTCAACGTGCCTAATTAGTCATTAAGGGGGGTGTCCCAGGAGTTCTGTACCATATCCAAACATTTTTACCTTAAAATAGTGCCTTTTCCCAACTTTTCACCTGCTTCAGAGTAGGTGAAGTGAAATTAGTGAAAAAATGATCACCGATAAATTTTCCAGGAAAATTGAATAGGCTGTAATTGCGTTTCACGGGAAAAGTCCGGTTTTTCACGCGAAAAGTCCGTTATCGCTGCTAATTGAATATACCCCATAGATTGTCTTAAGTATTGCGTCTCTTTCTCATTGCGGGACAATTTAGTAGAAATCATTCCCCTAATGGAGTCAAGCCATGCTGGTTCTGCCCCACTAGCTTGGGAAGGGATACTACACTGAGTACACACTAGTGAACCCTCTGGAGAAGAGGAACACTGTGCCTTACATGAAACACACTCTTTGCCTGACATACTGTAACAGTGACAGCACACACACACACACACAGGAAAAGGTTAAATGCACAATTAACCCACAAAGAGGTAGGAGGGGCATAGAGGGAGAAGCCAGCACACACTATCAAATTCTTAACTTGCCCATGGACCCGTCTATACCCCATGGTACTAAATGGATTCCCAGTATCCCCTAGGACGTAAGAGAAATGGCACATTTCAGATTCGGAAGACACTCCCACTGCCACTGTATCAGTAACAGTCTCAAACGGGTCTTGGTTATTTATTTCTGAAACAAAATTGGCTTTCCCACAGCTTTCAGAAATGGGCAAAGTGTCTCCCCAATATCACATCATACTGTATATCAAGCCAGAAACCAAACCCACAGAGACTACAGCAGAACCTCACTGCATTTCTATGTTCACCTTCATAGTAACACATACCTCCCAACTGTCTCGATTTTCACGGGACAGTCACTTTTTTGGGGGGACTGTCCTGCTGTCCCACCCACGGGCCGCAGTGTGTGGTGGTGGTGGGGTAGTTGGGAGGCTGTGTCACTCGCTACTCTGCTTAACAGAGCAGCGATGAATAGACGCTTTGCGCATGCGCACAGAGTCTATCCACAGAGACAAGAGGGGCAGGGGGCATGCCAACAGCTCACAGAGCACTGGCCATGTCCCCATAGTGATGGGAAATGGGGGCGTGGCTCGTGATCATGATTTTTTACATGCCCCTTTTTTCCGGGCGGAGTCTGTCTTTCTACCTCCCAAAATTTGGGAGGTATGGTAACATAATACAGGTTGAGTATCCCATATCCAAATATTCCGAAATATGGAATATTCCAAAATACGGAATTCTACGGCGTGAGACTGAGATAGTGAAACCTTTGTTTTCTGATGGCTCAATGTACACAAACTTTGTTTAATACACAAAGTTATTAAAAATATTGTATTAAATGACCTTCAGGCTGTATGTATAAGGTGTATATGAAACATAAATGATTTGTGTGAATGTAAACACTTTGTTTAATGCACAAAGTTATTAAAAATATTGGCTATAATTACCTTCAGGCTGTGTGTATAAGGTGTATATGAAACATAAATGTATTCTGTGCTTAGACTTGGGTCCCATCGCCATGATATCTCATTATGGTATGCAGTTATTCCAAAATATGGAGAATCCGATATCCAAAATACTTCTGGTCCCAAGCATTTTGGATAAGGGATACTCAACCTGTACCAAGTATCCCCATGTATGCAGTACACACAAACATTTCTCCCCTTACGGTTTAAGAGTAAACAGGCTACCAAAATCTAACAGAGCCTCTACATGGTTGCCTTCTGTAGTGACAATACATATTTGCTTATCTGTCTCGGCCTGTCAATCTGCAGTGCAGGCTAGCTGAGGAAAGAGAGCCACTCTGGGGCAGATGTATTAACCTGGAGAAGGCATAAGGAAGTGATAAACCAGTGATATGTGCAAGGTGATAAAGGCACCAGCCAATCAGCTCCAATATGTAAATTAACAGTTAGGATCTGATTGGCTGGTGCCTTTATTACCTTGCAGTTATCACTGGTTTATCACTTCCTTATGCCTTCTCCAGGTTAATACATCTGCCCCTCTGTGAGGTCGACTTCCAGAGGGATGCCTCACACCAGACATTTTGGCCGGGTTGCTCCATGTGGCTTTGTAACACTAGCTAAGCTCAGTGTCCAATATGAATCCCCCTACCACCAGCCTCTCTTTGGGCCTGTGCCTGGGTCCCGCATGCCTTCCTCCATGACACTCTGCAGCTCGCCCAAAAGGTGTACCGCATACCTCTGTTTGTGTGACCCCCTCTAACCCCCACTACTGATGTGTGATCCCCTGTACCCCCCTACCTGTGTGTGTGTGATACCTTATACCACCTACCCCCCTCCCCGTGTAAAACACCATGTACCCCCCTCCCCGTGTGACACCCTGTACCACCCTATCCCTGTGTGTGTGACACTCTGTATCCCCCTACGTACGTGTGTGTGTGTGTGTGTGTGTGTGTGTGTGTGTGTGTGTGTGTGTGTGTGTGTAAGATGCTTTGTACCTACAATCTACCCCTGTGTGGCACCCTTTATCTCCCCTCTCTGTAGAAGGGGGACCCACAAAGTTGTAGTTATGCCCCTGGGTGCAGGGGATGAGATAGAAGCAGGGGCTGGAAGGTTTGCAGAGAGTGATAGGTGTAGGGATAAGTAAAGGAGAGAAAGATGCAGGTGATCAGATACAAAAGGAGATTTATATTGTTAAATCTTTCTGCGAGGTACACTGGATTCCACAGGGAATAACATTGGGGTGTAGAGTTGGATCTAGATCCAAGGCACCAACAGGCTAAAGCTTTGACTGTTCCCAGGATGCACTACACCGCCTCCTCTATAGCCCCACCTCCAGGCACTGGAGCTCAGTTTTGTTAACCAGTCCAATGCAGTAGCAGATAAGAGAGACTGTAGATGTTAGTCACATAGTACCACATTCTCACGACAGGAGAAGGGACTAGCGGCTAATGCCATACAAACCCAAAGAAGCTAAGTGCGTCAGGGTGGGCGCCCTGTGGAATCCAGTGTACCTCGCAGAAAGAGATTTAACAATGGTAAGTCTACCATAAATCTCCTTTTCTGCAGTGAGGTACACTGGTATGCCACAGGGAATAACATCGGGGATGTCCTAAAGCAGGTCCTGATGGGAGGGGATGCACTGTAGCGAGCACAAGAACCCGGTGTCCAAAGGAAGCATCCTGGGAGGTGGAAGTATCAAAGGCATAGAACCTGATGAACGTGTTCACAGAGGACCAGGTAGCCGCCTTGCACAATAGTTCAGCAGACGCGCCACGGAGCGGGCTGCCCAAGATGGTCAAACCGACCGAGTACAATGGGCCTTGATAGCAGCAGGAGCTGGGAGCCCAGCCTGTGCATAAGCTTGTGCAATCACCATTCTAATCCATCTGGCCAAGGTTTGCTTATTCGCAGACCAGCCACGTTTGTGAAAACCAAAAAGTACAAAAAGGGAATCTGACCTCCTGATGGAGGCAGTCCTCTACACATAAACACGGAGAGCCTGTACCACATCCAAAGATTTTTCTTTGGAAGATAGACCAGAAGAGTTGAAGGCCGGAACAGCAATCTCCTGGTTAAGGTGAAAAGATGATACCAGCTTAGGCAAATAACCAGGGCGAGTTCGAAGAACAGCCCGGTCACGGTGAAAAGTTAGAAAGGCTGGATGACAGGACAAAGCGCCTAAGTCCGACACCCTCCTAACAGAGGCAATAGCCAACAGAAATACGACCTTAAGCGTAAGGCATTTAAGGTCCACAGACTCAAGAGGTTCAAATGGAGACTCTTGCAGGGCATTCAACACTACAGACAGATCCCATGGAGCACAGCAGGGACATAGGGAGGCTGAATCTGCAGGACACCCTGAGTGAAAGTGTGAACGTCCGGAAGAGACACAATTTTTCTCTGAAACCACACCGACAAGGCAGATATATGAACCTTGAGGGAGGCCAGACGAAGGCCCAAGTCAAGGCCTTGCTGTTGAAAAGCCAACAGTCTGGAGGTTATGAAAGTATATGCATCATAATTCTTAGCAGCACACCAGGTGAAGTAACCATTCCAGACCCTGTAATAAATCCAAGCTGAAGCTGGTTTACGGGCTTTCAACATAGTGTGAATGACAGCCTCAGAGAATCCTTTTGCTCTCAGGAGTGATGCTTCAAGAGCCATGCCGTCAAAGCCGGTCTGGCCAGGTCCGGGTAGACACAAGGGCCCTGAACGAGGAGCTCTGGCCGTTGAGGAAGTAGAAGAGGACGCTCTATCGAGAGACCCTGCAGGTCTGAGAACCAATGCTGTCTGGGCCACGCTGGAGCGACTAGAAGTAGTATTCTTTCTCCTTGCTTGAACTTCCGTGTTACCCTGGGCAGGAGTAACACTGGAGGGAACACGTATGGCAGCCGAAAGTTCCATGAAATTGCCAGTGCGTCCACGAACGCTGCTTGAGGATCCCTTGTCCTTGCTCCGAAGACTGGAACCTTGTGATTGTGTCGCGACACCATCAGGTCTACATCTAGTAGGCCAGACTTGTCCACTAGGAGTTGAAAGACTTCAGGATGAAAACTCCACTCTCCGGCATGCGCGTCCTGATGACTGAGGAAGTCCGCTTCCCAGTTGAGGACTCCCGGAATGAACATTGCCGATATGGCTGGCAGATGGTGTTCAACCCATTGGAGGATTTTTGACACTTCCATCATTGCCATGCAACTTTGAGTGCCACCTTGATGATTTATGTATGCCACTGTGGTGGCATTGTCTGACTCTACTTGAACAGACCTGTTCTGTACCAGAGGCAGGGCCAGTGTCAATACATTGAACACTGCCCGCAACTCCAGAATGTTTATAGGGAGGAGAGATTCCTCCCTGGTCCACCGACCCTGGAGAGAGTGTTGCTCCAACACCGCGCCTCAACCTCGCAGACTGGCGTCCATTGTCAGGAGGACCCATTTGGAGCTCCAGAAGGGACGGCCCCTGCTCAACTGTTGGTCCTGTAGCCACCATCTCAGTGACAGACGAACCTCCGGAGTCAAGGAGATCATTTGAGACCTGATCTGATGAGGTAGGCCATCCCATTTGGAAAGGATTAACCTCTGCAGACGGCGGGAATGAAATTGAGCGTACTCTACTATGTCGAAAGCCGACACCATGAGGCCTAGTACTTGCATCACCGAGTGTATCGACACTCTCTGGCGAGATCTTTTCCTGAAGTTTCAGGGCCTTCTCCGGAGACAGAAACAGTCTTTGGCTTTGTGTGTCCAGCAGTGCCCCCAGGTGCACCATGCTCCGAGCAGGGACCAGCAAGGACTTCTTTCAATTGATGAGCCACCCGTGAGCTTGTAGGAATTGGACCAACATCTCCAGTTGACTGAGAAGGACATCTTGGGAGTTTGCCAGAATCAGCAAGTCGTCCAGATACGGCACGATCCTGATTCCCTGGCGACGGAGGAAAGCCGTCATCACGGCCATGACCTTGGTGAAAATCCGAGGTGCCGTGGCCAGTACAAATGGCAGAGCCTGGAACTAAAAATTAAGGTTGCCAATAGCAAACTGCAGATACTGCTGATGTGAAATGGAAATACGTATGTGCAGGTAAGCATCCTGTATGTCCAGGGATACCATATAGTCCCCGGGTTCCATGGCCAGCACAATAGAGTGCAGAGTTTCCATATGGAATTTGGACACTCTCAAAAACATGTTCAATGATTTGGGGTTGAGGATAGGCTGGAAAGATCCATTCGGTTTCGGAACTAGAAACAGGGTCGAATAGTATCCCCTGCCTCTCTGTGACAGAGGTATCGGCACTACCACTCCTGTTTCCAGGAGGGATTGTACAACCAGGTGTAGAACATGCGCTTTCAATGGATCCGAAAGGATAACCGTTGAACAGAACTGGCGAGGGGGACGTCTCCTAAAAGAGATTGCGTACCCGTGAGAGACAATTTCCCGTACCCAGGCATCTGAAGTGGTCTTTATCCAGGCCTGTTCAAACTGCAGAAGAACTGTGAGGAAGAAATGGCCAGCTTAGATGACCCCTTGGGCCCAGAGGGATGTTGGGTGGACTTTTGTCTAACCAAAGTTTGATTTAATTGCTGTAACTGGGTAGACAAAGTATCCGCCCATGGGTGGTCATTCCGAGTTGATCACAGCACGCAACTTTTTGCTGCTGTTGCGATCAACTAGTCCACGTCTATGGGGGAGTGTATTTTAGCTTTGCAGGGCTGCGATCGCTTGTGCAGCCCTGCTAAGCTAAAATTTTTTAATGCAGAACAAGACTAGCCCTGGACATACTTGCCCTCTGTGACGATCTCAGCGATGCTGGGACAGCTTTGACTTCAGACATCCGCTCTCCGTTCTCCTGGACTTGCCTGCGTTTTCTTCACCACTCCCCAAAAATGGCAGGCAAAGGTCTGGTGACGCCCAGGAATGCCTTCTTTCTGTCAATCTTCTTGCGGTCGCCTCTGTGACCGCTTTCTTCGTTGTCCGCGACGTAACCCGGCGACTTCTGTCGCCGGGCAATGACGCGCGTGCGCATTCCAGACCTGTTCACACCGCAGCAACAAACCGCTGTGTGCAAACGGGTCGGAATCACCCCCATCGTAGATTAACTACAGGGACAATGGGGGTCATTCCGAGTTGTTCGCTCGCTAGCAGATTTTAGCAGCATTGCACACGCTAGGCCGCCGCCCTCTGGGAGTGTATCTTAGCTTAGCAGAATTGCGATTAGAAAATTCTTAGCAGTTTCTGAGTAGCTCGAGACTTACTCCTACACTGCGATCAGCTCAGCCCGTTTCGTTCCTGGTTTGACGTCACAAACACGCCCTGCGTTCGGCCAGCCACTCCCCCGCTTCTCCAGCCACTCCCCCGTTTCTCCAGACACTCCCGCGTTTTATCCTGGCACGCCTGCGTTTTTCCGCACACTCCCAGAAAATGGTCAGTTTCCGCCCAGAAACACCCACTTCCTGTCAATCACACTCCGATCACTTCAACGATGGAAATTCTTCGTTCGGACATGAGTAAATCTACTAAGTTTTGTGCTAAAATACTTAGCGCATGCGCACTGCGTACCATGCGCATGCGCATTTTCGCCTTAATCGCTCCGTTGCGAAAATCGGCAACGAGCGAACAATTTGGAATGACCCCCAATATGTGGCTGTAATGACACAGGAGGCCCCACAGGGGGCATGAGACGCAGTGGCGTAACGCCTGCCACCGCAGCCACTGCAGTGACTTGGAGGCACAGGGCTGCGGAGGCGCAGCCGCCACTGATTGCTGCTCTGAGTTTTGGGAAGGAGCTGTGCTCAGAACGTAAGGGACTGAGTGTATAAGCCCTAAGCAAAGGAACGTGACTCTGCAATAAGGGCGAAGTTCAGCAGCAACCCCTAGGAACCCTGACTCCGTTGTCTCACCCACGTGGTCCGTCTACGCCTGCAAGACTATGTTTGCTTGGGCCCACGGCAGCCGCGTTTGGAGGGCGGATTATGTCTGCCGAACTCCGATGCCCCCCGGTCTTAGTTGGAGACAAGGCGTAAACTGAGACGGGGCGAGAACAAGGGGAACCTCTAACTAAACAGAACACCGAGCTAGGGGCTACTACAGAACTCTTAACAAAAAGTATGTGTGGCGCGGCCGCCAAGACAAAAGGTAACAAAAGGCAATGCTGTCCAAACGCCAACCCGACACCGTCGTATACCGGTGAGGACAGCTAGAGCGGAGACCTCTGCAGAAAACACCAGAATCAAAATAAAGGGAATAATACGGCCAAGGCCGCAAGGTGCGGCAAAGCCGCTACTCACAACACCGGGGAGAATACACGCAGGTGAACGGGAACCCCGAGGTCACAGGTAAAGATTCTAACTACAGGAAGGCTGGAAAGACTCCGACACAGGCTTCCGGACACCAGGATTCAGGATCACTGGAACAAGGTTGACTGGATCACCAAATACCGGACAAGGAATATTCCAGAGCAGGAAGCAGCTCACAAGACGTTGTTACTGGCGTCTGTGTCAGGCACTGAGGGAGAATATAACAGGGATCTGCACCAATGGCTGAAGGGAACCCAAATTAGAAATGTTGTGCAGCTGCCCTGCTGCACGACCCAGAGCTGACAGGTGAATCTCAATTACATGGCAACGGGGAACGCAGTCCGCCTCCAGAGTCCCTGTTGCCAAGGACCCGGCGGCTCTCCGCGCACAATGTACTCTCGTTGCCAGGCGCTGTGTGGGGAGCAGAAGGAGGCGCCTAACAGCGCGTGCCTCTCCTGGGTCTCCGGCGTGTCTGTTAAATGAAGTAACGGTTCGTGAGCCAATCAGAGCTGGAGACACAGGACGGACACAGCCAGGAAAGGCACGCGCTGTGCCCTGCGGCTCCTTCCCAAAACTCACAGCAGCAATCAGTGGCGGCTGCGCCTTCAAGTCACCGGGGGCACTGTGGGGGAATATCTGGCACTGGGGGCATATGTGGCACTCGGGGCACAGCCCTAGCAACAAGCATTACACCTGGTAACAAGCACAACACCCAGCTCATGAAATCCATGGCAACAAGCATTACCCCCTAGCAACGAGCATGACACCCAGTGCATGAAATCCATGGCAACAAATATTACCACCTGGCAGTGAGCTTGACACCCAGCACATGATACCTCTGGCAAGAAGCATAACACCTAGCACATGAAACCCCTGGCAACGAGCATGACACCCTGAGCATGAAAACCCCTGGCACCGTGCATGGAACCAAGAGCATGAACCCCTGGCAACGAGCAGGTAATTTAAAAGTAATTAGAAGCTAGGCCTAATGTGTAATGGGCATTGTGGTGTGTGGCATAATGTATCACGGACATTGCAGGGTGTGTCATAATGTGTCACAGGCATTACGGTGTGTGGCATAATGTATAACTGGCATTGCGGTGTGTGGCATAAGGTATAACGGGCATTGCAGTATGTGTCACAGGCATTACGGTGTGTGGTATACTATATCACAGGCTATGTGGTATAATGTCTCAGGGGTATTGAAGTGTGTGGCATAATGTATAACTGGCATTGTGGTGTGTATCATAATGTGTCACAGGCATGACGGTGTGTGGTGTACTATATCACAGGCATTGCATGTGCTATAATGTCTCAGGGGCATTGCAGTATGTAACATAATATATAACAGGCATTGCGATGCGTGGCATAATGTGCCACAGGCATTACGGTGTGTGGCATAATGTGTCGGGGGCATTACGGTGTGTGGTATATTGTGTCAGGGGCATTACGGTGTGTGGCATATTGTGTCACGATCATTATTGTGTGTGGCATAATGTCTAAGGGCCATTGCAGTATGTGGCATAATGTATACTGGCAGGGGCGTAGCTATCTCATTTTGGGCCCCATAGCATAATACACCCCCCCCCTCACTCATTTGAGAACCCAAAGCATAAATACCCCCCAAAAAAAACGCATGCACCCCGCATGGAGGCACCCTCTATAGAGCACTCAGACAATGTTTTGGCTTGGGAGAGAAAAATTTCTAGTTATGCCACTGGTGAGACGCATTACAAACGTAGTCAGTATATTTGAAAAAGCTGTACAAGGTGGGTCTTGATTTACCACAGGTGCCACAGACGGACTGGGAGATGTATGACCCCCAGCGCCTGAACCAGCAGCCAACACTTCCCCACTGGTGAATCCGTGACAACAGCACTGCATGATGGAGGAGCGTCTGCGGATGCCCCACCCTGTGTAGCAGACATCATGTGGGATGTAGCCTTAGGACATAAAGTACAATATAGCCAGACAAGCACAAAAACCAGCAAATAATCCCCTGTGTTTTGTGACAGTAAATACAGAGCACAGAGAATATGGTGTGGGGTGACTGAAAAACACAGCGAGAAATACAAACGGTATACCCTGTGTAGCACTATATATTATATGCAGGGCCGGTTCTAGACCTTGTGCCACCCAGGGTGAAAGTTTCCTGTGGCGCCCCCCTCCCCCAGGTAAAACAGAGTTGGCGCGTGCCGAAAAATAGGGGCGTGGCTTCTTCATAGGGAAGAGGTATGGCCACAGTTATCCCCCTGTACTTGTGCACCCCTGTAGCTGTGCCCCCAGTACAATAGATTTGCCCCCAGTAGCTGTGCCCCCAGCAGCAGAGCCCCCAGCAGCTGTGTACCCAGTAGCTGTGCCCCCAGTAGATTTGCCCCCAGTAGCTGTTCCCCTTGTAGCTGTGCCCACCCAGTAGCTGTCCCCCTGTAGCAGTGCCCCCAGTAGCTTTGCCACCTGTAGCAGTGCCCCCAGTAGTTGTGACCCCTGTAATTGTGCCCCAGTTGATTTGTCCCCAATAGCTGTGCCCCTTGTAGCTGTGCCCCTTGTAGCTGTGCCCCCAGTAGCTGTGCCCCAGTAGTTGTGACCCTTGTAGTAGCACGCTTGCGAACACCAAAAAAATAAAAAACAATACTTACCAGCCCCGCTCCTGCTGCCGGACCGCTGCTGCGCTGTCCTCTGTCTCCGGCCGCCGGCTCCTCTCTATGGGAGAGACGTCATGTCGTCTCTCCCATAGCAGCGCTGCACAAACACTAGAGGTCAATTATGACCTCTAGTGTCTGTCGCTGGAGCCGGCTGCAGCGGGCACCCACACAGCCCACGGCACCTGCTGCAGCCGGGGAGAGCGGGGATCAGGAGTAGCGGTGGCTTTTGCCACGGCGGCGGCACCCTCGGGGCAACGGCGCCCCGGACAAAAAGCCTGCTTGTCTGTGGCAAGAGCCGCTACTGATTATATGAGACCCTGACGCACCTAGTTCCCCAGTGTACAGAATATACTGTAGTGATAGCAAATGTGTGATACATAAGAATGGAATACACACAGCAGCTATAGGCACACTCAGTCGCAGGTACAATGCAGGAATTATCACATATAACAATAAAACTGCACTGGACTAGTATTACATATAGGTATAGTATGAATACAGATATAACAATGCACAGTGAACACTGGATGTATATCCATACTTGCCGAATTCATGGAGAGCAGCCAGGTCGGCTCAGCGACAGTGGTGTGACGTGAAAAGGGGGCAGGCCAGAGGCAGAATAGGGGTGTGGCTGTGGGAATCGCGTCATGTAAGCCACTCCCCCCCGCTGTGTAATGCTGCTATTACCGGCATTATACAGCATGGGGCATGGCTATGATGACGAATCGCGTCATCGCCTGCCCGGACCACCCACTTTACTTGCTAAGTGGGCGGCCGGGCAGGGGGGACCCCTGAAATCGGGAGACTTGCCTGCACTTCCGGGGGGCTGAAAGGGTCACCCGATTTTCGGGAGCCTCCTGGCCATTCCAGGAGAGTAGGCAAGTATGTGTATATCACAGAATACTAAATATTCGGATAGCAGTACACTCAGGGGTGTAGCTAGGGATCCGAGCGCCCCTGGCAGAGTAAGGGCTGGTGCCCCCCCACATACATATTTGAAATAAGGAAGGTATATCAAAAATGGGTGTGGCCTTGTGGGGAAGGGGCGTGGCCACACAATAGTAATTCCAATTCAAATGATGCCACACAGTATCACATTACACCGCACAGTAGTGTCTCTTATTCACGTTATGCCACACAGTATCACATTACACCGCACAGTAGTCTCTCTTATTCACGTTATGCCACACAGTATCATATTACACCGCACAGTAGTGTCTCTTATTCACGTTATTCCACACAGTATCACATTACACTGCACAGTAGTGTCTTTTATTCACCTTATGTCACCCAGTATCACATTACACCACACAGTAGTGTCTCTTATTCACATTATGCCACACAGTATCATATTACTGTTAGGGTCTCCTGCCCTGTGCTGCCACGTCGTCATGGCAACCGGGAGACAAGTGCTAGCAGAGTAACCTGAGCGCAGCTGATACTCCGGTTCGGGTCTTTTGCTGTGCAGTGGTTACAGGCTCTGTGCACGGTAGGGGATCCGGTGCTGGTTTTTGTGCTCACAGTCTGTGAGGTCTGAGTGGGGCGTGGACAGCACCTGCTTTATAAGGCCTCTTCTTAGGGTAAGCAGATGCTGCTGAATCTTTGTTGGTTAGTCAGTTCCTGAAAATTAGCCAGTACTGTGTAGCTTTGTATTTGTTTGTTGCTTACTGCAAATAGGCCTGGGGATTTGGTATTACACTCTGCCAATCCAGACCTAGCAGTAAGACTGGAGTCAGTCGTTTAGCTTGCTGGGGTTCTGTTACTACTCTGTGAACTTAGCAAGTTTGCGGCTGTATTCTAAGACTTGCCTGTCTAATCCTGTCTCACTGTGCTAGGTGTCAGGGGTCAGTTTAGTGGCAGTAAGCTGAACCTGTGCACTGCAAGTGAGAATTAGGATTGTGGAGACTCTCCTTGTGTCTATCATTCCATCTCTGACCAAGGAGTTTACTGCCACACCCGTTGGTAACCCTTTAGGGTTTTGCTGTTGCCCTTAGCAACAGCATTTCGGGTTCTCTACGTATTAAAACACAACATCTTGCTTTTCTTATCTGAGCATTACTAATACAAGGGAGACACCCAGTTCCTTAGCCTCTGGGCTTCTCTGTTCACTTTGTGTGTATTTTGTTACCCTATCACCTTCTGTGTACGTTATGTCATATTCCCCAGTCTGTCTGTGAGTCCATTTGTTTTGCATAACAGTTCAAACACCAGTACATTCCTGCAGGCACTGGTGTGCATAACATATTCAGCAGCCCAATACTCCTGTTGAAATTTTGTGGGAATATGGAGCATACCCCTCAAAATACATTGCAACAGGTGGTCGATCAGGTGCAGGTCCTGACTCGACAATTTAATGATTTGTCCATTAAAATGCACACCTCCCAGGCTGCTGGCGGAGCTCCCGCAGCAGCAGCACCTGCAGGGGTTAAGGAGCCGAAAGTAAATCTCCCGGATCGTTTTTCTGGAGATCGCTCGCAGTTCTTTTGTTTCAAGGAGAGCTGCAAGCTATACTTCCGGCTTAGGCCTCAGTCTTCTGGGTCGGAGATTCAGCGGGTGGGCATAGTGATTTCCTTGCTACAAGGAGACCCACAGGTCTGGGCATATGGGTTGCAGCCTGACTGTCCGTCGCTTAAAAGTGTTGATGCTTTTTTTACGGCACTGGGCATGTTGTATGATGACCCTGACAAGACGGCCTCAGCCGAGGCTCAGATTTCGATCCTTAAGCAAGGGCGAAGGCCAGTTGAGGTTTACTGTACGGAGTTTCGGAGGTTGGCCCATGATACCCAGTGGAATGACCCAGCCCTGAGACACCAGTACCGAAGAGGTCTTTCTAACCAGATAAAGGACCAACTGGTACAATATCCCTTGCCTGATAGCTTGGATCAGCTCATGCAGTTATCCATCCGGGTGGATAGACGGCTGAGAGAGCGTAGGCTTGAAAGGGAGACTGAGATTTCCTTCCTTCCCAAGGGAACCTCAGACTCTGAGGAATTTTCCGAGGAGCCTATGCAGATTGGGGCTACCCGCCTCTCCTCGCGTGAGAAGACGCGGAGGAGACAGCAGGGGTTGTGTTTGTACTGTGGGAATAAAGGTCATGTGGTAGTATCATGCCCAGAAAAGCCGGAAAACTTCAGGGCCTGAGGGTGATGGGAAATATCCTGTCAGGCCAGAAGTCAGAATTTCCCAAGAAGACTTTTATCATTCCGGTGACCTTGAAGATCCTCGGTCAAACTGTCAAGACTGAGGCCTTTGTGGACAGTGGGGCCGACGGGGTTTTTATGGACCGCCAATTCGCCCTGAAACACTCTGTTCCCTTAGTACCCTTGGCATCTGAAATTGAGATTTGTGGGTTAAACGGGGAACCATTATCCCATTGTAAAATTACCTCTTGCACTAGCCAGATTTCTTTGTTTATTGGAGCCACACACTCTGAAAAATTGCCCTTTAATGTGACTGTCTGTACTTTTGCCCCATTGGTGTTGGGGTTACCCTGGTTAAGGGCCCACAATCCTCAATTTGACTGGGTCTCTGGGGAGATTCTTAGTTGGGGTACTGATTGTTTCAGGAGTTGCTTGAGCCTTCCAGTCAGGCTCTCGCAGCTAAGTTTGCCAGGATTGCCAGGGTGTTATGCAGATTTTGCGGACATGTTCTCCAAAAAAGTTGCAGAGGTACTACCTCCCCATCGCCCCTATGACTGTGCCACTGATTTGTTGCCAAATGCTAAGCTTCCCAAGAGCAGGTTGTACTCCCTGTCACGTCCTGAGACTCAGGCTATGGCAGAGTACATTCAGGAGAACTTGGCTAAGGGATTTATCAGACCTTCACAGTCTCCAGTTGGGTCGGGGTTCTTCTTCGTGGGTAAAAAGGACGGTTCGTTGCGACCCTGCATCGACTTCAGGGAATTGAACCGTATCACGATTAAAAACTCATACCCACTGCCTCTCATTTCGGTCTTGTTTGACCAGCTTCGTACTGCCACCATTTTTTATAAGATTGACCTACGCGGTGCGTACAATCTAATCCGAATAAGAGAGGGGGATGAATGGAAGACTGCCTTTAATACCCACTCAGGGCATTATGAATATTTGGTGATGCCTTTTGGGCTCTGTAATGCCCCGGCAGTCTTCCAGGATTTCATGAATGATGTGCTCAGGGAATATTTGGATAGATTCTTAGTTGTATACTTAGATGACATCCTAATCTTCTCCCATTCCCTGGAGGAACATCGGAAGCATGTACGCTTAGTCCTCCAGAAACTCAGAGACCACCGGCTTGGGGCGAAGCTGGAGAAGTGCGAATTTGAAGTTCAGCAAATCGCATTTCTAGGATATATTATCTCCCCAGAAGGTTTCCAAATGGAGGGTTCCAAGGTACAGGCAGTCCTGGATTGGGTGCAGCCCACTAGTTTGAAGGCGCTTCAGCGTTTCCTGGGCTTTGCGAATTTTTATAGACGATTTATCGCTGGATTTTCGTCTATAGTGGCGCCCTTGGTGGCACTCACTAAGAAAGGGGCGGATGTTGCTCACTGGTCTTGTGAGGCTAAAGCGGCTTTTGCCCGTCTCAAAAAGGCATTTGTTTCGGCCAAGGTGCTGCGACACCCAGATCCAGAGCGTCCTTTTGTGGTGGAGGTGGATGCCTCTGAGATGGGTATTGGGGCAGTGCTTTCTCAGATGGGAGTGTCTGATAATCGCCTTCATCCCTGTGCTTACTTTTCCCGTAAATTTTCGCCTGCCGAGATGAATTATGACGTGGGTAACCGGGAATTGTTGGCTATTAAGGATGCACTCGAGGAGTGGAGACACTGGCTTGAGTGGGCTAAGTTTTGTGGTCTCAATTCTCACTGACCATAAGAATCTGGCATATTTAGAGTCAGCGAAGCGTCTCAATGCCAGGCAGGCACGATGGGCTTTGTTTTTTGCTCGCTTTAATTTTTTGATAACATATCGCCCTGGGTCAAAAAACATCAAGGCTGATGCGCTCTCGCAGAGTTTTGCTCCAATCCAGGAGACCACCGAGGAGCCGTTGCCCATTGTTTCCCCATCATGTATTAAAGTGGGCATTACCCAGGACCTCTTATCATTAGTCCTTAGAGCACAGGAGCAGGCTCCTCCAGACCTTCCGGTAGGTCTTTTGTTTGTGCCTCCTAGGTTAAGACAGCGAGTGTTCCTGGAATTCCATGCCAAGAAGTCGGCAGGTCACCCGGGTATTGCCAGAACTCGGGAGTTGCTATCTAGGGCGGTGTGGTGGCCCTCGGTGGCTAAGGATGTGGATCAGTGGGTTCGGGCATGTGACATCTGTGCCCGAAATAAGACTCCTAGAGGGGTTCCTGTTGGCCCATTACATCCACTCTCTATCCCATCTAAGCCATGGACCCACATTTCAATGGATTTTGTGGTGGACTTGCCCAAATCCTTGGGGATGACAGCCATCTGGGTTGTCGTTGACAGGTTTTCGAAGATGGCGCACTTCGTTCCACTGGTTGGGCTGCCATCGGCCAGACGCCTGTCTGAATTATTTATGCTGCATGTTGTGCGTCTCCACGGGTTGCCACTTGATGTGGTCTCTGACCGCGGATCCCAGTTTGTGGCCAAATTCTGGAGGGCATTTTGTTCCGATCTCCAGATTTCTGTCAGCTTGTCGTCAGGCTACCATCCGCAGTCTAATGGGCAGACTGAAAGGGTGAACCAGTCCTTGGAGCAGTTCCTCAGGTGTTATGTCTCCAAGTGTCAGACTGACTGGGTTGCTCATCTGTCCATGGCGGAGTTTGCCTATAACAACGCGGCTCACTCTGCTACAGGGATCTCTCCCTTCCTTTGTGTGTATGGGCATCATCCTAAGGCCAATTCTTTTGACCCCCTGGACTCCACGCCTGGTGGTTCCTCTGTGGTTTCGGTCCTTAGAGGTATTTGGCGGAAAGTGAAGAAAGCCCTTGTGTCTGTGTCATTAGTGACCAAAAGGGTTTTTGATAAGCGGAAAAGACCCTGCAGCTTCAAATTAGGAGACTTCGTCTGGTTGTCTACCAAGAATTTGAAGTTGAGACAGCCATCTCATAAGTTAGGCCCCCGGTTCATCGGCCCTTATAAGATCACCAGGGTTATCAATCCGGTGGCATTTCAGTTAGATCTGCCCCGTTCTTTGGGTATCAATAAAACATTTCATTGTTCCCTTTTAAAACGGGCGATTAGTAATCCTTCTTCCAGTGGAAGACCTTCCCCTCTTCTGATACGTGGCCAGAGGGAGTTTGTTGTTGAAAGGATTCTTGACTCCAAGGTGGTTCGGGGTCGGCTGTCATTTTTGGTGCACTGGAAGGGGTATGGCCCGGAGGAGCGGTCGTGGGTGCGCAGTTGTGATCTTCATGCCCCCAGACTGATACGCTCTTTCTTCTCGCAGTTCCCCGATAAACCCGGTGGTAGGGGTTCTTTGACCCCTCGTCAGAGGGGGGGTACTGTTAGGGTCTCCTGCCCTGTGCTGCCACGTCATCATGGCAACCGGGAGACAAGTGCTAGCAGAGTAACCTGAGCGCAGCTGATACTCCGGTTCGGGTCTTTTGCTGTGCAGTGGTTACAGGCTCTGTGCACGGTAGGGGATCCGGTGCTGGTTTTTGTGCTCACAGTCTGTGAGGTCTGAGTGGGGCGTGGACAGCACCTGCTTTATAAGGCCTCTTCTTAGGGTAAGCAGATGCTGCTGAATCTTTGTTGGTTAGTCAGTTCCTGAAAATTAGCCAGTACTGTGTAGCTTTGTATTTGTTTGTTGCTTACTGCAAATAGGCCTGGGGATTTGGTATTACACTCTGCCAATCCAGACCTAGCAGTAAGACTGGAGTCAGTCGTTTAGCTTGCTGGGGTTCTGTTACTACTCTGTGAACTTAGCAAGTTTGCGGCTGTATTCTAAGACTTGCCTGTCTAATCCTGTCTCACTGTGCTAGGTGTCAGGGGTCAGTTTAGTGGCAGTAAGCTGAACCTGTGCACTGCAAGTGAGAATTAGGATTGTGGAGACTCTCCTTGTGTCTATCATTCCATCTCTGACCAAGGAGTTTACTGCCACACCCGTTGGTAACCCTTTAGGGTTTTGCTGTTGCCCTTAGCAACAGCATTTCGGGTTCTCTACGTATTAAAACACAACATCTTGCTTTTCTTATCTGAGCATTACTAATACAAGGGAGACACCCAGTTCCTTAGCCTCTGGGCTTCTCTGTTCACTTTGTGTGTATTTTGTTACCCTATCACCTTCTGTGTACGTTATGTCATATTCCCCAGTCTGTCTGTGAGTCCATTTGTTTTGCATAACAGTTCAAACACCAGTACATTCCTGCAGGCACTGGTGTGCATAACAATTACACCGCACAGTAGTGTCTCTTATTCACGTTATGCCACACGGTATCACATTACACCGCACAGTAGTGTCTTTTATTCACCTTATGCCACCCAGTATCACATTACACCGCACAGTAGTGTCTCTTATTCACGTTATGCCACACAGTATCATATTACACTGCACAGTAGTGTCTCTTATTCACGTTATGCCACACAGTATCACATTACACCGCACAGTAGGTCGCATTCGCTGAGCAGGCATATTGGCGGGTTGGTGACTCTGCTGCTGACACAGCAGGGGCGGCGCTGGGAGATCACATGATCTCCCAGCGCCGCCCTTCCATACACTGTGAACTGGAGCCGTGTCGCATCGACATGGCTTCTGTTTACACTACACAGCTTACCAGGTTGAACACGTGTTCAACCCGGCAAGCTACCCGGGTAGGATTCCCGGATCACTTGGTCCGGGAATTTTCAGAGGGGGCCATTTCCACTACAAAAAAAACACGGGTAAATTTACCTGTGTTTTTAGAGCTAGTGGAAAAGGGGTATTAGAAATACAGTAGATACTTATACACACACAAACATACATACACATATAGTCACATACATTAATGCAGACACACATACATACAGACATACAGACAGACTATATAGTGTTTACCTCCCTCACTTCACAGACAGGATACACTCAATCAGGGCCGGTTCTAGCCCTTGTGGCGCCCCGGGTGAATATAGGGGCATGGCTTCATAAAGGGGTGTGGTCAATGTGTCCCCAGTAGTATTGCCCCCGTTTGTGGCCTCAGTAGCATTGCCCCCATTTGTGGCCCCAGTAGTAGTGCCCCCGTTTGTGGCCCCAGTAGTATTGCCCCGTTTGTGCCGCTTTTAAAATAAATAAATAAATAAATAATAATAATACTTACCATCCTCGCTCCTGATGCCCGACCACTGCTGCCCTCCATCTCTGGCCGCTGGTGCTGCTCCTCTGATCTATGGGAGAGACGTCATGAGGTCTCTTACATAGAACCGCATAGACACTAGAGGTCAATCATGACCCCTAGTGTCTAAGTGCCGCTCCCACAATGCAGTGCGGTGAGCGATTACTTCATCGTGCACCGCACAGCAGTACCGGCACCGGGGGGAGGGTGACCACCAGTAGCGGATCTTGCCACGGCGGCGGCGCACTACGGATGGCGGGGGTGCCCTCCGGAAGGCGGCGCCCCGGGCAAAAATCATGTGTGCCCGTAGCAAAATCCGCTACTGTACTCTCCCCCTCTCCTCCATGCTGCGGGGTTGCCTGGCACTGACTGAGTGCTGTGTAGCCCTGCCCCCCTGCTTCCACTCCATCCACTTCCTGAAGGTCAATGCCGTGCAGTGCAGTCTTGTGCCACCCCTCCCCTCACTAAGGGGGACATTTGCTAAGCAGTGATAAGAGCAGAGAAGTGAGCCAGTTGAGAAGTTGCCCCATCAACCAAACAGCAGCTCTGTATAATTTTATAATATGCAAATTATAGATGTTACTTCAGTGCTGATTGGTTGCCATGGGCACTTCTCCACTGGTTCTCTTCTCCGCTCTTATCACTGCTTAGTAAATGTCCCCGTTAACCTGGATTGTACCTTGTGACTGTCTGTTACTGCCGGCGCTGGTGTCTACCTGACACTGGCCTCGGCACTAACAGACAGTCACCAAGTCTGACAGTACTACTGGATTCTACACCCTGGACGTGGATGGCACTGCCAGGCAGTGCCCCCTCCTTGCCTGGTGCCCCTGGTGAGTGCCATCCTGCCCAATGGGTAGATACGCCCCTGAGTATACTTGTTCTTAACTAACAACATGTAGAATACTTGTGTCTGTAAATGCACAGCGCTGATGATACAGGCGGATTTACAGAGGAGACAGTGTCCAACAGTCCCAGAGATCAGCCCAGCTATGTAATGGCGCCAAAATCTCTTCAGGGAGTGAGGGAGAGAGAGAGAGAGAGGCAGCTCCAGGGCGGGAACACCAGCAGTAGATGGCGCCCGGAGTTGGGGGAGGGGCTACAGGTCAGCGCCTTATCCCATACTTACCTACTTTGTGGCTGCTCCCTCCGGGAGGGAGCAGCCAAGTCGCACAAGAGGGGACGTGGAGGAAGCAGTATGGGGGCGTGGTGATGCGTTTGCATCATTGTAGCCCCCCCACTTTAGAATGCCCACATTATTGGTATTGCAAAGTGGGGGGCGGGGCTATGATGACGCGATTTAGCGCGATCGCGTCATCGCCTCACCCCCTTTCTCTGTGTAATGGTATGAAAGTGGTAGTAAGCAGGGGGCGCAGCAGGAGGAGCGGGGATGCGGCGGGGGGAGACCGGGATGCGGGAGATTTGCCCACTTCCCCAGGGGTCCGGGAGTGCCACCCGATTTTCGAGAGCCTCGCCGCCTTTCCGGGAGAGTAGGCAAGCATGCCTTATCCCCTCTGCTGGATTTCACCACCGGGTACTGTGGAGCCTTTTGCAAACAGATTTTAATAAATCCGACCAGTACTCCATGCCCTGGTGGATATAGTGGGGTCCCTGTGCGACACAGTGTCCGCGCCAGCAGCACGTCCGTCTCCTGGGACCGCAACCGGATCTCACTTTACCTTTCCTCCCCCCTTTTAGTGCAGCCAAACGATCCTGGAGAATAACAGCGGTGGTGTGCCTGAAAAACTGGTGTGTCTCCGCTGCATGTACCTGGGAACCAGGCTTCTAAAAAGCTCTGTTCAGGGCTGCCTAGCGCAGCCCCACCTGTTAGTGACCTGCACTGCGGGCACCAACTTACAAACTGAGCTCCAGTACCTGGAGGCGGGGCTATAGAGGAGGCGGTGTAGTGCATCCTTGGAACAGTCAAAGCTTTAGCCTGTTGGTGCCTCGGATCAAGATCCAACTCTACACCCCGATGTCATTCCCTGTGGAATACCAGGTTACCCCGCTGCAGAAAAGAGAGTATTTAGGTAAGTAAGAGGGTTATCTAGCATGGAGATATGGACACATGAGGAGAGTGACAGACTTATACCCCTTTCACACTGCCAATGCCGGATCCTACCCGGGAATTGGAAGCGGGTCCTTCCCGGGTGGGATCCGGCATTGGCAGCTGCTGCAGGCTTTCCCGACCCGGCAATAAGCCGGGCGAGTTGCCATAGCAGCGGGGGGGGGGGGGGGGCAGAGCCGGCGGCAGGGGCGGAGGTGGAGGCGGCGCTGGGAGATAAGCTCATCTCCGCGCCACCTCTACCTATCTAGTAAACGGGTCGCATCGACCCGGGAGTCCGTTTACGCAGCCACTGACCCGGTATTCAACCCGGGTATAACACTACTTTATTCCCGGGTTGAATTGCCGGGTCAGGAGACCCGCGATTTTGGCAATGCCCCTTTCACCCTGCACGCCAACCCGTGTCGACCCGACAATATGCCGGGTCAATACCGAGTTATTTGTGCGGTGTGAAAGGGGTATAAGGAAACATAAGAAAGCAGAAGAGACACATGGAAGACATTTGAGAGCTGGGCAAAAGGTGTAGCCTGCTACATTGTGCATGACACCTAAAATTAAACACATATTATGAAAATCGCTAAAGCTTCGGTGGGGAGTTGGATCAAATTTACATACCCCCTCTTCTGTTTTACCACTTTGAGGACAATATACACAGTATATGTAGATATATACTGTATATATGTCCAGAACCGTACGGATGGTGTAATGGTTAGCATTGAGGTCATGGGTTCAATTCCCATCATGGCCCTAACTGTGTGGAGTTTGTATATTCTCCCCGTACTTGTGTGGGTTTCCTCCGGGTGCTCCGGTTTTCTCCCACAATCCAAAAATATACTGGTAGGTTAATTGGCTCCCAACTTAATTAACCCTAGTGTGAATGTGTCTGTGTGCACATGCGATAGGGAATATAAACTGTAAGCTCCACTGGGGCAGGGACTGATGTGAATGGGTAAATATTCTCTGTAAAGCGCTGCGGAATATGTGTGCGCTATATAAATAACTGGAAATAAATAAATAACAGGAGAGTTAGATTTGGGTGTGGTGTGCTCAAACTGAAATCTAAATTGCAGTGTAAAAATAAAGCAGCCAGTATTTACCCTGCACAGAAACAAAATAACCCACCCAAATCTAACTCTCTGCAAATGTTATATCTGCCCCTCCTGCAGTGCACATGGTTTTGCCCAACTGCTAACAAATTTGCTGCTACTATCAATTCCTTTAGTAAAGGGGCAGACAGGTTCAAGGACCTGCTGTTACTTGCAGGATGGGTCCTACACACAACTGCAGTACATGGGTGTGATTGGTCTGGGGTGTGTGGAAGGGATAAAAGGATTGTGGGATCTGCAGGGCGGGGCTTCCGGGCAGCCGGAGTCGGACGATAGCTAGGTTTGATTGTTTCAGCTAGTGTTAGGTAGCCACAGAATGTTTAAAATGTGGTGTCACAATGTATCTCTCGCATAAATAAAGGAGCCACCTGACTGAGCAGACCGGAGTCAGGAGTGATTTGTACGCAGAGCCTTAATATATATGTGTGTGTGTAATAGTTGTATAGAAGGGTCATTTAAGTTCATACACTGGCGATTGGTTTAAGAGCAAATAGTTTGATATTGTTTACATTTATTTTATTTTTATTTATTTTTCCGGTTAGGGTTGTTTTGTGTCTCTAGGCAGACACTGCAGCTGGCAGCCAAGACAGGTAGTCAGGGCTAAGGATTTACAGAAAATTTAGGCTATTCAGCTTATTTTACTATCTATTCCTCCGTTTCCACTTCTGTTACTATAGCAGAGAAAAAATGACTGGGCTGGGGTGTCTGACTGATTTTTCTTTTTTCTGACCATACCAAGATAAACTGGATTGAAAGCAGTCTTTGACAGAAATGGGTGTTTTTCTCCACAAGCCTGATCTTTAGAAGGTATATCCTGTGGTATGCATTCTGAAAATATTCTAAGAATGATTAGATTGTATCAAAGTGCAGGTGTAACAGGCTGCGTGGATAATTTGCCAAACATGAAGTAGGAGAAGGGTGACCTGCAAGCAGCAAAGGTTTTGCCTTACTATCCTTCTGTTTAGGCAGCTTACTGTATGCCAATAAACAAATCACTTTTTATTTTGCATTTTCTGTTGCAAATCTAACAAAGATGCAAATACATTATCCCTCACTTTAGTATTTGCTGTGTGTTCTGTAATAACGGCTAATTACCAGCATAATATAAGGGGAAAAAATGCCATGTGCTGGTCAGTAATTTATCATTTTAAAATGCACAACTAAAAGTCTCAAGTAGAAATAAGAATATGTTCATAATAATACTTTGTGCTCACTGTTACAATGCTTATCCATGAATATGGTGTATAATGAAGGCAATGGATGTCAGTGGGAATATCTGATAAATTAAGAGAGAGCGGTGTGGCAGAGATCATATTTTAAAATACAAAGCTCCCTTTATGGGTCAGATCCAAGAATGCAATAAAAGTATTAAAGGCACAGAGAACAGATGGCATGAGATTTGTAGAGTGGTAAAAATCCAACACAAAAGCCATCCTCTTGGGGAAGCTTACACTGTTCTGATCTTTTGGATGTAATTTAGGTCTAGTTGTATTGCAGTCTCATTTGAAGCTGCCCTACTTTGACCTAATCTATCATGTCTATCATGTCCATTCACATGTTTAGAAACATTCATACCAACATTCATGTTTATACTGCAATCCTCTTTGCAACCAACAAACTATTATTATTATCTTTTATTTATAGGGTGCCACAAGAGGTCCATGTTTCCTTACAGAGAACATATACAGGGCACAAAACAAAAAAAATACAAATTACAATACAAAGAAAGCAGGATACAACCCAAAGTAAACATGGGCATACAATATATAATTATCTGGCAGGTCATCTGCCAGATCTGGCTGATTGGAATGAAATCTGGTAATGAACGAGAGCAAATGACAATCAACCATTTGCTCACAAACAATGTAAAATGGATAAAACCTGTCATTTAGACAAAATGGTTAAATCCGTGATTTAACCAATTTGTATGAACATACAAATAGCCAAATATAAATAGCCTGATACTTACTATAGTACTATTATCATGACATTGGCCTGTTTTTCTGTCCCACAAATACTTGGATGCACTGCTCATTTCACTAGATGATTGAATGAATCAGAGTTTTTCTGTGAACCTTTCTCACGATTGTGACGTCCTAAGTATCACAAGCCTTTTGTAGACACAATCAGGCAACAATACTTACCTTTCCAACTGCGTGAGGCCTGAATGATGGAAAATAGTGTCTAGAAATATTGCCTTAGGAACACACATTTTTGATGAAGATACACCCCTAATGAAGTCTATCTGATGAAACGCATTGGGTATTCTATTATGTTTTGATGTAACCTCCAACCTGTATCATTGGAAGGTGGATCTCATGAAAGACGCAATCTGTTCATCTGTGAGAAATTAAACCTCCATGTTATGTGAGGAGGCTGTCATCTGTTAATGCATCTAAGGATATAAGGACATTATTGATATTTTAGCAATGTTTTAATAAAAAATCTGTATATTGGAACTCACTGTGTATTTTATGCTCTGTAAGATATATTGAAAGGGATACTAACAAAAGAGGGGTCAGGAGTATACCTCCCCTAGGGCGCCAATTTCCCTATTGTTGTGTTTGTTGCTTGTTTTGGTTCTGACTAGCAGAGAACCTAGTGTAATAAGGCAGCCTACAAATCCTTATTTACATATTTTTTAATATAGCGCTATAAGGGAGATTGTGTTCTAATATATATATATATATATATATATATATATATATATATATATATATATATATAAAACGCTTACTTTTACTTGCGGCCCACACAAGACTTAAGCTAAGCACACACTATACAATTATTGGCCTGATTTGCCAATAATTGGGAGAATGACTAAAGGTATTGTATAGTGTGTACAAACGTTCATTTCGGCATTTCCCCTATAATTCTGAAAAATCTTGCACACACACACGAACGATTGATTTTCCGATCTGTCATTCCAAACCAAAATTCTCGGCCACAATTTCCCGATATCGAGCAGTGTGTGTGCATTCTCAATAATCTGAGCATATTTCCTATGTTTTCCTGCACTGTCATCCTCCTTGTTGGCAGACACATGTAGATGCAGTGTGATGTGGCAGAAAATTGGTAACTTTAAAAAAATAATATTATAGTATGTAGCTTAGATATTGGTGCCTACAATGTCCCGAAAAATCGTCCAATTGTCGGGCTGACCAAAAATAATCTGACAGTGTGTACCTATTTTAAAACCTTGATTATTCAACCCAGTTGGGATTTTGAGTTTGACATGCCTAAACTACTGTATATGCAGACATAAAAAATGGCAAGGAAGACGTTGCCCATGAGACAATTTACATTTTAATGCAGAAGTGGCAAAGCAACAAAAAGAGCAAGGCTGAGATTAGGGCAGTGGCAGGGGAGTGCCAGAGGAAGTACAGCAGGTAAAAGCTTTTGTAAAGACATACGTTTTTAAGAGAGGGGAGTGTAGTAACCCATGGCAGCATGGGAAAAGTCTCATAGCTGGAGAGGCTTTGAGACCACACAGGGTAGTGGACAGAAACATTTATTTGTATCTTTCTATTATTCGTATTATTTATTTGGCCTGATTCAGAGGTGCAGGAATTTCATGCGCAGCTGCGATTACTTATAAACTCTCAAGTGCAAAATATGCAAATGCCAGATTCAGTATTGCTGCTGTGTACTTCTGTGCAATGCCCACTTTTCTTATCTCATTGGTGGATCTGATCTCTTCACCATTGGCTGCAACATCGACGCATCAAGCTGCCCCTGCCTAGCACAGTCTCTTTTGTAACTTTATTAAGATATGGCCACTGTGGCTGCAGTACTGTGAATGCATACCTTCCAACTGTCCCGATTTCAGCGGGACAGTCCCGCTTTTCGGACACTGTCCACTGTCCAGCTGTCCCTCCCGCGGGTCACAGTGTCCCGCGGGGGGCAGTTGGGGGAGACTTTGATAACCCATTGCTCTGAAAAGCAGCGAGTGATCTCTGAATACATGCTGTGCGCACAGCATCTATTCAGTGCGGGGAGTGAGCCGGGGGCTGCCCAGCTGCTCAGGGAGCGCCGGGCACGCCCTCAAAATGATGGAAAATGGGTCCTCGTTGTGTGACACTCTGTCGTAGCCACGCCCCTCCCATCCGAGGCCACGCCTCGCGTGTCCTGACTCAGAAGAATTCAAAGTTGGGAGGTATGCGAATGTGATCACAGCAGCATGCTGACACACGCCCATGACACTCCCATAACACGCCCATGACACCTCTTCTTTTTGAGAACACTTTAGGTTACCTCCCAGTCTCCACGCCCATGGATTTGAGACTCCATCTCAAGTAATAGCAATGTTGAAAACAAATGCGTATGTGATTGCTCTCTGGGCTTGATTCCTACCAATCTGATTTGGGGAACTGAGCATGGTAATACGGGTCCTGCGTGATAGCTCTTAGATCCCCCTTAGCTGCAGCTTGATTGACCGCATAACTAGTTATATTAAAAATCCATGTTATGCCTGCTAAAAAAAATTACATAGAAGATACATTTTTGATTACCAAAGTCAAAGGGGGTATCCAATTACCCGCAATAGTGCCACAGGGGGCAGACCTGCCATCAACGGGGCCCAGGTGGCAGCAGTTAGGATCGACTGGGGTCAGTCCAGCTGCCTGCACACTGGCAGGGCAGGCAGCCATGAAGGGACAGAGCCGCAGCAGTATTCGTACAATAGAGCCGTCCATGAGCCAATCGGAGCTCATGGATCTGCTCTCGGTAGCTCCTGAATGGCTTATCGGGGCTAATTGGATAGCCCCCGGTGAACCAATAATCTGCGGTAAATTACTGCAGCTAATTGGATACCACCCATAGGCTTCATGGTAATTGCTACCCCACATCTAGGAGATAGAACATTAAAACTTATGGATGCAGGCAAATGTAGGTTCAATGGTAATGTCAATTCATGTCATTAGGAACTTCAGGGAACCTACAGTAGCTCACATGCAGGAAGGGTATAAATGTGTTATTGGATACCTGATTTTCCTAGCAAAAGCATTAGATTGCTATTATCATACAGCTGGAGCCTATTTTGAGTTTGGCAGTAATCCCATTGACATCATCACTACAGTTTTCCTGCTCTAGTTATTATAAGGCGCAGATCATCTCTCCCACAGTGTCCCGAGTAAAGGAGTAGTCTTACATACTGAATACTTCAGTTTCACTCATAGCTAAATTGTTGCTGTTGCATGTAAACATATGCTATAGTAATTACAAATTAAAGAAATAGGCCTAATTCCTGTTTGCAAAAAAGCAAGCAATGATGCAGAAGTTGAACCATGTTGCACTGCAGGTGGGGCAGATGTAACATGTGCAGAGAGAGTTAGATTTGGGTGGGCTACATGCAAAAGCAGCCAGTATTTACCCTGCACAGAAACATATAAATGTATTTGCTCCCCTTGCATGGCAACATGGTTTGTTCCAGATACTTAGTTACTTGCTTTATTTTTGCTTTACATGAATCAGGCGCTATATCCTGCATAAAGCACGTCATGCACCTTGATTTGCAGAAATGCACCACAAGTTGTACTGGTGGGGAAGGATGGGGGGGCAATACGTTGGAAGAGTAGGATTTACAAATGGGCAGGAGTTTGCACAAGCAAATTGGAGGTGGGTGGAATGGAGTGCGAGACGGACGGAGCTCCGAGATTCCGATCAAACTAGTAATTTTTTTTTAAAGCAGCAAACATTTACAAGGCACAACCAGCCTGATCTTGTCTTGTAAATGTTTGCTGCTTTAAAAAAATGTACACATTTAGCCGGAACCTCGAAACTCTGGCCGTCTCGCACTCCATTACATACGGCCCATGGAGTACAAGTGCTTGTGTTTTACAGAGGAGCAGTGCCGTAACTACTTGTGTGCCAGCAGCACCTGGCAAACAGCGCAGTCACCCTATGGGCGCAACTGCCCATATCCCTTTTGTGCCACCACCACAGCGGGGCCAAAAGTCTGCGGCATTGTACTGAGTCAGACTGACTCATTACAAGCTGCCTGTGCTGTGTGCTGCCGCCGGAGCAAAGAAAGGAGCAGCTCCGGGGGCAGTGGAGGAGGGAGGTGGACTCTGGAGCCGCAGCAGCACAGTGTAATTGGTCTCGGCGCCAGCTGTCCATCTCCATCCATGTTGGCTGGCTGCTGCCGCTGTGAATGCTGGAAGGACAGACGCGAGCTTCCAGCAGCTGCATTGAGGAGCCTGAGCCACTGGAGATACAGCCAGTAAGTAAGTAACTAACTATCTATCTACCTACTGTCTGTCTGTCTGTCTGTCTGTCTATCTATCTATCTATCTATCTATCTATCTAGGGCCATAACTAGGTGGCACACAACGCATATACCTGCCGTAATGTGTAAAAGGGGGAATCTACCTGCCGTAATGTGTAAAAGGGGGACTCTACCTGCCGTAATGTGTAAAAGGGGGACTCTACCTGCCGTAATGTGTAAAAGGGGACTCTGCATGCCGTAATGTGTAAAAGGGGACTCTGCCTGCCATAATGTGTAAAAAGGGGACTGCCTGCCATAATGTGTAAAAAGGGAACTGCTGGTGCAAGAGTTCGCACTGTAGGATTGTTGTCTGGTAGTCCCAGCAACTCCTTTATTACCCGCATCCGATCATTGGGTATTGCGCCATCTCCCAGTGCTTCTGACGGGCCTTTAATACCTCCGGTGTCCATTCAAACTTTTCTCCAACCTTCTCCTCTCCAAGGGCTTCCAGACAGGGTTGTGCTAACCCTCGGGATCCCACCTCTAATCCTCCGGTCTCTCTGCGGTTATTGGCATCGAATGTCCTGGCTGCAGGTCTCAACCATTCTGTCACTTGTTCCTCCTCCTCCCCCTCCTCAGAGTCCGCCTCCTCATTATAAGGGTGTTCTCGATCCCATAGCACCAATTTTGCAATTGGGGATCCCTTTTCATCCATTGCCTTAAACCACAGGTTCTCAAACTCAGTCCTCAGGACCCCACACAGTGCATGTTTTGCAAGTAACCCAGCAGGTGCACAGGTGTATTAGTTACTCACTGACACATTTTAAAAGGTCCACAGGTGTAGCTAATTATTTCACTTGTGATTCTGTGAGGAGACCTGGAAAACATGCACAGTGTGGCGTCCTGAGGACCGAGTTTGAGAACCTATGCCTTAAACTAAATGCCTCTCGCTTGATAGCTGACATGCAGGGATCGTGTCTTCAGATTTTTTTAAGCTTTTTCAGGTTTCTGCCTCCATACTGCTGACATTACAAATTCACTGTGACATTTCTCGCAACAACTTTCCAGCAAGCTACCTGGCTACTGTGTGCCAAACTGGTTACAAGGTTCTTAGGTGCCCTCCGCTGACACCTCTCAAAACCTTTCTTAGGGTAAACTGGGACTGAGTGACTCCACTGCTTGCCATCATTTGTGAGGATACGGATTCTCTGATCACCTAGGTAAATAGTTTAATAAAATGGCAAATGCTCTTTATTGTAAATATGCACACAGTACACAATAACAGTAACAATTGCAAGCCAGGATGGTATCTTACTTACTAATTCCCCACAGTAGTATAAGATTATAGATGCCTGCGGTCTCCTGATGTTACATGCTGGTCATGGTTCTGTGTCCCCTGGTCTGGGATACCAGCTCACACAGCGCCACTCACCACGAATTCTCACCACTGATGATACCACGATGCCTAGTCAGCGCCTGCACTTTAGAAGTCCCTCTTACTCTCTAAACTTCTGTGCATATCTCTCACCCCAGACAAAAAACACACCGCTTTTTTAAAAGGGTAGACCTGAGTTACAGGGCTGTCCAAGGTGTGGTGCTCTTTGGTTATTGGAGCTGCAGAGTAAGGAGCTGAAGATGGCAGGGAGAAAGGTCAGATCCATTGCAGGTTAAAACCTGCTAATGCCCTGCCACATGTCTGCACATGTCTAGGAGAGAACAACAGATGATAATTAAAGGGCCCGATTCAGACCTGATTGCTGTTGTGCGAAATCGCTCAGCAAAATCGCACAGCGGCGGATTATCAAATGACTGCGCATGTGTATTCACCGCACGTTTGTGGGTGGTAAATGGCCGTTTTCTTGGAGTGTCAGAAAAAACGCAGGCGTGCCCAAGCATTTTCAAGGCAGGTGTGTGACGTCTTCTCCGGCCACGATCAGCCTGTTTGTATCACACTGTAGGAGTAATTCCTGGGTTACGCACAGACTGGAAAAATAATTTGATGGTGAGTGAGTTGCGAACAGATTTGCAGATGTCCGCTGTCTGGCGAAGTATTTGCAATCTGTACACATGTATTTGCACACTTGCACGGGGCGGATTTTCACTCTCTATGGGCGGCAACTATCTGATCGCAGACCTCTGCAAAACTGCACAGCAGCAATCAGGTCTGAATTAGGCCCCAAGTTATCCTTTCTCCAGATATCAGAGTGTCAAGTCTCCATCAGTAGTAATCTCTTTGCAGAGCCGTAACTACGTGTGTGTCAGGTGTGCCTGGCACACAGCGTAGTCGCCCTGAGGGCGCAACGGCCAGCGGCTTGTAATGAGTCAAATTGTCTCATTACAAGCCGCCTCTGCTGTGCTGTGTGCACCGCGCTTGAGAAGAGGAGAGGAGTAGCTCCAGAGGCAGGGGAGGAGGAGGAGGAGGGAGGGGGACTGGAGCTGCAGCAGTGCTATGTAATTGGTAGTGGCGCCGCTGCAACAGTCCCTCTCCTTCCGCATTGGCTGCTCGGCGCTGCTGTGAATGCTGGGATGCGCTTCCCTTATCCCAGCATTCACAGCGGTGTCGGACAGCCAATGCGGAAGCAGAGGGACAGCTGCAGCGGTGCCTCTACCAATTACATAGCACTGCTGCAGCTCCAGTCCCCCTCCCTCCTCCTCCTCCCCTGGCCGGGATCTGCTGCACGAAGCCTGCACCGAGTAGCCTAAACCAACGGGGAGAGATGGTACCTATCTATCTATCTATCTATCTATCTATCTATCTGCTGTATAGTGTAAAAAGGGGACGCTGTCTGCCGTAATGTGTAAGAAGGAGGCGCTGTCTGCCGTAATGTATAAAAAGCGGACGCCGTCTGCCGTAATGTGTAAAAATTAGACGCTGTCTGCCGTAATGTGTAAAAAGGCGGACTGGCTGCTGTAATGTGTAAAAAGAGGACGCTGTCTGCCGTAATGTGTAAAAAAGGGGACTGGCTGCCGTAATGTGTAAAAGAGGGCTCTACCTGGTGTAGTGGCACTACTGTGCAACGTAATTTAAATAATGGAGACTACTGTGCACCGTAGTATGAATTGGTATTATTTTGTGGCCACACCCCTTACCCATGAAGCCACGCCCCTATATATTTTTCACGCACCTGCGGCACGCACTGCCCCGATCTTGCATGGAGGGCGCCAATGCCGTTTCTTGCACACAGCGCTAAAATGCCTAGTTATGGCACTGTCTCTTTGTAGCAGACAAGGGATTCCAGCTGCTATTTGTCTTTGAAATCCTCTGACATATAATTATTCCTATTACCAATTACACAAATTAAACACAGTATAACCAAATAAACTACATAATCCCAGTATAACAGATAAAATATAACTATGCAATATAATACCAACACGACACAATACAATATTGCCCAGGATATAACTAATATCATACTATCAATTAGTGGAGCCCATGGGTAGGACCACGGCTAGGAAAGTAACTGTTTGTCTTTGAACACTGTGCGACATGATGTGCAGGCTGTGTCGTCACAGTTTATTTCGGAGAGAGAATTGACTGCATAGGAGAGGAATGAGTTAAACATCCTGTGAGGGGTGGACCTGACTGTGAGGAAGTACAGCCCTAAGGAAAAGGGGAGGGTTAGGATATATATAGGCCAGGAGTGGCCATTTTGGGTCTCTTTGATAGTGATTTGCCTTCCCGCCCTCCCGCCCCATGGGTAGAGGTTGTGTTTTGACACGGAGTGCATTGGCGTCTAATTGTTTAGCTGGTTTTATTCGTTGGCTATTTATCGGCGGAAAAGAACGGCAGTTTGTTAGTTGTATGGTTTTTTATAGGTAGTAAGTTTCAGTGCTATATGGTTTAGGTGCACTCACCTCCATCGACTTAATGGCCGCTCGACCACCCATCCGGGAGGCAGCGGCAGGGCACCCAGGAGCGGTGGGAAGTCACTGTGGGGGTTGTGTTGACACCTATTACCGATTTTGATAGGGTGCTGGACGGTTTCGGTCAGTTTACCATTTTAAGTTTACCAATAGTTTAATAGAGCCGTTCTTTTTTCTGCCACCATTATGCCGGCTGATTCGGCATCTTAACAAACGTTTTCCAATTACAGGTTTTGCTATGGTTAGGGTCAAATAAATAGCTAGCAATTTTTCTGCCAAAATCAAGTCTCCGTGTCTTTATTTACTGGTATAAGAGGTAACTAAGGTTTACTTGAATAAAGGGGGTCCACCAAATATCACTAGGATGTTTAAGCAATTTACCAAAGTGAACAGGTCTCGGCAAGCTGAAAATGTTATAGTACTACAAGTGTTAGCGGTTACGGTATGGAAGGTCGACAGTAACTAGGTCGACAGTGTCTAGGTCGACCACTATTTGTCAACAGGGTCTCTAGGTCGACAGGTCATTAGATCGACATGAGTTTTTTTATTTTTTTTGGTGTCGTTTTCTCCGTACAGTGACCGGGAACCCCAATTAGTGCACCGTGTCCACTCACATGCTTCGGGCAAGGTAACTCGCTCCACTACCGCTGCGCTCTGCACAGGTTACTATTCCCAATCATAGTGCACATAGGGAGTCATTCCGAGGTGTTCGCTTGCTAGCTGCTTTTAGCAGCATTACACACGCTAGGCCGCTGCACTCTGAGAGTATATCTTAGCTTAGCAAAATAGCGAACGAAAGATTAGCAGAATTGCGAGTAGAAAATTCTTAGCAGTTTCTGAGTAGCTCGAGACTTACTCCTACACTGCGATCAGCTCAGCCCATTTCGTTCCTGGTTTGATGTCACAAACACGCCCTGCGTTTGGCCAGCCACTCCCCCGTTTCTCCAGCCACTCCCCCGTTTCTCCAGCCACTCCCGCGTTTTATCCTGGCACGCCTGCGTTTTTCCGCACACTCCCAGAAAACGGTCAGTTTCCGCCCAGAAACACCCACTTCCTGTCAATCACACTTCTATCACTTCAACGATGAAAATTCTTCGTTCGGACGTGAGTAAATCTACTAAGTTTTGTGCTAAAATACTTAGCGCATGCGCACTGCGTACCATGCGCATGCGCATTTTTGCCTTAATCGCTCCATTGCGAAAATCGGCAACGAGTGAACAACTCGGAATGACCCTCATGGATCCTTAAGTATGAAAAAGTAAAAAAAAAGAAATAAATTGTAAAAAACTCATGTCGACCTTTTGACCTGTCAGCCTAGTTACTGTCGACCAATAGTGGTCGACCTAGTTACTGTCGACCTAGCTACTGTCGACCAAGAGACCGGATCCCAGTGTTAGCATACCCAACCACTTTAAAGCAGCCAGAGCTGGCTGGGACCAGTAGTGCTCCATGTCAAAACTGCTTTACTTTTACTTTCATGTTGATAATTACCCCGGCATCCCACCCATAAAGCAGGTATGATGTGGGAAGAGCTAGTGCCGATATTGACATTCCCAACCCCACACACCATTTTACCAATACCAGTCTTGGCTTGCAGCACCAGTGTTCTATTGGAAGAGCTATACAGATGACAGTTATCATCATTAGACTGAGCCTGATGGATCTAATGCTGGAAGCTCTATTTGAGTATACACACTGTGCACAAGAAACAAGTCTGCGTCTTACACAAATGCTTTATTTTTACCATACACATTTACACCTATGTTTTTAGTTTAAAATACATCCAATGCTACATGAGGGTATGCAGTAAGTCAGAATGTCAACATCATAATGTCGACATGATCTTAATGTCAACACTGCCAGATAGAATGTCGATGCACCATTGTATCTTTAGGGTTCGACATCAATAAGAATTAGGGTTAGAGTTAAATTAGGGTTAGACTGTGATTAGGGATAGGCTTAGACTGAGAGTTAATGGAAAATCCCATTGTATACACGCCGAATGTAAACATTCACAATATCAACTTTACGTCAGTGTCTCTATTTGACATGTCAACGTTTGTACATATAGACATTCTGAATGTCAATGTCTAAAAATATACCACACCCCTCCTTTTTACTCACAGGTATTCCTGTACCTATATTCGCAATGCAGCCCATTGTGTGGAAGCTAGCATAGGAGGTGCACATTGAAATACAGATTTGCTGCCCCACTACCCTGCATATGGCTTGGCATATAGGGCCTAATTCAGCCTGAGTTGTAGTTTTGCGAAAGACTGCAAAACTACAAGAGACATGCGGAGGGGCTGCCCAGCACAGGGCAAGGCCGCCCCGCATGCCAGGTCCTGCCTCCCCCCCCACTAACATGCGAGTGCATCACTATACAGCAATGCGCTCGCATGATTAAGGTAGCCCCCTGCCAACGCAGCATAGCTGCATAGGCAGTCGGAGGGCCGCCATCTTTTGGGTTGCAGCGTGACGTCACGCAGCCGCAGCAATCCACCCACCCAACAGTGAGGACACAGAGCATCGATGCCCATAGAGCATCGATGCCCAGAAAACATAGCGTCGACCTGTTCCCGCCCCCTCCAGGTCTTAAACTGCGTTCTGAAGAAAACGCAGTTTAAGACCTCGCGCATGCGCTGATGTACAGAAATGGCTTCATAGCGATCTTTGCAGATCAGCTGAATTAGGTCCAGTGAATTGTAATTCAGGGTGAACTTTGTAAAAGCCTGGCTTCCACTCAGTGAGGTGCATAGAGAACTCACGGGTAGACGTTTTAAGAGTATAGGCAGCTAGGGGTTGATTTTAAAATGGTGTGTGGAGAAACACTTTAAAATTAATGTAGTTTCTCTATCGTCCTAGTGGATGCTGGGGTTCCTGAAAGGACCATGGGGAATAGCGGCTCCGCAGGAGACAGGGCACAAAAAGTAAAGCTTTTCCGATCAGGTGGTGTGCACTGGCTCCTCCCCCTATGACCCTCCTCCAGACTCCAGTTAGATTTTTGTGCCCGGCCGAGAAGGGTGCAATCTAGGTGGCTCTCCTAAAGAGCTGCTTAGAGAAAGTTTAGCTAGGTTTTTTATGTTACAGTGATTCCTGCTGGCAACAGGATCACTGCAGCGAGGGACTGAGGGGAGAAGGAGTCAACTCACCTGCGTGCAGGATGGATTGGCTTCTTGGCTACTGGACATCAAGCTCCAGAGGGACGATCACAGGTACAGCCTGGATGGTCACCGGAGCCGCGCCGCCGGCCCCCTTGCAGATGCTGAAGACAGAAGAGGTCCAGAATCGGCGGCTGAAGACTCCTGCAGTCTTCTAAAGGTAGCGCACAGCACTGCAGCTGTGCGCCATTTTCCTCTCAGCACACTTCACACGGCAGTCACTGAGGGTGCAGGGCGCTGGGAGGGGGGCGCCCTGGGAGGCAAAATGAGTACCTATAAAGGCTAAAAATACCTCACATATAGCCCTAGAGGCTATATGGAGATATTTAACCCCTGCCTGATTTCTCAAAATAGCGGGAGACGAGCCCGCCGGAAAAGGGGCGGGGCCTATCTCCTCAGCACACGGCGCCATTTCCTCTCACAGCTCCGCTGGTCAGGACGGCTCCCAGGTCTCTCCCCTGCACTGCACTACAGAAACAGGGTAAAACAGAGAGGGGGGGCAAATTTATGGCGATATTTTTATATAACAAAGCAGCTATAGGGGAGCACTTATTATAAGGCTATCCCTGATATATATATAGCGCTTTTGGTGTGTGCTGGCAAACTCTCCCTCTGTCTCCCCAAAGGGCTAGTGGGTCCTGTCTTCATTAGGAGCATTCCCTGTGTGTCTGCTGTGTGTCGGTACGTGTGTGTCGACATGTATGAGGACGATATTGGTGTGGAGGCGGAGCAATTGCCAAATATGGGGATGTCACCTCCTAGGGGGTCGACACCAGAATGGATGCCTTTATTTATGGAACTACGGGATAGTGTCAACACGCTAAAGCAGTCGTTTGACGACATGAGACGGCCGGACAATCAATTAGTGCCTGTCCAGGCGACTCAAACACCGTCAAGGGCTGTGAAACGCCCTTTGCCTCAGTCGGTCGACACAGACCCAGACACAGGCGATGACTCCAGTGGTGACGGTGACGAATCAACCGTATTTTCCAGTAGGGCCACACGTTATATGATTTTGGCAATGAAGGAGGCGTTACATTTAGCTGATACTACAGGTACCACTAAACAGGGTATTATGTGGGGTATGAAAAAACTACCTATAGTTTTTCCTGAATCAGAAGAACTAAATGACGTGTGTAATGAAGCGTGGGTTGCCCCTGATAAAAAGCTGATAATTTCAAAGAAATTATTGGCATTATACCCTTTCCCGCCAGAGGTTAGGGAGCGCTGGGAAACACCTCCTAGGGTGGACAAGGCGCTAACACGCTTATCTAAACAAGTGGCGTTACCCTCTCCTGAGACGGCCGCACTTAAAGATCCATCAGATAGGAGGATGGAAAATATCCAAAAAAGTATATACACACATGCAGGTGTTATACTACGACCAGCTGTAGCAACTGCCTGGATGGGCAGTGCGGGGGTAGTTTGGTCAGAATCCCTGATTGAAAATATTGATACCCTGGACAGGGACAATATTCTACTGTCGTTAGAACAAATAAAGGATGCATTTCTTTATATGCGTGATGCACAGAGGGATATATGCACACTGGCATCACGGGTAAGTGCTATGTCCATTTCGGCCAGAAGAGCTTTATGGACGCGACAGTGGACAGGCGATGCGGATTCAAAACGGCATATGGAAGTTTTGCCGTATAAGGGGGAGGAGTTATTTGGAGTCGGTCTATCAGATTTGGTGGCCACGGCTACAGCCGGGAAATCCACCTTTCTACCTCAAGTCACTCCCCAACAGAAAAAGGCACCGACTTTTCAACCGCAGCCCTTTCGTTCCTTTAAAAATAAGAGAGCAAAGGGCTATTCATATTTGCCACGAGGCAAAGGTCGAGGGAAGAGACAGCAACACGCAGCTCCTTCCCAGGATCAGAAGCCCTCCCCGGCTTCTACAAAAGCCTCAGCATGACGCTGGGGCTTCTCAAGCGGACTCGGGGACGGTGGGCGGTCGTCTCAAAAATTACAGCGCGCAGTGGGCTCACTCGCAAGTAGATCCCTGGATCCTGCAGATAATATCTCAGGGATACAGGTTGGAATTAGAGACAGATCCACCTCGCCGTTTCCTGAGGTCTGCTTTACCAACGTCCCCCTCCGAAAGGGAGACGGTGTTGGAAGCCATTCACAAGCTGTACTCTCAGCAGGTGATAGTCAAGGTACCTCTTCTGCAACAAGGGAAGGGGTATTATTCCACTCTTTTTGTGGTACCGAAGCCGGATGGCTCGGTAAGGCCTATTCTAAATCTGAAGTCCTTGAACCTGTACATAAAGAAGTTCAAGTTCAAAATGGAGTCACTCAGAGCAGTGATAGCGAACCTGGAAGAGGGGAACTTTATGGTATCCTTGGACATCAAGGATGCGTATCTCCACGTTCCAATTTACCCCTCACACCAGGGGTACCTCAGGTTCGTTGTACAAAACTGTCACTATCAGTTTCAGACGCTGCCGTTCGGATTGTCCACGGCACCTCGGATCTTTACAAAGGTAATGGCCGAGATGATGATTCTTCTTCGAAGAAAAGGCGTATTAATTATCCCATACTTGGACGATCTCCTAATAAGGGCGAGGTCCAGAGAACAGCTAGAGATGGGATTAGCACTGTCTCAAGAAGTGCTAAAACAGCACGGGTGGATTCTGAATATTCCAAAATCCCAGTTAATGCCGACAACTCGTCTGCTGTTCCTAGGGATGATTCTGGACACGGTTCAGAAAAAGGTTTTTCTCCCGGAGGAAAAAGCCAAGGAGTTATCCGAGCTTGTCAGGAACCTCCTAAAACCAGGAAAGGTGTCTGTACATCAATGCACAAGAGTCCTGGGAAAAATGGTGGCTTCTTACGAAGCGATTCCATTCGGCAGATTCCACGCAAGAATTTTCCAAAGGGATCTGTTGGACAAATGGTCAGGGTCGCATCTTCAGATGCACCTACGGATAACCCTGTCTCCAAGGACAAGGGTGTCTCTTCTGTGGTGGTTGCAGAGTGCTCATCTATTGGAGGGCCGCAGATTCGGCATACAGGATTGGATCCTGGTGACCACGGACGCCAGCCTGAGAGGCTGGGGAGCAGTCACACAAGGAAGAAACTTCCAGGGAGTATGGACGAGCCTGGAAACGTCTCTTCACATAAACATTCTGGAACTAAGAGCAATATACAATGCTCTAAACCAGGCAGAACCTCTGCTTCAGGGAAAACCGGTATTGATCCAGTCGGACAACATCACGGCAGTCGCCCATGTGAACAGACAGGGCGGCACAAGAAGCAGGAGGGCAATGGCAGAAGCTGCAAGGATTCTTCGCTGGGCAGAGAATCATGTGATAGCACTGTCAGCAGTGTTCATCCCGGGAGTGGACAACTGGGAAGCAGACTTCCTCAGCAGACACGATCTTCACCCGGGAGAGTGGGGACTTCATCCAGAAGTCTTCCACATGCTGGTAACCCGTTGGGAAAGACCAATGGTGGACATGATGGCGTCTCGCCTCAACAAAAAACTGGACAGGTATTGCGCCAGGTCAAGAGATCCGCAGGCAATAGCTGTGGACGCGCTGGTAACGCCTTGGGTGTACCAGTCGGTGTATGTGTTTCCTCCTCTGCCTCTCATACCAAAAGTATTGAGAATTATACGGCAAAGAGGCGTAAGAACGATACTAGTGGTTCCGGATTGGCCAAGGAGGACTTGGTACCCGGAACTTCAAGAGATGATCACGGAAGATCCGTGGCCTCTACCTCTAAGGAGGGACTTGCTTCAGCAGGGTCCCTGTCTGTTTCAAGACTTACCGCGGCTGCGTTTGACGGCATGGCGGTTGAACGCCGGATCCTAAAGGAAAGAGGCATGCCGGAAGAAGTCATTCCTACTTTGATTAAAGCAAGGAAGGAAGTAACCGTGCAACATTATCACCGAATTTGGCGAAAATATGTTGCGTGGTGCGAAGATCGGAGTGCTCCGACGGAGGAATTTCAACTGGGTCGATTCCTACATTTCCTGCAATCAGGATTGTCAATGGGTCTCAAATTGGGATCTATTAAGGTTCAAATTTCGGCCCTGTCGATTTTCTTTCAAAAAGAATTGGCTTCAGTCCCTGAAGTCCAGACCTTTGTTAAGGGAGTGCTGCATATACAGCCTCCTGTGGTGCCTCCAGTGGCACCGTGGGATCTAAATGTGGTTTTGGACTTCCTAAAATCTCATTGGTTTGAACCACTAAAAAAGGTGGATTTGAAATATCTCACATGGAAAGTGACCATGCTTCTAGCCCTGGCTTCTGCCAGGAGAGTGTCAGAATTGGCAGCTTTATCTTACAAAAGCCCATATCTGATTTTCCATTCGGACAGGGCAGAACTGCGAACTCGTCCGCATTTTCTCCCTAAGGTGGTGTCAGCATTTCATCTGAACCAGCCTATTGTAGTGCCTGCGGCTACAAGTGACTTGGAGGACTCCAAGTTACTGGACGTTGTCAGAGCATTAAAAATATATATTGCAAGGACAGCTGGAGTCAGAAAATCTGACTCGTTGTTTATATTGTATGCACCCAACAAGATGGGTGCTCCTGCGTCTAAGCAGACGATTGCTCGTTGGATCTGTAGCACAATCCAACTTGCACATTCTGTGGCAGGCTTGCCACAGCCTAAATCTGTAAAGGCCCACTCCACAAGGAAGGTGGGCTCATCTTGGGCGGCTGCCCGAGGGGTCTCGGCATTACAACTTTGCCGAGCAGCTACGTGGTCAGGGGAGAACACGTTTGTAAAATTTTACAAATTTGATACTCTGGCTAAGGAGGACCTGGAGTTCTCTCATTCGGTGCTACAGAGTCATCCGCACTCTCCCGCCCGTTTGGGAGCTTTGGTATAATCCCCATGGTCCTTTCAGGAACCCCAGCATCCACTAGGACGATAGAGAAAATAAGATTTTACTTACCGATAAATCTATTTCTCGGAGTCCGTAGTGGATGCTGGGCGCCCATCCCAAGTGCGGATTATCTGCATAAGTTGTACATAGTTATTGTTAACTAATTCGGGTTATTGTTAAAGGAAGCCATCTTTCAGAGGCTCCGCTGTTATCATACTGTTAACTGGGTTTAGATCACAAGTTGTACGGTGTGATTGGTGTGGCTGGTATGAGTCTTACCCGGGATTCAAAATCCTCCCTTATTGTGTACGCTCGTCCGGGCACAGTACCTAACTGGAGTCTGGAGGAGGGTCATAGGGGGAGGAGCCAGTGCACACCACCTGATCGGAAAAGCTTTACTTTTTGTGCCCTGTCTCCTGCGGAGCCGCTATTCCCCATGGTCCTTTCAGGAACCCCAGCATCCACTACGGACTCCGAGAAATAGATTTATCGGTAAGTAAAATCTTATTATTTGCTGCTTCCCATGAAAAGAAAAGGAGAGATTTAAGCGTAATAAACCTTCTCACTGGCGTGACATTACCAGTGTCCATTTCATCTACATGTTCCATATTTTATTGTAATTTAATTTAATTTGATGTTCAAGTAGAAGAACATTTCAAACTAAGAATGAAACTGAAATCAAATCAGTGAAACATGAGCATAAAATAAATTATATGCAAGCACTGAGTGGGATATGTACATACTATTAGCCACTAATATGATCAAAATATTTAATCAGATTATATTAGCAATGCTGTCACTCTTTCCTGATTTAGTATTTGAGTTTAAAAGTACTTCTTTTTACATGTTTAGTTTAATCTTTAACAGCCAATGCATTTCTGACATCTTTAAAATATGTTTCCCAATTTATATTCTGTGCAGGTAGGCAGGCTCAGACAGCCACTATAATATATATCTGCAAACACTGGGATATTTTCTCCAACCACAATCATTTGCATGCTAGTGAATAAAGGGCCCGATTCAGACCTGAGCTTTGTTGTGTGAATTCGCACAGCGGACGATTATCGAATGACTGCGCATGTGTATGCACCGCAATGCGCAGGCACGTCGACAAACAGCGACAGGATCATACTTGCCCACCCTCCTGGAATGGCCTACCACGCTGCAGCTTCCCGGAGAAGGGTGCAGCAAGGTAGGCACCTATAGACAGGATGGTGCGAAAATTTCGATTGCAAGGCGTTCGCAAGGTGATTGACGGGAAGCGGGCGTTTGGTGGTAACTGGCTGTTTTTAGGGAGTGTCAGGAAAAATGCAGGTGTTCCTAAGCGTTTCCAGCGAGGATGTGTGACGTCAGCTCTGGCCCCAAACAGCCTGTTTGTATTGCACTGTAGGAGTAAGTCTTGGGCTACGCACAGACTGCACAGACTGGTAAAAAAACATTTGATGGTGATGGTGAATTGCAAACGGATTTGCAGCTGTCCGCTGTGTGGTGGTATTTTTGCACAGCGGACACATGCATTCGCACACTTGCACGGGGCGGGTTTTCACTCTCCCTGGGCGGCAGCTATCTGATCGCAGACCTCTGCAAATTTGCAGCACAGAGATCAGGTCTGAATTAGGCTCAAAGTGCAAGTCTTGATGAAAATCATAAACCACTATTATTATTTACTTTGAATGTTTAACTTTTACCAGGGTCTGATTAAATAATCCAGACGTTTTAGGATTGCACACTTGTATTGTGCAACCGTACCCTCACCCCATATCCTACATTATAGTGTCTCCCCCAGCTTGGTGTCAAACACAGGGCCGTTTCTAGACAATTTGGCTCCCAGTGCGAGATTTCAAAATGCGCCCCCCCCCCCCCCCCATTGGTATAAAAAAAATTGCGTCCCCCCCCATATAGCCAGAAAAAAAGCATGCGCGCGCGCTCCCGACAAGGCTGTGTGGCCTGATTAAAATGGCGTGGTCTCATTTCAGTGGGCGTGGCCTCGTCTGATATCACACCCACCACAGGGAAAAAAAATAAAAATAAAAAAGTCCCCTTTTTACACATTACACCAGGCAAGTGTCCCCATATTACACAGCGCGGCAGGCAGGTGTCCCCATTTACAAAGTGCGGCAGGCAGGTGTCCCCATTTAACAAAGTGCGGCAGGCAGGTGTCCCCATTTTACACAGTACGGTAAGCAGATATCCCCATTTTACACAGTACGCAGGCAGGTGTCCCCATTTTACACAGTACGCAGGCACGTGCCCCCATTTTACACAGTACGCAGGCACGTGCCCCCATTTTACACAGTGCGGCAGGTATCCCCATTTTACACAGTACGCAGGCATGTGTCCCCATTTTACACAGTGCGGTAGATATCCCCATTTTACACAGTGCGGCAGGTATCCCCATTTTATACAGTGCGGCAGGTGCCCCCATTTTACACAGTGCGGCAGGTATCCCCATTTTATACAGTGCGGCAGGTATCCCCATTTTATACAGTGCGGAAGGTATCCCCATTTTACACAGTGCGGCAGGTATCCCCATTTTACACAGTGCGGCAGGTATCCCCATTTTACACAGTGCGGCAGGTGTCCCCATTTTATACAGTGCGGCAGGTGCCCCCATTTTACACAGTGCGGCAGGTATCCCCATTTTACACAGTGCGGAAGGTGCCCCCATTTTACACAGTGCGGCAGGTATTCCCATTTTATACAGTGCGGCAGGTATCCCCATTTTATACAGTGCGGCAGGTATCCCCATTTTACACAGTGCGGCAGGTATCCCCATTTTACACAGTGCGGCAGGTGTCCCCATTTTACACAGTGCGGCAGGTGCCCCCATTTTACACAGTGCGGCAGGTGTCCCCATTTTACACAGTGCAGCAGGTATCCCCATTTTATACAGTGCGGCAGGTGCCCCCATTTTACACAGTGCAGCAGGTATCCCCATTTTACACAGTGCGGCAGGTGCCCCCATTTTACACAGTGCGGCAGGTATCCCCATTTTACACAGTGCAGCAGGTATCCCCATTTTATACAGTGCGGCAGGTGCCCCCATTTTACACAGTGCGGCATGTGCACCCATTTTACACAGTGCGGCAGGTATCCCTATTTTACACAGTGCGGCAGGTATCCCCATTTTACACAGTGCGGCAGGTGTCAAGTGTGGAGGGAGAGAGAGAGAGAGAGAAAGAGAATACTTACAACTTGCCGCTCTTCGGGTCCCGCGCGCCGGCCGCCTCCTCCGTCGATGGTTATCTTCTCCAGTCCTCTCCTCCCTCTCTCTTCCACCCGAGCGCTCCTGCTCGGGGGGCGGGGCTTCGCGGAATGACGCGTTTGCGTCGTGACGTCATTCCGCGAAGCCCCGCCCCCCGAGCAGGAGCGCTCGGGGGGAGAGAGAGGGAGGAGAGGAGTAGTCACGAAGTGCCGCGGCGGGCGCCCCGTGCGGTTGCACGGCTCACCCGCCGCTAGAAACGGCACTGGTCAAACAGACCACATTATTGTCTCCTGCTAGCCAATAACATAGCTCCCTGCTTCTCTTGCCATTCCCCACCACCACTGCTTTCAAAGCAAACTGAGCTCTTGAATTAAACTCCCAAGTGTGAAGGCTGCTATGCAGTTGTTCAGTGTTCCAGCTCCTCTGCAGGATGTAACAGTATCGCAGTGTCATTAGAGGATGTATGTGCCACAGTGGTGAAAGTAGGAAAAATGTCTTATAGGTACTGTGTGCGTGCGCCTTCGCCAAAAAATGGGTGTGGCCAAATGCCACATGGGGCGTGGCCAATAAAATTGGGCGTGGTACACATATGGGGGGAGGGGCAGATACATATATGACCCCAATAGTGCCAGATACACGTTGCCCCACAGTGCCAGATATACATTGTCCCACAGTGCCAGATATACATTGTCCCACAGTGCCAAATACACATTGCCTCACTGTGCCAGATACACAAATGCCCCGACTGTGTCAGATATACATTGCCCCCAGTGCCAGATACACATGTCCCCCCAGTGCCAGATATACATTGCCTCACAGTGCCAGATACACAGATGCCCCCACTGTGTCAGATATACATTGCCCCCAAGTGCCAGATACACATGTCCCCCCAGTGCCAGATAGGCCCCCAGTGCCAGGTACACATGTCCCCCAGTGCCAGATATGCCCACAGTGCCAGATATGCCCCAGTGCCAGATACACATGTCCCCCCAGTGCCAGATATGCCCACAGTGCCAGATACACATGTCCCCCCAGTGCCAGATATGCCCCCAGTGCCAGATATGCATGTCCCCCCAGTGCCAGATATGCCCCCAGTGCCAGATGCACATGTCCCCTAGTGCCCGATATGCCCCCAGTGCCCGATATGCCCACAGTGCCCGATATGCCCCCACTCAGTGGCGGATCCAGGGGGGGGGGGGGGGCACTCGGGGCCGTGCCCCCCCCCTGTCATTTGCGGCCTCCGTGTGTCCCATCCCCCCCGCCGCGCAGGGAGATGACGGGCGTCCGCTTAAATTTGTGTTACCAGCGGGCGCCCGTCTCCCTGCACAGCAGCAGCCGGTGGCAGGAGCTCAGTACTGAGCTCCGGCTTCCGGCGCTGTCACTGTTCAGCGTGCGCTATGGGAGAGACGTCAGTCATGACGTCTCTCTCATAGTGCTTACTGAGGAGCGGACACCCAGGGAGGAGGAGGACTGCAGCGGCGCGGGAACGGGGCTCGGTAAGTATGTTTTTTTTCTTCCTTAATGCAGCGGGGGCATCTACTGGGGGCAAACTACAGGGGGACATTACTACTGGGGGGGCATCAACAAGGGGCATTACTACTGGGGGGGCATTACTACTGGGGGCATTATATCTGGGGGCATCTACTGGGGGCATCAGTACTGGGGGGGTCATCTATTGGGGGCAGCTACTGGGGGACATATTTACTGGGGGCATTATTACTGGGAGGCACCTACTGGGGGCATTATTATTGGGGGCACCTAATGAGGGACATTTTTACTGTGGGCATTATTACTGGGGGGCATCTACTGGGGGCATTACTACTGGGGGGTCATCTATTGGGGGCAGCTACTGGGGGACATTTTTACTGGGGGCATTATTACTGGGGGCATTACTACTGGGGGATCATCTATTGGGGGCAGCTACTGGGGGCATTATTACTGGGGGGAAGCTACTGGGGGCATTACTACTGGGGGGTCATCTATTGGGGCAAAGTCCTAGGGGGCATTACTACTGGGGGCAAACTACTGGAGGACATTATTACTGGGGGGCATCTACTGGGGGACATTATTACTGGGGGCCAACTACAAAGGTGCTAAGTACTGGGGGCATACTACAGGAGGGCATTACTACTGGCGGCTTAACTACAGGGGCATTACTACTTGGGGGCTAAACTACAGGGGGGCCAAACTACTGGGGGCATAACTACAGGGGCCAAACTACTGGGGGATAACTACTGGGGCCATTACTACTGGAGGCTAAACTATAAGAGGGGCATAACTACAGGGGCTAAACTACAATGGGGCAAACTACAGGGGGGCATTACTACTGGTGGCTAAACTAGTGGGGGCATTACCACTGGGAGGCTAAACTAAATGGGGGGGTAAACTACTGGGGTCATAACTGCAGGGGCATAATGACTGGGGGCATTACTACAGGCAACATTACTACTGGGGGCAATACGGGCATTGCATAAGGGGCACCACTACTATGGGGTCTATATAAGGGGCACTACCAGTACAGTGGACATTGCATAATGAGCGCTACAACTGTGGGCATTGTATAAGAAGCGCCACCTCACATGCACCGAAGCCGCACGCAAATGTACTTGCCCCTTCCATCGTGCCCCCCCTATCATTTTCTTCTGGATCCGCCCCTGCCCCCACTACCAGATACACATGTCTCCCAGTGCCAAATATGCCCCCAGTGCCAGATACACATGTTCCCCCAGTGCCAGATATGCCCCCAGTGCCAGATACACATGTCCCCCCAGTGCCAGATACACATGTCCCCTCAGTGCCAGATATGCCCCCAGTGCCAGATACACATATCCCCCCAGTGCCAGATATGCCCCCAGTGCCAGATATGCATGTCCCCCAGTGCCAGATACGCCCCCAGTGCCAGATGCACATGTCCCCTAGTGCCAGATATGCCCCCAGTGCCAGATATGCCCCCAGTACCAGATACACATGTTCCCCAGTGCTCGATATGCCCCCACTGCCAGATACACATGTCCCCCAGTGCCAAATGTGCCCCCCAGTGCCAGATATGTCCCCAGTGCCAGATACACATGTCCTGGCATTGCTAGATATACCCCCAGTGCCAGATACACATGTCCCCCCAGTGCCAGATATGCCCCCAGTGCCAGATACACATGTCCCCCAGTGCCAGATATGCCCCCAATGCCAGATACACAAGTCCCCACAGTGCCAGATATGCCCCAGTGCCAGATACACATGTCCCCCCAGTGCCAGATATGCCCCCAGTGCTAGATACACATGTCCCCCTAGTGCCAGATATGCCCCCAGTGCCAGATACACATGTCCCCCTAGTGCCAGATATGCCCCCAGTGCCAGATACACATGTCCTCCAGTGCCAGATATGCCCCCAGTGCCAGATACACGTTCTCGCAGTGCCAGATATGCCCCCAGTGCCAGATATACATGTCCCCCCCGTGTCAGACATACGTGTCACCCCAGTGCCAGATATGCCCACAGTGCAAGATACACATGTCCCCCCAGTGCCAGATATGCCCCCAGTGCCAGATATGCATGTCCCCCTAGTGCCAGATATGCCCGCAGTGCCAGATGCACATACCCCTAGTGTCAGATATGCCCCCAGTGTCAGATATGCCCCCAGTGCCCGATATGACCCCACTGCCAGATACACGTCCCCCTGTGCCAGATATGCCCCCAGTGCCAGATACACATGTCCCCCCAGTGCCAGATATGCCCCCAGTGCCAGAAACACATCTCCCCCAGTGCCAGCTATGCCCCCAGTGCCAGATACACATGTCCCCCCAGTGCCAGATATGCCCCCAGTGCCAGATACACATGTCCCCCTGTGCTAGATATGCCCCCAGTGCCAGATACACATGTCCCCCCCAGTGCCAGATATGCCCCCAGTGCCAGATACACATGTCCCCCCAGTGCCAGATATGCCCCCAGTGCCAGATACACATGTCCCCCCAATGCCAGATATGCCCCCAGTGCCAGATATGCACGTCCCCCCAGTGCCAGATACGCCCCCAGTGCCAGATGCACATGTCCCCTAGTGCCAGATATGCCCCCAGTGCTAGATATGCCCCCAGTACCAGATACACATAATCCCCAGTGCTCGCTATGCCCCCACTGCCAGATACACATGTCCCGCAGTGGCAAATATGCCCCCAGTGCCAGATACACATGTCCCCCCAGTGCCAGATATGCCCCCAGTGCCAGATACACATGTCCCCCAGTGCAAGATACACGTCCCCCAGTGCCAGATATGCCCCCAGTGCCAGATACACATGTCCCCCCAGTGCCAGATATGCCCATAGTGCCAGATACACATGTCCCCCCAGTGCCAGATATGCCCCCAGTGCCAGATATGCATGTCCCCCCAGTGCCAGATATGCCCCCAGTGCCAGATACACATGTCCCCCCAGTGCCAGATATGCCCCTAGTGCCAGATACACATGTCCCCCAGTGCCAGATATGCCCCCAGTGCCAGATACACATGTGCCCCCAGTGCCAGATATGCCCCCAGTGCCAGATACACATGTCCCCCTGTGCCAGATATGCGCCCAGTACCAGATACATATGTCCCCGCAATGCCAGCTATGCCCCCAGTGCCAGATACACATGTCCCCCCAGTGCCAGATATGCCCCCAGTGCAAGATACACATGTCCCCCAGTGCCAGATATGCCCCCAGTGCCAGATATGCCCCCAGTGCCTGATACACATGTCCCCCTGTGCCAGATATGCCCCCAGTGCCAGATACACATGTCCCCCCAGTGCCAGATATGCCCCCAGTGCCAAATATACCCCCAGTGCCAGATATGCATGTCCCCCAAGTGCCAGATACGCCCCAAGTGCCAGATACACATGTCCCCCAGTGCCAGATATGCCCCCAGTGCCAGATACACATGTCCCCCCAGTGCCAAATATACCCCCAGTGCCAGATATGCATGTCCCCCCAGTGCCAGATACGCCCCAAGTGCCAGATACACATGTCCCCCAGTGCCAGATATGCCCCCAGTGCCAGATATGCCCCCAGTGCCTGATACACATGTCCCCCTGTGCCAGATATGCCCCCAGTGCCAGATACACATGTCCCCCCAGTGCCAGATATGCCCCCAGTGCCAAATATACCCCCAGTGCCAGATATGCATGTCCCCACAGTGCCAGATACGCCCCAAGTGCCAGATACACATGTCCCCTAGTGCCAGATATGCCCCCAGTGCCAGATATGCCGCCAGTACCAGATACACATGTCCCCCAGTGCTCGATATGCCCCCACTGCCAGATACACATGCCACCAGAGCCAAATATGCCCCCAGTGCCAGATATGTCCCCAGTGCCAGATACACATGTCCCAGCATTGCTATATATGCCCCCAGTGCCAGATACACATGTCCCCAGTGCCAGATATGCCCCCAGTGCCAGATACACATGTCCCCCCAGTGCCAGATATGCCCCCAGTGCCAGATACACATGTCCCCACAGTGCCAGATATGCCCCCAGTGCCAGATACACATGTCCCCCCAGTGCCAGATATGCCCCCAGTGCCAGATACACATGTCCCCCCAGTGCCAGATATGCCCCCAGTGCCAGATATGCACGTCCCCCAGTGCCAGATACGCCCCCAGTGCCAAATGCACATGTCCCCTAGTGCCAGATATGCCCCCAGTGCCAGATATGCCCCCAGTACCAGATACACATGTTCCCCAGTGCTCGCTATGCCCCCACTGCCAGATACACATGTCCCCCAGTGCCAAATATGCCCCCAGTGCCAGATACACATGTCCCCCCAGTGCCAGATACACATGTCCCCCAGTGCCAGATATGCCCCAGTGCCAGATACACATGTCCCCGCAGTGCCAGATATGCCCCCAGTGCCAGATACACATTTCCCCCAGTGCCAGATATGCCCCTAGTGCCAGATACACATGTCCCCCAGTGCCAGATATGTCCCCAGTGCCAGATACACATGTCCCCCCAGTGCCAGATATGCCCCCAGTGCCAGATACACATGTCCCCCCAGTACCAGATATGCCCCCAGTGCCAGATACACATGTCCCCCTGTGCCAGATATGCGCCCAGTGCCAGATACACATGTCCCCGCAATGCCAGCTATGCCCCCAGTGCCAGATACACATGTCCCCCCAGTGCCAGATATGCCCCCAGTGCAAGATACACATGTCCCCCAGTGCCAGATATGCCCCCAGTGCCTGATACACATGTCCCCCTGTGCCAGATATGCCCCCAGTGCCAGACACACATGTCCCCCTAGTGCCATATATGCTCCCCAGTGCCAGATATGCCCCCAGTGCCAGATACACATGTCCCCTAGTGCCAGATATGCCCCCAGTGCCAGATACACATGTCCCCTAGTGCTCGATATGCCCCCACTGCCAGATACACATGCCCCCAGTGCCAAATATGCCCCCAGTGCCAGATATGTCCCCAGTGCCAGATACACATGTCCCAGCATTGCTATATATGCCCCCAGTGCCAGATACACATGTCCCCAGTGCCAGATATGCCCCCAGTGCCAGATACACATGTCCCCCCAGTGCCAGATATGCCCCCAGTGCCAGATACACATGTCACCCAGTGCTAGATATGCGCCCAGTGCCAGATACACATGTCCCCGCAATGCCAGCTATGCCCCCAATGCCAGATACACATGTCCCCCTAGTGCCAGATATGCCCCCCGTGCCATGGCACACCTCGCCCACTGCGAGCAACGGCTCTGAGTAAGTAGACCCCTTAGTCGCAAAGTCATTGACGAGAAGTGACCATTTGGAGTTGACAACAGGGACTTTATGGGAGTGGTTGGGAAAATGCAGAAGTGTCATGGCCGTTTATGGGGCTTGTATGTGCTGATGACTGCGAGTTTGTACATGCGTAGCCATAGACCAACCCTTAGCTCTGATGTTCCTTGTTTTTGTGTGTAGTTTGCAATTGCCAATGAGTTTACGATAGCTCCGGTAGGCATATCTTTTCATTTCTGAGCAGAAGCTTATATACTGAATATCTCACTGTTATGGCCACAATATCTGCTGGGTTAAAGGCTGTCAGATAAAATGTCGGTTTGAACATGTATGCCCACTATTAAATATACTTAATATATTCAAATGGGTTTCCTCCGGTCTCCTACCGCAGTACAGAGACGTACAGATGTGTCCTCATGCAACTAGCCACAATACACCACCCAGCCTGAGACACTTGCGCGATTGAGCCACCAGGACCCCATGTAACTCTGCTAGCGTTGGGTGTCTTTTTTCGACAAAAATGCATCTTATTTGCAACAGAACTGGTAGAGAGCTTTTTTTATAAGCTTAACATGAGCAGGGACTGATGTGCTAAAATACAAATTTTCTGCAGTGCTGCAGTATATGCAGGTGCTAAATTAATAAAACGAAAATAATAATACATAATAGCATGGCTGCTCCATTATTAGTGTTCACAGTATTTCACCATTTTTGAATGAAAATATCTCGCTATGTACTCAACATAACATGAAGGGACAAAGGCCCTCATTCCGAGTTGTTCGCTCGCTAGCTACTTTTAGCAGAAATGCAAACACAAAGGCCCTCATTCCGAGTTGTTCGCTCGTTGCCGAATTTTGCTATATTGCGATTAGTCGCTTACTGCGCATGCGCAATGTTCGCAGAGCGCATGCGCTTAGTTATTTTACTCAAAAGTTAGGTATTTTACTCACGGCATTACGAGGATTTTTCTTCGTTCTGGTGATCGGAGTGTGATTGACAGGAAGTGGGTGTTTCTGGGCGGAAACTGGCCGTTTTATGGGTGTGTGTGAAAAAAAGCTGCCGTTTCTGGGAAAAACGCGGGAGTGGCTGGAGAAACGGGGGAGTGTCTGGGCGAACGCTGGGTGTGTTTGTGACGTCAAACCAGGAACAAAACTGACTGAACTGATCGCAGTGGCAGAGTAAGTGTCGAGCTACTCAGAAACTGCTAAGAAATTTCTATTCGCAATTTTGCGAATCTTTCGTTCGCAATTCTGCTAAGCTAAGATACACTCCCAGAGGGCGGCGGCTTAGCGTGTGCAATGCTGCTAAAAGCAGCTAGCGAGCGAACAACTCGGAATGAGGGCCAAAGCCGCCGCCCTCTGGGAGTGTATTTTAGCATAGCAGAATTGCTAACGAAAGATTAGCAATTCTGCTATTAAGTATTTCCTTGCAGTTTCTGAGTAGCTACAAACCTACTCCTAGATTGCGATCACCTCAGTCCGTTTAGTTCCTGGTTTGACGTCACAAACACGCCCTGCGTTCGGCCAGCCACTCCTCTGTTTCTCCAGCCACTCCTGAGTTTTAGCCTGGCACGCCTACGTTTTTTAGCACACTCCCTGAAAACGGCCAGTTTCCGCCCAGAAACACCCACTTCCTGTCAATCACACTACGATCAGCAGAGCGACTGAAAAGCTTTGTTCGCCCGTGAGTAAAATAGCATAGTTTTGTGTAAAATTGCTTAGCGCGTGCGCCCTGCTGTGCATACGCATGCGCAGAACTGCCGGATTTTAGCCTATTAGCAATTCTGCTAAAAATAGCAGCGAGCGAACAACTCGGAATGACCACCAATAGCAGTTATAACTGCTGCCCTTGCAAGTTATACTCCCGGCATATTGGGGGGAGTATTTCACTTATGTGAAAGACACGTCTGGGGAACCTGATGCTGCTTACAAGCACATTTCAAAATTGGGAGAGGGATCGTAAGCTCTCTCTCCTGCAAGACTGCCTCCATTGGCTGTCAAAGTCAGAAAAATATCACGATGCACACTGCCATTTCTCTGACGTCCTAGTGGATGCTGGGGACTCCGTCAGGACCATGGGGATTAGCGGCTCCGCAGGAGACAGGGCACAAAAATAAAGCTTTAGGATCAGGTGGTGTGCACTGGCTCCTCCCCCTATGACCCTCCTCCAAGCCTCAGTTAGGTTTTTGTGCCCGTCCGAGCAGGGTGCAATCTAGGTGGCTCTCCTAAAGAGCTGCTTAGAAAAAGTTTTTAGGTTTTTTATTTTACAGTGAGTCCTGCTGGCAACAGGCTCACTGCAACGAGGGACTTAGGGGAGAAGAAGTGAACTCACCTGCGTGCAGGATGGATTGGCTTCTTAGGCTACTGGACACCATTAGCTCCAGAGGGATCGAACACAGGCCCAGCCATGGAGTCCGGTCCCGGAGCCGCGCCGCCGACCCCCTTGCAGATGCCGAAAAGTGAAGAGGTCCAGAAACCGGCGGCAGAAGACTTTTCAGTCTTCATGAGGTAGCGCACAGCACTGCAGCTGTGCGCCATTGTTGTCACACACTTCACACCAGCGGTCACGGAGGGTGCAGGGCGCTGCAGGGGGCGCCCCGGGCAGCAATGAGAATACCTTGTTCTGGCTTAAAAATACATCACATATAGCCCCTGGGGCTATATGGATGTATTTAACCCCTGCCAGGTCTCAGAAAAACGGGAGAAGAAGCCCGCCGAAAAGGGGGCGGGGCCTATTCTCCTCAGCACACAGCGCCATTTTCCCTCACAGAAATGCTGGTGGGAAGGCTCCCAGGCTCTCCCCTGCACTGCACTACAGAAACAGGGTTAAAACAGAGAGGGGGGGCACTTATTTGGCGATATGATTATATATATTAAGATGCTATAAGGGAAAAACACTTCTATAAAGGTTGTCCCTGTAAAATTATAGCGTTTTGGTGTGTGCTGGCAAACTCTCCCTCTGTCTCTCCAAAGGGCTAGTGGGGTCCTGTCCTCTATCAGAGCATTCCCTGTGTGTGTGCTGTGTGTCGGTACGTGTGTGTCGACATGTATGAGGACGATGTTGGTGAGGAGGCGGAGCAATTGCCTGTAATGGTGATGTCACTCTCTAGGGAGTCGACACCGGAATGGATGGCTTATTTAAGGAATTGCGTGATAATGTCAACACGCTGCAAGGTCGGTTGACGACATGAGACGGCCGGCAAACCAATTAGTACCTGTCCAGGCGTCTCAAACACCGTCAGGGGCGTTAAAACGTCCTTTTACCTCAGTCGGTCGACACAGACACGGACACTGACTCCAGTGTCGACGGTGAAGAAACAAACGTATTTTCCTTTAGGGCCACACGTTACTTGTTAAGGGCAATGAAGGAGGTGTTACATATTTCTGATACTACAAGTACCACAAAAAAGGGTATTATGTGGAGTGTGAAAAAACTACCTGTAGTTTTTCTTGAATCAGATAAATTAAATGAAGTGTGTGATGATGCGTGGGTTTCCCCGATAGAAAATTATTGGCGGTATACCCTTTCCCGCCAGAAGTTAGGGCGCGTTGGGAAACACCCCTTAGGGTGGATAAGGCGCTCACACGCTTATCAAAACAAGTGGCGGTACCGTCTCCAGATAGGGCCGCCCTCAAGGAGCCAGCTGATAGGAGGCTGGAAAATATCCTAAAAAGTATATACACACATACTGGTGTTATACTGCGACCAGCGATCGCCTCAGCCTGGATGTGCAGCGCTGGGGTGGCTTGGTCGGATTCCCTGACTGAAAATATTGATACCCTTGACGGGGACAGTATTTTATTGACTATAGAGCATTTAAAGGATGCATTTCTATATATGCGAGATGCACAGAGGGATATTTGCACTCTGGCATCAAGAGTAAGTGCGATGTCCATATCTGCCAGAAGTTGTTTATGGACACGACAGTGGTCAGGTGATGCAGATTCCAAACGGCACATGGAAGTATTGCCGTATAAAGGAGAAAAAGACGTCTTTTCAGCCTCAGTCCTTTCGTCCCCATAAGGGCAAGCGGGCAAAAGGCCAGCCATATCTGCCATGGGATAGAGGAAAGGGAAGAAGACTGCAGCAGGCAGCCCATTCCCAGGAACAGAAGCCCTCCACCGCTTCTGCCAAGTCCTCAGCATGACGCTGGGGCCGTACAAGCGGACTCAGGTGCGGTGGGGGGGTCGTCTCAAGAGTTTCAGCACGCAGTGGGCTCACTCGCAAGTGGACCCCTGGATCCTACAAGTAGTATCCCAGGGATACAGATTGGAAATTCGAGACGTCTCCCCCTCGCAGGTTCCTGAAGTCTGCTTTACCAACGTCTCCCTCCGACAGGGAGGCAGTAGTGGAAACAATTCACAAGCTGTATTCCCAGCAGGTGATAATCAAAGTACCCCTCCTACAACAAGGAAAGGGGTATTATTCCACACTATATTGTGGTACTGAAGCCAGACGGCTCGGTGAGACCTATTCTAAATCTGAAATATTTGAACACTTACATACAAAGGTTCAAATCAAGATGGAGTCACTCAGAGCAGTGATAGCGAACCAGGAAGAAGGGGACTATATGGTGTCCCGGGACATCAGGGATGCTTACCTCCATGTCCCAATTTGCCCTTCTCACCAAGGGTACCTCAGGTTCGTGGTACAGAACTGTCACTATCAGTTTCAGACGCTGCCGGTTGGATTGTCCACGGCACCCCGGGTCCTTACCAAGGTAATGGCCGAAATGATGATTCTTCTTCAAAGAAAATGGACGATCTCCTGATAAGGGCAAGGTCCAGAGAACAGTTGGAGGTCGGAGTAGCACTATCTCAAGTAGTTCTACGACAGCACGGGTGGATTCTAAATATTCCAAAACCGCAGCTGTTTCCGACGACACGTCTGCTGTTCCTAGGGATGATTCTGGACACAGTCCAGAAAAAGGTGTTTCTCCCGGAGAAGAAAGCCAGGGAGTTATCCGAGCTAGTCAGGAACCTCCTAAAACCAGGAAAAGTGTCAGTGCATCATTGCACAAGGGTCCTGGGAAAAATGGTGGCTTCTTACGAAGCGATTCCATTCGGCAGATTTCACGCAAGAACTTTTCAGTGGGATCTGCTGGAAAAATGGTCCGGATCGCATCTTCAGATGCATCAGCGGATAACCCTGTCTCCAAGGACAAGGGTATTTCTTCTGCGGTGGCTGCAGAGTGCTCATCTACTAAAGGGCCGCAGATTCGGCATTCAGGACTGGGTCCTGGTGACCACGGATGCCAGCCTGAGAGGCTGGGGAGCAGTCACACAGGGAAAAAATTTCCAGGGAGTGTGATCAAGTCTGGAGACTTCTCTCCACATAAATATACTGGAGCTAAGGGCAATTTACAATGTTCTAAGCTTAGCAAGACCTCTGCTTCAAGGTCAGCCGGTATTGATCCAGTGGGACAACATCACGGCAGTCGCCCACGTAAACAGACAGGGCGGCACAAGAAGCAGGAGGGCAATGGCAGAAACTGCAAGGATTCTTCGCTGGCCGAAAAATCATGTGATAGCACTGTCAGCAGTGTTCATTCCGGGAGTGGACAACTGGGAAGCAGACTTCCTCAGCAGGCACGACCTCCACCCGGGAGAGTGGGGACTTCATCGGGAAGTATTCCACATGATTGTGAACCGTTGGGAAAGACCAAAGGTGGACATGATGGCGTCCCGCCTGAACAAAAAACTGGACAGGTATTGCGCCAGGTCAAGAGACCTTCAAGCAATAGCTGTGGACGTTCTGGTAACACCGTGGGTGTATCAGTCGGTGTATGTGTTCCCTCCTCTGCTTCTCATACCCAAGGTACTGAGAATTATAAGACGTAGAGGAGTAAGAACTATACTCGTGGCTCCGGATTGGCCAAGAAGGACGTGGCACCCGGAACTTCAAGAAATGCTCACAGAGGACTCATGGCCTCTGCCGCTAAGAAGGGACTTGCTTCAGCAAGTACCAGGTCTGTTCCAAGACTTACCGCGGCTGCGTTTGACGGCATGGCGGTGGAACGCCGGATCCCAAGGGAAAAAGGCATTCCGGAAGAGGTCATTCCTACCCTGGTCAAAGCCAGGAAGGAGGTGACCGCACAACATTATCACCACATGTGGCGAAAATATGTTGCGTGGTGTGAGGCCAGGAAGGCCCCACGAAGAAATTTCAACTCGGTCGATTCCTGCATTTCCTGCAAACAGGAGTGTCTATGGGCCTCAAATTGGGGTCCATTAAGGTTCAAATTTCGGCCCTGTCAATTTTCTTCCAGAAAGAATTGGCTTCAGTTCCTGAAGTCCAGAAGTTTGTCAAGGGAGTATTGAATATACAACCCCCTTTTTGTGCCTCCAGTGGCACTGTGGGATCTCAACGTAGTTCTGGGATTCCTCAAATCACATTTTAAACCGGTCAAATCTGTGGATTTGAAATATCTCACATGAAAAGTGACCATGCTGTTGGCCCTGGCCTCGGCCAGGCGAGTGTCAGAATTGGCGGCTTTGTCTCACAAAAGCCATATCTGATTGTCCATTCGGACAGGGCAGAGCTGCAGACTCGTCCCCAGTTTCTTCCTAAGGTGGTGTCAGCGTTTCACCTGAACCAGCTTATTGTGGTACCTGCGGCTACTAGGGACTTGGAGGACTCCAAGTTGCTAGATGTTGTCAGGGCCCTGAAAATATAGGTTTCCAGGACGGCTGGAGTCAGGAAAACTGACTTGCTGTTATCCTGTATGCACCCAACAAACTGGGTGCTCTTGCTTCTAAGCAGACGATTGCTCGTTGGATTTGTAGCACATTTCAACTTGCACATTCTGTGGCAGGCCTGCCACAGCCTAAATCTGTCAAGGCCCATTCCACAAGGAAGGTGGGCTCATCCTGGGCGGCTGCCCGAGGGGTCTCGGCATTACAACTCTGCCGAGCAGCTACGTGGTCGGGGGAGAACACGTTTGTAAAATTCTACAAATTTGATACCCTGGCTAAAGAGGACCTGGAGTTCTCTCATTCGGTGCTGCAGAGTCATCCGCACTCTCCCGCCCGTTTGGGAGCTTTGGTATAATCCCCATGGTCCTGACGGAGTCCCCAGCATCCACTAGGACGTCAGAGAAAATAAGATTTTACTTACCGATAAATCTATTTCTCGTAGTCCGTAGTGGATGCTGGGCGCCCATCCCAAGTGCGGATTGTCTGCAATACTTGTACATAGTTATTGTTACAAAAAAATCGGGTTGTTATTGTTGTGAGCCGTCTGTTCAGAGGCTCCTACGTTTGTCATACTGTTAACTGGGTTCAGATCACAAGTTGTACGGTGTGATTGGTGTGGCTGGTATGAGTCTTACCCGGGATTCAAAATCCTTCCTTATTGTGTACGCTCGTCCGGGCACAGTATCCTAACTGAGGCTTGGAGGAGGGTCATAGGGGGAGGAGCCAGTGCACACCACCTGATCCTAAAGCTTTATTTTTGTGCCCTGTCTCCTGCGGAGCCGCTAATCCCCATGGTCCTGACGGAGTCCCCAGCATCCACTACGGACTACGAGAAATAGATTTATCGGTAAGTAAAATCTTATTATTTGCACCTCATATGTGTCCCTGCTGCGCATGCGTGCGCTCTCCCGTGCGTGCGCATACTCGCTGTTGCGGGCACCCGCAGGCGCACGGTATGCGCATTTACGGTAGAGATTGTATGCGTCTAGCGGGCGACTCTTTCGTTACATATTTTCACCATATAATGTATTTTGTAGATTATGGTCCCTTTGATAGAATCTGAAAGTTTAGTTAATGTAGCATGTTCATGGACAGAGAAATCCCTCTTTGTTTGATACGAAGGGTCAGACAGGAGTAATACAGTGGTGTTTAGTATCCATCGGAAGAGTATTTAATTAGCAATATTCCGGTGTTGGTTTGAAACAGATTAATCGCTCGTGCGAATAGTTATGGACATAAGAAGTTTATGTCCATTTACTATTATTTGCACTTACTTATCCATGCGGCGGGAAACCTAGTTTCCCACCCAGTTGGAAATTGTCACAGCCCACCTGTATGAATCAACCTATGACCTTTTGTTATAATGCGAGGAGGAATTCCTGTGTCCAATGAACAATGAGATTGTAGGGACCATTGAATTGTATTGTGTGTGGGGCATAAATAGACAAGCCGATCACATCCAGCTCACTCTTCAACGGTTCTCATTGCTGATAATCGGGAGCTGGATGTCCAGAGGCGCATGCGATCGTTCCCCTTTGTGCGTAAGTTTTCTCCGCAATCATATTGTATTTCTTGTTATTGTGGGCCATATCTCTCTCTCTCTCTTCTCTTTCTCTCTCGTTTCTCTTATATAGTTATTGTACTGATATTGTATTTCACGTGTAGTTTTCTGGTTAGGTAGTCTATGTTATATTGTAGTGTATGACTTGTATTGTATTATTCTTTTTGCAAGTATAACATATTCATAAGGCGTTAGACCCTAAGCCCGGTAGTTGTGTGTTCATTGTAGTGTTAAGTATTCTCAGCGCGTCGGTGACGCTCGAACAGCTTTTAAGTTAATAAGGTTACACTGTGTTGCATCTACACCCTATCTCTACACTAAGGTTTTACAGCATATTACATTGTTTATGGTTTAAATATAAAGGTTTAACATTGTGAGCGTCTGCGCCGCTGGTGATCTCCTCGTGGTCCCGAGCGTCCGCTACGCTATAGCGAACCATTACGTTAGTCAGCAGCCAATAGCGTGCCTGCCTGTGATCTCTTGGCCGTGAGCGAACGTGACGCTTGAGCGTCTCGACCACAGCTAAGCGATTGTTACGCAACGTGCGTACCCTTACGGTACTCCATACGTCAATAGCGTACAGTGTTCTTAGGCCTCTTAAAGGGTTTTAAATAAGATAAATATTCAGCTTTATCAATTGGCGGCTCGTCCTGTCCTTCACATATCTCTGCTAGGTAATTTCAGCAGACATTATCCATCAGCAAAGGGCGGGAGATCATATTCTTCGCAGTGCTGACGGGATAAGCGTCTGCTTCGCTTAGTAAAGGGTGCTGAGGGAATCCGGAACCGGAGGTAAGAACAACACGCTAGTGTCTTTTAAAACTGTTTATTTCTGTCTTGCGTACGCACGCACATATCTGCATTTCTTTTTCATTCGTGTATTTTCATATATCACTCTCCTGTTTGCCATTTTATAATTGATAAAACGTGCTAAGAGAGATTTGTCGCTATTTCATAGTTAAAAGTGTAAAAGTAATACATTAAGGGATAAAGTGTAAAGCACACACGCAGCTCTACCTAAAGGTACAAGGAGAGATTGGTGTGAGGTTCAGTAGAGGATCGAGGATCATCTACATTGATAAACGTGTACATTGTGTTACGGTGGACATTGGTTTTGTGTACACGTGTCTCTAACAAAGGGCTGAGACTCGCGTACGCAAAGGCCGACGCACGCAGCGTAAATTACGCAACGGAGCATCTGGGTACGCCCACGTAACTCAAGTCACGCGATAGTGTTGATTTTCAACAGGCGATAAATAGCGCAACAGGCGATAAATAGCGCAACAAGCGATAAATAGCGCAAAACGCGATAAATAGCGCAAATCTATTTTAATATCCGAAATTTAAATTAACAGATCCTTCTCCAAATTTACAACACATCTGGTTTAAAGAAAATTTCTGCGCAGAAATAGAAATAAAAACAAAAGTGTACATGTGGTGAGTGAGTGTTTGCAATTATATAAGTTTTTACAATTTTGGGGATTGAACCACAGAAATCATCGAGTTCTCGTGAAAGTACATACGTGTAAGTGACATACATGGTGGCTAGGGAGGCATCCCTTGTTAAACATATAAAGAGCATTAGAGTGTAGCAGACCAGGAGGTCATACTGTAACAGACCAGGAGGTCAGACCAGGAGGTCGCATAACAGACCAGGAGGTCCAGGTACAGCAGACAAGGAAGTCCGCTATAGAGTCAAGTAGCCCAACACCAAGAAGGGTTGGAGCGGAACCCAAATAGGCCATAAAGCTCAGGCTGAAGGAATTCGCAGCTGCTGAATGTCGATTCCCCTGGTCGCTCCGTACATAAGATTAGTTGCTTATGTACTGAACGATTGTACCGCACGTAATTGTGTGCATTAGTTAGTCTGACCAGTACCATTTGTGTACGAACCCGGTCATAAACACTATTTGTACATTCTGACGTGATTTGTGTAATTTTTTATTTTTTAAAAGGGAAGTTCGCTGGTCACTCAGGAATTATCCAACAACCCCACAGTTACTGGAAAGGGTTAATGCTCTGCGGATCACACCCACATGTTCCAGTAAACAAAGGTTCATAGGGGCCCTAGGTCGAGTACGCCAGCGCTAAAGCAGTGTGTGGGCGTATTGGTCGGCGTGGGCGAGTAAGTGGGGTACTCGGTAAACCACCACCGTCAACCTATCTTTGAATATTTTGGTTTTTTGTAAGGGTTCGCTGAAGACCCTGATATAAAGGTCAGAGGTAGAGCAAGCAACACCTGCAAATTATGGGGGCCAGTTGTTCAGGAAGGGGGCGATCAACCTCGGTTCGGGTTGATTTAGTGAACCGACCAATCGGGTCGGCAAGGTACGTAATGTGTGAAAAATACGGCTCACACACAGAAGTTTTATGTGATGAATGGGAGAGAATGACGGTACATGACGGGGAGAAATTCCCAAGAGTAGGCAGCTTTAGCCCAGAAGTGTTACAAAATCTAAGGAGAAGGATATGTCTCATTAAATCAACAAAGAGACGAATCCAACATTATGATTATTTGCAGCTATGGCAACAGGAGGGTGAAATACAGAGAGGATTGGCTCAGGCGGCGGGATCTAATCCTATCAGGAAACTGGTAGCCACGGCCCCGCCGCCACCATACGTATCAGGAGAGAAATTGGTTGCGGAGAATGACGCATCAGGGGGTAACAAACAGGCACTTAGCAACTGTATAAATGTTAAGGATAATGTTAATAAGTTAACCAATGCAAGTATTAACCCGTGCAAGTTGTACCCTGTTTTGAACTTTCCCCAGGAGTGTGATCAAGAGGACGAATCGGCAACAATATCGGCGCTCTCTCTAGCAGCCACTATATCAGAAACAACTGTAGGCACGGCCCAACCCATAAGATTAGTAACAAAGCCCCCTAGCGGAGGGACAGGTGAGGTCGTATCAACGGGTAAGTACGGCACCATACACTATGCTGAAACCATTTCACCACAGACTATAGAATCTACACAGAATGATGTTGTTAAACTTGCTCCCGTGAGGGTAATAGCAGTTCCAAATGGGAAAACGGACACTACAGGAGTCACTCCTATCAGGAACATTGCCATGTACAACCCGTTTTCCCGAATGGAATTAAGAACCATAGTGTCTGAATTCCCTGATCCTAGAAAAGACTTAGTTGCTAGCCAGAAATACATCAGAGACCTAGGGAACACTTTAGAGCCCAATAACAAAGACTGGCAGGTATTGCTGAGGGCATGTTTACCCTCCAATGTCGACGCAGCTCAATTTTTAGCTGACTGTGGACTGGATCAGGATGTACCTCTTACAGATGTGTACAACAAAGACAATGTAAAAAGAATAAATTTACAGTTAAAGGAGTATTTCCCAGCTGTAGCCAAATGGAATAGAATTTTTTCCATTAAACAAAAAGAGTCAGAAACAGCTGCTGATTATTTTCACCGGGCATTATTAGAAATGGCAAAATACACTGGCATAGAGGACATTAGGACCAATGCAAATCATCAAGAAGTAGCAGTATCTGTGCTAATGGATGGTTTAAAAGAAGCATTAAAGACAAGGGTACAGACCACGCAACCATGTTGGCGAGGTCTGTCAGTGGCTACTTTGAGAGAGGCTGCTATTGATCACGACCGGAATATCACCAGACACAGGGAGTCACAAGGTGATAAGTTAATGGCCGTAAGTATACAGGCCCTGACCACAAAGCAGCCTTTGTATAGATCACCAAACCCTGTGGGTAAGTCAAATGTGGTAACATGTTATTTTTGTCATAAACAGGGACACATAGCATGAGACTGTAGAGCGAAAAATTCACAAAGATCATACCAACCCCCTAGACAACGACATGACACACGAGATTGGGATCAGGGTCCACAGAGACAGAGTTATGAGCCACATACAGGGGAAACAAAAAGATATCCCCCAAAAGGAGACTGGCAAACTTCTGGCAGTTCCCATTTAACCCCTTCACAAGTAGTTGCTGCCAGCGGGATTCAGGGAGGTCACCATACCCAATAGGGGTGTGGCCATACCTGTAATCTGCAGCCAGTAAAATTGATTGCAAATCTTGGAAGTGAACCCGAAATTGCAATAAATGTAGCTGGTAAATCATTTAAACTTTCTTGTAGATACGGGGGCGGCCAAATCAGTGATAAATTCGACAGTGGGCATGAGAACCACTGGTAAGACAATTCCAGCCATAGGAGTAACAGGAGTAGTCCAGCACTACCCTGTTAGCAAACCAGCCGAGATTACAATAGGGCCTTTACATACCAAGCATTCCTTTTTGCTGGCTGCATCGGCACCGACAAATCTCCTGGGAAGAGACTTATTGTGTAAAATGGGGTGCGTCATTTATTGTACTCCTGAAGGTGTATTCTTGGACATACCTGAGAATCACGCTCAGGAAGTGCGAGACATGTTAGACTCCCCATCAAAATTAATGTCACATACCATTATGACAAATAGGACTCCATCCCAAGTAGAAGAAATGACATCCCAGATACCAGAGTCACTTTGGACTAAAGACGGACAAGACACTGGATTGATGGCAAACGTAGCTCCGGTAGTTGTACAAGTAAAAGATGGTAGAATAGCTCCAAAAATCCCACAATACCCTCTGAAGCCAGAGGTGGAGTTAGGAGTGTATCCCGTAATAGAGCGCTTGCTACAACAGGGCATTCTGGTAAGAACGTCCAGCACTGCCAATAGTCCCATCTTCCCTGTGAAAAAGAGTGGGGGGAGGGGTTACCGGCTAGTGCAGGATCTAAGGGGGATTAACAAAATAGTTGAGAGTCAGTTCCCCGTAGTGCCAAATCCAGCTGTCATCCTTATGCAAATCCCTCCCACTGCGAAATTTTTCACTGTTATTGACCTCTGCTCCGCTTTCTTTTCGGTACCTCTGCACCCTGACAGCCAATACTTGTTTGCATTCACATACAGAGGAGTCCAATACACATGGACTCGATTACCACAAGGTTTCATAGACAGTCCAAGTATATTTTCCCAGGCTTTGCATGATTGTTTACAGTCTTTCCAACCAGAGAGTGGATCAGTATTAATACAGTACGTGGATGATCTACTACTGTGTTCTGATTCAGTGGAAGCATCCCTGAAGGATACGAAACAGCTCCTGTTTCATCTTTCAGACACAGGACACAAGGTTTCCAAAGACAAGTTACAATTATGCCAAACTAAAGTAAAATACTTGGGACACTGTCTAACACAAGGACTGAGACACCTGACCGCTGATAGAATTCAAGCAATTAGAGACATGACTCTGCCACAAACCCAGCAACAGATCAGAACATTTTTAGGAATGTGTGGATATTGCCGTAACTGGATCCCAGGGTTTTCCATTCTAGCGTTACCTTTGCAGGAGATGGTCTCCTCAAACAAACCTGATCGGATTTCGCATACAGACGAGTCCGAGATGGCATTTGAGAGACTTAAACAGTGCCTAACGCAGGCACCAGCATTAGGTATGCCAGACTATGGGAAACCCTTTGAGCTGTACGGAACAGAAAGTGCTGGTTGCGCGGCAGGCGTCTTAACCCAAAAGCACGGTGATGCCAGCAGGCCAGTAGCATACTACAGCGCTCAGCTAGATACGGTAGCGCGATCCCTCCCCACATGCTTGCGAAGCGTTGCTGCGATAGCATAGCTAGTAACGAAAAGCGAAGATGTAGTGCTAGGTCACAACCTCACAATTCATACACCACATGCAGTGTCAGCCTTGCTAAATTCTGCCCAAACCAGGCACGTCTCATCAGCGCGGTTTACAAGATGGGAATTGGCACTAATGGCCCCCGTAAACATCACCATAAGGAGATGCAGTGTATTAAATCCTGCAACATATCTCCCAGGTGTGCCTGGACAGGCACAAAGGGTGGAGGATGAGAGTGGTGGGGAAGGAGAATTTAATACAAAGGAGGACACACATGATTGTATGGAATATTTGACCCAAAATTTTACCGCAAGGCCTGACATCAGTGACAACCCACTGGAAGATGTAGATCTAACTTTCTACACGGACGGTAGTTGTCACAGACAGTCAGACTCGGGAGACTTGTGTACTGGATACGCAGTCGTAGATGACCAAGGCACCATAGAAGCAGAACCGCTAGGCCCACCTCACTCAGCCCAGGTTGCTGAACTGGTCGCCCTAACCAGAGCATGTGAATTGGCTAAGGGCAAATCAGCCAATATCTACACCGACTCTAGATACGCATTCGGGGTAGTCCATGATTTCGGAGCCCTATGGCGCCTCAGAAATTTCATGACGGCAGCTGGTACACCGGTAGCGCATGCAGCTCACATCAAAAGGCTTCTAACAGCGATACAGGAACCCGACAGAGTGGCTGTTATCAAGTGTAAAGCACACACATATAGCCAAGACCCAGTATCACTTGGTAACAGCCGAGCAGACGAAGCAGCTAAGTTAGCAGCTGGTACCCCCAGACAGACAGACACCACACAACTGATGGTATTTAATACCATCAACACACAGAAGCTGTGTGAGATGCAAAATTTGTGTTCCACACAGGAAAAGGCAGCCTGGAAGGCAAAGGGATATGGCCAGGAGTCCACAGGACTCTGGACGGATGGACAAGGTAAACCGGTGGCCCCCAGAGCATATCTTCCATGTTTAGCTGAGGCAGCTCACGGGCTGACTCATCTGGGCAAGGAAGGAATGTGCAAGTTGGTAAGAGCATATTGGTGCGCCCCAGGATTTTCATCTCATGCAAGTAAGAGAGCAATGTCATGCCTTACATGCTTGAGAAAGAATATCGGAAAGGCAATACCAACAGAACCATCTCATATCCCACCTACAGGCGGTCCTTTTCAGGTAATACAGATTGACTTTATTCAATTACCCCCTTGTCGAAATTTGAAATATGTACTTGTTTGTATAGATGTATTCTCAAATTGGGTCGAAGCATTTCCTGCGGCCACAAATACCGCTATGTTTACTGCTAAGAAAATTGTGCAGGAATTTGTATGTAGATATGGTATCCCTAGAATAATTGAAAGTGATAGGGGTACCCATTTTACAGGTGATGTCTTTCAAGGAATGTGTAAGTTGATGGGAATTGATAGCAAGCTGCACACTCCATACCGTCCACAGGCGAGTGCGAAGGTGGAAAGAGTGAACAGCACTATTAAAAATAAACTGAGCAAAGTTATGGCAGAGACAGGATTGACATGGCCAGAAGCTTTACCCATTGTACTGTACAGCATCAGAACCACTCCCAGGTCCCCTCTTAATCTGTCTCCCTTTGAAATCTTGTTTGGTCGACAACCGCATGTTATGATTAACCCTCAGGATGATTTGAAGTGTAACAATGAAGTGACTGTAAAATACTTGATTAACATGAGTAAACAGCTAAGGAATCAAAATGATAATTTGAAGTTGGTGATTCCTGATTTACCAGATAGTAATTGTCATGACATTGAACCTGGGGATTATGTAATGATACGGAATTTTCTACGCTCAGGTTGCCTTATTGACAGATGGGAAGGACCATACCAAGTCTTATTGACTAGCACTACAGCATTGAAGGTTGCCGAGAGAGAGACTTGGGTTCATTCGTCCCACTGTAAGAAGGTTGCTGATCCAGAGAGGTCCCGTGATAAGGAACAGACGGTAGAGGAAGTTGTATCACTGGAGTGTCTGTTCCAGGAGGACTGAGGCGGCACCTGAGCATTGAAAATCACAAGATCAAAAGCAGCTGTCGATTCCCTGTTCCCTTTTATTGTTTTTCTCCACTTCCCATCCCCTCTCCCTCAAATTATTTTTTTCCCCCTTCTCATTCTTCTTCGTTTCCTCCTAAGATGGACTTGCCTCAAGAGACTGTGATCCGGATTTTCCTGTTGACCATGATGTTGACCAGAGCAGTCTGTTCCGGCGAGAGTACCATGGAGGTCGAGAGAGGTTCTGGAATGGGTTCTGATGACAGAGATGGAGGCGTAGTTTCCCAAGAACAACATAATCAACAAGCAAAGGCGAGTATCAGAAAACGATCCGATAGCATTGACCATAGAAGGAATTGTGAAGGATTGTTAGCTGAAGAAAACTGTATCTGTAGGCTCTGTGACAATGTGGTTGAGGATGGGTGCATCAAGAAATGCCAATCCAGTTTTAATATCCACATGGACCGGCATCCCTTGAGTGACTATCACTCCTTAGTGGGTAGTGTGTTAAATCAAACAGATTGTTGGGTATGCTCTCAAGTACCTCAAGGTCATAGCAAATCAGGACTAGTACCATTTCCTTTAACGATAGGTGAGGTACTTGAGCTAAGTGGTGGGAGGCCGGTGGACAGGAGGTTTAATATCTCCAGTCCTCCTAGTTTGAAGCTCCACCAATATCATGTGGATAGATCCCTAATATGTTTTAACATTTCCAATCCCCGAAAGCCGGGAAATTGGGAAGTGTCATGGAGTAACCAAACCATGACCTTTTCATATAGAGCAGATAGAATGCCGACAGATACAGAGCTTATACGCCACATAGCCAGTAGAGGAAAATCTTTCCGATATAGGTATACCCTAGGAAGTAGGATTACGAGAGTTGGAGAGGTATCACCAGGATACTGTGCACATATCGTACAAGCTGATACGTGTACTAGACAGATGGGAGAATTAGGGTTAGGAGATTTCACGTGGAAGATGTGTAATATGGTTATGTCCTACTCCGTCCCATATGTTCTCCCCGATGATGCATATTTCATATGCGGGAGGAAGGCGTATAAGTGGCTTGCCCCAAACTCTGAAGGATTGTGTTATATTGGAAAAGTACTGCCTGAAGTAATGACTGTATCACATGCCAAAATGAAAGATATTCACCGTGTTGCCCAAGCTCCTTATACTCATACTCATTACGAGCACGTAGTTAAACGGCACCTGATAGAAAGAACGGAGCATCCGGCCTCTGACATGATCCATGAATCCACCGGGATTCAGTTTCTAATCGCGTTAGACATCACTCGCACCGCCAGAGGAGTGTTGAATTATAAATACATATCTGCGCTCGCAAATTTGTTAGACAATATCACAGAAATGTATGATGACACGTTTAGGTATACTGGAAGAGAACTTCAAGCTTATAAAACAGAACTGGTTCAGCATAGAATGGTTCTCAATTATCTCACGGCAGTAACAGGTGGATATTGTGTCACACTGGCAACGCAGTACGGCGTGAAATGCTGCACATATATATCGAATAGTACCGAGGACCCGGTCGAGGTCATAGACCAAAAGATGGACGATATTCTCCAATTGAAGTGGGAATTTCGCAGGAGACACAATCTCACCCTTGCTGCTGTGAGTAATGAGCTGACTAGTTGGGTGTCATGGTTGAACCCACGAAATTGGTTCTCTGGTTTAGGAGAATGGGCTCAAGGAGTCATAATGGATGTAGGGAAGTTTCTCCTATGTATCTTAGGTGTTGTCATAACGATTGGCTTGATATTTAGATGCGGTCAGGCTTTAACGAAGTGTAAACGAAGTACTAGGGTGATGAGTTTAAGGAGTGAGGAAACTGTAATTCCAATGGATTTGATTTATGACCCAACTGTAGAAACAATGATGTGATGAAAATGCGATTTCTACGGTCCGTTTCTTTCACCTGTTTTTCTGGTTTCTCCAAGGTAAAAAGACCCACTTGGACGAGGAACTTGATGATCCTGTATATAGACAACTGATGGATTAAAGAAGACGTTTTGACAACCTTATACACAGATATTTGATGAACTATGCCATAGACCCCCAGTTTCCCTAGAAATTTTAAAATTACGCTAGCCCAACACTTTTGTAAGTCTATGGACATTGACAAAGCTTTTTGCCCACACGCCTTTTGGCAAAAGCACAAAGAAGACTGCATTCAACAGACACCGAACAAGACTTCAACCGACAAATGTTCATTAACCTGACATAGAATACCACTGCATTTACCATAATTATGTCTTTTCTTCATCTCTACAACCTTCAGGTAATTACACACATAGTCGATAGGGAATACAGGCACAGATATCAGCAATCACATATTCCCCCATTCATGTATCATCAACTAAAATGTGCTCCCCATTTTGTTACAACCACAGCCGAAAAGAGCTCGGTAAAGTTTGACAGCCCATCCACAGACCCGTACCACGGGATAAGAAGGAATTCAAATGTATACTTCGCAATACCTCGAAGCTTGATTTAAAACACGTACGGCACGATGATACATGACCCCACAAACACGGATTCATACACACATGCTTCTGCTATCTCACTAGGACATACCCTTTTCCTACCTTCTCCTCTCCTCCCCTACCCAAACATGGAAATGTATTTACACTTGACATATATTTTTCTCTTTTTGAAATGTTTTAGGAAGTGGCAGTTATTGTTGACTGCCAAAGGGTGGACTGTCAAAGTCAGAAAAATATCACGATGCACACTGCCATATTTGCACCTCATATGTGTCCCTGCTGCGCATGCGTGCGCTCTCCCGTGCGTGCGCATACTCGCTGTTGCGGGCACCCGCAGGCGCACGGTATGCGCATTTACGGTAGAGAGTGTATGCGTCTAGCGGGCGACTCTTTCGTTACATATTTTCACCATATAATTGTCACGATCCGGGTATCTGGACGCCATTTCTTACCCATCAGATGCCTCCTAAGGCTGGCTCAGCGCTCCAGGACCGGATCCCATCTGTTATCCTAATGTTCACATTCCTGCATCCTCTCCTGTCTCTCTGAGACGCTGTCACAGTAACGCCTTATTACATCTGGCATGGCGTCTCCCGCGGCCTCCGCCGCCGTCCCTGAGCTTCTGCATGCAGAGTGTCAGAGTGGCGATTACGTCAGCCGCGGCCTCCGCTGTGTCCGCGTGGTTGGATGTGCACTTGTCAGCCTGGCGTCTCCTGTCTCCAGTGGCCGGCGCCGCCATTACTGTTTTCATTACCACATGGATTACAAACCAAACTTCCCTCCAAGTGTCTGCATGGGCGCAGCCATCTTGGATTCTGTCAGCTGATCATTTCCTCCAATCTGTTGTCAGTATTGTTAATCTGCATAATTGCCTAGCCAATCCCTTCCTTGCTGCAGGTATAAATACACTGTGCCTGAGCAAGGAAGGCGTCAGTGCTTTGGTTGTCAAACCTAGTTCCTGTTTGTCTCTCTCCTGTGATTGTCTTCCAGGTTCCAGCTCCTGTCTCAAGACTTCCACCATAGAGACCCGCACCAGCATTCCACCTGCGGTGTAACCTGACTCTCCAATCCATTGTGGATTCATCTGTTTCCAGCTACAACATTACCTGCTTCCAGCCCAGCTTCCAGCAGAGTACAGCTTCTCTTAAAGGGCCGGTGTCCTTTCTACACTTTACCACTCTCCACCGGTATTATTATTTCTCCGCTCTGAAGTTCTACATTTCAGCTCATATTTCATCGCTCCCAAGTTCATTTATTATTTAACTGGTTCCAGCCAGAATCCACTCCGTGCTAACAACAGTCTGGTTCCAGCCAGTATCCACAGCAGCCGTTTTATCTTCAGCAACCCAGCTTTTCCTGGAACACCAGCTGGTACAATCCTGGGTTATCTCCATTGCTACAGTCGGGCCTGGTAAGGACTTTCCATCTAGAAGATTATAAGAACTATCTCACACTACCAGTGCCCTGTGGCTCCTGCCATCCTGTAGTACCCAGGAACTGTATTTATTCTTTGCTGACTTTTACGTTTTCTTTTACTGCTGCTGTGTTGCGGAGTTGTCATAATAAACATCATTGACTTTTATCTAAGTTGTCGTGGTCACGCCTTCGGGCAGTTATTATTCATGTTACTTACATGTCCAGGGGTCTGATACAACCTCCCAGGTTCCGGTACATCTCAGCCCCTACAACTGAGGCTGCCTCCCGTCAGCTCAGGCCCTCAGTTGTGACAGTAAGCACTGACCTAATGAATCCAGCCGGAGACCAGGATCAAGCGGCCAGGCCGATGCAAGAACTGGCAGCCCGACTAGAACATCAGGAGGCTGCACAGGGCCACATCATCCGCTGTCTCCAGGATCTCTCTACTCGGCTGGATGGGATTCAGACAACTCTCCGTGGATCAGGCGCGTCTGGTGCGTCAACCACAGTGACTCCAGCTATAACCCCACCCACCTTACCCATTTCTGCTCCACGTCTTCATCTTCCAACGCCAGCAAAATTTGACGGATCTCCAAGATTCTGCAGGGGATTTCTCAACCAGTGTGAGATTCAGTTTGAGCTACAACCTGGCAATTTTCCCAGTGACCGTACAAAAATTGCCTACATTATTTCTCTTCTCAGTGGCTCAGCCCTTGATTGGGCATCACCGTTATGGGAGAGGTCCGACACCCTGCTATCTTCCTACACTGCCTTCGTGTCAACATTCAGGCGCATCTTCGACGAGCCTGGCCGGGTAACCTCAGCTTCATCCGAGATTCTCCGTTTACGCCAGGGGTCACGTACTGTAGGACAATATCTGATACAGTTCCAGATCCTGGCATCCGAACTGGCATGGAACGACGAGGCCCTGTATGCTGCATTCTGGCATGGCTTATCTGAGCGTATTAAAGATGAGTTAGCTACCAGAGACTTACCCTCTAAGTTAGATGAGCTAATCTCACTCTGCACGAAAGTTGATTTACGTTTCAGAGAGAGAGCAACTGAGCGTGGAAGATCATCTGCTCCAAAATCTTCTGCTCCTCCTCCTCGCCAACTGTCACCAACTAAAGATGAGCCCATGCAAATTGGCCGTTCCCGTTTAACTCCTGCTGAGCGCCGAAGACGTCTCTCCGAGTCTCTCTGTCTTTATTGTGCAGCTCCGTCTCACACCATTAATGCCTGTCCCAAACGTCCGGGAAACTCCAAATCCTAGCTCGCCAAGGAGAGGGCCGGCTAGGAGTAATGATCTCCTCTCCATCTCCTCAAGATTGTAATCTCCCAGTCTCGCTTCAAGTTGCTCAACGTTATCGGAACGTCATTGCCCTCCTTGATTCCGGAGCAGCTGGGAACTTTATTACCGAAGCCTATGTTAAACGGTGGTCCCTACCCACCGAGAGACTTCCTTCGTCCATTTCTTTAACTGCCGTGGATGGCAGCAAAATTTTTGATGCAGTTATTTCTTTAAGGACTCTACCAGTTCGTCTGAGAGTGGGAGTTCTTCATTCCGAATTTATTTCTTTTTTAGTGATTCCAAGAGCCACACATCCTGTGGTCCTGGGCCTTCCATGGCTCCGTCTTCACAATCCAACAATTGATTGGACGACTACGCAAATCCTGGCATGGGGTTCCTCCTGTGCTGAGACATGTTTGTTTAAAGTATTGCCTGTCTGTTCTTCCTCCCCCAGGTCGTCTGATGTTCCACCTCCTCCATATCAAGATTTCACGGATGTGTTCAGTAAAGCTTCTGCTGATATCCTTCCTCCTCATAGAGAATGGGACTGCCCGATTGATCTCGTTCCAGGGAAGGTTCCACCTCGAGGCCGAACTTATCCGTTGTCTCTGCCTGAGACGCATTCTATGGAGGAATACATTAAAGAGAACCTAGCAAAGGGGTTCATTCGACCTTCTTCTTCCCCAGCCGGCGCAGGCTTCTTTTTTGTAAAAAAGAAAGATGGTGGTCTGCGGCCGTGCATCGACTACAGAGGTTTGAACGACATTACCATCAAGAACCATTATCCTTTACCCCTGATTACTGAGCTCTTTGACAGAGTTAGCGGAGCTACCATCTTTACAAAGCTGGACTTGAGAGGTGCATACAATCTCATCCGGATCCGTGAGGGTGACGAGTGGAAGACCGCCTTTAACACCCGTGACGGACATTATGAGTACCTCGTCATGCCCTTCGGATTGAGCAATGCTCCAGCTGTCTTCCAGCATTTTGTCAATGAGATCTTCAGAGACATTCTATACCGTCATGTCGTGGTCTATCTAGACGATATCCTCATTTTTGCCAACGATTTAGAGGAACATCGTTTTTGGGTTAAAGAGGTTCTGTCCCGTCTCCGTGTCAATCATCTCTATTGCAAATTAGAGAAATGCGTCTTTGAAGTCAAGTCCATTCCGTTTCTAGGGTACATTGTGTCCGGTTCCGGACTAGAGATGGATTCTGAGAAACTACAAGCAATCCAAAATTGGCCGATACCCTTAACCCTCAAAGGGGTCCAGAGGTTCTTGGGGTTCGCCAACTATTACCGAAAGTTTATACGAGACTTTTCCACCATTGTGGCGCCTATTACTGCTTTCACTAAGAAGGGTGCTAACCCGTCCAAGTGGTCTGAAGAAGCCATGCAAGCATTTCATCTTTTAAAACAAAGGTTCATCTCTGCACCTGTTCTGAAACAGCCTGACATCGACTCTCCTTTCATCTTAGAGGTGGATGCCTCCTCCGTTGGAGTAGGAGCGGTGTTATCTCAGAGGGCTAAAGATGGCCATTTACACCCTTGCAGTTTCTTCTCCCGGAAGTTCTCCCCAGCTGAGCGCAACTATGCCATTGGCGACCAGGAGTTGCTAGCCATCAAGCTCGCTCTAGAAGAGTGGAGGTATCTGTTGGAGGGAGCTTCTCATTCAATCACCATACTTACAGACCACAAGAACCTTTTATATCTGAAAGGCGCACAATGTCTCAACCCTCAGCAGGCCAGATGGGCACTTTTCTTTTCCAGGTTCGACTTTAAACTCCAGTTCTGTCCGGGCTCTCAGAATCGCAAGGCCGATGCCCTTTCCCGCTCATGGGAGCAAGAAAATGAGTCAGAGTCTTCAGACAAGCATCCTATTATAAATCCGTTGGCATTCTCCACGGTAGGGATGGACTCTACGCCCCCATCAGGGAAAAGTTTTGTGAAACCGATGCTAAGGAAGAAGCTCATGCATTGGGCCCATGCTTCCCGTTTTGCCGGACATACAGGTATCCAAAAAACCCTGGAGTTTATCTCTAGGTCCTATTGGTGGCCAACTCTGAAAAAGGACGTCTTGGAGTTTATTGCATCTTGCCCAAAGTGTGCTCAACATAAGGTATCCCGCCAGTCGCCTGCGGGGCAACTGGTTCCACTATCTGTTCCCCGTCGACCTTGGACCCATTTGTCGATGGATTTTATTACAGATTTACCCATGTGCAACAAGTTCAATACCATCTGGGTGGTAGTTGACCGGTTCACCAAGATGGCACACTTCATTCCTCTCACCGGTCTTCCGTCAGCTTCCAAGTTGGCTCAAGTATTCATACAAGAGATCTTCCGACTCCACGGTCTTCCTGAAGAAATTATCTCAGATCGAGGAGTTCAATTCACAGCCAAATTCTGGCGAAGTTTATGTCAAGTCCTTCAAGTCAAGCTAAAGTTTTCCACGGCTTACCATCCTCAGACCAATGGTCAAACCGAGAGGGTGAATCAGGACTTGGAGGCCTTCCTCCGCATCTATGTGTCCTCCTCTCAAGATGACTGGGTTCAATTACTTCCCTGGGCCGAGTTCTGTCATAACAACCAGTATCATTCTTCATCTGCTTCAACACCATTCTTCACTAACTTTGGATTCCACCCTAAAGTCCCTGAGTTCCAACCGCTTCCAGCAACTTCTGTCCCCGCAGTGGATATCACCTTGCATCAGTTTGCCAATATCTGGAAGAGCGTACGATCAGCTCTGCTCAAGGCATCGTTCAGGTACAAGAAGTTTGCGGATAAGAAGCGTCGAGCAGTTCCTGCTCTCAAGGTGGGTGATCGGGTATGGTTATCCACGAAGAATTTGAGGTTAAGAGTTCCCAGTATGAAGTTTGCACCTCGCTATATCGGTCCTTTCAAGATTGAACAAGTCATCAATCCTGTTGCTTACAGACTTCAGTTGCCTCCCTTCTTAAAAATACCCAGGACATTCCATGTTTCCCTGTTGAAACCGCTGATCTTGAATCGGTTTCATTCCTCACTTCCTCCAACTCCGAAAGTCCAAACTCAACGAGGCGTTGAGTATGAAGTAGCCAAGATCCTGGACTCACGTCACCGTTACGGTCAACTACAATATCTTATTGACTGGAAGGGTTATGGCCCTGAGGAACGTTCATGGACCAATGCTTCTGATGTCCATGCTCCTGCCTTGGTCCGGAGATTCCATTCCAAGTTTCCTCAAAAGCCAAAGAAGTGTCCTGGGGCCACTCCTAAAGGGGGGGTGTGCTGTCACGATCCGGGTATCTGGACGCCATTTCTTACCCACCAGATGCCTCCTAAGGCTGGCTCAGCGCTCCAGGACCGGATCCCATCTGTTATCCTAATGTTCACATTCCTGCATCCTCTCCTGTCTCTCTGAGACGCTGTCACAGTAACGCCTTATTACATCTGGCATGGCGTCTCCCGCGGCCTCCGCCGCCGTCCCTGAGCTTCTGCATGCAGAGTGTCAGAGTGGCGATTACGTCAGCCACGGCCTCCGCTGTGTCCGCGTGGTTGGATGTGCACTTGTCAGCCTGGCGTCTCCTGTCTCCAGTGGCCGGCGCCGCCATTACTGTTTTCATTACCACATGGATTACAAACCAAACTTCCCTCCAAGTGTCTGCATGGGCGCAGCCATCTTGGATTCTGTCAGCTGATCATTTCCTCCAATCTGTTGTCAGTATTGTTAATCTGCATAATTGCCTAGCCAATCCCTTCCTTGCTGCAGGTATAAATACACTGTGCCTGAGCAAGGAAGGCGTCAGTGCTTTGGTTGTCAAACCTAGTTCCTGTTTGTCTCTCTCCTGTGATTGTCTTCCAGGTTCCAGCTCCTGTCTCAAGACTTCCACCATAGAGACCCGCACCAGCATTCCACCTGCGGTGTAGCCTGACTCTCCAATTCATTGTGGATTCATCTGTTTCCAGCTACAACATTACCTGCTTCCAGCCCAGCTTCCAGCAGAGTACAGCTTCTCTTAAAGGGCCGGTGTCCTTTCTACACTTTACCACTCTCCACCGGTATTATTATTTCTCCGCTCTCAAGTTCTACATTTCAGCTCATATTTCATCGCTCCCAAGTTCATTTATTATTTAACTGGTTCCAGCCAGTATCCACTCCGTGCTAACAACAGTCTGGTTCCAGCCAGTATCCACAGCAGCCGTTTTATCTTCAGCAACCCAGCTTTTCCTGGAACACCAGCTGGCACAATCCTGGGTTATCTCCATTGCTACAGTCGGGCCTGGTAAGGACTTTCCATCTAGAAGATTATAAGAACTATCTCACACTACCAGTGCCCTGTGGCTCCTGCCATCCTGTAGTACCCAGGAACTGTATTTATTCTTTGCTGACTTTTACGTTTTCTTTTACTGCTGCTGTGTTGCGGAGTTGTCATAATAAACATCATTGACTTTTATCTAAGTTGTCGTGGTCACGCCTTCGGGCAGTTATTATTCATGTTACTTACATGTCCAGGGGTCTGATACAACCTCCCAGGTTCCGGTACATCTCAGCCCCTACAACTGAGGCTGCCTCCCGTCAGTTGTGACAATAATGTATTTTGTAGATTATGGTCCCTTTGATAGAATCTGAAAGTTTAGTTAATGTAGCATGTTCATGGACAGAGAAATCCCTCTTTGTTTGATACGAAGGGTCAGACAGGAGTAATACAGTGGTGTTTAGTATCCATCGGAAGAGTATTTAATTAGCAATATTCCGGTGTTGGTTTGAAACAGATTAATCGCTCGTGCGAATAGTTATGGACATAAGAAGTTTATGTCCATTTACTATTATTTGCACTTACTTATCCATGCGGCGGGAAACCTAGTTTCCCACCCACCTGAGCAGTTGGAAATTGTCACAGCCCACCAGTATGAATCAACCTATGACCTTTTGTTATAATGCGAGGAGGAATTCCTGTGTCCAATGAACAATGAGATTGTAGGGACCATTGAATTGTATTGTGTGTGGGGCATAAATAGACAAGCCGATCACATCCAGCTCACTCTTCAACGGTTCTCATTGCTGATAATCGGGAGCTGGATGTCCAGAGGCGCATGCGATCGTTCCCCTTTGTGCGTAAGTTTTCTCCGCAATCATATTGTATTTCTTGTTATTGTGGGCCATATCTCTCTCTCTTCTCTTTCTCTCTCGTTTCTCTTATATAGTTATTGTACTGATATTGTATTTCACGTGTAGTTTTCTGGTTAGGTAGTCTATGTTATATTGTAGTGTATGACTTGTATTGTATTATTCTTTTTGCAAGTATAACATATTCATAAGGCGTTAGACCCTAAGCCCGGTAGTTGTGTGTTCATTGTAGTGTTAAGTATTCTCAGCGCGTCGGTGACGCTCGAACAGCTTTTAAGTTAATAAGGTTACACTGTGTTGCATCTACACCCTATCTCTACACTAAGGTTTTACAGCATATTACATTGTTTATGGTTTAGATATAAAGGTTTAACATTGTGAGCGTCTGCGCCGCTGGTGATCTCCTCGTGGTCCCGAGCGTCCGCTACGCTATAGCGAACCATTACGTTAGTCAGCAGCCAATAGCGTGCCTGCCTGTGATCTCTTGGCCGTGAGCGAACGTGACGCTTGAGCGTCTCGACCACGGCTAAGCGATTGTTACGCAACGTGCGTACCCTTACGGTACTCCATACGTCAATAGCGTACAGTGTTCTTAGGCCTCTTAAAGGGTTTTAAATAAGATAAATATTCAGCTTTATCATGGCATACAGCAGTTTACACCATCTGAGGCTTTGCTTTTTGGAGTTTGGTAGAGAGGCATTAGACCGTTGTCCCCATGGATAATAATAGGGACTGTGGTTTAGAGGGGATGCAGTTAACATACCGGCTGTCGAATCCAGGCGTTCATGAAACTGATGCCGGAATTCAGACTGCCAGTGAAATACCACCGGATGCGATACCGACCTCCACAGGGTATTCCCACCTGGTTGCCTCACTGATGGGCAGTGGTGCAGGTAGACAAAATGTCTCATAGGTACTGTGCGCGCGCTGAAGGTGCGCGCGCCCGAAAAATGTGTGTGGCCAAATGCCACAAGGGGCGTGGCCAATTAAAATGGGGGCGTGATACACATATGACCCCAATAGTACCAAATACACATGCCCCCACAGTGCCAGATATGCCCCCACCGTGCCAAATATGCTCCTACAGTGCCAGATACACAAATGCCCCACGGTGCCAGATGCACAAATGCCCACAGTAGTGCCATATATGCCCCCACAGTGCCAGATACACATTGCCCCAGAGTGTCAGATACACATTGCCCCAGAATGCCAGATACACATTTGCCCCAGAGTGCCAGATACACATTTGCCCCAGAGTGCCAGATACACATTTGCCCCAGAGTGCCAGATACACATTTGCCCCAGAGTGCCAGATACACATTGCCCCAGAGTGCCAGATATGCTCCCACTGCGCCAGAATCACATATGCCCCCACAGTGCCAGATACACATATGCCCCCACAGTGCCAGATATGCCCCCACAGTGCCAGATACACATGCCCCCACATTGCCAGATATGCCCCACAGTGCCAGATATGACCCTTCAGTGCCAGATATGTCCCCACAGTGCCATATATGCCCCAACAGTGCGAGATACACATGCCCCCCCCACAGTGCCGGATACACATATGCCCCCAGAGTGCCAGATATGCCCCTTCAGTGCCAGATATGCCCACACGCTGCCAGATATGCTCCTATAGTGCCAGATGTCAGGTTCCGGAGCCTTACCTCCGACGGGTGCTCCCGGGGGTTGCTGTCCCGCTGGTTGGCGTGGCTGCAGGGAGCTGCTGGCGGCGGGTCCTACTGGACGGATTTGCGGCTGCCAAGGGCTGGGGGTCTGGAGAACCAGGCGCTGCGGCAGGGATCGCTACGGTAAGGTCCTCTAGTGGTGACACAGTATAGTGTGTCAGAGACAGAAGCTGGCTAAAACTGTGTGCTAACAGCTGAGTATGTCTCCTGTGCTGGGGGCAGCCATGTTGGAGACCAGAGCATTACCAATTAAGTTCCCATTCTGTGTCCAGCCAATCCTGCATGTTCTTCCCTTACAAAAGGGGGCTGGCTCAGAGAGAGAGTGCCAGTGATTCAAGTTACCTCCTTGAGAAAGGTTCTCCAGCTCTGTGCTCCCAGGTTACTCCTGGTGCCCTGGTCCTGGTTGCTCTTATCTATTGGTTACCGAAACACTGCTGCAGTCCTGCTGTCTAAGTCCATCGCCACTCGTGGGAGCGCTCACGGGGTCCCAGGTCGTAAAGGAACTCCAGGTGCTAACGGCGGTTCTCACAGACGTCTTCATTTCTTCAAAGTCCAAGTTCTTCAGCCTCGTCTTTCAATCACAAATCACAGTCTTCATTTCCTCAAAGTCCAAGTTCTTCAGCCTCGTATTTCAAGCACAAATCACAAGTCTTAATTTCTTCAAAGTCCAAGCTCTTCAGCCTCGTCTTTTAATCACAATCTTCAGTTCCTCTTTACCAGAGTTCTTCAGCTTCACTCTTCAAGTCATTTAACCATAGACTCTTATTCTTCCGGTTTCGTAAATTTCTCTGGTATTCGTGTACAGCCTGTTATTCATTAAAACTACAGTTATCTTCCTACGGAGTCCTCCTTTTCTTTACGCCCTCTGGTCAATGTTAACACTTAGTTTGGCCTCCACCCCATGAGGAGGAATTACATTCAGCCACCTCGTTTACTCTCCTCACAGGTAGCTGTCCCTTCAGCCAAAACTCGCAGAGCGGGACACCAGATACACAAATGCCCCATGTTGCCAGATACACAAATGCCCCACCGTGCCAGATGCACAAATTCCCCATGGTGCCAGATGCACATATGCCCTTGAGTAGTGCCATATATGCCCCCACAGTGTCAGATACACATTGCCCCAGAGTGCCAAATATGCCCCTACAGTGCCAGATACACATGCCCCCACAGTGCCAGATATACCCCCACAGTGCCAGATACACATGTCTCCACAGTGCCAGATATGCCCCCTGTCACGAACCTCGGGCAGCGGCGACCGCGCTTGTCCCTGCGGGTGGCCTGGTCTGCCCGGCGCCTCTCTTCCCCTGTCAGTCTCCGGCTTCAGCGGCGGGTCGGCGCTGCTCTCCGGCGGCTTCCCGGAAGCAAGGGCGCCGCCATCACAAGCAAGGGCAAGGAGGCGGAGCAGGTCTGACGTCACCTGCCTGCTCCGCCAATCAGGCTAGGGCGGGGAATTTAAAATCAGATACCAGGCAGAGATCCGATGCCTGAGTATCTTCGTTTCTCCTGTGGAAGCTATGATCCAGAGCTCCCTCGTCCCTGCAAGCATCCTGTGCTTCCAAGCATCCTGTCCCTGCAAGCATCCTGTGCTTCCAAGCATCCTGTCCCTGCAAGCATCCTGTGCCTACAAGCAACCTGTGCTTCCAAGCATCCTGTGCCTACAAGCACCTCCGTGCCTCCAGTTACCTCCGTGTCTCCAAGCACCTCGTGCCTCCAAGCACCTCCGTGCCTCCAAGCACCTCCGTGCCTCCAAGCACCTCGTGCCTCCAAGCACCTCGTGCCTCCAAGCACCTCCGCGCCTCAAGCACCTCCGTGCCTCCAGTTACCTCCGTGCCTCCAGTTACCTCCGTGCCTCCAGTTACCTCCGTGCCTCCAAGCACCTCCGTGCCTCCAAGCACCTCGTGCCTCCAAGCACCTCGTGCCTCCAAGCACCTCCGCGCCTCAAGCACCTCCGTGCCTCCAGTTACCTCCGTGCCTCCAGTTACCTCCGTGCCTCCAGTTACCTCCGTGCCTCCAAGCACCTCCGTGCCTCCAAGCACCTCGTGCCTCCAAGCACCCCGTGCCTCCAAGCACCTCCGCGCCTCAAAGCACCTCCGTGCCTCCAGTTACCTCCGTGTCTCCAAGCACCTCGTGCCTCCAAGCACCTCGTCCCTCCAAACACCTCGGTGTCTCCAAACACCTCCGTGCCTCCAAGCACCTCCGTGCCTCCAAACACCTCCGTGCCTCCAAGGGTCTCCCAGCACTCCCTGTACTCCCAGTACCTCAGTGCCTTCAATACCACAGTGTCTCCAATATCTCAGTACCCCAGCCTTCATTATTTCTACAAGTCTTGTCTTACAGGAGACCTACAAGAATTCCTCTGGGCCTCCCGCCTGCCGTCTTAGTTCTGCATGAGGAAGACCTACATCCGGCCATCTCTACTACGACCCAGTGGCGGTTCCTCTTCCCGGTCATCGGAAGAAGCCCCGAGTCCACAACACTCCCAAACCAGGTCAGTGATAGTATACTCAGGCCACATGGACTCGGGGGATCGGAACACGGACTCTAGTGCCATCCAGAACCTGGCTTCTCGAGTGCAAAGTCAGGAAGCAGCACAAGGTCAGGTGATGCAGTACCTCCAGCAGTTGTCCGGGCGTCTGGATCAGATTCAGGCGTCTCTGGCCTCAGTAATTCCGGCTCCTGTTCCAGCAGTCGCACCAGTTGCCGTTGCCAGCAATGTTCAACCATCGGCCGGTGTCACTCCACGCCTTCAGTTGCCTACTCCGTCCCGCTATAATGGGAATCCCAAAAATTGTCGTGGTTTCTTGAACCAGTGCGAGGTACATTTCGAGCTACTTGCACACAACTTTCCTACAGACCGGTCCAAGGTAGCATATATTATTTCTCTGTTGGAAGGTTCTGCTTTGGATTGGGTGTCTCCATTATGGGAACGATCTGATCCCATGGTTTCCAACTACACCAACTTCATCTCGTCCTTTCGAAGGATTTTCGACGAGCCCGGCAGAATGACCACTGCTTCTTCCGATTTGCTCCGTGTTCGGCAGGGCGCCCGTTCCGTGGGCCAGTACGTGGTTCATTTCCAGACCATTGCTTCCGAACTACGCTGGAATAATGATGCCCTGAGAGCTGCCTTCTGGAACGGTCTTTCCGACCGGCTGAAAGACGAGCTGGTTACTAGAGATCTGCCGGATCCATTAGAAGATTTGATTTCCCTTTGCGTCAAGGTGGATCTTCGGATGCAGGAGCGTGGAAGAGAACGTAACCGTTCGGATCGTTCCAGGTTCCGGAATCCTACTCCTAGGCCGGTGGCCTCACCTAGCTCAGATGAGCCCATGCAAATTAACCGCTCCCGACTGTCTCCGGAAGAACGACAGCGTCGTCGTGAGGGTAAACTCTGCCTTTACTGTGGAGCCGCAGATCATTTTCTTAAATCTTGTAAAGTCCGTCCGGGAAACGGGCAGACCTAGCTTGTTCCGGAGGAGTCAAGCTGGGAGTTACGACAAAAGCTTCTCCAACTTCGGACTGCTTGCTTCCAGTAACTCTAGTCTCCAATTCAGTCTCCAGGTCTTGTGAAGCCCTATTGGATTCCGGAGCTGCAGGGAACTTCGTTTCTTCCTTCTGTGCCCAAAGTTTGGGTTTAAAGTTACGGCCTATCGAGCGGCCAATTTCACTGACGGCTATCAACGGGACTAGAATTTCCAAAGGTCTCATAATGTGGCGCACGGGGCCAGTTAAGCTGCGGGTCGGGGCTCTACATCAGGAAGATTTGGAACTCTTGGTAATCCCAGAAATGCCCCATGATCTGGTTCTTGGAATGCCTTGGCTGAAAAGTCATAACCCCCACATCGATTGGAAGTCGTCACAAATTCTGTCCTGGAGTTCCTTTTGTCACACTAATTGTCTTACTCCTGTTTGTCCGCTCCGTGTTACCTCCAAAACGGATGAAGAGCACATTCCGGAGGCATATCAAGGGTACAAGGACGTATTTTCGGAACAAGCTGCTGACCTGTTACCACCTCACAGGCCTTGGGACTGCCCTATTGACCTTGTCCCAGGGAAGACGCCACCTCGTGGTCGCACATATCCTCTGTCTCTTCCCGAGACTCAAGCCATGTCGGAGTATATTAAGTCCAATATGCTCAAGGGATTCATTCGCCCCTCTTCCTCCCCTGCTGGTGCAGGCTTCTTTTTCGTGAAGAAAAAGGACGGGGGGTTGAGACCATGCATCGACTACCGCGGCCTAAACGACATTACTATTAAGAATAAATACCCCTTGCCACTAATCACAGAGTTATTTGATAGGGTTCGTGGTGCCCGCATTTTTTCAAAACTCGACTTGAGAGGAGCTTATAATCTTATACGCATCCGAGAGGGGGATGAATGGAAGACTGCCTTTAATACCCGAGATGGGCATTACGAATACTTGGTGATGCCGTTTGGTCTTAGTAATGCTCCCGCGGTTTTCCAGGGATTCGTCAACGAAATCTTTCGTGATATGCTGTATCAGAGCGTTGTGGTATATCTGGACGACATACTGATTTTTTCCAAGAATCTTGTCGAACACAGGACTCAAGTCAAAGAGGTGCTACACCGTTTACAAGAGAATCATCTCTACGCCAAGCTTTCCAAATGTACCTTTGAAGTAACATCTATTCCGTTCCTCGGTTATGTCATCTCGGGGACGGAGCTTCGCATGGATCCGGAAAAGTTGTCGGCCATTCGTGATTGGACTCAGCCTCTTTCCCTGAAAGCAATACAAAGGTTCCTGGGCTTTGCGAACTACTACAGGAAATTCATTAAAGGTTTCTCCACCATTGTTGCACCCATTACTGCCCTGACGAGAAAGGGTTCTAATCCTAGTTTGTGGCCTCCGGAAGCCATTGTAGCTTTTTCTCGCTTAAAGTTAGCTTTCACGACGGCTCCAGTTCTCCAACAACCAAATTTCGAGGAACCCTTCTTCTTAGAAGTTGATGCATCTTCAGTCGGGGTGGGGGCTGTCCTCTCCCAGCATTCCTCTGATAAGAAATTACATCCGTGTGGCTTCCACTCTCGTAAATTCTCTCCAGCCGAACGAAATTACTCTATTGGAGACCAGGAACTCTTGGCAATCAAATCTGCCTTGGAAGAATGGAGATATCTTCTAGAAGGGGCTAAACATGTGTTTACCATCTACACGGATCACAAGAATTTACTGTACATCAAATCCGCACAATGTTTGAATCCTCGCCAGGCGAGATGGGCACTTTTCTTTTCCCGATTCTCGTTCATTATCAAGTACCGTGCCGGGACTCTCAATATTAAAGCAGATGCGCTTTCCCGTTCACAGGTTCCCACAGACGAGGATGAACCTCCGGAGCGGGGTTTAATTCTGAATCCAGTTTCTGTCTCTGCTGCTTTAACTACTCCAGCTCCTCCTCCTGGAAGAATGTCCGTACCAGCTAGATTCCGCCCAGGAATACTACGGTGGGTCCATAACTCCAAGTTTTCCGGTCATCCCGGCGCTCAGAAGATGTACAAGTTTCTGCAAAGGTCTTACTGGTGGAACACCATGAGGAAGGATGTACAAGATTGCGTTAATTCATGTCCCCAATGTACACAACATAAATCTCCTCGTCTGCCTCCTGCAGGGTTACTTCGTCCTCTGCCTATCCCTGTGAGACCCTGGACTCACATTTCCATGGACTTCATCACTGACTTGCCCTGTTCCAAGGGTTGCAACACCGTTTGGGTTATCGTTGACCGTTTTTCGAAGATGGCACACTTTGTGCCCTTGACTGGTCTTCCGACAGCACCGAAACTGGCTCTATTGTTTATCCGAGAACATTTTCGTTTGCATGGGTTGCCACAAGAGATTGTTTCTGACCGTGGAGTACAGTTCACCGCCAGGTTTTGGAAAGCCCTTTGTTCAACTCTACACATTAAACTTAAGTTTTCGTCGGCTTATCATCCCCAAACAAATGGACAAACGGAACGAGTCAATCAAGATCTAGAGACTTTTCTTCGGTTGTATCTCTCTCCTTCACAGGACAACTGGGTGGAGTTGTTGCCTTGGGCGGAGTTTGCCCATAACCATTTGTTTCATTCTTCCACTGGGGAATCACCATTTTTCGTCAACTACGGGTTCCATCCCCGTGTTCCGGAATTTCCAAGCCTTCCGATAATAGAGGTTCCTGCTGTAGCGTCCACTCTACGACACTTTGGACAAATTTGGAGAAAGGTTCATGCTAATCTTAAGCAGGTTTCTGTTCGGTACAAGTTCTTTGCAGATAAGAAACGGCAAGCCGCACCTCAATATAAAGTTGGGGACAGGGTATGGCTGTCCACACGGAATCTCCGGTTGAAGGTGCCCACCATGAAATTCGCTCCAAGGTTCATCGGTCCTTACCCTGTGCTACAAGTCTTAAATCCTGTGGTCTGTAAACTGGGTTTGCCTGCCCATCTTCGCATACCTAACGCCTTCCATGTTTCTCTACTCCGTCCCCTCATACTGAATCGATTCCACTCAGCACTCCCAAGGCCAACGTCCGTAGTGGCAGAAGCTGGAGCGGAGTTTGAAATCAAAGCTATTCTGGACTCTCGTTATCTTCATAAAAAATTACAGTACTTGGTGGACTGGAAGGGTTATGGACCTGAGGAGAGAAGTTGGATTGGGGCTACTGAAGTAACGGCTCCTCGTCTGATTCGGATCTTCCACTCCAGACATCCGACTAAGCCCGGGAAGTGTCCAGGGGCCACTCCTGGAGGAGGGGGTACTGTCACGAACCTCGGGCAGCGGCGACCGCGCTTGTCCCTGCGGGTGGCCTGGTCTGCCCGGCGCCTCTCTTCCCCTGTCAGTCTCCGGCTTCAGCGGCGGGTCGGCGCTGCTCTCCGGCGGCTTCCCGGAAGCAAGGGCGCCGCCATCACAAGCAAGGGCAAGGAGGCGGAGCAGGTCTGACGTCACCTGCCTGCTCCGCCAATCAGGCTAGGGCGGGGAATTTAAAATCAGATACCAGGCAGAGATCCGATGCCTGAGTATCTTCGTTTCTCCTGTGGAAGCTATGATCCAGAGCTCCCTCGTCCCTGCAAGCATCCTGTGCTTCCAAGCATCCTGTCCCTGCAAGCATCCTGTGCTTCCAAGCATCCTGTCCCTGCAAGCATCCTGTGCCTACAAGCAACCTGTGCTTCCAAGCATCCTGTGCCTACAAGCACCTCCGTGCCTCCAGTTACCTCCGTGTCTCCAAGCACCTCGTGCCTCCAAGCACCTCCGTGCCTCCAAGCACCTCCGTGCCTCCAAGCACCTCGTGCCTCCAAGCACCTCGTGCCTCCAAGCACCTCCGCGCCTCAAGCACCTCCGTGCCTCCAGTTACCTCCGTGCCTCCAGTTACCTCCGTGCCTCCAGTTACCTCCGTGCCTCCAAGCACCTCCGTGCCTCCAAGCACCTCGTGCCTCCAAGCACCTCGTGCCTCCAAGCACCTCCGCGCCTCAAGCACCTCCGTGCCTCCAGTTACCTCCGTGCCTCCAGTTACCTCCGTGCCTCCAGTTACCTCCGTGCCTCCAAGCACCTCCGTGCCTCCAAGCACCTCGTGCCTCCAAGCACCCCGTGCCTCCAAGCACCTCCGCGCCTCAAAGCACCTCCGTGCCTCCAGTTACCTCCGTGTCTCCAAGCACCTCGTGCCTCCAAGCACCTCGTCCCTCCAAACACCTCGGTGTCTCCAAACACCTCCGTGCCTCCAAGCACCTCCGTGCCTCCAAACACCTCCGTGCCTCCAAGGGTCTCCCAGCACTCCCTGTACTCCCAGTACCTCAGTGCCTTCAATACCACAGTGTCTCCAATATCTCAGTACCCCAGCCTTCATTATTTCTACAAGTCTTGTCTTACAGGAGACCTACAAGAATTCCTCTGGGCCTCCCGCCTGCCGTCTTAGTTCTGCATGAGGAAGACCTACATCCGGCCATCTCTACTACGACCCAGTGGCGGTTCCTCTTCCCGGTCATCGGAAGAAGCCCCGAGTCCACAACACTCCCAAACCAGGTCAGTGATACCCCCACAGTGCCAGATACACGTCTCCACAGTGCCAGATATGCCCCTTCAGTGCCAGATATGCCTCCACAGTGCCAGATACACATGCCCCCACAGTGCCAGATACACATATGCCCCTAGAGTGCGAGATATGCCCCTTCAGTGCCAGATACGCTCCCACAGTGCCAGATATGCGCCTACAGTGCCAGATACACAAATGCCGCATGGTGCCAGATGCACAAATGCCCCACGGTGCCAGGTACACATTGCGCCAGAGTGTCAAATACACATTGCCCCAGAGTGCCAGATACACCCCACTGCGCCAGATACACATATGGCCCCATAGTGCCAAATACACATATGCCCTCATAGTGCCAGGTACACATGCCCCACAGTGTCAGGTACACATGCCCCCACAGTGCCAGATATGCCCCCACAGTGCCAGTTATGCCCCAGCAGTGCAACTCATCGTTGTTGCTGCTGCCTGGGGCTGGTACAGTCTTCTGCTGCTGGGGAGAGGAGAGCGCAACATGCGCTCTTCCTGCCCTCAGTCAGGTCTCCGTGTCCTCCTGCGGCGGCGGCATCATCCTGTATTTTAGAACTGGCGCCGGTCCGCAAGCCAATCAGGGCTCGCAGTCCGGCAGCGGTGGCTCCCGATTGGCTGCCGGTCTGCAAGCTCTGATAGGCTCACGCACCAGCGTTTCAGTGCACGCCGCCGTCGGACTCTGGCAGACAGGAGAGGTGCACTCGTGCAGGAGAGGAGAAGCGCATGCAGCGCCCTCCTCTCTCCAACTCCCGGTGTCTGTAAATAGGCGGCCAGGCGTACCGGCTGGGAATTTATTACACTTTTAGCACTGCTGCTGGGATTCCGACAGACGGGATTCAGCTGTCGGTATACTGACAGCCGTCATCCCATCTGTCTGTAAAACACACCAATTCTGTATCGAGTGCTAATTAGCTTTTTGCTGCATTAGGCTGTTAGTACATAGCAACAGTAGATAAATTAAGCTGAAGCTACTGTTTCTGCATAATTGTATGAAAAATCGGCTTGATAAATGTATACTTGCCTACTCTCCCGATAGCTGCGGGAGGCTCCCGTTTTTTGGGGTAGCCCCCCGCACCCTCGAAAGAGTAGGCAGGTCTCCCACATCCTGCTCGCACCCTAGTGATGCGGGCAGGATGAATAGATACTCTCCCGTGGGGTTGGGAAGTGGTTCAAATGACGCGAATGCGCATCATTTCAGCCCCGCCCCCTCCCCACGGATCGGCGAATCGGTGCGGTTTCCCGAAGTGGGGGCGGGGCTTAATGATGTCACCGCCCGCCCTCGCCCCCCCCTACGTCTCCACTCCTGCAGAGTCTCCTCGAGAAATTTAAAGTAGGCAAATATGCCATAAGCTTTTGAAAAGGAATATTATCTTGGCTTTCTAAATTACCCAAGGGACGCTGAAGGAATCTGGAAGCACTGTGCTAGATTAACTCTTTCCTGCCTTTAAAGTCCTGCGTGTGCAGTAGTATGGAAATCAGTGTTCCTTCTGTACTGAAGAAGTTTCTATCCTGCCTCTCCTCATCACGGCAACACCCCTAACAATTGATTAAGGAGGTGAAGAATCTAAGAAAAACAACTATTCAATGGTCAACTGTATTCTGGTATGTTTGTTTCAATTCAGCATATTTATTATAAATACACTGCACCATAACAACTTTGTATGTAGAACTGTTCAGAGGTACTTTGTCTTGTGTTGCAAAACTCTGCCCTAAAATGTATTAGACTTTATATTTCGAGGAAATGTTGCACTGTTTATTGATTATTGACTAATCTCGTATAGAGTTGGTGTTTTTATTTTCATATGAAGATTTACACTTTCCTACCTTGCTTTTATCTCTAAATTCTGCAGCAATCTTTTCTCATTGTTTAATGTAACCAGAGCACTAACTGAAGTACCCACAATGTACTAAGCTTAGGCACTTTCTGCCTCATGGTGTAGTAGTACAGCTACTGTACCGGCAGTACAGTTTAACAGTAACTGCAAAGCAACATACTGTAATTTGATTACTCAGGTTTGCTCTATTCAATTTAAGGTGAACTGAAAATATAAAATACAAATTTGAAACAAATTATATATAGTTATAAATATTAAACCCTATGCCTTGAATTTCCTTCATTGTGGCATGTATTTAAAATAGCAGAGATTTTAGTGATTAGAATACTCCATGTTAAGGAAGCAATAGAGACTTGAGTATCCATACAAGATTCATTTCACAGATATGCGCAGCTGATACTGCACATTTAATAAACAATTAAATGATGGTTGATGACATTGAACTAAAAAGGCCCATATACAGTAGAACAGAGGTTCCCAAACACGGTCCTCATGGCACCTCCAACGGGACTGGTTTTAAATGTATCCATGCTTGGCCATAGGTGACTTAATTAGCACCTCAGTCAGTTTGATTTAACCATCTGTGCTGAGCCGTGGATATACCTAAAACCTGGACTGTTGGGGTGCCTTGAGGACCGCATTTGGGAACTCTGCACTAGAAGATATTGGGGCAGATGTATGAAAGTGCGCTGTGGTTTCTGCTGACCACAGCGCACTTAAAGCCTGCATTTAGCGCTTCCCTTAAATGTATGAATGGCGTGTTAATGCTGTGTGCATTGGCAGCCGCGCGCCCCCGCCGCTTACCGTTTCCCCGCAGTACAGAATGGGAGACGAAGGGCAGAGGCAATGTATGATTGCCTCTTCTGTCACTTTTCGCCTCCTAAGGCCGCCGGTCAGGTTCGCCTTCCCCCGACCAGGCGATGTGTGGCAGCAGCATTCAGGGATGGGGTTTTTGTTTTTATTACTATTGTAATTTTGAAACGGAAACTTTATTGATCTTGGACAAACATGTCCACACAGGCTAATCGCGCATGCGCCGAAGGCGGCCAGCAGCGCAAGCTGGAAAAAAGGGAGAAGGGCGCATGCGCACAGACTGCGGCGCCGATAACAGCCTCGCCGATGTGGGAGAAGTCATATCACACTACAGGTGACATAAAGCCCTCCCACATCGGCAGGCATGCAAATAATACATTGTGGCGGTGGGTGGGGGCGTATCACCACGATAATGTGGTGATACGCCCCCAGGCACATAACGTCCATTAGGACATTTTTAATACATCACCCCCAATGTGACCTTTATGAGTGATATAGTTCACAATATAGTCCAGTGTGTATGCATTGAATGATAAACGATGCACGCCCCCTCGCGTCGTCTGAACTTGCAGCTCAATTTTACCTATATCTGTCATGTAAAACATACTTGCCTACCTGACCCACTCCATGAGGGAGAAAATGCTCTGTTCCTGGACTTTCCTGGTAATGTATGATTGCCATCACCTGTGGTGAGCTAGTTAATTGATAAGAAAGGTGTTTCACCACAGGTGATGGCAATCATACATTACCAGGAAAGTCCAGGAACAGAACATTTCTCCCTCATGGAGAGGGTCAGGTAGGCAAGTATGATGTAAAAGTGTATATTGTTCAGCGTGTACCCGGTGAACGATGGATGATTTGAACGATATTCATCATAATAGCCACTCTGTAATGCCAGCCCATTATTTCAATTAACCACCATTAGTGTCCCAGACGATGCTAGCAATATCGTTCAGTGTGTTTGCACAATATCTTTTATCAAGTATGTCTGGAAACTCAAGGGAAATCGTTCACCAATATCGTTCATTGTTCATATCGTTTAGTGTGTATGGGCCTTTACAGCCTCTGTTTCATAACGAATTTGCATCAATCACTTGAGAGTATTACTAGGCATACACTATCTGGCTAATTTGCCCGATATTGGAGGATTGCACAGATAATTGCACGCGACTGATCTGAAAATATCGATTGGTCAGACACAGTGGTGGCGTTTACATCACATAGTGCAGGGGGGAGCGGGATAGCACATATGAACATACATGCAGGGATGTATGTAACATATGTGCTGGCTGTAGGTATCCAGGAAATGGCAGCGCTGCGTGTCTTCTTACAGCCGCTGCTGAACCCGGGGCTCAGCATTCAGTATAACACCTCCTGCTAAGCCTGCCCACAGGCTCCCATTGGCTAGTATTCAGGGGCGGGCTTTGAAGAAGAGTGGAGCAGAATGCAGCATCCCGGATTTATCGGAGGCTGTAAGAAGACACTCAGCGCTGCCAATCCCCGGACACCTGCAGCCAGAACATATATTACGTACATCCCTGCATGTATGTTCATATGTGCTATTGCACTCCCCCCTGCACTATGTGGAGTGAGCTGCAACCGCCACTGGTCAGACGTGCAGTACTATCCAGCACATCCACCCAATACAGTATTTTGAAGTTGCAAGCTGGCCACATCCTGCATCAGGCAGTGTATGCACTATGGATACCAACGATTCCCCTGTTACTTCACTTGGGAGGAGCAGGGAAATGTCTCCTCCGTATGGAAGGAACCCAGATATTATGTGGCCATTCCCTGTGACATATCTCAGTGTGTTCCCATGATATCTGATGGGTGTGCGGCTGTCAAATAAAATATTATATTGGATTGTGTATGTCCAGTTTAAGCAACAATTTAAAAATAAGATTTTACTTACCGATAAATCTATTTCTCGTAGTCCGTAGTGGATGCTGGGGACTCCGTCAGGACCATGGGGAATAGCGGCTCCGCAGGAGACAGGGCACAAAAGTAAAAGCTTTAGGATCAGGTGGTGTGCACTGGCTCCTCCCCCTATGACCCTCCTCCAAGCCTCAGTTAGGATACTGTGCCCGGACGAGCGTACACAATAAGGAAGGATTTTGAATCCCGGGTAAGACTCATACCAGCCACACCAATCACACTGTACAACCTGTGATCTGAACCCAGTTAACAGCATGATAACAGCGGAGCCTCTGAAAAGATGGCTCACAACAATAATAACCCGATTTTTTTGTACCAATAACTATGTACAAGTATTGCAGACAATCCGCACTTGGGATGGGCGCCCAGCATCCACTACGGACTACGAGAAATAGATTTATCGGTAAGTAAAATCTTATTTTCTCTAACGTCCTAGTGGATGCTGGGGACTCCGTCAGGACCATGGGGATTATACCAAAGCTCCCAAACGGGCGGGAGAGTGCGGATGACTCTGCAGCACCGAATGAGAGAACTCCAGGTCCTCTTTAGCCAGGGTATCAAATTTGTAGAATTTTACAAACGTGTTCTCCCCCCGACCACGTAGCTGCTCGGCAGAGTTGTAATGCCGAGACCCCTCGGGCAGCCGCCCAGGATGAGCCCACCTTCCTTGTGGAATGGGCATTTACATATTTTGGCTGTGGCAGGCCTGCCACAGAATGTGCAAGCTGAATTGTACTACACATCCAACTAGCAATCGTCTGCTTAGAAGCAAGAGCACCCAGTTTTTTGGGTGCCTACAGGATAACAGCAAGTCAGTTTTCCTGACTCCAGCCGTCCTGGAAACCGATATTTTCAGGGCCCTGACAACATCTAGCAACTTGGAGTCCTCCAAGTCCCTAGTAGCCGCAGGTACCACAATAAGCTGGTTCAGGTGAAACGCTGACCCCACCTTAGGGAGAAACTGGGGACGAGTCCGCAGCTCTGCCCTGTCCGAATGGACAATCAGATATGGGCTTTTGTGAGACAAAGCCGCCAATGCTGACACTCGCCTGGCCGAGGCCAGGGCCAACATCATGGTCACTTTCCATGTGAGATATTTCAAATCCACAGATTTGAGCGGTTTAAACCAATGTGATTTGAGGAATCCCAGCACTACGTTGAGATCCCACAGTGCCACTGGAGGCACAAAAGGGGGTTGTATATGCAGTACTCCCTTGACAAACTTCTGGACTTCAGGAACTGAAGCCAATTCTTTCTGGAAGAAAATCGACAGGGCCGAAATTTGAACCTTAATGGACCCCAATCTGAGGCCCATAGACACTCCTGTTTGCAGGAAATGCAGGAATCGACCGAGTTGAAATTTCTTCGTGGAGCTTTCCTGGCCTCACACCACGCAACATATTTTCGCCACATGTGGTGATAATGTTGTGCGGTCACGTCCTTCCTGGCTTTGACCAGGGTAGGAATGACCTCTTCCGGAATGCCTTTTTCCCTTAGGATCCGGCGTTCAACCGCCATGCCGTCAAACGCAGCCGCGGTAAGTCTTGGAACAGACATGGTACGTGCTGAAGCAAGTCCCTTCTTAGCGGCAGAGGTCATGAGTCCTCTGTGAGTATCTCTTGAAGTTCCGGGTACCAAGTCCTTCTTGGCCAATCCGGAGCCACGAGTATAGTTCTTACTCCTCTACGTCTTATAATTCTCAATACCTTGGGTATGAGAAGCAGAGGAGGAAACACATACACCGACTGGTACGCCCACGGTGTTACCAGAACGTCCACAGCTATTGCCTGAAAGTCTCTTGACCTGGCGCAATACCTGTCCAGTTTTTTGTTCAGGCGGGACGCCATCATGTACACCTTTGGTCTTTCCCAACGGTTCACAATCATGTGGAAAACTTCCCGATGAAGTCCCCACTCTCCCGGGTGGAGGTCGTGCCTGCTGAGGAAGTCTGCTTCCCAGTTGTCCACTCCCGGAATGAACACTGCTGACAGTGCTATCACATGATTTTCCGCCCAGCGAAAAATCCTTGCAGTTTTTGCCATTGCCCTCCTGCTTCTTGTGCCGCCCTGTCTGTTTACGTGGGCGACTGCCGTGATGTTGTCCCACTGGATCAATACCGGCTGACCTTGAAGCAGAGGTCTTGCTAAGCTTAGAGCATTATAAATTGCCCTTAGCTCCAGTATATTTATGTGGAGAAAAGTCTTCAGACTTGATCACACTCCCTGGAAATTTTTTCCCTGTGTGACTGCTCCCCAGCCTCTCAGGCTGGCCTCCGTGGTCACCAGCATCCAATCCTGAATGCCGAATCTGCGGCCCTCTAGAAGATGAGCACTCTGTAACCACCACAGGAGAGACACCCTTGTCCTTGGAGATAGGGTTATCCGCTGATGCATCTGAAGATGCGATCCGGACCATTTGTCCAGCAGATCCCACTGAAAAGTTCTTGCGTGGAATCTGCCGAATGGAATCGCTTCGTAATAAGCCACCATTTTTCCCAGGACTCTTGTGCAATGATGCACTGACACTTTTCCTGGTTTTAGGAGGTTCCTGACTAGCTCGGATAACTCCCTGGCTTTCTCCTCCGGGAGAAACACCTTTTTCTGGACTGTGTCCAGAATCATCCCTAGGAACAGCAGACGTGTCGTCGGAAACAACTGCGGTTTTGGAATATTTAGAATCCACCCGTGCTGTCGTAGAACTACTTGAGATAGTGCTACTCCGACCTCCAACTGTTCTCTGGACCTTGCTCTTATCAGGAGGTCGTCCATTTTCTTCGAAGAAGAATCATCATTTCGGGCATTACCTTGGTAAAGACCCGGAGTGCCGTGGACAATCCAAACGGCAGCGTCTGAAACTGATAGTGACAGTTCTGTACCACGAACCTGAGATACCCTTGGTGAGAAGGGCAAATTGGGACATGGAGGTAAGCATCCCTGATGTCCCGGGACACCATATAGTCCCCTTCTACCTGGTTCGCTATCACTGCTCTGAGTGACTCCATCTTGATTTGAACCTTTTTAAGTGTTCAAATATTTCAGATTTAGAATAGGTCTCACCGAGCCTTCTGGTTTCAGTACCACAATATAGTGTGGAATAATACCCCTTTCCTTGTTGTAGGAGGGGTACTTTGATTATCACCTGCTGGGAATACAGCTTGTGAATTGTTTCCAATACTGCCTCCCTGTCTGAGGGAGACGTTGGTAAAGCAGACTTCAGGAACCTGCGAGGGGAAACGTCTCGACTTTCCAATCTGTACCCCTGGGATACTACTTGTAGGATCCAGGGGTCCTGTACGTGCTGAGAACTTGGCAGAAGCGGTGGAAGGCTTCTGTTCCTGGGAATGGGCTGCCTGCTGCAGTCTTCTTCCCTTTCCTCTATCCCTGGGCAGATATGCTTATGGGGACGAAAGGACTGAGGCTGAAAAGACGGTGTCTTTTTCTGCATAGATGTGACTTAGGGTAAAAACGGTGGATTTCCCAGCAGTTGCCGTGGCCACCAGGTCCGATGGACCGACCCCAAATAACTCCTCCCCTTTATACGGCAATACATCTTTGTGCCGTTTGGAATCTGCATCACCTGACCACTGTCGTGTCCATAAACATCTTTTGGCAGATATGGACATCGCACTTACTCTTGATGCCAGAGTGCAAATATCCCTCTGTGCATCTCGCATATATAGAAATGCATTCTTTAAATGCTCTATAGTAAATAAAATACTGTCCCTGTCAAGGGTATCAATATTTTCAGTCAGGGAATCCGACCAAGCCACCCCCGCGCTGCACATCCAGGCTGAGGCGATCGCTGGTCGCAGTATAACACCAGTACGTGTGTATATACTTTTTAGGATATTTTCCAGCCTCCTATCAGCTGGCTCCTTGAGGGCGGCCGTATCTGGAGACGGTACCGCCACTTGTTTTGATAAGCGTGTGAGCGCCTTATCCACCCTAAGGGGTGTTTCCCAACGCGCCCTAACTTCTGGCGGGAAAGGGTATACCGCCAATAATTTTCTATCGGGGGAACCCCGCGCCTCATCACACACTTCATTTAATTTATCTGATTCAGGAAAAACTATAGGCAGTTTTTCCACACCCCACATAATACCCTTTTTTGTGGTACTTGTAGTATCAGAAATATGTAACACCTCCTTCATTGCCCTTAACAAGTAACGTGTGGCCCTAAAGGAAAATACGTTTGTTTCTTCACCGTCGACACTGGAGTCAGTGTCCGTGTCTGTGTCGACCGACTGAGGTAAAATGGGCATTATAACGTCCCTGACGGTGTTTTAGACGCCTGGACAGATACTAATATGTTTGCCGGCCGTCTCATGTCGTCAACCGACTTGCAGCGTGTTGACATTATCACGTAATTCCTTAAATAAGCCATCTATTCCGGTGTCGACTCCCTAGAGAGTGACATCACCATTACAGGCAATTTGCTCCGCCTCCCAACATCGTCCTCATACATGTCGACACACACGTACCGACACACAGCACACACACAGGGAATGCTCTGATAGAGGACAGGACCCACTAGCCCTTTGGGGAGACAGAGGGAGAGTTTGCCAGCACACACCAAAAACGCTATAATTATACAGGGACAACCTTTATATAAGTGCTTTTCCCTTATAGCATTTTAATATATGTAGTCATATCGCCAAATCAGTGCCCCCCCTCTCTGTTTTAACCCTGTTTCTGTAGTGCAGTGCAGGGGAGAGCCCGGGAGCCTTCCCACCAGCATTTCTGTGAGGGAAAATGGCGCTGTGTGCTGAGGAGAATAGGCCCCGCCCCCTTTTCGGCGGGCTTCTTCTCCCGTTTTTCTGAGACCTGGCAGGGGTTAAATACATCCATATAGCCCCCAGGGGCTATATGTGATGTATTTTTAGCCAGAATAAGGTACTATCATTGCTGCCCAGGGCGCCCCCCCCCAGCGCCCTGCACCCTCAGTGACCGCTGCTATGAAGTGTGCTGACAACAATGGCGCACAGCTGCAGTGCTGTGCGCTACCTTATGAAGACTGAAGAGTCTTCTGCCGCCGTTTCTGGACCTTCACTTTTCGGCATCTGCAAGGGGGGTCGGCGGCGCGGCTCCGGGACGAACCCCAGGGTGAGACCTGTGTTCCGACTCCCTCTGGAGCTAATGGTGTCCAGTAGCCTAAGAAGCCAATCCATCCTGCACGCAGGTGAGTTCACTTCTCTCCCCTAAGTCCCTCGTAGCAGTGAGCCTGTTGCCAGCAGGACTCACTGAAAATAAAAAACCTAACAAACTTTTACTCTAAGCAGCTCTTTAGGAGAGCCACCTAGATTGCACCCTTCTCGGCCGGGCACAAAAATCTAACTGAGGCTTGGAGGAGGGTCATAGGGGGAGGAGCCAGTGCACACCACCTGATCCTAAAGCTTTTACTTTTGTGCCCTGTCTCCTGCGGAGCCGCTATTCCCCATGGTCCTGACGGAGTCCCCAGCATCCACTAGGACGTTAGAGAAAACTATAAAAACTGTGCACTTCTGTTGGATACAAAAGAGTTTAGGGCGAGATGTATCAAGCCTTCTAACAAGTGGAGAAGCTTCTAACTAGCATTTATCAAGTACTGGGACATTCTATATTAAATTGATAAGTAGATGCTGATTTGTTGCTAAGGCCAATTTCTCCACTTGTCCACTCTGTAGAGGACTTGATACACCTCCCCTTAACACTGAATGGTAAACTCCAAAAGGTGAAAGAAACAACGTACAAGACTAAGGGGGTATCCAATAAGCTGCGATATTGCGGTTTCATGATAACTTGTTACCGGCGATAAGCATAGGCGTGCGCAGACGCCGACATGTGGGTGCCGCTCCGGACTTATCCCCCTCCGCGGCATTATAGTCTACTCTCACCTCCCCTGTCCTGGATATAGACTGCTTACCTGGGCGGCCCAGGTGAGCAGTCTTATGTCCCAGTGGAAGGGGTGGAGGACGTAGTCAGTTACCTGGTGGAGGGTGGGGGGAGTCCGGAGCGGCACCGAGAGGCACCCGTATGTCGGCATCTGTGCACACCTATGTTGATAAGTTATTTGTGATAAGTCTCCATAGGGCTTATCGTGGCTTTCTCTTCACCATCTCTGAGCAGGTGACAAGTAGTGCAAAATCCCTATTTTAAGCTAAAAATTTCAGGATTTGGTTCTGAACCCCTGGACCACCCCCCTGAATGACTAATTAGGCACTTAGAAAGTTTTTAATAATTTTTAATTAGCCAATAATGACATGTTATTTTTTGGGTAAAAAAATGCAAAGTGATGGAAATTGGGGTAAAAGGTATGGTACAGGTATAGTGGTGTGCTTTATGAGTAGGACAAGTGTTTTTAGACTTGCAGGTGGGAGTAATCAGTCAGTTTCCACTTTTTACAAAAATCCCCTAAAATGAACCAAATATGTACTTATACCAATTATTATATACCCCAAATTTAATGAGAGCACTTATATGCATTTTTTTTTTTAATGCTGAAAAATGAGAGAGGTATTTTTTTCAGCAATATAACAGCCATTTGACCCAATTTAATGACACCAAATAGTTTTTTTTTAAATGGCCATTAATAGACTTCCATAATGTTTTCCTGTATTAGTTTGGCTTTTTGGGGGGTACAGGCAGATTTCCCCATTTTCTCCTATAATTATCACTGCTTTTGCTGCCTAGAATTATTGCGCAAATCCCGCTATTTTGGAATAGGATAAGTGCGAAAAACAGGAGTGCGTAGGGTGCGATAAGCTGATTGTTCTCCCGATAGGTGTGATAACATTTGCCGTTATCGTGTTATCGCAGCTAATTGGATACCCCCCCTAATTCCTGGAGGCTCAAGGTCGGTGTTTAGAAGAAAGCCACTATGTCGACAGTCTAACATTGTTGACACACTATAACATCAGTGTCGACATGCTGAATCTCCACATCATGAAGATGTTGATGTATTTCATATCGACATGGTGAATGTCGACTCTGTGGCTGTTGAACAGCCCAGGAGTCATGTGCAAGTTATGTGCTGTATAGACTCAGAGCAAAGCAAATACAATGATAAAGGAAAACTCTATTCTGATTGATGATAAAATAAAAAATATTAACGCAGCTCTTTACATGTTGGGCAGACTGTGACAGAAACAGAGAGACACTATTTTGTAAACGGATGCAGGCAGGCTATAAATCACTATAGATGGGTTGGGATTGATTTGCCGGCAGTTGGGATGCTGGCGGTCAGAATACCGACCCTGGCATCCCGATGATCAGAATCTCAACAGGGGAAGGTAAGTCTCCCCTTGGCCCCTAGCCCTTCCTTTCCATAGCCTAAACCTAACCCTCCCTTTCCATAGCCTAACCCTAACCCTCCCGGGGGGGGGGGGGGGGGTGCCTAAACCTAACCCCCTCTCCCCACAACCTAAACCTAACCAGCCCAGGGCGCAACCTAACCCTACCCACACAGCCTATGCCTACCCCCCACCTCTCTGCCGTGGCGGTGGATTCTCATTCGGGATCGCAGGGATTCCGGCACTGGGCTGGAGACCCTATTCGGGATGCACATGTCGGTATTCTGACTGCCAGGATCCTTACTAGATCCCCTACAGATCACCCTATGTAGCACAATAACACACACACACACACACACACACACACACACACACACACACACACACACACACACACACACACACACACACACACCGTACTGTGTAAAAGTGTTAATGGTTTTTTATATCAATTAACAAAATGCAAAGTGAATGAACAGAAGGGAAATCCAAATCAATATCTGGTGTGACCACCCATTGCCTTCAAAACGGGATACGGTCGTTAGGTCGACATGCATTAGGTCGAGGGGACACTGTGCACTAATTGGGGTTCCCTGTCGCATTATGAAGAAAACGACGCCAAAAAAAGTCCTAAATCCCATGTTGACCTTTTGACCTGTCGTCCTAATGACCATGTCGACCTATTGTCACTGTCGACCTAATGCATGTCAACCTTCCATGGTCGACCTAAGTTGAGTCGACCCATACCCTTCAAAACAGCATAAGTTCTTCTAGGTACACTTGCAGATGGAGGCGGCTCCATAGCAGGCGTGCACTCCTGGCGTGACTAGGCGATCCGTCTGCCTAGTCACGCTGGGAGTGCACAGACACGCTCTTGGTGCTAGGCATGCCCATTACAGATGGAGCCACGACTACCGTGGCTCCATCTGTACATACAATTTTTGAAGAAACTCGGCATGGAGGTTATTCCAAACATCTTCGAGAACTAACCATGGATCATCTGTGGATGTAGGCTTACTCATATCCTTCTGTCTCTTCATGTAATCCTGGTCAGACTCGATGATCTTGAGATCCGGGCACTGTGCAGCCCATGTCATTACTTCCAGGACTCCTTGTCTTCTTAACACTGAAGATAGTTTTTCATAATATTAGCTATATGTTTGGGGTCATTATCCTGCTGCAGAATAAATTTTGAGCCAATCGGACACCTCCCTGATGGCATTGCATGATGTATCAGCACCTGCCTGTACTTCTCAGCATTGAAGCACAAAGAAACGCCAACATTGAGGTCTGTAGAAACAGTGGTCGGCCACTGAAACTTGATAAAAGACACATCCTGCTTACTTCCCTTCAAAATCAGAACATGCCCAGTAGTGCCATTGGCTCATAACTGGCAGGAAGTAGTGGCACCCAGGTACAACCATCTACTGTTTGGAGAAGTCTGTCCAGAAGTCTTCTTCATGGAAGAATTGGGACAAACCATACATTTGATGTGGAAAACAAGACCAAGTGACTCAGCTATGTACAAAAACATAGGAACCCTGGGTGCAAAAAAATGGCAGCAGGTGCTCTGGAGTCAAAATGTGAAATATTTGGCTGTAACAGAAGGTAGTTTGTTCACCGAAGGTCTGGAGAGGCGTACAACAATGAGTCTGCAGGCAACAGTGAAGCATGGTGGATGTTCCTTGCAAGTTTGGGGCTGCATTTCAGCAAATGGGGTTGAGAATTTGGTCAGGATTAATGGTGTCCTCATTGCTGAGAAATACAGGCAGGTACTTATCCATCATGCATACCACTTCACAGTGCGTTTTTTTCAGTTTTTTGTTGTTTTTCTCTCATCATACCACTTACTGTATTCTGCTCACCTTCCCTGTCTGAGTCAGATGATGTGACTCCCTACTGATGCCTTTGTGCTCTTACCCGTCCAGTGACCAGCCCTTATTGCACTGGGAGAATCTGACCTGCATATGTATCTGCTGGACCCAAACCACCTGACCTATGCGCCCCAACCCTACGGCACAAATTACCAGTTGTAGCTGCAGTGACCTGGTGACCTACACTGGTCCTACTGTTGATATTCTCTCTCTGGCTGCTCCTTGGACTTGGGATACCCTCCTGTGGTGAATTCTAGAATTGCACCCTTGTCTTTCAACGATTTGATTATATTGTGATTTTTTTTTCTCTCTATCCGAGACTGTTATACTTTTGAGTTATTCTGAGACTTTCCCCAGTGGGTCGTGATGTCAGTACTTGCCGGGCCCAGGATGGCAATGATGTAATTGGACCAGGCCACGCGGAGGGGTTCATGTGTTGCAAAATTTCTTAGAATATGTTTGATTCTTCTTAACAGTTATCATACCGGGCCTTGTTCTGGATCTTTCTGCATTCAGGTCTGACAAATGACAAGATGCCACAGCTCTAAGTCGTCCTAGAAGATTCCGCCTAGATTTCCACACGCTTCAGCCTTTCGTAATCTATTTGGAGCTTCTGAATCCGCATCTTCTGCTCATTCCTCACTGTCTCTGGCCTCTATCTCAATGTAGAGGGAAAGTGCCCAAGATTCACCCCCTACAGCCTGTTCAGGTCCAGTCTGTCTTTCTCCCAACCCGTCAAGATATTCAGAAAGATCTGATGGCTATGGAAAAGCGGATCCAGGACTCTATTCTAGCCCGTATTTCCACCATACAATCAGATCTTACCCAAGTGGCACACAGAGTCGATGCCCTGGAGGACCATACGGATGAGACGGACTCTCTAAAATTGCTGACCTGCATGATCTTGTCTCTCGTCACTCTCGTACTGTGATTGACATGAGACGTAAATTGGAGGATATCGATAAACGAGGTCGGCGACATAACAAGAGTTAAAGGGATACCAGAAGATGTGCCTCCACAGGGTATCGTTGATGCCTTGACAAATATTTTCAACAAGCTTTTGGGGGCAGCCCCGGATTCCCAAATTATATGTTTGACAGAGCGCACTGGGCCTTGTGCCCCAAAGGAGCCCCTACTGAAAAACCTCGGGACATCATCTGTCAATTCCACTACTTTCAAGTGAAGGACATACTACAAAAATCCAGACATGCCTCGGATTTTGATTTTAATGGGCATCAAATTTAGATCTTTCAAGACCTCTCCTGGCTGACTTTACAGCAGCGGCGTCTGCTCCGCCCTCTCACGGAAGCGCTTCATAAGAAAGGCATTAGGTTCCGATGGGGATTCCCGTTAAGTATCCAGGTGGTCCATGATGGAGTTCGGTACACTCTCCAGGAGTATGAAGATGTGCTGTCTTTCTGTTCTTCCCTAGGTATTCTGGCAATTACACTTCCTAATTGGCTGGATCCCCTTGCAGTGCCCACTCAATCTTTGCCCGCAGGGAACCTTGGAAAATAGTTTCTTGCTTCAGAAGGCGCAATCGCTCTGGCCCGGAAGACGACGCATCCGAGGTCCCTTGAGTAGTGACAATGCTTCCACCTGGCATATCCTTTTCATTTTTAGCACCATGTCTTTTGTGTCTGATAGGCGCATGTGTTATAGGACTTAAGGTGTTTCGGGCTATTATTATTATGATGAACAAACTTATTACTTTTTTCATCTAGCCCTGACCATTTCTGTTCTCGTATGAGATGTTTCTTGTCCTCTATTTGATATTTTCTGTTATTGGCCGTAATGTTTACTTTTCCTAGTATTTTGTTTAGTATTATCATGTCTTTTGTTACAGTCTGTATTATTTGTGTTTATTGACGATCTCCGCAACCGTGATTACCCTCTGACCCCCCCCCCCTCTGCTGTATATTTTTTAGACCATGGGACTTTTAGGTTTTCCCATGGCTTTCAGTGCAGAGATTGCTACTTTTATTTTTTTTCTGTGTCAATTGAATGGTTTTTTTTTTCCCCCCATTTCTCTATTTCCATCCCCTTGTGTGTTTTTTTTTTTTTTTTTTTACCCCTTTCCTTTTCCTCAGGTACAGGTCACTTTAGTCGAATATGTGATCAGTCAAGATGGTTGGACCTTGCCGCAAGACTGGTCTGTCATTTTTCCCCTTTGACCATGCCTAGTATTCAGATAACTTCTTATAATGTTAAACATTCCAGATAAGAGATCGGGCCTTTTACATAGCTTATGGTCTGATAGAGCTGAAGTTGTATTTCTGCAGGAAACCCATTTTAAAAAGGGATCGTCTCCGGGACTTCGTTCACGCCATTTTCCCCAGGCCTACTTTAATGATTATTTTGCAGCAAAAGCTAGGGGTGTAGCTATACTTTTTGCCAAACATCTGAGATTGAGTGATGTGTTGGAGTTGTTGATAGGTGATGGTAGGGGGATCTTGGTCAAAGCCACTATTGCACACCAGATATTTACCTTTGTCAATCTGTAACTTCCTAATCGGGGTCAGACCCATTTCCTTAGAGATTCCCTGTAATTAATCGAACATAATATAGAAGGTATACTAGTGGTGGGAGGGGATTTTAATTGGGTGCTTGAACCCCACTTGGATTCCTCTACTGGGTCTCCTCGGAATACGCTGAAAGAATTCAAGCGATTTAGGTCTATACTGCAGGACTTCCAATTGGTTGACACCTGGCGCCTCCTCCACCCCGCGGATAGGTACTTTAATTTTTACTCACCCCCACACAATTCATACTCCCACATAGACTACCTCTGTGTGGGCCATGCACCTCTCGATCTGATAATTGATGCCACTATTGGTCACATTGTTGGTTCGAACCACGCTCCCATCACTCTTTCCCTTTCTCTCCGTTGTCCACCCTTAAGGCAATGGCATTGGCTTTTCAATGAGCAGCTCCTTCTGGATCCTGATTGTAGAGCTCAGCTTGACAAAGCAATTGATGACTATATAATCTCCAACACTACCTAAGACGTGTCCCCAGTAACATTATGGGAGGCACACAAATGTGTGATAAAAGGCACGTGTATTCAGCTAGGCTCATATTTAAAAAAAAAAGTTGAATGCAAAAACGGCTTACTGGAAAAAATTAAGCACTTGGAAATGACACATAAATCCACAATGGCACCTGATAACCTTGTAGAGCTCCAAAAAGCCCGGTTCGCTCTTACCAGTTTCCTTAGTGATGGAATTTGGAGAGCGTTCCATATCTGTTGTCACAAATACCACAAGTGGGGCAATAAACCGGATAAACTCTTGGCCCGTGCTCTTCGTGCTAAGAGATCCTTGACTTATATAACTAAACTTAAAGATGCTACTGGGGTTCTTCAAGCCAATGACGCAGCAATGGCTCGGGTCTTTCACACATATTACACAGAACTCTACAATATACAATCACACCACTCTCCCTATACCCACACTGAACACACAAACGACATACAGAACTTCTTGGAAGAGATTGGGTATCCAATTCTCCCTGAGAGCATTACTCAAGCTTTGGAGGATCCTTTCACAGAAAAGGTCGTCTCCTAATGGTAAAAGTCCGGGCCCGGATGGTTTTCCTATGACATATTATAAGGCTTTTCAGGACAAATTAGTTCCCCTCCTTCTGCGGGTCTGTAATGCTATCTCTTCTGATACTCCTTTTTCTGACCAGTCGTTGGAGCTCATATTTCGGTTATCCCAAAGGACTGTAAAGACCCTACACTCCCCTCTAGTTACAGACCGATTTCCCTGTTAAATGTAGATGTGAAACTATTTGCAAAACTTATGTCCAACTGCCTGGGGCCGTTTCTGTTGAGTGTTGTCCATCCTGATCAGGTTCGATTTGTCCCTGGTAGAGAAGCAAGGGATAACACTATCGGAGTTATCGATTTGATAGCACATGCACAATCCGCTCAGACTCCCTTCATGCTTCTATCCACGGACGCGGAGAAGGCCTTTGATTGGGTGGATTGTGACTTTAAGTAAGCTGTCATGAGGCGACTGGGGCTGGGACATTTCTTTTTATAGAAGGTTCTCTCGTAATATAGGGCCCCTTCTGCACAGGTTAGAGTTAACGGGATTCTTTCTGACCGGGTACAAATTTTTAAAGGTACCTGCCAGGGCTGTCTACTCTCGCCCCTGGTTTTTGTGTTGTGTGGAAGCTTTAGCGAGGGCGATTAGGGGTAACCCCAGCGTTACAGGCCTACAGGTTGGCACTGTAAACCACCGCCTGGTTCTTTTTGCAGACTATTTGTTAGCGACCATAACCAATCCTGTGGTCTCTTTACCCAATCTTATGAAAGAATTTACTCGAGTTGGCCACTTATCTAATTTTAAAATTAATTATTCCAAGTCCACAGCACTGAACATCGCTCTCCCTGCCTCAACCGTTTCGGCCTTGTCTGCATCCTTCCCGTTTACTTGGCACCCTTCCCACGTTAGATACTTGGGGATCCTGATTCCGTCATCGCTTCATACAACAGTCTCTATTAATCATACTTCTCTTCTCCGTAAACTGAAGCAGGAGATGGCGCATTGGCTCATGCAGAGGTTTTCTTGGCTTGGCCGTATCAACATTGTAAAAATGAATATACTCCCTAGGTTGTTATATCTTTTTCAGACTGTCCCACTTAAACTCCCCCCTCAGTTTTTTATCAGAAGCTCATAAAGCGAAAAGTCACTTTGGGGTGGTAGAAAGCCTAGGTTCAAGCATAGCCACCTGTTTCTACGAAAATCTCAGGGGGGCCAACAGCTTCCTATGATTTCTGCATACTATCATGCTACAGTACTGCATAGAATATTAGACTGGAGCCACCCAGGCCTCATTAGGAAACAGTGGGTGGTTTTAGAAGCCGCCTCAACGAATCTTATCCTTCATTTCTTTCCATGGTCCCTTAAAATTGCTCTTTCAATACACCCTACGGTCGATCCCACTTTAGCTATCTGGAGGGTACTACGTTATAGGCCCGGTATCTCGTCAGGAAATACACCTCTGTTGCCCATTTTTGACAATTCATTGTTCCCTACAGGAGTATGGCGGGTATAACAAGGGTAAATCATTTGATTGCAGATGGTAAACTCAAAACTTTTATGGAGATCTGCGAGAATGAGAATTCCTTTGATGCAGGAAAAGTAGCTGAGGATTTCTTTTTTACATTAAAATAAGATTTCGCCTCTACCCCCGCCGTATTATCAGGAATGTGCAGGACATTTCTGATAGCCTCTATAAGGGCCTGTATTCCTTTATTCCTTGTGACAGGACCCCCCCCACTCGCATCCACTTCAACCTCCTCGGGATCTGATGTATCGTCATCGGTATCATCCTGCATGAGCTGGGCCAGAGTACGCTTTTGTGAGTAAATGGCGGGGGTTTCAGACGCTGGTATGGGAACTGAATCTCTATTCATCAGGTCATCCACAGACTGTCTTAAGAATTGTGTCTTTCTCATTATGGGATAATTTAGTGGAAATATTAGATATCATCTCTTTACTGGAAGCCAACCATGGGGGTTCTGCCCCACTAGCCTGAGAATGTGCACTATCCTTAGTAAAACTTAGCTGGGTTGCCACACTAAGGGGGTAATTCCAAGTTGATCGCAGCAGGAATTTTGTTAGCAGTTGGGCAAAACCATGTGAACTGCAAGGGAGGCAGATTTAACATGTGCAGAGAGAGTTAGATTTGGGTCGGATGTGTTCAATCTGCAATCTAATTTGCAGTGTAAAAATAAAGCAGCCAGTATTTACCCTGCACAGAAACAAAATAACCCACCCAAATTTAACTCTTTCTGCACATGTTATATCTGCCTCCCCTGCAGTGCACATGGTTTTGCCCAACTGCTAACAAAATTCCTGCTACGATCAACTTGGAATTACCCCCTAAGTCCCTTAAGAGGGCATAGTATACTACAACACTCCCCCTTCTAAGACCTCCTGGTACCGCTGAGGAGACGTGGAGTCTTTGTGGAGGAGCTGCGCTTCCCTGTGATTCCTGTCAGTGTAAGCTGCAGAGGGAAAATGGCGCTGGTGAGCTGCTGGATCCGCTCATAGTGTCATAGTGAAGACCCGCCCCCTTAATGGCGTCGGCTTCCCGCTTTTTTATACTGGCCTTAGGTAATTTTTATGCCTAACAGAGGGTTAAAACCCTTGTTAGGTATGATAGCCAGTGTGGGTATTCATTGGTGGCTCAGCGCGCCCCTCACTGGCGGGACACACGTCTGTGTATGTCCTCTGAGCCCCCTGGAGCGCAGCCTGCACTCAGAGCTGCGCTCCTACCCTTGTGCTGCCTTTCCCACCGGCGACCCGCTAACCGGCGCTGTACTCACCACTTTTCTATCTTCTGGCTCTGTTAGGGGTGCTGCTGGAGGGTACGCTCGCCATGGTGGGGCTTGCAAATGACTGCCTCAGGAGCTCAGTGTCCTGCCAGCGGAGAAACGGACCATTAACTCTTTAGGAGGTTGGGCCGTTCTCCCCGCTAAGTCCCACGAAGCAGGCAGTCTGGTGCCAACCAGCCCTGCCTGAAAACAACAAACAGAAAATAAATGCAGAAAATTCTTCAGGAGCTTCCCTAAGCGTGACCAGCTCCTCCGGGCACATTTTCTAAACTGAGTCTGGTAGGAGGGGCATAGAGGGAGGAGCCAGTGCACACTATTGATTTCTTAAAGTGCCCAAGGCTCCTAGTGGACCCATCTATACCCCATGGTACTAATGTGGATCCCAGTATCCTCTAGGACGTAAGAGAAATATAGGGTGTTGCTGTTCAAATAACATTACACTGGCCCTGTATGTTGTAAAAATTCAGGGGTGCAGTTGTTAAAAATGAAAAGCACACTGATGTATGCTGTAAAATATAGGGGTGCTGCTGGCCCAGTATGATTTAAAAATTCAGAGGTGCAGTTGTTAAAAATTAAAAGCACACTGCTCTTGTATGCTGTAAAATATAGGGGTGTTGCTGTTCAAATAACATTACACTGGCCCTGTATGTTGTAAAAATTCAGGGGTGCAGTGAAAATAAATGTACACTGGCCCTGTCTTGTATGCTGTAATAATTCTATGGTGCAGTGAAAATCAATGTACACTGGCCCTGTCTTGTATGCTGTAATTATTCTAAGGTGCAGTGAAAATCAATGTACACTGGCCCAGTCTTGTATGCTGTAATTATTCTAGGGTGCAGTGAAAATCAATGTACACTGGCCCTGTCTTGTATGCTGTAAAATAACAGGGGTGTTGTGAAAATACAGGGGTGCTGGCACTGTCTGCGGTTGCGATGTCTACCACCATTTGCACGCCCCCTGCAAGTGCTGGTAGGAGCACCGCCAGTCCAGTTGCTGATATTGAGATTGAGGATGTCACTGTAGAAGTACACCAGGATGAGGATATGGGTGTAGCTGGCACTGCAGAGTAAGTTAACGATGGGGATTCTGATGGTGATGTGTTTTGTTTGAATAAGGTACCAGTGGTGACAGTTGTTGGCCATGGGATGAGAAAGCCCATTGTCATGCCTGGGCAAAATACCAAAAAAGCCACCTCTTCGGTGTGGAATTATTTCTCCACAAATCCGGACAACAGGTGTCAAGACATCCTTTGCCTTTGTCAATCCATAGTAAGTAGGGGTAAGGACGTTAACCACATAGGAACATCCTCCCTTATACATAACCTGCAGCGCATTCATCATAAGTCATTGTCAAGTTCAGAAACTTTGGGTAATAGCATAAGCAGTCCACTGACACCTAAATGATGTGGTTTTGTTTGAACATTGTTTCTCTGAGAGGATGAGGATGTAAACACTGAAGGGGGGGGGATCTGAGGATGACATCTTGCCACTCTAGAGCCAGTTTGTGCAAGGAGAGATCAATTGCTTCCTTTTTGGTGGGGGCCCAAACAAAGCAATCATTTCAGCCACAGTCGTGTGGCAGACCCTGGTGCTGAAATTATTGGTTTGTTAAAGTGTGCATGTCCTGTTTGTACAACATAAGGGTCGGTGGAAGGGCCCAAGGACAATTCCATCTTGCGCCTCTTTTTTCTTTGCATTATGTGCTCTTTGGGGACTAGTTTTTAAAACTGCCAACCTGTCTGACACTGCAGTGCCACTCCTAGATGCAGGCCCGGCGCTACCCGCTCAGCGAAGGGATGCAGTGCAGGGAGGCGCTGTGACGGATAGGCGCTCCCCTTGCTCTGTATTCCTTCCCTGCTGCGCCGTCCTGTCCCCCCTGCTGCTGGTGCAGCTGCCAGTGATGTGATGTGCTACACGGGACGGAAGGGGCGTGGCTAAACGGGTCAGAAGGGGCGGGGCTACACGGACCAGGCTGCAGTGCTCATGTACAGAGGGAGACTGGCTTAGGTAAGTGGAGGGTGAGAGAGAAGTGTGTGTGTGTGTGTGTGTGTGTGTATATGGTGGGTGTATATATGTGTGAATTGTGTGTGTGTGTGTGTGAGGTATGTCTGTGCGCGCGCTTTATGGACGCTACTACTGGGGGGGCATTACGTATAACGACGCTACTACTGGGGGGGCATTACATGTAAGAACGCTACTACTACTGGGGGGGTCATTACGTATAAGGACGCTACTGGGGGGGGCATTACGTATAAGGACGCTACTACTACTGGGGGGGGCATTACATGTAAGAACGCTACTACTACTGGGGGGGGGCATTACATATAAGGACGCTACTACTGGGAGGGGCATTACGTATAAGGACGATACTACTACTGGGGTGCACTACGTATAAGGACGCTACTACTACTGGGGGGCATTACGTATAAGGACGATACTACTACTGGGGGTGGGGGCATTACGTATAAGGACGATACTACTACTGGGGGGGCATTACGTATAAGGACGCTACTACTGGGGGGGGCATTACGTATAAGGACGCTATTACTACAGGGGGGGCATTACGTGTAGCAACGCTACTACTGGGTGGGCCATTACGTGTAAGGACGCTACTACTACTGGGGCTGGGGACATTACGTATAAGGACGATACTACTACTGGGGTGCACTACGTATAAGGACGCTACTACTACTGGGGGGGGGCATTACGTATAAGGACGATACTACTACTGGGGTGCACTACGTATAAGGACGCTACTACTACTGGGAGGGGGGCATTACGTATAAGGACAATACTACTACTTGGGGGCATTATGTATAAGGACGCCACTATTACTGGGAGGGCATTACGTATAACAATGCTACTACTGGGGGGAGGGTATTACGTATAAGGATGCTACTAGTGCGCAGAGCATTATGTATAAGGACGGTACCACTACTGGGGGCGCATTACGTATAAGAACGCTACTACTACTGGGAGGGCATTACGTATAAGGATGCTACTACTACTGGGGGTGCACTACGTATAAGGACGCTACTACTACTGGGGGGCATTACGTATAAGGACGCTACTACTTCTAGGAGGGAATTACGTATAAGGACGCTTCTACTACTGGGGGTGCACTACGTATAAGGACGCTACTACTACTGGGGGTTATTACGTATAAGGACGCGTCTACTACTGGGGGTGCACTACGTATAAGGACGCTACTACTACTGGGGGGGGGCATTATGTATAAGGACGCTACTACTACGGGGGGGGCATTATGTATAAGGATGCTACTACTACTGGGGGGGATTATGTGTAAGGATGCTACTACTACTGGGGGGGCATTATGTATAAGGACACTACTACTACTGGGGGGCATTATGTATAAGGATGCTACTACTACTGGGGGGCATTATGTATATGGATGCTACTACTACTGGGGGGGCATTATGTATAAGGACACTACTACTACTGGGGGGCATTATGTATAAGGATGCTACTATTACTGGGGTGCATTACATATAAGGACGCTACTACTACGGGTGGGGCATTACGTATAAGATTAATAAGATTGTGCTACATTGTGGCGTAATTTTAAATGGGGGTACTATTGTGAGACCACACCCCTTTTCCCGGCGCGCGCCAAAGGAATATGGGAGGGCGCAAATTTATAGTTTGCAGGGGGGCGCCGAACACCCTAGCACCGGCCCTGCCTAGATGGACCACGCGTTTGTGCCGCCCACTTGTGTCGCTTAGTTTAGTCATCCAGCTACCTCTGTGCAACCTTTTGGCCTAAAAACAATATTGTGAGGTGTGAGGTGTTCAGAATAGACTGGAAATGAATGTTATTGAGGTTAATGACACCGTAGGATCAAAATTTCCCCCAAATTCTGTGATTTTTAGCTGTTTTTATGTTGTTTTTTCCCCAAAAATCATCCAGATCCAAAACCAAAACACAAAAGGGTGGTTTTGGCAAAACCAACCCAGATCCAAAATCAAAACCTCACGTCTCTACTTTTTACCCATGGGATGTAAAAATATCTCAAAATACCATTTAAAAAATAAATAATAATAAATATAAATATATATATATATAATATAAAATCACTTAATAATATGATCCGACATATAGATTGCTGTAATGGCATGGGCTATATAATATGTGTAGAACATGGCGCTTTGAGTCCAGCTGGAGAAAGACTGCTGTATAAATAAATAAATTATTATTATAGCACGTGGCCCTGACATGCCAAATCACTTGATCCCTTCTATGTACACACACATTCTCTCAGCAGCACTGAGCTTGTTGGCAAAATATTCTATACTGTATGATGCAAAGCCAGTTATTATGTAATGGGTAAATGAACAACCAGCCCAGGAATAAATTTCTCTGGCAGTAATCAAACAAAACTTTTTTTTCTTCTCAGGTCTGGCTCATAGGGAAACCCGTCCAGGATCAGGAGAGTCCTCCCTGGGAGAGCGCGTCTGTGAGGATTGGATCCAGTGCTGGCTTTCTGTCTCTCACTAAGTACATACGCCTGCTGCCAGATTAGTCTACTGCAAGCGTTTTGTTTGTTTTCACTTTGTTACAAAAATGTACATTGGTGTCAGACGTCTGTCCCAGCATGGCTGCAGGCACGGGGAGCTGAGGCACAGCGCTCTTCCTGGCGGGCGGTCCGCCCGCGGTACAGCTCTACAGGCGCAACCCCTCTCTGTGCAGCATGCCTGGAGGACTGCTCAGCTGCGTGACCTGGGGATCAGGAACCAGCACCAGCCTGCTGCCCCCGCCGCACACCTCACCTGCAGCAGCCGGGCATCATACTCTACCCTGTGCGGAGACAGCACCACCCCGGGTACCTACCATCATGTCTTCCAGTCCTCTGTCCAACACCCTGAGCAGGTCTGGGGTGCAGCAGCTGAGGACATTACATGGTTTAAGCCATGGACCAGAGTTATGGACAACTCCAATCCTCCATTCACAAAATGGTGAGTGCTGCTACTGTACACGTCATTATTATGGATGTTTAATAAAATAATGTTTCTTACTAAACTGCCCACATTGCCATGGTGTGTCATCTGGTTACAGGTACATGCCCAACTTCCAAAGAAGTTCCTCACATATTGTGCTGCAGCGTGCACACATTTGTTAGGTATGGTGTATTCATGTCACTGATGCAATGTATATTATCTATATCTATCTATCCTGCTGCACCATATGGGACTTGGCCACACTCCTGAAGTATCAGAAACATCAGAGAACTGGATAAACCACTGCAGAACAGGAAGCTGCTGTATACTGTATAACACTCCAATGAGATCTAAACACTCACAAGTACTGTACATCTACCTAACGAGGCTGAAGTTAGCTCCTTATTCGGGGTGGTCTTCTGTATGCCGACTGACGGGATCCCGGCGCACAGTATACCGGCGCCGGGATCCCGACAAACGGCATACCGACACTTATTCTCCCTCCTGGGGGTCCATGACCCCCCTGGAGGAAGAATAAAATAGTGTGGTGCGCGTAGCGTGGCGAGCCCGCAAGGGGCTCATTTGCACTCGCCACACTGTCGGTAAGCCGGCGGTCGGGCTCCCGGCGCCGGTATGCTGGTCGCCGGGAGCCCGACCGCCGGCATATCGTAGTGAACCCCTTATTCGGCCAGCTTGCCTCATACCTGGTTGTGACTATTACTGTAAAATAACACTTATTTTATTTACTGTAGGTCCTACCTAATGACATCTGTAATAAACGGTCTCATAAAGATAGGTTGCACAGCAATAGCATTTGATTACTAAGGGGTTCATTATGGAGGTGATAAGTAGGGTTAATCCGTGGGCAAGTAACTTATTGTTATGTGCTGTATAACTGAGAATCACAATTATGTCCTTTTTTCAGGTGTGGTATATGAGTTTGTTTTGAGTTTGTTATGACATATACAGCATTCTTCAGTTAGCTTATTTTAGCTATATATATATATATATATATATATATATATATATATATATATATATATATATATATATATATATATATATATACATACACACACACACATATTTTATATATGTTTCCCACAGCAAGTTGGAAAATACCCTGGGTGACCAGAAATAAATTTTCATCTATATTGTACTTTCCTGTTTACTCCACTCATCTTATGTTAGAGACCCAATATCTCTATATAATTCATAGAGGCTGATTCATAGTTGCATGCAAGTCTGTTTTGTGGATGGATCTTGCACTATGCACGTATTCAAGCCTACAGAACTACCAGTAACTACAGTTGTGTGCATCTCCACTTGTGGTTCACATATAGGCTAATACCGCTTTCACATATCCAATGCCGGATCTGACCCAGAAACGGGTCCTTCCTGGGTGGGATCCGGCATTGAAGGCTGCTTGCTGGCTTCCCGACGGTCGGTTGCCATAGCAGCGGGGGACGGCGGTGCTTGGAGATGAGCTCATCTCCGCGCCGCCTCTCCCTATGCTGTGAATGAGTACCGGGTCGCATCGACCCGGCAACCCATTCACTCTGCACCCGGTATTCATCCAGGGAATAACCCTTATTACCCGGGTTTAGTTAATGGGTCAGGCGACCCAGGATTCGGACATGGCCCTTTCACATCGCACACTGACCTGTGCCGGGTCTATACCGGGTTCCTGGTCACTGTACAGCGAAAACGACACCCAAAAAATATGAAAAAATTCATGTGGACCTTTTGACCTGTCGACTTACGGTTGGCCAATAGTGGTCGACCTAGACACTGTCGACATAAGTGTGGTCGACCTTCAATACCACACCTGCCCGAGGCACCCAAAACAAAATCCCCAAATAACTACCAGTATTGGGGACAATTGATTATCCCCAGGGAGCTCTATTAGCTGCTGTAAATTACTGCAACTAATTTAATACCATCGTGTGAGTAAGACATTTAAAGTTGGCATATGTGATAGTTTGGGCTCATCCTGTCTAGCTACCAGCTGTGGTTTTACTAATTTATCTTGGGTTATTCATACTGGTACTAACCTGGCACTTCTCACCACTCTTATTTGTGTTAAGGCACAAGTTGTAGGAAAGTAGTTGCTGCTGCGATCAGGCTCCTTCATCGGGCCTGATTGCTTCTGGATATTGTGGGTAACTGTTGCAACACCTCTTTGCTGAAGATTTAGGAGTAAGTAGCCAATAGGAACCAACCACAGTCATCAGCAAAGATATACTTACCATACTATCACTTTAAACCAGGACACTAATGAATTACACAGGTTCTGTGGCTGGCTGACTTTTGTGGCCTGTTTTAATCAGCCTCTGAACCTGTATAATCCATGACCTTACCAATTTAAAGGGATAGTATGGTAAGTGTATCTTTGCTGACGACTGTGGTTGGTTCCTCTTGGCTACTTACTTCTAAAGCTTCTCCAGGGGGTTAATGGGTACAGCTGCTGCTAGAGCCTTCAAGGTTCCAATGTGGTGCTTTACCTCCTGGAGCAGTCTGAATTGTACTTAAACCATACTTGCCTACTTTGTTTAAGCCACCTTTGCTGAAGGGGGCAACCCACTTCAATGCTTAAAAATGAGGAAATTATGCAGAAAGGGATTTAAATCTTGTTTGGAACCTTCTTGGATGCTCTGTCTTGTCTGCAGTAGCCAGAAGAGAGCCCTTTGGTTGCATCTGTAGTCAGCAGAAACACACTCTAAAAACAATTTGGCCACACTCCCCTTTGAAGTATCTCTCCTGTTTGGTGACAAATTGAAGAATAATTCAGAAGATTTCTGGTGGAAGTTCAAGAAGACTGCTATAAGACAGGACAAATAGAGAGATATCTGCTTCCATTAATCAAAGCTGCAGTTCAGAGAGGCAAGGAATTATCGACCATGGACATCAATCTGGTAGACTGTATCATGCTGGTATCCAAGGTAGTCCTTTAGCCAGTACAGTAGAAGTCAGCTATACTATGCCTTAAGTTTCTATTCCAGTAAGGTCTGGACTTCTAGGAATTGCCAGGAAATGGGCAGAGTCCAATCAATAAAATTGAGTGTTGGATGTTGTGTCAGTGGGTTACAAAATAGAACTCAAAAACACACAGGGAAAATGTTACAGTTGCATCAGGAACCCCACTAATGAGAATAAAATGCCTCATGGACCACAGTTGTCCACTTACATTTTATTTTTAATTATTTATTAACCATTATTTATATAGTGCACACACATTTCAGAGAGCTTTATAGAGAATATTTATCCATTCACATCATTCCCTGTCCACGTGGAGCTTACAATCTATATTCCCTACCACATGGACACACTCACTAGACGGAAGACAATGAAACTACTATGTTTTGTAGTGTGGAACAAAAAGAAAGCGCCCAAAGGAAACTCATGCAAACAGTGGGAGAACATACAAGCACCACATACATATGTACTTGAATCCAAGAACTCATTGCTATGAGATAGTAATGCTAACCACTTTACCAACCATACTACCTAAATTTAATGGCACAAAGATTGAGTGGGTGCTGTTGGGAAAATTTAAGGATTACTGGATGAAGTAGTGGAAATCATGTTACATGCATGGCAAATTTCATCTGAGGCCTTTTATAAAGTGTGAAAAAATGTAGGTTGTTTATCTGAAACTAAATTTCTCTAACGTCCTAAGTGGATGCTGGGGACTCCGTAAGGACCATGGGGAATAGCGGCTCCGCAGGAGACTGGGCACAAAAGTAAAGCTTTAGAACTACCTGGTGTGCACTGGCTCCTCCCCCTATGACCCTCCTCCAAGCCTCAGTTAGATTTTTGTGCCCGGACGAGAAGGGTGCACACTAGGTGGCTCTCCTGAGCTGCTTAGTGAAAAGTTTAGTTTAAGGTTTTTTATTTTCAGTGAGACCTGGCTGGCAACAGGCTCACTGCATCGAGGGACTAAGGGGAGAAGAAGCGAACTCACCTGCGTGCAGAGTGGATTGGGCTTCTTAGGCTACTGGACATTAGCTCCAGAGGGACGATCACAGGCCCAGAGCCAGAAGACAGAATAGGTCCGGAAAATCGGCGGCAGAAGACGTCAGTCTTCAACAAGGTAGCGCACAGCACTGCAACTGTGCGCCATTGCTCTCAGCACACTTCACACTCCGGTCACTGAGGGTGCAGGGCGCTGGGGGGGGGCGCCCTGAGACGCAATAAAAACACCTTGGATGGCAAAAAATGCATCACATATAGCTCCTGGGCTATATGGATGCATTTAACCCCTGCCAGAATACACAGAAAAACGGGAGATAAGGCCGCCGATAAGGGGGCGGAGCCTATCTCCTCAGCACACTGGCGCCATTTTCCCACACAGCTCCGTTGGAAGGAAGCTCCCTGGCTCTCCCCTGCAGTCACTACACTACAGAAAGGGTTAAAAAAGAGAGGGGGGGCACTAATTACGCGCAGTATTAAAGATGCAGCAGCTATAAGGGGAAAAACACTTATATAAGGTTATCCCTGTATATATATAGCGCTCTGGTGTGTGCTGGCAAACTCTCCCTCTGTCTCCCCAAAGGGCTAGTGGGGTCCTGTCCTCTATCAGAGCATTCCCTGTGTGTGTGCTGTATGTCGGTACGTTTGTGTCGACATGTATGAGGAGAAAAATGATGTGGAGACGGAGCAGATTGCCTGTAATAGTGATGTCACCCCCTAGGGGGTCGACACCTGAGTGGATGAACTGTTGGAAGGAATTACGTGACAGTGTCAGCTCTGTATAAAAGACAGTGGTTGACATGAGGCAGCCGGCTACTCAGCTTGTGCCTGTCCAGACGTCTCATAGGCCGTCAGGGGCTCTAAAACGCCCGTTACCTCAGATGGCAGATATAGACGCCGACACGGATACTGACTCCAGTGTCGACGGTGAAGAGACAAATGTGACTTCCAGTAGGGCCACACGTTACATGATGGAGGCAATGAAAAATGTTTTACACATTTCTGATAATACGAGTACCACCAAAAAGGGGTATTATGTTCGGTGAGGAAAAACTACCTGTAGTTTTCCTGAATCTGAGAAATTAAATGAGGTGTGTGATGATGCGTGGGTTTCCCCCGATAACAACTGATAATTTCTAAAATGTTATTGGCATTATATCCTTTCCCGCCAGAGGTTAGGGTGCGTTGGGAAACACCCCCTAGGGTGGATAAAGCGCTCACACGCTTGTAAGGGCTCTACCCTCTCCTGAGATGGCCGCCCTTAAGGATCCTGCTGATAGAAAGCAGGAGGGTATCCTAAAATGTATTTACACACATACTGGTGTTATACTGCGACCAGCAATCGCCTCAGCCTGGATGTGCAGTGCTGGGTTGGCGTGGTCGGATTCCCTGACTGAAAATATTGATACCCTAGATAGGGACAGTATATTTTTGCCTATAGAGCATTTAAAAGATGCATTTCTATATATGCGTGATGCACAGCGGAATATTTGCCGACTGGCATCAAGTCAAGTGCGTTGTCCATTTCTACCAGTAGAGGGTTATGGACACGACAGTGGTCAGGTGATGCGGATTTCAAACGGCATTTGGAAGTATTGCCTTATTAAGGGGAGGAGTTATTTGGGGTCGGTCTTTCAGACCTGGTGGCCACGGCAACAGCTGGGAAATCCACGTTTGTACCCCAGGTCGCCTCTCAACATGAGAAGACGCCGTATTATCAGGCGCAGTCTTTTCGTGGACAAGCGGGCAAAAGGTTCCTCATTTCTGCCCCGTGACAGAGGGAGAGGAAAAAGGCTGCAGAAATCAGCCAGTTCCCAGGAACAGAAACCCTCTCCCGCCTCTGCCAAGCCCTCAGTATGACGCTGGGGCTTTACAAGCAGAATCGGGCACGGTGGGGGGCCTGTCTCAATGAATTTCAGCGTGCAGTGGGCTCACTCGCAAGTAGACCCCTGGATCCGTCAGGTGATATCTCAGGGGTACAAATTGGAATTCGAGACGTCTCCCCCTCGCCGTTTCCTAAAGTCGGCTTTACCGATGTCTCCTTCTGACAGGGAGACAGTTTTGGAAGCCATTCACAAGCTGTATTCCCAGCAGGTGATAATCAAGGTACCCCTCCTGCAACAGGGAACGGGGTATTATTCCACACTGTTGTGGTACCGAAGCCGGACGGCTCGGTGAGACCGATTCTAAATCTAAAATCTTTGAACACTTACATACAGAGGTTCAAATTCAAGATTGAGTCACTCAGAGCAGTGATTGCGAACCTGGAAGAAGGGGACTACATGATGTCTCGGGACATCAAGGATGCTTACCTTCATGTCCAAATTTACCCTTCTCACCAAGGGTACCTCAGGTTTATGGTACAGAACTGTCACTATCAGTTCAGACGCTGCCGTATGGATGGTCCACGGCACCCCGGGTCTTTACCAAGGTAATGGCCGAAATGATGATATTCCTTCGAAGGAAGGGAATTTTAGTTATCCCTTACTTGGACGATTCCCTGATAAGGGTAAGATCCAGGGAACAGTTGGAGGTCGATGTAGCACTATCTCAGGTAGTGTTGCGGCAGCACGATTGGATTCTCAATATTCCAAAATCGCAGCTGGTTCCGACGACTCGTCTTCTGTTCCTAGGGATGATCCTGGACACAGTCCAGAAAAAGGTGTTTCTCCCGGAGGAGAAAGCCAGGGAGTTATCCGAGCTAGTCAGGAACCTCCTAAAACCGAGCCAAGTCTCAGTGCATCAATGCACAAGGGTTCTGGGTAAAATGGTGGCTTCCTACGAAGCAATCCCATTTGGCAGATTCCACGCAAGAACTTTCCAGTGGGACCTGCTGGACAAATGGTCCGGGTCGCATCTTCAGATGCATCAGCGGATAACCCTGTCACCAAGAACAAGGGTGTCCCTCCTGTGTTGGTTGCAGAGTGCTCATCTTCTAGAGGGCCGCAGATTCGGCATTCAGGACTGGGTCCTGGTGACCACGGATGCCAGCCTGCGAGGCTGGGGAGCAGTCACACAGGGAAGGAATTTCCAGGGCTTATGGTCAAGCCTGGAGACATCACTTCACATAAATATCCTGAAGCTAAGGGCCATTTACAATGCTCTAAGCTTAGCAAGACCTCTGCTTCAAGGTCAGCCGGTGTTGATCCAGTCGGACAACATCACGGCAGTCACCCACGTAAACAGACAGGGTGGCACAAGAAGCAGGAGGGCAATGGCAGAAGCTGCAAGGATTCTTCGCTGGGCGGAAAATCATGTGATAGCACTGTCAGCAATTCCGGGAGTGGACAACTGGGAAGCAGACTTCCTCAGCAGACACGACCTCCACCCGGGAGAGTGGGGACTTCACCCAGAAGTCTTCCACATGATTATAAACCGTTGGGAAAAACTCGACAGGTATTGCGCCAGGTCAAGGGACCTTCAGGCAATAGCTGTAGACGCTCTGGTAACACCGTGGGTGTACCAGTCAGTGTATGTGTTCCCTCATCTGCCTCTCATACCCAAGGTACTGAGATTGATAAGATGGAGAGGAGTAAGCACTATATTCGTGGCTCCGGATTGGCCAAGAAGGACTTGGTAACCGGAACTTCAAGAGATGCTCACGGAGGATCCGTGGCCTCTACCTCTAAGAAGGGACCTGCTCCAGCAAGCACCCTGTCTGTTCCAAGACTTACCGCTGCTGCGTTTGACGGCATGGCGGTTGAACGCCGGATCCTGAAGGAAAAAAGGCATTCCGGATGAAGTCATCCCTATCCTGATCAAAGCCAGGAAGGATGTAACCGCAAAACATTATCACCGCATTTGGCGAAAATATGTTGCGTGGTGCGAGGCCAGTAAGGCCCGACGGAGGAAATTCAACTGGGTCGATTCCTACATTTCCTGCAAACAGGATTGTCTATGGGCCTGAAATTGGGGTCCATTAAGGTTCAAATTTCGGCCCTGTCAATTTTCTTCCAAAAAGAACTAGCTTCAGTCCCTGAAGTTCAGACGTTGTAAAAGGGGTACTGCATATACAGCCTCCTTTTGTGCCTCCAGTGGCACCTTGGGATCTCAATGTAGTTTTTGGGTTCCAAAAGTCACATTGGTTTGAACCACTTAAATCTGTGGAGTTAAAATATCTCACATGGAAAGTGGTCATGCTGTTGGGCCTGGCCTGGGCCAGGCGCGTGTCAGAATTGGCGGCTTTATCCTGTAAAAGCCCTTATCTGATTTTCCATTCGGACAGGGCGGAATTGAGGACTCGTCCTCAGTTTCTCCCTAAGGTGGTTTCAGCGTTTCACCTGAACCAACCTATTGTGGTGCCTGCGGCTACTAGGGACTTGGAGGACTCCAAGTTGCTAGACGTTGTCAGGGCCCTGAAAATATATGTTTCCAGGACGGCTGGAGTCAGAAAATCTGACTCGCTGTTTATCCTGTATGCACCCAACAAGCTGGGTGCTCCTGCTTCTAAGCAGACTATTGCTCGTTGGATTTGTAGTACAATTCAGCTTGCACATTCTGTGGCAGGCCTGCCACAGCCAAAAATCTGTAAATGCCCACTCCACAAGGAAGATGGGCTCATCTTGGGCGGCTGCCCGAGGGGTCTCGGCTTTACAACTTTGCCGAGCAGCTACTTGGTCAGGAGCAAATACGTTTGTAAAATTCTACAAAATTGATACCCTGGCTGAGGAGGACCTGGAGTTCTCTCATTTGGTGCTGCAGAGTCATCCGCACTCTCCCGCCCGTTTGGGAGCTTTGGTATAATCCCCATGGTCCTTACGGAGTCCCCAGCATCCACTTAGGACGTTAGAGAAAATAAGAATTTACTTACCGATAATTCTATTTCTCGTAGTCCGTAGTGGATGCTGGGCGCCCATACCAAGTGCGGATTGTCTGCAATACTGGTACATAGTTATTGTTACCAAAAAATCGGGTTATTGCTGTAGTGAGCCATCTTTTCTAGAGGCTCCTCTGTTATCATGCTGTTAACTGGGTTTAGATCACGAGTTGTACGGTGTGATTGGTGTGGCTGGTATGAGTCTTACCCGGGATTCAAAATCCTTCCTTATTGTGTACGCTCGTCCGGGCACAGTATCCTAACTGAGGCTTGGAGGAGGGTCATAGGGGGAGGAGCCAGTGCACACCAGGTAGTTCTAAAGCTTTACTTTTGTGCCCAGTCTCCTGCGGAGCCGCTATTCCCCATGGTCCTTACGGAGTCCCCAGCATCCACTACGGACTACGAGAAATAGAATTATCGGTAAGTAAATTCTTATTTTAATGTGGAAAATACAAAGGTGCTAGATCTCCTGCATAAAGGTTTTATAAAGCTGGGTACACACTTAACGTAACGAAACATCGGTCGTCCCGTTCACACTAAACGACATATCGAGCAATGACGCAACAAATGACCCGCAGGAGTGCGCCATAGTGGGTACACAACTATGCCGCCCTCTATCTTCATATTGCCACAATAGAATATACATTTAAAATGTTTAAATTTTAGAGTACAATACAATAAGGGAAACAAGGGTATGGCTGAGAAGAGCCATACAACATTGCACAGGATATCACAGACCGGGTGTGGTATTGAAGGTCGACAGTGACTAGGTCAAAAGGTCGACATGAGTTTGTTAAAAAAAATTGTGTCCTTTTCACCATACAGTGACCGGGAACTTTGCTCACCATGCTTCGGGCAAGGTGCCTCGCGCAGGTTGCCATTCCCAATCACAGTCCACGTGGATCGCAAAGTATGAAAAAGTTAAAAAAAAAAGTTTTGTTTTTTTTTAAACTCATGTTGACCTAGAGACCCTGTCGACTTAGTTACTGTCGTCCAATAGTGGTCAACCTAGACACTGTCGACCTAAGTCTTGTCGACCTAGAGACCGGATACCCACATACCAGTATACAGTATGGCAAGTGAACATTTTGAAACAATTAATGATAGGACATTATGCTGATGTGTCCTCACACACCGAGCATTTATACACAAAGGAAAGAATGGCAGGAAGAATGGTTTTACACACGTACAATGTCGCTGATTAAACGGAACGTGGGGTGAGGAAACCTGTGGCTATTCGCATAGGAGCCAGTTTGCATGGACTCAGGCTTGCACACAAATGTACAAATGCATATTGGTGAGGAGATATTTGGCAGCGATTGCAACAGTGTGAGAGGACACATATGTACAGGCTGGAGTGGTAGACCAAGTTAAAGCCAATTGATAACTTAATCAGTTTAGCTCCTGAGCTATAGGGGCCCCAGCATGCTGCAGGGTGGTTGTATGGTCACTGCTCTTTGCACTTTTAACTAGATACAACTGCTGGTTCATAAGGTAGGTCTAATAATTATTCTTCCTTTATTTGTAAAATGGTGACGTACATGGCACTAATGATGAGTTTAAGAGGTTTGGGGAGCACTCAATGCATAAAGTAATGGAATAACTAATGCAGCTGCTGATTAATAACGTGCATGTGGTATTGTAAGACAGAAGCATTATTGGGGACTTTTTAGATTTATTATATTAACTCTGGGGTCGGGATGCCCGGCTGTTGGGATCCTGGTGTTCAGGAGACCGACACCGGAATCCCGAAAGCCGGTGAAATGCAGCTGGTTGGAATCCCGACAAACACGGGATATTCCCATTCGGTTGATGAGTCCACGCCACCAACCGAGTGGGAATATAACCTGTGGCAAGCGAAGCGAGCCACAGGGCCTGAAGCGTGGCGAGCGGACTCGCTGCCTTTGCTTCTGGGATTCTGATAGTTGTTTTTAACCCAGCACCTGTTGGACTGGAAAATCTATGGTTCTGTTCTATGCAAAGTAACAATGTACTAACATACTTGCCAACTTTCTGGCTGCCCCCCCTGGGAGGGAGGGGACAGGCAGGTTGGCACAACAGTGGGCGTGGAGGCACGTTCTGCATTTTAAAGCAGGGGGTAGGCTAGAACGACACAATTTAGTATGAGTTCTCAGCTGACTCTCCTCACCAATGGCAAGCCACTTGTGGGTACATAAACAGGATCCTGGGAACAGGAAATCATCTGAACAACTTCCTTCTCTAGTGCCTGCTAGTGTGTGTTACTGTTTCTAGGCTCCATTCTGCATCCCCACGCGTTCTCCGGTGTCGGTTCCCATGGCTTTCTCCAGAGAGTTCTCAAACATTGATTAAACATTGATCGAAGGTTTACCAAATATCAATTAAACATCGTTTGGTTTTACAGAGTTCTCCAGCATTGGCTAACATAGATTATTTCTTCAGTGTTTTCTTGTACTGAGTGCCATCTGTTATCTCCAGCATCGACTATCATCGATTTCTTCTTCACAGTTCTCAAGTGCGTCTGCCATCAGTTATCTCCATAACTCTCAACATCATATAGTATTGTCTGTCTCAAGTGGCCAACAGTGCTTATCTCAGCAGCTACCTTCAGTGGTCTTCTATTTGGAACTATCTTCCCCAGATATCTTCAAGTACCAACTGTTCCAGGTTGCCTCTAGTATCTTTTCCTTCCAGTTCCTCTACTAACTACCGGATACCTGTCCAGAAGGGCGCAAAGTGCTAGCCGGGTGCCGCGAAGCCCAAATCCCCATAGGAGAGGATCACTGGTGAAAACCAGTGACGGGTTAGACCCAACAACTCTGGTCAAGTCTCGACAACATCCGGTGTTGGGTAATATATGAGGAAGTCCTTTTATTCGTCCACCACATCTACTGTTGTCTTCCCAACCAGTAACCCCCTTACTCAGCTCGCTAGTTGACACCACCAGGGACCAGGCCGTGACACTAAGTTTTGGAGAGTGATAGGGTGGATGGAGATAAAGTACCAGCCAATCAGCTCCTAACTGTCATGTTACTGGCTGTGTTTGAAAAATGACAGAAGCTGATTGGTTTGTAGTTTATATCTCTCCACTTTATCACTCTCCAAGGCTACATCTGCCCCTTAACATGAATAAAAAAATATGACTGTGGTCTTGATTTTCATAATAAATACTTTCGATATTGTAAGAGGTTTTTCCCCTGTATTGATGTAGTAGTAGTAGTAGTAGTAGCAGTAGCAGCAGCAGCAGCAGCAGCAGCGGCGACAGAGCATTCTGGTCTTTTTAGAAGTATGTTGCTCGTTTATGTAGGTCAGTACGGTCACTGGTCAGAGCTGATAAACAGATGTGTCCTTACATCCTTGCTGTAGTCGCGTTAAACAAGCCTTGAAGTTGCACCATGCCGGGCCGGGACTCTGTAGCCTCGAACATCTATGTTTCTCATGCGTCCTAGAGGATGCTGGGGTCCACTTTAGTACCATGGGGTATAGATGGTTCCTCAGGAGCCATGGGCACTTTAAGACTTTTCAGACTGTGAACTGGCTCCTCCCTCTATGCCCTTCCTCCAGACCTCAGTTTAGAAAATGTGCCCAGGCAGACTGGTCGCACTCTAGTGGTGCTCTACTAAAAGACTTTATTTAGGTTTTTTATTTTACAGGGAGACTGCTGGCAACAGTCTCCCTGCTTCTTGGGACTTAGGGGGAAGAAGTAGGAACCAACTTCCTAAAATAGTTTCATGGCTCTGCTTCTGCTAACAAAACACCATTAGCTCCTGAAGGGTACTGAACACTAGCTGCGGCTATGCGCTCATTCCGACAGCACGCCGTCACCCCCCTAACAGAGCCAGAAGTCAGAAGACTGGTGAGTAGTGGTACCGGAGATCTGCAGAGAGGGACCTCCGGTCATCGTGACGGCTTAAGGTACCGGGCAGCGAGCGGGAACGCTGCGCGAGCATGCTATCCATAACAAAGAGCCCAGCAGGGGGGGACCCAGGGCAGCATGAAACCTACTCTCACTGGCAAAAGGTAGCATATGATGTTGTGGCACAGTCCTACACCCCCGCCAGTAAAAAGATTAGAAATGAGCTCTGAGGGGAAACGTGCCATTACGGGGGGCGGAGCTTCTTTCCTCAGGCAGCCAGCACACTGTTCAGCGCCATTTTCTCCCACCTGCTGCAGGGGAAGAACCGCCGATCATCCTCCTCCACTTCTGAATCAACTATCAGGGTGCAAAAAGGGTGGGGGGACAGTGTAATTTGGGTGCTCAGTCGTATTATTGGCATTATATAAGTGCTTAAGGTCTCTGTGTACAAGGTACATGACAAAGGGATTTTTTCCTTGGCGCTGAGTTGTGAGCTGGCAAATCCTGTTCTGTGTCCTTCTGACAGATTTTACTGTGGGTCTGTCCCCAATAAGCCCCGGAGTGTTTGTGGTATGATTGTGCACGTGTGAGGCATGTCTGAGGCAGGGAACTCTTCCCCTGAGGGAGCCATTTTAGGGACACAGAGTTGTAATGTGGTGGCGCTGCCGTCGCACCACAAGCCTGAATGGGTGAAAGAATTACGTGATAGTGTGAATCATATCAGTAAGAGATTGGATAAGTCTGAGTCTCATGCAGAAAACTGGAGAAAATCCGTGGAAGATGTGATTTTTAATAGTTCTGCCTTTTCATCCACAGGGGGACCCCTCGGGTTCACAAAAAAGATCTTTTGCACAAGTAGTACAAACTGATACCGACACGGACTCTGATTCCTGTGTCGACACTAGTGATTCCAGGGGAATAGATCCAAAGTTAGCAAAAAACATTCAATACATGATTGTTGCTATAAAGGAGGTGTTAGAACTTACGGAGCCCCCTCCTTTACCACAGGAGAAGGCTTACTTTAATAAAGAGAAGAAAATTAATGTAACTTTCCCTCCATCTCATGAACTGAACAGTCTCTTTGAGGGAGTCTGGACAAACCCTGAAAAGAAATTTCAGATTCCCAAAATAATTCAGGCAGCTTACCCTTTCCCTGCAGAGGGCAGGAAAAGGTGGAAGTCACCCCCCATTTTAGACAGTGCCCTGTCACGGTTAACAAAAAGGTGATTCTTCCTGTGCCTTGGACGACTTCACTAAAGGAGCCGGCAGACCGCAAGTTAGAGACTACGTTGAAATCTATTTATGTGACCAATGGGACACTACTCAGGCCTACCATTGCCTGTGCGTGGGTGAGTAGTGCTATTGAAAAGTGGTCAGAAAACTTGTCATCAGACATTGACACAATAGATAGAGACGAGATACTCCTAACGTTGGGTCATATAAAGCCATGAAAGATACTGGTCTCTTGGGATCAAGAGCACCATGGCGATCTCAGCACGTAGGGTGTTGTGGATTCGCCAATGGAATGCTGACGCAGATTCCAAAAGGAATATGGAGGCTTTCTCGTATAAAGGCTAGACCTTGTTTGGAGATGGGCTGGATGCATTAGTTTCTGCGGCTACCGCAGGTAAATCTACATTTTTGCCTAATGCTCCTGCGCCAGCGAAAAAGACATATCACTCTCAGATGCAGTCCTTTCAGCCCAATAAATACAAAAAGGGTAAAGGTTCCCCTTTCTTTGCGGGTAAAGGAAGGGGAAAAGGTAAAAAATCCACAGCCTCTCCTGGATCACAGGAGCAGAAATCAACCTCTGCTTCTACCAAATCTTCAGCATGACGCTGGGGCTCCCTTGCGGGAGTCCGCTCAAGTGGGGGCATGTCTGAAACTCTTCAGTCACATTTGGGTTCAATCTGGCCTGGACCCGTGGGTTTTACATATAGTGTCCCACGGGTACAAGCTGGAGTTTCAAGACATTCCCCCATGCCGATTTTTCAAATCGGCCTTACCAGCTTCTATCCCAGACAGGGAAGTGGTATCAGCAGCAATACAAAATTTGTGTCAGGATCAAGTGATTGTCCTGGTTCCCTTGTCTCAACAAGGAGAAGGGTTTTATTCAAGCATTTTCGTAGTTCCGAAACCGGACGGCTCGGTCAGACCAATTCTAAATCTGAAAACACTGAATCTCTACCTGCAAAGGTTCAAATTCAAGATGGAATGGGCAGTGATTTCCAGTCCGGAGGAAAGGGACTTCAGGGTGTCAGTGGACATAAAAGAGGCCTACTTACATGTTCCTAGCTATCCTCCACATCAAGCTTATCTGAGATTTGCAGTGCAGGATTGTCATTACCAGTTTCAGACGTTGCCGTTCGGACTCTCCACGCCACCGAGATTGTTCACCAAGGTGATGGCGGAGATGATGGTTCTCCTTCGACAGCAAGGAGTCAATATAATTCCTTACCTGAACGATCTCCTGATAAAAGCGAGGTCCAGGGAAAGATTGGTGCAGAACATTGCAAACTCCCTGACAGTACTTCAACAACACGGTTGGATCATAAATTTTCCAAAGTCACAGTTGGAACCGACGACAAGATTATCGTTTCTGGGGATGATACTGGACACAGAAGTACAGAGGGTGTTTCTTCCAGTATAAAAAGCTCAGGAAATCTAGAGAATGGTCAAAAAATTATGAAACCAACAAGAGTGTTGATTCATCAATGCATTCGGTTGTTGGGGAAGATGGTAGTGGCCTACGAGGCCATACAGTTTGGCCGATTCCATGCCAGAGTATTCCAGTTGGACCTATTGGACAAGTGGTCCGGATCCTATCTACACATGCATCAGAGGATAATCCGGTCATCCAACGCCAGATTTTCGCTCCTGTGGTGGCTGCACAGTTCTCACCTCCTGGAAGGACGCAGGTTCGGGATTCAGGACTGGGTCCTAGTAACCACGGATGCAAGTCTCCGAGGCTGGGGAGCAGTCACACAGGGGGAAAGCTTCCAAGGAAGATGGTCAAGTCAAGAAGCCTGTCTTCACGTAAACGTTCTGGAGTTGAGAGCCATTTACAACTGCCTTCTACAAGCGGTGCATCTTCTTCAAGATCAACCCATACAGATCCAGTCGGACAATGTAACGGCAGCAGCGTACATAAACCGTCAGGGCGGAACGAAAAGCAGAGCGGCAATGGCAGAGGTGACAAAAATCCTCCTCTGGGCAGAAAGACATGCAAGAGCTCGGTCGGCAATTTTCATTCCAGGAGTGGACAACTGGGAAGCGGACTTCCTCAGCAGACACGATCTCCATCCAGGAGAATGGGGCCTCCACCAAGAAGTCTTCGCGGAGGTGACAAGTCTTTGGGGAGTTCCTCAACTAGACATGATGGCATCTCGTCTCAACAAGAAGCTTCAGAGATATTGTTCCAGGTCGAGAGACCCTCAAGCAATAGCAGTGGATGCACTGGTAACCCAGTGGGTGTTTCAGTCGGTGTATGTCTTCCCTCCACTTCCACTGATACCAAAAGTTCTCAAAATCATAAGAACAGGGGTTCGAGCGATCCTCATTGTCCCAGACTGGCCAAGGAGGGCTTGGTATCCAGATCTTCAGGAGTTACTCATAGAAGATCCTCGGCCTCTTCCGCTTCGCGAGGACCTGCTGCAGCCGGGGCCGTGCGTGTATCAAGATTTACCGCAGCTACGTTTGACGGCATGGCTGTTGAGCGCCGGATCCTAGCCCGAAAGGGTATTCCCAAAGAAGTCATTCCCACTCTTATTCAGGCCAGGAAAGGAGTAACGTCTAAACATTACCACCGTATTTGGAGAAAATATGTGTCCTTGTGTGAAACCAAGAAGGCTCCAATGGAAGAGTTTCAGTTAGGACGTTTTCTCCATTTTCTTCAGGCGGGTGTGGATGCTGGTCTATGATTGGGTTCAATCAAGGAGGGTAATTCCAAGTTGATCGCAGCAGGAAATTTTTTAGCAGTTGGGCAAAACCATGTGCACTGCAGGGGAGGCAGATATAACATGTGCAGAGAGAGTTAGATTTGGGTGGGTTATTTTATTTCTGTGCAGGGTAAATACTGGCTGCTTTATTTTTACACTGCAAATTAGATTGCAGATTAAACACACCACACCCAAATCTAACTCTCTCTGCACATGTTATATCTGCCTCCCCTGCAGTGCACATGGTTTTGCCCAAATGCTAAAAAAATTCCTGCTGCGATCAATTTGGAATTACCCCCAAGGTCCAGATTTCGGCCTTGTCTGTTTTCTTTCAGAAACAATTGGCCTCCCTTCCAGAAATTCAGATGTTCTTGAAAGGGGTTCTGCACATCCAACCTCCATTTATGCCTCCTACGGCACCGTGGGATCTTAATGTGGTATTGCAGTTCCTTCAATCAGATTGGTTTGAACCTCTCCAGGAGGTACAGTTGAAGTTTCTCACTTGGAAAGTGGTCATGCTGTTAGCCTTGGCATCCGCAAGGAGTGTGTCTGAGTTAGGGGCCTTGTCTCACAAGAGCCCTTACTTGATATTCCATGAAGATAGGGCTGAGCTAAGAACTCGTCAGCAATTTCTTCCACTGGCTACTGACACCTTCGCTGGTTCGAAGTCTCTGGATGTGGTCAGAGCTTTGAGAATTTATGTCGCAAGAACAGCTCGGATACGGAAAACAGAGGCTCTGTTTGTCCTGTATGCTCCCAACAAGATTGGGTGTCCTGCTTCTAAGCAGATGATTGCGCGCTGGATCAGAGGTATGATTCAGCACGCTCATTCCGCGGCAGGATTGCCGATGCCGAATTCGGTGAATTCCCATTCTACAAGGAAGATGGGCTCATCCTGGGCGGCTGCCCGGGGGGTCTCGGCATTACAACTTTGCTGAACAGCTACTTGGTCAGGGACAAACACGTTTGCTAAGTTTTACAAGTTTGACACCTTGGCCGCTGATGACCTAAAGTTTGGTCAATCGGTCCTGCAGGGACATCCGCACTCTCCCGCCTGTACTGGAGATTTGGTATAACCCCATGGTACTAAAGTGGACCCCAGCATCCTCTAGGACGTATGAAAAAACTGGATTTTTATACCTACCGGTAAATCCTTTTCTTCTAGTCTGTAGAGGTTGCTGGGCACCCATCCCAGTGCATACTTTACCTGCAGTAGTTATTTTGTTATAGTTTTACAGAGGTGGTGTGTTAAAATTATTTTCAGCTCGTTGCTGTAATGTTTATGCTGGTTAGCATGTGTTAGGTTGAATGTTGTGCGGCATGGTTGAAGTGTGAGCTGGTGTGAAGCTCACCATTAACTTAAAAGTAAATCCTTTTCTCGAATTTTCCGTCTCCCTGGTCACAGTTCCTATTCTGAGGTCTGGAGGAGGGGTATAGAGGGAGGAGCCAGTTCATACTCTGAAAAAGTCTTAAAGTGCCCATGGCTCCTGCGGAACCGTCTATACCCCATGGTACTAAAGTGGACCCCAGCATCCTCTACGGACTAGGAGAAAAGGATTTACCGGTAGGTATAAAAATCCAATTTTTTTATTATTTTCCCCGAAAATCCGTCTTAGATGCAAAGTAATGTAATGGGACACACAAGCAGCTTCATAAAATGATATGCAGCGTGGCTATCTTCTGTGTGTAATTGCGGCTCTATCTGCATCTGAAATGCCACGTTACAGTGTTTTCCATGAATACACTGTAGCATAGCGTTTTGGAGGCAAATACAGTCGCAGTCACACATGCTACATATCATTTTAACCAGCAGAAGCTGCTTGTGTGTCCTATTACATTACTTAGTGTGTAAGACGCATTTTTGCGGGAAAAAATGCAAAATAAGAAGCTCAGCGCTACCGGTTCACACGGCACTCACGTGTTATGTGTAATGCAACTTGTAGCGCATGGAGCAAAGATGTCAGAGGACACATCTGTACTGTTAAGTACATCATTTCACTCTTTGCTGCTATCATGTTTTAGGCAGGGGAGTGGACCTAACCCCTTCACCTCACCCCCTTACTAGTTGACAGGGTATCCGGTTGAAAGATAGACAGTGTCTAGTTAGACAGTCATTAGATAGACCCCATATGTTAGACAGACATTATGTCGACAGGGTCAAAAGGTCGACACGGTCAAAAGGTTGACATGAAAATGGTCGACATGAAATTAAAATTGAACATGGTTTTTGGACTATTTCATACCTTCTCTATCCTTGTCGGCATAGAGTTGGTTATAAACCTTGTGGCGAGCGCAGCGAGCCACCAAGCCCGAAGCGTGGCGAGCGTATACCTTTTTTACAATTGGGGGTCCTAGATGAGAAAACTATCCACACAAACCTCAAAAATGCAAAAAAAATGGTGTCTACCTTTTTTATGTCGACCTTTTGACCCTGTCTACCTTTTTTACTGTCTACCTTTTGACCCTGTTGACCTAATGTCGGTCTAACATATGGTGTCTATCTATTGACTGTCTAACTAGACACTCATTTTTTCCACACCCAGTTGAAAGGTAGAGCTTTCATTGCAGCTGGCCTTGCTGTTGGGAAGTGTGACCCTCTCACTGCAGTGAGCTGGTTTCTTGCACACCTGCTACTTTTGCATGTGTCAACATAGGGGTGTTTTTATGAGAAAGGGGATTGGGGTGTCCAAGCACTTCAGAAGCAATAAATAAAGCCTTTAAAAGGATGTGATCATGCCGCAAAAGTGTTTCTTTAGCAGCATGCCACTGATCCATGGTGGCCTAATTACAAAAACTAAAATACTACTACAAAAAAATTAGCTTTGGTGGATTCCCAGTTGGACCTCCACTTTAGTGCAGGCGGAAGGCAGCTGGTCTCGGGTAGAGGTTTCTATCCTGGATAAAATGCTCTCCCCCGTGTTAACAGGGTTCTTGGTGAGATTGCTGTGTTGTGTTTCATTGGTGGGTGATTCTCCAGAAAGTGAGCATAAATGTGTTCTTTTTAAACTGGTCTGTTAAGAAATTGTTGTTTATGTGAAAACCTAATTGCTTAGTAGCAATGCCTTACGGGATGCGGTCAACATCCCGCTGGACGGGATCCCGGCGGTCGGAATCCCGACCGCCACAATCCCGACATATTCTCCCTCCGTGGGTGTCCACGACACCCATAGAGGGAAAATATAATAGAGTGCCGAGCGTAGCGAGGCACCGCGCCCGCAGCGTGGCGAGCGAAGCGAGCCCACAGGGGGCTGCGTACCGCTCGCCACCCCTGTCGGGATTGTGTGGTCGGGATTCCGGCGTCGGTATTTCGACCGCCGGGATCCCGTCCAGAGGGATTACGTACTGATCCCTGCCTTACACTATAACTTAAGACCCACTAAAATCTTGGTATTTTGAAGAAGTATGTCTTTTGAATTTGTGTAGCTGTCCCCGTGCATCACGGAGAATCGCTTTAGTACATTCCATAATGCACTTTTTAGAAAAACCCAGAAAATGATTCTTCAAAAGGAGATCATTTTGGAATATAGGGTCTGCCTCAGGGGTGGATGCAATGCCACTCTTTGCAGATCTGAGCAATGTTTTTAGAAGTGCGCATCCGAATGTCCCATTGCGCATGTGCAGCAGTTGATTAGCGACAGCGGACGCAGTGAGGATTTATTTGCAGTGTAAGTGACAGGTAGTGAGCGTTTGTGGGAGGTAACACACCAGGGGGATGTCTGAGCCTGCGTCTTTGTGCGCAGTTGTAATGGCCCTGGCGGCTTACTTGCTATGGACATTTCAACAACCATATGGTTGCTTGGAGGTATGATGTTGTGACCAATGATGAGTCTTAGTACACAAACGTCAGATCAGAGATGCCGCCAGTGGGCGTCTATAGCAATCCCAGTGGCAGCCATTATTCTATTTTCGTAGACCCGCTGCTTTCGAATATGCAACTGCATGCACCTATGAATCAGGCCCGTAAGCAAATGTATTTTGTATTTCATAAAACATATTTTGATCCCTATAGGTTTAAATGTAGTACATTGCGTATATGTAGTTAACTTAATTGTGCAGCACATGTTTTGCTCAAGCCCTACCCTTAGTGTAAACGTTTCTGTTACATGTCACTGGATTAAACTGTGGCATGTATACTGTATCCATACTGCAAGCACCTTTGTGTCAAATGCCTTTCCATTTGTGTACAGCTTTTACTAACCTCTGTAACACTTACTATGTACGACAACATCATTAGGATTATGTAATGTCTCCTCTGCAATAAGTGTTGTGAACTCTTGTGTTCCACATAATTTATTTCATGTTGACCTTTCAATAAATAAATGACTTTACAACTATATTGATTCCTTTTAACCTATAGTTTCCCTACCATAAGTAGTTAACTATTTACTAAATTTGGGGGAAAGGAAAGGGCACAGATACCATAAGTAGTGTTTTTCCCTAGATAACAAATTTTATATTCAGTTTAACAATACTTTCTTATTGCTTCGCTTTTTATGTGTTGGTTGTGTTGTGTGGTTTTTTTTGTTTTTTTTTAAATTGACAATTCTTGTGCTCCCTACATTCAATCTGTATTAAAATCCTGTTGCAAACATTTAAAAAAGTTTTCTAGAATAGACACGTGTATGTTGCTGAAAAGTCATCAAATCATGCTCTCCTAGGGGGTCGGTCCGAGTTGATCGCTCGCTGCCGATTTTCGCAGTGCAGCGATCAGGTAAAAAAATGGCAAAACTGTGCATGCACCGCAATGCGCAGACGCGACGTACGGGTACAAAGAGGTTCGGTGCTGAGCGATGGATTTAGCGAGGAATCCTTTCGCACAGCCGAATGCAAGGTGATTGACAGAAAGAGGGCGTTTATGGGTGTCAACTGACCGTTTTCTGGGAGTGTTTGGGAAAACACAGGCATGTCCAGGCGTTTGCAGGGCTGGTGTCTGACGTCTGTTCCGGGACCAAAAAGACTGAAGTTATCGCAAGGGCTGAGTAAGTCCAGAGCTACTCAGAAATTGCAAAAAACTTTTTCGCCCCGCTCAGCTGCACACGTGTTCGCACACTTGCAAAGCGAAAGTACACTCCCCCGTGGGCGGCGACCTATGCGTTTGCACAGCTGCTAAAAGTAGATAGCGAGCGATCAACTCGGAGTGACCCCCCCCATAATCTCCTGCCTTGACTATTGGAAATCACTTCTTACTGGCCTTCCCATAAGCACACTTATTTTAAATGCAGACTTCATTTTCCTCGCTAGGAGGGTGGTGCAGCATTACATACAGATCAGCATTAGTTTTATTTCTCTGCTTGAAGTAAGTGAGCAACAAAGGCCGATTTGGGTTCAAATCTGCGTTGGCCACAACATGTTGTTTTACCTTGTCAGTCCATAAATATTTAATACAATCTAGAATCCCCTCACCCACATTTCAAAATGTACACCTGCCTGTTTTTAGCAAGCTTGTGAACTCCAAACCACTCTTGTAACCTCTATATGCAATTCTACTCTATTACCACCTGTCTGCGCAGACCTTGAGTTCATTCTATCCTTGGTCAAACACCCTACTGACCATCAAACGAACATTGCTGTGTCACTTAGACTATTAAATACTCTTGCCATTGTAATCTTGTTGAGCTAGTATGTGGCACTTAATGTATTAAACTCTTCCTTTAGTGCAAGCTTGTCCACATGGTCCTCTTACCCAATGTTATTTTATTATAGTAGTATAAATTATTATTAATAAAAAACATAATATTCATTATTATTATCTCAGTAATGGAATTAAAATGTAATTGACTTTCTATTTGGAAATTAACTAGTACTGTCACCCCTGTTTGTCTCCACTCCGCTTTAGACTGTAAGCTCACATAAGCAGAGCATTCTTTTGTGGGCTTTTCCTTCCCTCACTTTCCCATCATCCCCTCCGCACTGCCAGCAACAGCACCAAACCGGCCACACAATAATTTTTTGCTTCAATACAGCAACAGGATTACATTGTGGATCTTCACAAGGAAGGCTTTGATTTACCTTACTGTTAGGCGCCGCGGTCCATGGCGTCGCTCGGTCCATCTCCGAGCGGCGGCCGCTGCACCCTCCTCCTTGCCCGCCCGGCGCCTAGCAACTAGGGACGCCGTGCGTGCTGAGCCGCCGGGTCCCTAGCAACGCTAGGATGCTGGGCGCGCCGAGCCGCTGGGACCTTAGCAACGGGGACGCCACAGGCGGACCGCGTTCCCCGTTGCAGGGATTGATTAATTAAAGTGTTCACACATGTTCTCTGGTCGTGCAGCAAGGCAGCTGCACGACATTTTTTGTAATTAGGCTCTGTGCTCTTGTTTAGTTAGAGGGCCCCTTGTTATTACCCTGCCTCGGTTCACTCTTTGTCTCTCCTTAAGACCTGAGGGGGCATCGGAGTTGGGCAGACGTAATCTGCCCTTCAAACGCGGCTGCCATGGGCCCAAGAAACCATAGTCTCGCAAGAGTGAACTGACAGCACGGGTAAGACAACGGAGGTAGGGCGCTAGGGGCTATTCCCATTCCGTTTCCCCTTTCCAGCATTACATCCTGGTACTCAGGTCTCACAGTATAAGATCTCCCCTGACCTGAGTGTCTGGATCATAACATTATCACGGGCCCAAAACATAAAAAAGAAAAAAGAAAAAAAAAACGGTTTATTTTTTCCATTTTTTGTTTTGGTGAGAGTAAAATTCGGCCTCATGAATCCGGCAGGGTTAGGGCCAAATCACGGCCAGCTTTTGGTTAACCAAATTCATGAACTAACTCAGATGGTTCTGGACCTTACTCTTCGGGTGAAATCGCAGGAAGATCTTTTGCGAGCCTCCCCGAGTGTGGTCCCAGAGCCAAAGATGCATTTACCCGACCGTTTTTTTGGGTAACCGAAAAGATTTTTTTAATTTTAAGGAAGCTTGTAAGCTTTATTTTCGTTTAAGGCCTCGTTCCTCTGGTACTGAGTCTCAGCGGGTTGGGATAGTTATGTCGTTGCTCTAGGGTGATCCACAGACCTGGGCGTTTGGGTTAAGAACAGATGATCCTGCTTTGTTATCTGTAGACGCCTTTTTTAAATCGTTAGGCCTGTTATATGATGACCCAGATAGAGAGGCATCAGCTGAGAGTCACCTGCGTGCCCTTAAACAAGGTAAAAATCCAGCAGAGGTGTATTGTACCGAATTTCGCCGTTGGTCGAACGACTGTGGCTGGAATGACCCAGCCCTGCGCAGTCAGTTTCGCCTCGGTTTGTCTGAACTTATTAAAGACAGTCTCCTTCAGTACCCCGCTCCTGAGACTCTCGACAAACTCATGGAGCTTGCTATTAAAATCGTCGTCTCCGAGAGCGGAGGGCTGAAAGAGGAACAACTTTTAGGCCTAATCCTTGTGTTTATACCTTTCCTGAGGACGTCGAGGAGCCCATGCAGATGGGTCTCTCCCGGCTGTCTCCAGAGGAAAGAACCAGAAGATTAAGTTCTGGTCTTTGTTTGTATTGTGGTGGTAAGGGACATATTGCTCGCAACTGCCCGAACAAGTCGGGAAACGCTCTGACCAAGTGAATTGTGAGGGGGTTCACTTGGGTCTGCAGCTAATCTCCTCAAATGATTCTCTATTAGTTCCTGTTAAGATTTCCTTTGGCAGCCTCAGTTCATTGGTGTCGGCCTTCGTCGACAGTGGAGCTGCAGGAAATTTTATGGACTTGGCTTGGGCTAAGGCTTTAGGCATTCCACAGATACCACTAGACAAACGTATCACCATGCACGGCTTGGATGGGGGTTCTCTTTCCAATGGGATAATTACTCACCGCACACCTCCAATATTACTGACAGTGGGGGCCTTACATTCTGAAGACATAGAATTTTACCTTACACATTGTCCGGCAGTTCCTGTAGTTTTGGGTCACCCCTGGCTTGCCTTTCATAATCCCACCATAGATTGGCGGTCTGGGGAGATTTCCCAATGGGGTCATTTTTGTGTTAAGGAATGTATTTCCCATCCAGTCCGGGTTGCGGCAGTCGTCCCAGAACTTATTCCTGTAGAATATCAAGATTTTGCCGATGTGTTCTCCAAAGGCAATGCGGACATTCTGCCTCCCCATCGGTCCTATGACTGTGCGATAGAGTTAGTACCAGGTGCCACTTTGCTTAAGTGGAGATTATATGCCCTGTCTGGGCCAGAAGCCACAGCCATGAATAATTACATTCAGGAAAGCCTGAAAAAAGGCTTTATTAGGCCTTCAAAATCTCCGTTGAGTGCAGGTTTTTTCTTTGTCGAGAAAAAAGATGGGTCACTCAGACCATGTATTGATTTTCCGGCTTTGAATAAGATTTCGGTTAAAAACACCTATCCGTTGCCATTGATTTCTGTGCTTTTTGATCAGTTACGCTCCGCCATGATCTTTTAAAAAATCGATCTTAGGGGAGCTTACAACTTCATCAGAATAAGATCTGGGGATGAGTGGAAGACGGCTTTCAGCACTCAGTCGGGTCACTATGAATACCTGGTGATGCCGTTTGGCCTGTCAAATGCTCCTGCGGTGTTTCAGGACCTCATCAACGATGTTCTCCGTGACTTCCTTGGGAAGTTCGTGGTCGTTTATTTAGACGACATTTTGATTTACTCTGAGTCTATGGAACAACATGTTACCCAGGTGCGTCTGGTTCTTCAAAAACTACGAGAGAATCATTTATACGCTAAGCTTGAGAAGTGTGATTTTCACATCACAGAAGTGTCCTTCTTGGGGTACATTATTTTTCCCCAGGGATTTTTTATGGAACCGAAAAAACTTCAGGCCATCCTTAATTGGGCGCAACCCACTAATTTAAAAGCAATTCAGCGCTTTTTAGGGTTTGCAAATTATTACAGGCGGTTCATTCATACCTTTTCTGACCTGGTCGCTCCTATAGTAGCCTTGACTAAAAAAGGAGCGGATCCTTCCAATTGGTCGCCTGAAGCTGAGTCTGCCTTTCGGGCCTTGAAGCAGGCCTTTGTCTCGGCTCCTGTCCTCAGACACCCTAATCCGGAGCTCCCCTTTATTGTTGAGGTGGATGCCTCAGAGGTTGGAGTGGGGGCTATCCTTTCTCAGGAAGATCCGGAGTCTCAGGAATTACATCCTTGTGCCTTCATGTCCAGGAAATTCTCCTCCGCAGAATCCAACTATGACGTTGGTAATTGGGAATTACTGGCAGTAAAATGGGCTTTCGAGGAGTGGAGGCATTGGCTGGAGGGAGCTAGGCATACTATTACAGTATTTACTGACCATAAGAACCTGCAATATATTGAGTCAGCTAAACGGCTTAATGCTCGGCAGGCACGTTGGGCATTGTTTTTTACTCGTTTCAGGTTTATTATCACCTTCAGGCCTGGTTCCAAGAATACGAAAGCTGATGCCCTGTCACGTTGCTTTCTTCCGGTTCACAATAGCAATCCTGTTACTACCCCCATAGTTCCATCTTCAGTCATCCGGGCAGGTCTCACACAGGATTTATTTACTCAGTTAAACCAGCTTCAACACCAGGCTCCTAGACTTACTCCTGCTGGTCGTCTTTTTGTCCCTGAATTTTTGAGAGGCACTGTTTTAGCTGAGTTTCATGACAACAAGGTCTCTGGTCATCCAGGTATCACTAAGACCTTGGAACTGGTCTCTCGCTCGGTGTGGTGGCCTAGTCTTTCTAAAGACGTAAAAGAATTTGTCCACTCCTGTCAGGTTTGTGCACAGCATAAGGTCCCTCGTTCGTTGCCAATCGGGCAACTCATACCTTTAGCCGTTCCTCTCAGGCCATGGTCTCATATATCCATGGATTTCGTGGTGGACCTTCCCCTTTCAGCCGGATGTCGAGTCATTTGGGTGGTAGTGGACCGTTTTAGTAAAATGGCTCATTTCATTGCTCTTCCCCGATTTACCCTCTGCTCAAGGGTTGGCAGTTTTGTTCCTCCGCCATGTGTTCAGGCTCCATGGTTTGCCCACTGATATTGTCTCTGATCGGGGTCCGCAATTTATCGCACGATTCTGGAAACGTTTTTGTGCCTCATTGAATATGAAACTGTCTTTAACATCTGGTTACCATCCACAGTCTAACGGGCAAACCGAACGAGTCAACCAGTCATTAAAACAATATTTACGCTTGTATTCGGCCAATCTCCAGAATGATTGGTCTGAATTTCTTCCTTTAGCCGAATTTGCTTATAATAACTCTTGTCATTCCTCCACCAAGGAGTCCCCATTCTTTTCAGTCTTTGGTTTTCATCATTCTCCAGTCTCCTCGTTGACCTTAACTTCCCATCTCAGAGCAATTTGGATAAAAGTGCACCTTGCCCTGAGAAAAGCTGCCTTCCGAGAAAATACATTTTCTGATAGGCTCCGACGTCCTTGCACTTTTAAGGTGGGAGATAAGGTGTAGTTGTCAACTCGCAACATCAAGCTCCGACAACCTTCGGCTAGATTGGGACCCATATTTATTGGACCATTCCTTATCATTAATAAGGTCAACCCAGTTGCTTTTCGGCTACGCTTGCCAAGATCTCTCAGAATTGGAAATACTTTCCACTGTTCCCTTTTTAAACAGTATTTTTCTTCCAGGAGATTTCCTCGGAGGACTTCCCAGGGTAGATCTCCGGTGGATGTTCAGGGGCAACAGGAGTTCTTGGTAGAGAGGGTTTTAGATTCAAAAATTTCTCGGGGCCGGCTTTATTTTTTGGTTCACTGGAAAGGCTATGGTCCGGAGGAAAGATCTTGGGTCTTGGATAGAGATCTTCATGCCCCTAAACTCAAGAGATTATTTTTTCAGGAGTTTCCTCAGAAGCCGGGCTTAAGGGGTTATTTGACCCCTCCTCAAGGGGGGGGGGTACTGTTAGGCGCCGCGGTCCGTGGCGTTGCTCGGTCCATCTCCGAGCGACGACCGCGGCCGCTGCACCCTCCTCCTTGCCCGCCCGGCGCCTAGCAACTAGGGACGCCGTGCGTGCTGAGCCGTCGGGTCCCTAGCAACGCTAGGACGCTGGGCGCGCCGAGCCGCTGGGACCTTAGCAACGGGGACGCCACAGGCGGACCGCGTTCCCTGTTGCAGGGATTGATTAATTAAAGTGTTCACACATGTTCTCTGGTCGTGCAGCAAGGCAGCTGCACAACATTTTTTGTAATTAGGCTCTGTGCTCTTATTGGAGGGTTCCCTGTTAAATGCCTCCTCAGTGCCTCACACAGACGCCGGTGATAGCTTTCTGCATGCTGCTCATGTTTGGTGAACGTCTGTTCCTGGTCTGCTGTGTCCGGTCTCTCCAGTTCTCTGAGTCCCTGAATCTTGGAGTTTGTCATCTGGTCCCAAGGAGTTCTCCCGGTCCTCATTTACCTGTGGCAGTCGATTTAGGTTCCCACTTGGTTTCGTGAGTGGCGGCCTTGCGCGTGTTACGGCCTAGGCCGCTTTAGTATTATTTTCTTGCATTGGAGCATTTGCGGACGTTTCCGCTTCCATAGTCCTCTCCGGTACTCGGCGGTGCCGTGTCGGAGAGTGGACAAGTGGATTATTTTGGTTGTTCTTTTCCCTGGCGGTAAGCCGCGCATACTTTTAGTTTCAGGTTAGCCAGTAGCCCCTGGCCTTGTTGTTTAGTTAGAGGGCCCCTTGTTATTACCCTGCCTCGGTTCACTCTTTGTCTCTCCTTTAAGACCTGAGGGGGCATCGGAGTTGGGCAGACGTAATCCGCCCTTCAAACGCGGCTGCCATGGGCCCAAGAAACCATAGTCTCGCAAGAGTGAACTGACAGCACGGGTAAGACAACGGAGGTAGGGCGCCAGGGGCTATTCCCATTCTGTTTCCCCTTTCCAGCATTACATCCTGGTACTAATGTCTCACAGTATAAGATCTCTCCTGACCTGAGTGTCTGGATCATAACACTTACTGCATCCACAACACCTTCCCTTTATAGCAGAGGTGGCGAACCTTATTTCTACCAAGGGCCATTTGGATATTTATAAAATCCTTTGGGGGCCATACAAAAATGATCAACTTAAAAATTAGCCTGCCCCCAGTAGATAGGCCCCATAGCGGTAATGTGAGCATGCGGAGAAGGCGCACGCGTGCCAAAAATGGTTGTGGCCACATGCCAGACGGGGCGTGATACACATATGCCCTCAATAGTGCAGTGCCAGATACACATATGCTCCCAGGAGTGCACTGCCAGATACAAATATGCCGCCCCAGTGCCAGATACAAATATGCCGCCCCAGTGCCAGATACAAATATGCCGCCACAGTGCCAGATACAAATATTCCCCACAAAGACACCCCCAACTGTTGCTCACCGCTGCTTCTATGTGAGGGGAGGAAAGCACAGCGCCTCTCCTGCCCCTCAATGCTCCGTAAATGAGGCGCCGGTTCATTAGCCAATCAGGAGCCGGGGCTGCCGGTCTGCGAGCTCTGATTGGCTAACAAACCAATGAGATTCGCCCCGTCGCCGCCAGAGACTGGACATCACTGACCACATTGGGGGGCAGGAGAGGCGCTACGCGCTCCTCCCCTCACATAGTAGCGGCTGCAGCACTGGCGGCCGGGCCGGATGAAGTGGCTGTGCGGGCCTTATCCGGCCCGCGGGCCGGCCGTTTCCCACCCCGTTTCCCACCCCTGCTTTATAGTAATGACTGACCGTTACTAAGCAGTATTTAATGATATCATTGTAATGGCCTGATTAGTGGTTAAATTATGAAGAGAGAATTGTGTGTTATGTCTGAATCTAGATACCTTGCTGTGACCTGCTCTCTGTCATAAAGGGCTTACTTACACTGAGAGATACTGAATGCCTCTCCAGATAAGAACAGCCTTAAGACTTTATGGCACAGGAAATGCTGAAAATACTAATACATAGAGCGACATTTACTAACCTGCGGTTTATCAAAGCCGCTGATGATTGGTAGCTTTGACTGATGGGTTTAAGTTGGCAAATAGTTGCTAAACCAGCCTGATCCATATTATATCCACAGGGATATACAGTTGTACTCTACTGTCCAAATAGCTCTTGCTATAGAGGGAAATACCAGAACTTTATACATTCCTACCCAAACTGTAAGTTCTGAGTTACCCTAGGCCAAATGCACGATTTGCAGCAGACGTTATTGTGAGTTTCATGCTGTAAGTCTCATGGATAATGCATACCCCTTTCCCTATAAGCTCCGCCCCTCTGTCAGTGGCACTGCTGGCTTTATATTAATTTACACTGTCTGCAACATTATTTTTGTAAGGTAGTGTTTTGTAAAAGGATTCTCTTGTTCATTTGTAACATTTTTATATTGTTGAAGTAAATATGTGAATGATTAGCTACAAATAATTTGACTAATTTGTGTTCTCTTAAGTGAATGGAGCAAAAACAATGAGCAAGTTACACTAATGGGGGGTGGCTACTAAAATTCAGAGTGTGGGGGAAGGGGTGCATCACCATCTATGGGCACCTCTATACAGTGGCTGCAAGGTTGGACTGGCACACAGGGGCAACCCCCGGTGGGCCCCACTGCCTTGGGGGCCCACCTCCTCCTCTAGGAACCAGGTTCCAGACTGTGCAATTGAATTATACATTATACATGTTACCTTATACTGCATAGGACTATGGTGTATTTCTCTACCATGCGTTGCTGTTATTAATCCGGTACATTATCATGATGCACTAGCAGTATTTATTCACTATATATCTTTATCAAGGGACCCAGACCATGCATTGGTTATCCAAGCCTGAGTGGCAGCTGGCCACACGCCCTCTGGATAGTGTCAACGTTTTTTTATTAAAAAAATTGCACCTGTTTTACATAACATTTTCATAAAATGATTTACATAGGGAGCTAATAAATAATAAAAATAAATATATTTACATACTCATTAAACGTCTTTACATGTTGACAAGAACAAAGAACAAAAAATGGCTACACCCCTAAACATGGGCCCGACCACAGCATTCCCCCGGCGGGCCTCTCATCCCTCAGTCCGACACGGAGTTGCCGTGACATTTAAGGTGGGTACACATGGCACGCTGCGTCACTGAACGACACATCGTGCCCGGCGAGGGGGGGGGGGTCGGCATCGGCAAGTGCATACACAATTGCCAATGCCGGTAGCGACGATTGTCGTCGGAGATGGGGGGGTGGGAGCGGGGGCCATGCTGCATTCGGCAGTATGGCATTGCTAACGACAGCCCTAGCTCTTCTTGCATGTTCAAAAGATCTGGGGCTGACGTTAGCGACCCGCAGGTACAGGCATCGGTATCGTTTCTACACACCGAATGATGTAAACGATTCCATTCGATCAGGGACGCACACATTCTTTGATCTATTGTTCCATGTGTATGCTCCTTTTAGTCCTACCATGCAGTTTATGGCCTGCTTAAGAGACCGGGCTCACACAGAAAACATTTGCTTTATTTTTTTATTTTTTGTGTGACAATACTGTGTCTTTTAAGTGATATTTTAGAGGCCCAGTAGATTTGTTGTAGTTGTGCTAGTACTAGAGCTGGCAGGCGTATGACCGCGTACATGCTGCTAGTGGTGCCCTGCACACATAATTACATTGTCCATATTGTTAGAGCTGTTTTTGTGATTGTAACAACCAGAATTTATTTTGTCCTTATGTATTCTGAGCAGCTTAAAGAAAGTTGGCGCATAAAAATGTTGCACTATGAATTGTATGATCAATAATGCATGCAGTCAGGTTTTACCGGCAAAGTATCCAAAATGTGGCGTGTAATAATAACAACCTGAAAGTAATTATCTGTTAGAAGTATGCTAAGATGCTGAATATGTATTCCAGTTCATTATACTGATTGACATTTTTCTACCGAGTCAAATAAAAATCATTCTGATTAGATAAAATATGGTCCACAGGGACCATGGAGGAGTGTGAAGTATTTACATTACCAAGACCTTTCATCAGGAGGAAAGCCGCTCTCACACTGCTTCTACAGCTACATCTAAAACATTAAGGACATTTGTGTCATAGTTTTCTGCTTTTATCTCTTCCTTGGTAATTCTGTCTTGTGATGTATAATGTATTCAACACCTATTTTTAATTTCCTTCAGACTATATAATGTGTTATGTTTTGTTTTGTTTTTTTCACTCTTCACAAATAATCTGATCATTTTTATTCTGGAAATGCTGAATCAAAATACATTTAATAAATCCTTAGACGGCATATGCCGGCTATGTATTACTAGAAAGTATAATACAAACTTAAAATGATAAATAAGTACACAGACCCCAAGAGCTGACATCAATTTATTGATACCAGTAACACTATCATTGTTATGATGGTAAGAAGAAAGCAAACAGGTCAGACTCACCCTGAGACACAGCAATACAGCATTAGCCACCCATTTGCCCAAAAGATGCAAACAAAGGATTTTCATCTACATCCTCTTATCACAGAGCCGTAACTAGACTTTTTGGTGCCCTGTGCCACAGAGAGAATTGGTGCCCCCCCTCCCCATTTTTCCAGTAGGGTCATAAGGTGCATGCCTCATGGGTAAGGGGCATGACAAGATTGATCCCAGAGAAAGCCCATGCTATGATACAACTTCTCCCATTTTTATAATACACACACATTTATAGAGCACTGCAAGAAATTGGATTTGGACACAAATCCTCTTTATACCACATTCGTGCACTTTACTTGAGAGCTCGTTGTTATTCAGTTACAATACCCCTTATTACATGACATGTTTCAATATACTGCCCCACCCAGGATTCAAACCTATAACCTGTTGAATTCTAATCAAACACCCTACTCGGAAGAAATCTTTAGTGGAGTTCATGAATGTTGTATAGGTATTAGTGACAGAAGTGGTGGGGGGTAGGAGACAGGGGCGGTCAGGAGATGCTGGGCTTCAAAAAGAGGGGAAACAGCAAGTGAAAGTAATTAAAACAGGTAATTGAGAAGTGCTGCCAACAGCGCCCCCTACCCTGCAGTGCTATGTGCGGTGCCCCCTTTCGCGCACACCTAGTTACGGCCCTGTCTTATCATGCCTAATGGATGACCCCTGGTTATGTGGTCTTGCTGTCCTCCATATACAGTCTGTCAGCCAATGACCTTCAGAGAAGGAGAAGATACCACAGCATAATTTCTCATGTGAAGCTTACTTCCACAAAGAACAACACCCCAAAATAACATTGGGGAGAAATGATGGGGACATTTTAAAGAAGAGGTGCGGATCATGGGACCAGTGATGAATGTAGATTCCCTAACATAACTCCACTCCCCCCTTCCTGCTACCCCATTAGCTAGCATAATCTAGTAGTGTCTACCTTAGACTGTCCATGGCAAAGTGTAACTAAGCAGTAGGATGGGCAGACACCAATATCAGCGGACTACCCTCTAGGCAAGCTCAAAGGTTCCGCAGAACACCCTTTCACACAGGGCAGAGGATGACTCGCCTTGCTGCTGACCAGATCACCAAACTGACCCATGGCCCGACCTACTACTAGTACTACTACATTCCGAAAGAATAGGCAGTGGGTGATGGGGAGAGGCAGAGGGTGAGAATGTGACTCGGAGAGGCAGTGTGTGTATATATGTGTCGTATATGTGTATTTTATGTGTGGCGTATGTGTGTATATGTGTAGGTTTACCATCCGTTTAAACTGGGACACTCATGAATTACACAGGTTCTGTGGCTGATTAAAACCAGGTGAAATACAGGCTTGATGCCAGCCACAGAACCTGTGTAATTCATAAATTTCCCATTTTGAAGGGATAGTGTGTGTATATCTACGTGTGTATATATATATATATATATATATATATATATACAGCTCCAATAGCGGACAATGAGGCTCTCCAGAGGCTTGATATAAACAGTAGACTGTATTGACAAGAAGCGACGTTTCGGAGCGGAGCTCCTTCCTCAAGGCATACCAATATAGGTGTATTGGTATGCCTTGAGGAAGGAGCTCCGCTCCGAAACGTCGCTTCTTGTCAATACAGTCTACTGTTTATATCAAGCCTCTGGAGTGCCTCATTGTCCGCTATTGGAGCTGTGTATGTTTTCTGGATTATGGCACCGGGGCGTGTTGTCTTTTGAACCTGAGTGCCGGCTGAGTTGTATCTCTCTCTCTATCTATCTATCTATATATATATATATATATATATATATATATATATATATATATATATATATATATATATATATCTATATATATATATATATATATATATATATATATATATATTATGATAGGATGATTCATAGCCTATGTTACTTAGTGACTGCTCAGTCTCTAATTTGTAGCCTAATAGCGTTCTACTTTTTGCCCATAAGAATTCCTCACACCACTTTATTTAATTTCTCTGACGTCCTAGTGGATGCTGGGAACTCCGCAAGGACCATGGGGAATAGCGGGCTCCGAAGGAGGCTGGGCACTCTAGAAAGATTTATGACTACCTGGTGTGCACTGGCTCCTCCCACTATGACCCTCCTCCAAGCCTCAGTTAGATCTTGTGCCTGGCCGAGGTTGGATGCACACTAGGGGCTCTCCTGAGCCCTTAGAAAGAAAGTATAGATTTAGGTTTTTTATTTTCAGTGAGACCTGCTGGCAACAGGCTCACTGCAGCGAGGGACTAAGGGGAGAAGAAGCGAACTCGCCTGCTTGCAGCCGGATTGGGCTTCTTAGGCTACTGGACACCATTAGCTCCAGAGGGATCGACCGCAGGCCCAGTCCTTGGTGTTCGGTCCCGGAGCCGCGCCGCCGTCCCCCTTATAGAGCCAGAAGCAAGAAGAGGTCCGGAAAATCGGCGGCAGAAGACATCAGTCTTCACCAAGGTAGCGCACAGCACTGCAGCTGTGCGCCATTGCTCCTCATACACACTTCACACTCCGGTCACTGAGGGTGCAGGGCGCTGGGGGGGGGCGCCCTGAGAAGCAATAATAACACCTTGGCTGGCAAAAATACCACAATATATAGCCCCAGAGGCTATATATGTGGAAAATACCCCTGCCAGAATCCAGAAAAAAGCGGGAGAATAGTCCGCGGAAAAGGGGCGGAGCTATCTCCCACAGCACACTGGCGCCATTTCTCCTTCACAGATCCGCTGGAAGGAAGCTCCCTGGCTCTCCCCTGCAGTCTACACTACAGAACAGGGTAAAAAGAGAGGGGGGGCACTAAATTTAGGCGCAGTATAAATTATATAAAAGCAGCTATAGGGGACATAACTCAGTTAGTCCCTGCATTATATAGCGCTCTGGTGTGTGCTGGCATACTCTCACTCTGTCCCCCCAAAGGGCTTTTGTGGGTCCTGTCCTCATTGGAGCATTCCTTGTGTGTGTGCGGTGTGTCGGTACGGCTGTGTCGACATGTTTGATGAGGAGACTTATGTGGAGGCGGAGCAGATGCCGATAAATGAGATGTCGCCCCCTGTGGGCCGACACCAGAGTGGATGGATAGGTGGAAGGTATTAACCGACAGTGTCAACTCCTTACATAAAAGGCTGGATGACGTAACAGCTATGGGACAGCCGGCTTCTCAGCCCGCGCCTGCCCAGGCGTCTCAAAGGCCATCAACGCTCCCTCAGATGGCAGACACAGATGTCGACACGGAGTCTGACTCCAGTGTCGACGAGGTTGAGACATATACACAATCCACTAGGAACATCCGTTACATGATCCCGGCAATATAAAATGTGTTACACATTTCTGACATTAACCCAAGTACCACTAAAAACAAAGGGCTTTATGTGTGGGGAGAAAAAGCAGGCAGTGTTTTGTTCCCCCATCAAATGAGTGAATGAAGTGTGAAAAAGCGTGGGTTTCCTCGATATGAAACTGGTAATTTCTAACAAGTTACTGATGGCGTACCCTTTCCCGCCAGAGGATAAGTTACGCTGGGAGATATCCCCTAGGGTGGATAAGGCGCTCACACGTTTGTCAAGGTGGCACTGCCGTCTTAGGATACGGCCACTTTGAAGGTACCTGCTGATAAATAGCAGGAGGCTATCCTGAAGTCTGTATTTACACACTCAGGTACTAGACTGAGACCTGCAGACTGCTGCAGCGTGGTCTGTACCCCTTTCAAACAGGGATACTATTTTGCAAACATAAGCCGTCGTCTTATATATGAGGGATGCACAGAGGGATATTTTGCCGGCTGGCATCCTGAATTATTGCAATGTCCATTCTGTCAGGAGGGTATTGGAGACCCGACACTGGACAGGTGATGCTGACTTTAAAAGGCACATAGAGCCTTATAAGGGTGAGGAATTGGTTGGGGATGGTCTCTGGGACCTCGTATCCACAGCAACAGCTGGGATGAAAATATTTTACCTCAGGTTCCCTCACAGCCTAAGAAAAGCACTGTATTATCAGGTACAGTCCTTTCGGCTTCAGAAAAGCAGGCGGGTCAAACGAGGGAAGAGGGAAAAAGCTGCACCAGCAGCCAGTTCCCAGAATCAAAATTCTTCCCCTGTTTCCTCTGAGTCCACCGCATGACGCGGGGGCTCCACAGGCGTAGCCAGGTACGGTGGGGGGCCGCCTCAAAAATTTCAGCAATCAGTGGGCTCGCTCACAGGTGGATCCCTGGATCCTTCAAGTAGTATCTCAGGGGTACAAGCTGGAAGTCGAGGCGTCTCCCCCCCGCCGTTTACTCAAATCTGCCTTGCTGACAACTCCCTCAGGCAGGGAGGCTGTGCTAGAGGCAATTCATAAGCTGTATTCCCAGCAGGTGATAGTCAAGGTGCCCCTACTTCAACAAGGACGGGGTTACTATTCCACACTGTTTGTGGTACCGAAACCAGCCGGTTCGGTGAGACTCATTTTAAAATGGAAATCCTTGAACACTTACATAACAAAGTTCAAGATGGAATCGCTCAGGGCGGTTATTGCAAGCCTGGACGAGGGGGATTACATGGTATCCCTGGACATCAAGGATGCTTACCTGCATGTCCCTATTTACCTTCCTCTCCAGGAGTACCTCAGATTGTGGTACAGGTTTGCCATTACCAATTCCAGACGCTACCGTTTGGACTGTCCACGGCACCGAGGGTGTTTACCAAGGTAATGGCAGAAATGATACTGGTCGGAGTAGCACTATCTCAGGAGGTGCTACAACAGCATGGCTGCATTCTGAACATTCCAAAGTCACAGCTGGTTCCTTCCACTCGCTTACTGTTCCTGGGGATGATTTTGGACACAGAACAGAAAAAAGTGTTTCTCCCGCAGGAGAAAGCCGAGGAGCTGTCATCTCTAGTCAGAGACCTCCTAAAACCAAAAAGGGTATCGGTGCATCGTTGCACACGAGTCCTGGGAAAAATGGTGGCTTCATACGAAGCAATTCCATTCGGCAGGTTCCATGCGAGGACCTTCCAGTGGGACCTCTTGGATAAGTGGTCGGGATCGCATCTTCAAATGCATCAAATGATAACCCTGTCTCCAAGGACCAGGGTGTCTCTACTGTGGTGGCTGCAGGGTGCTCATCTTCTAGAGGGCCGCAGATTCGGCATACAGGACTGGGTCCTGGTGACCACGGAGGCCAGCCTTCGAGGCTGGGGAACAGTCACACAGGGAAGAAACTTCCAGGGCCTATGGTCAAGTCAGGAGACTTCCCTACATATAAATTCTGGAACTGAGGGACATTTACAATGCCCTAAGTCAGGCAAGGCCCCTGCTTCAAAACCAGCCGGTACTGATACAGTCAGACAACATCACGGCAGTCGCCCATGTGAACCGACAGGGCGGCACAAGAAGCAGGATGGCAATGGCAGAAGCCACAAGGATTCTCCGATGGGCGGAAAATCACGTACTAGTACTGGCAGCAGTGTTCATTCCGGGAGTGGACAACTGGGAAGCAGACTTCCTCAGCAGACACGACCTACACCCGGGAGAGTGGGGACTTCATCCAGAAGTCTTCCTGCTGTTAGTAAACCGTTGGGAAAGGCCACAGGTGGACATGATGGCGTCCCGCCTCAACAAAAAGCTAAAGAGATATTGCGCCAGGTCAAGGGACCCTCAGGCGATAGCTGTGGACGCTCTAGTGACACCGTGGGTGTACCAGTCGGTTTATGTGTTCCCTCCTCTGCCTCTCATACCAAAGGTACTGAGAATAATAAGATGGCGAGGAGTAAGAACGATACTCGTGGTTCCGGATTGGCCAAGAAGGGCTTGGTACCCGGAACTTCAGGAAATGATATCAGAGGACCCATGGCCTCTGCCGCTCAGACAGGACCTGCTTCAGCAGGGGCCCTGTCTGTTCCAAGACTTACCGCGGCTGCGTTTGACGGCATGGCGATTGAACGCCGGATCCTGAAGGAAAAGGGTATTCCGGAAGAAGTCATTCCTACGCTTATTAAAGCCAGGAAAGATGTTACGGCAAAGCATTATCACCGCATATGGCGGAAATATGTTGCATGGTGCGAGGCCAAAAAGGCCCCAACAGAGGAATTTCCACTAGGTCGATTTCTACATTTCCTGCAAGCAGGAGTGGATATGGGCCTAAAACTAGGCTCCATTAAAGTACAGATCTCGGCTCTGTCGATTTTCTTTCAAAAAGAACTAGCTTCAGTACCTGAAGTTCAGACATTTGTGAAAGGAGTGCTGCATGTTCAGCCCCCATTTGTGCCTCCTGTGGCACCTTGGGATCTCAACGTGATGTTGAGTTTCTTAAAATCACATTGGTTTGAGCCACTAAAAACCGTGGATCTAAAATATCTCACGTGGAAAGTGGTCATGTTATTGGCCTTGGCTTCAGCCAGGCGAGTGTCAGAATTGGCGGCTTTCTCATGTAAAAGCCCTTATCTGATTTTCCATATGGATAGGGCAGAATTAAGGACTCGTCCCCAGTTTCTTCCTAAAGTGGTGTCAGCGTTTCACCTGAACCAGCCTATTGTGGTGCCTGCGGCTACTAGGGATTTGGAGGACTCCAAGTTGCTAGACGTTGTCAGGGCCCTGAAAATATATGTTTCCAGGACGGCTGGAGTCAGAAAATCTGACTCGCTGTTTATCCTGCATGCACCCAACAAGCTGGGTGCTCCTGCTTCTAAGCAGACTATTGCTCGCTGGATTTGTAGTACAATTCAGCTTGCACATTCTGTGGCAGGCCTGCCACAGACAAAATCTGTAAATGCCCATTCCACAAGGAAGTTGGGCTCATCTTGGGCGGCTGCCCGAGGGGCTTTACAACTTTGCCGAGCAGCTACTTGGTCAGGGGCAAACACGTTTGCAAAATTCTACAAATTTGATACCCTGGCTGAGGAGGACCTGGAGTTCTCTCTTTCGGTGCTGCAGAGTCATCCGCACTCTCCCGCCCGTTTGGGAGCTTTGGTATAATCCCCATGGTCCTTACGGAGTTCCCAGCATCCACTAGGACGTCAGAAAATAAGAATTTACTCACCGGTAATTCTATTTCTCGTAGTCCGTAGTGGATGCTGGCCGCCCATCCCAAGTGCGGATTGTCTGCAATACTTGTACATAGTTATTGCTAACTAAAGAGTTATTGTTGAGCCATCTGTTGAGAGGCTCAGTTGTTTTCATACTGTCAAACTGGATATAGTATCACGAGTTGTACGGTGTGATTGGTGTGGCTGGTATGAGTCTTACCCGGGATTCAAAATCCTTCCTTATTATGTCAGCTCGTCCGGGCACAGTGTCCTAACTGAGGCTTGGAGGAGGATCATAGTGGGAGGAGCCAGTGCACACCAGGTAGTCATAAATCTTTCTAGAGTGCCCAGCCTCCTTCGGAGCCCGCTATTCCCCATGGTCCTTACGGAGTTCCCAGCATCCACTACGGACTACGAGAAATAGAATTACCGGTGAGTAAATTCTTATTTTTTCTCATTTTGTTTGCTAATCAGCAGTTAACATGATAGCGAGATTATTCATAGCCTATCTTGAGGCTCTCCAGTTGGTTCAGTAGTTGTCGAGTTTATCCCACACATCCATACAAGCAAAACATTTTTTTATAAATATATACACACACACACACTCTATGTATGTATGTATGTATGTATGTGTGTCTGTGTGTGTGTGTGTGTGTGTGTGTGTGTATATGTGTATATATATATATATATATATATATATATATATATACTGTCAAAGTCAAAAATATTACATAGAGAGAACATACAAACTGCACACATTTAAGTCGCTATACTTGCAAATATGCGCAGCGAGCACAGCAATATATGGTAACACGCATTTACACGGACATGGCACAGAGATGGATTCGACACTTATTTCAAACAGTACATAATTATAATAATATCAAGCACCAGACATCATGGAGATTTAAAATTAGCTAATGAATTGTCATGAATGTGTATTATTTGAACAGAACCAGATACACCCGTCATGTTTAATATTGAAACAAGCAGATTGGTGTGTAGATTAATTTGATACTTGTTGTGAAGTTGTGGGACATTGCAGCGGATAGATATGATTATATGTATAAAAGCTAAAATCACTTTGTTAGAACAATGAATGATACAATGAACAGGGAACTCAAGCCAACCCTTTTGGCAGTTTTCAGGGCTGAACCTGATCAGCATATGCATAAGAGAATAGTAACTGAATTGTGCAGGAGAGACCCCTCCCCCAGGAACTAGTCAAACAGGAAAGTAGTTCCTGGCTAGAGAAGAGGTCAGGGTTCAGTTGCTTGTGATCTCAGAGGACAGATGTACTGTAGCTACACTCAGAACCAAGCTGGCATCCAGAAGCAATGGCTTGCTTATCACCAGGCTCCAAGCGAAAGGCTAAGTATTGAATTCACATGGCTAGATAAGGAAATATAGGCAGATGGCTTTAAGGTCAATGGTGCTGGTTTAACTAGGATATTGTAACTTGTTTGGGAATCTGTGATGGTAGCTGGGACATTAGACAACCTGTAGCATAGCATTTGTGGTATTTGTTTGCCTATGGTGATTTAAAATAGATTGTGCTGGTTTGTTATAATATACCTTGTCAATCATGAATACCGCCATGCAGTTACTTGTGAATATGGGTTTTGTAGCAATGGCATGCTGGGATGTGTGGTTACATTGTGATCTGGTGATTCATATAACATGGACTGTAGGCAATAAACGAAGTTTGTTTGGAATGTGAAATTGAATAAGATGGTTCTAGGAAGTTGGATTGGAATGTGGAATATAATTAGTTGGATTGGAATGTGGAATATAATTAGTTGGATTGGAATGTGGAATATAATTAGTTGGATTGGAATGTGGAATATAATTAGTTGGTTTGTAGAAGATGGCTGCTGCTGGGTGTTTTCTCCTCCCCCTTTGAACCATGTGTTGCAGTCTTTGGAATCATGGGAGTTTTTCCCAAAATGGAGTCTAGCTTCAGTCCCATGCGGTATTGTAGGGACCATTGTGTTGTTGCTGGGTGTTGTGTGTATATAGGGACAGCCAGCCTGGGTAAGAACAAGTATTCTCTCCACAAAGATTCTCAGCATTGACTAACTGCGCAGCGATTGTTTCTCACATGTGTAAGTTTCTCTGCAACCATATTGTCTTTTATTGTTATTGCAAGCCATTCTCTCTCTCTCTCTCTCCCTCTCCTTCCCCTTAAAAGTACTTGTGTTTTTATTGTATTTTATGTGTAGTAACTTGGTTAGGAATTCTATGTTATGATGGTAGTGTATAACTTGTAATGTATATTCTTTTGCAATAGAACGTTCATTTAAGGTGTTAGAACCTGAGACCAGTATCTGTGTGTGTTCATTATATTTCTAAGTATTCTCAGAGAGTCACATACGCTCATACAGCTTTTAAACTAACAAGGTCACACTGCATTACATCTACACATTATCACTGCACAAAGGTTTACAGTATAAGTACATTCCTTAAGGTATAGTTATTCTAGTTTAATTCTGTAAGTATCTGCAACGCCTGTGTTCACACCCTGTGCACAGCATCTGCTACGCTAAGGGCGTACCCTTGCGATACCTTTTGCGCCAATTGCGTACTGTGTCTCCTAATCTTTTAGAGTGTTTTAAATAGGATAAATATATAGGCTTTGTCAAAATATATATATATATATATATATATATAATGTGTAACACACACGGGACGTGCAGGCAGGGGAGGCCTCCCCTGTCATAATGAATAAAATAATAAAAAGAAGATATTTATAGCGCAGACTCTGTAATAAATATCTTCGTTTATTATTCTAATAATTTTCCCCCTGTTACTATGGCTGCATCTGAGGGTGTGAGGCAGCGGGAGAGGTGCCTCCCACTGCTAACACTAAAAAGACCAGGGGGCGGGCAGGGGGCAGGGCGAAGCAATGGGCTGTTGTGAAAGCCCACTGAAAAAGCATGGGGAGGCGGCACCTATACTGGTCCCTCAATGACAGGGGCGTGCATTCAGCCCCGATGAATGCAGGCCCCTGTCAGTCCCCCAGATGTGATTGGCCCAGCGGATCCAATGCTGGATCCGCTGTCCAATCACCCACAGGTGGAGGCGGAAGTGGCAGCGCCTGTGTGCATGTGGTGGCCGGAATCCCCCCTCGTACCTCCTCCGGCGCGGCGCCTGAGTGCGGTGGCCGGGCCGGAATCCCCCCCCCCCTCCCCCCCCTCGTTCCTCTTCCGGAGCCAGCTCTGTCCTCCCAGCCAGCCAGCAGCAGCACTCTCCCCTGTATGTGCTTTTCCCGCTCCCAAGAACCACAGTGAGTTCATGATCTCTCTCTCGCTCTCTCTCGCTCTCACTCTCTCTCTAGCTCTCTCTCGCTCCCCCTCCCTCCCTCCATGGCCCCTGCTCTGCTGCTGGTCTGTTCTTTTAATTTATGATTGCCGGCACCTGTGTTTCAGCACAGGCGATGGCAATCCTAAATCAAGAGGGAAGTCCAGAAGCAGAGCATTCTGTCCCTCCTGGAGAGGGTCATGATGGCAGGTATGCTCTCTCTCCCCCCACCCCCACCCCCCACCTCTCCTGTGGATTACTTCGTTTGTAAGTTTAATTTTCATTTTTACAGGATTCTATATGGACAAGTGGACGTGATCGGCGTGGGATGTAGGTAAGTATGTGTGAGTGTGTAAGTGTGTTTTAATACATTTTTACTTTCAAGGTGTGTGTGTGTTGTGTTTTTATTTGGGTATTTCTTTAGTTGTAGAACTACAGGTACCAGCGGGCCTGGTATTTCCCTGCATGCTGGTACTTGAGGTTCCCCAAGTACCAGCAAGCGGGGGAGGCTTGCTGGGCCTTTTAGTTCCACAACAAACAACAATATTCTATTTTTTACACACTTATGACTATCAGCCCGGTACCCACCGCCCAGAGGTGTTGGGGACAGCCTTGGGCTTCACCCCTTGCTCTTCGGTGCCTGGAGCGGAGGGACCCGTTGATTTAAGGGGTCCCCACTCCTCCAGGGAACCCCGGCCAGGGGTGACAAGTTGGGGGGGGAAGGGGAGTGGGGTAATGCCACGGCCGCAGTGACCTACATTAATGTGTACCCCGGCTGTGGCATTATGTCCCTGGCTAGTGAAGCCCGGTGCTGGTTTTAAAAATACGGGGGACCCCTACATCTTTTGTCCCCCGTATTTTTGGAACCAGGACCGGACTAAGAGCCCTGTCCAATTTTTTTTTTCTATAAAAATGTACAATATATCACAAGTATGATGAGCGGGCATTGGCGGCATCGGAATGAGATGCAAATTAGTGGTGGAGGGCTGGGTCAGTTGATGGTGGACTAGTTTGTAAGCCATTGGTGGTGGCAGCGGGCATCAGCTCAGAGGCAGTAGCGGGCATTGGCTCGGCGGCGGTAGGGGTCATCGGCAGGATTCGGCGGACATTATGGCTGTAGTGCCTCATCAGCCACTGATCTCACCGCACGCCACTGACACACACACACACACACACACACACACACACACACACACACACACACACACACACACACACATGCACACACACATCTGCTTCAGCAGCACTCAGAAATAAAGACAGCGAAACTGGTCTCCTGGTCAACGTTTCAATGATCAACTAATTTTCGAAAGGACGAAAATGAGTTGATCATTGAAACATTGACCAGGAGACCAGTTTCACTGTCTTTATTTCTGAGTGCCGCTGAAGTAGATGTGTATGTAAGTAGCACTGCTGCTGTGCAGTGTGAATTTGAGGGCACCGGAGCCAGTATTTTGTTTTCTTATAAGCATAGGCGTGCGCAGGGGGGATGCCTGGTGCGCACAGGCACCCCTAATGTCCAGCACCCCCTCACAGATGCCTGCTGCTATCCCTACAGCATCATTCCTGTGTCACCACCCGCTGCGCCATCCGCCCGGTCTGGCCGCCAGCTGTCCGGACACCGGAGATGGGCTCATCATTTATTTGCATGGGTGCAGTGTTGCTGACAAAATCCTCCTCCCGATTCCGCCTAACTGCGCGATGTGACATGATGATGTCACGCCGCGTTCCCGCCCGCCTCGCTCTCCACTCATTGTATTCCATTCCACACTGACGCCACATCCCGCAGTGTTCCTCTTAGGAGGAGAGGAGGAGGACGACTGGGTGACAAATTCAAATCCAAATCAATTATTATTATTATTATCCTTTATTTATATGGCGCCACAAGGGTTCCGCAGCGCCCAATTACAGAGTACATATGCACATAATCAAAACAGGAAAACAGTGACTTACAGTTGAAGACAATATAGGACAAGTACAGGGCAACTAAGCATAACTACACCAGTAAACATAGAGATAAGTTCCAGGTGGCCAAAAAACTGCGGGATCTGGGCAGTTGAGGATTATTAAAGTAAGAAAAGTATAAGCACATGAGGGAAGAGGGCCCTACTCGTGAGAGCTTACATTCTAAGGGGAGGGGTAGACAGACAGGGGTGACACAGATGGGGTACATAGAGAGCAAGGAACAGAGGGTTAGGTTGAGTGATGACAGTTTGAGTGACAGTAAGTTACAATAACTTTAAGTAAACTGCTGCAGCTGGGCCTGAGGACGGGGCTAGTCCCCGAAACATGTCGGATCAATAAACTGATTTTTCTACAACTGCACCAGCCTGCGTGAGTGCCACCTTCATTCTCCACTGCATCCACTGAGGAATACACCTCTGGGAGGGCACCGCAGCACCTTAAACAGATTTAAAAGTAGTGCCGGGATCTTTTGTATGTAATATATATATATATATATATATATATATATATATATATATATATATATATATATATACACAACAAACAATGATAGGTGGCACTCACAGACTCATGAAATGATGAAAAAACTTTACCCCGTGAAGTGTTTATTAAAGCAGACAGGTAACGTTTCGGGGACACTTCCCCTTCCTCAGACAATTAAACAGTGCCAAACAGTGAATATTTATAACATGAAATGACCCCACTTACCCCCACAGGAATGACTCTCGGCTGCGTGGACCACGGAGTTCCCAAGCGTCCGCTGTCCCGCACTTCCGGCATCGGCGTCTCGGCCTACCCGGAAGTGACGTCATCAGGATTTGCCGGTCCCCATGGCAACGCGCCGTGAGCCCTAGTACACAAAACAATGTGGCAAATGACACAATTAGAAAACATTTGAAGTGAATAAAAATGGCACACAGAGGCAAAAAGCGCTCACTCAGAGCTAGAGTGTGCCAACCAGTACAGTAACATATCAAACGGTGACATATCATAAAAGATGATGCTAAAAGCAATTAAAACAGAACAATGTGTCCTCCGCAGTTAGAACTTATCTATAAGTTATGTGATTCCATCCCCCTAGGATAAAGCAATTTTATTTGAAGAACATTCTACAAAGTCCCTGATATCAGCCCGGCATGGATGGCTAACCAACAAAGGGGACCCCTGTATCCAACAACTATAATAAATCTATGCACGAGCAATGTAGCTGCGTCCCCACTACTAACCAGGTGTGATATTAATTTAATCATAAGGATGTGAAAACTTTTGAGACATTTAAAGAATTCTGAGGAATTTATAAGAAATTAATTAATCCCAGGGACTCACTTAACCCTCTAGGGCAGGCCTGGCCAACCTGTGGCTCTCCAGATGTTGTGAAACTACACATCCCAGCATGCCCTGCCACAGTGTTAGCATTCCCTAATAGCAAAACTGTGGTAAAGCAAGATGGGAATTATAGATTTACAACAGCTGGAGAGCCACAGGTTGGCCAGGCCTGCTCTAGGGGCCAGACAATCTAGGCGGAAAATCCACCTAGCTTCAAGTTGGAGTAGTCTTTTCCCCCTATCGCCCCCCCCCCCCCCCCCCCCCCCGTCTGGAAGCTGGAACATGGTCAATGGCCCTGTATCTAAGGCTCGCCAAACTGTGTTGATGTGTGACAAAATGTCTTGCCACTGGCTGCTCACTGGTCCCTGCATTAAGGGCTGCTCGAATAGCGGACCTGTGTTGGGTTAGCCGGACTTTCAGTTGGCATTCAGTTTTGCCAACGTAATAGAGCCCGCATGGGCACACTATCACGTAGCCAACAAACCGTGACGTGCAGGTTAACGGCCACTTGATTTTTAGTCGTTGGCCCGTGTGGGGATGTGGGAAAGTCTCACCAACCAGGAAAAAGGAACAAGTGGTGCATCCTAAGCATTTGAAGCAACCATTTTTCTTGCTTAAGAAATGCATGGATGAGGTCTTAGCATCAAAACCCGTTACGTCGGTTTTAACTACCAGATGTTTCAGGTTCTTGCCCCTGGAGTAACTCGGCAACAATTTACTGTTTTGAAAACACTTCAAATCAGGGTCGGATGTGACCATTTGCCACATCCCCTTGACTTGTTTTGACAACCCTGGGCTATTGAAATTAAATTAGTCACCCATGGTATGGTGTCCCTAGGTAGGGCTTTGGAGCGACGCTTGTTCGGTTTCTGAAAATTGCACAACGCTCTCACTCGTGCTTTTTTCAGTTCTGGTAGAGAATACCCTCTTTCGGTGAATTTCAATACCATCTCATCCAGCTGTGACTCCCGTGTACCCGGGTTGGTGTTATTCCTGCAGACCCTCAGTAACTGAGAATATGGCAGACTGCGAATCATCGCTTTGGGATGAGAACTCTCAGCCCGAAGCAGGGTATTCCTGTCAGTGGGTTGCTTGTGTAAGGCTGTCTCCAACTGCCCCTCCTTCAGCATACATCCAGATAACAAATCTCTGATTTACTGGAGTTCCAGGTAAATTTAATGGGACTATCTGAGTTGTTTTGTCTAGTGATAATCTCAATTAATCTGTGTATGTTATCTTTCCAAAAGATAAGGAGATCATCAATGTAGCGGAAATATAACAGTATTGTTTCTGAAATGCTTGCGCCTTCAAAAAACAACCCTCTCTCAACCTCCCACATGTAACAGTTGGCAAACGACGGGGCCACCGGGGACCCCATCGAGCAGCCTGTCAGTTGCTTATAGAACCTCCCATTAAACAAAAAGAAGTTATGTGACAATGTGAAGGCCAATAGCTCAATAAAAAAACCAACATCTGGACCTGTATAGAGCCTGTTTCCCGTGATCAGTCGTCTCACCGCCTCTAACCCAGCCTCGTGGGGAATACACGTATAGAGGCTGGTGACGTCTAAAGTCACCATGGATACTTCACTAGAGACTGGTACCAGCCCCGCTAATTTACCTAACAGCATGCTGGTGTCTTTTAGATGCGAAAAGGTGTCTTGAATGCATGGCTGCAGGTAGGTGTCCAGAAACACAGCTATCGGTTCGCACAGAGACCCCCGGGCAGAGATGATAGGTCTCCCCGGAGGCCTCTGTGCGTCCTTGTGAATCTTGGGGAGGGTGTAAAATATTGGAACCACTGGCCATTTTGTGGACAATTTATCACTGATGACTTGTGAAATCAACCCTTACCCACTGCTTGTTTCAATAATGAATCTAACTCCATCTTAAAACCAGGAGTGGAATCCTGATCCAACAGAACATATGTCTTGCTGTCACTGAGTAACCTGTCGCACTCAGCAACATAAGAGGACGTGTCCTGAATAACAATCGAGCCGCCTTTATCAGCGGCTCTCGAGATGATATCAGTCATCTGCTGTAAGTTCCTTAGTGCTTGTCTTTCATCACTGGACAGGTTATGCTTCGCAACCGGGGCATTGACTCCTATAGCATTGTCCATTAATCTGGGAAAAGTTTTAAGGGTAGCATTATTTGACTGTGGGTCAAATCTGGAACGGTTCCCAAGTTTGGAAATCCGACTAGGCAATGATGACTTAACGTCCAAGATAGGTTGTTTAGAAAAATGTTCCTTGATCTTTAATGCACGTGATAATTTGAATGACTCGACCTTCCATTTGAATGGGTCCGCGTAGTTAGTAGGAATAAATGTGAGTCCCTTACTGAGGAGTCTTTGTTCAGAGTCTTTAAGAGTATATGAAGATAAGTTGAAAATTAGGTGGTTCTGTGCTTGGGTGGCCTTCCAACCGTTCTGCCTCCTCGTTTGGCCTCCCCGTCTCGTTTTGCTCTTCCCCGGGTGGAGGCCCCTGCCCGGGTGTTTACCACAAAAGGGGTCACCGTGTGCCTTGCTTCGACTCCAGCTCCCCCTACTTCGTCGTTGTCAATTGCTTTGGTACTTGAGAAGCGGACCCGTTGTGGTCTTTTCAGACCCCCTGCTCCTCGGCCACGTCCCCGGGCCTGATTTGCTTGACTCAGCCATGTATAGACCCGGTGTTGGGCATAATCTGTGACCACCTTTCTATGCTTTGCTTTCTTATACTTCAGCAAGTTGTTCTTATACTCATCCAGTTGAGTTTGTAATTTACTCAACCAGTCTGTGGATTTATCGGACAACATTGTAGTCATATGTTCCTTTTCAAACTCGCTGATCTTATCTGATGTTAACCTCAGCTCCCTGGTAGACTCCTCAATGACCAATAAAATTAGGTCCATGGAGCATTTATTGAGTATTGAGATCCAGCGTTTGCAGAAGGTAGTATTGTATCTGCCAATCGTAGGCACATTATGAACCCTGAACCCACGGGGTATTTGTTTCGCCCGATGGTAGTCGGATAAGGTTCGGCTGTGGTAGAGAAAATCCATCTCCCTTTTCGAGTCATTCAAATTATCACGTGCATTAAAGATCAAGGAACATTTTTCTAAACAACCTATCTTGGACGTTAAGTCATCATTGCCTAGTCGGATTTCCAAACTTGGGAACCGTTCCAGATTTGACCCACAGTCAAATAATGCTACCCTTACAACTTTTCCCAGATTAATGGACAATGCTATAGGAGTCAATGCCCCGGTTGCGAAGCATAACCTGTCCAGTGATGAAAGACAAGCACTAAGGAACTTACAGCAGATGACTGATATCATCTTGAGAGCCGCTGATAAAGGCGGCTCGATTGTTATTCAGGACACGTCCTCTTATGTTGCTGAGTGTGACAGGTTACTCAGTGACAGCAAGACATATGTTCTGTTGCATCAGGATCCCACTCCTGGTTTTAAGCTGGAGTTAGATTCATTATTGAAACAAGCAGTGGGTGAGGGGTTGATTTCACAAGTCATCAGTGATAAATTGTCCACAAAATGGCCAGTGGTTCCACTATTTTACATCCTCCCCAAGATTCACAAGCACGCACAGAGGCCTCCGGGGAGGCCTATCATCTCTGCCCGGGTAGTCTCTGTGCGAACCGATAGCTGTGTTTCTGGACACCTACCTGCATCCATGCATTCAAGACACCTTTTCGCATCTAAAAGACACCAGCATGCTGTTAGGTAGATTAGCGGGGCTGGGACCAGTCTCTAGTGAAGTGTCCATGGTGACTTTAGACGTCACCAGCCTCTATACGTGTATTCCCCACGAGGCTGGGTTAGAGGCGGTGAGACGACTGATCACGGGAAACAGGCTCTATACAGGTCCAGATGTTGGTTTGTTTATTGAGTTATTTGCCTTCACATTGTCACATAACTTCTTTTTGTTTAATGGGAGGTTCTATAAGCAGCTGACAGGCTGCTCGATGGGGTCCCCGGTGGCCCCGTCGTTTGCCAACTGTTACATGTGGGAGGTTGAGAGAGGGTTGTTTTTTGAAGACGCAAGCATTTCAGAAACAATACTGTTATATTTCCGCTACATTGATGATCTCCTTATCTTTTGGAAAGATGACATACAGAGATTGATTGAGATGATCACTAGACAAAACAACTCAGATAGTCCCATTAAATTTACCTGGAACTCCAGTAAATCAGAGATTTGTTATCTGGATGTATGTATACAGCTGAAGGAGGGGCAGTTGGAGAAAGCCTTATACAAGAAACCCACTGACAGGAATACCCTGTTTCGGGCTGAGAGTTCTCATCCCATGATTCGCAGTCTGCCATATTCTCAGTTACTGAGGGTCTGCAGGAATAACACCAACCCGGGTACACGGGAGTCACAGCTGGATGAGATGGAATTGAAATTCACGAAAGAGGGTATTCTCTACCAGAACTGAAAAAAGCATGAGTGAGAGCGTTGTGCAATTTTCAGAAACCGAACAAGCGTCGCTCCAAAGCCCTACCTAGGGAACACCATACCATGGGTGACGGAATTTAATTCCAATATCCCATGGTTGCCAAAACAAGTCAAGGGGATGTGGCAAATGGTCACATCCCACCCTGATTTGAAGTGTTTTCAAAACAGTAAATTGATGCAGAGTTACTCCAGGGGCAAGAACCTGAAACATCTGGTAGTTAAAACCGACGTAACGGGTTTTAATGCTAAGACCTCATCCAAGCATTTCTTAAGCAAGAAAAATGGTTGCTTCAAATGCTTAGGATGCACCACTTGTTCCTTTTTCCTGGTTGGTGAGACTTTCCCACATCCCCACACGGGCCAACGACTAAAAATCAAGTGGCGTTAACCTGCACGACACGGTTTGTTGCCTACGTGATAGTGTGCCCATGCGGGCTCTATTACGTTGGCAAAACTGAATGCCAACTGAAAGTCCGGTTAACCCAACACAGGTCCGCTATTCGAGCAGCCCTTAATGCAGGGACCAGTGAGCAGCCAGTGGCAAGACATTTTGTCACACATCAACACAGTTTGGCGAGCCTTAGATACAGGGCCATTGACCATGTTCCAGCTTCCAGACGGGGGGGCGATAGGGGGAAAAGACTACTCCAACTTGAATCTAGGTGGATTTTCCGCCTAGATTGTCTGGCCCCTAGAGGGTTAAATGAGTCCCTGGGATTAATTAATTTCTTATAAATTCCTCAGAATTCTTTAAATGTCTCAAAAGTTTTCACATCCTTATGATTAAATTAATATCACACCTGGTTAGTAGTGGGGACGCAGCTGCATTGCTCGTGCATAGATTTATTATAGTTGTTGGATACAGGGGACCCCTTTGTTGGTTAGCCAGCCATGCCGGGCTGATATCAGGGACTTTGTAGAATGTTCTTCAAATAAAATTGCTTTATCCTAGGGGGATGGAATCACATAACTTATAGATAAGTTCTAACTGCGGAGGACACATTGTTCTGTTTTAATTGCTTTTAGCATCATCTTTTATGATATGTCACCGTTTGATATGTTACTGTACTGGTTGGCACACTCTAGCTCCGAGTGAGCGCTTTTTGCCTCTGTGTGCCGTTTTTATTCACTTCTTATTCACTTCAAATGTTTTCTAATTGTGTCATTTGCCACATTGTTTTGTGTACTAGGGCTCTCGGCGCGTTGCCATGGGGACCGGCAAATCCTGATGACGTCACTTCCGGGTAGGCCGAGACGCCGATGCCGGAAGTGCGGTACAGGGGACGCTCGGGAACTCCGTGATCCACGCAGCTGAGAGTCATTCCTGTGGGGGTAAGTGGGGTCATTTTATGTTATAAATATTAACTGTTTGGCACTGTTTAATTGTCTGAGGAAGGGGGAAGTGTCCCCGAAACGTTACCTGTCTGCTTTAATAAACACTTCATTCACTTTTTCATTATTCCATGAGTCTGTGAGTGCCACCTATCATTGTTTGTTGCATGTTGGTGGACTGCCATGTCCACAAGGAAGTGCACCACAGCAAGTTAACTTGGAGGAGTGCCGGAGTGAATACTGGATATATATATATATATATATATATATTTATATATAGTATGTGTGTGTGTGTGTGTGTGTGTGTGTGTGTGTGTGTATATATATATATATATATATATATATATATATTTAGGTATCAGTGACGTGCGGTGAGGTCAGTGGCTGGGGAGGCACTGGCGGCTAACCCCCCCTGTGGAGGGGAAAAAAGAAAGTGTAGTCCCCCACACATCAGCAGAACCAGCCACGGGGGATAATGCCATAACAGGGGAGACACTCATGGTAGGGTCCCCTTGCCATAACATTAATCAGCCCCCAAGCCAGTCAGCCCAGGGCTGGAATTCCTCGGAAAGTGGGAACTCGAAAAAATAAAAATGGGGTCCCCCCTCCCAAGCAACAACCAGTGCTATGCCCCGCACCCCTGGTGGCAGTGGGGGTTGAGTTCATTGTATGTTAATATTGTTTGTTACAGGTGGCCTACAGGTCCCAGCAAGTCTGCCCCAGCATGCTGGCACTTGGAGAACCACAAGTGCCAGCATGCCCGGACATATAGAGCCCGCTGGCACCTGTAGTCCACCTTTAAAGAAAATATTAAAATAAAACACCACACTGTTTTAGAACAAAAGTTTTATTAGTCAGGATCTTCACCTGGTAGCGGCGACCTTTTAAACTCTTTTGCATGGCCGCCGCCTTCCTAGGGCTTCCGGCGTCTTTACCTGGGGGGCAGCCGCCTCCCCAGGGCTTCCGGCGTCTTCCTCTGGCATCTACACCTGGGAAGCGGCGGTCTTTAAGCTCTTTTGCATGGGCTGTTGAGCTCTTTGGCATAGCTGCTGCCCATCCAGGACTTCCACAGCGTCTTCTTTCTTCATGAGCTCTTCACTGCTCCTCCTCCACTGTCCGACTGACGCCACTGCCTCGCGCTGACTTATATAAGTCAGCCGGAGGGGGCAGGGCAATTACGCAGCGAGCTGTGATTGGCTCGCGGCGGCCATCTTGAATTTCAAAAATTACGCTGAGGTGCCATTTTTTAAGCTGGTACCGCTCCTCTGCCAAACTCTGCAGAATGGCAGGCAGAGATCTCGGATCTTTGTGTCACGAACCGGTCTCTCACCTTTGCGGGTTCTGGGGTTCATCCGTTGCCAGTGCGGTTGCTCGCGGTGCTGTGCGCCCGTGTGGGGACGCGGCGTGATCAGTGGCACAGGTAATGCAGAGTCTGGGAACTGGGAGTGCGGGGACCAAATGGCCTAAGGCACTGCGGTGTGTCTGCTGTATAGGAGGTGGCCATGTTGGAGACCAAATAGGTAATACAGAGCACTTGTGAAAACACCTGTGGGCAGGTGTAAGCCAATCCCGTGCTTGTGCTGCCTTTAAGTAGTCTGGGATTATGTTACTCTGGGCCAGTGCTTTGTTGTATCAACGCTGTGCTCTAGCTCTGAGCTCTCTCCGTGCATTCCTGTGTGATTCCCGTGGTCCAGATATCGCCTCCGCTCCCAGAGGCCCGTCTGCAACCTTCACTGCTAAAGATCCACCGGCTCCCCGCTGTGCTGTCAGTTAATCACGCACCTACTGGTAACAATTGGATTCCCAGAGTCTTGCATGAGGAAACCCTGTCTGCCTGCTTTCAACCATACAGAGTTTGGAGGATTCCACTAACTTCAGCTGTTCGTTTGTTCTGCTCTGCATTTAACCCGTTCATCACTTATATCATCTGCTACAGTCTCACAGTGATCTCCGGAACTCGCAAGTAACCCAATTTAGTACTTTTACTTTCTATGTTGCCATTACAAGCATAATTCTTCACAGTCTCTCAGTTACCTCTCAAAACTTCATTGCAAATCCTCACAGTTATTTCTTCATGTCTGCATTACCCAGTTAAACACATTCTACAGTTCAGCATCAAAGCTTGTTTATATTTGGACAATTTAACATTTATTCTCCAGCCTGTTTTAAACGCAATTCCATGAACATTTCTTTTATTTTTTCTTTAAGATATATCCTGCATCTTCATCTCATGGCTGGGCAGGATCATAGCAGTTAAAATTACCATAATCCCCAAATGGCTCTACCTTTTCCAGACTCTCCCTGTGGCGGTCCCGGCTCCCTTCCTCCGCAATATCCAACGAGCCCTTATACGCTTTATTTGGAACCACAGACCTCCCCGCATTGCTGCCAACACTCTGAAAAGAGCAACCTCCATGGGAGGCAGAGGACTTCCCGATGTCAAATTATACTACCTCGCCTCCCACTTATCCCACATTGTCACTTCCTACGCTCCTCCAGGATCGGTTTCCTGGCTGGACATCGAAGCAGCCTTCATTGGCATCCCAGATCTGACCCCCCTATGGAGACTCCCCTCCGCCTCTCGACCCCCAACCTCTAAACTTCTTCCCACCATCAAATTCAACCTCAAAACCTGGGACACCCTCTCTCTGAAGTGGGGTCTCACCACCACACCCTCACCCTTAACCCCCATCTGGCAGAACCCCATGTTTCCCTCCGGACTCTCAGCTACGAGATCCCGGACGTGGATAACCCTAGGCCTTAAATTCCCAATTGACTTTGCCGACCGAGGCCAATGGCTGTCCCTCCCGGACCTCCAGCAGAAAATCCCCTCACAACCACTCAATCCCTTTCAATTCTTACAAATACGCCACTTTTTAACTTCCCTCCCTTCCACCGCCTTACTCCGTGCCCTTACTCCCTTTGAATCCCTATGTGTCAACTCTCATTCCTCCAAAGGCATAATCTCCCAACTTTACTCTCTCCTACTGGATTTTTCCCTGCCCCTATCCCGGCCCCATGAAGTTGCATGGGAACGGGACCTCGGGCCCCCACCTGAAACTCAGGATTGGGAGGACATGAGACTAGGCATTGCTAAAAGCTCTATTGCCACCGCCTTTAAGGAAACGGCCTACAAAGTTTATTACCGCTGGTACTATACCCCCGACCGTCTTAACAAATTTTTCCTGTCCTCCTCTTCAGCCTGCTGGAGGAACTGTGGGGATAGAGGTACTATGCTCCACATATGGTGGACCTGCCCGGTTATCGTCCCCTTCTGGGAACTGGTCCACTCCCTCCTCAACTCACTTCTAGAACCCCCTGTAATGAAGGACCCTTGGGTCTCCTTACTATGTCTCCCCCCCCCCACACCTCAATAAATTCTCCCAAAAGCTAACCTCACACATTCTGGCCGCAGCTAAATCACTGATCGCCCTCAACTGGAAGAACCCCTTACCACCCTCCCTACTATCCCTCAAAGCTAAAATCTGGCACATCGCCTCAATGGAAAAGATAACCTATTACCTCCACGACCGGGGCCACGTCTTCGAGCAGGTCTGGGCTCCCTGGCTCACCGCTGAACGTGGTTAGCTGGCTCCCTCCACCCGCTCCCGCCCCTCCCGTAGACCCATGGGCACCCACTCCCTTCTCCCCCTGATATCCCTCCTCATCTCATCTCTTAACCTTCTCAATTATCTCTTCCCCCTATTACCCTCTCTGTCTTCGTCTCTCCTCCGTTCCCCCCCCCCCCCCCTGTTATGATCTTGCTGCTCTTAAGACTTATATTATGTACGGTTACAAATGTGGTTATTCCCCCCCCCCCCCTGTTTCTCTTCTCCTCCCCCCCCTGATCCCCATGTTTGAACTTGACTGTTTTTCCCACACCAACTAACCCTGTTACTCATTTGAAAAATTGTGGTCCATTTTGGACACTGGCTATGTTGGCCATCTGTCCCTTGTATTCCTAGAATGCCCTCTTTATGTATCTGACCACGTATAAATAAAGAATTAAAAAAAAAAAAAAGATATATCCTGCATATTATTTCTATTATTCATGCAATACGTCAGTATACTATGGTGATTAATAACTTGCCATTTACCACTTTACTGAATTGTTATTTTCAATAAATATATGAAACGGAACTTTCTTCGTCCTCCCTGCTTTCTTCATACCCCAGCACCTACACCTGTGGTTGGTCCTGGGTTAACGGATTCACAAAAACACCCGGACCTGACAGTAAGCACTGGCCACATGGATCCGTCACGTGACCAATTCGCAGGAGGCGGTGCTACGTCAGATATCCTTTCCCGTCTGGAAAACCAGGAGTCTATACAGACACAAATAGTGCAGTTTATGCAAACTATGGCAGACCGTTTAGAGACTCTTCATACGGCTATTAAAACGTCTCAAGTCCAGATTCCAACTCCGGTTGTCCCAGTTACCACTACAGCTTCTCCTGTGACGCTGCCTACGTCCCGCTTGCAGTTACCCTCTCCGAGTAAGTTTGACGGAACTCCAAAACTTTGCAGAGGATTTCTGAATCAATGCGAGATCCAGTTCGAACTGTTGTCCGCCAGTTTCACATCAGCTCGTTCTAAGGTTGCATATATTATTGCCCTCCTCTCCGGTCAGGCTCTGGAGTGGGCATCACCATTATGGGAAAGAGGTGATCCTATCCTCTCTAATTACAAGGAGTTCGTATCATCCTTCCGGAGAATCTTTGACGAACCAGGCAGGACCACCTCAGCATCTTTGGAGATTCTCCGTCTACGTCAAAGTTTACGTCCTGTCAGTCAATATATTATTCAGTTTCGCACGTTGTCTTCAGAGTTAAACTGGAATGAGGAGGCCCTGATCGCCGCGTTTTGGAATGGACTTTCAGAGAGAATCAAGGATGATTTAACTATCCGAAATGTGCCAACTAAACTGGATGAATTGATTTCTCTCTGTAACAAACTTGACCTACGCTACAGGGAGCGAAGTTTAGAGAAATCCAGTCCACGTTATCATCCTAGGCCTCGACAAGATTCTTCATCACAGTCTCCGGTAACGACAGAAGAACCTATGCAGATTGGGCGCTCTCGCCTCACAGAGGAGGAACGACTTCGTCGTCGACAGGGTGACCTCTGCATGTACTGTGGGTCCTCCGAACATTTAGTTAAATTCTGCAAACTCCGACCGGGAAACTCTCGCTCCTAGCTTATTCAAGAGAGGTTAAGCTAGGAGTTACTTTAGAATCACGTTCTTGGAAAGAGCCGACCTTGTCTATTCAATTAGAAGTTCCAAGTTCTACAGTGAAAGTTTCAGCTCTCCTAGATTCCGGGGCAGCCGAGAACTTCATCTCCTCAGCCTTTGTCTTACAGTCTAAAGTTCAAACCATGCCTCTGGAAGCAGCAGTTGCTGTTACAGCAGTGGATGGAAGTCGAATTCCAGATGGTAGAATTACTCATCGAACCGTATGTCTCAAGATGAAAGTTGGTGTGCTCCATTCCGAATACGTCTCCTTCTACGTGATTCCCAAAGCCTCTCAAGATGTGATACTTGGTTAACCTTGGCTGCAGAAACATAATCCTCAACTTAATTGGCAAACCATGGAAGTCCTTTCGTGGGGTAAATCTTGTACCAAGGACTGTTTAGCCTCAATTGTACCTCTCCGGTCAATTAGCCTTCCCGACCTACCTCCGGTGTATCAATCCTTTGCGGATGTTTTCAGTAAACAAGCAGCAGACTCTCTACCTCCTCATCGCGAATGGGACTGCCCAATCGTCCTGGTTCCGGGTAAAACCCCTCCTAGGGGACGAATTTATCCGCTATCCATCCCAGAGATGCAAGCTATGTCTGATTATATACAGGAAAATCTAACCAAAGGATTTATCAGACCATCTTCTTCACTTGCAGGAGCCGGATTCTTTTTCGTTAAGACGAAGGACGGTGGGTTACGACCATGCATAGATTACCGTGGACTCAATGAGATCACTGTGAAAAACAAGTACCCATTACCCTTAATTCCAGAATTATTTGATCGGGTAAAGGGAGCTACTGTGTTTACAAAATTGGATCTCCGAGGGGCCTACAATTTAATCCGCATCCGGGCAGGGGACGAGTGGAAGACTGCTTTTAATACCCGGGATGGGCATTACGAATACCTTGTAATGCCTTTTGGTCTTTGTAATGCACCTGCAGTTTTTCAAAGCTATGTGAATGAACTTTTTCGTGATCTTCTCTACAAGTGTCTAGTAGTGTATCTGGATGATATCCTAATATTCTCTAAGGATCTAAAGTCTCACCGTCACCAAGTTAAAGAGGTACTGACACGTCTGAGGAAAAATCAACTTTATTGTAAGTTAGAGAAGTGCACCTTTGAAGTATCTTCCATACCGTTCCTTGGTTACATCATTTCTGGATCAGAGCTATGTATGGATCCCGGTAAGGTACAAGCTATCCGAGATTGGTCCACTCCTACAACTCTCAAGGGGATTCAGCGATTTCTTTGCTTTGCTAATTTCTATAGGAGATTCATTAAGAATTATTCTTCGTTAGCTGCTCCCATCACAGTCCTAACTCGCAAGGGAGCAAATCCTACGAACTGGTCTTCTGAAGCAATCAAAGCCTTCTCTGATTTGAAGCAAGCCTTTGGGTCAGCCCCCATTCTTCGACAGCCTGATTTGAATCGTCCCTTTCTTCTAGAGGTGGATGCATCTACAGAAGCAGTAGGAGCTGTGTTGTCACAAGTCTTTGAAGATAAAAAGGTCCATCCCTGCGGATATTTCTCCCGTAAGTTCCTCCCGGCAGAACGTAATTATGCAATCGGTGAGCAAGAATTACTTGCCATCAAGTTGGCATTTGAGGAGTGGAGATACCTTCTAGAAGGAGCACAACATCGCATTACAGTTTATACTGATCATAAGAATCTTCTATATCTGCAGTCAGCTCAGTGCTTGAATCCACGACAAGCTAGATGGGCGCTTTTCTTCACACGATTCAATTTCAAGCTCACCTATCGACCAGGGTCTCAGAACAAAAAGGCAGATGCCCTTTCTCGGTCCTTTGCTTCTTCTGAATCAAATGATGCTACCACGAATCAAGCCATTGTGAATCCTACGTCCTTTTTAATGACTCGAACCTCTCCAGTTTCTCCGCCTGGCAAAACCTTTGTCGCCACAAATCTTCGTAAACGGCTGCTTACCTGGGCTCACTCCTCTTCCTTCATGGGTCATCCTGGGGTTCTAAAGACTCTCAAATGTATTCAACAGTCTTATTGGTGGCCACGTCTCAAAGCCGATGTCCAAGAGTTTATAGCAGCATGTCCTAAATGTGCCCAACATAAGAGTCCAAGAAGTTCTCCACCAGGTTTATTACATCCATTATCCATACCCAAACAACCATGGACTCATATCTCAATGGATTTCGTGACCGATCTACCTCCATCAAAAGGGCGAAATACCATTGGGGTGATAGTGGATCGATTTTCGAAAATGGCACATTTCATTCCATTAACTGGGTTACCATCAGCCCCTTTACTAGCCAGATTGTTCATCTCTGAAATCTTCAAGTTGCATGGCCTTCCTCGAGAGATCATCTCTGATCGGGGAACACAGTTTGTGGCCAAGTTTTGGAGGTCGCTTTGTTCATCTTTAAATGTCAAGTTGAATTTTTCTTCTGCATATCATCCTCAGACAGATGGACAAACTGAGAGAGTCAACCAAGACCTTGAAACATTTCTCCGGCTATATATATCGTCCTCACAGGATGACTGGGTTGACTACCTTCCATTGGCAGAATTTGCTCATAATAATCTCTTCCATTCATCTTCAGAATCTACGCCCTTTTATATTAACTTCGGCTTTCATCCTCGTGTGCCAGAGTTCCATCCATTGCCAGCCCTAGAGGTTCCAGCAGCAGATCAAGAACTTCAACGTCTATCTAGAATCTGGAGTTGTGTGCGTAAGTCGTTGGTCAAAACTTCCGCTCGTTATAAATCTTTCGCAGATAGAAAACGTAAAGCTGTACCGAATTACAAGGTGGGGGACCAAGTTTGGATTTCTACGCGCAATCTCAGGTTCAAAGTTCCTTCTAAGAAATTTGCTCCCAAGTTTATTGGTCCATTTCCCATTGTAAAGGTACTCAATCCTGTGTCATACAAAGTCAAGTTTCCACCATCTTTGAGAATTCCTAAAGCCTTTCATACATCTTTATTGAAGCCTTTGATTCTCAATAAGTTTCGTACTACCCAGTCCAAATTTCCTAAAGTTGACTCTGTGCAAGATGAGGAATTTGAAGTTAAAGAGATTGTAGACACACGTTCTCGATATGGACGTTTACAGTTTTTGGTCGACTGGAAGGGTTACGGTCCGGAGGAGAGATCCTGGGTTTTCTCTGAAGATGTTCATGCTCCAAGACTGGTACAGAAATACTTCTCCAAAAATCCTGATAAGGTTCAAAGGTGTTCAGAGACCACCAGTAGAAGAGGGGGTACTGTCACGAACCGGTCTCTCACCTTTGCGGGTTTTGGGGTTCATCCGTTGCCAGTGCGGTTGCTCGCGGTGCTGTGCGCCCGTGTGGGGACGCGGCGTGATCAGTGGCACAGGTAATGCAGAGTCTGGGAACTGGGAGTGCGGGGACCAAATGGCCTAAGGCACTGCGGTGTGTCTGCTGTATAGGAGGTGGCCATGTTGGAGACCAAATAGGTAATACAGAGCACTTGTGAAAACACCTGTGGGCAGGTGTAAGCCAATCCCGTGCTTGTGCTGCCTTTAAGTAGGCTGGGATTATGTTACTCTGGGCCAGTGCTTTGTTGTATCAACGCTGTGCTCTAGCTCTGAGCTCTCTCCGTGCATTCCTGTGTGATTCCCGTGGTCCAGATATCGCCTCCGTTCCCAGAGGCCCGTCTGCAACCTTCACTGCTAAAGATCCACCGGCTCCCCGCTGTGCTGTCAGTTAATCACGCACCTACTGGTAACAATTGGATTCCCAGAGTCTTGCATGAGGAAACCCTGTCTGCCTGCTTTCAACCATACAGAGTTTGAAGGATTCCACTAACTTCAGCTGTTCGTTTGTTCTGCTCTGCATTTAACCCGTTCATCACTTATATCATCTGCTACAGTCTCACAGTGATCTCCGGAACTCGCAAGTAACCCAATTTAGTACTTTTACTTTCTATGTTGCCATTACAAGGATAATTCTTCACAGTCTCTCAGTTACCTCTCAAAACTTAATTGCAAATCCTCAGTTATTTCTTCTTCATGTCTGCATTACCCAGTTAAACACATTCTACAGTTCAGCATCAAAGCTTGTTTATATTTGGACAATTTAACATTTATTCTCCAGCCTGTTTTAAACGCAATTCCATGAACATTTCTTTTATTTTTTCTTTAAGATATATCCTGCATATTATTTCTATTATTCATGCAATACGTCAGTATACTATGGTGATTAATAACTTGCCATTTACCACTTTACTGAATTGTTATTTTCAATAAATATATGAAACGGAACTTTCTTCGTCCTTCCTGCTTTCTTCATACCCCAGCACCTACACCTGTGGTTGGTCCCGGGTTAACGGATTCACAAAAACACCCGGACCTGACACTTTGCCAGCCACTAATACTATCGCGTCCCGCCACCTGGACCTCCGGCGCATCCTGCGCCACTGACGTCCGCACCTCCGCCGCGCCCACACAGTTATGACAGCGGATCCAGTGACAGGGCGTGCTTTCATGGGTTGAAAGCACGTCCCTGTTTGAAAGCGGCACTTCTAACTCACTTATGACACAGAACTCTCCTGATTGAGCGTCCCTGATTTTTTTTCTTTATATAATATGAGAGAGAGAAACTAAACTTAATAAACCTCTATCCAAAGTAAAACTTTAAGAGACACTACTCATTAAATAAGAGTGGCGGCTTTGAATCAGTGAAAAAGTGTATTTGTGAACCTCATATATAGAAAATTAAACAAATGAAGTTGAAAAAAAGCACCTAAAAGTGTGTAACAATCGTATAATTTCTTTGGTTTCGTGAACAACAATATGCATATATGTAAAAAAAAAACCACAAGATTATGATAAATAGATCTTATAAACTTAACTTCAGTTTGGTTGTCATCAGTCATGTGACCACCTTTTTGTTCATATATAGAGAGAGATGAAAAAAAAAAGAAAACATTCTGTATAAACACTGCATGTACCAATAGTTTCAACTGTGATCAAACTTAGCAGCAGTATAGCCCCAAGCCTTCTAAAAAAAAAAAAAAAAAATAAGGGTCCTGTGGGGACAGTGGGGCTTTTCATTTGTTGGGCCCTATGAGACTCTCCATCTCGCTGCAAAACTTTAAACGGGCTCTCAAGACCCACTTCTTGACCAAACCCAGCCAACTCTCATCCTTACCCTCTGTTCCACGCTCACTGTTTACCCCATGTGTGTCACCCCTGTCTGTCTATCTGCCCCTCCCCTTCAGAATGTAAGCTTTCACAAGCAAGACCCTCTTCCCTCATGTGCATTTCCTTCTCTTACTTAAACCATCTTCTACTTCATACTCCCTTCGGTGGCACCAAATCCCTCAGTTTCCTGCCGCCCTGATATTTATTTCAGTGTTGTCTGCTGATGCAGCTATGTTTATATACCCTGTACAAGTTCTGTATTGTCTTGAACTGTAATGCTGGGTACACACCTACAGATATATCTGCAGATCAATTGATCTGCAGATATATCTAAAGCTGGATCGGGCAGTGTGCTGTGCATACACACTGCCCGATCAGTCGGGGACTGACGTCATGAACTGGGTGGGCATTTACACACGCGCGCCCAGTTCAGCTGTCAATCACCGCCGGCTGCTGCAGCTTGTGTACACACACACACTGATGTGCCAATATATCTAACAATATATTGGCTGTCGGCTGTGCAGCAGAGAACGGCCGATATATCGCCCAGTGTCGCCTTTTTCTTGCTTTGCTTATTTGTTTATGTACTATTTAACTGGGTGCTGCGTATCCCTTGTTGCACCATATAAATAAAGGATAATAATTATGTGGCACTTCAATTAGGAGCAAAGTATGTGCTGTTGGTTACTTTGCTCCTTTGACTGGGTTTGTTTATTATTTTTTAATAAACACTTTGAACTTCGTGTGCAAATCCGTTGTAAAGATCACTTTATAGGGTTATTAAAATCAGAAAATAGTGCTTTCCTCATGTCCATATCAGCTACTGGAACGCCATTGTAATCTTCAGGAGAAGTGGAAGGTAAAGAGTGAAGAGGGGAGGTGGGAGAAGCAGCCGCCCAGTCACTACGAGGTAGATGTACTATAGCAGCACATATTGTGCCGCTATAGCTCTTCCTGCTTTGCCTCTTTACCGATGAGATGTAAGAACATCACCTTTGCTGGAGTGGGGGAGTGAGAGCTGATGCACTGTGTCTTTTCCCCCAGCTGCCGCAGTCATGGACAGATCTGTCCCTCCTGTGGCATACCTCCCAACATGACCCTCTCCAGAGGGGACAAAATGCTCTGCTCCTGGACTTCCTTCGTAATCCAGGATTGCCAGCACCTGTGCTGAAACACCTTTCTGATCCATTAACCCGTTCAACATAGATGCCGGCAATCATAGAGAAAGAGAAAAGTCCAGGAGCAGAGCATTGTGTCCCTCCTGGAGAAGGTCATGTTGGGAGGTATGCTGTGGTGTATGGGCAACAACACCTGCAGCTGTCTAAATTGATATCTGCAGGTATCTGAACTGTCAGTGCCACTGACTGTTCTTACATTGCCCTGCATATTGACGTGCTATCTTTTAGCATCGTGCCAATGTCATAGCACACACCGCCGCTGTAATACATGGAGGAGAAGCGATATAAGTACACATAATGCACTACCCCCTATGTGTCTTAAGTCAGTACAGTTGGCAGTGATGTAGTACAGTGATGTAGTTTAAGAAGGTGGTATAGTACTAGGGAGTAGTGCTGGGTACTGGGTAGGGCTCAATGATGTACAATGAGGTCAATGACTGCAGAGGCACTGGCTAGTTATTCGATTTACACACATACTGTATATGAAACTGGAAAAAACAGACTGGAACTGCGCTTAATATCCAATTAAAGATTTTATTCACTCTAATACGAATTAATATATTATACAATCACCGGCCGGATTTTATAAAATATAACATGAATATACTAATAGAAACCTTCAACGCTTCTATAGCACGTAATTACTACATAATTAACATAATTAAAAAAACATATATTAAAAACTCAATGCACACATAGTCGTGTTACTGACTATACCACTGCTCATAGGTGACTCCTATAACCTTGCAGGCGTCCCTGCAATATATAGCATTATGTCTACTATCCGTGTTATTTAATTTTATAGCAGCAAAGGATTGAAATATTCTTGTAACACCCCTTTGTCTGCAGGGTTAGACTGAATGTCTCGATGTACCGTCGGCGGCTTCTTCAGTGTGTATGGAGCCTCTCCGTGCTTGCCCGGCTTATATGCCGGGTTCGTATTTCCGTTCTCCTCACTTCCCCGCACACACGTCGTGCGCTGCGCTCCAAGCCTTGTTCTCACTACACATGTAGCGCGGACATCGAGGCGGTGAAACCCGTATGTGGAGGAGTGGATAAGTGAGTTTCTAGCCGGCCGGCTAAGTTAATTATCAAGTGATTGCTAGGCATACTCTGCATGACGGCTTAATAACCAACTAATCCGCTCGACATCCGGACCCCAGTGCTAAGGGGGAATAGGGAGTGTGCTCCCAGACCTGAGTTATATTACAGCCTAAAATGCATTCAGAGACAGCCTTGGTATCATAGTGCTAAAGGGAAGGACATTTACAAGCTTGCCATAACCGCATTATTAACATCGCGTTGCTGACCTAAGGCTCATGGGACAGATATAACTGATGACGGACATTCAGTCTAACCCTGCAGACAAAGGGGTGTTACAAGAATATTTCAATCCTTTGCTGCTATAAAATTAAATAACACGGATAGTAGACATAATGCTATATATTGCAGGGACGCCTGCAAGGTTATAGGAGTCACCTATGAGCAGTGGTATAGTCAGTAACACGACTATGTGTGCATTGAGTTTTTAATATATGTTTCTCTAACATCCTAGTGGATGCTGGGAACTCCGTAAGGACCATGGGGAATAGCGGGCTCCGAAGGAGGCTGGGCACTCTAGAAAGATTTAGGACTACCTGGTGTGCACTGGCTCCTCCCACTATGACCATCCTCCAAGCCTCAGTTAGATTTCGTGCCCGGCCGAGGTTGGATGCACACTAGGGGCTCTCCTGAGCCCTTAGAAAGAAAGTATAGTTTTAGGTTTTTTATTTTCAGTGAGACCTGCTGGCAACAGGCTCACTGCAGCGAGGGACTAAGGGGAGAAGAAGCGAACTCGCCTGCTTGCAGCCGGATTGGGCTTCTTAGGCTACTGGACACCATTAGCTCCAGAGGGATCGACCGCAGGCCCAGTCCTTGGTGTTCGGTCCCGGAGCCGCGCCGCCGTCCCCCTTACAGAGCCAGAAGCAAGAAGAGGTCCGGAAAAACGGCGGCAGAAGACATCAGTCTTCACCAAGGTAGCGCACAGCACTGCAGCTGTGCGCCATTGCTCCTCATGCACACTTCACACTCCGGTCACTGAGGGTGCAGGGCGCTTGGGGGGGGCGCCCTGAGCTGCAATAAAAACACCTTGGCTGGCAAAAATACCACAATATATAGCCCTAGAGGCTATATATGAGGTAATTACCCCTGCCAGAATCCAGAAAAAAGCGGGAGAATAGGCTGCGGAAAAGGGGCGGAGCTATCTCCCTCAGACACACTGGCGCCATTTCTCCTTCACAGATCCGCTGCAAGGAAGCTTCCTGGCTCTCCCCTGCAGTCTACACTTCAGAACAGGGTAAAAACAGAGAGGGGGGGCACTAAATTTGGGCGCAATACATATATAATATAAAAAGCAGCTATAGGGGACATAACTCAGTTAGTCCCTGCATTATATAGCGCTCTGGTGTGTGCTGGCATACTCTCACTCTGTCCCCCCAAAGGGCTTTTGTGGGTCCTGTCCTCATTCGGAGCATTCCTTGTGTGTGTGCGGTGTGTCGGTACGGCTGTGTCGACATGTTTGATGAGGATAATGATGTGGAGGCGGAGCAGATGCCTTTAGAAGGGATGTCACCCCCTGCGGGGCAGACACCTGAGTGGATGGGCTTATGGAAAGTAATGAGTGCACGTATAGACTCCTTATATAAGAAAATCGACGGCATGCCAAATGTGGGACAGCCGACTTCTCAGCTCGTGCCTGCCCAGGCGTCGCATGGGTCGTCAGGGGCTCTAAAACGCCCGCTACCTCAAGCAGACCCAGATGTCGACACTGATACTGACACCAGTGTCGACGACGATGAGTCAAACCTGATGCCCACTAAGGCCATTCACTGTATGATTGAGGCAATGAAAGAGGTGTTAAACATTTCTGATATAACTACTGGTACCACTAAAAAGGGTATTATGTTTGGAGAGAAAAAACTACCCGTAGTTTTTCCCCCATCAGATGAATTAAATGAAGTGCGTGAAGAAGCGTGGGCTTTCCCTGATAAAAAATTGGTAATTCCTAAGAAGGTACTAATGGCGTTCCCTTTCCCGCCAGAGGATAGGTCACGTTGGGAAACACCCCCTAGAGTGGATAAAGCGCTCACACGTTTGTCTAAAAAGGTGGCACTACCGTCTCCGGATACGGCCGCCCTCAAGGAACCTGCTGATAGAAAGCAGGAGGCGATCCTGAAGTCTGTATATACACACACAGGCATTATACTTAGGCCAGCTATTGCGTCAGCTTGGATGTACAGTGCTGCCGCTGCTTGGTCAGATAAACTGTCAGAAAATATTGACACATTAGACAGAGACACGATCCTGTTAACCATAGACCATATAAAAGACTCAGTCTTATATATGAGAGATGCACAGAGGGAAATCTGCCGACTGGCATCTAAAGTAAGTGCATTGTCCATTTCTGCTAGGAGAGGCTTATGGACTCGCCAGTGGACAGGAGATGCAGATTCTAAAAAGCACATGGAAGTGTTGCCATATAAGGGTGAGGAATTATTTGGGGATGGTCTCTCGGACCTAGTTTCCACAGCAACGTCTGGGAAGTCAGCATTTTTACCCCATGTCCCCTCACAGCCTAAGAAGGCGCCGTTTTATCAGGTTCAGTCCTTTCGGACCCAGAAAAACAGGCGTGGAAAAGGCGGGTCTTTTCTGTCCAGAGGCAGAGGTAGGGGAAAAAGGCTGCAACAAACAGCAGGTTCCCAGGAGCAAAAGTCCTCCCCCGCTTCTTCTTCCAAGTCCGCCGCATGACGGTGGGGCTCCACAGGCGGAGCCAGGTACGGTGGGGGGTCGCCTCAAAAATTTCAGCGATCAGTGGGTTCGCTCACAGGTGGATCCCTGGATCCTGCAAATAGTATCTCAGGGGTACAAGCTGGAATTCGAGGCGTCCCCACCCCAACGGTTCCTAAAATCTGCCTTGCCAATTGCTCCCTCAGACAGGGAGGCGGTGCTAACGGCAATTCACAAGCTGTATTCTCAGCAGGTGATAATCAAGGTACCCCTACTTCAACAAGGCCGGGGTTATTATTCCACACTATTTGTGGTACCGAAACCGGACGGTTCGGTGAGACCCATTCTAAATTTGAAATCCTTGAACACATACATAAAGAAATTCAAGTTCAAGATGGAATCGCTCAGGGCGGTTATTGCAAGCCTGGACGAGGGGGATTACATGGTATCCCTGGACATCAAGGATGCTTACTTGCATGTCCCCATTTACCATCCTCACCAGGAGTACCTCAGATTTGTGGTACAGGATTGCCATTACCAATTCCAGACGCTGCCGTTTGGACTGTCCACGGCACCGAGGGCATTTACCAAGGTTATGGCGGAAATTATGATACTCCTTCGAAGAAAGGAAGTTTTAATTATCCCGTACTTGGACGATCTCCTAATAAAAGCGAGGTCCAAGGAACAGTTGTTGGTGGGAGTAGCACTATCCCAGGAAGTGCTGCACCAGCACGGCTGGATTCTGAATATCCCAAAGTCACAGCTGGTTCCGACAACACGGCTACTGTTCCTGGGTATGATTCTGGATACAGTCCAGAAAAAAGTGTTTCTCCCGGAGGAGAAAGCCAGGGAGTTGTCATCTCTAGTCAGAGACCTCCTGAAACCAAAACAGGTATCAGTGCATCGCTGCACGCGGGTCCTGGGAAAGATGGTGGCTTCTTACGAAGCAATTCCCTTCGGCAGGTTCCATGCCAGAATCTTTTAGTGGGACCTGTTGGACCAGTGGTCCGGATCGCATCTTCAGATGCATCGCTTGATAACCCTGTCTCCAAGAACCAGGGTGTCGCTACTGTGGTGGCTGCAGAGTGCCCATCTTCTAGAGGGCCGCAGGTTCGGCATACAGGACTGGGTCCTGGTGACCACGGATGCCAGCCTTCGAGGCTGGGGGGCAGTCACACAGGGAAGAAACTTCCAAGGACTATGGTCGAGTCAGGAGGCTTCCCTTCACATAAATATTCTGGAACTAAGGGCCATCTACAATGCCCTAAGTCAAGCAAAATCCCTGCTCCTACACCAGCCGGTGCTGATCCAGTCAGACAACATCACGGCAGTCGCCCATGTAAATCGACAGGGCGGCACAAGAAGCAGGATGGCGATGGCGGAAGCCACAAGAATTCTCCGATGGGCGGAGAATCATGTACTAGCACTGTCAGCAGTGTTCATTCCGGGAGTGGACAACTGGGAAGCAGACTTCCTCAGCAGACACGACCTCCTCCCGGGAGAGTGGGGACTTCATCCAGAAGTCTTCCAGATGCTGGTAAACCGTTGGGAAAAACCACAGGTGGACATGATGGCGTCCCGCCTCAACAAAAAGTTAAAAAGATATTGCGCCAGGTCAAGGGACCCTCAGGCGATAGCTGTGGACGCTCTAGTGACACCGTGGGTGTACCAGTCGGTTTATGTGTTCCCTCCTCTGCCTCTCATACCAAAGGTATTGAGAATAATAAGAAAGCGAGGAGTAAACACCATTCTCGTGGTTCCGGATTGGCCATGACGAGCGTGGTACCCGGAACTTCAAGAGATGCTCTCAGAGGACCCGTGGCCTCTACCGCTCAGACAGGACCTGCTACAACAGGGGCCCTGTCTGTTCCAAGACTTACCGCGGCTGCGTTTGACGGCATGGCGGTTGAACACCGGATCCTAAAAGAAAAGGGTATTCCGGAAGAAGTCATTCCTACGCTTATTAAGGCCAGGAAAGATGTTACGGCAAAGCATTATCACCGCATATGGCGGAAATATGTTGCATGGTGCGAGGCCAAAAAGGCCCCAACAGAGGAATTTCACCTAGGTCGATTTCTGCATTTCCTGCAAGCAGGAGTGAATATGGGCCTAAAACTAGGCTCCATTAAAGTACAGATCTCGGCTCTGTCGATTTTCTTTCAAAAAGAACTAGCTTCAGTACCTGAAGTTCAGACATTTGTGAAAGGAGTGCTGCATGTTCAGCCCCCATTTGTGCCTCCTGTGGCACCTTGGGATCTCAACGTGATGTTGAGTTTCTTAAAATCACATTGGTTTGAGCCACTAAAAACCGTGGATCTGAAATATCTCACGTGGAAAGTGGTCATGTTATTGGCCCTGGCTTCAGCCAGGCGAGTGTCAGAATTGGCGGCTTTATCATGTAAAAGCCCTTATCTGATTTTCCATATGGATAGGGCAGAATTGAGGACTCGTCCCCAGTTTCTCCCTAAGGTGGTGTCAGCGTTTCACCTGAACCAGCCTATTGTGGTGCCTGCGGCTACTAAGGATTTGGAGGACTCCAAGTTGCTAGACGTTGTCGGGGCCCTGAAAATATATGTTTCCAGGACGGCTGGAGTCAGAAAATCTGACTCGCTGTTTATCCTGTATGCACCCAACAAGCTGGGTGCTCCTACTTCTAAGCAGTCTATTGCTCGCTGGATTTGTAGTACAATTCAGCTTGCACATTCTGTGGCAGGCATGCCACAGCCAAAATCTGTAAATGCCCATTCCACAAGGAAGGTGGGCTCATCTTGGGCGGCTGCCCGAGGGGTCTCGGCTTTACAACTTTGCCGAGCAGCTACTTGGTCAGGGGCAAACACATTTGCAAAATTCTACAAATTTGATACCCTGGCTGAGGAGGACCTGGAGTTCTCTCATTCGGTGCTACAGAGTCATCCGCACTCTCCCGCCCGTTCGGGAGCTTTGGTATAATCCCCATGGTCCTTACGGAGTTCCCAGCATCCACTAGGACGTTAGAGAAAATAAGAATTTACTCACCGGTAATTCTATTTCTCGTAGTCCGTAGTGGATGCTGGGCGCCCATCCCAAGTGCGGATTGTCTGCAATACTTGTAAATAGTTATTGCTAACTAAAGGGTTATTGTTGAGCCATCTGTTGAGAGGCTCAGTTGTTTTCAAACTGTCAAACTGGATATAGTATCACGAGTTGTACGGTGTGATTGGTGTGGCTGGTAAGAGTCTTACCCGGGATTCTAAATCCTTCCTTATTATGTCTGCTCGTCCGGGCACGGTGTCCTAACTGAGGCTTGGAGGAGGGTCATAGTGGGAGGAGCCAGTACACACCAGGTAGTCCTAAATCTTTCTAGAGTGCCCAGCCTCCTTCGGAGCCCGCTATTCCCCATGGTCCTTACGGAGTTCCCAGCATCCACTACGGACTACGAGAAATAGAATTACCGGTGAGTAAATTCTTATTTTTTTAATTATGTACTAATTACGTGCTATAGAAGCGTTGAAGGTTTCTATTAGTATATTCATGTTATATTTTATAAAATCCGGCCGGTGATTGTATAAATATATTAATTCGTATTAGAGTGAATAAAATCTTTAATTGGATATTAAGCGCAGTTCCAGTCTGTTTTTTCTTGTTCTATTAAAGTGGTGGCAGAGGAACCAAGCCCCAGGGACGTGCGGCTAACATCCAATTTAAACACTAGCGCCCAATTTTGTGTTTTCTTTTTTGTATATGAAACTGATGGTTCATTTAGGCATTATACAAAGTAGAGCGCTGCAAATTTGGTGAGGTTTGACAATAAAAATTATTAGACTACTATAAAGATTATATTTATACTATAAGTTCTAAATATCTTCTTTGTATCAGTCTAATCATTTGTATAGACCAGATTCTGTAGTATGACCGGAGAGGCTCTGCCTACACTTCTTACCCTGACCGGACGACACTGGTAGGGTTCATGACAGTACAGAAGTGATATAGTGCTGTGTTTGGAGGGGACACAGGATTGAAGTATTGTTGGATGTTAATGATTTCGTGATGAATAATTGCATACCTCCCAACATGACCCTCTCCAGGAGGGACACAATGCTCTGCTCCTGGACTTTTAATTTATGATTGCCATCACATGTGTTGAACAGGTTACTGGATTAGAAAGGTGTTTCAGCACAGGTGATGGCAATCATAAATTAAGAGAAAAGTCCAGAAGCAGAGCATTGTTGGGAGTTATGTAATTGTAATGTAGTTTTGGGTTTAGTGCAGGGCATGGAGGCTCTGCACATAGACATGGGGTGCGGCTTTTGACATCTCTGTAGCTGCATGTATAACTTATCTAATGTGTCACAAATCACTATTCTTAGCCATAGTGGAGGAAACAGTCTCTAGACTGGCACTTCCTACAGCCAATAAGAAGTTGCCTGAGTGTGCAGCTCTGTTTTGGGGATGTCATGCGGTTTGATTGAAGTGAAGGACAGATGGGGAAGCTCAGTAAGGGCGGCTGTAGTCCATTCCTTAACACTGAGGCAGCGGCTGCAAGAAGGAGGCTCTGGGTACTGGTACAGCTGCTGCTAATGACTGCATCATGTCTTGAAGAAAAGTGATATAAGAATGGAGTCATATCTTGCTGCAGCAAAAAAAAAGAATAAAAAGAAAAGGAAAAATGTACCAAAATGGGCAAAGAAAATACTATTTGACTTATTTATTTTTAGGTTGAAATTGATAGAAAGTGAACTAAATGTCAAACAGTGCATTTTAAATAATTCTAAACACCATTAAAAATATTTCTTGATGCTTTGACCTCAATCCACCATTACAAAATGGCAAGAAGCAGGATTCTACACATAGGGGTATATGCAATTCCGGGCGAATTGCGGCACTTTTTCGCCCGTTTTTAAATTCGACACAATTCGACCGTCGAATTCCGGCCGGCGGGTGCCGGAATTCGACATATTCAATAAAAAATGGATTCGACAGTCCCGCTGTCGAAAAACGGACCAATTGACAGATTTTGATTCGATTTTTAAAAATGGTAAAAAAACAAAAAAAAAATTGCGTGGGGTCCCCCCTCCTAAGCATAACCAGCCTCGGGCTCTTTGAGCCGGTCCTGGTTGCCAAAATACGGGGAAAAAAATGACAGGGGATCCCCCGTATTTTAACAACCAGCACCGGGCTCTGCGCCTGGTCCTGGTGCAAAAAATATGGGGGACAAAAAGCGTAGGGGTCCCCCGTATTTTTTGGACCAGCACCGGGCCCCACTAGCTGGACAGATAATGCCGGGGGACACTTTTATACCGCTCCCTGCGGCCGTGGCATTAAATATCCAACTAGTCACCCCTGGCCAGGGTACCCTGGAGGAGTGGGGACCCCTTCAATCAAGGAGTCCCCCCACCAGCCACCCAAGGGCCAGGGGTGAAGCCCGAGGCTGTACCCCCCCATCCATGGGCTGCGGATGGGGGGCTGATAGCCTTGTTGAAAATGTAAGAATATTGTTTTTTGCAGAAGAACTACAAGTCCCAGCAAGCCTCCCCCGCAAGCCGGTACTTGGAGAACAACAAGTACCAGCATGCGTGGGGAAAAACGGGCCCGCTGGTACCTGTAGTTCTTCTGCAAAAAAAATACCCAAATAAAAACAGGACACACACACCTTGAAAGTAAAACTTTATTACATACATGCCGACACATACATACTTACCTATGTTGACACGCCGACTCTGTCCACGTCTCCGTCTGTCGGCAGAATCCAGGGTACCTGCAAATAAAAATTATACTCACCTGATCCAGTGTCCGGTTCTTTTATTGTAATCCACGTACTTGGCAAAACAAAAAAACGCATACCCGTTCCACACGGACTGAAAGGGGTCCCATGTTTACACATGGGACCCCTTTCCCCGAATGCAAAGATCCCCCGTGACTCCTGTCACAGAAGGTCCCTTCAGCCAATCAGGGAGCGTCTGAGCTGTCAGCGCATCGCACAGCCCCCTCCATTATCTTCAATGGTGGGAACTTTGCGGTCAGCGGTGAGGTCACCCGCGGTCAGCGGCTGACCGCGGGTAACCCCACCGCTGACCGCAAAGTTCCCACCATTGAAACTAATGGAGGTGCTGATGCGATGCGCTGTCTGCCAGCTCAGACGCGCATAGGGAATCAGGAGAGTGCCAGGACGTGGCGCTCCCTGATTGCCTGAAGGGACCTTCTGTGACAGCAGTCACAGGGGGTCTCAGCATTCGGGGAAAGGGGTACCATGTGAATTTGTAATTTTTCTTACAACTTTTTCATACTTTACCATCCACGTTGACTACGATTGGAAATAGTAACCTGCCCAAAGCATGGCGAGTGAAGCGGTACACTAATTACGGCCACATGTGGTTAAACATACAAAGTGACACCCAAAAATGCAAAATCAAAACGGTCTACCTTTTTTGTGTCAACTTATTCCATTTCTACCTTTTTTACTGTGACGTTTTGTACCTGTTAACCTTTTCAGGTGTCTACCTTTTTACTGTCGACCTATTGACTGTCTGAGTTTCCTGTCGGATCTAATAAACCAAACCCAGTGGAGATGGGAGCTTAACACTTTCTGTAGTTTATGGGTCATCATAGTTTCCTGCAGCCATGACGAGGAAGATGTGGGCATTGCCGCACCCCACCCCATCACCAGGCAGTGTGTTCACATAATGAAATATAATTCTAGCATTGCAAGAAATAATTCTGTAGCTTTGACTTTATACATTATAGTATGTATTTAGATAAAATAGGTACTAGACATTAAACTGTTCAAATTGTTTTAGCACTGTGCTTCATAATTAACTATTTCTAATTTAAGGCATATAGCAGATCTCATTTAGACTGTATTTAGCTACTATAAAGTATAAACAAGGTTGTTTTGGGGAAAAAAGTACATATAGAACCCTTAAGTCTTTGGCTATTGTCTCAAATTGACAGATATGTTTTATTCTTCTGTTACTGAATATTGAAAACATGTAATCTGTTCTATTGTAGGTTTACTGGAGGAGAACTTAATGTTTGTTACAATGCTCTTGATCGTCACGTAGAAAATGGACGAGGAGATGACGTTGCTGTTATCCACGACAGTCCTGTTACAGACAGCAAGCAAACTATTACTTACAAAGAGATTTATGAACAGGTACAGTGTATGTGCATCAATACTTGTCATTTTAGTAGAGTGTTATTATTTTGGCCATTATAGTTCCACTTTGTGAACTGCAGTGATTTCCTAAAGAAATTGGTCTTCCCGTTTTGTAGTATTCTGTAGACTATGTAAAGCCGTTATCCCTCAAGCTAGCCAAAAGTTGGTAATGTGTTTTGTCTTGGTACCGCTGCAGTAGCAGGTAGTCTTTGTGATTACTACAGAAATTTACATATATTTCACAAATTACCTTTTTTTAGAGGGACCGTTCCTCTATGTTCCCTGGATCTGCATGGCTGCCATTAAAAACTGTGGGTCCAACACAAATGAAGGGTAGGGTTCTCCCCCCCCCCCCTTGACCCGTCAGCCTGGTAGACACAAAGGTGTAGTATGGATCCATAGTGCCTAAAGCAAGTATGTACTATGAGCCCCCCAATAATGAAGGGTATTATATTCCTAGCCACATACCATCAGACATCCTACTTACCCATTACGTACCCCTCATATTTCCTTATATACTGTCAGACCTCCCCACATGATTTGCATGTCTGTCAAACCAGTCCATTTGCCACCAGATGTACCCACATGCCAGTAGACCTCACTTTCTATAAAATATCTCCTTTTGATTTATGTTCCCTTAAATTCTATTTTTTGAATGTATTTCTTAATGTCCTTCTGTTCCCTTATTCTGCAGTTTTTAATTTGTTTTCGGTCACAACCTTTTGACTCCTAATACTTGGCCCTCACTTCTCTCAAATGTGAGCTTCCACTATCTGTTCTACTTGCTTTGTGTATGCTCCTCTGGTTATTGCTGATCTCAGTTCACCTGCTTACCTCTCACTCCTACTATGCCCCAATGTTCTAATCCACAGGTTCTCAAACTCGGTCCGCAGGACCCCACACAGTGCATGTTTTGCAGGTCTCCTCACAGAATCACAAGTGAAATAATTAGCTCCACCTGCGGACCTTTTAAAATGTGTCAGTGAGTAATGAATACACCTGTGCACCTGCTGGGTTACCTGCAAAACATGCACTGTGTGGGGTCCTGAGGACTGAGTTTGAGAACCCCTGTTCTAATCTATCCACTCCACTACAGCCCCCATCTCTGGTTCCTTGGTTGTGACTCAGGGGCGGATGTATGAACGTTGTTTCTGTGTTTCTACGGTGACTGTGCACGCTATGTGCTGCAGTTACCGCACCTCCCAATGTATGAATGAAGATTTAGGTTTTTTTTTCGTGCTGCGCTGCGGGCCCCTCCCCTTTTCGCCGTCACTATCCTCTTGACAGCGGGAGCGGAACTTACCAGATGTATGAACTGCTTTTACGGATGTCCGCTTCGTCACCTGCAGTCTTCGATTTCGACGTTCCTTTGCTTGCGGTGCGGCTCCTTTCTCCTCTGTTATCTTGGCGACGGACATGTTTTGTTGTTTAATTGTGAATAAAGTTATTTGCATCACGTGACACTCTTGCATCCCTAGTGGTGTGTGCAGTCACTCACAGCGTCTCAGAACAGAGGACGCGCATGCGCACAACTACAGGCGCGGTGGTCAGTGGGAAGGAGATGTCGTACGCATGCGCAGAGACGCACCGATGCACGCTATGACACAGAAGTACACTTCACCGGCAGACCAACATAACGGAGCGGTAACAGACCTCGCCAGCGGGACATACATGCAGGTGAAGTGCGGGAGCATGTCGCCGGAAAAAAAAGCCGATATGCTCCAGCACCCATAACGCAGCAAAAAGACAAATTCATACATCTACCTGTCAGGCTCTGTCTCCCGCTAATTCCTGCATGCCAGGCTCCCCTTCTCCTCAAACCCCAACAAAAGAATTGATCACCAATACTTGCTGTCTTTGGAGGCAACAGTGTCTATAATTTTGAATCACAGGCAGACAGAATTAAGGGCAGCTCACAACGGGATTATCTGCACCAGCAGACCCCTTGTCTGGATATGCGCCTTTAACATGGTACCTGGAAGTCGCCCCCCGTCAACCCCCTTGTGAGAAAATGTATATTTTCATAAGAAATCTTTTACTGTATATCTCTCACAGTTTTGAAAAGCCTAACATTATCAGTAAAGGCCGATTAATACAGCTATTCTTGAATTTACCTGCTATAAAGCTGTGCCTCTGCTTTTCTTTCTTTCTATTACATTTACTGCTTTAATTCCTACGTAGATTTTATTTAAATTAGCTGTTGGTGTAAGCTGATGATGCTGTGACTCTAATTGGAGCCTGTCTTAAATCCTGGAAGACTTCTTACAGTTTGAAAAATGTCTCTGTAATTGGCATGCTTCTGGCAGCACATGGTCTGTGTATTCTTTTCTAAATGAAAAAAGTCTTTTTGGCTTTGAAGAGACTATTTTGGATTTCAGAGAGAGCCTGATATTGTAGCAATGGCTCAGGGCATGTTTTGAGATGTTTTGTAAATGTGGTTCTAAAATTGCCGTGAAAAGACTGTCAGTGGCCTGTCCTTTTGACAGCACTAACACCCCTGTGATACCATAAGAAATGTATGGTGGCAATCCAATTTACAAGCGATGTACTGTAGAACATCAGACAGACATATAACCCTGGTGCAGTGCTTTGGTATATGCACGCTGCTCATTCCTTTGATAAACGTGTCCAATTATATAGAAGTGCGTCAGAGGAGCGTTAGGGACAGATGTACTAAGCCTTGGAGAGTGATAAAGTGGAGAGAGATAAACTACCAACCAACTAGCTCTTAACTGTAACTTTTCAAAAACAGCCTGTAACATGGCAGTTAGGATTCTTGGGTGCTGGATTCAATTAGCCACAGTTAATTGATCTACCAATGCTATTCAATTATAGTCTGCAGGCTCCAGTTACTGTAACACTGGTTTCTGTTTGAGCATGATGAGGTTTGAACACAAATCTGGGTTACATGCCAAGATTGCGGGTTCTGTGAACCTGTTAACCTCTATCTTCGTGAACTTATACATATTGTATGGGTTAATTCGTATTAGCCGCGTGAGGTAAAGAGGTTGTAATTGAATAGCTCCATGAGGTAAAGCCCAAGGATAACACCCTTTACCTAGTGTAGTAAATTACTGCATGTAATTGAATCCGGCCCTAAGTCTCCTTACCTCTTTGTCATTATTCTCCATTAAGCCCATGGATGTATATTGCTCATGAGACACTCATTGAATGCTGTTAGTGCCAAATTTGGAACTAATACAAGGATCAAAGACCGAACATACAGGAGGGACACAGAAACCTACCGTAGGCTGAACACAGCCACAGCAGCTCCATAAGAGAGATTGTGCACTTTTTAATTGTTTCTTTTGCTGTCCTGAGAACTGACATTCTACTTTCTAGAGGCCTACAGTGGGATGTAGTAGAGTATGAGAACGCCGAAGGTACGGGCTGCCAGCTGATCTGTTTTTTTTTTTGTGTTTTGTTTTTTTAAAGGGGCAGTCACTTACAAGACATGGTTTTGCCTCGTAAATGATTGCCTCTTTAAAAAAAACGCCAGAGGTCGCCCGGCATCCCACACCTCCGGTAATCTTGGACGGTATTACATCCCGCCGAATGTATTATTTTTAGTGGTTTAGCTTCTGGTGGGTGGGTTAGTCATACAAATTGAGTAAAACAATCTCATCTGCCATGTGTAAAACAAAAACATAAAAAAGGAGAGGAAAGCCAAAAAGACCCTGCCCCTAAGAAAATGAGAGAGGTCAAAGCACAGAAATGTCTGACAGCAAAACTAAGTTGCAGAGAAAGATACATTAGACTTCAAGTAACAAAAAAATAAAATCAGTGAAAATAGCATTATAAAGAAGCAATCAAATATAGGGATACTCCAGAATCATCCATCTGTGTATAAGGCTGGTCTGGAGCACGGTGTCAGTTTAAGTTTCTGGAGCATCTACCCACTCTGAAATCAGGGACCGTAACCTGACGCTCACAGACATCCTCAAGCTCCAGCATTATTGTAGCCATTTCCTCTGACACTCCTGGTAGCATCCCAAAGTTCAGTCTTGATTATTAATTTCTTCAAAGAAGACATGAGAGTTCCGGAACGCTTAATACTGTCATTTTGTCTTAAAGAAGCGGGATTTAAAAATAATGTCTGACGAGCATTTTATCTGACCATGTTTCCAGCATAAGGCTAGTGAAGATACTGTATGATGGGTCCTATGTGATAGGTCTTTTTATTTTTTTGGAACTGTACATTTCCCAGATCCAGATTTTTTTATCCAGTATCTTGCCGGCCTCACTCTCCAATGTTCCCGTTTCCACTGCACTGTATTCCCGGGGTTTTCCCAGGTTGATACCGTTTCCACTGAATAAGGGAAATCCCGGGAAAACGCAATAAAACCTGTCTTGTCATAAAAAATGGCCTTTGTTGTGCCCTCTCTGTGCTCGGCCACCTGTGCCCAGTGCCAAATTGTAGCATGTGTGCCCAGCTCTCCTAAATGCGACCAGCATGAAAACAGCTTCTCCCAGCATCTCCTCAGGTGTCTGGTCTCAGGTTCCTGGGCAATGACACCAGCTGTTTTCTCAGCAGCTCACCTGGGAAAGATCCGCTAAAAACTTGTGACCAGGGTAAAATTCCCATGTTAATTTACCCTGGATTTTTGACTTGTAGCTGTTTCTACTGACAAAAATCCCGGGTAGCTAGCTGTGCGTTCATGTGAAAAAACCCTGTGATTTTCATGTCAGTGGAAAAGGGATGTCCAGCATAGAATAATGTAAGTATTGACCTTGCGATTTTCAGGTCTGTCTGTAAAATACCAGGGCCTGAGCAGTGTAATGGACATCTCACTAAACTCCTCTCTGGGCCATAATTTGCAGCCATTCCTGGCTAGTAGTTTGATTACATGAAGTAGAATATGAATATTGTCAGCTGGCCAGACACCTTGGGATCCTGATAACAAGCATTGAGTGCACTTGAATAGAAGTAATATTAAGGCAGAGGGAAAACCTGAGCACTCCCTGTTCATAAAAGTCAAGATTATTTAATGATCCAGATGTAAAACCACATATCAAATTACTACACAAGGCTGTAACAATGCATGAATAAATAAATTAAATAAATAACAAATAATAAAAAATGAGGTCTATTTACTAAGTTTTGAAGAGAGATAAAGTGAACTGAGATAAAGGCCCAGCCAATCAGCTCCTAGCTGTCATGCTACAGGCTGTGTTTGAACATTGGCAGGAGCTGATTGGCTGGTACTTTATTTCTCTCCACTTTATCTCTCTCCACAACTGAGTAAATAGACCCCTTTAAAGACACACCTGCTGATTGTTCATTTTAAAGTTGCTCTTGGTATCCCAAGGCAGAGAGCCTCTATTTCATCTGTCCCTCTGCTGGCTTGGCACTCGACATACGTGGAGCTCTCTCCCATATATTCCATCTGTCTTTGTCACAGACTGAAGAGAAAGATGGCCTGATTGCATAGGTTTTTATCTGTAATCACCTCAGTCTTAGTGACTGGGGCTAATGGGAAATCTAAGCTTCTTAGCATCCAGTTGCCGAGGACTGTCAGAACCCCAGGTACTATCCAAGATGGGCCGCCGCCTAGTGTGGCTATAGCTCCCACTGCCAAAGGTGCACCAGCAGGGTAATAGTATATTACATGACTTTCCTCTTTTAATTTTGCCAGAACTTGAACAGTATATACAGGGCCGTCTTTTTGTAGGGGCTCAATGGCCAGTTGCCCAAGGGCCCCAGGAGTAGAAGGGCCCTAGGCTGATAGCTGAGGGTCCCCTTTTTACAGGGGTACCAGATTTTTGAAAATGTGCCCTGGGGATCCGGAGATATCCGACTCAAAGCAGTGGTCACTAACCGAGCCTGTTAATTGCTCTTCTCAGCCAGATAGCTTGGGTTCTGTCTAACTTATGGGCCCTACACACTGGCCAATTACACTGAAAGATATGAACGATCTTGTTCATTAATGAATGAGATATCGTTCATATCTTTCAGTGTGTATGCACCAACGATGCGCGGCCCGCGCTCGTTCATCGTTGGTGCAGGCTTGTTTAAACATGCAAGCCAATATGGACAATCTCGTCCATATTAGCATGCAGGGCTATGGGGCCGGGTGACGTCAGGGAGTGAAGAAACTTCACTCCCCCCATAACCATTTCCCCCGGCCGCCGGGTCACCCATCGGCCGTTGGGCACCTCTGCAAGTGTGTAGGGCCCTTTAGAGTATTTCTGAGGGTATACACCATAAGCTGGGACACTTCCCTTTTGGTCGACACTGGCAGATTATTATTATTATTATTATTATTATTAATAAATTTTATTTATAAGGCGCCACAAGTGTTTCGCAGGTCCATACAAAGGACAGTACATGGAGACAAAACTTAGCATTACAATAAATAAATAAATAAATAACAAAAATAAAGTACAGGTAACAAAGAGCACCACAATTCTCAAAACATAATATAGCTCAGATGTAAGTAGCAAGGGAGTAATCATCATACTACTTGGGGCTGGCGGCCATAGATAGAGATGAGCCTTTACCAGCAGGAGAAAAAGCGGGTAAAGATGGTTGCTGACTAGGAGAGAGTTGTGAGTGAAATGTGTCGACAAGAAGGCTTTGACAACAAGAGGAAAGAGGGCCCTGCTCTGAAATGCTAACAATCTAGTGGGAAGGGGCGACAGACAGATGACATAAAGTGTAAGCAAGTGGGAGGTAGCTTGATGGCAGGATGTAAGCAAAGCAGATATGTTCAAGGCATGAGGCAGGGGGATGCAAGAGCAGCCTCAGAACTAGGTAATGCATCGGAAGGGTATGCTTTGATGAATAGGTGGGTTTTCGGTGCTCGTTTGAAGCTTTGCAAGGTCGGGGAGAGTCTAATGGAGCAGGGGAGCGTGTTCTATTGTGGGGGTGCAGCATGGGCAAAATCTTGCACTCGAGCATGGGAAGCAGTGACCAGGGTAGAGGACAGGTGGCGGTCATTGGCCGACCGTGGGGGGCGGGAGGGAGTATGAAGGGAGAGGAAGTTGGAGATTTAGGGAACAGGGGAATTAGTGATGGTCTTGTATGTGAGGGTGAGGAGTTTGAAGAGGATTCTGTAGGGGAATGGGAGCCAGTGCAGATTTTGTCGAAGGGGAGTGGCAGATGTGAAGCGGTGGAAGAGGAAGTTAAGCCTAGCTGCGGAGTTGAGGACGGATTGGAGGGGAGCAAGATGGGAACAAGTGAGGCCAGTGAGGAGAACACTGCAGTAGTCGAGTTCTGAGATGACCAGTGTGTGGATGATAAGTTTAGTTGCACTCTGGGAGAGAAATGGCCTGATGCGAGCGATGTTGCATAGCTGGAACTGACAGGATTGCACCAGAGCTGCAAAGGAGAGGAAGGAGTCAAGAGTGACGCCCAAGCAGCGGAGTTGGGGAATGGGGGAGATGGTGGTGTTGTCAACAGTGATAAAGATTTTAGTAGGGGGTGTTACTCTGGCTGGGTGAAAGATAATGAGTTCAGTTTTGTCCATGTTGAGCTTCAGAGAGCGCTCAGACATTCAGGAGCAGATGGCGGAGAGGCAGCTGTAAACCTAATAGAGGGCAGAGGGGGACAGATCAGGAGATGAAAGGTAGAGTTGTGTGTCATTAGCGTAGTGGTGGTAATGAAGGCCAAAGGAGTTAATGAGCGCACCCAGGGAAGAGGTGTACAGGGAGAACAGAAGGGGGCCGAGGACAGAACACTGAGGGACACCAATAGGAAGGATGTGAATGATACCGGAGGCAGACACAGAGAAGGAGCGGTTAGTGAGGCAAGAGGTAAACCAGTCAAGGACAGTGCCAGAGAGGCCAATGTTTTGGAGTGTGCGGAGGAGGAGAGGATGATCCACGGTGTCAAAGGCAGCGGAGAGGTCCAGAAGGATAAGCAGAGAGAAGCGGCCCCTGGATTTGGCCGAAAGCAGGTCATTAGTGACTTTCACCAGTGCAGTCTCAGTTGATTGGTGACTTTCACCACGGCAGTCTCAGCTTGTCTCTACTATTCCCAGAACCAGAGATAGCAGCCTTCCTGCAGTTGGTCCCTGCTCCAGCTCCACACGCCTGGTATGCAGTTTTATATTTTTGTTGGTTAAGTGCTCTGGTTCCTGAACTCTGATCCCTAATTTCCCAGTACATCCTGAAAGGTGGGACTCTCTAGTTTCTTATCCAATTGAAAGCTAAGAAATCTTTTTCCAGGAACTGGAGATATCTGCAATCAAGCAAGCTGCTCTTGCACCAGAAAATAATTAAAATTAAGCCTACTTCACTATCCACCCATCCCCTGCATATTAAAGTCATGTACTGGGCCCCTTCGTTCAGCCCAATGCCGCCTTCTACAGTTTAGTGATCACCCTCCCACCCCATCTCTCACTATCTGTGTAGTAAAGGAGTAATTAGCAGAAATTACTGTTCCAGGTTCTACATGCTGAGCGGAACACCACCTACCGCCCGCGGGACATCAAAGCTGCCACTGATAGCACCCCCCACCTCTCCTGTTGGAGTATGGGTAGGTGCCCCAGTGAATTGCTTTGCCCAGGGGCCTACACTGCTGTTCAGACTGCCCAAAGTATCTATATCTATGTATCTTTTGGTATCTGACCTCCTTTTTTTTTCCTGCTTGGGGATTCTGTCACATCTTTTCTATGTCAAAGGAAACTATGAATCAGGTTTTTATATAATGTAAGCAAATGCCAGATTGCTGAAGTGTTTTGAGCTAACATTAAGTAATTCCGGTTTCTCTTACGTCCTAGAGGATGCTGGGGACTCCAAAAGGACCATGGGGTATAGACGGGATCCGCAGGAGCTTGGGCACACTGAAAAGACTTTAACTGGGTGTGAACTGGCTCTTCCCTCTATGCCCCTCCTCCAGACCTCAGTTAGACTTTGTGCCCAGGACTGACTGGACACACACTAGGGGCGCTCTCCTGAGTTTCTCTAGAAAATACTTTTGTTAGGTTTCTTATTTTCAGGGAGACCTGCTGGCTACAGGCTCCCTGCAGCGAGGGAGTGAGGGGAGAGAAGTCAGACCTACTTCTACTTAGTTCAAGGGCTCTGCTTCTTAGGCTACTGGACACCATTAGCTCCAGAGGGTTCGATCACTTGGTGCGCCTAGCTGCTTGTTCCCGGAGCCACGCCGTCACCCCCCTCACGGAAGCCAGAAGAAAGAAGCCGGGTGAGTATGCAGAAGGCAGAAGACTTCAGTAACTAGGTACAGCGCAGTGGTAGCGCTGCGCTCCATGCTCCCACTCACTTCACCAACGGCACTCACAGGGTGCAGGGCGCTGGGGGCACCCTGGGCAGCAGTTACTGAGGTCTGGGAAGCTGGCAGAAGGCTTTTCGGTGCCTCGACACCGTTTTTCATACCCCCGCCAGCATTTTCAATTTTCAAATTTTAGCGGGCTGAAGTGCGCCGGGAAGGGGCGGAGCTTAGCCGCACGGCTCACCAGCGCCATTTTCCCTCATACACGCCGCTGCATGAGACGCTGGGCCGGGACCTCCAAGCTCCACTAAAAGTGACGGGGAGCTAATCGGGGGGGAGGGTGGGCACAGTTTGTGGTGCTAAATTATTGTCCTTAGAGCAGCGCTGTCCACATATATTCTTTGGTGGGATATATGGGCGCTGGGGTGTGAGCTGGCATACTCCCTCCGTGTTTCTCTATCCAGGCTTCCTTGTGGGCCTGTTCCCTTGCTGAGGCATTGTGTGTGTGTGTGTGTGTCGGTGTGTCAATACTCCGTGTCGGCATGTCTGAGGCTGAATGTTATTCCCCGGAGGATGTTGCTGGGGGAGCAGATGCAGGTCTGGAATTGGCTCGGTCGGCGCAGCCGACACCTGATTTACACGCATTGTTAAGTACACTTAATACAAATGTGGCCTCTTTGTCAAAAAGGTTAGATAAATCGGAGTCTCAGACACAGGTGTGGAGGAAATCCATGGAGGGTGCTTTGTCTCAGGTGCAGACTCCATCGGGGTCGCCAAAGCGTCCGTTTACCCAAGTGGTAGATACGGATACCGACACGGATTCTGATTCCGAGGTCGACTTCACTGAGGCTGCTTTACATCCGCGGTTAGTTAAGAGTATTCAGTACATGATTGTGGCTATAAAAGATGTTTTACACATTTCTGACGAACCTGCGGTGCAGGAAACAAGGATTTGTTTGTTCAAAGGGAAAAAAACCTGAGGTGAAGTTTCCCTGCTCTCATGAAATGAATACTCTTTGTGAAAAGGCTTGGGAGTCGCCGGACAAGAGGTGGCAGATTCCCAAGAGAATTTACATGGCGTATCCTTTCCCCTCTGATGACAGGGAAAAATGGGAGTCGTCCCCAAATGTTGACAAGGCTCTATCTCGTTTGTTTAAGAAGGTGGCACTTCCGTCTCCTGACACGGCAGCTCTCAAGGATCCGGCGGATCGCAAGCTGGAGACGTCTCTGAAGTCCATTTTCGCTAATACGGATGCATTGCTCAGACCTGCTGTGGCGTCGGTAGGGGTAGTAGTGCTATTGCTAAATGGGCTGAGAATTTAGCTGCTGATATGGATACCCTTGATAAAGATAATGTTCTTTTGACTCTTGGTTATATCAAGGACGCTGCAGATTACCTGAAGGATGCGGCGAGGGATGTTGGTCTCTTGGGATCAAGAGCTAATGCCATGACGATCTCGGCCAGGAGGGTGCTGTGGATCCATCAATGGAATGCTGATGCCGACTCCAAGAGAACTATGGAAGCTCTCCACTTCAAAGGTAATGTTTTGTTTGGGGACGGCTTGGCTGACTTGGTCTCTACCGCGACTGCGGGTAAGTCGTCTTTTCTTCCTTATGTTCCCAGACAACAGAAAAAGGCACCACATCAGCAGATGCAGTCCTTTCGTCCAAATAAATACAGGCGTGGAAAAGGTTCGTCCTTCCTCGCTTCAAAGGGTAGAGGAAGGGGAAGGAAGTCGCCTGCAGTGTCAGGCGCCCAGGACCAAAAGTCCTCCCCTGCCTCTACCAAGTCCACCGCATGACGCTGGGGCTTCTCTGGGGGAGTCCGGACCGGTAGGGGGGCCGTCTGCGGATCTTCAGTCAGTTGTGGGTTCAATCAGGCCTGGATCCTTGGGTCCTAGAGATAGTATCTCAGGGATACAAGCTGGAGTTTCAGGGGTTGCCCCCTCACCGGTTTTTCATTTTGGCCTTCCCAGTGTCTCTTCCGGACAGGGAGGTGGTGATGGCAGCAATACAAAAGTTGTGTCAACAGAGGGTCATTGTTCCCGTTCCCCCATCCCAACGGGGGGGAGGGGTTCTACTCGAGCCTCTTTGTTGTACCGAAACCGGATGGTTCGGTCAGACCGATTCTGAACCTAAAATCCCTCAATCCATACTTGAAAGTTTTCAAGTTCAAGATGGAATCTCTTCGAGCTGTGATTTCCAGCCTAGAAGGGGGGGATTTTATGGCGTCAGTCGACATAAAGGATGCCTACTTACACATCCCGATATATCCTCTGCATCAAGCCTTCCTCAGGTTTGCGATACAGGATTCTCATTACCAATTTCAGACGTTGCCATTTGGGCTTTCCATGGCCCCGAGGATTTTCACCAAGGTCATGGCAGAAATTATGGTTCTCCTTCGCAAGCAAGGGGTTACAATTATCCCGTACTTGGACAATCTCATGATAAAGGCGAGGTCCAAGGAACGGCTGCTGAGAAATGTGAATTTGTCACTGTCAGTTCTGCGATAACACGGTTGGGTGCTAAATTTGCCAAAATCTCAGTTGATTCCGACCACTCGGCTGCCTTTTCTGGGCATGATTCTGGACACGGAGTTACGGAGAGTTTCTTCCAGAAGAAAAAGCTCTGGAACTGCAGACGATGGTCAGGGAACTACTGAGGCCGACAAGTGTGTCGATTCATCACTGTACTCGGGTTCTGGGGAAAATGGTTGCGGCATACGAAGCCATTCCATTTGGCAGGTTTCACGCCCGGGTGTTTCAGTGGGACCTGCTGAGCAAATGGTCCGGGTCTCACCTGCACATGCACCGGAAGATAAGCCTATCTCCCAGGGCCAGGATTTCTCTCCTGTGGTGGCTACAGAGTTCTCACCTCCTAGGAGGGTGCCGGTTCGGTATCCAGGACTGGGTACTACTGACAACAGATGCAAGTCTCCGAGGCTGGGGCGCAGTCACCCAAGGAATACATTTCCAGGGGAAATGGTCGCTCCAGGAAGCTTGTCTCCACATAAATGTTCTCGAGTTAAGAGCCATTTACAACGGCCTGCTACAAGCAAGAAGCCTGCTTCAGGGTCGACCTGTCCTGGTACAGTCGGACAACATCACAGCGGTGGCGCATATAAACCGTCAAGGCGGAACAAGGAGCAGGGCGGCTATGGCGGAGGCCACAAGAATCCTTCGCTGGGCGGAACAACACGTGAGCGCCCTGTCAGCAGTCTTCCTTCCGGGAGTGGACAACTGGGAAGCAGATTTCCTCAGCAGACATGATCTCCATCCGGGAGAGTGGGCTCTTCACCAAGAGGTATTTGCAGAAGTGACGAAGCGTTGGGGAATTCCGCTGATCGACATGATGGCGTCTCGCATCAACAAGAAGCTTCCGAGGTATTGTTCCAGGTCAAAGGACCCCCAAGCCAGTGCAGTGGACGCCCTGGTGACTCCGTGGGTGTTCCAGTCGGTGTATGTGTTCCCTCCACTTCCTCTCATTCCAAAGGTACTGGGAATCATTCGACGGGCAAGAGTTCAGGCGATTCTCGTCATTACAGATTGGCCAAGAAGGGCCTGGTATCCGGATCTTCAGGAATTACTTGTGGAAGATCCTTGGCCGCTTCCTCTAAGAGAGGATCTGTTATTGCAGGGACCATGCGTGTTTCCAGACTTACCACGGCTGCGTTTGACGGCATGGAAGTTGAGCGCCAAATCTTAGCTTGAAAAGGTATTCGCGGGGAGGTCATTCCCACTCTCCTTAAGGCTAGGAAGGAGGTTACGGCGAAACATTATCACCGTATTTGGAGAAAGTATGTTACGTGGTGTGAGACTAAAACGGTTCCTGCGGAAGAATTTCACTTGGGTCGGTTTCTCCATTTTTTGCAGGCAGGTGTCAATGCAGGCCTGAAATTAGGCTCCATCAAAGTGCAGATTTCGGCTTTATCTATTTTCTTTCAAAAGGAATTGGCTGTCCTCCCAGAGGTTCAGACTTTTGTGAAAGGAGTGATGCATATCCATCCTCCGTTTGTGCCCCCTGTGGCACCATGGGATCTTGAGGTGGTCTTGCAGTTTCTTATGTCTTCCTGGTTTGAACCTTTGCGTAAGGTTGAGTTAAAGTTTCTCACTTGGAAGGTAGTCATGCTGTTGGCTCTTGCGTCTGCCAGGCAAGTGTCAGAGTTGGCGGCCTTATCTCATAAGAGTCCATACTTGATTTTCCATTCGGATAGAGCGGAATTAAGGACTCGCCAACAGTTTCTGCTGAAGGTGGTTTCTTCGTTTCACATTAACCAACCTATTGTAGTACCCGTGGCTACGGATGCTGTGGCAGTTCCAAAGTCTCTGGATGTTGTGAGAGCTTTAAAAATCTACGTCGCCAGAACGGCTGTTGCCAGGAAGACAGAGGCGCTGTTTGTCCTGTATGCTTCCAACAAGATTGGTCATCCTGCTTCGAAACAGACTATTGCACGCTGGATTTGTAGTACGATTCAGCAAGCTCATTCTTCGGCTGGCCTACCGGTGCCAAAGTCAGTAAAGGCCCACTCTACCAGGAAAGTGGGCTCATCTTGGGCAGCTGCCCGAGGGGTCTCGGCACTTCAGCTTTGCCGAGCAGCTACGTGGTCGGGTTCAAACACCTTTGCTAGGTTTTACAAGTTTGATACCCTAGCTGAGGAAGACCTCATGTTTGCTCAATCGGTGCTGCAGAGTCGTCCACACTCTCCCGCCCGTGTTGGAGCTTTGGTATAGACCCCATGGTCCTTTTGGAGTCCCCAGCATCCTCTAGGACGTAAGAGAAAATAGGATTTTAGTACCTACCGGTAAATCCTTTTCTCCTAGTCCGTAGAGGATGCTGGGTGCCCATCCCAGTGCGGACTGTTACTTGCAGTGTATTCTTGCTGGTTAAATTAGTTTATACACGGGTTGTGTATTTATTGGTTTCAGCTTGTTGCTGTTGTTAATTCATACTGTTATCTGGTTTACTGTTACTCCGGTTGTACGGTATGTTTGTGGTGTGGGCTGGTATGTTGTAGCCCTTAGTTTAAACAAAAATCCTTTCCTCGAAATGTCCGTCTCTCCTGGGCACAGTTCCTATAACTGAGGTCTGGAGGAGGGGCATAGAGGGAGGAGCCAGTACACACCCAGTTAAAGTCTTTTCAGTGTGCCCAAGCTCCTGCGGATCCCGTCTATACCCCATGGTCCTTTTGGAGTCCCCAGCATCCTCTACGGACTAGGAGAAAAGGAATTACCGGTAGGTACTGTACTAAAATCCTATTTTTACTTACTTTTTAACACACTCATTTACTGTGGCACCCACTGTTCCCAAGGCTACGTTGGTCTGATATAATGCATGTATCGGCAGTGTTTACTCATTCATGAGCCAGAAAGCATTTTTAGTAGTAAATAAATCATGTGTTTCTCATGTGTCATGCCATTGCCTTCTATAGGGTAAAACCTGGAATGGTCATTTATGACCATTACATAAATTTTCCAGTCAGAGAAGTAAATCTTTATCTTAATTCAGAGGTTCCCAAATGCAGTCCTCAAGTCACCCTAACTGGTCAGGTTTTATGAATAACATGTGAATTAAGTAGTACCTCAATCAACTTGATTTATCCATCTGTGCTCAGCCATGGATGTCCTTATAACATGGGCTGTTAGTGTGCCTTAATCACTTGCCTGGCATGGTCGTATCAGATGCGACCACACCAGGCTGGGCTTTCCCTGACATAGTCGCATGTGATGTGACCAGTTAGAAATGCCCACTCAGAGGGACCTGCCAGCCCTCCCGCAACCGCCGCGGTTCTGCCCCCAGTATATCCCTGTCACTGCTGAATACAGTGAACGGGCAGCCCTGCAGCATATTTCCCCCACCCGGCGGAAACCCTCCCTCCCTCTGTCCTGATCACTATGTGCAGTGATCAGGCCGTAAGTGAAGCTAAACAGCGCAGCTCTGCCCTCCGTCCTGCCTCCTCCCTCTGTCTCGATCACTGTAGCCAGCAGAGATCAGGCAGGCAGACCGGCATCACGCCTCCTGCCAGCATTAAAGAACAAACAAAAAAAACACAGCTGCGGCTCTGCACTCCCCCTTGTCCTGATCACTGTGGCCAACAGTGACAGGGCAGCCCAGTGTCACCCCCCCCCCCCCCTCCCCCTCACATTTCTCCCAATCTTAACATCTCTTCCACCTTACCGTCATCGGGGTCGATGGTCGCGATGATTCGATGGTGACCGATTTTTTTATTTTATTTTTTTTTGTTAAAAAAATATTACATTTTTTTTATTTTTGTTTCTATAGTCTAATAAAAACTTTGTGGATAAGTTGAAAACCAGGTTTTTCACCTAATTCTGTCATTAAAAAAAAAAAACTGACATTTTTGGAGCTTTGGGGGTGGGGTGGGGGGTTGGATCAAAAGAATATTGTTTCCAAGGGTAAAGTAGCCACTAATCTGCGCCAGACACTCGTATGAGCCAGTAATGTGTGTTTTCCAGACTCATTTTCCATTGTGCTTACAGTACCTATTTATTTGCTTTGGCTTATCCTTGCTGTTTTCTTTGTAAATATGCGTACTATAGAACGTACAATTTTTAAGAGGATCCCGTGTTGTGTTTTTTTTTTTTTATCATATTATACATATTTGATATGAAAGATTATTTTTGTCCACCACATTTTCTGGTCTATATATGAAGTCAAATATGATTACATAGTAACATAGTATCTGAGGTTGAAAAAAGACAATTGTCCATCGAGTTCAACCTATTTGAACTCGAATGATGCATGATGATTTGACAAAAATTTCTGACTGATGCTGCTGTCAGCCGTTGCATTTTATCCCTATTTATAGTAACTATAATGCATGACTATGCACCATACCCCTGGATATCCTTATCCATTAGGAATTTATCTAACCCATTCTTAAAGGTGTTGACAGATTCCGCCATTACAACTCCCTCGGGCAGGGAATTCCAAACACGTATTGTCCTTACCGTGAAAAAGCCTTTACGACGTATTGTGCGGAATCTCCTCTCCTCTAACCTGAGCGAGTGTCCACGAGTCCTCTGTGTTGATCTAACCAAAAACAGGTCCCGCGCAAGCTCTGTGTATTGTGCCCTTATATATTTGTAGATGTTGATCATATCCCCTCTTAGTCTCCGCTTTTCCAGTGTAAACATGCCTAGTCTTTCAAGCCTTTCCTTGTATTCCATCGTCTCCATGCCCTTAATTAGTTTGGTTGCCCTCCTCTGTACCTTTTCTAGCTCCAGGATATCCTTTTTGTAGTACGGTGCCCAGAATTGTACACAGTATTCAAGGTGTGGCCTCACTAGTGATTTATATAACGGGAGTATAATACTCTCGTCCCTAGCATCAATACCCCGTTTTATGCATGCTAATATCTTATTAGCCTTCTTTGCTGCAGTCCTACTTTGGGTACTACTGCTTAGCTTGCTATCTATGAGGACACCTAAGTCCTTTTCCAGTACAGAATCCTCTAATTTTACCCCATTTAGTAGGTAGGTGTAATTTTTGTTCTTGTTACCACTGTGCATTACCTTACACTTGTCTGTGTTGAAGCGCATTCTCCATTTGGCTGCCCATGCTTCTAATTTAACTAAGTCGTTCTGAAGAGACTCGGCATCCTCCTCTGTATTTATAGCCTTACACAATTTGGTATCATCTGCAAAAATTTACACCATGCTCTCTAGACCTTCTGTTAGGTCGTTAATGAAAATATTGAACAATAGCGGTCCTAATACTGAGCCTTGCAGCACACCACTTAGCACTTCAGTCCAAGTTGAAAAAGATCCATTAACCACAACGCGCTGCTCCCTATTATCTAACCAGTTTTTGACCCAAGTGCATATTGTGCTTCCTAGCCCTGATTCTTGTAGCTTGTAGATAAGTCTCATGTGTGGTACAGTATCGAACGCTTTGGCAAAGTCTAAAAAGATTACATCCACGTCTTTACCCTGATCTAGGTTTGCGCTTACTGTTTCATAAAAGCCAAGTAAGTTGGTTTGACAGGATCTGTCCTTCATAAACCCATGTTGATTCCTTTTAATGACCTTATTGGTTTCAAGGAACTTCTGAATACTATCTCTTAGAATACCTTCCAATACTTTCCCCACTATAGATGTAAGACTAACTGGTCTATAATTACCTGGTTCAGCTTTACTTCCCTTTTTGAATATAGGCACTACTTCCGCTATACGCCAGTCTTTGGGAACCATACCTGATATAACTGAATCCTTAAAGATCAAAGATAGCGGTTTTGCCAGTTCAGAGTGAAGCTCCATTAGAACCCTTGGGTGAATACCATCGGGCCCTGCTGATTTATTAATCTTTAAATGTTTTAATCGGTCACAGACTACTTCCTCGCTTAAATAAGTACCTATCAGTGGGATATTCTCATTATTGAGATTGTGTGTCAGTCCCTGAATTGGGTACTCTCTAGTGAATACTGTTGAAAAAAACTCATTTAGTGTGTCCGCCATGTCATTATCATTTTTGCTTAAGACTCCCAACTTGTCTTTTAAAGGGCCTATACTCTCGTTCTTTAATCTCTTGCTATTAATGTATTTAAAGAATTTTTTGGGATTCGCTTTGCTTTCCTTTGCTACTAGTTTTTCAGTTTCTACTTTAGCCGCTCTTATTTCCTTTTTGCAAATTTTTTTACATTCCTTATAGTGCTGAAATGACTCTGCTTCCCCGTCAGATTTGTATTTTTTAAATGCTCGCCTTTTCTTGCCCATAAGTTCCTTAATCTTTTTGTTAAGCCACATCGGTTTATGATTTTTATTCCTTTTTTTGCTGCTCATAGGAATAAATTTGAGTGTATTTTTAGCTAGCAGGAATTTTAGTACCTCCCATTTCTCCGTAGTATTTTTTCCTAAAAACAAACCTTCCCATTCAATATCCCTGAAAAATACCCTCATCCTTTCAAAATTTGCTTTGCTAAAGTTTAGAGTCCTAGTTGAGCCAGTATAGGGCTGTTTATGGAAACTGATATTGAATGTGACCATATTGTGGTCGCTGTTTCCTATGGGTTCCCCTACTATAATACCTGATACCAAATCCCCATTGTTTGTTAATACCAGGTCTAAGATTGCATTGTACCTAGTTGGTTCCTCAATTAGTTGGACTAAGTAGTTATCATTAAGTGTGTTTAAAAACATATTGCCCCTAGCAGTATCACATGAATCATTTTTCCAGTTTATCTCTGGATAGTTAAAATATCCCATCACTACTATGTCTCCTACTCCTGCTGCTCTTTCAATTTGCTTTAGTAACAATTCCTCATCAGATGCGTTGATACCAGGCGGCCTATAGCATACACCCAATACTAACTTTTTTCTTCCTTTTTCCCCGCATGCAATTTCTACCCATAATGTCTCGACAGTGTCTACAGTCCCCTCCTGAATATCTTCCCGTATATCAGGTTTTAAAAACGGCTTTATGTAAAGAGACACCCCTCCACCCTTTTTATTTAGTCTGTCTCTCCTAAACAGTGTATAGCCCTCTAGATTGACTGTCCATTCATGAGATTCATCCCACCAAGTTTCAGTAATGCCTATAATATCATACTGTTTACTTGCTGCAAGTATTTCTAGTTCACCCTTTTTACCAGTAATGCTTCTAGCGTTTACATACATACAACTAAGATAAGTATTTTCCCTTGCGTTAGGGACATCTTTCACCTTATGTGGCAATGATGACTTGTAATCGTCATTGGTTAGTGCTTTGGTAAAATCTCTTTTAGTACCCATGTTAGTAACCTTACCGCCTGCTCTTACCCTCCCCCCAACTTCTCCCCCATTTCGTTTACTACCGCCATCCCCACTATTCTCACTGCATGACCCGTAGTTTCTAGCTAAACCCTCCCCCCAGGCTCCTAGTTTAAAATCTCCTCCAACCTTCTAACCATCCTTCCCCCCAGCACCGCTGCCCCCTCCTCAGTCAGGTGCAATCCATCACAACAAAAGAGATGGCGCCTGACTGAGAAGTCCGCCCAGTGTTCCAGGAACACAAACCCCTCTTTCCTGCACCAATCCCTAAGCCACACATTTACCTCCCTAATCTCCCTCTGCCTCCCTGGACTAGCGCGTGGCACGGGTAATAATTCCGAGAATATTACCTTAGATGTCCTTGCCTTCAGTTTCTTTCCTAAGTCCCTATAGTCTTTCTTAAGGACATCCCACCTTCCGCTAACTTTGTCATTGGTGCCAACGTGCACCAAGACCGCCGGTTCTTTCCCAGCCCCTCCCAACAATCTATCTACCCGGTCCGCGATGTGCCGTACCCGAGCACCCGGGAGACAACAGACTGTACGGCGATCACGGTCCCGGTAGCAGATTGCCCTATCTGCCTTCCTGATGATAGAATCCCCTACCACCACCATCTGACTAGGTACCTCTCTTTCTTTTATCCCAACCGCGCCAGAGGAACCGCTCCTCTGGATGCTAGAGGGAGCAGTCTCCTCCGGCACCGTCATTTCTTCACTATCATCCTCCGATTCCTCGTCCAATCGGGCAAATTTGTTCGGGTTTGATAGTTCGGATGCTGTTACTGTTACTGTTTCCACTCATACACACACACAGTTACGTATGTGTTGATTTTTTGTCAGTGTGTGTGGTTGGGGGGAGCAAGGGTGGACATGCATGGTATGTTGCAGTGCTTCTCAAGTTCTCCTTGCAGCAAAATCTCTAATTGGTAGGTATCTGCTCTTCTCTGTATTTTAACAGAATTGCATTACTTATGAGGGTAAACATTCGATATCCTGACTGTTGGGATCCCGGCTCTCAGCATACCGGCGCCGGGATACCGACAACTATTCTCCCTCATGAAGTGTCCATGACACCGCTGGAGGGAGAATAAATAGCCCTCAGCATGGCAAGCGCAACGAGACCGCAAGGGGCTATTTTGGACTCACCCCACTGCTGGCATTCCGGCGATCGGGATCCCGACGCCGGTATGCTGGAAGCCAGGCTCCCGTCAGCCGGGATATCGTAGTACACCCCTTATAGGAACTCCTGTATTATTACAAGTAGCGCTGTTCTGCACCAAAAGTGGAGCAACGGGCAGAGCCGGCGCTACCCGCTCAGCAAGGGGATGCAGTGCAGGGAGGCGTCGTGCTGAAGGGAGGCGCCGTCCTGCTCTGCAACCCCGCTGATGCTGGCAGCGTGTAGCGCGGCTCTCTCTCTGCATCCTTCCCCAGAGAGCGGCCTCAGGCCGATGGGTATCATTTTGGGGGCGTGGCCTAATCGAGGGAGGCGTGGCCACGCCCCCTTGTGAAAAAAGTTGTTTTTTTATAACTGGCGTGTCGAGCAGGGTGTAGGGGTTCGGGGGTGGGGGAGGGGGGGGGTCCTGAGCCAATTTGAGGGGGGAGTGTGATCACTTCCCCCCACTACCCAAATAGGCATTGGCTCAGCAGTAGCAGCAGCCTCACAGCAGCACAGCACACTGCAGCATGTGCTGTGCTGCCAAGATGCGTGCTTATGCTGCTGTCCAGTAAGAAGGGAGGGGGTAGGGAGTGCGGTGGACCAGGGCCCCACCGGGCCCTCCATCAGTCCGTGGCCCGAGAAATTAATACCCGTTCCCTCCCTCTCGGCATAACTGCCGACATCCTACAGAGCCGCTGCTGCGGGGGTAACGGCGCCTCCGAGAGACATGAGGAGAAGGCAGAGGAGGAGCAGCGCCGGAGTCGGGACCTCCTGCAGGTACTCGGGCAGTGTTGTGGAGGGAATGAGAGATGTACCTGGCATAATATGGAAAATGGGCTCTACCTGGCCGCATAATGTGTATAAGGTGCTCTCCTGTGTGGGTACTACTGTGCAGTGTAATGTGAATAACGGACACTACTGTGCGGTGTAATGTGAATAACGGACACTACTGTGCGGTATTATGTGAATAACGGACGCTACTGTGCGGTGTAATGTGAATAACGGACACTACTGTGCAGTGTAATGTGACTGACGGACACTACTGTGCAGTGTAATGTGACTAATGGACACTACTGTGCAGTGTAATGTGACTAACCGACACTACTATGCTGTGTAATGTGACTAAAGGGCATACTATGCGGTGTAATGTGACGAGTGAACAACACTGAGCAGTGTAATGTGACTAGCGAACACTACTATGGGGTGTAATGTGACTAACGGACACTACTGTGCAGTGTAATGTGACTAATGGACACTACTATGAGGAGTAATGTGACTAGCGAACACTATTGTGCAGTGTAATGTGAATTGGTACTATTCTGTGGCCCCTATATTTTTGGCACTTCCCCCTGCTGGGGGAAGCTGCATGTGTAAAAGGGTGCTCTACCTGGCGCAAAGTGTAGAAGGGTGCTCTACCTGGAATAATGTGTGACTGGCTCTACCTGGTGCAATATGTAAAATGGGGCTGTATTTGGCGTAATGTATATAAGGGGCACTACCTGGCGTAATGTATATAAGTGGTAATACTGTGTGGCGTAATTTTGAATAATGTTGAATACTATGTGTCCTAATTATTTTAATTATTTTACGCCCCTATATTTTATGTCATTTTTTTATGACCCTATATTTATGGATCTTGAGGGGGGGGGGCACCAAAATGTCTAGTTACAGCTCTGAGGATGAGATCGGTCACATTTGTATTTGTAGAAAGGCGCAAAATTGATAGTTTGCAGGAGGGCGCCGAACACCCTAGCACCGGCCCTGGCAACGGGGTCCTTAATATTTAATTCTTTGCTTACTGTATATAGCTGGTTTATTTCCTGGTTACTGGTGTTCTAAGATATTGATTTTCGACCTTTTTCTTTCCACCTGTGTAAGCGCTAGCAGGCCATCGCGTTTTTTTTTAACCAAAAAATTGCAAATCAAATAATTTGTAATGAATATAATTACTTAGGGGGATATCCAATTAGCCCTGATAATTTACGGGGTGGAGAGGGAGGGATATGGTCATGGCGCTGCCCCGACTTCTCCGCCGGGCGTCACCAAGCTGGTGGCGGCTTCTGGGCCGCGGCGCCATGCCTGCAGTCCCAGCCTGCTACTGCTGCAGCGGGTGTGGGACACTGCAGGATATCCCGGTCATCGGGGATTTTGTTTTGTCTGCCTCAGGCAGGCGAAACCAAATCCCCAGAAACAGCCACGTTTTCGTGTGGGGCTTTTTCTACCGTTTTCGGGAGAACGGGCATTTTTTTTTTTTTTTTACAGGCAATCAATCAATAGTCTGTGAAAAATCGCGAAAAACATAAATTTTTCGCACCCAGTGTTTTACAGGGGCTAATAGGATATCCCCCTTAAAATGTTTAGGTGACGCTATCGCTAAAAGTAATAAATGTGCTGAAACAAGATTTAAAAAAAAAAAAACCATGAAGCAAGAATAGAATGACTTCCACATATATTATACTCACATACTGTACAGTATTACAATTTGAGAAGAATGTAAAAGCGATACTAAAACTATAGTTCAAAATTGCTTTCGAACTGCTTTTTAAAGCTATGTTCTCATTCAAAATTGAAGTTTTATACCTTGATGGAGGGTGCAGGCTTTAGACTGGTATCTGGAGAGCGTTGGGCTCCTCAGAGTCCAGGCCACAAAAACTATGAATGTAAGGGTAGTATTAGCCAGGAGGAGGCATAATGTTCTGCAACACAAGCCATGGTGTGTGGTTTTTTTTTTTTTATAAATATACTTTTCTTATGAGATGCTGTAACCATGTTTTTGATGCAGGGGCAGGGTAATAAATGGAGAAGCTCACTGTAGAAGATGGAGAAGCTCACTAATATACTGGGCACTATTATACTGGGAGGTGCTGAAGTGTCTGCAAGGAAGGCTTCAGCTATGTGCCTGAATTTGGAAGTTGACAAAGTGGCATTCTAATCTAGGGTGGCAGACATTAGCAGATGATCCTCTGGTCACAGTGCTATTTTGGATGTTTGGGGTACCCTCAGTTGTGGAGAACTGATCTCCTCTGTAGAGGTTCCCTGAGATGATGGTGGGATGTCAGGGTCCAGGGTCTCACCGTCGGCGCCAGGTCCTTTGGGCTGCCTGTCTGGTTGATGGCTGTTCTACAGTGGTGGGGCTGGTGGAATTGACTGATGCGGGCTCAGGGGGCAGGAACTCAGCAGGTAATGGAGCACATCCTTGTGTGTCTGCAGTTTAGGGAGCCACCATGTTGGGAGACCAAGGCATGCAATACAGCCAATAGCAACTCTCTTTCTGGTTCCTCAGCCAATCCCAGACTGTCTCCTCCTTTAAGAGGTTCTGGATCTGGGTCAAATGCTGCCAGTGCTTTTATGTTGTTCTTCCTAGCAAGTGCTCCAGCTCTGTGCTCCTGTGTTCTGAGTCCCTGGAAGCCTTCTGCCTTTTCCATCAGTGTGTTGCTCTGCTCTCCACCGTGCTCCAGTCCTTAGCCTGGTGCCGACGCCTCCTTTTGCGGCTGCCTGTACACCGGGCAGAATTCTTGGTTGTCCCGGTGCTGTTGGGGGGGTTCCTTTGGGCTCCTGTCCAGTTACTCAGCTCTCAGTCTTCACAGACAGGGTCTTTCAGCCACAGCTATCAATTATCCAGTCTTCACAGTCAGTGTCTTAAAGCCACAGTTATCAAGTATCCAGTCCCCACAGTTATTGGGCCTAGTTCAGACTTGATCGTACGATAAGATACTCAGATATGCGGGGGGACACCCAGCACAGGGCTAGTCCGCCCCGCATGTCTGGCTCTGCCCTGCCGCACAAGTACAAAAGCATCGCACAGCGGTGATGCTTTTGTACTTGATGAGTAGCTCACTACCAGCGCAGCTCCTGCGCGCTGGCAGGGAGCTACTCGTCACGGTTCTGGTCGCAGCGGCTCTGTGTGACGTCACACAGCTGCCACGGCCCGCCCCCACCACAGTCTGGGCGTGCCTGCGTTGCCCGGACTGCGCCCCTAAAATGGTGGCCAAACACTGCCGGCCCGCCCAGCGACCGCCTCTGCCTGTCAATCAGGCAGAGGCGATCGCAGGGCTGAGATGGCCATTGGCCGTCTGGCATGCACCGGCACACTGCGGCGCCGGCGCATGCGCAGTTCAGACCTGATTGGCTGCTGTGCGAAAACGCACAGCAGCGATCAGGTCTGAATTAGGCCCATTGTTCTCAAGCCACAGTTATCAAGTATACAGTCTTTACGGACAGTGCTTTTTGGCCACAGTTATCAAGTGTCCAGTCTTTTGTAGTCAGTGTCTTCCGGTCACAGCTACTGACTCGTGATTCATTTAGCCTTAGGAGTTAATGAGGAGGAACTATATCCAGCCTACACGTCTTCTCCCATCGGTGGTCTCTGCATCTCCAGCTCAAGCCCATTCGTCATATACCTCTCTTCAGCCTGACGTAACAGTAAGCACTGGCCAAATGGATCCGGCGGTTGAACAAGTGATGGCTGCCGATATTCTAACTCATTTGGGCAAGCAAGAGTCTACACAGGTGCAGTTGGTACAGCAAATCAAGTGCTCCCGACTCTCCAATGGAGAACGTCAGAGATGTCAACAGGATGATCTCTGCATGTACTGTGGCTCATCCAATCATTTTGTTAAGTCTTTTACTCTTTGGCCAGGAAACTCCCACTCCTAGCTTATGCAAGAGAGGTTAAGCTAGGAGTATCTTCCGAATCACCTTTCAGGCGGGAATCTGTTCTACCCACATCTCTTGAAGTCTTCCCTTACACCATTTATATCCCTGCGATACTAGACTTCAAAAGTCGAAACAGTCGAGTTGGATTGTATGGTCTCGCTAACGGAAGTCAAATTCCAGAGGGCATTATAACACATCATACTAAGCTTCTGAAGTTGAAAATGGGAGCGCTACATTTTGAGATTTCCTTTTTGATGATTCCCAAAGCCTCTGGCAATTTATTTATTGGATTTCCCTGGTTACAGAAACAAAGCCCACAGACAGACTGGTGTACTATTTATATGCTACTTATTGTTTCAAGAACTGTTTGTCATTAGTAAAGACTGTCAGGACTGGTAGTGTAACAGAAATAGCAGGTTTACCTTGAACATACCAACAGTACAAAGAGGTCTTCAGCAAGCAGGGCACATATACTCTTCCTTCCCTTCGGACTGCCCTATCGATTTATTGCCTTGTAAAACTCCCCACTAGGAGACGTATATACCCATTATCGCTATCTAAGACACAAGCCGTGTCTGGATACATCCGCAAGAATTTGTATAAAAGGTTTTTCAGTCCTCTTCCATCACCACCTAGGGCTGGGTTCTTCTTTGTCAAGAAAAAATATGGAGGCTTGCGTCCCTGTATTGGTTATCGAGGTCTTAATGATATCACTATTAAGAACCGATATCCACTTCCTTTAATCATGGAATTGTTTGATCGGCTGAAGGGGGCCGCATTATTCACTAAGTTAAACCTGTGAGAAGCATACAACCTGATCCGTATTCATTCTGGTGACAAGTGGAAGACGGCCTTTAATACTCACGACGGGCACTATGAATGTCTCGTTATGCCCTTTGGCCTCTGCAACACCCCAACTGTTTTTCAACATTTTGTCAATGAGCTTTTTAGGGACCTGCTTTTCAAGTGCCTAGTGGTATTTCTAGATGATATCCTAATCTTCTTGAAAGATCTAGAGTCCCATCGCATTCCAGTCAAAGAGGTGCTAACCAGATTAAGGGAAAATCGGCTGTCCTGTAAATGGGAGAAATGTACATTCAAGGTGCCTTCCATTCCTTTCCTCAGTTATATAATTTACGTTGTCTATTTGAAAATGGATCCTGAGAAGGTACAAGCCATCCGTGACTGGTCTTTGCCTACTACTCTCAAGGGACTCTTGGCACTTTCTGGGTTTTCCTAATTTCTACAGGAAATATGTTAAAAATTATTCTTCTGTCATTGCTGTAATCTATGCACTAACCAGGAAAGGTGCGGATCCATCTAATTGGTCATCAGAAACAATCAAGGCTTTCTCAGAATTAAACCAAGCCTTCATGTCCGCTCCTGTTCTTCATCAACCGGATTTAACATTACCATTTATTGTGGAAGTTGATGCGTCCACAGAGGGAGTTGGTGCTGTTTTGTCACAATATTTTGAAGTCTGCAAAATTCATTGTTGAGGGTACATCTCTTGTACATTTCTGCCAGCTATACGGGACTACTGCATTGGAGATCAGGATTTACTTGCTATAAAACTTGCTTTTGAGGAATGGAGATATATGCTCGAAGTTACACAGCATCCAATTTCAGTATTTACAGATCACAAGAATCTGTTATACCTCCGAACGGCTCAATGTCTCAACCCTTGTCAAGCCCGCTGGACATTGTTTTCACTCTGTTTAATTTCAAGCTCAGTTATTGTCCAGGTCCACTCAACAGTAAGGCTGATACCCTTTCCAGCTCTCTGTGTTGTGTTGAGTCTACCCCTAATTGTAAAAATCAGACCATAGTGGATCCAGCGTCATTTCTGGCAACCCAAATTTCTCACCCAAACCCAAATCAGGATTTGTAAACCTTTCTACGGATGTCTTCCTCCCAGGACGATTGGGTAGAGTATCTCCCATGGGCGGAGTTTGCCCACAACAACCATTATTATACATCCACTTGCTCTTTATCAATTATGGCCTCCATCCCACTTCCCGCTCTAGAAGTGTGTGCCGCTGATCTAGCTCTTCAGCAGTTTTCAAGAATTTGGAAACAAGTTACCATAGTATGGATCCTCCAAGCATTACGAGACTTTTACAGATAAAACGCGCAAGGCGATTCCAAGCCGTAAAACTGGAGATCAGGTATGGGTCTCAATCCGGAATTTAAGACTTCGGGTTCCTTCTAAAAAGTTCACACCCAGATATATTGATCCATTTTCCATTGAGAAGGTTATAAATACTGTGGTTCATAAGTTTGAACTACCATCTTACTTGAAGATTACAAATACCTTCCATATCTCTTTTAAACTGTTGGTACTTAATCAATCAAAGTCCTAACTCCAACAGGGAGGGGAGTTTGAGGTAGAGTGTATTCTTGTACACTCTACAGACGTCTTGAGCATCTCATTGATTGTGGAAGGGTTATGGCCCAGTAGAGAGTACTTGAATATATGCTGAAAATGTGCATGCTCCTAAGCTTGTTCAGGCCCATCAGGCCAAACATCCTTCCAGAGCCAGTCAGTTATCAAGTGTCCAGTCTTTTATAGTCAGTGTCTTCCAGTCACAGCTATCAACTAGTGGTTCATTTAGCCTTAGGAGTCCCTGAGGAGAAACTATATCTGGCCTCCATGTCTCCTCCCATTGGTCTCTGCCTCCCCAGCTCAAGCCTATTTGTTGGATACCTCTCTTCAGCCTGACATGACATGGGACCAGTGGCAACAGCTTAGAGAGCCACGGCAGCATTGGGCAGCCCGGGGTCAGCAGCGCTGTGAGGTGTAGAAGCCCCAAGCAGAGCAACAGACCCCGGCTACACCCTCACTTTTAGTGGCCAAGTATTAATAAGCCTACAAGGCGTTCCCCATGCTACTGAGATGCCAAGTGTGCGGTATGGAGTGGCTGCTAGGCCACACTCTCCCCTCCTCATGGAGTGGCTGCCAGGCCACGCTCCCCACTGCTTGTGGAGAGGCTGCCAGGCCATACAACCCCCCCCCCCCTCCTCGTTGCCTGACAGCATGATCGTTCAGTCTGTATGTTATCAAGTGTCCAGTCTTTTATAGTCCGTGTCTTCCAGTCACAGCTATCAACTAGTGATTCATTTAGCCTTAGGAGTCCCTGAGGAGAAACTATATCTGGCCTCCATGTCTCCTCCCATTGGTCTCTGCCTCCCCAGCTCAAGGCTATTTGTTGGATACCTCTCTTCAGCCTGACATGACATGGGACCAGTGGCAACAGCTTAGAGAGCCACGGCAGCATTGGGCAGCCCGGGGTCAGCAGCGCTGTGAGGTGTAGAAGCCCCAAGCAGAGCAACAGACCCCGGCTACACCCTCACTTTTAGTGGCCAAGTATTAATAAGCCTACAAGGCGTTCCCCATGCTACTGAGATGCCAAGTGTGTGGTATGGAGTGGCTGCTAGGCCACACTCTCCCCTCCTCATGGAGTGGCTGCCAGGCCACGCTCCCCACTGCTTGTGGAGAGGCTGCCAGGCCATACAACCCCCCCCCCCCCCCCCTCCTCGTTGACTGACCGCATGATCGTTCAGTCTGTATGGGAGCTGTATCAAACCTTCTAAAAAGGACCAGTGGAGGAGTTGCCCATAGCAATCAATCGGCTTCTTCCTGTGATTTTCTATAATGTACCTGATAAACTTATTAACTTTACGGTTGATAGGTTGCTATGGAAAACGTCTCCACTGATCCACTTCTCCAGTCTTTACACTGCTTGAAACATCTCCCCCAAAGTACCAACCAATCATCTCTTAACTGGTGTTTTTCAAACCCAGACTGTAATATGTCAGCTAGGAGCTGATTAGTGGCTACTTCGTCTCTCTCCAAGCTTTGATACATCTCCCCCTCTGTCATCTTTAGAAGCTTTGCAATATGTCATCTTGAAAGTCAGAGTCCTCTTGGTAGCCACCATTAGTGTAATGTAGCCATGGCTGAGAGCTGCAGTTCTAGGCCGTCATCCCAAAAAGAAGGACGTTAAGTATTTCCACCACTTCAATAAGAATTTGCACATTGTATTGGTTTGTAAATCCAGTTTGAGAATTTTCTTTTCCCCTAACCAAATGTTGAACCCATTCTTAATTCAATGTTCTACTCACCGCTACTTGTACTGTAGATGACTTTTGGCAATTTTTAATAAGTCAGTGACCTACACAGATGTGGCAAACATCAATGGCTGTTGTAGCTTTTATTGAAAGACCCATAAAAGGTGATTAACCCCTCCAATTTGCTGTTATTTATTTTCAGGTATCCAGGCTAGCTGGTGTCATGACAAAGTATGGAGTCAGAAAAGGAGATAGAGTTGTCATATATATGCCGATGATACCACAAGCAATGTATACGATGTTGGCATGTGCAAGAATTGGAGCTGTACATAGTCTTATATTTGGAGGCTTTGCACCCAAGGAGTTATCTGTGCGCATCGATCATGCAAAGGTAAATATGACCCAGTAAATCACTGTTCATGCTTTCAATCCCGGATTGAGCTTGTGATGTGCCAATATCCGTAATGTCAGAAATACCTCATATTTATCATGTCTCTGCTATAATCACATTCAGTATTTTGGATGTCTAATTGGTTATTACAAAAGCTACCCTGAGACAGATGCCCCAGCTGGAGTTAAAGGCTGTGTGATGTTGCACCTCTTTGTGTAGTTTGACATTAGGTCATTGTGATGCATATATGGCAGCATTGTATTTTATCCGTGTTTATTTTCTTTATTTTTTATTTTTTTGCAAGGTAGAATTTTTCTATGCACACCATATTGGCAAGATGTTAAACAGTGGCGCGTGTCTAGCATGTTGTCTTGGAGGGCTTTAACTTGTAGCTTTCATCTTCTGTTTAATGGAACCTAGCCCACAAACGTGTCTTACAGGGGTGTGGTACGAGTTGCTGGCGGCCGGGTCCCCGGCGGCCAGCATACCGGTGCCGGGATCCCGACCGCTGGCTTGTCGACAGCGGGGCGAGCACAAATGAGCCCCTTGCGGGCACGGTGGTGTGCTACACGCGCCATGCTATCTATTCTCCCTCCAAGACGGAGAAAAGGTGTTGGTATGCCGGTTGTCGGGATTCCACCGCCGGTATACTGTGCGCAGGGATCCCAACAACCAGTATACTGAATACCACCCATCTTACAGTAGTATCATACCCATCCCTGGAAGATGTATACAGTCTATTCTAGATATCACAAACAGAGGAAATTGATGCTGTAGATTGTTATGATTTACCATTTTAAAAGCAAAAAGGCTCTACAATGTCACAATCACGTCATAAATAGGTCACTAAGGGGTATATGCAATTAGCGGCGAATCGCGGCAATTTTTCGGCCGTTTTTTAATTCGACACAATTCGACCGTCGAATTCCGGCAAGTGGGTGCCGAAATTCAACATATTCAATAAAAAACGGATTCGACAGTCCCGCTGTCGAAAAACGGCCGATTTGACGGATTTTGATCCGATTTTTAAAAAACGGGGAAAAAAACGAAAAAAAATTGCGTGGGGTCCCCCCTCCAAAGCATAACCAGCCTCGGGCTCTTCGAGCCGGTCCTGGTTCTAAAAATCCGGGGGGAAAACTGACAGGGGATCCCCCGTATTTTTAAAACCAGCACCGGGCTCTGCGCCTGGTGCTGGTGCAAAAAATACGGGGGACAAAAAGAGTAGAGGTCCCCCGTATTTTTTACACCAGCATCGGGCTCCACTAGCTGGACAGATAATGCCACAGCCGGGGGTCACTTTTATACAGCGCCCTGCGGCCGTGGCATTAAATATCCAACTAGTCACCCCTGGCCGGAGTACCCTGGGGGAGTGGGGACCCCTTCAATCAAGGGGCCCCCCCCAGCCACCCAAGGGCCAGGGGTGAAGCCCGAGGCTGTCCCCCCCCCCCCCATCCAAGGGCTGCGGATGGGGGGCTGATAGCCTTGAGAAAAGTGTAAGAATATTTTGTTTTCAGTAGTACTACAAGTCCCAGCAAGCCTCCCCCGCAAGCTGGTACTTGGAGAACCACAAGTACCAGCATGCGGGAGAAAAACGGGCCCGCTGGTACCTGTAGTTCTACTGGAAAAAAAATACCCAAATAAAAACAGGACACGCACACCGTGATAGTAAAACTTTATTACACACATGTCGACACATACATACTTACCTATATTCACACGCCGACCTCTGTCCACTTGTCCAAGTAGAATCCACGTGTACCTGTGAATAAAATTATACTCACCTCAATCCAGTGTCCAGATTATAATCCACGTACTTGGCAAAAAAAAAAAACGAACACCCGGACCAAACGGACTGAAAGGGGTCCCATGTTTACACATGGGACCCCTTTCCACGAATGCCGGGACCCCACGTGACTGCTGTCGACATGTGTGTAATAAAGTTTTACTATCACGGTGTGCGTGTCCTGTTTTTATTTGGGTATTTTTTTCCCAGTAGAACTACAGGTACCAGCGGGCCCGTTTTTCTCCCGCATGCTGGTACTTGTGGTTCTCCCCTTGATTGAAGGGGTCCCCACTCCCCCAGGGTACCCCGGCCAGTGGTGACTAGTTGGATATTTAATGCCACGGCCGCAGGGCGCTGTATAAAAGTGACCCCCGGCTGTGGCATTATCTGTCCAGCTAGTGGAGCCCGATGCTGGTGTAAAAAATACGGGGGACCCCTACTCTTTTTGTCCCCCCGTATTTTTTGCACCAGCACCAGGCGCAGAGCTCGGTGCTGGTTTTAAAAATACGGGGGATCCCCTGTCAGTTTTCCCCCCGGATTTTTAGAACCAGGACCGGCTCGAAGCCGAGGCTGGTTATTCTTAGGAGGGGGGACCCCATGCCATTTTTTTTCGGGTTTTTACCATTCCATTTAAAAAAATATATATATATATATTTTTAAAAATATATAAATAATACTTGTGCCTCCAAAATAGACAAACCAAGTACCTAATCCCTTCTAATATAAATAGATATGCTATTACCAATAAAAAAAACACCAAAAAAAACATGTTTTAATTTTTTTTTATTAGATTCCGCCACCAAAGTGTGGCGGATTGAAAATGACGAATTTACTGTCTAAAAGCACTGTTGTCGAATTTCCAAACTTCAATTGAATATACTTTTGGCGAATTGCCGCATTTGTACCATTGCAGAAATGTCGAATTTGAGAAATGTCGAATTTCAAAAAGTCGAATTTTGAAAGTCCGTTTTTTTGACGGAAAGTACTGAATTGCATTGTCGAATTTATTTCTTTTTGGCGAAAAAGTCCCGTTTTTCGACAATTTCGGGAATTCGACCGCAATTGCATATACCCCTAAGGCAGGCATTCCCAACTACGGTCCTCAAGGCACACCAGTGCAGGTTTTAGTGATAACCAGGCTGCAGCAACAGATGGTTAAATCAAAATAAGTGAGGTACTAATTAAGTCACCTGTGCTGAAGCCTGGATATCACTAAAACCTGCTCTGTTAGTGTGCCTTGAGGACCGTGGTTGGGAATGCCTGCACTAAGGGATAGGTGTTCCGTCCCTTAACTAAGGCTAGGTACACTCGACGAGGATCTGGGATCGTGGCCAAGGAAACAACCTTCAGGACGAGATAACAGTTGTATACAGTTGTATACAACCATATATCATTCATGGTTGTATACAGCAGCATGACGTCTGGCATCGGGTTGTCCCATCTGCCGTGCAGCACAGCAGATGGGATGACTGATATGTCGGCGGGCGGGAATGCACACTAGTCGGGACGGACTACCCATTGTGCACGATATGTCTGTCCGTTCCACCAGGTTGTGTAACATATTGCCTAGTGTGTACCCAGCCTTAGAGTACATCGTATTTATGCTACATATGACCAATAAAGTGTGAGGAGCATATGTCTGTTTATTGAAAAGGACACATTATTTGTCCAGTTGAAGGCTAGATGCTGGATATTAGAACTAGAAGAGACATCCCTACAAAGCTGTGAGAGCATATTATGCTTCCGTTACATGTTGCTTTGGTGTGCATGTAGCCATAGAGAATGCACATAGCAAACATGGGGTACTGCTTTTCTGTCTAACTAACAAACATTGGCCCTCATTCCAAGTTGATTGCACCAAGCAACTTTTTGCTGCTGGTACGATCAACTAATCTCCGCCTATGGAGGAGTGTATTTTAGCATAGCAGGGCTGCCAACACTTGTGCATCCCTGCTATGCTAAAAAGGTTTCCTGCAAAACAAGACTAGGCCTAGACCTACTTACCCTGTGCGATGGATCCAGCGATGCAGGTCCCGGCTTTGACGTCAGACATTCGCCCTCCGTTCGGCCGGAAACGGTGAGTATCCACCCCGGAAATGCCTCCCACCTGTCCATCTTCTTGCGATCGCCGCCGCGATCACATTTGTCGTTGGCAGCGTCATTGCCCGGCGACGTTCGTCACCAGGCAACGATGCGCAATGCGTCTGCCACGCATGCGCATTTCCGACCCGTTCGCACCACAGCGAAGAACCGCTGCGTGCGAAAGGGTCGGAATGACCCCCATTGTGCTATGTCAAATTTCCAATGTAATTACAGGGAACATTGGCCCTCATTCCGAGTTGTTCGCTCGCAAGGCGATTTTAGCAGAGTTACACACGCTAAGCCGCCGCCTACTGGGAGTGAATCTTAGCTTCTTAAAATTGCGAACGATGTATTCGCAATATTGCGATTACAAACTACTTAGCAGTTTCTGAGTAGCTTCATCCTTACTCGGCATCTGCGATCAGTTCAGTGCTTGTCGTTCCTGGTTTGACGTCACAAACACACCCAGCGTTCGGCCAGACACTCCTCCGTTTCTCCAGCCACTCCCGCATTTTTTCCGGAAACGGTAGCGTTTTTATCCACACGCCCATAAAACGCCGTGTTTCCGCCCAGTAACACCCATTTCCTGTCAATCACACTACGATCGCCGGAGCGAAGAAAAAGCCGTGAGTAAAAATACTATCTTCATAGCAAAATTACTTGGCGCAGTCGCAGTGCGAACATTGCGCATGCGTACTAAGCAGAAAAACGCTGCGATGCGAAGAAAAATACCGAGCGAACGACTCGGAATGAGGGCCATAATGTGAACAAAATACATCAATGCTGTAATACTACTTTCATAAGTTGTTTAATACAAGTCAAGTAAATCCGGCATTGTTTAGGCTTGGTTAGTGAGGGGGTGAACAGATGGGATACAGAAAGGCAGTTTAGATATGATTTGTCAAGCATGAGGGAGTAAGGTATAGATGTGAGTAGTTACCCTTATACATTTGTATTGGCAAGATGTTGCTGGGGGAGGGGGTTATACTGTATATTTCTCTTACGTCCTAGAGGATGCTGGGGACTCCGTAAGGACCATGGGGAATAGACGGGCTCCACAGGAGACATGGGCACTAAAAAGAACTTTAGGTATGGGTGTGCACTGGCTCCTCCCTCTATGCCCCTCCTCCAGACCTCAGTTTAATACTGTGCCCAGAGGAGACTGGGTGCACTACAGGGAGCTCTCCCGAGCTTCCTGAAAAGAAAGTATTTTGTTAGGTTTTTTATTTTCAGGGAGACCTGCTGGCAACAGGCTCCCTGCATCGTGGGACTGAGGAGAGAGAAGCAGACCTACTTAAATGCTAGGCTCTGCTTCTTTGGCTACTGGACACCATTAGCTCCAGAGGGAGTCAGAACGCAGGTCTTCCCTAGCGATTCGTCCCGGAGCTGCGCCGCCGTCCTCCTCGCAGAGCCGGAAAATAGAAGCTGGGTGAGTATAGGAAGGCAGAAGACTTCACAGGCGGCAGAAGACTTCAGCGCTTCGGAGAGGTAACGCGCATCGGTAACGCTGCGCGCCATTGCTCCCACAACACACACACACAGCGCACACTGTGGGGTGCCGCGCCCTGGGCTGCAGTGTAGTCCTCAGCACTGGCTTTTAGGAATATAATTACTCAGTTTGATATTATTTCAGAGCCCCCGCCAGTTTAAAGAAAGAGCGGGACCGAAGCCCGCCACTGAGGGGGCGGGGCTTCTCCCTCAGCACTCACCAGCGCCATTTTCTCCTCAAGCACACGCTGAGAAGCTGGCTCCCCGGACTCTCCCCTGCTGATCAACGGTGATAGAGGGTTTTAAAGAAGGGGGGGCACATAATTGGGCGCAGTGAATAGCGCTGTATCTGGGTGATATTTTTCTTTTCCCCAAGATTATTGGCGCTGGGTGTGTGCTGGCATACTCTCTCTCTGTCTCTCCAAAGGGCCTTGTGGGGGAACTGTCTCCAGATAGAGCTTTCCCTGAGTGTGTGGTGTGTCAGTACGTGCGTGTCGGCATGTCTGAAGCGGAAGGCTCTCCTAGGGAGGAGGTGGAGCGCATGAGTGTGGTGTCGCCGTTGGCAACGCCGACACATGACTGGATGGATATGTGGAATATTTTAAATGCAAATGTGAATTTATTGCACAAACGTTTGGACAAAGCAGAGTCCAGGGACAACACAGAGGGTCATACCCTGCCTTTCCCTATGTCACAGGGACCTTCTGGGTCTCAAAAGCGGCCGCTTTCTCAGTTAGTTGACACAGATACCGACACAGAGTCTGACTCTAGTGTCGATTATGATGATGCGAGGTTGCAGCCAAAATTGGCAGAGTATTCATTATATGATTATTGCTATAAAGGATGTGCTGCATATTATAGTTGACCCCGCGGTGCCTAATCCTAAAATCCACATGTTTAAAGAAAAGAAGCCTGAGGTCACTTTTCCACCTTCTTTTGAATTAAATGAGTTATTTGAAAATGCTTGGGAAACTCCAGATAAGAAGCTGCAGATTCCCAAAAGGATTCTTAGGGCGTATCCTTTCCCTATCAAGGATGGATACGGTGGGAATCCTCCCCAAGGGTGGACATGGCGTTGACGCGCCTTTCCAAAAAGGTGGCGCTGCCGTCTCAGGATACAGCGGCCCTCAGGGATCCTGCTGGCCGCAAGCAGGAAACTACCTTGAAGTCAATTTACACACATACCGGTACATTACTCAGACCGGGTTGGGTTTATAGAGCTGTACTAGCGTGGACCGATACCTTATCTGCTGATATGGATACGATGGATAAGGAAACTATTTTATTGACCCTGGGACATATTAAGGATGCGGTCCTTTATATGAGAGAGGCTCAAAGGGATATCGGCATACTGGGGTCCAGAGCAAATGCTATGGCGATTTCTGCCAGGCGGGCACTGTGGACTCGACAGTGGTCGGGTGATGCCGACTCAAAACGGCATATGGAGGTTTTGCCGTACAAAGGTGAGGAGTTGTTTGGGGAAGGTCTCGCGGACCTAGTTTCCACAGCTACTGCTGGTCAATCAACTTTTTTACCTTATGTTTCCTCACAGCCTAAGAAAGCGCCACATTATCAGATGCAGTCCTTTCGGACGCATAAATCCAAGAGAGCTCGGGGATCTTCCTTTCTTGCCAGAGGTAAGGGCAAGGGGAAAAAGCTGCCAGCTACAGCCAGTTTCCAGGAACAGAAGTCCTCCCCGGCTTCTACTAAATCCACCGCATGACGCTGGGGCTCCGCTGGGGGAGTCCGCTCCAGTGTGGGCACGTCTTCGTCTTTTCAGCCAAGTCTGGGTTCACTCTCGGGTGGATCCCTGGGCAATAGACATTGTTTCCCAGGGGTACAAGCTGGAATTCGAAGATGTGCCTCCTCGCCGGTTTTTCAAATCGGCACTGCTGACTTCTTCCCCAGAGAGGGAGGTAGTTTTAGCAGCAATTCAAAAATTGTGTCTCCAACAAGTAGTGGTCAAAGTTCCCCTGCTGCAGCAGGGAATGGGCTATTACTCAACCCTGTTTGTGGTCCCGAAACCGGACGGTTCGGTCAGACCCATTCTAGATTTCAAATCCTTAAACCTATACTTAAAGAGGTTCAAGTTCAAGATGGAGTCGCTCAGGGCGGTCATTGCAAGTCTGGAAGGGGGAGATTATATGGTGTCTGTAGACATAAAGGATGCATACCTTCATGTCCCCATTTATCAACCTCATCAGGCGTTCCTGAGATTTGTGGTGGAGGATTGTCACTACCAATTTCAGACGTTGCCGTTTGGGCTGTCCACGGCCCGAGAATTTTTACCAAATTAATGGCGGAGATGATGGTGCAGGGGGTCACAATTATCCCATACTTGGACGATCTCCTGATAAAAGCGAGATCGAGAGAACAGTTGCTGGTCAAAGTATCACTCTCCCTGAGGGTGTTACAACAACACGGTTGGATTCTAAACCTGCCAAAGTCACAGTTAGTTCCAACAACCAGATTGCCTTTCTTAGGCATGATTCTGGACACGGAACAAAAGACGGTCTTTCGCCCGGAAAAGGCCCAGGAACTGCGGGACTTGGTCAGTGACCTGTTGAAGCCAGACAGGGTGTCGGTACATCACTGCACGCGAGTGCTGGGGAAAATGGTGGCGTCTTACGAGGCCATTCCATTCGGCAGGTTCCATGCCAGAACCTTTCAGTGGGAACTTTTGGATAAGTGGTCCGGGTCACATCTACAGATTCATCAGATGATCCGCCTGTCCCCCAGGGCCAGGGTATCTCTCCTGTGGTGGCTGCAGAGTGCTCACCTTCTAGAGGGTCGCAGATTCGGAATCCAGGACTGGGTTCTGGTGACCACGGACGCGAGTCTCCGAGGATGGGGAGCAGTCGCACAAGGAAGAAACTTCCAGGGTCTGTGGTCAAGCCTGGAGGCTTGTCTACACATCAACATTCTGGAACTAAGGGCCATATACAACGGCCTTCGTCAGGCGCAGACCTTACTTCAAGGTCTACCGGTTCTGATTCAGTCAGACAACATCACAGCAGTGGCTCATGTAAACCGCCAAGGCGGCACAAGGAGCAGAGTAGCAATGACAGAAGCCTCAAAGATTCTTCGATGGGCGGAGAGTCATGTAAGAGCTCTGACAGCAGTCTTCATTCCAGGAGTAGACAACTGGGAAGCAGACTTCCTCAGCAGACACGATCTGCATCCAGGAGAGTGGGGACTTCATCAGGAAGTCTTAGCAGAGATTGCAAGTCAGTGGGGTCTGCCTCAAATAGACATGATGGCTTCACACCTCAACAAGAAACTTCCGAGATATTGCGCCAGGTCAAGGGACCCTCAGGCGATTGCAGTGGACGCCCTGGTGACACCGTGGGTGTTTCAGTCGGTCTATGTGTTCCCTCCTCTTCCTCTCATCTCAAAGATACTGAGAATCATAAGACGAAGAGGGGTTCAGGCGATTCTTATCGTTCCAGATTGGCCTCAAAGGGCCTGGTATCCGGATCTACAGGAAATGCTCTCAGAAGATCCGTGGCCTCTTCCTCTCAGGGAAGACCTGTTACAACAAGGGCCCTGTCTGTTCCAGGACTTACCGCGACTGCGTTTGACGGCATGACGGTTGAACGCAGGATCCTAGTGGAGAAGGGCATTCCGGAGGAGGTCATCCCTACTCTGATAAAGGCTAGGAAGGAGGTGACATCGAAACATTATCACCGTATCTGGAGGAAGTATGTGTCTTGGTGCGAAGCCAGGACTGCTCCTCCGGAAGAGTTCCATCTGGGCCGTTTTCTCCACTTCCTGCAAACAGGAGTGAATTTGGGCCTAAAGTTAGGCTCCATTAAGGTTCAGATTTCGGCCTTATCCATTTTCTTTCAAAAGGAATTGGCTTCTCTTCCAGAAGTCCAGACTTTCGTGAAAGGGGTGCTGCATATCCAGCCTCCTTTTGTGCCTCCAGTGGCACCATGGGACCTTAACGTGGTGTTACGGATTCTTAAGTCTCACTGGTTTGAACCGCTTCAAACAGTTGAATTGAAGTATCTTACTTGGAAAGTGGTCATGTTATTGGCCTTGGCTTCGGCACGGCGAGTGTCAGAGTTGGCGGCTTTGTCTCACAAAAGCCCTTATCTGATTTTCCATGTGGATAGAGCTGAGTTGCGGACTCGTCCCCAATTTTTGCCTAAGGTGGTTTCTTCTTTTCATATGAACCAACCTATTGTGGTGCCTGTGGCTACAAGGAACGTGGAGGATTCTGAGTCCCTAGATGTGGTCAGGGCATTGAAAATTTATGTGGCCAGAACGGCTCGGGTTAGGAAAACAGAGGCTCTGTTTATCCTGTATGCAGCCAACAAGGTTGGTGCTCCTGCGTCTAAACAGACTATTGCTCGCTGGATCTGTAACACGATTCAGCAGGATCATTCTACGGCTGGATTGCCGTTACCGAATTCGGTTAAGGCCCATTCCACTAGGAAGGTGGGCTCTTCTTGGGCGGCTGCCCGGGGCATCTCGGCATTACAACGTTGCCGAGTCGCGACTTGGTCGGGCTCAAACACTTTTGCAAAATTCTACAAGTTTGATACCCTGGCCGATGAGGACCTAATGTTTGCTCATTCGGTGCTGCAGAGTCGTCCGCACTCTCCTGCCCGTTTTGGAGCTTTGGTATAATCCCCATGGTCCTTACGGAGTCCCCAGCATCCTCTAGGACGTAAGAGAAAATAAGATTTTAAATCTACTGGTAAATCTTTTTCTCGTAGTCCGTAGAGGATGCTGGGCGCCCGTCCCTGTGCGGACAACATCCTGCAGGACTTGTATATAGTTGTTGCTTACATAAGGGTTGTGTTTCAGTTGGATTAGTTTTGGACTGATACTGGTTTTGTTTCATACTGTTGACTGGTTCGTATATATCCCATGTTATACGGTGTGAATGGTGTGGCTGGTATGAATCTTGTCCTTGGATTTCCAAAATCCTTTCCTCGTACTGTCCGTCTCCTCTGGGCACAGTTTCTCTAACTGAGGTCTGGAGGAGGGGCATAGAGGGAGGAGCCAGTGCTCACCCATACCTAAAGTTCTTTTTAGTGCCCATGTCTCCTGTGGAGCCCGTCTATTCCCCATGGTCCTTACGAAGTCCCCAGCATCCTCTACGGACTAGGAGAAAAAGATTTACCGGTAGGTTTAAAATCTTATTTTTTCATTTACATTTAGCAGCATGAAGATGTTAAGATAATAAAATATGATTTATGTATCAAAAGGTTATAATAGATCACTTTAGAAGTAGCTTCACCAGTGTTAAGAGCATGACAGGTTAGCTTTACGGTCATGCTGGTTCATGTACTGTTTTTTTTTTTTTTCACAATCTAAGAAATCATTGACTATATGTGTATCTTTCTACAGCCCAAGTTAATTGTTACCGCATCATTTGGTGTAGAACCGGGCAGGAGAGTGGAGTACATTCCTCTTGTAGAGAAAGCTCTAGAATTGGTTAGTCACAAACCAGAGAAAGTTCTAATTTATAGCCGGCCCAGCATGGTAAGTACAAGTCTCTTTCATTTCAGTTATACTTCTCTTTTCTGTAAATCAAACAGATATTTTCTGTCTCCTCCTTTTTCTTGTATGCTTTAAGCTTAGTCACTCTTCTTAAAGTACATTTTATAAACCATTTGTACTTTACATAACATTCTGTGCAGAATAAAATGTTGGATTTGTTAAAAAAACAAACCAAACAGTGGCTTCGTGGGGACTCCTTAGAGCTTAACCCAGTTCTTCATATTCCAGTGGTCCAATATCATTCTCCCCAGTGACTCGTAAGATAAGTCCTATGATAAGTATGAGCACTTAACAGGTAGGACTATACTGTATCAAATGTCCTAGAACCCAAGGAGTTCTGAACCCGCTTGATAGGGAGTCCTGAAACACATGGGGGCTCTCTGGAAATTGGGCATGGAGGGCATGTGTAAGTAGCAAATAACAAAAAAAAAGCGTTTCCTTGGTAAAGCACTCTCTGGGTATAATTTGGTAAAGGATTTAAGAACACAACTGACCCCAGGCTAAATTCTGATAACTCAACAGCCAGAAGAGAACCCTATTTGGTTACACGTCAATAGCTATTGTCCCTGACGACGGGCTGTGTCCCAAAAAGTGCGTCGGACTGTGACGCAATAAAGAAACTTTTTGCCGTCTATCCAGTCTCCTGAGTACCGCCTTACAAGTCGATATATATACTGTATGTGTGTGTATATATATATATATATATATATATATATATATATATATATATATATAATTTTTTTTTCCCCCCACTAAACTTAGTAAGGTTTAAAAACTTAATAAGTTCATAAGTTCATATTAAATGTGAATTATTTATGGACAGAAGCAGCAAAGTACATTCCTGCTTACATCAATTTTTTTTTTTTTTTTTCCAATTTACCTTTTTTTTTTTTCTTCATTCTTTCCTTTGGTAAATCTGAGAACTACGGTGAGTGTAAGCTTTTCAGTCTGTTTCTGTATTCTCAAGTGTACTGCTTTATCAGTATTGTAAAGACTATCGCTTACAAGGCATACTTTTCTAGTATTAGTACCCTCCCATAACAAATGACATTAACTTGAATCCAGGTTTTTAATGGAAATATGTGATTCAGAATGATGATTTACTAGGATTCAGATCCCGATGCAACTAGATTAGCGGAACTGTGATAGCATTATTGGCACTATCTTATTGTTCTTTTGGAGCCATAGAAATCACACACATTATTTAGCATACTTTAGTAATGCCAGAGTTAAGATAGCTTAGTTCAGTGGTATCCAACCCTGATCCTCGAGAGCTACCAACAGGTCACGTTTTCCAGCTCACCTAGCTGGTACACAGACAGGTGCAGTCATTACTCACTGACACATTTTAAAAAATCCACATATGAAGCTAATAACTTAACTTGTGATTCTGTTAGGAGACCTGGAAAACGTGAACTGTTGGTAGCTCCCGAGGACCAGGGTTGGCTACCACCGGCTTAGTTGAATACTTTTAATATGGTAACATTTTGTTAAGGAAATATATTTATATGTTTTCTCTAACGTCCTAGTGGATGCTGGGGACTCCGTAAGGACCATGGGGATAGACGGGCTCCGCAGGAGACATGGGCACTTTAAGAAAGAATTTAGGTTCTGGTGTGCACTGGCTCCTCTCTCTATGCCCCTCCTCCAGACCTCAGTTTGATACTGTGCCCAGACGAGCTGGGTGCTTTTCAGTGAGCTCTCCTGAGTTTGCTGAGAGAAAGTATTTTGTTAGGTTTTTTATTTTCAGGGAGCTCTGCTGGCAACAGACTCCCTGCATCGTGGGACTGAGGGGAGAGAAGCAGCCCTACTCTCTGAAGCTAGGTCCTGCTTCTTAGGCTATTGGACACCATTAGCTCCAGAGGGATCGGTACGCAGGATCTCACCCTCGCCGTCCGGTCCCGAAGCCGCGCCGCCGTCCCCCTCGCAGAGCCGGAAGACAGAAGCCGGGTGAGTATGAGAAGAAAAGAAGACTTCACAGGCGGCAGAAGACTCCGTGTTCTTCACTGAGGTAACGCACAGCACTGCAGCTGTGCGCCATTGCTCCACACACCTACACATACTCCGGTCACTGTAAGGGTGCAGGGCGCGGGGGAGGGGGCGCCCTGGGCAGCATTTGGGACCTCTTTTGGCAAAGTTGAGCATATATACAGCTGGGCACTGTATATATGTATGAGCCCCCGCCAAAAAATTGCATATTTAAGCGGGACAGAAGCCCGCCGCCGAGGGGGCGGGGCTTCTTCCTCAGCACTCACCAGCGCCATTTTTTCTCCCTGCAGATACACGGTAGAAGAGGGTAAAAAGTGAGGGTGGGGGGGCACATAATTAGGCGCAAAAAGCAATATAAACAGCAGCTACTGGGTTAACATTAAGTTACTGTGTTATTCCTGTGTTTATAGCGCTGGGGTGTGTGCTGGCATACTCTCTCTGTCTCTCCAAAGGGCCTTGTGGGGGAACTGTCTTCAGAGAGGGCATTCCCTGTGTGTGTGGTGTGTCGGTACGCTTGTGTCGACATGTCTGATGAGGAAGGCTATGTGGAAGCAGAGCGGGAGCAAATGAATGTGGTGTCTCCGCCGACGGCGCCGACACCTGATTGGATGGATCTGTGGAAGGTTTTAAATGATAATGTTAATTCCTTGCATAAAAAGTTAGAAAAAGCTGAAGCCTCGGGACAGTCAGGGTCCCAACCTGTGCCTGATCCTATGTCGCAGAGGCCGTCAGGGTCTCAGAAGCGCCCACTATCCAAAACTGTTGACACAGATACCGACATGGATTCTGACTCCAGTGTCGATTACGATGATGCAAAGTTACAGCCAAAATTGGCTAAATCCATCCGTCATATGATTATAGCAATTAAGGATGTGTTGCACATCACAGAGGAAACCCCAGTCCCTGACAAGAGGGTGCATATGTATGGGGAAAAGAAGCCGGAGGTAACCTTTCCCCCCTCACACGAGCTAAATGAGTTATGTGAAAAGGCTTGGGAATCTCCAGATAAAAAACTGCAGATTTCCAAAAGGATTCTTGTGGCGTATCCTTTCCCGCCAACGGACAGGTTACGCTGGGAATCCTCCCCTAGGGTGGACAAAGCTTTAACACGCTTATCCAAGAAGGTAGCCCTGCCGTCACAGGATACGGCTACCCTCAAAGATGCTGTGGATCGCAAACAGGAGGTTACCCTGAAGTCCATTTATACACATTCAGGTACCTTACTGAGGCCGGCAATTGCGTCGGCCTGGGTGTGTAGTGCTGTAGCAGCATGGACGGATACCTTATCTGAGGAAATTGATACCTTAGACAAGGATACTGTATTGTTGACCCTGGGGCATATTAAAGACGCTGTCCTATATATGAGAGATGCTCAAAGAGACATTAGTCTACTGGGTTCTAGAATAAATGCTATGTCGATTTCTGCCAGAAGGGTCCTGTGGACTCGGCAATGGACAGGTGATGCCGACTCAAAAAGGCATATGGAGGTTTTACCTTACAAGGGTGAGGAATTGTTTGGAGTGGGTCTCTCGGTCCTGGTCTCCACAGCTACAGCTGGAAAGTCAAATTTTTTGCCTTTTATTCCCTCACAGCCTAAGAGAGCACCGTATTATCAAATGCAGTCCTTTCGATCACAAAGAAACAAGAAAGTCTGAGGTGCGTCCTTTCTTGCCAGAGGCAGGGGCAGAGGTAAGAAGCTGCACAACTCAGCTAGTTCCCAGGAACAGAAGTCCTCCCCGGCCTCTACAAAATCCACCGCATGTCGCTGGGGCTCCACAGGCAGAGCTAGGCCCGGTGGGGGCACGTCTTTGAAATTTCAGGCACAAGTGGGTTCACTCCCTGTTGGATCCCTGGGCAATAGATATTGTGTCTCAGGGATACAAGCTGGACTTCGAGGAGATGCACCCTCACCGATACCTCAAATCGGCCCTACCAGCTTCCCCCCACGAGAGGGAAATAGTGTTAACTGCAATTCACAAATTGTATCTTCAACAGGTGGTGGTCAAGGTTCCCCTCCTTCAACAGGGAAGAGGTTATTATTCGACCATGTTTGTAGTCCCGAAACCGGACGGTTCGGTCAGACCCATATTGAATTCAAAATCCCTGAACATATACCTGAAAAGGTTCAAGTTCAAGATGGAATCGCTGAGAGCGGTCATCGCAAGCCTTGAAGGGGGGGATTTTATGGTGTCTCTGGACATAAAGGATGCATACCTTCATGTCCCCATTTATCCACCTCATCAGGCGTACCTCAGATTTGTGGTACAGGATGGTCATTACCAATTTCAGACGTTGCCGTTTGGTCTCTCCACGGCACCGAGAATATTTACCAAGGTAATGGCGGAAATGATGGTACTCCTGCGGAAGCAAGGGGTCACCATTATCCCGTACTTGGACGATCTCCGCATAAAAGCGAGATCAAGAGAGCAGTTGCTGAACAGCGTCGCACTTTCTCTGGAAGTGTTACGGCAACACGGCTGGATTCTGAATATTCCAAAGTCACAGTTGGTTCCTACGACTCGTCTGCCTTTCCTGGGCATGATTCTAGACACAGACCAGAAAAGGGTTTATCTCCCGATAGAGAAAGCTCAGGATCTCATGACACTGGTCAGGAACCTATTAAAACCAAAACAGGTGTCAGTACATCACTGCACTCGAGTCCTGGGAAAGATGGTGGCATCATACAAAGCCATTCCCTTCGGCAGGTTCCATGCGAGGACCTTTCAATGGGACTTACAGGACAAGTGGTCCGGATCACATCTTCAGATGCATCAGTTAATCACCCTATCCCCCAGGGCCAGGGTGTCACTCCTGTGGTGGCTGCAGAGCGCTCACCTTCTCGAGGGCCGCAGATTCGGCATTCAGGACTGGGTCCTGGTGACCACGGACGCAAGCCTCCGAGGTTGGGGGGCAGTCACACAGGGAAGAAATTTCCAAGGTCTGTGGTCAAGTCAAGAGACTTGCCTTCACATCAACATCCTGGAACTAAGGGCCATATACAACGCCCTACGTCAAGCGGAGACCCTGCTTCGCGACCAACCGGTTCTGATTCAGTCAGACAACATCACCGCAGTGGCTCATGTAAACCGACAAGGCGGCACAAGGAGCAGGGTGGCGATGGCGGAAGCCACCAGAATTCTTCGCTGGGCGGATAATCACGTAAGCGCACTGTCAGCAGTGTTCATCCCGGGAGTGGACAACTGGGAAGCAGACTTCCTCAGCAGACACGACCTCCACCCGGGAGAGTGGGGACTTCATCAGGAAGTCTTCGCACAGATTACAAGTCGGTGGGAACTTTCACAGGTGGACATGATGGCATCCCGCCTCAACAAAAAGCTACAGAGGTATTGCGCCAGGTCAAAAGACCCTCAGGCGATTGCTGTGGACGCCCTGGTGACACCGTGGGTGTTCCAGTCGGTCTATGTATTTCCTCCTCTTCCTCTCATACCCAAGGTGCTGAGGATAATAAGAAAAATAGGAGTGAGAACAATCCCCATTGTTCCAGATTGGCCACGAAGGACTTGGTATCCAGATCTGCAAGAAATGCTCACAGAGGACCCGTGGCCTCTTCCTCTAAGACCGGACTTGTTGCAACAGGGGCCCTGTCTGTTCCAAGACTTACCGCGGCTGCGTTTGACGGCATGGCGGTTGAACGCCGGATCCTAGCAGAGAAAGGCATTCCGGATGAGGTCATTCCTACGCTGATAAAGGCTAGGAAGGACGTGACAGCTCAACATTATCACCGTATATGGCGAAAATATGTTGCTTGGTGTGAGGCCAGGAATGCTCCTACGGAGGAATTCCAGCTGGGCCGTTTCCTTCACTTCCTACAGTCCGGAGTGAATTTGGGCCTAAAATTGGGTTCCATTAAGGTCCAGATTTTGGCCCTATCCATTTTCTTCAAAAGGAGTTGGCTTCTCTACCTGAAGTTCAGACGTTTGTAAAGGGAGTGCTGCATATTCAGCCTCCTTTTGTGCCTCCAGTGGCACCTTGGGATCTTAACGTGGTGTTAAGTTTCCTGAAATCCCACTGGTTTGAACCACTCAAAACGGTGGAGTTAAAATATCTCACGTGGAGGGTGGTCATGCTATTAGCCTTGGCTTCGGCTAGGCGTGTGTCAGAGTTGACGGCTTTGTCACATAAAAGCCCCTATCTGGTTTTCCATGCGGATAGAGCAGAATTGCGGACCCGTCCACAATTTCTGCCGAAAGTGGTTTCATCTTTTCATATAAACCAACCTATTGTGGTGCCTGTGGCTACTGCTGACTTGGAGGATTCCGAGTTGCTTGATGTGGTCAGGGCTTTGAAGGTTTATGTAGCCAGAACGGCTAGGGTCAGGAAAACAGAGTTGTTGTTTATCCTGTATGCATCCAACAAGCTTGGTGCTCCTGCTTCAAAGCAAACTATTGCTCGCTGGATCTGTAACACGATTCAGCAGGCTCATTCTGCGGCTGGATTGCCGCTGCCAAAATCAGTTAAGGCTCATTCCACTAGGAAGGTGGACTCTTCTTGGGCGGCTGCCCGAGAGGTCTCGGCATTACAACTTTGCCGAGCGGCTACTTGGTCAGGTTCAAACACTTTTGCAAAGTTCTACAAGTTTGATACCCTGGCTGAGGAGGACCTCTTGTTTGCTCAATCGATGCTGCAGAGTCATACGCACTCTCCCGCCCGTTTGGGAGCTTTAGTATAATCCCCATGGTCCTTACGAAGTCCCCAGCATCCACTAGGACGTTAGAGAAAATAAGATTTTACTTACCGGTAAATCTATTTCTCGTAGTCCGTAGTGGATGCTGGGCGCCCGTCCCAAGTGCGGACTTCTTCTGCAATGCTTGTATATAGTTATTGCTTCAATAAGGGTTATGTTATGGTGGCATCAGGGTTTGACCTGATGCTCTGTCGTTTGTCATACTGTTAACTGGTTGTTTTCACATGTTATACGGTGTGATTGGTGTGGCTGGTATGAATCTTGCCCTGGATTACCAAAATCCTTTCCTTGTACTGTCAGCTCTTCTGGGCACAGTTTCTCTAACTGAGGTCTGGAGGAGGGGCATAGAGGGAGGAGCCAGTGCACACCAGAACCTAAATTCTTTCTTAAAGTGCCCTATCTCCTGCGGAGCCCGTCTATCCCCATGGTCCTTACGGAGTCCCCAGCATCCACTACAGACTACGAGAAATAGATTTACTGGTAAGTAAAATCTTATTTTTTTACTTTGTATAGGAACAAGCACATCTAACTTCTGGGCGCCATATGGACTGGACAGAAGAGATTGCAAAGGCCAGTCCACATGACTGTATTCCTGTGCCTTCTGGTCATCCTCTGTATGTTCTCTATACGTCTGGTACAACAGGACTGCCAAAGGTATTATCAACTAGATTATCTTCATCTTTTAAAGAATCTTATTCAAATTAATCCACTTTTGCACAGCTTTCATTAATTGACTTGAATGTGCCATCATGTGAGTTTTAATATTTTGTCTATTCCCTGTTGTGCTTTTCACCAAAAGCATTTATGAGCTACAATGTGCTGACCTTGTACAGTTGTATCCACAGATCAATTTTAGGTCTGTATACAAATGCAGTGGAACTAAACACTCTATATAATTATGAGGTGGAAGCCAAAGAAGGATGTCAGACCTATGAAATAACGTTTTCTCTATCGTCCTAGTGGATGCTGGGGTTCCTGAAAGGACCATGGGGAATAGCGGCTCCGCAGGAGACAGGGCACAAAAAGTAAAGCTTTAGGATCAGGTGGTGTGCACTGGCTCCTCCCCCTATGACCCTCCTCCAAGCCTCAGTTAGATTTTTGTGCCCGGCCGAGAAGGGTGCAATCTAGGTGGCTCTCCTGAGCTGCTTAGAATAAAAGTTTAGTTAGGTTTTTTTATTTTCAGTGAGTCCTGCTGGCAACAGGCTCACTGCATCGTGGGACTAAGGGGAGAAGAAACGGACTCACCTGAGTGCAGAGTGGATCGGGTTTCTTAGGCTACTGGACACTAGCTCCAGAGGGACGATCACAGGTTCAGCCTGGATGGGTCACCGGAGCCGCGCCGCCGTCCCCCTTACAGAGCCAGAAGAGACGAAGAGGTCCGGTGAAATCGGCGGCAGAAGACATCCTGTCTTCAGACTAAGGTAGCGCACAGCACCGCAGCTGTGCGCCATTGCTCTCAGCACACTTCACACTCCGGTCACTGAGGGTGCAGGGCGCTGGGGGGGGAGCGCCCTGAGACGCAATATAACGGAATACCTTAGGTGGCAAAACAGAATACATCACATATAGCTCCTGGGCTATATGGATGTATTTTAATCCCCTGCCATTTTACACAGAAAAGCGGGAGATAAGGACGTCGTGAAGGGGCGGAGCCTATCTCCTCAGCACACAAGCGCCATTTTCCCTCACAGCTCCGCTGGAAGGACGGCTCCCTGACTCTCCCCTGCAGTCCTGCTTCAGAATCAGGGTAAAAAAGAGAAGGGGGGGCATTTTTGGCAGCAAATAACGATAATAACAGCAGCTATAAGGGAATAACACTTATATAAGGTTATCCCTGTATATATATATATAGCGCTGGGTGTGTGCTGGCAGACTCTCCCTCTGTCTCTCCAAAGGGCTAAGTGGGGTCCTGTCCTCTATCAGAGCATTCCCGGTGTGTGTGCTGTGTGTCGGTACGCGTGTGTCGACATGTATGAGGAGGAAAATTATGTGGAGGCGGAGCAGTTGCCTGTGTTGGTGATGTCACCCCCTAGGGAGTCGACACCTGACTGGATGATTGTATTTAAACAATTAAGTGATAATGTCAGCAATTTGCAGAAAACTGTTGACGACATGAGACAGCCGGCAAATCAATTAGTGCCTGTCCAGGCGTCTCAGACACCGTCAGGGGCGCTAAAACGCCCGTTACCTCAGTGGGTCGACACAGACCCTGACACAGATACTGAGTCTAGTGTCGACGGTGACGAGACAAACGTAATGTCCAGTAGGGCCACACGTTACATGATCACGGCAATGAAAGAGGCATTGAACCTTTCTGACACTACAAGTACCACAAAGAAGGGTATTATGTGGGGAGAGAAAAAACTACCAATATTTTTTCCTGAGTCAGAGGAAATAAATGAGGTGTGTGAAAAAGCGTGGGTTTCCCCCGATAAAAAAACAGCTAATTTCTAAAAAATTATTAGCATTATATCCTTTCCCGCCAGAGGTTAGGGCGCGTTGGGAAACACCCCCTAGGGTAGATAAGGCGCTCACACGTTTATCAAAACAAGTAGCGTTACCGTCTCCTGATACGGCTACCCTCAAAGAACCAGCTGATAGAAGGCTGGAAAATATCCTAAAAAGTATATACACACATACTGGTGTTATACTGCGACCAGCAATCGCCTCAGCCTGGATGTGCAATGCTGGAGTCGCATGGTCGGATTCCCTGACCGAGAATATTGATACCCTGGATAGGGACAATATTTTGTTAACTATAGAACATTTAAAGGATGCACTACTATATATGCGTGATGCACAGAGGGATATTTGCACCCTGGCATCAAGAATAAGTGCTATGTCCATCTCTGCCAGAAGAGCGTTATGGACGCGACAGTGGTCAGGGGATGCGGATTCCAAACGGCACATGGAAGTATTGCCGTATAAAGGGGAGGAGTTATTTGGGGCTGGTCTATCGGACCTGGTGGCCACGGCAACGGCTGGAAAATCCACCTTTTTACCCCAGGTCACTCCACATCAGCAGAAAAAGACACCGTCTTTTCAAACTCAGTCCTTTCGTTCCCATAAGTACAAGCGAGCAAAAGGCCACTCTTTTCTGCCCCGGGGCAGAGGAAGAGGAAAAAGACTGCACCATGCAGCCGCTTCACAGGAGCAGAAGCCCTCCCCTGCTTCTGCCAAGTCTTCAGCATGACGCTGGGGCTTTACAAGCAGACTCAGATATGGTGGGGGCCCGTCTCAAGAATTTCAACGCGCAGTGGGCTCACTCGCAAGTGGATCCCTGGATTCTACAGGTAGTATCGCAGGGGTACAAACTGGAATTCGAGGCGTTTCCCCCTCGTCGTTTCCTGAAGTCTGCTTTACCAAAGTCTCCCTCCGACAGGGAGGCAGTTTTGGCAGCCATTCACAAGCTGTATTCCCAGCAGGTGATAATCAAGGTACCCCTCCTGCAACAAGGAAAGGGGTATTATTCCACGCTGTTTGTGGTACCGAAGCCGGACGGCTCGGTGAGACCAATTTTAAATCTGAAATCCTTGAACACTTACATAAAAAGGTTCAAATTCAAGATGGAGTCACTCAGAGCAGTGATAGCAAACCTGGAAGAAGGGGACTATATGGTGTCTCTGGACATCAAGGATGCTTATCTCCACGTCCCGATATACCCTTCTCACCAAGGGTACCTCAGGTTTGTAGTACAAAACTGTCATTATCAGTTTCAGACGCTGCCGTTTGGATTGTCCACGGCACCTCGGGTCTTTACCAAGGTAATGGCCGAAATGATGATTCTTCTAAGAAGAAAAGACATTTTAATTATCCCTTACTTGGACGATCTCCTGATAAGGGCAAGATCCAGGGAACAGTTAGAAGTCGGAGTAGCACTATCTCAGGTAGTGTTACGTCAGCACGGGTGGATTCTAAATATTCCAAAATCGCAGCTGATTCCAACGACACGTCTACTGTTCCTAGGAATGATTCTGGACACAGTCCAGAAGAAGGTGTTTCTCCCGGAGGAGAAGGCCAGGGAGTTATCCGAGCTAGTCAGGAACCTCCTAAAACCAGGACAGGTCTCAGTGCATCAGTGCACGAGGGTCCTGGGGAAAATGGTGGCTTCTTACGAAGCGATTCCATTCGGAAGATTCCATGCAAGAACATTTCAGTGGGATCTACTGGACAAATGGTCCGGATCGCATCTGCAGATGCATCAGCGGATAACCCTGTCGCCAAGGACAAGGGTGTCTCTCCTGTGGTGGCTGCAGAGTGCTCATCTACTAGAGGGCCGCAGATTTGGCATTCAGGATTGGATCCTGGTAACCACGGATGCCAGCCTGAGAGGCTGGGGAGCAGTCACACAGGGAAGGAATTTCCAGGGCCTGTGGTCAAGCCTGGAAACGTCTCTTCATATAAACATTCTGGAACTAAGGGCCATTTACAATGCCCTAAGTCAAGCAAAACCTCTGCTTCAGGGTCAGGCGGTGTTGATCCAATCGGACAACATCACGTCAGTCGCCCACGTAAACAGACAGGGCGGCACGAGAAGCAGGAGGGCAATGGCAGAAGCTGCAAGGATTCTTCGCTGGGCGGAAAATCATGTGATAGCACTGTCAGCAGTATTCATTCCGGGAGTGGACAACTGGGAAGCAGACTTCCTCAGCAGACACGACCTTCACCCGGGAGAGTGGGGACTTCACCCAGAAGTCTTCCACCTGATTGTAAACCGTTGGGAAAAACCAAAGGTGGACATGATGGCGTCCCGCCTCAACAAAAAACTGGACAGATATTGCGCCAGGTCAAGGGACCCTCAGGCAATAGCAGTGGACGCTCTGGTAACGCCGTGGGTGTACCAGTCAGTGTATGTGTTCCCTCCTCTGCCTCTCATACCAAAAGTACTGAGAATCATAAGAAGGAGAGGAGTAAGAACTATACTCGTGGTTCCGGATTGGCCAAGACGGACTTGGTACCCGGAACTTCAAGAGATGCTCACGGACGAACCGTGGCCTCTACCTCTAAGAAAGGACCTGCTACTGCAGGAGCCTTGTCTGTTCCAAGACTTACCGCGGCTGCGTTTGACGGCATGGCGGTTGAACGCCGGATCCTGAGGGAAAAAGGCATTCCAGAAGAAGTCATCCCTACTCTGGTCAAAGCCAGGAAGGACGTAACCGCAAAACATTATCACCGCATTTGGCGTAAATATGTTGCGTGGTGTGAGGCCAAGAAGGCCCCTACAGAGGAATTTCAACTGGGTCGTTTCCTTCATTTCCTGCAAACAGGACTGTCTATGGGCCTAAAATTAGGGTCCATTAAGGTTCAAATTTCGGCCCTGTCGATTTTCTTCCAGAAAGAACTGGCTTCAGTACCTGAAGTTCAGACATTTGTAAAAGGGGTCCTGCACATACAGCCTCCTTTTGTGCCTCCAGTGGCACCTTGGGATCTCAATGTGGTGTTGAGTTTTCTAAAGTCACATTGGTTTGAACCACTTTCCACTGTGGACTTAAAATATCTCACATGGAAGGTGTCGATGCTGTTAGCCTTGGCTTCAGCCAGGCGTGTGTCAGAATTGGCGGCTTTATCATATAAAAGCCCTTACTTAATTTTTCATTCTGACAGGGCGGAATTGAGGACTCGTCCTCAATTTCTACCTAAGGTGGTTTCTGCATTTCACATGAGCCAACCTATTGTGGTACCTGCGGCTACCAGGGACTTAGAGGACTCTAAGTTGCTTGACGTTGTCAGGGCCTTGAAAATATATGTTTCCAGGACGGCTGGAGTCAGAAAATCTGACTCGCTGTTTATCCTGTATGCACCCAACAAGCTGGGTGCTCCTGCTTCTAAGCAGACGATTGCTCGTTGGATTTGTAGTACAATTCAGCTTGCACATTCTGTGGCAGGATTGCCACAGCCAAAATCAGTAAAAGCCCATTCCACAAGGAAAGTGGGCTCATCTTGGGCGGCTGCCCGAGGGGTCTCGGCTTTACAACTTTGCCGAGCAGCTACTTGGTCAGGGGCAAACACGTTTGCAAAATTCTACAAATTTGATACCCTGGCTGAGGAGGACCTGGAGTTCTCTCATTCGGTGCTGCAGAGTCATCCGCACTCTCCCGCCCGTTTGGGAGCTTTGGTATAATCCCCATGGTCCTTTCAGGAACCCCAGCATCCACTAGGACGATAGAGAAAATAAGAATTTACTTACCGATAATTCTATTTCTCGGAGTCCGTAGTGGATGCTGGGCGCCCATCCCAAGTGCGGATTATCTGCAATACTTGTACATAGTTACAAAAATCGGGTTATTATTGTTGTGAGCCATCTTTTCAGAGGCTCCGCTGTTATCATACTGTTAACTGGGTTCAGATCACAGGTTGTACAGTGTGATTGGTGTGGCTGGTATGAGTCTTACCCGGGATTCAAAATCCTTCCTTATTGTGTACGCTCGTCCGGGCACAGTATCCTAACTGAGGCTTGGAGGAGGGTCATAGGGGGAGGAGCCAGTGCACACCACCTGATCCTAAAGCTTTACTTTTTGTGCCCTGTCTCCTGCGGAGCCGCTATTCCCCATGGTCCTTTCAGGAACCCCAGCATCCACTACGGACTCCGAGAAATAGAATTATCGGTAAGTAAATTCTTATTTTCTCCTCTTCTCCATGGCAGAATAGGAAATTATGTTAATTTACTCTTTCTCCAGAGTCAGTACATGAAATGTGTTAAACATGGAGGGTATATAGGATTGGGTATGGGTCAACTCAACTTAGGTCGACACTCATTGGGTCGACCACAATATGTCGACATGTGTTATGTCTACATGGTCGTTAGGTCGACCTGTACTAGGTCGACAGGTGAAAAGGTCGACATGAGTTTTTGGATATATATTTTTTTGTGTTGTTTACTTAGTAAAGGGACGGGGAACCCCAATTAGTGCACCGTGTCCTCTCGCATGGCTCGCTTCGCTCGCCATGGTTCGGGCAAGGTTACCGTTCCAATCATGGTCCACGTAGATCATCAAGTATGGAACAATCCCCCAAAATAAAGAAAATGTGAAAAACTCATGTTGACCTTTTGACTTGTCGACCTAGTACAGGTCGACCTAATGACCATGTCAACCTAGTTACCCTGTGACCTAACACATGTCGACCTATCGTGGTCAACCTAGTGACTGTCGACCTAATGACCGTATCACTATAGGATCACACCTACTTTCAAAGTCAGGAATACAGTTTGTTTATTTGGGTTTCTTTTTGTGGCTTCTGGGTTTACCTGTGGCTGGACGGCTGCTAGGAGCAGCAGAGGATCCATAGATTGCTTTCCTGACACCTCAGTCTACCTTTAGGAGCATTAAAGTGGTGGAATTGCCTTGTGATGGAGTGATGCCTTGCCTGACTTTGCACTGCTGAAAAATATTCATTGTGCTTCATTGTGACTGGTGCATTATGGTAAGAGAACATTGACATCCTGTGCATTTGCAAGGCATGCTGGAGTACTTGTTCAGCTGTAATGTCAGGAGCTGACTGCTTGGAGTTCCAGCTTCTTTCTCCAACCTGGACTGCAGTCTGAACCATCTCCAGCTTAATAGCACTTGATCCCTGTGCTATAAGTTTAGTAATTGTTTCTATTTGTAATATTATTTGCTTTGATTTGCTTTGATTTTTCTGACGCAAATTAAATAATTTCTTTTAATACATCTGAAAAATCTGTCAAGAAGTTAAAACCTTATGTTGTGGTGGTTGTGACCAAAAGCTACTGTACCAGAGATTGTTGGGGAAGCTCTGCAGTGATTGAACTTCCACTGAACAGAGGCAGCCACCCGCTCCCATGGTTGAGCTTCATTAGTAAATAACATTTGCTGATAGTATTGTAACTAAGGAAGATTTGTATCCGTTAAAATCCAAAAGTTTACAGGGCCTGATACAGAGATGAACGCAGAACACACAGCAGCTGTGTCTTTGTTTTCACTCCAAGAGGGAGTCCACGCACTACTGTTTACTCCATCCTGTTGTACAATAGGAGCTTTGATGGCTCAGTGTGTAAATCATCAGCTGTGCTTTATGAGGACGGGGCTGGAATCCCACTAGGTAGAGTTTCTGTTGATGGGTATGTGTGCAGTTTTTGTGCCCTGTGTTTTGGTACTCTCTGAAGTCATGTTAACAGGGGAATGTGTTCTGTCACACATCTGATTCTGTACTCTTACTCCTTGGATTGATTTGCCACTGCTTTGACGCATAGGTGTGGAGTGTTGACCTATGGATGATAGAGACCTGCACTGTTTGCATAGGTGTTTTGTTTGATGGCTTATGGTTTGGTCTGTTCTTCCTGTTGTTCCTGTGGTTCAATCTGACATGGTTTTTCTGGGCTCTAGACCATATTTCCTCTGCGATGGCATTGTGCATGGTGTCTGCTATTTGGTGGTCTGGTTGCTCTGTTTTACCAGGTTATTAGGAATCTTTTATTTGGTAGTACAAGCTTCATGGATGTTTCTTTATTCATAGTTTTGTCTCCATAGTGTGGTAGTCCTTCAGTGTCTGGCATCCTCCATGTTCCTTGGCAAATTGGTTCATGGCTGCTCTCACACAGGTTGGTTTTGCGAGCTGTGGCCTTTTCTTGGAAGCAGCTGTGACTGTGGCGACCTGGTCCTTTGCCCACATGTTCACCAACTTTCCTAATTTCTAATGTTCACATCAAAGGGTGCTAGTTTCAGGTGAACTGCTGCTGCATCAGATTTTATTAGCCTGTTCTAGTATTCCAGGGGTTTCTCATTTTTGCTGTTTCTAGAGTCTTTCCCACATAGTGTTACTGAATATGCCCCGATGAAAGTTTTATTCTCTATTGCTATTAAATCCACAACGGGGGTCTCTAAATTACAGGCATTGTAGGCAGAGTAGCCATTTCTCCATGAAAATTGGGATGATTATTATTATTATTATTATTATTATTATTATTAGTCTGGTTTTCTTGCATCCCCCATGGCAGCATGCTGCTCTCGCTCATTTTTCATGATTGCCAATATATTGTGTAATGATATGTCACAGTTTGGGGAGAATCAGAAGACATGTAAAGTTGAAATGTGTGGCGCTATATCTATATACCCTTCAGGTGTATGTTTATTTCCTGTTCTAACTATGAAGAGGAGGGGAGGGGGGTAGAATAACCTCATTGCATATGCTGCCAAGGACTCAAGAAAACCAGATTAGCAAATTATAATCTCCAGTTTTTGCAGTAGAAATCATTGGGCGAACTGCAAGGGTTCTTCACTTCTAGGGCAATAAGGATTTGGAATTCCTTGCTAGGGAAGGTGGTAATGGAGGACTCTGTAAATGCATTTAAAAAAGGATTAGATGAATTTCTGATTGAAAAGGATATCCAAGGTTATAACATTTAAAATATTGTGTCACGATCCAGGTAATTCCTTATCAGTATTTACCTTCCAAATGCCTCCTGAGACTGTCCCAGTGTTCCAAGCCTGGATTCCATCTGCACTGTCTGTGTGCAGGACGCTGCATCTCATTGTCTCTAATCTCCTTACTGTGATTCTGGCAGCATCAGGGTTAAGTTTCACATGCAAGTTACAAACAATCTTTCCCTCCAAAAGCTAACATAGGCGCAGCCATGTTTTCCTAATCACATGATACCTTTCAGCCTATCAGCTGCACTCTGCTCTCAGCCTGATTACCCAGCAGCTGCACTCTGGTCTCTGGTTAATCAGCCAGCCAATCCCTGTTTCCCAGCTGGTATAAATATCTTGTTCCTGGGGTGGAAAGAAGTCAGTGCTTCAATTGTCTACAGTGATTCCAGTGTGCAGTTCTTCCATGGACTTTCTCTGCAGTACAGCCTGACTCTGCAGTGTCTACATTGCTCCCTGTGACTGGCAGTTACCTGAGACCGGCTTCCAGCTTCTAGCTTCCAGCGGTGCTCTGCCCTGCCAGTAACCATCGGTGTTCCGCCATCGATCCCGAGTCTCCATCGGTGCTCCGCCATCGATCCCCAGTCACCATCGGTGTTCTGCCATCGATCCCAAGTCTCCATCGGTGTTCCGCCATCGATCCCCAGTAACCATCGGTGTTCCGCCATCGATGCCCAGTAACCATCGGTGTTCCGCCATCGATCCCCAGTCACCATCGGTGTTCCGCCATCGATCCCAAGTCACCATCGGTGTTCCGCCATCGATCCCAAGTCTCCATCGGTGTTCCGCCATCGATCCCCAGTAACCATCGGTGTTCCGCCATCGATCCCAAAGTAACCATCGGTGTTCCGCCATCGATCCCCAGTAACCATCGGTGTTCCGCCATCGATCCCAAGTCTCCATCGGTGTTCCGCCATCGATCCCAAGTCTCCATCGGTGTTCCGCCATCGATCCCAAGTCTCCATCGGTGTTCCGCCATCGATCCCAAGTCTCCATCGGTGTTCCGCCATCGATCCCAAGTCACCATCGGTGTTCCGCCATCGACCCCAAGTCTCCATTAGTGTTCCGCCATCGATCCCAAGTCAGCATCGGTGTTCCGCCATCGATCCCAAGTCAGCATCGGTGTTCCGCCATCGATCCCAAGTCACCATCGGTGTTCCGTCATCGATCCCAAGTATTCCTCTGAACTGTGTTTAATAAACCTTTGAACTTTCCTTCGTTGTCTTGGTCACGCCTTCGGGCATTTGTTCTATAGGTTCCCTGCATGTCTAAGAACCCTGTACTGCCTCCCAGGTACACATATACCTCAGCCCCTACAACTGAGGCTCCCCCAGTCACGGTCCCCAGCCCTCAGTTGTGACAGTAAGGCACTGACCTAATGGATCCGTCCGGAGACCAGGTCCAAGCGACCAGGCCGATGCAAGAACTTGCAGCCTGCCTTGAACGTCAGGAGACTGCACAGGGCCATGTGATTCGCTGTCTCCAGGACCTCTCCTCTCGGCTGGATGGAATACAAGTAACCCTCCGTGGTTCAGGGGCGTCCAGTGTGCCGACTGCAGTACCTTTGGTGGTATCCCCACCCACCATTCCCGTTTCTGCTCCTTGTCTCCATTTACCGACACCTGCCAAGTTTGCTGGTTCCCCAAAAGCCTGTCGGGGTTTCCTAAATCAGTGTGAGATATATTTTGAGTTACAGCCTGGCAGTTTCCCAACTGACCGCACCAAGGTTGCTTACATCATCTCCCTCCTCAGTGGCTCCACCCTCGATTGGGTATCACCTCTATGGGAGAAGTCTGATGCCCTGCTCTCTTCATATGCAGATTTCGTGGCAACCTTCAGGTGCATCTTTGACGAACCAGGTCGTGTGACCTCTGCCTCCTCTGATATCCTCAGGCTACGTCAGGGGACACGAACAGTCGGTAAATATCTGGTACAGTACCAGATCCTAGTGTCCGAACTTTCCTCAGCCCAAGGAAGGGCGTCTGTGTCTACAGCCCAAGAAGGGGCGTCTGTGTCTAAAGCCCAAGAAGGGACGTCTGTGTCTACAGCCCAAGAAGGGGCGTTCGTGTCTACAACCCCAGGAGGGGTATCCAATGTTCAAGCTCTAGTAGGGGCATATGAGTCTTCTCAAAAAGGAGTTTCTGATCTGTCAACCCCAGGAGGGGTGCTGGAGAAAACAACCCTGAGAGAGGTGTCTGATTCGTCAACCCCAGGAGGGGTCACCAAAGTTTCAGCCCCAAGGGAAGTATCCAGAGCCAAGTTCCCAGATGGAAATTTTTGTGCTACAGATGCAGTTATGAACTCCTGTTTGCCGTCTTCAGAGAGCACCACCCTGTTGGCATCCAGCATGGACCATGTCCAGGATGGTCTAACTGAACACTCAGATACCACTCATTCCGGTTCTAACCGGATTCAGACTCCTTCAGTTCCAGCTGATTCGAATGTCAATCCAAAGACTCCTCCGGTCCCAGCCGGTTCAAGCTTTTCTGGACCCAATCCGGTTCCATCCGTAGGTCCAAAGACTACTTCAGTTCCAGCTGATTCAACGGTCTCCAAACTCAATCCTGTCCTATCCGTCGGCCCAAAGTCTCCGCCGGTCTCAGCCGGTTCAAGTTGGTCTGGACTCAATCTGGTCTCGTCCATAGGTCCAGTACAGTCTCATCTGGTTCCAGCCAGTTCAAGTTCATCAGGATTCAATCTAGATTCTTCCATTTGTTCAGGTAAAGAATTTATAAGAAGTGTCCTGGGGCCACTCCTAAAGGAGGGGGTGCTGTCACGATCCAGGTAATTCCTTATCAGTATTTACCTTCCAAATGCCTCCTGAGACTGTCCCAGTGTTCCAAGCCTGGATTCCATCTGCACTGTCTGTGTGCAGGACGCTGCATCTCATTGTCTCTAATCTCCTTACTGTGATTCTGGCAGCATCAGGGTTAAGTTTCACATGCAAGTTACAAACAATCTTTCCCTCCAAAAGCTAACATGGGCGCAGCCATGTTTTCCTAATCACATGATACCTTTCAGCCTATCAGCTGCACTCTGCTCTCAGCCTGATTACCCAGCAGCTGCACTCTGGTCTCTGGTTAATCAGCCAGCCAATCCCTGTTTCCCAGCTGGTATAAATATCTTGTTCCTGGGGTGGAAAGAAGTCAGTGCTTCAATTGTCTACAGTGATTCCAGTGTGCAGTTCTTCCATGGACTTTCTCTGCAGTACAGCCTGACTCTGCAGTGTCTACATTGCTCCCTGTGACTGGCAGTTACCTGAGACCGGCTTCCAGCTTCTAGCTTCCAGCGGTGCTCTGCCCTGCCAGTAACCATCGGTGTTCCGCCATCGATCCCGAGTCTCCATCGGTGCTCCGCCATCGATCCCCAGTCACCATCGGTGTTCTGCCATCGATCCCAAGTCTCCATCTGTGTTCCGCCATCGATCCCCAGTAACCATCGGTGTTCCGCCATCGATGCCCAGTAACCATCGGTGTTCCGCCATCGATCCCCAGTCACCATCGGTGTTCCGCCATCGATCCCAAGTCACCATCGGTGTTCCGCCATCGATCCCAAGTCTCCATCGGTGTTCCGCCATCGATCCCCAGTAACCATCGGTGTTCCGCCATCGATCCCAAAGTAACCATCGGTGTTCCGCCATCGATCCCCAGTAACCATCGGTGTTCCGCCATCGATCCCAAGTCTCCATCGGTGTTCCGCCATCGATCCCAAGTCTCCATCGGTGTTCCGCCATCGATCCCAAGTCTCCATCGGTGTTCCGCCATCGATCCCAAGTCACCATCGGTGTTCCGCCATCGACCCCCAAGTCTCCATTAGTGTTCCGCCATCGATCCCAAGTCACCATCGGTGTTCCGCCATCGATCCCAAGTCACCATCGGTGTTCCGTCATCGATCCCAAGTCACCATCGGTGTTCCGTCATCGATCCCAAGTATTCCTCTGAACTGTGTTTAATAAACCTTTGAACTTTCCTTCGTTGTCTTGGTCACGCCTTCGGGCATTTGTTCTATAGGTTCCCTGCATGTCTAAGAACCCTGTACTGCCTCCCAGGTACACATATACCTCAGCCCCTACAACTGAGGCTCCCCCAGTCACGGTCCCCAGCCCTCAGTTGTGACATATTGACGTTGATAATCCAGGTGTAACATGATTTATAGTTGTTAACTAGTCATAAAACATTACTTCGGCAGGTACATTATAATCAACTCGACTTAATACAGAATACAAGTTGAACACGATGGGCTTTTTGCCTCTATTCAACCTCAATTACTATGTTACTGTGCAAATAAGGAAGTTGTTTTAAGGTGGAAAAAAATATCCCTTTAAATTGTTATTGTTCTTCATTATACTCTGCTTTATTTAACTATTTTTCTCTCCTTATGTTACGTGTTTATTCCTAGAGTTTAAAATGTGTTAGTAATTTGTTGTGCAATGTTAATGGAATGTGGTGACACTTGTATTGAATTTAGGGTGTTGTGAGATGTACAGCTGGGTATGCTGTGATGCTGAACTGGACCATGTCGGCTATTTATGGCTTGAAACCGGGTGAGGTAAGGGTCGACTAAAGTTTTGATGATAACAGTTGTTACATCTTGAAAGTATAAAGTTAGTGAGTGCGTAAATGATGTCCAGCAACTATATACAGAAGAATACAAAGTATTTCTAATACCCCTTTCACACCGCAACTCAGGCCCTGGATATTGCTGGGGCACCCCAGGTCATGTGTCGGTATGAAAGGGTCAACCTGGGTTGTGTGTCCTGGGCCCTCAACCCTGGTAGCTGCCAGGCTCAAACCCGGGACAGACTAGTGAAAGGTGCGACCCAGGTCACTCTACCCAGGTTTCGTTAATGCCTGTGTAACTTTAACCTTTAACTTTAACTTTTAAGTTCACTCTGGTGGGTGGCGTACCAGTCATGTCTATCAATTGGACAGCTGGCGTATAAAGCAGACCTCCCAGTTAGGCAGCTGGCATAGAACTGATCCCCACCATTTAGTGTAATGTAAGTAGCAAACGGCAGACCCAGCACTATAAACCTTGGAAACACCGGGCTCACACCCGCAGGCTTCCTGCTCTACTTCCCCCATGATAGTTTTATTCACATTCATAGCTCTTTCCACACTTTCTTAGCATCATTGTATGGATCATTTAAGATTTGCAATTTTATATTCTGACTACTTTACCTTTTTAATATAGTTATCAAATTTAATGAAATGTACATTTGTTTTTCACCACTGCAGGTATGGTGGGCTGCTTCTGATTTGGGATGGGTGGTCGGCCATTCGTATATTTGTTATGGACCACTATTGCATGGTAACACGTCAGTGTTATATGAGGTATGCTATATTATATTGGAGCACCTTTCATTTTGACTTTCATCATAGCAAGAAATTATGAATGGGAACCAAATTGTTTAGTGTTTATAAATTGCTCAGTTTGGGTGTTATTCTTAGTTTATGAGTATGAGATTATATTATCACTATATTAATAATATGTTGAAATATTTACACAGAACCAAAGGTTACATTTTGTACAATTGTACCATAAACTAATTCAGTATTACTCTTGGGGATATGGAATACTGGCAGACCCGAACATTCCCTTTTTCTTTAAACATGTATATTAGACTTGGATTTCTTAAAAGGAAACATTACAGGTAAGACGTGTAAATAATGAGAGACTGCAGTATAATATATTCATATTTTAAATAGGAGTACAAGTTAAACGACAGATATCCACATTCAGTAGAAAACAGTATCTCTGTCTAATAATCTTACCTCTTTCCTGGCCATATTATAAATGTGTGCTCATCTTCCCAAAATTCTTTAGCATGCTATAGTATCTCTATGTTACAGTGTCAGAATAAATTACATTACTTTCTTTCTTGTTCAAGTTCTGTCCCCCTCTTACACCGCCCCCATTCCCTGGTAGTTACGTAGATTTACCTGTATTATTCGCTTAAGGTGTTCATTCTAGCTGTAAAATGGCTCACCTATCTTTCTTCTGTTTTCCCCGGTACATATGTGTCTTCATACATCTTGCCTTAATACGCCACGCTGCCAGAGATGCCTGGCATGAGTGAGATGACAGGTCCTGTGCAACTATGTTAGCGTCGGGTGTCTTTTTTTTGTGCCGAAAATGCGTTTTATTTGCAAAACTTTAAGTATACTCTGCTGATTAAAATGATATGCAGCATGCCTATATTCTGTGTGTGTGTCTGTGGCTGTAACACTGAAAACACTGTAGCGTCGCATTTCGTATGCAGATACAGCTGCCGTCGCATACATAATATAGGAATAAGTAAGTAAATAATACAGGTAACGGGTAAATTCTGGTGAGCACTCAAGATAAAGAATTCTAAAAAAATTTAATAAAAATGATTTAGCATGGTGCTTCATTGGTTGTGGGACCAGGGCTAAGTGATGCCTGAACATTTGATATGGTAAGCAAAGATGTGGTAGACCTGTTGCTCCAAATTTGCTCACAACCTGCACTAAAGGAAAGAACATGAAACACTGTCTAGGTATATCTAATGAAATAACAATTTGCTGTAACTGCTCCTTTTAGGATTTGGCATGTTAAATAGTCTGCTTCCATGCAGTAGTCGCAATGATAACACATTGAACTGAACAACATCTTTACCATAACCAGCGAGTGGAACACCCTTGCATACCGTGTTTCACTTATGGCTATGAAAAGTATCCACACAAAGGATACATTGTAACGTTTCACAGTTACTACTCCCACAAACTGCAACTGTTGCCGCTCCTGTAGCTTCACAAATTGCTTGTATATCAAACCGTTTATTTATTCTTGGGTAATCCCTCATTAATTTACACAGCACTGGTTGAGTGATATCAGCTAATTATCATTCAGTATTTAAGTATTTTATATACATGTTTTTAATCGTTCTGTATATTAATACATTTTTTTATATTCGTCAGCTCTCCATTTGTATTTCTGTTCCCAAGTCCATTGCGCAGCCGTTCTTTATTTATTTATCTGGTCCTTTTGTTATGGCTGCATCCTTAGGGAATATATTATTCTTTAAACTCTAGTACAGGTTGAGTATCCCTAATCCAAAATGCTTGGGACCAGAGGTATTTTGGATATCGGATTTTTCCGTATTTTGGAATAATTGCATACTATAATGAGATATCATGGTGATGGGACCTAAATCTAAGCACAGAATACATTTATGTTACATATACACCTTATACACACAGCCTGAAGGTCATTATAGCCAATATTTTTTATAACTTTGTGCATTAAACAAAGTGTCTCTACATTCACACAATTCATTTATGTTTCATATACACCTAATACACACAGCCTAAAGGCCATTTAATACAATATTTTTAATAACTTTGTGTATTAAACAAAGTTTGTGCACATTGAGCCATCAAAAAACAAAGGTTTCACTTTCTCACTCTCACTCAAAAAAAGTCTGTATTTCGGAATATTCCGTATTTCGGAATATTTGGATAAGGGATACTTGACCTGTAATAAATCTGAGTTAGGGGAATGGGGGGGGGGGGGACCTCTAGCTATCATTAATAGCGTAATCTGATAGAAGTGCATTCTCCTAGAACTAAAACATGTTTGCATAATGGCATGCTGTCCTCTTTTGCCAGAACGACCTATTTCAGAGGTTCACAAACGCGGTCCTCAAGGCACCCCAACGGTCCTGGTTTTAAATGTATCCATGCTTGGCCACAGGTGACTTAATTAGCTCCTCAATCAATTTGATTTAACCATCTGTGCTGAGCCATGGATATATCTAAAACCTGGACTGTTGGGGTGCCTTGAGGACCGCATTTGGGAACCTCTGCCCTATTTGCTTGGTTTATGCAGGAAAAGGTAAGGGTAGGCTACTGCACTGGTTCAGCTGGAAATCCATAAGAAAACAGTAGTTAAAAGAGAATTGTCATATTGTCAGTAAGATGTTCTGTACACTGGTAGAGTTGATGGAATATTGGGGGTAATTCCAAGTTGATCGCAGCAGGAAATTTTTTAGCAGTTGGGCAAAACCATGTGCACTGCAGGGGAGGCAGATATAACATTTGCAGAGAGAGTTAGATTTGGGTGTGGTGAGTTCAATCTGCAATCTAAATTGCAGTGTACAAATAAAGCAGCCAGTATTTACCCTGCACAGAAACAAAATAACCCACCCAAATCTAACTCTCTCTGCAGATGTTATATCTGCCTCCCCTGCAGTGCACATGGGTGGTCATTCCGAGTTGATCGCTTGTTATTTTTTTTTCGCAACGGAGCGATTAGTCGCTAATGCGCATGCGCAATGTCCGCAGTGCGACTGCGACAAGTAAATTTGCTATTAAGTTAGTATTTTACTCACGGCATTACGAGGATTTTTCTTCGTTCTGGTGATCGTAGTGTGATTGACAGGAAGTGGGTGTTTCTGGGCGGAAACTGGCCGTTTTATGGGTGTGTGCGAAAAAACGCTGCCGTTTCTGGGAAAAACGCTGGAGTGGCTGGAGAAACGGGGGAGTGTCTGGGTCAACGCTGGGTGTGTTTGTGACGTCAAACCAGGAACGAAACTGACTGAACTGATCGCAGTGGCAGAGTAAGTCTTGAGCTACTCAGAAACTGCTAAGAACTGTCTATTCGCAAATCTGCTAATCTTTCGTTCGCAAATCTACTATGCTAAGATTCACTCCCAGTAGGCGGCGGCTTAGCGTGTGCAAAGCTGCTAAAAGCAGCTTGCGAGCGAACAACTCGGAATGAGGGCCATGGTTTTGCCCAACTGCTAACTAAATTTCCTGCTGCGATCAACTTGGAATTACCCCTATTGTTGGGAAAAGGGAGGAAACGCTATGATAAGGGTACTCTTTACTCTTAGTAAAACTTAACTTTTAATCAACATGACCTAAATTACACCTGCAGTTCATACATAGAATTATAGACAAACAAGAAAACCTATACCATACAACACTTTCAACCTTAATAGATATGTGACTAGTGTGCCTATTGGGCGGTACACCTTAGGTGATGCCCACACAAATATAAGCAACAAAGTGAAATATAAATGAAAACCAAAAAATGTGTAAATTGTGAAATTGCACGGTTAAAATAGCACTTCACAATGGCTCCAGATTCGCATTTAAATTATTGTTAACTCTCTTTAATTGATATGCACTGGTACTACCCTTATCATATATTTCTCTGACCTCCTAGTGGATGCTGGGAACTCCGTAAGGACCATGGGGAATAGCGGCTCCGCAGGAGACTGGGCACAAAAGTAAAGCTTTAGGACTACCTGGTGTGCACTGGCTCCTCCCCCTATGACCCTCCTCCAAGCCTCAGTTAGATTTTTGTGCCCGAACGAGAAGGGTGCACACTAGGGGCTCTCCTGAGCTGCTTAGTGAAAAGTTTAGTTTTAGGTTTTTTATTTTCAGTGAGACCTGCTGGCAACAGGCTCACTGCATCGAGGGACTAAGGGGAGAAGAAGCGAACTCACCTGCGTGCAGAGTGGATTGGGCTTCTTAGGCTACTGGACACCATTAGCTCCAGAGGGATCGAACACAGGCCCAGCCATGGAGTCCGGTCCCAGAGCCGCGCCGCCGGCCCCCTTACAGAGCCAGAAGCAAGAAGAGGTCCGGAAAATCGGCGGCAGAAGACATCCTGTCTTCACCAAGGTAGCGCACAGCACTGCAGCTGTGCGCCATTGCTCCTCAGCACACTTCACACTTCGGTCACTGAGGGTGCAGGGCGCTAGGGGGGGGCGCCCTGAGCAGCAATAAAAACACCTTGGCTGGCGAAAATACATCACATATAGCCCCCAGGGCTATATGGATGAATTTTCTCTGACGTCCTAGTGGATGCTGGGAACTCCGTAAGGACCATGGGGAATAGTGGCTCCGCAGGAGACTGGGCACATCTAAAGAAAGCTTTAGGATCACCTGGTGTGCACTGGCTCCTCCCCCTATGACCCTCCTCCAAGCCCCAGTTAGATTTCTGTGCCCGACGAGAAGGGTGCACACTAGGGGCTCTCCTGAGCTCTTTGTGAAAGTTTTAGTTTAGGTTTATTATTTTCAGTGAGACCTGCTGGCAACAGGCTCACTGCATCGAGGGACTAAGGGGAGAAGAAGCGAACTCACCTGCGTGCAGAGTGGATTGGGCTTCTTAGGCTACTGGACATTAGCTCCAGAGGGACGATCACAGGTTCAGCCTGGATGGGTCACCGGAGCCGCGCCGCCGTCCCCCTTACAGAGCCAGAAGAGCGAAGAGGTCCGGAAAAATCGGCGGCAGAAGACGATCCTGTCTTCAGATAAGGTAGCGCACAGCACCGCAGCTGTGCGCCATTGCTCTCAGCACACTTCACACTCCGGTCACTGAGGGTGCAGGGCGCTGGGGGGGGCAGCGCCCTGAGACGCAATAAATCGATAAAAAAACCTTATATGGCTAAAATAAATGCATCACATATAACTCCTGAGCTATATGGATGCATTTAACCCCTGCCAAAACATACAGAAAAAGGATGATAGGCTCCGCCCCTTTCTCGGCGTCCTTATCTCCTCAGCACACTGGCGCCATTTTCCCTCACAGCTCAGTTGGAGGGAAGCTCCCTGGCTCTCCCCTGCAGTCACTACACTACAGAAAGGGGTTAAAAAAGAGAGGGGGGCACAAATTAGGCGCAGTATATAACAATACAGCAGCTATAAAGGGAAAAACACTTATATAAAGTTATCCCTGTGTATATATATATAGCGCTCTGGTGTGTGCTGGCAAACTCTCCCTCTGTCTCCCCAAAGGGCTAGTGGGGTCCTGTCCTCTATCAGAGCATTCCCTGTGTGTGTGCTGTGTGTCGGTACGTTGGTGTCGACATGTATGAGGAGAAAAATGATGAGGAGACGGAGTAGAGTGTCTGAAATAGTGTTGTCACCCCCTAGGGGGTCGACACCTGAGTGGATGTACTGTTAAAATTGCGTGACAGTGTCAGCTTTGTATAAAAGACAGTGGTTGACATGAGACAGCCGGCTACTCAGCTTGTGCATGTCCAGACGTCTCATACAGGGGCCCTAAAGCGCCCGTTACCTCAGATACAGACGCCGACAGGGGTACTGACTCCTGTGTCGACGGTGAAGAGACAACCGTGATTTCCAATAGGGCCACACATTGCATGATTGAGGCAATGGAAAAAGTTTACACTTTTCTGATAATATGAATACCACCAAAAAAAAGGGGTATTATGTTTGGTGAGGAAAAACTTCCTGTAGTTTTCCTGAATCTGAGAAATAAAATGAGGTGTGTGATGATGCGTGGGTTTCCCCCCGATAACAATTGATATTTTCTAAAAAGTTATTGGCAGTATACCTTTTCCCGCCAGAGGTTAGGGTGCGTTGGGAAACACCCCCTAGGGTGGATAAAGCGCTCACACGCTTGTAAAAACAAGGGCTCTACCCTCTCCTGAGATGGCCGCCCTTAAGGATCCTGCTGATAGAAAGCAGGAGCGTATCCTAAAATGTAATTACACACATACTGGTGTTATACTGCGACCAGCAATCGCCTCAGCCTGGATGTGCAGTGCTGGGGTGGCGTGGTCGGATTCCCTGACTGGAAATATGATATCCTAGATAAGGACAGTATATTATTGCCTATAGAGCAATTAAAAGATGCATTTCTATATATGCAGGATGCACAGCGGAATATTTGCCGACTGGCATCAAGTATAAGTGCGTTGTCCAATTATTCCAGTAAAGTGGTCAGGTGATGCGGATTCCAAACGGCATTTGGAAGTATTGCCTTAAAAGAGGGGATGTACCCCAGGTCGCCTCTCAAAATAAGACGCCGTATTATCAGGCGCAGTCCTGGTTGGCAGGCGGACAAAAGGGTTCCTCTTTTCTGCTCGTGACAGAGGCAGAGGAAAATGGCTGCAGAGATCAGCCAGTTCCAAGGAACAGAAACCCTTTTCCGCCGCTGCCAAGCCCTCAGTATGACGCTAGGGCTTTACAAGTTCAGGCACGGTGGGGTCCCGTTCTCAATGAATTTCAGTGCGCAGTGGGCTCACTCGCAAGTAGACCCCTGGATCCTTCAGATAATATTTCAGGGGTACAAATTGGAATTCGAGACGTATTCCCCTCGCCGTTTCCAAAAGTCTGTTTTACCGACGTCTCCCGCTGACAGGGAGGCAGTTTTGGAAGCCATTCACAAGCTGTATTCCCAGCAGGTGATAATCAAGGTACCCCTCCTGCAACAGGGAACGGGGTATTATTCCACACTATTGTGGTAACGAAGCCAGACGGCTCGGTGAGACCGATTTTAAAATCTAAAATCTAAAATCTTTGAACACTTGCATACAGAGGTTCAAATTCAAAATTGAGTCACTCAGAGCAGTGATTGCAAACCTGGAAGAAGGGGACTACATGATGTCTCGGGACATCAAGTTCGGACGCTGCCGTAGGGATGGTCCACGGCACCCCGGGTCTTTACTGAAGTAATGACCGAAATGATGATATTCCTTCGAAGGAAGGGAATTTTAGTTATCCTTTACTTGGACGATTCCCTGATAAGGGTAAGATCCAGGGAACAGTTGGAGATCGGTGTAGCACTATATCAGGTAGTGTTGCGGCAGCACGATTGGATTTTCAATATTCCAAAATCACAGCTGGTTCCGACGACTTGTCTTCTGTTCCTAGGGATGATTCTGGACATAGTCCAGAAAGAAGGTGCTTCTCCCGGAGGAGAAAGCCAGGGAGTTATCCGAGCTAGTCAGGAACCTCCTAAAACCGAACCAAGTCTCAGTGCATCAATGCACAAGGGTTCTGGGTAAAAATGGTGGCTTCCTACGAAGCAATCCCATTCGGCAGATTCCACGCACAGTGGAACCTTCTGGACAAATGGTCCGGGTCGCATCTTCAGATGCTTCAGCGGATAACCCTGTCACCAGGGACAAGGGTATCCCTCCTGTGGTGGTTGCTGAGTGCTCATCTTCTAGAGGGCCGCAGATTCGGCATTCGGGACTGGGTCCTGGTGGCCACGGATGCCAGCCTGCGAGGCTGGGGAGCAGTCACACAGGGAAGGAATTTCCAGGGCTTATGGTCAAGCCTGGAGACATCTCTTCATATAAACATTCTGGAACTAAGGGCCATTTACAATGCCCTAAGTCAAGCGAAACCCCTGCTTCAGGGTCAGGCGGTATTGATCCAATCGGACAACATCACGTCAGTCGCCCACGTAAACAGACAGGGCGGCACGAGAAGCAGGAGGGCAATGGCAGAAGCTGCAAGGATTTTCGCTGGGCGGAAAATCATGTGATAGCACTGTCAGCAGTGTTCATTCCGGGAGTGGACAACTGGGAAGCAGACTTCCTCAGCAGACACGACCTTCACCCGGGAGAGTGGGGACTTCACCCAGAAGTCTTCCACCTGATTGTAAACCGTTGGGAAAAACAAAAGGTTGACATAATGGCGTCCCGTCTAAACAAAAAACTAGACAGATATTGCGCCAGGTCAAGGGACCCTCAGGCAATAGCGGTGGACGCTCTGGTAACACCGTGGGTGTACCAGTCAGTGTATGTGTTCCCTCCTCTGCCCCTCGTACCAAAAGTACTGAGAATCATAAGAAGGAGAGGAGTAAGAACTATACTCGTGGTTCCGGATTGGCCAAGAAGGACTTGGTATCCGGAACTTCAAGAGATGCTCACGGACGAACCGTGGCCTCTACCTCTAAGAAAGGACCTGCTCCAGCAGGGGCCTTGTCTGTTCCAAGACTTACCGCGGCTGCGTTTGACGGCATGGCGGTTGAACGCCGGATCCTGAAGATCCCTACCCTGGTCAAGGCCAGGAAAGACGTAACCGCAAAACATTATCACCGCATTTGGCGAAAATATGTTGCGTGGAGTGAGGCCAAGAAGGCCCCTACAGAGGAATTTCAACTGGGTCGTTTCCTCCGTTTCCTGCAAACAGGACTGTCTATGGGCCTAAAATTAGGGTCCATTAAGGTTCAAATTTCGGCCCTGTCGATTTTCTTCCAAAAAGAACTGGCTTCAGTGCCTGAAGTTCAGACATTTGTAAAAGGGGTACTGCATATACAGTCTCCTTTTGTGCCTCCAGTGGCACCTTGGGGATCTCAATGTTGTGTTGAGTTTCCTAAAGTCACATTGGTTTGAACCACTCACCACTGTGGACTTAAAATATCTCACATGGAAGTGACGAGTTAGCCCTGGTTTCAGCCAGGCGGGTGTCAGAATTGGCGGCTTTATCATATAAAAGCCCTTACTTAATATTTCATTCTGAAAGGGCAGAATTGAGGACTCGTCCTCAAATTTTCTACCTAAGGTGGTTTCTGCATTTCACATGAACCAACCTATTGTGGTACCTGCGGCTACTAAGGACTTGGAGGATTCCAAGTTGCTTGACGTGGTCAGGACCCTGAAAATACATGTTTCCAGGACGGCTGGAGTCAGAAAATCTGACTCGCTGTTTATCCTGTATGCACCCAACAAACTGGGTGCTCCTGCTTCTAAGCAGACGATTGCTCGTTGGATTTGTAGTACAATTCAGCTTGCACATTCTGTGGCAGGCCTGCCACAGCCAAAAATCTTAAAATGCCCACTCCACAAGGAAGGTGGGCTCATCTTGGGCAGCTGCCCGAGGGGTCTCGGCTTTACAACTTTGCCGAGCAGTTACTTGGTCAAGAGCAAATACGTTTGTAAAATTCTACAAAGTTGATATCTTGGCTGAGGAGGACCTGGAGTTCTCTCATTCGGTGCTGCAGAGTCATCCGCACTCTCCCGCCCGTTTGGGAGCTTTGGTATAATCCCCATGGTCCTTACGGAGTTCCCAGCATCCACTAGGACGTCAGAGAAAATAAGAATTTACTTACCGATAATTCTATTTCTCGTAGTCCGTAGTGGATGCTGGGCGCCCATCCCAAGTGCGGATTGTCTGCAATACTGGTACATAATTATTGTTACCAAAAAATTCGGGTTATTGTTGTAGTGAGCCATCTTTTCTAGAGGCTCCTCTATTATCATGCTGTTAACTGGGTTCAGATCACAAGTTGTACAGTGTGATTGGTGTGGCTGGTATGAGTCTTACCCGGGATTCAAAATCCTTCCTTATTGTGTACGCTCGTCCGGGCACAGTATCCTAACTGAGGCTTGGAGGAGGGTCATAGGGGGAGGAGCCAGTGCACACCAGGTGATCCTAAAGCTTTCTTTAGATGTGCCCAGTCTCCTGCGGAGCCACTATTCCCCATGGTCCTTACGGAGTTCCCAGCATCCACTACGGACTACGAGAAATAGAATTATCGGTAAGTAAATTCTTATTTTAACCCCTGCCAGATTACACTGAAAAACGGGAGAAAAGGCCGCCGAGAAAGGGGCGGAGCCTATCTCCTCAGCACACTGGCGCCATTTTCCCTCACAGCTCCGTTGGAGGGAAGCTCCCTGGCTCTCCCCTGCAGTCACTACACTACAGAAAGGGTTAAAAAAGAGAGGGGGGCACTAATTAGGCGCAGTATAAACAATACAGCAGCTATAAGGGGAAAAACACTTATATAAGGTTATCCCTGTATATATATAGCGCTCTGGTGTGTGCTGGCAAACTCTCCCTCTGTCTCCCCAAAGGGCTAGTGGGGTCCTGTCCTCTATCAGAGCATTCCCTGTGTGTGTGCTGTGTGTCGGTACGTTTGTGTCGACATGTATGAGGAGGAAAATGATGTGGAGGCGGAGCAAATTGCCTGTAATAGGGATGTCACCCCCTAGGGGGTCGACACCTGAGTGGATGAACTGCTGGAAGGAATTACATGACAGTGTCAGCTCTTTACAAAAGACAGTGATTGACATGAGACAGCCGGCTACTCAGCTTGTGCCTGTCCAGACGTCTCATAGGCCGTCAGGGGCTCTAAAGCGCCCGTTACCTCAGATGGCAAATACAGACGCCGACACGGATACTGACTCCAGTGTCGACGGTGAAGAGACAAATATGACTTCCAGTAGGGCCACACGTTACATGATTGAGGCAATGGAAAATGTTTTACACATTTCTGATAATACGAGTACCACCAATAGGGGTATTATGTTCAGTGAGGAAAAACTACCTGTAGTTTTCCTGAATCTGAGAAATTAAATGAGGTGTGTGATGAAGCGTGGGTTTCCCCTGATAAAAAACTGATAATTTCTAAAAAGTTATTGGCATATATCCTTTCCCGCCAGAGGTTAGGGTGCGTTGGGAAACACCCCCTAGGAGGGATAAAGCGCTCACACACTTGTCAAAACAAGGGCTCTACCCTCTCCCGAGATGGCCGCCCTTAAGGATCCTGCTGATAAAAAGCAGGAGGGTATCCTAAAATGTATTTACACACATACTGGTGTTATACTGCGACCAGCAATCGCCTCAGCCTGGATGTGCAGTGCTGGGTTGGCGTGGTCGGATTCCCTGACTGAAAATATTGATACCCTAGATAGGGACAGTATATTATTGCCTGTAGAGCATTTAAAAGATGCATTTCTATATATGTGTGATGCACAGCGGGATATTTGCCGACTGGCATCAAGAGTAAGTGCGCTGTCCATTTCTGCCAGAAGAGGGTTATGGACACGACAGTGGTCAGGTGATGCGGATTCCAAATGGCATATGGAAGTATTGCCTTATAAAGGGGAGGAGTTATTTGGGGTCGGTCTTTCAGACCTGGTGGCCACGGCAACAGCTGGGAAATCCACGTTTTTACCCCAGGTCGCCTCTCAACATAAGAAGACGCCGTATTATCAGGTGCAGTCCTTTCGTTCCCATAAGGGCACGTGGGCAAAAGGTTCCTCATTTCTGCCCCGTGACAGAGGGAGAGGGAAACGGCTGCAGAAATCAGCCAGTTCCCAGGAACAGAAGCCCTCTCCCGCCTCTGCCAAGCCCTCAGCATGACGCTGGGGCTTTACAAGCAGACAGGGAGGCAGTGTTGGAAGCCATTCACAAGCTGTATTCCCAGCAGGTGATAATTAAGGTACCCCTCCTGCAACAGGGAAAGGGGTATTACTCCACACTGTTGTGGTACTGAAGCCGGACGGCTCGGTGAGACCGATTTTAAATCTAAAATCTTTGAACACTTACATACAGAGGTTCAAATTCAAGAGAAGGGGACTACATGGTGTCTCTGGACATCAAGGATGCTTACCTTCATGTCCAAATTTACCCTTCTCACCAAAGGTACCTCAGGTTTGTGGTACAGAACTGTCACTATCAGTTTCAGACGCTGCCGTTTGGATGGTCCACGGCACCCCGGGTCTTTACCAAGGTAATGGCCGAAATGATGATACTCCTTCGAAGGAAGGGAGTTTTAGTTATCCCTTACTTGGACGATCTCCTGATAAGGGTAAGATCCTGGGAACAGTTGGAGGTCGGTGTAGCACTATCTCAGGTAGTGTTGCGACAGCACGATTGGATTCTCAATATTCCAAAATCGCAGCTGGTTCCGACGACTCGTCTTCTGTTCCTAGGGATGATTCTGGACACAGTTCAGAAAAAGGTGTTTCTCCCGGAGGAGAGAGCCAGGGAGTTATCCGAGCTAGTCAGGAACCTCCTAAAACCGAGCCAAGTCTCAGTGCATCAATGCACAAGGGTTCTGGGAAAAATGGTAGCTTCCTACAAAGCAAAGCCATTCGGCAGATTCCACGCAAGAACTTTCCAGTGGGACCTGCTGGACAAATGGTCCGGGTCGCATCTTAAGATGCATCAGCGGATAACCCGGTCACCAAGGACAAGGGTGTCCCTCCTGTGGTGGTTGCAGAGTGCTCATCTTCTAGAGGGCCGCAGAGTCGGCATTCAGGACTGGGTCCTGGTGACCACGGATGCCAGCCTGCGAGGCTGGGGAGCAGTCACACAGGGAAGAAATTTCCAGGGCTTATGGTCAAGCCTGGAGACATCATTTCACATAAATATCCTGGAGCTAAGGGCCATTTACAATGCTCTCAGCTTAGCAAGACCTCTGCTTCAAGGTCAGCCGGTGTTGATCCAGTCGGACAACATCACGGCAGTCACCCATGTAAACAGACAGGGTGGCACAAGAAGCAGTCAATGGCAGAAGCTGCAAGGATTCTTCGCTGGGCGGAAAATCATGGGATAGCACTGTCAGCAGTATTCATTCCGGGAGTGGACAACTGGGAAGCAGACTTCCTCAGCAGGCACGGCCTCCACCCGGGAGAGTGGGGACTTCACCCAGAAGTCTTCCACATGATTGTAAACCATTGGGAAAAACCAAAGGTGGACATGATGGCGTCCCGCCTAAACAAAAAATTGGACAGGTATTGCGCCAGGTCGAGGGACCCTCAGGCAATAGCTGTGGACGCTCTGGTAACACCGTGGGTGTACCAGTCAGTGTATGTGTTCCCTCCTCTTCCTCTCATACCAAAAGTACTGAGAATTATAAGACGGGGGGGAGTAAGAACTATACTCGTGGCTCCGGATTGGCCAAGAAGGACTTGGTACCCGGAACTTCAAGAGATGCTCACTGAGGACCCGTGGCCTCTACCCCTAAGAAGGGACCTGCTCCGGCAAGGACCCTGTCTATTCCAAGACTTACCGCGGCTGCGTTTAACGGCAGGGCGGTTGAACGCCGGATCCTGAAGGAAAAAGGCATTCCGGATGAAGTCATCCCTACCCTGATCAAGCCAGGAAGGATGTAACCGCAAAGCATTATCACCGCATTTGGCGAAAATATGTTGCGGGGTGCGAGGCCAGTAAGGCCCCGATGGAGGAATTTTCAACTAGGTCGATTCCTGCATTTCCTGTAAACAGGAGTGTCTATGTGCCTAAAATTGGGGTCCATAATGGTTCAAATTTCGGCCCTGTCAATTTTCTTCCAGAAAGAACTAACTTCAGTTCCTGAAGTTCAGACGTTTTGTAAAAGGGGTACTGCATATACAGCCTCCTTTTGTGCCTCCAGGGGCACCTTGGGATCTCAATGTAGTTTTGGGGTTCCTAAAGTCACATTGGTTTGAACCACTTGAATCTGTGGAGTTAAAATATCTCACATGGAAAGTGGTCATGTTGTTGGCCCTGGCCTCGGCCAGGCGCGTGTCAGAATTGGGGGCTTTATCCTGTAAAGGCCCTTATCTGATCTTCCAGACAGGGCGGAATTGAGGACTCATCCTCAATTTCTCCCTAAGGTGTTTTCAGCGTTTCACGTGAACCAGCCTATTGTGGTACCTGCGGCTACTAGGGACTTGGAGGACTCCAAGTTGCTGGACGTAGTCAGGGCCCTGAAAATATATGTTTCCAGGACGGCTGGAGTCAGAAAATCTGACTCGCTGTTTATCCTGTATGCACCCAACAAGCTGGGTGCTCCTGCTTCTAAGCAGACTATTGCTCGTTGGATTTGTAGCACAATTCAGCTTGCACATTCTGTGGCAGGCCTGCCACAGCCAAAATCTGTAAAAGCCCATTCCACACGGAAAGTGGGCTCATCTTGGGCGACTGCCCGAGGGGTCTCGGCTTTACAACTTTGCCGAGCAGCTACTTGGTCAGGGGCAAACACGTTTGCTAAATTCTACAAATTTGATACCCTGGCTGAGGAGGACCTGGAGTTCTCTCATTCGGTGCTGCAGAGTCATCCGCACTCTCCCGCCCGTTTGGGAGCTTTGGTATAATCCCCATGGTCCTTACGGAGTTCCCAGCATCCACTAGGACGTCAGAGAAAATAAGAATTTACTTACCGATAATTCTATTTCTCATAGTCCGTAGTGGATGCTGGGCGCCCATCCCAAGTGCGGATTGTCTGCAATACTTGTACATAGTTATTGTTACAAAAATCGGGTTATTGTGGTTGTGAGCCATCTTTCCAGAGGCTCCTCTGTTATCATGCTGTTAACTGGATTCAGATCACAGGTTGTACGGTGTGATCGGTGTGGCTGGTATGAGTCTTACCCGGGATTCATAAATCCTTCCTTATTGTGTACGCTCGTCCGGGCACAGTATCCTAACTGAGGCTTGGAGGAGGGTCATAGGGGGAGGAGCCAGTGCACACCAGGTAGTCCTAAAGCTTTACTTTTGTGCCCAGTCTCCTGCGGAGCCGCTATTCCCCATGGTCCTTACGGAGTTCCCAGCATCCACTACGGACTATGAGAAATAGAATTATCGGTAAGTAAATTCTTATTTTTGCTAGTAGAAGTTTCTAGATAGGGTATGTTACAGTTGAATTCCAGACTATAGTCCAATGTTCTCTCCAGGCCTTTTTCCCGGGGCACACTATTCTGAATTTTTCCTAAACCACCCTGCTGTCAGTATTTTTCGATGTCCGTGATTAATAGCTGAAAGGTCACTGCAGCATGCGTCAGTTCTCATGCCACATTAAGGGGGTTATTTACTCAGCCGTGGAGAGAGATAAGGTACCAACCAATCAGCTCCTAATTGCTATGTTTCAATCATAGCCTGTAACATGGTAGTTAGTAGCTGATTGGCTGGTACTTTAGCTCTTCACTTTATCTTTCTCCAAGGCTTAGTAAATAGACCCTCAAATCCCGCTTGCTCACTGTCCATCCCACTCCTCATTAGGTCCCTCCAACTCTCCGTCCGTCCCACTCTTCAGTCAGTCTCTCCAATTCAGTGTGATAAAAATTTAGAGCAGCGGGAAAACGTCTAAGTCAAGTCTAGACGGCCTCTCCATACCTCATATAGGGCCTAATTCAGGCCTGGACGCAGCAGCAAAATCTTTTTCTAATGAGCAAAACCATGTGCACTGCAGATGGGGCAGATGTAACGTGTACAGAGAGTTAGATTTGGGTGGGTTATATTGTTTCTGTGCAGGGTAAATACTGGCTGCTTTATTTTTACACTGCAATTTAGATTTCAGTTTGAACACACCCCACCCACATCTAACTCTCTCTGCACATGTTATATCTGCCCCTCCTGCACTGCAAAGTGGTTTTGCCCATTACAGAAAAATGTTGCTGCTGCGGTCAGGTCTGAATTAGGCTCATTGTTCAGTACTTATCAGTAATTCAACTACTCATTCCTTTCAATTATTTTCTGTACATTGTTCCACTAAATACTTGGTGAATGTTCAGATTATTAAGGGACTAAGGGGGTCATTCCGACCTGATCGCACACTAGCTATTTTTTGCATCACTGCGATCAGGTCAAAACTCTGCAAATCTGCAGGCGCGTCGTATGGGTACAAAGCGGATCGTTGCTGAGCGATGGATTTTACGAAGAATCCATTCGCACAGCCCATCGCAAGGAGATTGACAGGAAGAAGGCATTTGTGGGTGTCAACTCACCATTTTCTGGGAGTGTTTGGAAAAAAGCAGGCGTGTCCAAGCATTTGCAGGGCGGGTGTCTGACGTCTGTTCCAGGCCCAGACAGGCTGAAGTGATCGCAGCGGCTGAGTAAGTTCAGACCTATTCAGAAACGACACAAACTGTTTTTGTACCGCTTGGCTGCACAAGAGTTCGCACACTTGCAAAGGGAAAATACACTCCCCCATAGGCGGCGACTATGTGATCGCAGCGCTGCAAAAAATAGCTAGCGAGCGATCAACTCGGACAGACCCCCTTAGCTGACGTTTGGTTGACCCAGTGTTTAAGCAGGGAGAACAAAATAACAACTCATCTACTCTACTGCACATTAGAGCGGTTACTGTAAATAACCTTCAGCGTAATATTAATATAACTAATATAAGAGTGTTCAGTGTGCCTCTTCTTGGCTACTTCATAATGTTACACAGTTAGATCATTTTTTTTGAGAGAGAACACTGTAGTCCAGTGGTTCCCAAACTTTTTTGAGTCACGGCAGCCTAGAGTATCAGTGTTTTTTTTTACAGCACTCCTAGGCCAAAATTTTCATACTCGCAAATTAAGAATTATTTTTTAAATAAATTGGTTTGTAATTTATGTCATCTTTAAGTTTAGTTATGTGGTGGGGGATAGAATTCACTTCTATTTGTCCACATATGCGACAAGATTTTTGTATTCTCCTTTGTATTTTATTTGTAAATGCATTGCAACAGTTGTGATTTTTTTATTTCATTTTGGAAAGCTATGATGAAGTATTTCTTATATAATATTGTAAGGCATGTGTCTAGCATATTCAAGGAGGGGATCCGGTCAGGATCCCAGCAGTGGAAATACCAATGTCGGAATCCTGACACTACTCAGAATGCCAACACCGACATCCCGAATAGGTTCACAAGCCCGGCGACGAAATTCCGACCACCAGGATCCCATCTGCCAGCCCGTCTTGCTGGTAAGCCGTGTGGGAGGGGGGTTAGGTTTAGGCTGCGTTGGGAGGATTAGGAATTAGGCTGCAGGGCGAGGGGGTTAGATCTGGGCACCCTCGTGAAGGGTTAGGCTGCAGGTGTTTAGGCTTCCGGGAGGGGGGCGTAGGTTTATGCATCACCAAGGAGGGTTAGGTTGTGTGTGGGTGGGGGGGCGGGAAGGGGTTAGGCTGCTAGAAGGAAGGATTAGTGGGCCATTGGGGTACTTACCTTCCCCTGTCGGTATTCTGACTGCCGGCATTTCGAACGCTGGCATTTCAATACTAACCCGCAAGAATTCCCTCACAGCACTCCTCTATGCTTAATGCTGCAGAGAGGCTCCGGGATTATAATTTAGAATTATATATACAACTAGTCAAAACCAGCCAGAGGCCCTCAAGACCTTGAGAGGTGGTGAACTAGAGACACACACGGAATAGAGAGGGGGGATGGGGACAGGCAGGAATGGAAAGGATGGGGTGGAGATAAAGGGGATATGAGAGATGCAGAGTGAGAGAGGTGGGAGAAGGGGAAAAACACCTGCAAAGGGGATCAGTATGAGATCCCAACGCTGGGATTCCGGCGGCGAGTACAGCGATCTCATCCGGCAGTCAATTGACTGCCTCCCATGCAAAGCTACACACCAAGAAAATGACAGTGATTTTTTTTCTAATATTTCTGGTGTTCTCTTTGTTTAAAGGCCCTTGTGGTCAATCTGACATACTGTATGTGAGGTTGCTTTCACATTCAAGGTAGTATATTACGCCCTTGGAATCACAGTTTAGGAAGCTGTGGATCTCAGTAAAATGTTGGGATATACAGAATTTTCATGTTTATGATGTTCTCTTTTGAAATCTGGATGTGCAGTGAGTATTATTATTATTATTATTATTATTATTGTTATCATTATTATTATTATTGTATTACCTATTTTTAATTCGTAATGGAATTCTAATTTATAATCTGAGAGCGAAATCTATTTATGGATACTGTACAATGCAAGTTACAGTACATTCTCTCAATTAGTTAAAATGTTGCTTGTATAGATGTTATTATGGGACCCTGTATTTGGAACTGTCAAAAGAAAAAGCCCTACTATATTGGTTTTGGTAGCTTTTATGACCATCACAAATAAGCAGTTTGTTTGTACCACTACCAGACTACTTTTTGCAGATTTATAATCATGACTGTGTTACAAAGGTAAAGGATCATGCCTAAGATATCCAGCTAGAATTAATAAAATGTGCATATCTGTTTTGTTTTCCACTTTACTTGAAAGATGTTAATCAGTCATTTGTAATTTGGTGTAATCACCTGCTGGCATGACATGAAACAAGAATACTTCCTGTAGATAAAAGCTAGGTATAATCCGCAGTGTTGCCACGGAAACAATATGCACTGCTGCCCCTTTTTCCGCTATAAGCCTTTATCTGTTCATTATTTTTTTCTTAAACTAATCAAATTGATTCAGTGATTTGTATTGTACAACAGTATCTAATTCTAGTCTGTTTTTTGCCATAAAAACTAGAAATAAAACAAATGTAACAATAAATCCACAAGAGTTTTACAGATTGTTTTTAGAATTGCCGACTTGCATTAAAAGGACACTTAATCTGTGGATGACATTGTTACTGTATGCTGATTTTTAGTCTTATTGTTATACATTCCTCTTACGATGTCTCTGATAATTTGTAATACTGTTTGTTTTACTTTATATGATGCACATAGAATGTATTTTTTGGAATGTTCTAACAAAGCAAAGCTCTATCTGTATTGAAGAAAAAAAAGAAGGCAGCCATGCAGGTGTCATAATGTGCCCAATACCAAAGTAAATGTTTGGTCTCGTACATTTAAAATTATACAGCCATAGTGTGTGTGTGTGTTAATTCCTCACACAACCCAGCACACATAGCACTTCTGCAGAAGTGCATCACATGGGTGTGACTAATTGGATTGTGAGTGCTTGGGAGGAGGCTGTCTTGTGTTGGGGATGGGTCGACTGACGCTGGACAAGCTGGCCGGTGACTAGCTAGGTGACCAGTGTACAGTCAGTGGGAACCACACTTAATGCTATCTGTGGGTGTGGTATGGAAGGTAGATAGTAACTAGGCCCACAGTGTCTAGGTCGACCATTATTGGTCGACAGTAACTAGGTCGACAGGGATGCTAGGTCGACATGTTCTAGGTCGACAGGTCAAAAGGTCGACATGAGTTTATGGGTTTTTTTGTGTCATTTTCTTCTTAGAGTGACCGGGAACCCCAATTAGTGTACCGTGTCCCCTCTCATGGCTCGCTTCGCTCTCCATGCTTCAGGCAAGGTGCCTCGCTCCACTACTGCTGCGCTCGGCACAGGTTACCGTTCACAATTGTAGTCCACGTGGATCGTTAAGTATGAAAAGGTTCAAAAAAGAAAAAAATCGTGAAAACTCATGTTGACCTAGAAACCCTGTCGACCTAGTTACTGTCGACCAATAGTGGTCGACCTAGATAGTGTCAGCCTAGTTACTGTCGACCTAGAGACCGGATCCCGCTATCTGTACCATCCTGACATTTGGTGAATAAACTAATGCCCACAACCTGTGTGAATATTCAATAATTTCTCTTACGTCCTAGAGGATGCTGGGGACTCCAAAAGGACCATGGGGTATAGACGGATCCGCAGGAGCTTGGGCACACTATAAAGACAAACTGGGTGTGAACTGGCTCCTCCCTCTATGCCCCTCCTCCAGACCTCAGTTAGACTTTGTGCCCAGGAGAGAATGGACACACACTAGGGGAGCTCTACTGAGTTTCTCTGGAAAGACTTTGTTAGGTTTTTTATTTTCAGGGAGACCTGCTAGCTACAGGCTCCCTGCAGCGTGGGAGTGAGGGGAGAGAAGCAGGACCTACTTCTTCTTAGTTCAAGGGCTCTGCTTCTCGGCTACTGGACACCATTAGCTCCAGAGGGTTCGATCACTTGGTGCGCCTAGCTGCTTGTTCCCGGAGCCACGTTGTCAACCCCCTCACAGTGGCCAGAAGACAGAAGCCGGGTGAGTATTAGAAGAAGACTTCAGTGACGGCAGAAGACTTCAGTGACGGAGGTAACATGCGGCGGTCATGCTGCGCTCCATGCTCCCACACACCAACGGCACTCACAAGGTGCAGGGCGCTGGGGGGGGGAGCGCCCTGGGCAGCAAGTTACTGAGGATCTTTAAGCAAGAAAAGGCTGGCTTGAGTTTGTTCCGGTGCCCGGGCTCCGTGTCCGCTACCCCCGCCAGCATATCGCAGCGGTCCCGCTGCGCGCCATTTGCTCCCTCACACCAACGGCTGGTATCGGGTGCAGGGCGCAGGGGGGGATGCGCCCTGGGCAGTATGTTTACCTTGTTTTTTACACTCCCAGTATACATATACAGTGGGTAGCCACTGTATATATGCTCCCCTGCCTGCATATAAAGGGTTAAATATAGTGGGCTACCGCGCGCCGATAAGGGGCGGGGATTAGCCCTCACAGAAAGAGACAGCGCCATTTTAAGCAATGTCCCCGCCAAAACGTGTGTACAGCACAGACAAGGGGGGCACATATTTGTTAGTGTTATATAGGAATGTATTACACTATTTAAGTTGAAAATGGCCATGTACTCTTGGTTGTGTATACTCTGTGTGCTCCCTGTCAGAAATACACTTGTGTCGACATGTGTGAATGTTCTGTTAATAACGCCTCTGGGGTTCATTGTCGGCATCGCCGACACATGCTTGGTACTTGATAACTACGTCAACAGATCGGTTGTGTTATACTTGTTCATAGTAAACACGGTATGGGAGACACAGAAGAATGTGGGTGGCCCTGTCGGCACCAACTGTTATTACCGGGTGTAAACAGACATGGTTATTAAAATTATATATGTTTAATTCCCTTGGATCCCCCGGGGTCACAAGTATGTTATTTTGCCTGGTTGCTACTCCCTGCTGTCGACGATTACTAGGTTTTCTGTTGACTATAATGTTTCCTGGTAGAGCCACAACTGCAGATTCAGTACATGGTCATACACATTCAGAACACATTAATGTCACTTGGGTCCCGAAGGTTCCGGACAATCCGCTTATATGTATGTTATATGAAGGTGGGATATTTGTGTATATGTGTATTACAACAATATGTATATTCATCTTATGGTTTCTAATGAATGCTAAAGTAATAGTATTCTTTCTCATGTGCTGGTCGCTCTGTTGATAAAGCTCTAGGTCGGCCGTGACGAGTGGGTCTCCCGTCTCCTCAAGGTGTCCGAATGTTTATTATTTTCCCGCGGCGGAGAGACTACTGTGAAAGTCAACTCCTGGTCGACACGGCGTCCTATCACAAAGGATCGGATACAGGAAGCTTACTGACATTTTATTTCTATTCTTTGGACTTATTTGCATTACATGCACATGAGGGAGTGTTTATATTTGGAGGGATGTCCGATAGAATTATCCTGCAGAGATAGGGGATTTTCCTTATGTTGGGTCTTCTCTATACACCGCGGCAAGCTGCAGTGCGTATACAGGAGGTGGCCGGGGAAATGCTGAGGCTGACTCCGAGAGATACTGGAGTTTTTTCCCTGGGGTGGTGTGCGCTGTTTGGGGATGCCTTAGTTCAGTCACTCTCGGCGGATACTGCTGGTAAATCTAACTTAGTGTGTTAGGTTCCCTCACAAAGGTTGGTGACGCATTCCTTTGTGGGATGCAGTCGCTTTACCTAGTTCGAGACCGTTCTTTTCTTTTCCTTTTCTATGCAGATAGAATGTGAAAAGGTAAGTGTTCTGCAGCCTTGTTAGGTTCGCAGAAGCGGAGGTCGTTTTCTGTTCTCACACATCCACTACATGGTGCTGAATCTGCCTGACTGGACCCCATTCCGGTGGGGACTCGTCTACTACCTTTTTTAGTTAGTCCGGGATTAGACCAGGACCCGTGAGTTAGTTATAGAATCTGGAGGGGGACTGTCTAGAGTTACAGATGTTTCCCCTCACTGATTTTCTGATCTTACCGTTTCCCCTCTGGAAGGGGAGGTAATACGCGAAGCCACTCCAGGGGTGCGTCAGATTCAGGGTCTTGTCCTCCTGTCCCGGTTATAAACTATAAAAAAAAGAAAAGGCTTACATGCGTTGTTCTACACATTCAGATTACCTGGAGGGATAGCCAGGATGGTCTTTGCCATTTCACTGGAGGGATGGTAGTATGATGGTTTCTTTTCAATAGTAAGAGCCATTGTTATTCTGTGATGAGTTATTCGCCTGATTGAGGTGAGGTCAAGAGGCATGTGGAGCAAATCATTGTTACTTTCTCTGACTGTCCTTCAACACAGGGGAGGACTGTTGGTCCCAAGGACACAGAGGTCGGAGGTGGTATCAGGGTACTGAACGGTTGAGGTTCTGTGCTTTCCTGTGGAAAGAGGTCTGAGGATCCGAAGTCGGATCAGATTTGCAGTGACAATCCATCTGTATGTTCCATTGATGAAGAAGTTGGGTGCGGCCTAAGAGGCCTATTCGGTGAGCAGGTCAAGTGCCAGAGTGGTTTTCAAGGGACCTGTTGGGAATGTGGTCCGGGTCTCACCGGCACATGCACCGGAATATAATTCTAATGGCCAAGATATCGCTCCTGTGATGTCTGCTCAGTTCTCACCTCCTAGAGGGATGAAGGTTCGGGATTCACGATTAGAGCCTGGTATACATGTGGGCAGATCTCCGAGGCTGGTGAGTGGTTCTTGCATGGGAAGTATTTTCAGAGGAAAAGGTCAAGCTGCAAAGCTTGTCTACGATAAGATTTCTTGAAGTAAGAGATATTTTCCACGAATATATTCTTCGTGAGCTGTCCGTGTTAATTCTGTCGGACGACTTGGCAGCAGTGGCGCTAGTAAGCCGCTATGGCGGAACAAGGAGCAAAGCGGCAATGGCAGAAGCTGAAATAGTTTTCCGCTAGGTGGAAAGACTGGTAAACGTTATATTAGCAGTCTTACTTCCGGACGTAAACGACGGAGAAATAGATTTCCTCTGCAGCCGCGCTCTCCATCCCGGAGAAATACTGTCGTCATCAAGAAGTTTTTACAGAAGTGACAAGTCCTTGAGGAGTGTCTCATTTGGGCATGTTGGCGTCTCACCTCAACGAGAGACCTCAGGAATATGGTTCCAGGTCGAGGGACACTCAAGCTATAGCAGTGGACGCCCTCGTGACACCTTGGGTGTTTTCAGTCGGTCTATGTATCCCCTCCACTTTCACTCTGCTGAAGGTGATAAACGTAAGAAGAACAGAGGTTCCGGCGATTTTAATGGTTCCGGTCTAGCCAAGGAGGGCTTGGTATCCAGTTCTTCAAGATTTCTTTATAGAAGATCCCTGGACTCTTCCTCTACGGGAGGAACTGTTACAGCAAGAACCGGGCGTGTATCAGGACTTACCGCGGCTGCGTTTGACGGCGTAGCGGTTGACCGCCATATCATAGTCCGATCGGGTATTCACAGTGAGGTCATTTCCACACTTCTTCAGGCTAAATTAGAAGTAACGGCGAAGCCTTAACACCGTATTTGGCGTGAATGTGTCTTGGTGTAAATCTAAGAAGCTTCCTACGGCAGATTTTCAGCTGAGTCGTTCTTCTCCATTCTTTGTAAGCAAGGGTGGAGGCGGGCCTACAGTTAGGCTCTGTTTCAGAGCAGTTTTGGCCTTATACATTTTCTTTAAAAAAAAAAAAAGAATTGCCCACCTTTCCAGAAGTTCAGACTTTCGTGAAAGGAATACTGCACATCCAACCTCCATTTGTGCCCCATTGGCACAGTGGGCTCTTGACGTGGTGTTGCGTTTCTTGTGTCTCACTGATTGGAACCTTTATTAAAGGTTGTGTTAAAATTTCTCTCTTGGAGATTGGTCATGCTTTTGTTTTTTGGGCGACCGCAAGGCGGTTGTTGGAAGTAGCGGCTTTGTCTCACAAGAGCTCCTGTTTGATCTTCCAAGTGGATAGAATTGAAAACTCGGATAGTAGTTCTGCCGAAAAGGGTTTTCGGGGTTTATCAAAAGCCTGCCTAGTTTGATGCCTGTGGTAACTTCAGCATTGGCTGATTCAATGTATCTCGATGTAGTCAGGGCTTTGAAGATTTATGTCGCCAATTGGGCTCAGTTTGGGGAAACAGAGACTCTGTTTGTCCGGTATGCTCCCAGCGTGTTTGGGGCGCCTGCGTCTCTACAGTCTGTTACACGCTGGATCTGTGATACGTTTCGGTGTGCTCGTTCGACGGCTGGATTGCCGTTACCGAAGTCGGGGGAGACCCATTCTACTAGGAAGATGGGCTCGTCTTGGGCGGATGCCTGACGTGTCTCGGCGGGTTAACTTTGCCGAGCGGCTACTTGGTCGGGTTTCAAACACCTTTGCTAAGCTCTACAAGTTTGATACCCTGGATGATGGGGACCTCAGGTTTGCTCAATCGGTGCTGCAGAGTCGTCCGCACTCTCCCGCCCGTTCTGGAGCTTTGGTATAGACCCCATGGTCCTTTTGGAGTCCCCAGCATCCTCTAGGACGTAAGAGAAAATAGGATTTTGGTACCTACTGGTAAATCCTTTTCTCCTAGTCCGTAGAGGATGCTTGGCGCCCGTCCCAGTGCGTACTGTGTCTGCAGTTCTTGATTTGGTTGCACTTTGTGGTGTTTCTTCTCTGTCAGGTTATTACTGACGTTGTTCATGCCATGGCATGTGGTTTCTTATTATTGGTTGGGTTGACACACAGGCTGCGTTACATATTTTCTCAGCTTATGGCTGTATGTTTTTCATACCGTGGGCTTGTATTCTGTTGAAGGCCATGTCTAGCGGTATGTTTGCGGTGTGAGCTGGTATAACACTCACTGTGTTTAAATTATAAATTCTTTCCTCGAAATGTCCATCTCTCCTGGGCACAGTTTTCTAACTGAGGTCTGGAGGAGGGGCATAGAGGGAGGAGCCAGTTCACACCCAGTTTAGGTCTTTATAGTGTGCCCAAGCTCCTGCGGATCTGTCTATACCCCATGGTACTTTTGGAGTCCCCAGCATCCTCTACGGACTAGGAGAAAAGGATTTACCGGTAGGTACCAAAATCCTATTTTCTGTGTGTTCCGCAATATATATAATTATTTTTAACAAATAACCGTAACGGGTGGCACTCCAGGATGTTACATAATCTCAAATAGAAAGCATGTGCATTCTGATTTTAATCTTTTCAAAACCACCATTCTGGTTTTGATATTGTACCATCGTTGATACTCATATCATATCATATTTTACACACATTCATACTGTATTATTATTGCCTAGTAGATTGGAGTGCATCCTATTAGACCCGATTAGTGTCCTGTTTATCGTCCTAATACCAATCTGTGCTAAACTCTTACTAATGATGCTGTAGATCTGGCGGCATCTGTTTACCAGTAAGCATAGATAACTTTAAGGGAAAGGTGCTTGTTATAGGTGAAAATCTAAAGGTCTGGTTCTAGAAGGTCATGGCAGGTATATTGTGTTATTCATAACAGAATGGAAAACCACTTAGAGCATGGAAATGGCCACACAGTAAGAGGGAAGAAGTAACTGCTGACCAGAAGAGTCAGTGAACACAGCATTTGCAGGGGCAAACGCAGGATTTGCAATGGGGTTTATGTATATATGTGTATGGAGGAGGGGGTAGAGCCAAAATGACACAATTGAAAGAACTGCATCTTATTGATCCCTTTCCCTCCCCACACACATACGAATCAGGATGTTGCATCAATAGAAAACTTCAGTAATCCATTGGTTATGACACACTATTTAGTCCGAAAGATTGGTTCGGGAACACCAGTGGTTGTGATGAGACCATTTCAAGTTGTTTGAAATAAACTAGCTATGTAACAACACTCAAGGGATTTAAACAGCAGATTTTCTATTCCATATTCAATATTCATACACTTGTGAGATATTGGTAATACTGGGATTTGTGATCACCTTGGCATTTTTTTAAATCCTCCTGCATTTTTAATACATATGGGTTGATGTATCATGTAGTGAAAAGAGTGGAGAAGCGGACCACTGGATAAGTTGCCCATGACAACGAATCAGCATCTACCTATCATTTTATAGAATGTACTTGATATATTTTACCTCAAAGCTGATTGGTTGCTATGGACAACTTCTCCACTGGTCCATTTCTCCACCATCTTTTTTTACTGCTTAATACACCAGTCCCATAATTTAGCATGCCATATAGTGGACTTGAACTCACAACCTTGTACATCACATTTAGACACTTAACGCATTAGTTATTTGCTCCTATTTTGCAAGCCTAGTAATTGTAATTGTTTAAACCATTGCAGCTAAACATATCTATGTAGTGTGTGGTTGCAGGCGACTTGATGTGTTACTGCACAGTAAGTGGTGGACATGATCATTAAGAAGCGTTTAGGATTGCCCACTTATTGTAAGGCATTGATGTCACCCATAAGAAAATGTGCTCCACAACTTTTCAGAACCACTAGATGAAGACTTTCAGTGGTAATGATACAGAAACACTGATTGGACCACTTAAAAGCAGCTATACTTTCTTTTCATGCCTCTCCTCTGTTTCTCTTGCAGTGTAATTTGGAACATTACACTGTTGAAAGGTAAACTTTGTCTTCAGTTGGATCTTTTTACAGATGCTGTTTCAGTTCTAGCCTCTGCCACTGAAAAATCATCTAAAAAATGTGATGCTGTTACATCATACTTGATAGTGAGCAATACGATATAGTGTTCACGCTAAGGTGAACTGTGGGCAGGGCGCTGGCCGGCAAGGGGCGAACCACTGCCTGCGGCAAAGGTGCGCTTCTGAAAAGCTAGGCGCCGCTTGGGGATGGGGTGTGTTCTCATAGATTTGCTGGACTGCCCCCAAGGTCTCCCCTCACTGACTGTGAGCGCCACACTGCATCTTTTACCAACTGCAGGTACTTCAGTGGGGCGCCACCATAAGGGCAGAGAGCATTTTGCCATTTTAAAATTGGGAAGAGCGCAGCACCCCGCTGAAACAGCCTAGCGGGGACACTACGCTACTTGGCTGGTGTGCAGTAGTAAGAAATATGCTAAAAATTAGTGATGTGCACCGGAAATTTTTCGGGTTTTGTGTTTTGGATTCGGTTCTGCGGCCGTGTTTTGGATTCGGACGCATTTTGGCAAAACCTCCCTGAAATTTTTTTGTCTGATTCGGGTGTGTTTTGGATTCGGGTGTTTTTTTTTACAAAATCCCCTCAAAAACAGCTTAAATCATAGAATTTGGGGGTCATTTTGATCCCATAGTATTATTAACCTCAATAACCATAATTTCCACTCATTTCCAGTCTATTCTGAACACCTCACAATATTATTTTTAGTCCTAAAATTTGCACCGAGGTCGCTGGATGACTAAGCTAAGCGACCCAAGTGGCCGACACAAACACCTGGCCCATCTAGGAGTGGCACTGCAGTGTCAGACAGGATGGCACTTCAAAAAATAGTCCCCAAACAGCACATGATGCAAAGATAAATGAAAGAAAAAAGAGGTGCAAGATGGAATTGTCCTTGGGCCCTCCCACCCACCCTTATCTTGTATAAACAGGACATGCACACTTTAACAAACCCATCATTTCAGCGACAGGGTCTGCCACACGACTGTGACTGAAATGACTGGTTGGTTTGGGCCCCCACCAAAAAAGAAGCAATCTCTCCTTGCACAAACTGGCTTTACAGAGGCAAGATGTCCACCTCCTCCTCATCGTCCGATTCCTCACCCCTTTCACTGTGTACATCCCCCTCCTCACAGATTATTAATTCGTCCGCACTGGAATCCACCATCTCAGGTCCCTGTGTACTTTCTGGAGGCAATTGCTGGTGAATGTCTCCACGGAGGAATTGATTATAATTCATCTTCTCCACATTTTCTGGAAGTAACCTCGTACGCCGATTGCTGACAAGGTGAGTGGCTGCACTAAACACTCTTTCGGAGTACACACTGGAGGGGGGGCAATTTAGGTAAAATAAAGCCAGTTTGTGCAAGGGCCTCCAAATTGCCTCTTTTTCCTGCCAGTATACGTACGGACTGTCTGACGTGCCTACTTGGATGCTGTCACTCATATAATCCTCCACCATTCTTTCAATGGTGACAGAATCATATACAGTGACAGTAGACGACATGTCTGTAATCGTTGGCAGGTCCTTCAGTCCGGACCAGATGTCAGCACTCGCTCCAGACTGCCCTGCATCACCACCAGCGGGTGGGTTTGGAATTCTTAGCCTTTTCCTCGCAGCCCCAGTTGCGGGAGAATGTGAAGGAGGAGCTGTTGACGGGTCACGTTCCGCTTGACTTGACAATTTTCTCACCAGCAGGTCTTTGAACCTCTGCAGACTTGTGTCTGCCGGAAAGAGAGATCCAACGTAGGTTTTAAATCTAGGATCAAGCACGGTGGCCAAAATGTAGTGCTCTGATTTCAACAGATTGACCACCTGTGAATCCTGGTTAAGCGAATTAAGGGCTCCATCCACAAGTCCCACATGCCTAGCGGAATCGCTCTGTTTTAGCTCCTCCTTCAATCTCTCCAGCTTCTTCTGCAAAAGCCTGATGAGGGGAATGACCTGACTCAGGATGGCAGTGTCTGAACTGACTTCACGTGTGGTAAGTTCAAAGGGTTGCAGAACCTTGCACAACGTTGAAATCATTCTCCACTGCTCTTGAGTCAGGTGCATTCCCCCTCCTTTGCCTATATCGTAGGTAGCTGTATAGGCTTGAATGGCCTTTTGCTGCTCCTCCATCCCCTGAAGCATATAGAGGGTTGAATTCCACCTCGTTACCACCTCTTGCTTCAGATGATGGCGGGGCAGGTTCAGGAGTGTTTGCTGGTGCTCCAGTCTTCGGCACGCAGTGGCTGAATGCCGGAAGTGGCCTGCAATTCTTCGGGCCACCGACAGCATCTCTTGCACGCCCCTGTCGTTTTTTAAATAATTCTGCACCACCAAATTCAGTGTATGTGCAAAACATGGGACGTGCTGGAATTTGCCCACATGTAATGCACGCACAATATTGGTGGCATTGTCCGATGTCACAAATCCCCAGGAGAGTCCAATTGGGGTAAGTCATTCTGCGATGATGTTCCTCAGTTTCCGTAAGGTTGTCAGCTGTGTGCCTCTTATGGAAAGCGGTGATACAAAGCGTAGCCTGCCTAGGAACGAGATGGAGTTTGCGAGATACTGCTACTGGTGCCACCGCTGCTGTTCTTGCTGCGGGAGGCAATACATCTACCCAGTGGGCTGTCACAGTCATATAGTCCTGAGTCTGCCCTGCTCCACTTGTACACATGTCCGTGGTTAAGTGGACATTGGGTACAACTGCATTTTCTCTAACGTCCTAAGTGGATGCTGGGGACTCCGTCAGGACCATGGGGATTAGCGGCTCCGCAGGAGACAGGGCACAAAAATAAAGCTTTAGGATCAGGTGGTGTGCACTGACTCCTCCCCCTATGACCCTCCTCCAAGCCTCAGTTAGGTTTTTGTGCCCGTCCGAGTAGGGTGCAATCTAGGTGGCTCTCCTAAAGAGCTGCTTAGAAAAAGTTTTTTAGGTTTTTTATTTTCAGTGAGTCCTGCTGGCAACAGGCTCACTGCATCGAGGGACTTAGGGGAGAGAATTTCAACTCACCTGCGTGCAGGATGGATTGGATTCTTAGGCTACTGGACACCATTAGCTCCAGAGGGAGTCGGAACACAGGTCTCACTCTGGGGTTCGTCCCGGAGCCGCGCCGCCGACCCCCCTTGCAGATGCCGAAGTTGAAGAGGTCCAGAGGTCCAGAAACAGGCGGCAGAAGACTTTCAGTCTTCATAAGGTAGCGCACAGCACTGCAGCTGTGCGCCATTGTTGTCAGCACACTTCATACCAGCGGTCACTGAGGGTGCAGGGCGCTGGGGGGGGCGCTCTGGGCAGCAATGTATTATACCTTTTTTATGGCTAAAATACATCACATATAGCCCTTGAGGCTATATGGATGTATTTAACCCCTGCCAGATCTCACAAACTCCGGGAGAAGAGCCCGCCGTTTTAGGGGGCGGGGCCTATTCTCCTCAGCACACGGCGCCATTTTCCTGCTCAGCTCTGCTGAGAGGAAGGCTCCCAGGCTCTCCCCTGCACTGCACTACAGAAACAGGGTTAAAACAGAGAGGGGGGGCACTTATTTGGCGATATGATTACATATGTGAAAATGCTATAAGGGAAAACACTTGTATAAGGGGTTGTCCCTGTATAATTATAGCGTTTTTGGTGTGTGCTGGCAAACTCTCCCTCTGTCTCCCCAAAGGGCTAGTGGGGTCCTGTCCTCTATCAGAGCATTCCCTGTGTGTGTGCTGTGTGTCGGTACGTGTGTGTCGACATGTAGGACGACGATGTTGGTGAGGAGGCGGAGCAAATTGCCTGTATGGGTGATGTCACTCTCTAGGGAGTCGACACCGGAATGGATGGCTTATTTAGGAATTACGTGATAATGTCAACACGATGCAAGGTCGGTTGACGACATGAGACGGCCGGCAAACAAATTAGTACCTGTCCAGGCGTCTCAGACACCGTCAGGGGCTTGTAAAAACGCCCATTTACCTCAGTTGGTCGACACAGACACAGACACGGACACTGACTTCAGTGTCGAGGGTTAAGAAACAAACGTATTTTCCTTTAGGGCCAAACGTTACATGTTAAGGGCAATGAAGGAGGTGTTACATATTTCTGATACTACAAGTACCACAAATAAGGGTATTATGTAGGGTGGGAATAATCTACTTGTAGTTTTTCCTGAATCCGATAAATTAAAGTGTGTGATGATACGTGGGTTTCCTCCGATGGAAAATTATTGGAGGTATACCTTTTCCCGCCAGAAGTGAGGGCGAGTTGGGAAACACACCTTAGGGTGGATAAGGCGCTCACACGCTTATAAAAACAAGTGGCGTTACCGTCTCCAGATACGGCCGCCCTCAAGGAGCCAGCTGATAGGAAGCTGAAAAATATCCTAAGAAGTATATACACACATACTGGTGTTATACTACGACCAGCAATCGCCTCAGCCTGGATGTGCAGCGCTGGGGGGGCTTGGTCGGATTTCCTGACTGAAAATATTGATACCCTTGACAGGAACAATATTTTATTGACTATAGAGCATTTTAAGGATGCATTTCTATATATGCGAGGTGCGCAGAGGGATATTTGCATTCTGGCATCAAGAGTAGATGTGATGTCCATATCTGCCAGACGATGTTTATAGACACGACAGTGGTCAGGTGATGCAGATTCCAGACGGCACATGGAAGTATTGCCGTATAAAGGGGTGGTCCATCGGACCTGGTGGCCATGGCAACAGCTGGAAAATCCACTTTTGTTACCCCAAGTCACATCTCAGCAGAAAAGGACACAGTCTTTTCAGTCTCAGTCCTTTCGTACCCATAAAGGCAGGCGGGCAAAAGGCCAGTCATATCTGCCCAGGGTTAGAGGAAAGGGAAGAAGACTGCAGCAGGCAGCCCATTCCCAGGAACAGAAGTCCTCCACAGCTTCTGCCAAGTCCGCAGCATGACGCTGGGGCCATACAAGCGGACTCAGGTGCGGTGGGGGGTCATCTCAAGAGTTTCAGCACGCAGTGGGCTCACTCGCAAGTGGACTCCTGGATCCTACACGTAGTATCCCAGGTGTACATTGGAAATTCGAGACGTCTTCCCCTCACAAGTTCCTGAAGTCTGCTTTACCAACGTCTCCCTCCGACAGGGAGGCAGTATTGGAAAAAAATTCACAGGCTGTATTCCCAGCATGTGATAATCAAAGTACCCCTCCTACAACAAGGGAAGGGGTATTATTCCACACTATATTGTGGTACCGAAGCCAAACGGCTCGGTGAGATCTAAAAGATTTGAACAATTACATACAAGGGTTCAAATCAAGATGGAGTCACTCAGAGCAGTGATAGCGAACCAGGACGATATGGTGTCACTGGATATCAGGGACGCTTACCTACAAGTCCAAATTTTGCCTTTCTCACCAAGGGTATCTCAGGTTCGTGGTACAGAACTGTCACTATCAGTTCAGACGCTGCCGTTTAGATTGTCCACGGCACCCCGGGTCTTTAAAAGGTAATGGCCGAAATGATGATTCTTCCTAAAAGAAATATGGACGCTTTCCTGATAAGGGCAAGGTCCAGAGAACAGTTGGCGGTCGGAGTAGCACTATCTCAAGTAGTTCTACGACAGCACGAGTGGATTCTAAATATTCCAAAATCGCAGCTTTTTCCGACGACACGTCTAATGTTCCTAGGGATGATTCTGGACACAGTCCAGAAAAGGATGTTTTCTCCCGGAGAAGAAAGCCAGGGAGTTATCCGAGCTAGTCAGGAACCTCCTAAAACCAGGAAAAGTATCAGTGCATCATTGCACAAAGGGTCCTGTGAAAAATGGTGGTTTCTTACAAAGCGATCCCGTTCGGTAGATTTCACGCAAGAACCTTTCAGTGGGATCTGCTGGGAAAATGGTCCGGATCGCATCTTCAGATGCATCAGCGGATAACCCTGTCTCCAAGGACAAGGGTGTTTCTTCTGCGGTGGCTGCAGAGTGCTCATCTATGAAAGGGCCGCAGATTCGGCATTCAGGACTGGGTCCTGGTGACCATGGATGCCAGCCTGAGTGGCTGGGGAGCAGTCACACAAGGGAAAAAATTTCCAGGGAGTGTGATCAAGTCTGGAGACTTCTCTCCACATAAATATACTGGAGCTAAGGCCAATTTACAAGGCTCTAAGCTTAGCAAGACCTCTGCTTCAAGGTCAGCCGGTATTGATCCAGTGGGACAACATCACGGCAGTCGCCCACGAAAACAGGGCGGCACAAGAAGCAGGAGGGAAATGGCAGAAACTGCAAGGATTCTTCGCTGGGCGAAAAATCATGTGATAACACTCTCAGCAGTGTTAATTCCGGGAGTGGAAAACTGGGAAGCAGACTTCCTCAGCATAACCTCCACCCGGGAGAGTGGGGACTTCAGCGGGAAGTCTTCCACATGATTGTAAACCGTTGGGAAAAACCAAAGGTGGACATGATGGCGTCCCGCCTGAACAAAAAACTAGACAGATATTGCGCCAGGTCAAGGGACCCTCAGGCAATAGCGGTGGACGCTCTGGTAACACTGTGGGTGTACCAGTCATGGTATGTGTTCCCTCCTATGCTTCTCATACCAAAAGTACTGAGAATCAAGGAGATGAGTAAGAACGTTACTCGTGGTTCCGGATGGGTCAAGAAGGACTTGGTACCCGGAATTTCAAGAGATTCTCACGGAAGAACCGTGGCCTCTACCTTTAAGAAAGGACCTGCTCCAGCAGGGGCCTTGTCTGTTCCAAGACTTACCGCGGCTGCGTTTGACGGCATGGCAGTTGAACGCCGGATCCTGAAAGGGCATTCCAGATGAAGTCATCCCTACCCTGGTCGAAGCCAGGAAGGATGTAACCGCAAAACATTTTCACCGCAATTGGCGAAAATATGTTGCGTGGTGTGAGGCCAAGAAGGTCCCTACAGAGGAATTCCAACTGGGTCGTTTCCTACATTTCCTGAAAACAGGACTGTCTATGGGCCTAAAATTAGGGTCCATTAAGGTTCAAATTTCGACCCTGTCAAATTTATTCCAGAAAGAACTGGCTTCAGTGCCTGAAGTTCAGACGTTTGTAAAAGGGGTACTGCATATACAGCCTCCTTTTGTGCCCCCAGTGGCACCTTGGGATCTCAATGTTGTTTTGAGTTTCCTAAAGTCACATTGGTTTGATCCACTCACCACTGTGGACTTAAAATATTTCACATGGAAGGTGAAGATTCTATTAGCCCTGGCTTCAGCCAGGCGTGTGTCAGAATGGGCGGCTTTATCATATAAAAGCCCTTACTTAATTTTTCATTCTGACAGGGCAGAATTGAGGACTCGTCCTCAATTTCTCCTTAAGGTGTTTTCTGTTTTTCACATGAACCAACCTATTGTGGTACCTGCGGCTACTAGGGACTTGGAGGACTCCAAGTTACTTGACGTTGTCAGGGCCCTGAAAATATATGTTTCCAGGACGACTGGAGTCAGAAAATCTGACTCGCTGTTTAGCCTGTATGCACCCAACAAGATGGGTGCTCCTGCTTCTAAACAGACGATTGCTCGCTGGATTTGTAGTACAATTCAGCTTGCTCATTCTGTGGCAGGCTTGCCACAGACAAAATCAGAAAAAGCCCATTCCACAAGGAAGTGGGCTCATCTTGGGCGACTGCCTGAGGGGTCTCGGCTTTACAACTTTGCTGAGCATTTACTTGGTCAGGGGCAAACACGTTTGCTAAATTCTACAAATTTGATACCCTGGCTGAGGAGGACATGGAGTCTCTCATTCGGTGCTGCAGGGTCATCCGCACTCTCCCGCCCGTTTGGGAGCTTTGGTATAATCCCCATGGTCCTGACGGAGTCCCCAGCATCCACTTAGGACGTTAGAGAAAATAAGAATTTACTTACCGATAATTCTATTTCTCGTAGTCCGTAGTGGATGCTGGGCGCCCATCCCAAGTGCGGATTGTCTGCAATACTTGTACATAGTTATTGTTACAAAAAAATCAGGTTGTTATTGTTGTGAGCCGTCTGTTCAGAGGCTCCTACGTTTTGTCATACTGTTAACTGGGTTCAGATCACAAGTTGTACGGTGTGTTTGGTGTGGCTGGTATGAGTCTTACCCGGGATTCAAGATCCTTCCTTATTGTGTACGCTCGTCCGGGCACAGTATCCTAACTGAGGCTTGGAGGAGGGTCATAGGGGGAGGGGCCAGTGCACACCACCTGATCCTAAAGCTTTATTTTTGTGCCCTGTCTCCTGCGGAGCCGCTAATCCCCATGGTCCTGACGGAGTCCCCAGCATCCACTACGGACTACGAGAAATAGAATTATCGGTAAGTAAATTCTTATTTTTTAGGACACTGGTGACTCTTTTTCTGAGGTCTGTGTACATTCTCGGTATCGCCTGCCTAGAGAAGTGGAACCTAGATGGTATTTGGTACCGGGGACACACTTACTCAATAAATTCTCTAATTCCCTCTTAATTAACGGTGGATACCGGACACACGTTTAACACCACCCAGGCTGCCAAGGCCTGAGTTATCTGCTTTGCAGCAGGATGACTGCTGTGATATTTCATCTTCCTCGCAAAGGATTGTTGGACAGTCAATTGCTTACTGGAAGTAGTACAAGTGGTCTTCCGACTTCCCCTCTGGGATGACGATCGACTCCCAGCAGCAACAACAGCAGCGCCAGCAGCAGTAGGCGTTACACTCAAGGATGCATCGGAGGAATCCCAGGCAGGAGAGGACTCGTCAGACTTGCCAGTGACATGGCCTGCAGGACTTTTGGCTTTCCTGTCTAAGGAGGAAATTGACACTGAGGGAGTTGGTGGTGTGGTTTGCAGGAGCTTGGTTACAAGAGGAAGGGATTTAGTTGTCAGTGGACTGCTTCCGCTGTCACCCAAAGTTTTTGAACTTGTCAATGACTTCTGATGAATGCGCTCCAGGTGACGTATAAGGGAGGATGTTCCTAGATGGTTAACGTCCTTACCCCCTACTTATTACAGCTTGACAAAGGCAACACATGGCTTGATACCTGTTGTCCGCATTTCTGTTAAAATAATTCCACACCGAAGAGGTGATTTTTTTTTTGTAATTTGACCAGGCATGTCAATGGCTATATTAGTCCCACGGACAACAGGTGTCTCCCCGGGTGCCTGACTTAAACAAACCACCTCACCATCAGAATCCTCCTTGTCAATTTCCTCCCCAGCGCCAGCAACGCCCATATCCTCATCCTGGTGTACTTCAACACTGACATCTTCAATTTCACTATCAGGAACTGGACTCCGTGTCATAAATGGCATATTGGCAAGGCGGGAAGATCCGAGGCTGCCTCGGAACCTTGTAAAATGGGTGAAGTTCGGGGGGGTTCGGATCTCGAGGAACCGAACCCGCTCATCACTACTAAAAATACATATTCGCTTTCAGGTCAAAAAGTTCTAGAAACCACAAGACTTAATACCACACATAGGCCTGGATGTAATGAAGTCAGAGTTCAGCAGCCGTGTGGGATGCTGGCCGAACTGAGACTTTTTCTAAAGGGGCAGTCATTTACAAGGCATGGTTTAGCTTTGGAAATGATTGCCCCTTTAAAAAAAAAAAACTTCCCGCATGGCAGTTGTACTCGGACTTCATTACATCCTGCCCATAGTATCTAGATAGCAATTTACAAATAGTTTGTAGGCAGAATTTGACCTCTGCCAATGTGTCTTTTTCTTTTTGCTGTACTCCCAGAACTGCCCTTTTTGTCTAATTCTTTTGAGATTGTTGATCCATGTACTGTACCTCCAGTGCAATCGCTGATTCAATGTCACATTTGACTGTGCAGTACCTGCTCTGATAAGTGCCTTCTTATCTGACAACCATTATCGGAGCAGCGTGTTGTAGGCAATGAACTCTAAGGGCATTTTGAAGCCTTTGCAATGAACATATACCCTTTCCAGGATTTGTGCTTCTCTATTATCATATATCTGATCATTTTGGAATGATCTTATATCTTAATTTTGAATATTTTTGGCAAAGTCTCTCCAATGCTGTAGTACCCTGCTGAGAGCTATTTATATTATCAAAATAAATAGAGGAATTGTTTCTTAAATAGGTGAAGTCAATGTGATACTTTTTTTATGTAAGCTTTCACTGTATTGTACAAAGACGTGTGTGGGAGAAAGCTTCAAAGGTTTTTTTTTTTTTTGTAGCTGTATATTTCAGGCTGCCAGAATGTCGTCTCATAAATTTTCCCTTTTAATTGAAAGGTATTAAAATTGTCAGTTTCTGGATACATTTGCTTTAATAATTGACTTGATTTTACGAATTGTCCTCAGGGAAAACCAGTTGGAACACCAGATGCATCTGCATATTTCCGTGTGTTATCGGAGCATGGAGTGGCAGCCATGTTTACTGCACCAACTGCAATTAGAGCCATACGTCAGCAAGATCCACAGGCTGCATTAGGACAGCAGTACCCTTTAACAAAGTAAGGCTTTTATTTAATTCATGTGAATTGCTATAGGTTATAGTGTAATTGACAGTTGTCTAACAATGTATGGAAAGACTCCATGTATAATATACTTTATTATTCTTTTATATTTATATGGTCCCACAAAGTGTCTGTAGGGTTGTACAACATATAAACATGGTAAAACAACGCAGTTAACAAGCAGCAGGTATGCATAGCATTAGTATATAGTATAGGTAAAACATTACTATAGAGTCGCTTAGAGGTAGGACAAGTAAAAGAAGCAAGTGTAGGGTAACTTGCAGGAGAAAGCATTGGTGTGTTCCAGGAGGATGGCGGTCGTTAGGTCGACCACGTTTGGTCGACATGCATTAGGTCGACATGATCACTGGATCGACATGGTCATTAGGTCGACGAGTTTTTCACAATTTTTTTTCATTTTTTGACCTTTTTCATACTTCACGATCCACGTGGACTACAATTGGGAACGGTAACCTGTGCCGAGCGCAGCGAGCCATGAGAGGGGACACTGTGCACTAATTGGGGTTCCCCGTCACTTTACGACGAAAACTACACCAAAAAAAATAAGAATTTACTCACCGGTAATTCTATTTCTCGTAGTCCGTAGTAAATGCTGGGTACTCCGTAAGGACCATGGGGAATAGACGGGCTCCGCAGGAGACTGGGCACTCTTAAAATAAAGATTAGGTACTATATCTGGTGTGCACTGGCTCCTCCCTCTATGCCCCTCCTCCAGACCTCAGTTAGGGAAACTGTGCCCGGAAGAGCTGACATTACTAGGAAAGGATTTGGAATCCAGGGTAAGACTCATACCAGCCACACCAATCACACCGTACAACTTGTGATAACTATACCCAGTTAACAGTATGAACAACAACTGAGCCTCATTCAACCGATGGCTCATAACAATAACCCTATAGTTAAGCAATAACTATATACATGTATTGCAGAAAGTCCGCACTTGGGACGGGCTCCCAGCATCCACTACGGACTACGAGAAATAGAATTACCGGTGAGTAAATTCTTATTTTCTCTGACGTCCTAGTGGATGCTGGGTACTCCGTAAGGACCATGGGGATTTTACCATAGCTCCCAAACAGGCGGGAGAGTGCGGATGACTCTGCAGCACCGAATGAGCAAACTCAAGGTCCTCCTCAGCCAGGGTATCAAACTTGTAGAATTTTGCAAAAGTGTTTGATCCCGACCAAGTAGCAGCTCGGCAATGTTGTAAAGCCGAGAACCCTCGGGCAGCCGCCCAAGAAGAGCCCACCTTCCTCGTGGAATGGGCTTTTACTGATTTAGGATGCGGCAGTCCAGCCGCAGAATGTGCAAGTTGAATCGTGCTACAGATCCAGCGAGCAATAGTCTGCTTTGAAGCAGGAGCACCCAGCTTGTTGGGTGCATGCAGGATAAACAGCGAGTCAGTTTTTCTGACTCTAGCCGTCCTGGAAACATAGATTTTCAGGGCCCGGACTACGTCCAGCAACTTGGAATCCTCCAAGTCCCGAGTAGCCGCAGGCACCACAATAGGTTGGTTCAAATGAAACGCTGATACCACCTTTGGGAGAAATTGGGGACGAGTCCTCAATTCTGCCCTGTCCATATGGAAGATCAGATATGGGCTTTTACAGGACAAAGCCGCCAATTCTGACACACGCCTAGCTGAGGCCAAGGCCAACAGCATGACTACCTTCCACGTGAGATACTTCAACTCCACGGTCTGAAGTGGCTCAAACCAATGTGATTTTAGGAAATCCAACACAACGTTGAGATCCCAAGGTGCCACTGGAGGCACAAAAGGGGGCTGAATATGCAGCACTCCCTTAACAAACGTCTGAACTTCAGGCAGTGAAGCCAGTTCTTTTTGAAAGAAAATAGACAGGGCCGAAATCTGGACTTTAATGGATCCCAATTTTAGGCCCATAGTCACTCCTGACTGTAGGAAGTGCAGAAATCGACCCAGCTGAAATTCCTCTGTTGGGGCCTTCCTGGCCTCACACCAAGCAACATATTTTCGCCATATGCGGTGATAATGTTTTGCTGTCACATCCTTCCTAGCTTTTATCAGCGTAGGAATTACTTCATCTGGAATGCCCTTTTCCATTAGGATCCGGCGTTCAACCGCCATGCCGTCAAACGCAGCCGCGGTAAGTCTTGGAACAGACAGGGCCCCTGCTGTAGCAGGTCCTGTCGGAGCGGCAGAGGCCTCTGAGATCATTTCTTGTAGTTCCGGGTACCAAGTTCTTCTTGGCCAATCCGGAACGATGAGTATAGTTCTTACTCCTCTCTTTCTTATTATCCTCAGTACCTTTGGTATGAGAGGAAGAGGAGGGAACACATAAACCGACTGGTACACCCACGGTGTCACTAGAGCGTCCACAGCTATCGCCTGAGGGTCCTTTGACCTGGCGCAATATCTTTTTAGCTTTTTGTTGAGGCGGGACGCCATCATGTCCACCTGTGGCCTTTCCCAACGATTTACAATCAGCTTGAAGACTTCTGGGTGAAGTCCCCACTCTCCCGGGTGGAGGCCGTGCCTGCTGAGGAAGTCTGCTTCCCAGTTGTCCACTCCCGGAATGAACACCGCTGACAGTGCTAGCACGTGATTCTCCGCCCATCGAAGAATCCTTGTGGCTTCTGCCATCGCCATCCTGCTTCTTGTGCCGCCCTGTCGGTTTACATGGGCGACCGCCGTGATGTTGTCTGACTGAATCAGCACCGGTTGGTTTTGAAGCAGGGGTTCTGCTTGACTCAGGGCATTGTAAATGGCCCTTAGTTCCAGAATATTTATGTGTAGGGAAGTCTCCTGACTCGACCACTGTCCTTGGAAGTTTCTTCCCTGAGTGACTGCCCCCCAACCTCGGAGGCTTGCATCCGTGGTCACCAGGACCCAGTCCTGAATGCCGAATCTGCGGCCCTCGAGAAGATGAGCACTCTGCAGCCACCACAGCAGAGACACCCTGGCCCTCGGGGACAGGGTGATCAACCGATGCATCTGAAGATGCGATCCGGACCACTTGTCTAACAGATCCCCCTGAAAGATCCTTGCATGGAACCTGCCGAAGGGAATTGCTTCGTAAGAAACTACCATCTTTCCCAGGACTCGCGTGCAGTGATGCACCGACACCTGTTTTGGTTTCAGGAGGTCCCTGACCAGAGATGACAATTCCTGGGCCTTCTCCTCCGGGAGAAACACCTTCTTCTGTTCTGTGTCCAGAATCATGCCCAAGAACAGCAGACGCGTCGTAGGAATTAGCTGCGACTTTGGGATATTCAGAATCCAGCCGTGCTGTTGTAGCACTTCCCGAGATAGTGCTACTCCGACTAACAACTGCTCCTTGGACCTTGCCTTTATAAGGAGATCGTCCAAGTACGGGATAATTATAACTCCCTTCTTTCGAAGGAGTATCATCATTTCGGCCATTACCTTGGTAAATACCCTCGGTGCCGTGGACAGACCAAACGGCAACGTCTGGAATTGGTAATGACAGTCCTGTACCACAAACCTGAGGTACTCCTGGTGAGGTGGGTAAATGGGGACATGTAGGTAAGCATCCTTGATGTCCAGTGACACCATAAAATCCCTCTCTTCCAGGCTTGCAATAACCGCCCTGAGCGATTCCATTTTGAACTTGAACTTCCTTATATAAGTGTTCAAGGATTTCAAATTTAGAATGGGTCTCACCGAACCGTCTGGTTTCGGTACCACAAACATTGTGGAATAGTAACCCCGTCCCTGTTGAAGGAGGGGAACTTTGATTATCACCTGCTGAAGGAACAGCTTGTGAATTGCCGCCAGTACTACCTCCCTTTCCTTGGGAGCAGCTGGCAAGGCTGATTTGAGGTAACGGCGAGGGGGAGACGCCTCGAACTCCAGCTTGTATCCCTGAGATACCACTTGTAGAACCCAGAGATCCACCTGTGAGCGAACCCACTGGTCGCTGATGTTCCGGAGACGCGCCCCCCACCGCACCTGGCTCCACCTGTGGAGCCCCAGCGTCATGCGGTGGACTTAGTGGAAGCAGGGGAGGATTTTTGTTCCTGGGAACTGGCTGTCTGGTGCAGCTTTTTCCCTCTACCCCTGCCTCTGGGCAGAAAGGACGCGCCTCTGACCCGCTTGCCTTTCTGAGGCCGAAAGGACTGTACTTGATAATACGGTGCTTTCTTAGGCTGTGAGGGAACCTGAGGTAAAAAAGTCGACTTCCCAGCTGTTGCTGTGGATACGAGGTCCGAGAGACCGTCCCCAAACAATTCCTCACCCTTCTAAGGCAAAACCTCCATGTGCCTTTTAGAATCAGCATCACCTGTCCACTGCCGAGTCCATAATACTCTCCTGGCAGAAATGGACATTGCATTAATTCTAGATGCCAGCCGGCAAATGTCCCTCTGTGCATCCCTCATATATAAGACGACGTCTTTAATATGCTCTATGGTTAGCAAAATAGTATCCCTGTCAAGGGAATCAATGTTATCTGACAGGGTATCAGACCAAGCAGCTGCAGCACTACACATCCATGCTGAAGCAATTGCAGGTCTCAGTATAGTACCTGGGAATAGACGGGCTCCGCAGGAGAAAAAAACTAAAAAAAAAACTCATGTTGACCTTTTTCCATGTCGACCTAGTGATCATGTCGACCTAATTCATGTCGGCCAAACGTGGTCGACCCAATGAACCACATCCATTACAGGAGAGGATCAGTTTAGCGCTCAGTGGGAAATATTCAATTGTTTGAAAAGTCAGTTGGGAGTCTGTTTTTTCCTATCTAATAGACAAGAAAAATCAGACTCCCAACCGACTTTTCAAACATTTGAATTCCTCCCAATGGATCTTTTCCCACAGTATGGACAAGCAAGGTGTAAGAGTCCCTGAAGGGGATTCGGTAGGCTGAAAGGCACAGATTGAAGGGGGTGGGGGGCAGGCTGAGAGGCACAGAGTGAAGCTATTACTCAACCCTGTTTGTGGTCCCGAAACCGGACGGTTCGGTCAGACCCATTCTGAATTTAAAATCCTTAAACCTATACTTAAAGAGGTTCAAGTTCAAGATGGAATTGCTCAGAGCGGTCATCGCAAGTCTGGAAGGGGGAGATTATATGGTGTCCCTAGACATAAAGGATGCATACCTCCATGTCCCCATATATCAACCTCATCAGGCGTTACTGAGATTTGTGGTGCAGGATTGCCATTACCAATTTCAGACGTTGCTGTTTGGGCTTTCCACGGCCCCGAGGATTTTTACCAAATTAATGGCAGAGATGATGGTGCTCCTGCGCAAGCAGGGTGTCACAATTATCCCATACTTGGACGATCTGCTGATAAAAGCGAGATCGAGAGAACAGTTGCTGGACAGCGTATCTCTCTCCCTGAGGGTGTTGCAACAACCCGGTTGGATTCTCAATCTACCGAAGTCACAGTTAGTTCCAATGACCTGATTGCCTTTCTTAGGCATGATTCTGGACACGGAACAAAAGAGGGTCTTTCTCCCGATGGAAAAGGCCCAGGAACTTCAGAGCTTGGTCAGCGACCTGTTAAAGCCAGACAGGGTGTCGGTACATCACTGCACTCGAGTTCTGGGAAAGATGGTGGCGTCTTACGAGGCCATTCCATTCGGCAGGTTTCATGCCAGGACTTTTCAGTGGGACCTTCTGGACAAGTGGTCCGGGTCACATCTACAGATTCATCAGATGATCCGCCTGTCCCCCAGGGCCAGGGTATCTCTCTTGTGGTGGCTGCAGAGTGCTCACCTTCTAGAGGGTCGCAGGTTCGGCATTCAGGACTGGGTTCTGGTGACCACGGACGCGAGCCTCCGAGGATGGGGAGCAGTCACACAGGGAAGAAACTTCCAAGGTCTGTGGTCAAGCCAGGAGACTTGTCTACACATCAACGTACTGGAATTAAGGGCAATATACACCGGCCTTCGTCAAGCGGAGACCTTACTTCGAGGTCTACCGGTTCTGATTCAGTCAGACAACATCACAGCAGTGGCTCCTGTAAACCGCCAAGGCGGCACAAGGAGCAGAGTGGCAATGGCAGAAGCCTCAAAGATTTTTCGATGGGCGGAGAGTCATGTAAGCGCTCTGTCAGCAGTCTTCATTCCGGGAGTGGACAACTGGGAGGCAGACTTCCTAAGCAGACACGATCTGCATCCAGGAGAGTGGGGACTTCATCAGGAAGTCTCCGTAGAGATTGCAAGTCAGTGGGGACTGCCTCAAATAGACATGATGGCTTCACGCCTCAACAAGAAACTTCCGAGATATTGCGCCAGGTCAAGGGACCCTCAGACGGTAGCAGTGGACGCCCTGGTGACACCGTGGGTGTTTCAGTCAGTCTATGTGTTCCCTCCTCTTCCTCTCATCTCAAAGATACTGAGAATCATAAGACGAAGAGGGGTTCAGGCGATTCTTATCGTTCCAGATTGGCCTCAAAGGGCCTGGTATCCGGATCTACAGGAAATGCTCTCAGAAGATCCGTGGCCTCTTCCTCTCAGGGAAGACCTGTTACAACAAGGGCCCTGTGTGTTCCAGGACTTACCGCGACTGCGTTTGACGGCATGGCGGTTAAACGCAGGATCCTAGCGAAAAAGGGCATTCCGGATGAGGTCATTCCTACTCTGATAAAGGCTAGGAAGGAGGTGACATCGAAACATTATCACCGTATCTGGAGGAAGTATGTATCTTGGTGCGAAGCCAGGACTGCTCCTCCGGAAGAATTCCATCTGGGCCGTTTTCTCCACTTCCTGCAAACTGGAGTGAATTTGGGCCTAAAGTTAGGCACCATTAAGGTTCAGATTTCGTCCCTATCCATTTTCTTTCAAAAGGAATTGGCTTCTCTTCCAGCCTCCTTTTGTGCCTCCGGTGGCACCATGGGACCTTAACGTGGTGTTACGGTTTCTTAAGTCTCACTGGTTTGAACCTCTTCAAACTTTTGAATTGAAGTATCTCACTTGGAAAGTGGTCATGTTATTGGCTTCGGCGCGGCGAGTGTCGGAGTTGGCGGCTTTGTCTCACAAAAGCCCTTATCTGATTTTTCATGTGGATAGAGTGGAGTTGCGGACTCGTCCTCCGTTTCTGCCTAAGGTGGTTTCTTCTTTTCATATGAACCAACCTATTGTGGTGCCGGTGGCTACTAGGGACGTGGAGGATTCCGAGTCCCTGGATGTGGTCAGGGCATTGAAAATTTATGTGGCCAGAACGGCTCGGGTTAGGAAAACAGAGGCCCTGTTTATCCTGTATGCAGCCAACAAGGTTGGCGCTCCTGCGTCTAAGCAGACTATTGCTCGCTGGATCTGTAACACGATTCAGCAGGCTCATTCTACGGCTGAATTGCCGTTACCGAATTCGGTAAAGGCCTATTCCACTAGGAAGGTGGGCTCTTCTTGGGCGGCTGCCCGAGGCGTCTCGGCTTTACAACTTTGCCGAGCAGCGACTTGGTCGGGTTCAAACACATTTGCAAAATTCTACAAGTTTGATACCCTGGCTGATGAGGACCTAATGTTTGCTCATTCGGTGCTGCAGAGTCGTCCGCACTCTCCCGCCCGTTTTGGAGCTTTGGTATAATCCCCATGGTCCTTACGGAGTCCCCAGCATCCTCTAGGACGTAAGAGAAAATAAGATTTTAAACCTACCGGTAAATCTTTTTCTCCTAGTCCATAGAGGATGCTGGGCGCCCGTCCCAGTGCGGACAACATCCTGCAAGACTTGTATATAGTTGTTGCTTACATAAGGGTTATGTTTTCAGTTTGGATCAGTTTTGGACTGATACTGGTTTTGTTTCATACTGTTGACTGGTTCGTGTATCCCATGTTATACGGTGTGAATGGTGTGGCTGGTATGAATCTTGCCCTTGGATTTCCAAAATCCTTTCCTCGTACTGTCCGTCTCCTCTGGGCACAGTTTCTCTAACTGAGGTCTGGAGGAAGGGCATAGAGGGAGGAGCCAGTGCACACCCATACCTAAAGTTCTTTTTTAGTGCCCATGTCTCCTGCGGAGCCCGTCTATTCCCCATGGTCCTTACGGAGTCCCCAGCATCCTCTACGGACTAGGAGAAAAAGATTTACCGGTAGGTTTAAAATCTTATTTTTATGTATACAGAGTGAAGTGGGGACAGGCTGAGAGGCACAGAGTGAAGGGTGTGAGGGTGAGATGCACAAAGTGAAGGGTGAGAGGCTAAGAGGCACAGAGTGTGAAGGGGGAGGCTGAAAGACACAGAGGTGGGATGCTGAGAGGCACAGAGTGAAGAGGGGAGGCTGGCTTGTTTCAGTGTATATTATGTAAATCTGGATTTTTTTTTCAGTGTTTCTTGCTCCCAGTGTGACTAAAAATAGGGGTGTGACACATGTTCATGCTCCTACAAACATCATACCGAAAGCGGGCACACAAAAATGGGGTGTGGCCTTGTGCCAGTTTGGCCACACCCCATGGCGCATGCATCATAATTGGCTCTTTGACTTGACTACAGATATATTTGGGCTCGCTGCCTTTGGTTGGCCACCCCTGCACTAGGGGGTATATTTACTAAAGTTTGGGTTTATAGAAGTGAAGATGTTTCCTGTAGCAACCAATCAGATTCTAACTATTCTCTTCGAGAAGGTGCTCGATGATTGGTTGCTATGGGCAACATTTCCACTTCTATAAACCTGCACTTTAGTAAATACATCTCTAGTAGAGAAATCTGACTGGGTAACAGGGTTCCAGAATGACACATTAAGTATTTCATATTTTTAGGATCTATTATACCTCGTTCAGTGCTGGGTTTTCACTCCTTTTGTAATTGTCTAAAGAAGTACATTTAGCAATTCCTTCCACAACGATCAGCTGTGTTACTTTTTAAACTATAGAAAACTCCTTGTGCCTTTAAAGCTTTCTTTTTTTACTTTTTCTTGTGATGTACAGTAGGAAAGCAACTGCCAAGTAGGGAATGTAATTCCGGGTGCAAGATGACTCAAGTCTTCATCTTTGCCAGTATCAAGCACTACTTTATCATACACTTTCTTCAATGATGGTAGTATAAAACACTGCAGGGTGTGGTTTCAAGCTTATGTAAACAAATATGTATTCTAAATGTAATGCTGGACATACATGGACAGATAATATGTCTGTCGAACCAACAGGCATATTATCTGACCCTGACAATATCCGGGACATATACTATACATATCAGTAAGGATACTGAATATTGGGAGTAAGGGGCCCTACACACTCGGCGATGCGCCGCCGAGGTGCCCGACGGCCGATACGGCCGACGAGCAACCCGGCGGCGGGGGGGCAGTGACGGGGGGAGTGAAGTTTCTTCACTCCCCCCGTCACCCGGCTGCATTGAAGTGCAGGCAAATATGGACGAGATCGTCCATATTGGCCTGCATGCACAGCCGACGGGAGATCAGCGATGAACGAGCGCGGGGCCGCGCATCGTTCATCGCTGGAGTCTCCACACTGAAAGATATGAACGAGTTCTCGTTCATTTATGAACGAGATCGTTCATATCTTTCAGAATATCGGCATGTGTGTAGGGCCTATTAGAGAAAGGTATGTGTTAGAGTGGAAGACCAGAACAAAAAGACAGTGTTTCTAATGTAAAGACAGGCATGTCTAGTAGTAGGGGACATGTATCTTAAGAGACAAATTAATAGTAAATAGGAATGCCTGAGTGGAAAGGTATCCGTTCAGATGGTCGGCAATGTTAAGGTCGCACTCATTAGGTCGACCACTATTGGTTGACATTGTCGACATAGACTCTTGGTGTAGGACACCTAATATCTGTGCTCCGCCCCTGAGACATTAGCTCGTCCCTTCCCATATGAGGGAACGGGAATGTCTGTTGGTTGGTGTGGCCGACATGACACTTAAAAAATATTGCATCAGAAGGACATGCTGAACGCTCCGGCATGCCTGACCGATTGATAGATCAGGCGGGCCGGTCAGATTTTTGTAGCATGTATGCCTAGCAATAAGAACTTGTAAAGAAGGAAGAAAGCAAAAACTCCAATGTTATATTGCAAACAATTGATGAAAATATTTTTATTTAAAGAAAAAAAAAAACAATAAAAAAATGCCTTCAGGGAGAAGCTGTGCAGCTTGCCATACCAGTGCATGGTAGACTGAGCTTATATTCATGTAATAGTTCTATTAACTTTATTTTCAGATATCAGTAGCTAAATATGGCAATGTGATGTTGGCTTAAGGAATTGTTTCATATTTTTAGCCTTGGCATGAGCATTTGCCCTTCAGGAACATGTTAAGTCATGCTGAAAGGCAAACCTCCTAACTAAAGAATCATATTTGTCAGTTTGCTTAATTACAGAGGTAGAGGAATCTTTCTCACTAATCATCTGGGACACAGGACTGCTGTAAGCTTCCTCACAGCAGGATTGTGCATATACTCTGATATAAACTATACAGTGATTCATTCTTGCATCACTGAAATGCCACATACAAGGAGATTACTGGACAAGGCCTCTAAAACCTTCATTAACTAAATAGTTTTATCCGTTTATTTTAAAGGAAGCTACCTTTTTCAGAGTAGTGCTTAGGATGACTGCAGCATGCAGTGCCCCTATGAAGTATGACTAAAGGGCAATACAGCTTACATTCCCTTTCATTTATTTGGTTTGTTTTCTCAATTAATCAAAATTGATGTTAATTTGTATGTGCTTTTTCTTGTCACCATGCACTCCTATATACTGCTATATGTAGAGGAATATTCGGATGCGATATACCCAGAATAGAAGACAGCAGGATTAATTACAGGGGCCTTCGTCATATTTGACATATTTAGACCATGCCTAAGGCACTGAAAGCAGAAGCAAGAATCTTGCCTTTTCCCTTACACTATCTAAAATAAAGTGGCCCATTTCTGGTGTGCATTTAGACTTTATATACTTGGTGTTTCTATTGTAACGCATTATGTGTAAACCTCGTAATTTTCCTAATTGGAGATGACTCCAACCCTTAATGTCAATGACTATCACTAAAGCAATATTTAAGGTAAGTTAGCCACAAATAATTAAACTATTGTGGCACTCTGTGGTTTCTTGTGGTGGACACTCCCTTTGTATATGAGAGAGGTGTGTCGCCAGTGCGGCTACAGAGATGTGAAATTCCTTAACCCATTGGTTCCCAAACGTTTTTGAATCATGGCACCCTAGAGTATCAGCATTTTTTCATGCACCTCCTACTTATTGAGAAATTCCACAAATATTATGAATGAAGTAAATTTGACTTATATGTCATCCTTTGGTTCAGTAATGTGGTGGTGGACACGGTTCCGGTTCTGTTTGTCCACATATTTGATTGGTAGCCACCAGTTCTGGTTTTTCTTATCACATGGACAATAAATAATTTGATTTGGTCCTGAACCAGTAACGTGTCACTCATACATGTGCCCCAAAGTACCGTGGGGTGCCACGGAACCCAGTTTGGTACCCTTTGCCTTAACCAGACCAAGACCTCAAAAAACAGACACATTTAAGGGAAAATATTTTATTGCAGGATATTTGGGGGAAAAAGGAGAAGAAAGTAAGGGAGGGTGGGTTTTATGGAAAAGTTAGATTACGCACTGTGCGTGTGGCCGCATTTGTGCCTCAAAACGCAGGTGCAACTTATGCCGACTAAAACAGCAAAGCTGCAACTGTCACAAAAATGCCATAGGGCTAGATGCATCATTGCTTGGAAAGTGATAAAATGGAGAGTTAAAAAGTACCAACCAATCAGCTCCTAACTGGCATTTTTCAAACACAGCCTGTGATATGGCAGTTAGGAGCTGATTACCTGCCACTTTTTTACTCTCCATTTTATCACTTTCCAAGCGATGATGCATCTAGACCATAGAATCATAAGTTGAAATCATAGAATATAATGTTGTATAACCATAGGTGTGCATGCAATTTTCTAGGCATATAGTGATTCCATGCAAGATATGCTAAACTAACTGGCACTGTACTCACTCTGCATCAGGCTTTTTGAGGCTTTTTGAAGTTTAGGTTATATAAAATAACCTAAACTATGAGAAAAATCCAACTTTGGTTCTGGATTTTTTATTTTTTGCACAGCATGTCACACTGTTAACAAATGTCTCTTATCTTACATCTATAGACTTTTCCTAAGACATGTTGTTCAGTCAGTATTACTGATCATTCAACTGAATAATGAGTCTGTTCCTTAAGTATGTTATTAGCAAACAATATTTCTAACTTAATTGAATCTCTAGTTTCTATATTATCAATTGATCATGTGTTACAATTTCTAGCACAAAATGTAGTATTCTCCATACTTTATAAAAGTCGCTTAAGTCAAGTAAAATAATTAAAATGTCCGCGATTAAGGTCCTCCTGATCTTCAAGTTGTATAGTAGAAGTATGTTTCCTCATCTCGCCAGGAGTTTCTAGGTGACCATGTTGTTCAAAATCTTTGCTGTATATCATGGTAAAGGCGGGCAACTCAATACAACTGTCTGGTGGTTAGCTGGAGACTGTGGCAACTCCCCTGCTCTAAATTCATCTCACGGTCAAGGTTAAAGAGCCCTAGGGTGTAAGGAGCATGTTGGTGTCCTGAGTATTTGGTGGCAGAAGGCTGCTATCACTCTGTCCCTACATTTCTCCTAATTACCAGCTAATTTCACTTGTTTCTCCTAATTTGTTGCATACAGGTGTGTCCTCCTACATCCTTGCTGCAGTCACGTTAAACAGCACTTCTAGGGGGTAATTTCAAGTTGATCGCAGCAGGAATTTTGTTAGCAGTGGGGCAAAACCATGTGCACTGCAGGGGAGGCAGATTTAACATGTGCAGAGAGAGTTAGATTTGGGTGTGGTGTGTTCAAGCTGCAATCTAATTTGCAGTGTAAAAATAAAGCAGCCAGTATTTACCCTGCACAGAAACAAAATAACCCACCCAAATCTAACTCTTTCTGCACATGTTATATCTGCCTCCCCTGCAGTGCACATGGTTTTGCCCAACTGCTAACAAAATTCCTGCTGCGATCAACTTGGAGTTACCCCCTTAGTGCGTGACTAAATAGCACCAAGTGTCTTTATGTGCAACGTTTCCATTTAAATGCATCTACGTCGCATTGCTATTGTAAATAGCATGCAAAAACAGCTTATGCTGATTAAAATTATATGCGGCATGCTTATATTCTGTGTGTGACTGCGGATGTGTCTGCATACGAAATGCTACGTTACAGTGTTTTCCTGGAAATCACTGTAACGTACTGTAGCACATAGTGATGCGAATAAGACGCGTTTTCAGCAAAAAAAAAAAAAAAAAGACGCTTGACGTTAGCAGAGCGGCCTGGGAGCTGTTTGCTGACTCACACTACGCATCTCCTGTTGCATGGCGTATTGAGGCAAGATGTATGAGGAGAAATCTGTATTTATTGCATACTCCTCCTATTCTAATTTCTAACCTTCCTACTTCCCATTTGTATTAGATACTTATGGGATAAGTATCAAATGTTAAAAAAGATCTGAGAAGTTGCCTATAGCAATCAATCAGCATCTACCGATCATTTTATAAAAATTACATGATAAATGCTATCTAAAAACTGGTTGGTTGCTATGGACAACTTCTCTACTTGTACATTTCTTTACTCTTTAGAAAGTTTAATAACATTTTCCACTCTGTTCCGGTATGAATGGTCGACAATGTTAAAGTCGACAGTCATTAGGTCGACCACTATTGGTCGGCATTGACATGGACAAATGGTCGGCACATGAAAAGGTCGACATGGATTTTTGAACTGTTTTTTATGTCATTTTTTTCCCGTAACATGACCAGGAACCCCAATTAGTGTACCGCATCCCCTTGCATGGCTCGCCATGCTCTGCTCAAGGTGCCTTGCTCCACTGCCGCTGTGCTCGGCACAGGTTACTATTCCCAATCGTAGTCCACGTGGATGGTAAAGTATGAAAAAATAAAAAATCTGTTTTTTGTTTGTTTGTTTTTAAAAGCCATGTCGACCTTTTCATGTGTCGACCATTTGTCAATGTCAACCAATAGTGGTCGACCTAATGAGTGTCGACCTTAACATTGCCGACCATCTGAACGGATACCTTTCCACTCAGGCATTCCTATTTACTATTAATTTGTCTCTTAAGATACCTGTCCCCTACTACTAGACGTGTCTGTCTTTACATTAGAAACACTGTCTTTTTGTTCTGGTCTTCCTCTCTAACACATACCTTTCTCTTACTCCCAATATTAAGTGTCCTTAACGATATGCTCTTACCAATGTAGTTATCCCGTTCTTCTACTTGCACAGATGTGTCCTCCTACATCTTGCCTGAATATACCACGCAGCGGGAGATGCCTGGCGTGAGTGAGCCAACAGGTCCCATGCAACTCCGCTTCAGGCGTTTTTTTTTTTCTAATTGCAAAAAATTGTCTTATTCACGTTGCTATGCCATTAGGACGCACAAACAGATTGCGCTGATGAAAATGATATGCGGCATGCCTATATTCTCTGTACGTCTGCAGCTGTAACTGCATACGACATGGGCCCTCATTCCGAGTTGATCGATCGCTGCCGTTTTTCGCAGCGCAGCGATCAGGTTACTACTGTGCATGCGTATGCACCGCAATGTGCACGCACGTCGTACGGGTACAAACCGCATTGTTGCTGTGCAATGCTTCTAGTGACGAATCCATTCGCACAACCGATCGCAAGGAGATTGACAGGAAGAAGGCGTTTATTGGTGTCAACTGACCATTTTCTGGGAGTGGTAGAGAAAATGCAGGCGTGTCCAGGCGTTTGCAGGGCGGGTGACTGACGTCAATTCCGGAACCGGACAGGTTGAAGTGATCGCAAGGGCTGAGTAAGTTCAAACCTACTCGGAAACTGTAAAAAACTTTTTCGGCCCGCTCGGCTGCACATGCGATCGCACACTTGCAAAGCGAAAATACACTCCCCCGTGGGTGTCGACTATACATTTGCACGGCTGCAAATAGTAGCTAGCGAGCGATCAACTCGGAATGAGGGCCATGGTACGTTGCAGTGTTTCTAGGAAAACTCTGTATCGTAGCATTTCGTATGCAGATACAGCCGTGATTGCACACAGAATACATACATGCTGCATATCATTTTAATCAGGATAAGCTGCTTGTACATCCTATTTGCTCTGCGCTACCAAGTTATTCAGCAGTGCTCACTGCATCCTGTGCTCTCCTTGTTCACTGACAATTTCTTCCCTTCTTTACATGAATTTATTCTTGTCTCTTTCTTATAGCCTATCGCTGTATCTTTTTTTTTTAATGGTTTTTTTTATGTTTGTTTTTTAACTGAACTGTCTATCTCTACTATGCTTTTAATGTTTCTCTCTTTATTCCTCACTCCAGCCTTTTTTTTTTTTTTTTTTTTAATAGATCTCTGAATCCTCCACTCCTCCTTATAGTCTCATTCTAGCCTGTAATTCTGTTTAATATTTAACTTTTATTTGGTCCCTTAACCCTTGATCTAATGCATTGTTCACTGCAGTATGTATGAGGGTAGACATTGTGTATGTGTGTGTGAATGAGCTAAGGAATAATGAGTTATGGTAGACTTATCTTTGTTAACTCTCTTTCTTCGAGGTACAGAGGGTCCACAGGGAGAACATCGGGTTGTAGGTGGTTGATGAGAGCCAGGGCACCAAATAGTTAAGCTTTCCGGCTTCCCAGAATGATCGTCTCCTCTACCCTATAACCCCACCTCCATGCTCAGGCAGGTCAGTTTTGTTAACAAGCCCAAAGCAGGAAGTGGATAGGAGAGAAGAAAGATATTGTAGACAAAAGAACACATTCTCATAGACAGGAGAAAGGAACCAGTGACTAATGCCACAAATACCCAGAGAGGCCAGGTGCGTCAGGGAGGGTGCTCTGTGGACCTTATGAATCTCGAAGAAAGAGAGTTAACAAAGGTAAGTCTATCATAACTCTTGGGGGGGTTTTTCCTTTGGGATTCATAGGGCTCCACAGGGAGAAAATAGTGGATGTCCTAAAGCAGTATTTTTAAGAGAGGGGACGCACCTGAGAGGATAACAGATGCAAAGGTATAAAATGAGTAGAATTTTAGAAACATGTGAATGGAAGACCACATAGTGGCCATACATATTTGCTCAGTAGACACCCCCACGGCCTGCCACCCATGAGGGACCTGCAGATCTAGTAGAATGGACGAAATTGACGTTGGGACAGGCAAATCAACTTCATTGTATGCTTGTGCAATACCCATTCTAATCCATCTGGCCAGCGTCTGTTTGTTAGCTGGCCAGCCATGCTTGTGAAATCCATAGAGTATGAATAGAAAGTCGGATCTTCTGATAGAACTGGTTTGGTCTATATCGATATGTAGGGTACGTACTACATCCAAAGACCGTTCTTTTTCTGAAAGATCTGGTGAGACAAATGCCAGGACTACAATTTCCTGATTTAAGGTGAAATCTAGAGACCATTTTAGGAAGGTACCCAGGCCTAGTCCGTAAAACTGCCCTGTCATGATAAAAAAACAGGAAAGGTGGATGACCGGAGTCTGACACTCTCCTGGCAGAAGCAATAGCCAGCAACGTCAACCGTTTGAGGTCCACTGACTTTAAAGGTGCATGCACACTGGGCGTTTTTGCCCAGAGTGCATGCACAGCGATGATGTGAGAATCGCTGGGCAGAAAATCGCTCAGTGCATACACACTGAGCGTTTTTCACCCAGGCCCAGCGATGTTCACAGGGGTGAACCACTTTCTACCGTAGGAGACGGTGGAAAGTGGCTCACTCTGCTTGTAAAACAAGCCGATGGATGGCGGCGGCCAACGATGATGCGGGAGCGCGCATCAGCGCTCACCGCCCGTCCATACGCACTGGCCGAGTTTAAGCTCAAAGTAGCTCAAAATGCCAAAAGTGAGCTACTTTGAGCTTAAAGTCACCCAGAGTGTATGGGCCTTAAGGGTTAAAAAGGGGGCTCTTGAAGTGCTTCCAATACTACAAAAATCCCATGGAGCTACCTAGGATACATATGGAGGTTGTACACGTAAGACCCCTTAAAAAAAAAAAAAAAAAAAATATATAAATCTGGTAGTGTAGCAATTTTTCTCTGAAACCATACTGGTATGTGTACTTTCAGAGAAGCAAGGCGTAAAACAAGATTGAGTCCTCTTTGAAGAAAAGCCAGTATTCTTGATACTTTAAATATAGTTGGTTCGTAGCGCTTAGAAGCGCACCATGTGAAATAGGTATGCCATATTCTATAATATATATGTGCTGAAGCAGGCTTGCGTGCCTTAAGCATCGTTTAAATTACGCAGGTTGAAAATCCTTTTGCCCTTAAAATGGATAATTCAAAAGCCACGTCGTCAAGACAGACGGTTCAGGTTTGGATGTAGTAATGGCCCTTGAAATAGAAGGTCCTGTTGCTGAACAAGTTGAAGGGTTATGTCCTACTGCAAGGCTCTGTAGGTCGGAGAACCAGAACCATCTGGGCCACGCTGGGGCTATCAGAATAAGGTTTCCTCCTTTTTGTTTGAATTTCCTTATTGCCCTTGGCAGAAGGGATATTGGGGAAAATATGTATAGTAGATGAAAGGTCCATTTTACTGCTAGAGCATCCACGAATGGATCCATATACTGGGACCTTGTGGTTGTGACATGATGCCATCAGATCCAAATCTGGCCGGCCCCACCTGTCCACTAAAAGGTGGAACACTTCTGGATGAAGAGCCCATTCGCTCGTGTGCACATCCCGATGACTGAGGAATTCTGCTTCCCAGTTTTGGAGGCCTGGTATGAACACTGCTGATATGGCCGGAAGATGACATTCAATCCACTTTAGCATTTTGGTTACCTTTTGCATTGCCCTTTTACTGCGAGTGCCGCCTTGGTGATTGATATATGCCACTGTTGTGGCACTGTCGGATTGAATTTGCACAGGCTTGCCTTGGAGAATGCTGCGTACCAGTGTCAATGTTTTGCATACTGCCCCCAGTTCCAGTACATTGATTGGTAACCGGGTCTCTGGCAGCCTTCATCTCCCTTGAAACAAGTGTTGCTCGGTTACCGCTCCGCAACTGCGAAGCTGGCATCTGTAGTGAGAAGCACCCAATTTGGGATCCAGAAGGGGTGACCCCTGTCTAGGTGATTGCTGTGGAGCCACCAAGTTAATGATAGGCAAACCTCCGGAGATCAGAGTTATTATCTGCCGTTTGATCTGATGAGGCTGGCCATTTGGCTAGAATCAACCTTTGTAAAGGGTATGGCCAAGTGAATTGACACCTGAGGATGGTGAAGGAACCACTGTATTTTGGTCCTTCTTTAAGGTTTATTACAAAATAACATACATTTTCCCCTAATGTGCAAAACCATGTGCACTGCAGGTGGGGCAGATGTAACGTGCAGAAGTTAGATTTGGGTGGGTTATATTGTTTCTGTGCAGGGTAAATACTGGCTGCTTTATTTTTACACTGCAATTTAAATTTCAGTTCAAACACTCTCCAACCAAATCTAACTCTCTCTGCACATGTTATATCTGTCCCACCTGCAGCGCGCATGGTTTTGCCCATTAGGGGAAAATGTTATTTCTCTTACGTCCTAGAGGATACTGGGGTCCACATTAGTACCATGGGGTATAGACGGGTCCACTAGGAGCCATGGTCACTTTAAGAAATAAATAGTGTGGGCTGGCTCCTCCCTCTATGCTCCTCCTACCATACTCAGTTTAGAAAATGTGCACGGAGGACCCGGTCACGCTTGGGAAGCTCCTGAAGAGTTTTCTGCATTTATTTTCTATTTGTTGTTTTCAGGCAGGTCTGGTTGGCACCAGACTGCCTGCCTCGTGGGGTGGGGGGGGAATACCATTAACCTCCCTAGGGTTAATGGTCCCATTCCCCGCTGACAGGACACTGAGCTCCTGAGGGTCCTATTCGCAATCCCCACCACGACGAACGTACAGACCGTCAGCACGCCGCCACCCCTAACAGAACCAGAAGACTGAAGAGAGGTGAGTAGGTAGCCGGCGTCCCGGTTAGCGGGTCGCCGGCGGTAATGGCGGCACAAGGGTAGGAGCGCTGCATGCACGCTGCGCTCCAGGCTTCGGGCACACTGTGAAATTGCTGTGAGGGGCGAGCTGAAGCCACTTCTATTACCCACACTGGCACTACACTACAGGGGTTTTAACTACTGATGTGCACCGGACATTTTTCGGGTTTTGTGTTTTGGTTTTGGATTCGGTTCCGCGGCCGTGTTTTGGCAAAACCTCACCGAAAATTTTTGTCGGATTCGGGTGTGTTTTGGATTCGGGTGTTTTTTTCAAAAAACCCTAAAAAACAGCTTAAATCATAGAATTTGGGGGTCATTTTGATCCCATAGTATTATTAACCTCAATTACCATAATTTCCACTCATTTCCAGTCTATTCTGAACACCTCACACCTCACAATATTATTTTTAGTCCTACAATTTGCACCGAGGTCGCTGGATGGCTAAGCTAAGCGACACAAGTGGCCAACACAAACACCTGGCCCATCTAGGAGTGGCACTGCAGTGTCAAGACAGGATGGCACTTCAAAAAAATTGTCCCCAAACAGCACATGATGCAAAGAAAAAAAGAGGCGCACCAAGGTCGCTGTGTGACTAAGCTAAGCGACACAAGTGGCCGACACAAACACCTGGCCCATCTAGGAGTGGCACTGCAGTGTCAAGACAGGATAGCACTTCAAAAAAATTGTCCCCAAACAGCACATGATGCAAAGAAAAAAAGAGGCGCACCACAGGTATAGAATGTAGATGGATAGTATACTTAATGAATGACGAGACAGAGGTAGGTAGTAGGTACAGCAGTGGCCTACCGTACTGCTATATATAGTATACTGGTGGTCACTGTGTCAGCAAACTGCAAAACTAAAATGCACCACAGGTATAGAATGTAGATGGATAGTATACTTAATGAATGACGACACAGAGATAGGTACAGCAGTGGCCTACCGTACTGCTATATATAGTATACTGGTGGTCACTGTGTCAGCAAACTGCAAAACTAAAATGCACCACAGGTATAGAATGTAGATGGATAGTATACTTAATGAATGACGACACAGAGGTAGGTACAGCAGTGGCCTACCGTACTGCTATATATAGTATACTGGTGGTCACTGTGTCAGCAAACTGCAAAACTAAAATGCACCACAGGTATAGAATGTAGATGGATAGTATACTTAATGAATGACGACACAGAGATAGGTACAGCAGTGGCCTACCGTACTGCTATATATAGTATACTGGTGGTCACTGTGTCAGCAAACTGCAAAACTAAAATGCACCACAGGTATAGAATGTAGATGGATAGTATACTTAATGAATGACGACACAGAGGTAGGTACAGCAGTGGCCTACCGTACTGCTATATATAGTATACTGGTGGTCACTGTGTCAGCAAACTGCAAAACTAAAATGCACCACAGGTATAGAATGTAGATGGATAGTATACTTTATGAATGACGACACAGAGGTAGGTACAGCAGTGGCCTACCGTACTGCTATATATAGTATACTGGTGGTCACTGTGTCGGCAAAACTCGGCACTGTACTCCTCCTATATAATATTAATTATACTGGTGGTCCCCAGTCCCCACAATAAAGCAGCACACTGAGCACAGATATGGAGTGTTTTTCAGGCAGACAACGTATACTGGTGGTCACTGTCAGCAAAACTCTGCACTGTACTCCTGCTATATAATACAGCTGCTCCCCAGTCCCCACAATTAAGCAGTGTGAGCACAGATATATTATGCAGCACACTGAGCACAGATATGGTATGGAGCGTTTTTTTCAGGCAGAGAACGGATAAAACTGGTGGTCACTTATCAGCAAAACTCTGCACTGTACTCCTCCTAACAGCTGCTCCCCAGTCCTCCCCACAATTAAGCAATAAAGCAATCAAGTTCAACAATAAACGGAGAGGACGCCAGCCACGTCCTCTCCCTATCATCTCCAATGCACGAGTGAAAATGGCGGCGACGCGCGGCTGCTTATATAGAATCCGAATCTCGCGAGAATCCGACAGCGGGATGATGACGTTCGGGCGCGCTCGGGTTAGCCGAGCAAGGCGGGAAGGTTCGAACCTGCCTCGGACCCGTGTAAAATGGGTGAAGTTCAGGGGGGTTCTGTTTCCGAGAAACCGAACCCGCTCATCACTAGTTTTAACCTACTGTAGACTACATTATTGACCTCGGCCAGTATAAAAAACCGGGAAGACCGCACGCCATTAAGGGGGCGTGGCTTCACTATGATCAGATCCAGCAGCTCACCAGCGCCATTTTCTCTATGCAGCTTTACTCAGGCAGACTGGCAGGGATGCGCAGCTCCTCCACAAGGACTCCAGAGCACCTCAGCGGTACCAGGGGGTCATAGCAAAGGGGGGGAGCAATATATTGGTTTACTAAACCCTATTAAGGGCACTTAGTTTGCGACCCAGCTAAACTTGCACTTTAGCTATAGGGGCGCTGTGTGGCTGGCTCCATTTTACTCTGTCTCCCTAGAAGGGCTCTGTGTGGGTTATCTGTGTTTTAACCTATTCCTGTGTGTATGTGTGTGTTCTCTCCCATTTAATATGTCAAAGGAGTGTGTATCATGCACAGCAGAGTGTTTTATTTCAATCTGGGTGTTCACTGCAGTGTACTCAGGACATTCTCAAGCTAGTGGATCTGAACCAGTATGGTTAGAGTCATTAAAAGGGATGATTTCCAATATTTCACATAAATTTATCCCAAAATGAGAAGGAGACGCAATCTGTAGATGATCTGATGAATAGAGATTAAGTGGTCATTCCGGCGTCTCAGACCCCTACCATTTGTTCACAGAAGTGTACTCTGGCCCAAATCATGCAGGCTGATACCGATGATGATGATGATGTATCAGACCCAGAGGAAGGTGAGGTGGACTCGGGAGGGGGGGATGCAGCTTTTTCACAGGGAATACAGGCCCTGATAGAAGCTATTAGAGATGTCCTGCACATTCCTGATAAGGTGTCAGAGGACGAGGAGGAATCCTATTTTAATGTAAAAAGAAATCCTCAGCTACTCAAATCGGGAATTAAATTCCCGATTTGAAGCAACTTGGTTAAATCCTGACAAGAAGTTTCAGGTCCCTAAACAGTTACTCACATCCTTTCCGTTTCCTCAGGATGATAGGAAAAAATAGGAAACCCACCGATAGTTGACACATCGGTTTCGAGCGGTCACGTAAGATAGTTTTACCTGTTCCTGGGGCAGCTTCCTTGAAGGATGCTGTAGACCACAGGATTGAGACCACTCTCAAATCTCTGTACACAGCTCCGGGGGTGACCCAGAGACCCACTATAGCTTGTGCGTGGATCTCTTGGGCCATTGCAAAATGGTCAGGTAATCTAATTGACGGGTTAGATTCCTTATCCAGTGGGGAGATCATTTTACTCCTACAGCATATACAGGATTCTGCTAACTTTATGGTGGAGGCCATAAAGGAAAATGGTTTACTCAATGCACGCTCCACTGCCATTGCAGTGTCAGCACGCAGGGGCTTGTGGCTACGCCAGTGGACTGCAGATGCAGATTCCAGGAAATGCGTGGAAAGCCTACCTTTCACAGGGGAAGCCCTTTTTGCAGATGAACTGGATATGTGGATTTCCAATGCTACGGCGGTATGTCTACATACCTTACTTCCGCAGCTCCCCTGGCTAGAAAATCCTACACTGCTCCAACTCTGCAATCCTTTCGGACAGCGAAGTTTAAAAACAAACCAAAGGTTCTTCTGCAGCCTTCAAAGGCAATAGAGCTGCAGGTTCTCAGGAACAGAACCCCCGGTTCTGCTTCCTCTAAGCCTTCAGCGTGACGGTGTACCGCACTGCCTGGAAGACAGGCAGGTGGGAGCCCGGTTACGATTCTTCAGTCGCATATGGGCAAAGTCATGCCAGGATCCCTGGGTCAAAGATCTTATAGCCCAGGGCTACAGACTGGAGTTTCAGGAACTCCCATCTCACAGATTCTGCAAATCAGGCGTTTACCAGCTTCTCAGGAAGTAATTCAAAAACTGGTACAGACTCAGGTCATTGTTCCAGTTACACTTCTGCTACAAAATCAGGGTTATTATTCCAACCTGTTTGTAGTACCGAAACCGGACGGTTCGGTAAGGCCCATTTTAAATCTCAAGTCGTTTAACCCGTGCTTGCGGGTGTTCAAGTTCAAGATGGAGTCTCTGAGAGCGGTGATCTCAGGTCTGGAGGAGGGGGAATTCTTGGTGTCTCTGGATATCAAGGATGCGTACCTTCATATTCCGATTTGGCCGCCTCATCAGACTTATCTAAGGTTTGCATTACAGGACTGTCACTACCAGTTCCAGGCCCTGCCATTTGGCCTCTCCATGGCACTGAGGGTGATCACCAAGGTAATGGCAGAGATGATGTTTCTCCTCCGCAAGCAAGGAGTGAACATAATACCGTACCTGGACGATCTGCTGATAAAAGCACCGTCCAGGGAGAGGTTGTTGGACAACATTGCCCTCTCAACATGACTTCTCCAGGATCACAGGTGGATTCTGAACCTTTGCAAAATCTAATTTGGAACCAACACGGAGGCTTCCGTTCCTGGGGATGATACTGGATACGGAGGCACAGAAGGTATTCCTTCCGTTGGATAAGGTATTGGTGATCCAGTCGATGGTGCGGGATGTTCTAAGACAAACCCGGATTTCAGTGCATCTATGCATTTGCCTTCTGGGAAAGATGGTAGCCGCTTACGAGGCGCTGCAGTACGGAAGGTTTCATGCAAGGCCCTTCCAGCTGGATCTGTTGGGCAAATGATCCGGATCGTATCTTCACGTACACCAGAGGATCCGTCTGTCGCCAAAACCCAGGATTTCTCTTCTGTGGTGGCTTCAGACTTCTCACCTGACCGAGAGCCGAAGGTTCGGGATTCAAATTTGGACTTTGCTAACCACAGTCGCAAGCCTCAGAGGTTGGGGAGCAGTCACCCAGGGTTAACAAGGAAAATGGTCAAGTCAGGAAGCCATTCTTCTGATCAACATTCTGGAACTAAGGGCTATATACAACGCCCTTCTACAGGCATGGCATCTTCTTCAAGATCAAGCCATTCCGGTTCAGTCGGACAATGTGACGGCAGTAACATACATAAACCGACAAGGCAGAATAAAGAGCAGAGCAGCAATGTCAAAGGTAACAAGGATTCTCCTCTGGGCAGAAAGGCATATGGTGGCGTTGTCCACGATCTTCATTACGGGAGTAGACAACTGGGAAGCAGACTTCCTCAGCAGACACGACCTCCACCCAGGAGAGTGGGGCCTTCACCCGGAGGTGTTCGGGTGCTTGACACGTCGGTGGGGAATGCCACAAATCGACATGATGGCCTCTCGTCTCAACAAGAAGCTCAAGCGGTATTGTTCCAGGTCGAGGGACCCGCAAGCAGTGGCAGTGGGTGCTCTGGTGACTCCATGGGTCTACCAGCTGGTGTACGTGTTTCCACCACTCCCATTGATCTCAAAGATTCTTTAAAGAATAAAAAGGGAAACGATTCAAGCAATTCTCATTGCTCAGGACTAGCCAAGAAGGGCCCGGTATGTGGATCTACTGGACTTGCTCCTAGAGGACCCGTGGCCTCTACCTCTTCGCAAGGACCTTCTCCAACAGGGGCCATTCGTCTAAAAAGACTTACCACGGCTACGTTTGATGGCATGGAGGTTGAGCGTCAAATTCTAGCCTGGAAAGGGATCCCGGATAGGGTTATTCCAACCCTGATCCAAGCCAGAAAGGGGGTAACGTCTAAACATTACCACCGTATTTGGAAAAAATACTTCTCTTGGTGTGAAAACAGGAAATTTCCTGCGGTGGAATTTCAACTGGGACGTTTTCCCCTCTTTCTGCAGTCAGGAGTGGATGTGGGCCTACATTTGGGCTCCTTAAATGTCCAGATTTAGGCCTTATCCATTTTCTTCCAGAAACAATTGGCTTCTCTCCATGAGGTTCAGACATTTTTGAAGGGGGTTCTGCACATCCAGCCGCCATTTGTGCCTCCTACGGCACCTTGAGATCTCAACGTGGTGTTGCAGTTCCTGCAATCGGAATGGTTTGAGCCTTTACAGGACATTGACGTCAAGTTTCTTATGTGGAAGGCCGTCACGCTGTTGGCCTTGGCTTCTGCAAGGCGTGTGTTGAAGCTGGGGGCGTTGTCTCACAAAAGCCCCTATTTTATTTTTAATGAAGATAGGGCTGAACTCAGAACTCGGCAGCAATTTCTTCCAAAGGTGGTGTCTGTTTTTCATATCAACCAACCTTTTGTGGTTCCGGTGGTTACCGACACCTCTGCTACTTCAAAGCCCTTGGATGTCATGAGGGCTTTGAAGATATATGTGCAGCAAACAGCTCGTCACAGAAAGTCTCTGACTCGCTGTTTGTTCTAGATGATCCCAATGAAATTGGGTGTCCTGCTTCAAAGCAGACAATTGCACGCTGGATCAGGCTTACTATCCAACATGCTTATTCCACGGCAGGTTTGCCGTGTCCAAGATCTGTACAGGCCCACTCTACTAGGTCGTGGGTTCTTCCTGGCCGGGGTGTCTCAGCTTTACAACTCTGCCGAGCAGCTACTTGGTCAGGTTCGAACACGTTTGCTAAGTTCTACAAGTTTGATACTTTGGCCTCTGGGGACCTTCAGTTTGGTAAATCAGTTCTGCAGGAACCTAAGCACTCTCCCACCCAGTTTGGAAGCTTTGGTACATCCCCATGGTACTAATGTGGACCCCAGTATCCTCTAGGATGTAAGAGAAAATAGGATTTTAATTTTCCCGTGGTCCGTAGAGGATACTGGGCGCCCGCCCAGTGTTTCGTGTTTTCCTGCTCTGTTACTTGGTTCAGTATTGTTGTTGGTTCAGCTGTTGCTGTTCCTGTTCAAGTTTGGTTAGCATGGCTTTCCTCTTGTTTGTATGTGCTGGTTCGAATCTCACCACTGTTATTTTATATCCTTCTCTCAAAGTATGTCTGTCTCCTTGGGCACAGTTTCCTACACAGAGTCTGGTAGGAGGGGCATACAGGGAGGAGCCAGCCCACACTATTCATTTCTTAAAGTGCCCATGGCTCCTAATGGACCGTCTATACCCCATGGTACTAATGTGGACTCCAGTATCCTCTACAGACTACGAGAAAAGGATTTACCGGTAGGTAATTAAAATCCTATTTTTGCAATCAAAGTCCTTGGATATCATGAGGGCTTTGAAGATCTATGTGCAGCAAACAGCTCGTTCCTTAGTTTTGATATTTTGTTCATTGGTTGATTTTGAGAGTCTTACAGTGCTCCCAGATGTACTATCCTTTGGGACGGTATGAGTGAGGACTTTTTCCAGTTGAAAAGCCAACCATGACTTTGTAGGAAGGCTATCGTTGTTTGTAGTTTGCTATGCAATACCTCATGTGAACTGGCCAGGAGCAGTATGTCATCCAGATAAGGAAGTATCCTGATTCCCTGATGACGCAGGTGTGCTTCCCTGACTGCCATGACTTTATTTAAATATGCCCTCCCCCTCGGTTCATGACCAGTTTACTCCAAGTTTCCCGCCATGAACTGATTTCCTGCTTCCGTCTGAGACGCTGTGTATCTAAAAGGACCCAGTCGCAGCATAGGCGGCTATGTGACTGGTGCGTCAGTGTTCACTTGGGCATCTGTGTTCACTGTAGGTTCATGGGGCGAGTGTGTACACTATTACTGTCTGGATCCACTAAGCGTTCGCTAACGTATTGATCGATCCTGGAAGCGGGGTGAAGTCTCCCTGTATCCCACTCTCCTGAGCCATGTTATACAGCACTAAGTCTCTATCTACCTTTGAGTACGAGTAGTTGGATAAGTGCTTGATGCATATGAGTCTGTAAACTATTGCTGCTGTTTTCTTTCGCTGTGCGACTGAATAAGGTTAAAACTCCTATATAAGGTAATGCAGTAATATGTTTCTCTTACATACTTGAAATGTATTTGTAGTTGATTATGTGCTCATATTGCTTATTATACTAATGTATAACCTGTGACAGATTGCTAGTGTGATTGCTGACTTTACTGTAATTCTGCCAAGTTTTCTGTGTATTCCGATTCTCAATGCTGGTGCAAAGCATGGTAGGGACGGATTGTGTGTCACGTTAACAAAATTTAAAGTGATTACAGTCACAAATTGTGTAGTAACACTGTACAGGTGTGTGATTTATTTATCATGTCTAAGATCGGCAAGGGTGAGGAAAATACACTTTCTACAGCAGCACCAACACTTATTTCATGTTTGTCTTGCAAAGCTAGGTTAACCTCTCAGGATCTGGTTCAAAATGGATTATGTGCAAATTGTTTTAGCTTTCACCGAAGCCACTTAAATAATCCGAGGCAAGCACAGTTTCAAGTTGAACTCCCATGGGCTACCCTTTGCCCAGACATTATCCAGTATAGCTGAGCGGATAATGCCAGCTCCTATACCAGGGATAGGTTACCTTTTAACCCTTACATGCAACATTCCTCCTGGGGTTTATCACATCCAGCACAGGAATTGGCAGCCTCTCAAGAAAACCAGGCTGAAAGGCCAGTGGTAAGTAAATCACATAGACATGATACAACATCTTCACAGTCTACACATGTTTCAAATAAGGACTCGTCGGAGACGAGGAGGAAGGCCTCAGCTCAGTGGACATACCTGAGCTAATTAGTGCTATGAAAGCCATTCTATCCTTAGAAGAGGCAGCAGAGTTTGTTAAAAACTAAGGCACCTGTGTTTAAACGTCCCAAAACAGTTAGGACTGAGTTCCTGTGTCAGATTATTTGACGGAAATTATGCAAGAGGTTTGGGTTACGCCAGTAAGAAGTTAGAATTCCAAGGAAATGGAATTTCAATTATCCTCTTCCGGCTGGGGACTATTTTAAAAGGGAGGTGGCTCCCAAAGTAGATACGCATGTCATTAGATTGGTGCGAAAATCTACATTACCTCTGCCTTTAACCTCAATAAAGGATGTCAATGGTTTTCTAAAAAACATTTTTTCCTTGTCTTGGGCAATCATAAGACCAGCCATGGCTTCACCCAGGATGGCGAAAGCAGTGGCAGCCTGGGCTGATGCAATGGAGGAGGATCTTTCAATGACATCTAGAGAGCAGAAATCCCATATTGCACATATCAAACAGGTGGCGATGTTTATGGAAGCGGCCTTGGATATGGGTACAATTGCCTCTCAGGCATCAGCTTCAGCATTAGCAGGTAGCAGAGCGGTTTGGCTACGTACATGGAAAGCTGACTCAGAATCCAGGAAGGTTCTGGAGTCTTAGTTTTTTTTACTAAGATATTCTTTATGGTAAAGAATTAAACAGTTTTTGGAGTTAGAAGCAGACTCCAAGAAAGTGAAGTTTCCTTCCACACAAAAAGGGTGATGGCAAACAGTTCCAATCCAACAAGTATGTTAAGACTAAAAAGTAATTGGACTACCGGAGGACCGGCTCCAAAACAGAAGATAACCCCATCAGCGTGATGGTGCGGGCCTTCACCTACATGGGGAACCCCAGAGAGGGAGGCCGACTTCTTCAGTTTGCACAGATTTGGTAGCAGTCTACCACAGATACCTGGGTGCAAGAAGTGGTATTTCACGGTTATGCATTTGCTTTCAAGAAACACCCTCCTCAAAGGTTTTTTTGTACCAGTCCATCTTCAGTGGAAACAAAGGCCAGGGCTTTGCAAGAGGCAGTTCAGCAGTTACTTCAGTCAGGAGTAGGGAGGCCAATCCCGGGCCGTTTTTTCAATCCCGGGATTCGGGATTGAAAAATGCTCGATCCCGGGATTGCAGTAGGGATCAGTGAAGGTTGTAGGGAGCAGCGCTGGAGGGAGGGTGTAGGTAGCGGTGCGGGAGGTAGGGAGGGTGTAGGTAGGGGTGCGGGACTCAGGAGGGAGGGTGTAGGTAGCGGTGCGGGAGGGAGGGTGTAGGTAGTGGCGCGGGAGGGAGAGTTGGTAGCGGCGCGGGAGGGAGGAAGGCTGTAGGAAGCACTGCACGGAGGGAGGGTGGGTGTAAATAATACTACTTGCTATTAGACGGGCGGCAACCATGGACACACTGAACGCGGCGGCATTTCAAATGAAGCGGCAGCCAACCAGAGTTCGCGGACCGGCAGCCAATCAGGGAAGCGGCAGCAGCAGTCGCTCCTGATTGGTTGCCGCTGCTGCGGCAGCTTCCCTGATTGGCTGCCGGTCCGCCAGCTCTGATTGGCTGGCGGCCGGCGCTACATTTGAAGTGCCGCCGCGTTCAGCTTGTCCATGGCTGCCGCCCGCCTAATGGTAGTAAGTAGTATTACTTACACCCACCCTCCCTCACATGCGCAATGTAATCCCGTGAATCCCGGGATTGGAGGCTCCAATCCCGGGATTCAAATCCCGGCATTTTTGGGCCCAAATCCTGGGATCCGCGCCGATCCCGGGATTGGCCTCACTAGTCAAGAGTGATAATTCCAGTTGTCCTGCAAAACAAGGACACGGTTTATTACAACCTGGTTCTAGTCCAGAAGCCAAATAGGTCGTTCCGGCCCATACTCAATCTCAAAGTGCTGAACTAATACATTTGGGTACCTCGGGTTCATCTGGAGACTTTATGTTCCATTATTGTGGCCATGGAGTTGGAGGTTTTTATGGTATTCCTGGATATCCAGTGGGTTTACCTACATGTGCTTATAGCACTGTCCCATCAGTGCTATCTTAAGTTGCTATCCTCCAGCAGCATTTTTCAGTTCAGGTCCTAAAATTTGAACTGCCCACAGCTCCCATAGTATTCACCAAAATTATGGTGGTAATGGCATCTTATCTCCGTCAGCAGGGGATAAGGATTTTTCCATACTTCAGCGACTTTTTAATCCTGGCACAATAGGGAGTAGCTTCAGTGTCATCTGCAACAGACAATAGCTTGTTTGTAGTGACACGATTGGCTAATAAATTGGGCAAAGTCATCTCTGGTTCCATCACAACGGATGACTCACTTGGGGGCTGTGTTGGAATCAGGTATTCAGAGAGTAATTTTACCTCTGAACAAAATATCCTAAATTCATTCAAGGATTCAGGAGTTGCTACAGAATCAAACAGTATCCATTTACGCGGCAATGTGTGTGATCGGATTGATGGTGTAGACATTTCGACATGATGGAGTATACTCCATTCCACTCGATACATCTGCAACATCTCAACTTTTCCAAGTGGAATGGTTTTCATTAGACCGTAAAAGCACAGATTATGGTCTTTCCTCTGTAAGTAAGGAGGTCAATAGCCTGGTGGCTACAGACATCCTATCTGGACAAAGGGAGACTCTTTTGGATATCAGATTGGGAAACTCTGACAACTGATGCCAGCCTTCAGGGCTGGGGAGCAGTGTCAGGAAGGAGTTGCTTCCAGGGGCAGTGGACCAAGGAAGAAAGTTGCCTGCCGATAAATATATTGGAACTTCGGGCCATATATATGGCATTTATTCAGGCAAAGAACATCCTTCAGGGGAAACCAGCTCAAATCTGCTCGGATAATGCAATGGCAGTAGCATACCGCAACCATCAGTGAGGAACTCGCATCCAAAACACAATGAAAAAGATAAGTCACACGTTAAGGTGGGCAGAACTTCATTATCCAGCCTTGTCCGCTGTATTCATTCCGGGAGTCCTAAACTGGGAAGCGGATTTTCTCAGTAGACACACCATAATGCACGAATGGGCTTTACACCCCAAGGTCTTACAAACTCTGGTAGACAATGGGGGCTATCGGAGAGAGATCTCATGGCGTTCCCTCAGAACAAAGTTTCCGCATACGGGTCAAGAACAAAGGATCCCAGAGCGACCTTTGTGGATGACTTGTCGGTGAGATGGGACTTTCGTCCGGCTTATGTGTTTCCACCAATCGCCCTGTGACCTAGGGTGATGCGAAATGTAAGACAAGGTAAGGGTGCCATGATACTAATATCTCCGGCTTGGTCCAGAAGGCAGTGTTACACAGATCTGCAGAGGATGTCGATGGATGCTCCATTCCTACTCCCTCAACATCTAGATCTACTGACTCTGGGTCCTTGCTGTTACAAGCACTTGGATCAACTGTCTTTGACGGCGTGGCTCTGGAGACTTCCATCCTGAAAGCAAGATGATCTCACAACAGGTAATTAAAAAAAAAATGCTCAGAGTAAGGAAACCTTCATTAACTTGCATTATCACCAAATATGGCAAGCCTATATTCATTGGTGCAGTGACTGGAAATTTGACCTTAGGTTTCAGAATTTCAGAGTCTTAGCATTCCTTTAGGGAGCAATGGACTAAGGTCTGCGGGTGGCTCCTTGAGAGTACAAGTGTCAGCATTGACTGTATGGTTCTAAAAGGAAAATTGCTGACCTACAGGATGTGCACACTTTTTTCCAGGGAATGCTGCAGATTCAACCTCCTTTTGTTCCTCCTACAGTGCCTGGGACTTGAGGTTAGTCCTAAAGGCCCTTCAAGTTGCCCCATTTGAATCACTAAATAGAGTGGATCTTAAATGGTTGATAGCTAAAGTTCTCTTTCTACTAGCTATTGCTTTAGCTAGAAGAGTTTCAAATTTAGGTGCATTGTTATGTCACCCTCCATTTCTGATTTTTTTTTATCCAGGTAGAGCGGTTTTCAGAACCAAATCTGGGTATCTTCCTAAAGTGGTGTCTAAATTCCATCTTAACGAAGAAATTGTAGTCCCGGCCTTCCAGGGGCCGGACCTTTCTGCAGGAGATGCATCGTTGAACGTAGTCCATGCCTTAAGGATCTACGTGGATCGTACCAGTGCCATCAGAAAGACAGACACTCTCTTCATTCTCTACGGAGTTCACAAGAGAGTATGGCCTGCTGATAAGCAGACACTGGTGAAGTGGCTTCGGATGACAATTTCGGAAGCATACTCTCAAGCTGATCTTCCTGTTCCAGCTAATGTCTCTGCTCACTCTACTCGTAGGTCCGTAATGGGCAGCACAACGTGGTGCTTCAGCAGAATAGATACTGTATATAAGGCAGACACACGGTCTTCCATTAACACATTCATTAGACATTATGCCTTTGATACCTTTGCCTCTCAGGATGCTGAATTCGGGTGAAGGATTCTCCTGTCCAATCAGGAGTGTCCCCACCACTAAATTGCTTTGGGACATCCCAATATTATCCTGTGGATAACCTGTGGACTCCTAAGTCCACAGTATCCACAGGGATTCTACCCTGACACACCTGATTTGAGGATCCTTTCACTCACTAACCTCTTCCTTCTTGTACGGATGTGTGGTGTTCTCGCCTGATTAGGGCTCTCTATGATGGTCCTGCTTTGAGCTTTGGAAAAACAACTGATTTGCCTGAGCCAGGAAGTGGTGATATATGGACGGGCTCATTGCATACTGGGAGGCCGACAGCTTTGACCGATTGGTGCAAATCCGCTGTCGCGTCGTCATATCCCAATGTTATTCTGTGGATACTGTGGACTTAGGAGAAATAACGTTATCAACAGTAAGTTTAACCATAACGAATATTTTGTTTAGTTCTTCTTCAAAGAGAAGATCTCCCGTAAAGGGTAGTACTTCCAGAGTTTTCTTGGTCTTAATCTGCTTTCCAAGAGCGTAACCAAATAATGCTTCTTGCAAGCACTGATGTTGCCAGCGCTTTTGCTGCCAACACACCAGCATCAGTACTTTCTCAATGTAAGAAGTCGCTTTCTTGATACAATCCAAATATATTTTGCACTCTTCTGATATAACTAGAGGTATTTCCTCCTCTATTGCCTGCAACCAAGATTCAATAGATTTTGCTGCCCATGAAGCTGCTATTGTAGGCCTATTTACAGTACCCATCAGTGAAAAGATAGACTTGAGGCAATTTTCAATGCTTCTATCTGTGGGTTCCTTTAATGATGAAATGGTTGTGATAGGTAAGGTAGATGTTTTTGCCAAATGTGTGATATGAGAATCCACTGGAGGAGGAGTCTCCCACCTTGCACTATCCTCCAAAGGGATGGGATAGCGAGATGAGTCGTTTAGACAGAGAAAACCTTTTACCAGGTGTTTTCCAAGGTTCCTGTCTAATTTCCATCAAATGGTCAGAATGTGGAAATTCTGATCTGAATTTTTTTCTGTCGTTTAAATACATCAGTTTTCCTAGCAACAGCCGCAGGGTCATCTTCAGATAACTGAAGGATCTGTTTAATTGCATCTATTAATGCTGGTACATCTACAGTAATAGAAGCCCCTTCCTCTGCTACTCATGAATCCATGACAGAGAGAGTATTCTTTTCACCTTCCTCCTCGGATGTCTTGTTTGAGTCTGATATAATAGTGGACTGAGATGAAGATGTAGTATTTCTAGTTAATCTAGAATGCTGTTTGTTCCCTGACAACTGTTGTAAAGCTATAGATGTCTGTGCTAGACTTTGAACCGAACTTGCCAGAATTTCAACCCAGGGTGAATTTGTGTCTGGATTTGGTACTTGCATAGGGGGACTCATGGCTGGTGTAAATCTGTCCACCAGGGTACCCAATAACTGTGTAAAGGAAGCCCAGGGAGGTTCCTGTGTAGGTACAGGAGTAGTTGACTGACCAGGAGGTGTATAACATTTAACACACAGTCCATCTTCTACAACATCCTGTGCAGATAACTCCACAGAGCACATTTTACATAAAATCATTACTGATCTGACTGTTTGTGACCTTTCGCCTTGTTAGACTTCAAATTTGTGTGTCACACTCACACACTTTTATGGCAACAGTAACTGTATAACCAAATGTAGCATGTGACAATAGTCAGCAATTTAACTGTTGCTCAGAATAATCCTGATAGCACAAGTCACATACAATTCATATTAAAACACAATAATATAACTGCAATGAGCACTTGAATCAACTACTCAGCCTGTTCTTGAAAGCAGGTAGGGTATAAGTGCCTGATAGCACAAGTCACATACAATTCATATTAAAACACAATAATATAACTGCAATGAGCACTTGAATCAACTACTCAGCCTGTTCTTGAAAGCAGGTAGGGTATAAGTGTATGTAAAAACCTGGTTTCTTGGAGACGGGGAGACTGAGCCCAGTGTTCCCAGAGACCTTGCTTGCTGAAGATTGCTGTTCAAGGGCAGGAAATCTGTAGTAGACTGACACCCAAAGCTGGGGGAGGGGCTACAGGTTAAGCGCCGCCCTCCCCTTTCTGGTCTTCCACCCCAGGTACTAAAGGCCTTTATAAATGTAGTGTATACACTAAAACCTGTGCCTTTATATGCCCTTGTGGTCTAGTGGAATCGCTGACCAGAGCCAGTGTCCACTCCAGCGCTGCGGTCCATCTCCCGGTACATGCGGCAGAACGCAATTTAAATGTGGGTCCTTTAATATGGAACCCTCTTATCTGCCCCCATATGCCAGCCACGCAGTCCTGGGGTCCCCACAGTGAGCGGTGCTAGACGCTGCAAGTACCCATCTTGGCATTGGACGTGCAGGAGTTACGGCACCAGTGGGGGGTGATGGAGCTGTAGTGCTGAAGTCTGCAGGCTTACAGTGCTGAGAAGCTCAGAAACAAACAAAAAAAATCTTAAAATTGAAAGCATAGGGCTGCTATAGCAGCCCCCTGTAAAGGTGCATCTCGGCTTCCAGCTGGCACAAACAATAAACTGACCTGCCTGAGCATCGAGGAGGGGGTTATAGGGGAGAGGAGCCGAGCATTCTGGGAAACCAGAAAGCTTAACTGTTTGGTGCCCGGCCTCTCATCCATCACCTACAACCCAAATGTTCTCCCTGTGGGGCCCTATGAATCCCGTAGAAGAAATAGGGATTGATGTGACGGACTAAATATATTCTCTATAAAGTGCTGCAGAATGTGTGTGTGCTGTAGATAACTGAACATAAATAATAATAAATATAAATAATAACTTAAGTAACAGAAACATCATTGTATATAACATATTTCCAATAACACACTTTATTTTCTATGCTACTTTATAGGCATTTACCTGGTGTACAAAGATCTAAACTGCATTATGTAACACATACAGTAACAGTAGGATGTTATGCAATTGACTTTACTTGTACATCTGTCTTATCTGTAAGATTACTTTACATTTTACTACAGTATTTAAGGCTGCCATATAATAAATGAAGTTATTTGTAGAATAACAGGTTAATGGAGTAATCAGTCACATAATTGTGTTCCTGGAGATTGCATCCATGAAAGATCCTTACCACTCAGCTGGTCCCATTACTTGAGTTTGAGGATAATCTTGGAGACTTCAGAATAAGCCTGGCAACTTTATTCAAGCTACATGGACCAATTATTGATCATTTTTTATTAGATTCCGCACTCTGTTTGTTGCTGGAGAACGTTGTGATTTGGAAACGTTGGAATGGTCCAAGAAAACCTTCAAAGTTCCGGTGCTAGATCACTGGTGGCAAACAGGTAATTCATTTTACCATCTCCTGAATAATCTACTGTAGATTAACCATTATTGTGGCTGTTCTACCAGTTTAGATAATGAAGATATTAGAAATCTGTGAAGGCAGTTTAATTAGTAGCAATGAGCAGGGGGTAACTGGTGTTTCAACAATTTCTCCAGCACCTTACGACCACGGGCATTGCAATGCAGATTTTTCCTCACACCTGTAAAAGGTGCATAGGAAAATATGATGTTGCATAGCTGAACATCATAAAAAATTGAATAGCCCCATATATATGTGTCATCAATGTTTCGAAGGCTTTATTCCCTCGTCATCAGGATATCTCCTGATGACAAGGGAATAAAGCCTTCGAAACGTTGATGACACATTGAAAGTTTCACTGTGTATTATTCCGAGTGCCACCGACTTGCTGATCTACATTTGGGCTACTGGCAGGGGAGCACCTACGGAGAGCACCGGAGAAATTGTATTCTTTATATGGAGTGCAGCCTTACGGATTTCTTGTGTGTGTGTGTGTGTGTGTGTGTGTACACACATCTGTGGTAATTATCATTCACGTTTGGCAAATGTTTGGGTCCGCATGGGACTAAAAAGGGGACTATATTTCAGGAACAGGTCTTTATAATCACCCTGATCCACACGCAAATTTGGTTGGGAGTAACACCATCCGTACCCATTTTTAGGGTTTTTTATATTTTTATTCTTCATTTTTTATTGATTGTTATATTGAATTTTATTCCAGGTCAATTAAATGTGTATTGTAATTACCTACTCATCTCATTTGTGACTTTTTGAAGCGCTACATGTTTTATTGTGTGTATATCTATATCTGAGGTCTGACCAAGCTCTTTTTGTTTAGCTGCTGTGTTGAACCTCCCCATTCAGCGCTTGGAGCCAATTACCCTAGGGTTATTTTCTCCTTTTTTGAAAAACTATAATTTATACCCCTTCTCCACTACAGTAGCACTGGTCGCAGCCGTGTCACCTGACACGGCTGCGACCCGTACTACAGCCCCCTACAGACAGCGCTCACCAACCCAGCAATTGCCGGGTTGGTGACGCGGCAGGGGCGGCGCTGGGAGATCACATGATCTCCCAGCGCCGCCCTCCCATACACAGTGAACGGGAGCCGTGTCACCTCGACATGGCTCCCGTTCACACTACACAGCTAGAGGGGTTGAACACGTGTTCAACCCGGGTAGGATTCCCGGATCACTTGATCCGGGAATTTGCTGGGGGACCCTATTCCACTAGGAAAAAACACGGGTAACTTCGCGCCCCCGCGCATTTACCCGTGTTTTAAAAAGCTAGTGGAAAAAGGGGTATAAGAATGTTACACTAAGTGCAGGTTAGTTTCCCCATACACCTCCAGTAGGCAGAACAAGCCAGGACTAACTAAAACACACAAGAAAACAATCTGGTGCTGAACCAATGATACCAACTTATCTAGAGCGCAAGTTAAAATATTAAAATATAAATGTAGACTAGATTGCTGCCTCCTCAATATAGTAATTACAGCTCTTGAGACACACATTAAGTACAATAAATGAAAACATAGTAATCATGATTATTATAATCATCATCATCAAACTGTGGCCAAGTTGCAAGGAAAGATACATAAGACTTCAAGTAACAAAAAAATGAAATCAGTGAAAGTAGCAATACAGAGAAATAAACCATGTGAAGCAATCAAATATAAGGATAACTCCAGAATCATCCATCGGTGCATAAGTCCGGTCTGCAGCACGGGGTCAGAGTTTACGTTTCTGGAGCAGACCTCTACCCCCTGCGGAATCGGGGACTGTAGTTTGACAGTCACAGATTTTCATAAGCAGATGAAAAGTAAAACTCCAGCATCAACTGTAGCCATTTCCACTGACACTCCTGGTAGCATCCCAAAGTTCACAACGTCTAGCAGTAGTTGACGGGGCTAATGTTTTATTAATTCCTTCAAAAAAGAGTTACTGCAAGCTGAAGCAATACTGGAGTGGGATTTTACAATATCTCTAAGAGGGTCAGAGTCTGCAGGATTAGGGCAGACAGCACAAGGAACCTTTTTCTGCTGCGGAGTACACTGGGCTCCACAGGTAATGACATTGGGGTGTAGAGTAGGATCTTGATCCGAGGCACCAAAGATTTGACCTTCTTCCCAAGATGCATAGCGCCACCTCCTCTATAACCCCACCTCCGTGCACAGGAGCTCAGTTTTGTAGTTGGTGCCATGCAGTAAGCAGGCATACAACAGGTGGGCTGCGGCCCTGAGAAGAGCTTTTTAAGCGAAGATAGAAGACTTCAAGGGCTGCAGCAGTGATAGATGTCAGTCTGACATCTCCTGCTGCAGTTCCATCACCTCCCCCAGCGGCGCTGTATACTCCCGCGCTCTGGTTGCCGGGTACTTACAGCGGAGGCTCCGGTTTGCTCCCGCTAGTCACACACTCGCCGAAATTCTCCTCCTGGATCGCGTGGCCGCGCTCAGGGAGGAGGTAAGTGGGTCCCGATGAAATTGCAATCTGGCGTGGCCGGTGGGAGGCGGGCCGTGCGCGCTGGCGTGGACACTGTGGTCGAGCAGGGACTCCACTAAACCACCAGGGCAAGGGCACAGGTCGTTTTTTTCTTCATAAAAAACGTTTTTATTACAGCCCATAGTACCAGTGGTGAGGTCCAGCAGGGGGGATAAGGCTTGGACCTGTAGCCTCTCCCCCAGTCCCAGGGCGCCATTTACAGTAATGTTCCCGCCCTGGAGCTGTATATATCTCTCTCCCTCACTCCCTGTCAGTGTTTGGGCGCCATTACACAGAGCAGCACTGTTCCTGGGACTATTTGGGCAAATCCTCCTTTGTAAAGCCGCCTGCATGTCAGCGCTGTGCATTTTACAAGACACTTAAGTATTCTACATGTCTATTGACAGTGTTAGTTAAGAAACAGTGCATTTGGTCAGGGTTATATAGTACAAGTACCCTGTGATATACATCCAGTATTTACTGTGTATTAATATATCTACTAATTATATATCTATACTGAGTATTACTTTGTATTGCTAGTCCAGTGCAGTTTTATTGCATATCATAATTTCTGCGTTGTACATTGTGACTATGGGGGTCATTCCGAGTTGATCGCTCGCTAGCAGTTTTTAGCAGCCGTGCAAACGCTAAGCCGCCGCCCTCTGGGAGTGTATCTTAGCTTAGCAGAAGTGCGAACGATTGCATCGCAGAACGGCTACAAAAAATTATTGTGCAGTTTCTGAGTAGCTTCAGACTTACTCAGCGCTTGCGATCACTTCAGACCATTCAGTTCCGGATTTGACGTCACAAACACGCCCTGCGTTCGCCCAGCCACGCCTGCGTTTTTCCTGGCACGCCTGCGTTTTTTCGAGCACTCCCTGAAAACGGTCAGTTGACACCCAGAAACGGCCACTTTATGTCAATCACTCTGCAGCGGCCATTGCGACTGAAAAGCTTCGCTAGACCTTGTGTGAAAATACATCGGCCGTTGTGAAAGTACGTCGCACGTGCGCACTGCGCCGCATGCGCAGAAGTGCCAGTTTTTTTACCTAATCGCAGCGGACATTTTCAGCTAGCGATCAACTCAGAATGACCCCCTATATGTGTGTGCATGTAGCTGCTGTGTGACCTCCATTTCGTGTCTCTCACTCAGATTGCTATCCCTATATTCTATGACCTGAGGGGGCTCAGTGCGTCAGGTTTATTATCTGATATAGGTGTCTCACAAGATATACTCATTGTGTATTTTTCTTTGTGATTTTTAGTCACCATATACCTCTTGAATTCCTTGTTTGCGGAGTACATAAGCTGCACAGGGGGTTCTTGTCAGGTATATTGCTGCTGATATTGGGGGTCATTCCGAGTTGTTCGCTCGCTAGCTGCTTTTAGCAGCATTGCACACGCTAGGCCGCCGCCCTCTGGGAGTGTATCTTAGTTTAGCAGAAGTGCGAACGAAAGATTAGCAGAATTGCTACTAAATAATTCTTTGCAGTTTCTGAGTAGCTCCGGACCTACTCACAGATTGCGATCAGCTCAGTCCATTTAGTTCCTGGTTTGACGTCACAAACACGCCCTGCGTTCGGCCAGCCACTCCACAAACGCCCCTTTCCTGTCAATCATTTACTGAACAGCAGTGCGACTGAAAAGCGCCGCAGAATCCACAGCAAATCTGCTAAGTTTTTAGTTAAATAACTAAGCGCATGCGTAGTTTGCAACAAATCGCAGCATAGCGAAAATCGGCAAAGAGCGAACAACTCGGAATGACCCCCATTGTACTGTGTTGCCTAAGATTGTACTTTTAGCTATGTCGGCTAAAGGGGGCAACAAAGCTGGAGCTGATCCCACAGTGTGTGGAGGTGACGCTGCAGGCGTGTTTGAGGAAAATTTGGCAGCAGAGAGTTCAGGTTCTGGGGGGGGGTTCCCTCCCCCCCAGTGGAATAGTGGCAACGGGGGTTCAAAATGACCCACCGTGGGCTACATTTTCCTCGTTATTAACTACGTTTGTAACTAAACTTACGCCACCTATAGGACCCCCTGTACCGGTACAACCGATCATGGTCCCTGCAGTTAATCCTCCCTGGGTGGATCAAAACTCCAATCAGTTACAGCAATTAAACCAGTCACTGACTAAAAAGAAATCTGACTCTCGCCCGCCTAAGACCAAGGGGTCATATAAACGGGCCATTACTTCCTCACAGTCTACCACTGTCCCAGACACCTCATCTGATGAGGATGGTATCTATACTGACCCCTCAGATACTGATCCTGATATTTCTTATGGGGGGGCTGGTTCGCGGGTAGATGTTCCTGACTTGTTGGAGGCAATCAGGATGATTCTTCAGATCACTGATGACACAGAGCCTGATGCCGTTCCTAAGAAACCAGACAGGTTCAAACGAAAGAAAGTGGTTAAGCAAGTTTTACCTCACTCTGACCACTTAGTGGACATACGACAGGGATTCTGGGAAACTCCAGGTAAGAAATTCACACCTCACAAGAAGATGCTGATTCGCTATCCTCTTGCTGTGGAGCTAAGTAAAAATTGGGAGACTCCCCCGCCAGTGGATTTGCAGGTGGCGCAGCTGGTAGTATCCTCAGCTCTGCCTGTGACTACCGTCACATCTCTGAAGGAACCGACGGATAAGCGTGTGGAGGGTTGTTTAAAGGCGATTTACACCCTCACTGGTGCTGCGCATAGTCCCACTATTGCAGCAACTTGGGCTGCAGAGGCCACATCTCTGAAGGAACCGACGGATAAGCGTGTGGAGGGTTGTTTAAAGGCGATTTACACCCTCACTGGTGCTGCGCATAGTCCCACTATTGCAGCAACTTGGGCTGCAGAGGCCACTGAGGTGTGGGCCCAGGAGTTGGAAGCTGAGTTGCCTTCCAATGCTTCCGATCACGCTAGACAATGCCTGTCGTATATTGTCACAGTTTCTCATTATGTGAAGGAGGTGGCTTCTGATGCCGGTATTCTGGCGACCAAGGCTTCTACTACATCTATCCTGGCTCGCTGGATTCTTTGGTTGTGGTCCTGGTCCATAGATCTGGACTCCAAGAAAACCCTGGAGGTGCTCCCTTTTAAGGGAGACATTCTTTTTGGCGAAGATCTCAACAAGATAGTGGCTGACTTAGCTTCTGCTAAAACGGCATGTCTGCCTAGTACAGCTCCTTTGGCACCGAAGGCTAAGAGTACTTCCTCTCGTTCCTTTCGTCCTCCCGGAAAAGCAAAAGGTCAGGCGTACCCGAAACACGGTCGCACTTACGAACCTGCTAAGCCCAAACCCAAATGGGCCTGGGCTGCCCGTCAGCCTGCTCCCAAAACTGACAAGCCTGCTTCATGATGGGGTGGGCCTCCCCCTGGGGGATCCCAGGGTGGGGGGCCTACTTCTAGGGTTTACCCAGGAATGGTTGAAGACCACTTCCGATGCCTGGGTACGGGAAGTCGTCACTCAAGGTTACGCCGTATCCTTCAAGAAACGTCCCCCTCATCAATTTTGCCTGACAGACGTCCCTTCGGATCATCTGAAGGCAAAAACTCTTCATTCGGTGTTGCAGTCCCTCCTGTACACTGGAGTGGTAGTACACGTGCCTCTTGCTCAGAGAGGGAAGGGGTACTATTCACCGCTGTTCCTAGTCCCGAAACCGAATGGGTCTTCCCGGCCCATTCTCAACATCAAATCCTTGAACAAATTTGTCAGGGTTTCTAAGTTTCGTATGGAAACCCTTCGCTCTATTGTTCTGGCCTTGGAACCTGGGGATTATATGGTCTCCCTGGACATACAGGATGCTTACCTGCATATTCCCATTGCAATGTCGCATCAGCAGTATCTGAGGTTTGCTGTGGGCAACCTCCATTACCAATTTCGGGCGTTACCTTTTGGCTTGACCACGGCTCCGCGTGTTTTCACTAAGGTCATGGCGGTAATGACGGCTGTACTCCGCCGTCAAGGGGTCAGGATCCTACCGTATTTGGACGACTTGTTGATCCTGGCAAATTCCCCAGAAGTTCTCCTACGCCATCTGGATCTGACTATCCAGTTTCTGCAAGCCCACGGGTGGCTCATCAACTGGAAGAAATCTTCCCTGGTCCCTGCGCAAAGCATAGTGCACCTGGGGGCGTTGTTGGACACCCGCAACCAGTGGTTGTTCTTGTCTCAGTAGAAGGTCCTGAAGCTTCAGGACAATATTCGATACTTCCTATCTCGTTCGCAAGTGTCAATACATTCGGCGATGCAAGTGCTAGGTCTCATGGTGTTGGCTTTCGACATGGTGGAGTACGCTCAGTTCCATTCACGCTGCAGAAACAGATTGATTCTTGCCAAATGGGACAGCCTACCTCACCGGATCAGGTCTCACATGATTTCCTTGTCTCCGGAGGTCCGTCTGTCACTGAGCTGGTGGCTTCAGGACCAACGATTGAGCAGGGGTTGTCCCTACTGGATCTCCAACTGGGTTCTTCTGATGATGGATGCCAGTCTGAGAGGTTGGGGCGCTGTGTTGGAGCAACACTCCCTTCAGGGTCGGTGGACCAAGGAGAGGAGTCTCTCCTCCTGATAAACATTCTGGAATTGCGGGCAGTGTTCAACTCATTGAACTTGGCCCAGCATTTAATACAGAACAGACCTGTTCAAGTACAGTCTGACAACGCCACCACGGTGGCTTACATCAATCATCAAGGCGGCACTGGAAGCCGCATGGCAATGAGGGAAGTATCACGGATTCTTCAGTGGGCGGAACGCCATCTGCCAGCCATATCGGCAGTGTTCATTCCAGGGGGCCTACACTGGGTGGACTTTCTCAGTTGTCAGGATATACACACCGGAGAATGGAGCCTCCATCCAGATGTGTTTCAACTCCTCGTGGACAAGTATGGCCTTCCAGATGTGGACCTGATGGCATCTCGACACGATCACAAGGTTCCGGTCTTCGGAGCAAGGACAAGGGATCCTCAAGCAGCGTTCGTGGACGCCCTGGCAATTCCATGGAACTTTCGGCTGCAATACGTGTTCCCTCCGGTGTCACTCCTGCCCAGAGTAATAAGGAAGTTCAAGCAAGAAGGAGGAATCCTACTTCTGATCTCTCCAGCGTGGCCCAGACGGCATTGGTTCTCAGACCTTCAGGGTCTCTCGATAGAGCGTCCCCTTCTACTTCCACAGCGCCCAGATCTTCTTGTTTAGGGCCCCTGTGTATATCAGGACTTAGCCCAATTGGCTTTGACGGCGTGGCTCTTGAATCTTCCGTCTTAAGGGCCAAAGGATTTTCTGAGGCGGTCATTCAAACCATGTTGAAGGACCGGAAAGCGGCTTCTGCTCGGATTTACCATAGGGTCTGTAATTCTTACTTTGCTTGGTGCGCATCTAACAATTATGACACTTACAAGTTTAGCACGGCCAAACTTTTGGCCTTTCTACAACAGGGCCTGGACTGGGGCCTTCGTCTGGCCTCCATCAAGGTTCATATTTCTGCCTTGTCGGTTTGGTTCCAGAGAAAAATTGCAACTTTACCTGATGTTCATACATTTACTCAGGCTGTGTTGCGGATTCAACCTCCTTACGTCCTGCCGGTGGTTCTGGAGGCGTTGCAGGGGTCTCCGTTTGAGCCTCTTGAATCGGCAGACCTTAAGTGGCTTTCTCTTAAGGTGTTGTTTCTACTGGCTATTGTCTCTGCCAGACAGGTGTCGGATTTGGGTGCTTTGTCCTGTAAGTCACCATATCTGATTTTTCACCTTGATTGGGCGGTTCTTAGAACACGTCCCGGGTATCTACCTAAGGTGGTGTCTTCTTTCCACCTTAATCAGGAGATTGTGGTTCCGGCCTTTGCCTCTCCTGAATTGTCTTCCAAAGAGCGGTCTTTGGATGTGGTACAGGCTCTCCGTATCTATGTGAAGAGGACAGCTCCTATCAGGAAGTCTGATTCTCTCTTTGTACTGTTTGGTTTTCACAAACGTGGCTGGCCTGCTCACAAGCAGACCTTGGCCAGATGGGTTAGAATGGTGATTGCACATGCTTATGTACAGGCAAGTCGCCCAGCTCCTGCTACTATTAAGGCCCATTCTACTCGGTCTGTTGGACCTTCTTGGGCGGCCCGCCGTGGTGCGACCCTTGAACAATTGTGCAAGGCGGCTACGTGGTCCTCAGTGAACATGTTCATAAGGTTCTGTGCCTTCGATACAAGCTTCCTTTGGACGCAGGGTTCTTGTGCCCGTTACAGTGCGTCCCCTCCCATAAGGAACTGCTTTAGGACATCCCCGATGTTAATCCTTGTGGAGCCCAGTGTACCCCGCAGCAGAAAACGAGATTTATGGTAAGAACTTACCGTTGTTAAATCTTTTTCTGCGAGGTACAATGGGCTCCACAGGGCGCCCACCCTGTCGCACTTAGCTTCTTTGGGTTGGTATGGCATTAGCCGCTGACACCCTCTCCTGTCGTGAGTGTGTGGTGTATGTGGCTACTAACGATTGTCGTCTCTTTTACCTACTACTGCTTTCGACTGGTTAACAAAAATTGAGCTCCTGTGCACGGAGGCGGGGTTATAGAGGAGGTGGCGCTATGCATCTTGGGAAGAAGGTCAAAGCTTTGAGCCTGTTGGTGCCTCGGATCAAGATCCTACTCTACACCCCAATGTCATTCCCTGTGGAGCCCAGTGTACCTCGCAGAAAGAGATTTAACAACGTAAGTTCTTACTATAAATCTTGTTTTTCGATCGATAAAGGAGTTAGATAGAAATGGAACCAGAGATTTAAAGAACCATATCAAACACATCCTTACTAATTTCCCCAATCATTTCTTGGAGGTCAGCTGCAAAATTCAGACAGCATGTACAGATTTACTAGCCAAACTAGAAGTGGAATCCCCATATCGGCATCCATAAACAGTGCAGGAGTATAGTAAGTAGGGAATTGAAGTGGAGGCGATCCCTTCTTATAGATTTAGATGCACTTTTGTGGAAAAAGACAGGAGTTTCCAGGATCACATTATAAATCAGCCCTTATTTGTTTTATAATTAAATCTCTGTTCTTCTGTGCCTAGAAACTGGATCTCCTATTACTGCGACATGTATTGGGCTTGGAAATTCCTTGAAACCCCCCGCAGGACAAGCAGGCAAGCCTGTTCCAGGATATAATGGTGAGTAAGGTCTATTATAGCACAAAAGAAATCTTGGATTTTTTAATGTACTAAACATCTGAATATTTGTTTATCAGGGGTGTAGCCAGAACTTTTTGGGCCCCGTAGCAACATTTTGAAGAGGCCCATCTCCAAATGCTTCTAGAGGGACACCTTCCCGCAGCAGTTGTTAACTGTATGCCCCATAATAGTGCCTTAGTTCATTCTCTGAACCATAATAGTGCCCTAGTTCATTCTCTGAACCATAATAGAGCCCTAGTTCATTCTCTGAACCATAGTAGTGCCCTAGTTCACAGTACGTTACACTGTAGGGCTGCCAGTACACATTTTGCAAAACAGTATCCTCAATACACATTATGAAATAGTGCCCCCAGTTCATATTATGCCACACTATAGTGCCCCCACTTCATATTGTGCCACATTATAGTAATGCCCTCTAGTTCATTTTATACATTTTATACCACATAACTGGATTTACTGCCTCTGTCCTTTCTTTGCTGACTTAATTAAATGTAACAGATCACACAACACAGACACAAAGAGGCACTATAATACAAAACGTTCTATCCACGTATATGCAATCACAACACAAAGTCCTTTTTCATACCCCTTAATCAGCACTGCCTCACGCACCTCACAGTTGTAATAGAAGGAGAAAAATCAGAGTCCTGCAGGAATGTTATCTGGATCCTGGCACTTGGAATGCCGGCGGTCAGAGTACCGACAGCGGCATTCTGACGTGCAGGATTCCGACACCTGTTCGGTAAATACCCTTCCTGCTGGTGCCTAACTCTAATACCCGCAGCCTAACACAAACCCCCGCCCCCCCCCCATCCTCGCTGCCTAATCTTAACCCTCCACCTGCAGCATAAAGTTAAGCTCAGTCACGCCAGGTGTCTCGCATCGTATGGCATCTCAGGTGTATGAGGACACATATGTACAGTGATCATAGCAGAAAGATCCCCAAGTGGATTGTTATTTACATTGTCAGGACAATTCTGGTGATTGTATCCTGTACATGAGTTTGAGACTCTGTTTACAATTACTTGGGACTCTCTACAAAAGCATTGGACAGATATCTTTATTTTATATTCTATTCGTGACATGATTAATATCAGTACTTATCTTTGAATATTTTAATTTGCATTTTTCATTGGTGTATTTTTTACATATAACTGTGTATCAGATGCTTTATGTAGTTAATTCCGAGTCTTGCTAATTATATTTATTTTGCCACATCAATATTCTTATGGTTTTATTAGCTCAATTACACCTGTTTTTTTTCTGTAAATTGCATACCAGAAAATGAAGGGACTCTCTAAAGGCATTTGGGAACACATACCTGGGGACCCAACGCTGAGGTTGCACATTTCTGCTTCAGAGCAGTCCATGCAAGTCCGCCCCATTGGGGACCCAAGTGCTGATCCTACTGTTAACACTTGTTGGTACACTTGCAGGGTTGTCATGGGTTGGTGGTGCTGTTCCAAACCAAATTATTTAAGGTCAAAGTGATAGGCAAAACCAGTGCTTTTGGCTGCCAATCATAAAATGTGGCCCAACAGAAGAGCCTCCCTATTTCTTACTGAATTTCTCAGTATGAATCTTTTGGCCTAGGGGTGCTGTGAGAAAAACACCTGATATTCTAGACTGCCATGGTTCAAGACAGTTTGGGAACCACTACCCTATAGCAGTGACTAAACCACAGCCTCAATGGCTCAGATACCAGACATTTAAAAATGATAATCTATGCTAATCACATTTTCACTGACATTTTTTGTTCCAGTTTAAAAAGAAAATGATTACAACCTTTCGCCAACATTGGCATCACTTCAACTGCATATAGAGCAGGAAAGTTAAATGTGCCCGTTTGCCATTTATACTTTAGGCCGTTTGCTATATAAAGGGAGCGGTGAGACATGTCGGATTCTCTTATCTGTGAACATTGCTGTCTCTTTCATCCAATACTTCTTCCCAAGAAAGCATTAGAAAGTGTTGAGCATATACAGAAAGTGCTGCTCACAGCTTTGAAGTCATTTGATATGCAGAACATCTATTCTCTTCACTGAGCTAATCTCAAAGCTGTGAATCACACATGTTGAGCGTGAATGTGAACTGTAATGTCAAGTCTCCTAAAATGTAATTTATATTATTTTATCTCAGACAAGGCTGTATCCTTCATGGCATATTCTGAGAATTCATTCCGAACAGACCTAGATTGTATTGAAAGAGCTACACTAAAATTATTTGTCAAGATACTGTATGTAGATTAAACTAGAACTTCTGCTATGTTCTGACTAACTGCAGCTAGCAAAAAATGATTTGGGCTGTGCATAAGTGTCTCCTTCCCTTCACTGACCACGTACTGTAGGTGACCACCACCTCTGCTGTCACTGAATCATAACGCTGTGGTCATTTAAGCCATAAGTGGCTATGATTGTCCCTAGAGATTGTACTGTAGATTAGGGCCATTCATGGCCATGCAGAGGTCTAAATCACCCAGAATCCCCTATATTGCATAGTGGAGCCAGGAGAACTCTAGCACGACACTGAGGGAGAGGGACTGGCGACGGGTGATACTAGTAAGGAGCAGAGTGATATGTGCAATAAATGACTGGCAATTATATATTTATGAAATACATGAGCGACAATTGGGAGAAATTTTTGGGATCTGCTCAATATAATTGCCAATAGGGTTTTTTTAATCTCTGTGCAGTATATGGGTGTGGTATGGTAGGTCGACAGTAACTAGGTCGACCACCATTGGTCGACAGTAACTAGATCGACAGGGTCTTTAAGTCAACATGGTCTAGGTCGACAGGCCAAATGGTTGACATGAGTTTTTTAATGTTTTTTTGTGCTGTTTTCTCTGTACAGTAACCGGGAACCCCAATTAGTGTCCGCTCTCATGGCTCGCTTCGCTCGCCATGCTTCGGGCAGGTTACTATTCCCAATCGTCGTTCACGTTGATTGTTAAGTATGAAAAAGTTCAGAAAAATAAAAACATTTTTAAAAAACTCACGTCAACCTTTTGACTTGTCGGCCTAGAACATGTCGACCTAGAGACCGGATACCGCAGTATATACCTGCGATGTGATATCACTGTAACCAGAAACTCAGGTCATCATATTTTGGGTGGTCACCTACAGTCTCACCCTCTACTTTTTGTAAAGCGAAATATGAGGTAGCAAAGAATGGGATATAAGCATTTATGTAATTGCATATTAGACTGTATTGGGACGGAACAAAGGACATTTGAATCTGATGGTAATTATCAGCCCCACACCGCTCATGTTAAGTATTCTTCTCTGTGCTGCAGTAAGTACAACTTGTTTTGCCAAACCACGCATTCAGGTATACTGTTCCTAAGTAGGGAAGCCAATCCCGGGCCATTTTTTCAATCCCGGGTATCGGGATTGAAAAATGGCCAATCCCTGTGGCCGCCTCCTCGCCCCACCCCGCCCCGCACATATAACTCACCATATACCGGGGGCGGGCGGGAGGGAACATACTGTGAACGCTGCTGGCGGCTCCCACCAGCAGCTGACAGTGCAGCGTGACCTCTCACACTGTGCAGGGGACCCGGAAGGAGGAAGCCGGGCAGCGTTTGAGCGTCCTGTGGACGCTCAACGCTGATCCCTCAATCCCCGGGATTGGAGCTTCCAATCCCGGGATTGAATCCCGGCCATTTTTGGGCCTAAATCCCGGGATCCCGCCGATCCCGATCCCGGGATTGGCCACCATATTCCTAATCATGTCAAATGTTGCTGTTATGTAATAAGTTCATTTAATTACTTGAGGCTGATTTAAAGCCTTAAATTAGCTGCAAACACTGATAAAGTAAAAGTGTTCTCTACACATCACAGTAAAACTTAAGGTCCGTACCCACTAGGTGATATGACACACAGTATCGCTCATTTTCAGCCTTCTGCGTGATATTGTGTGTGATATCGCCCAGTGTATATACTGCAGATAATGAACGATCCACGGTCCCACACATCGTTATCGCCCCCCTCAATCTGACTATATCATCAGATACTGCATGCACGGGCTGTCTGCAGCATGACGTCACTGTATGATATCGCTTGCGCTATCGTACAGGCTGTAACACAGAGAAACGCGTTGGCTCGCCCACCTTTGACATAACCACAGCTGTCAGCCTACCGCAGAGCCGGCCACCCGCAAACAGGAAGTAGCCGCATGGCACATACTCCGGGCACTGGAACAGAGCCCTCACAGCTGAGAGGAAGCCAGGTTGAACCAGGCAAAGATGTGGGCAGAGACGGGCCGCATCCACAGGAGTCAGCAGCAGCCGTGCAGGGGACGCCTGCATTGGGAGTGGGTTATGGCACAGACGGTTCATTGACAGTGAAGTACCTGAGGAACGCCCACGTTGCAGCATTCAAAGAGGTGTTGCTTCTAATAAGCAATTATCCCTAAACCACACCGAAGGAACAACAAGGCACCCTACTTATTAACACTGTTTTAAAATTGCGTACGAAGGCTACAGACTATGGTGGTCATTCCGAGTTGATCGCTTGCTAGCAGTTTTTAGTAGCCGCGCAAACGCTATGCCGCCTCCCACTGGGAGTGTATTTTAGCTTAGCAGAAGTGCGAACGAAAGGATCGCAGAGCGGCTACATAAAATAGTTGTGCAGTTTCAGAGTAGCTTCAGATCTACTCAGCGCTTGCGATCACTTCAGACCATTCAGTTCCGGATTTGACGTCACAAACACGCCCTGCGTTCTTCCAGCCATGCCTGCGTTTTTCATGGCACGCCTGCGTTTTTCCGAACACTCCCTGAAAACGGTCAGTTGACACCCAGAAACGCCCACTTCATATCAATCACTCTGCGGCGGACATTGCGAATGAAAAGCTTTGCTAGATCTTGTGTAAAACTACATAGGCTGTTGTGAAAGTACGTCGCGCGTACGCATTGCGCCGCATATGCATGCGCAGAAGTGCTGCTTTTTCATTTCTCTGACGTCCTAGTGGATGCTGGGGACTCCGTCAGGACCATGGGGATTAGCGGCTCCGCAGGAGACAGGGCACAAAAATAAAGCTTTAGGATCAGGTGGTGTGCACTGGCTCCTCCCCCTATGACCCTCCTCCAAGCCTCAGTTAGGTTTTTGTGCCCGTCCGAGCAGGGTGCAATCTAGGTGGCTCTCCTAAAGAGCTGCTTAGAAAAAGTTTTTAGGTTTTTTATTTTACAGTGAGTCCTGCTGGCAACAGGCTCACTGCAACGAGGGACTTAGGGGAGAAGAAGTGAACTCACCTGCGTGCAGGATGGATTGGCTTCTTAGGCTACTGGACACCATTAGCTCCAGAGGGATCGAACACATGCCCAGCCATGGAGTCCGGTCCCGGAGCCGCGCCGCCGACCCCCTTACAGATGCCGAAAAGCGAAGAGGTCCAGAAACCGGCGGCAGAAGACTTTTCAGTCTTCATGAGGTAGCGCACAGCACTGCAGCTGTGCGCCATTGTTGTCACACACTTCACACCAGCGGTCACGGAGGGTGCAGGGCGCTGCAGGGGGCGCCCTGGGCAGCAATGAGAATACCTTGTTCTGGCTAAAAAATACATCACATATAGCCCCTGGGGCTATATGGATGTATTTAACCCCTGCCAGGTCTCACAAACTCCGGAGAAGAGCCCGCCGAAATAGGGGGCGGGGCCTATCTCCTCAGCACACAGCGCCATTTTCCTGCTCAGCTCCGCTGCGAGGAAGGCTCCCAGGACTCTCCCCTGCACTGCACTACAGAAACAGGGTAAAACAGAGAGGGGGGGGGCACTTTTTTGGCGGTTTTTTTATATATATTAAGCTGCTATAAGGGAGACAACACTTCTATAGGGTTGTTCCTATATATTTATAGCGCTTGGGTGTGTGCTGGCAAACTCTCCCTCTGTCTCCCCAAAGGGCTAGTGGGGTCCTGTCTTCGATAAGAGCATTCCCTGTGTGTCTGCTGTGTGTCGGTACGTGTGTGTCGACATGTATGAGGACGATGTTGGTGTGGAGGCGGAGCAATTGCCGGTAATGGTGATGTCACCCCCTAGGGAGTCGACACCGGAATGGATGGCTTTGTTTATGGAATTACGTGATAATGTCAGCACATTACAAAAATCAGTTGACGACATGAGACGGCCGGCAAACCAGTTAGTACCTGTACAGGCGTCTCAGACACCGTCAGGGGCTGTAAAACGCCCTTTACCTCAGTCGGTCGACACAGACCCAGACACGGACACCGAATCTAGTGTCGACGGTGAAGAAACAAACGTATTTTCCAGTAGGGCCACACGTTATATGATCACGGCAATGAAGGAGGCTTTGCATATCTCTGATACTGCATGTACCACAAAAAGGGGTATTATGTGGGGTCTGAAAAAACTACCTGTAGTTTTTCCTGAATCAGACGAATTGAATGAAGTGTGTGATGAAGCGTGGGTTAACCCCGATAGAAAACTGCTAAGTTCAAAGAAGTTATTGGCATTATATCCTTTCCCGCCAGAGGTTAGGGCGCGCTGGGAAACACCCCCTAGGGTGGATAAGGCGCTCACACGCTTATCAAAACAAGTGGCGTTACCGTCTCCTGAAACGGCCGCCCTCAAGGATCCAGCGGATAGGAGGCTGGAAACTACCCTGAAAAGTATATACACTCATACTGGTGTTATACTGCGACCAGCCATCGCCTCTGCATGGATGTGCAGTGCTGGGGTGGTTTGGTCGGATTCCCTGACTGAAAATACTGATACCCTAGATAGGGACAGTATTTTATTGACTTTAGAGCAATTAAAGGATGCTTTTCTTTATATGCGAGATGCTCAGAGGGATATTTGCACTCTGGCATCGAGAGTAAGTGCGATGTCCATATCTGCCAGAAGAAGTTTATGGACGCGACAATGGTCAGGTGATGCGGATTCCAAACGGCATATGGAAGTATTGCCGTATAAGGGGGAGGAATTATTTGGGGTCGGTCTATCGGATTTGGTGGCCACGGCAACAGCCGGGAAATCCACCTTTTTACCTCAGGTCCCCTCCCAACAGAAAAAGACACCGTCTTTTCAGCCGCAGTCCTTTCGTTCCTATAGGAACAAGCGGGCGAAAGGACAGTCATATTTGCCCCGAGGCAAAGGAAAGGGTAAGAGAGTGCACCAAGCAGCTTCTTCCCAGGAGCAGAAGCCCCCCCCCGGCTTCTGCAAAGCCCTCAGCATGACGTTGGGGCTTTACAAGCGGACTCAGGGGCGGTGGGGGGTCGCCTCAAGAATTTCAGCGCACAGTGGGCTCACTCACAGGTGGACCCCTGGATCCTGCAGATAGTATCTCAGGGTTACAGGTTGGAATTCGAGAAGTCTCCCCCTCGCCGGTTCCTAAAGTCTGCTCTGCCAACGTCTCCCTCAGACAGGGCGACGGTATTGGAAGCCATTCACAAGCTGTATTCTCAGCAGGTGATAGTCAAGGTACCCCTCCTACAACAGGGAAAGGGGTATTATTCCACACTATTTGTGGTACCGAAGCCGGACGGCTCGGTAAGACCTATTCTAAATCTGAAATCTTTGAACCTGTACATACAAAAATTCAAGTTCAAGATGGAGTCACTCAGAGCAGTGATAGCGAATCTGGAAGAAGGGGACTTTATGGTGTCCCTGGACATCAAGGATGCTTACCTGCATGTCCCAATTTGCCCTTCACATCAAGGGTACCTCAGGTTCGTGGTGCAAAACTGTCATTATCAGTTTCAGACGCTGCCGTTTGGATTGTCCACGGCACCTCGGGTCTTTACCAAGGTAATGGCCGAAATGTTGTTTCTTCTGCGAAGAAAAGGCGTATTAATTATCCCTTACTTGGACGATCTCCTGATAAGGGCAAGGTCCAGGGAACAGCTGGGGGACGTAGTAGCACTAACCCAAGTAGTGCTGCAACAGCACGGGTGGATTCTGAATTTTCCAAAATCTCAATTGACCCCGACGACACGTCTGCTGTTCCTGGGAATGATTCTGGACACGGTTCAGAAAAAGGTGTTTCTTCCGGAGGAGAAAGCCAGGGAGTTATCCGAACTTGTCAGGAACCTCCTAAAACCAGGGAAAGTGTCTGTGCATCAATGCACAAGAGTCCTGGGAAAGATGGTGGCTTCTTACGAAGCGATTCCATTCGGCAGATTCCACGCACGAACTTTTCAGTGGGATCTGCTGGACAAATGGTCCGGATCGCATCTGCAGATGCATCAGCGGATAACCTTATCGCCACGGACAAGGGTGTCTCTTCTGTGGTGGTTGCAGAGTGCTCATCTGTTAGAGGGCCGCAGATTCGGCATACAGGACTGGGTCCTGGTGACCACGGATGCCAGTCTGAGAGGCTGGGGAGCGGTCACACAGGGAAGAAACTTCCAGGGAGTATGGTCAAGCCTGGAGATGTCTCTTCACATAAATATACTGGAGCTAAGAGCGGTTTACAATGCTCTAAGCCTGGCAAAACCCCTGCTTCAGGGTCAGCCGGTGTTGATCCAGTCGGACAACATCACGGCAGTCGCCCACGTAAACAGACAGGGCGGCACAAGAAGCAGGAGAGCAATGGCAGAAGCTGCAAGGATTCTTCGCTGGGCGGAAGATCACGTGATAGCACTGTCAGCAGTGTTCATTCCGGGAGTGGACAACTGGGAAGCAGACTTCCTCAGCAGAAACACCGTGGGTGTTCCAGTCAGTGTATGTGTTTCCTCCTCTGCCTCTCATACCAAAAGTACTGAGAATTATACGGCAAAGGGGAGTAAGAACGATACTCGTGGCTCCGGATTGGCCAAGAAGAACTTGGTACCCGGAACTTCAGGAGATGCTCACGGAAGATCCGTGGCCTCTACCTCTAAGACGGGATCTGCTTCAGCAGGGACCGTGTCTATTACAAGACTTACCGCGGCTGCGTTTGACGGCATGGCGGTTGAACGCCGAATTCTAAGGGAAAAAGGCATTCCGGAAGAGGTCATTCCTACACTGGTAAAAGCCAGGAAGGAGGTGACTGCACAACATTATCACCGCATTTGGAGAAAATATGTTGCGTGGTGTGAGGCCAGGAAGGCCCCCACGGAGGAATTTCAATTGGGTCGATTCCTACATTTCCTGCAAACAGGATTGTCTATGGGCCTCAAATTGGGGTCCATTAAGGTTCAAATTTCGGCCCTGTCGATTTTCTTCCAGAAAGAATTGGCTTCAGTTCCTGAAGTCCAGACTTTTGTAAAAGGAGTACTACATGTACAGCCCCCGGTTGTGCCCCCAGTGGCTCCGTGGGACCTTAATGTAGTTTTGGATTTTCTCAAATCCCATTGGTTTGAGCCACTCAAATCGGTGGATTTGAAATATCTTACATGGAAAGTAACCATGCTACTGGCCCTGGCTTCAGCCAGGAGAGTGTCAGAATTGGCGGCTTTATCGTATAAAAGCCCATATCTGATTTTCCATTCGGACAGGGCAGAACTGCGGACGCGTCTTCATTTTCTGCCTAAGGTGGTGTCAGCGTTTCACCTGAACCAGCCTATTGTGGTGCCTGCGGCTACTAGCGATTTGGAGGATTTCAAGTTGCTGGACGTTGTCAGGGCATTGAAAATATATATTTCAAGGACGGCTGGAGTCAGAAAATCTGACTCGCTGTTTATACTGTATGCACCCAACAAGCTGGGTGCTCCTGCTTCTAAGCAGACGATTGCTCGTTGGATTTGTAGCACAATTCAACTTGCACATTCTGTGGCAGGCCTGCCACAGCCTAAATCTGTCAAGGCCCATTCCACAAGGAAGGTGGGCTCATCCTGGGCGGCTGCCCGAGGGGTCTCGGCATTACAACTCTGCCGAGCAGCTACGTGGTCGGGGGAGAACACGTTTGTAAAATTCTACAAATTTGATACCCTGGCTAAAGAGGACCTGGAGTTCTCTCATTCGGTGCTGCAGAGTCATCCGCACTCTCCCGCCCGTTTGGGAGCTTTGGTATAATCCCCATGGTCCTGACGGAGTCCCCAGCATCCACTAGGACGTCAGAGAAAATAAGATTTTACTTACCGATAAATCTATTTCTCGTAGTCCGTAGTGGATGCTGGGCGCCCATCCCAAGTGCGGATTGTCTGCAATACTTGTACATAGTTATTGTTACAAAAAAATCGGGTTGTTATTGTTGTGAGCCGTCTGTTCAGAGGCTCCTACGTTTGTCATACTGTTAACTGGGTTCAGATCACAAGTTGTACGGTGTGATTGGTGTGGCTGGTATGAGTCTTACCCGGGATTCAAAATCCTTCCTTATTGTGTACGCTCGTCCGGGCACAGTATCCTAACTGAGGCTTGGAGGAGGGTCATAGGGGGAGGAGCCAGTGCACACCACCTGATCCTAAAGCTTTATTTTTGTGCCCTGTCTCCTGCGGAGCCGCTAATCCCCATGGTCCTGACGGAGTCCCCAGCATCCACTACGGACTACGAGAAATAGATTTATCGGTAAGTAAAATCTTATTTTAATCGCTGTGCTGCAAACATTTTTATCTAGTGATCAACTCGGAATGACCCCCTATATCTGATCTGTATACCTGTTTGAGAAGGTAAAACTCACATAAAACTTAAATTGTGACCTAAGGAAGGTGCAATTCAGCAACTGTTCAGATAGACGATTTGTATATGGATGGATATATGATCTTTGCTTATATGTAGCGCTACTTTTTATCTATTTGCTTGAACAAACCGTATTGATGTTTTAAAGCATTGTCAAATAAATGTATTGACTTTTGAAAAACCAGAGTCCAGACACATTTTTTTTCCCACACACATGTATCGGTGTGATACCCACTTTATATCATTAAATCCTGAAAATCCTGCAGCACATAAAAAATGTAAAAAATATGGTCACCTCTCCGGTGGTCTCTGTGGCTCCCGATGGTCTCCCCTCCATCTTCCTACTGGGGAGCGGACTGCTGGAGGATGTGGTCACACATACACATACAGACACTTATATACACACCCACATACTCACAGACACTCATACACATTTGGTGGATAAGGAGTTGTTTTACCTACGCGCTGAGCAAGTGACACAGGGTTAAACATGCAAGTGCACATGTGATCTCTGATCGCGTTTCAGCAAGGTGAAAAAACACTGAGAATCCATGATTATTTTATTAATTGTATGTTTATCACCTGAAGCACTGTGTCTCCGTACTGAATAAATTGTATCACATTATTCATGCAGTAGGTTTCAATTATTGGTACCTTGCCTATTTGTTAAAGTGTATATATGGACACTTCTCACTAAAACACACAATCACATCATAACACATTATTCAGGGCTAGAAAGTATCACTACCATTTTGACTTACATCATTAGCTGAACTCAGAGCATCATTTGTATATTCACTCATACACACTCACACACACACTTTATACTCACCACTGCTGCAGAAGCCCTGGGTCCCGATGCTGGATGAAGAAAAGGCTTCTTTGGAAGGTGAGTAATTACTGACTAATTAAGTAAATTAGAAACTTCCAATTGCTTAATGTCCTCAGAGGGGTTGTCACAGCAAGTCTGTGATTTTCCCTAAAAATAACAATTTAGGAAAAATCAGACTGTGGAGGTGGTGGGTTTTTCTAATTTCCCGTCCTCAATTGAATTCCCCCCATAGAATTTTGTGCAGCATGGAGTTGCTCGGACATGACCCAACACACTGGGCCTGATTCAGATGTGGACAGAGGTGCATGGAAGCAGTTGCAATGTACTGGTATGGTAATGCAGCAGGAAGCATCTGAGTAGTAGTAGTTTTCTGCTTGCATTAGTGGTCTGAGATGCATCATCTTATCACCAGCTGGCTGCATGCTCCGTGGAGTGGAGCAAGCCGGGTGCCACATATCCAACAAAGAGACCAGCAATCCCCGTCTTCCATCGGAGATACTAGCCTCATCACTTTCTCAAAACAGAAATGATGCGCATCGATTTGGGACACTGCGGCTGTCACCGCCCCCGCCCCACCCCTAAATGGCAGCAGACTGTCAATCACTGACAGTCTGCTACCACCATCGCAGACCTGTACCAAACATCCTTACCCCTGTCCACATCTGAATCATTGAAACCCCATAAGTACTGTACTAGGATTTTAAGGGAACATTACTATTACAACTATATGAGTTTGCACTTCTATGCCAGTGCCTTGGACTATGAACATAAGGGCTTCCTTTAACAATGAGACCTAACTCCTTTAGCACACTCTAAAGAGGTTATGTCCTCTGTTCAGTATTAAACAGCAGTTTTGTCACTGTATATAGATGGCATTGGCGGTACAGTCCTCATTGCCAGCAGTGGGGACACAGCAACAGCTTTTTTTGATTCAGTGAAGCCTTACAGATTTTCCCCTGCTTGGTGAGAGTGCAGTGCGCATGTGCAGACGGCTGCCAAAGGTAGGTTGTCTGCAACAGAGAAGAGGAAGCTGCCGAGGAGAGGGTTGTTACTGGTCCTTGCCGGAGAGGTCATTTATGTTACATACCAGTGGCATATTCATTAGTATCACTGCCTGCTGATTAGAAGTATAGCCATATGATTACTTTCATTAATAACAAATAGCAAACGTTCTGTGATCTCACACCTCCTACTGCATTGCTCAGTGTAGTGAGTAAATGAACACGTCAGCCAGACAGCGGGGGGGTTTGAAAACAAAAACGTTGACACGTATACTGCTTGTTATATCATCATGTTAATCACACAGCTGAAATTGTGTGCACTGACGATCGCGTGGAGCGGATTGTGTGGAAGTCACTGCTTGGGCAGCGATGTTGGTATGATTATAGTATTTAGGACTTTCATACAGGCCATGGCTATCCAAGGTGACATCTAATTCTTCATTTTAAAATGAAGAGGTACAGTCATCTTTTCTATTTAAAGCAGAGGTCCCAAACTTATTTGACCTGCTGCCCCCTTTAGAAAAATAAATACTCCGTGCCCCCCTGGATATCTACATTCTTTAAGCAAACAAACAGAAAAGATGCAGTGATAAATTTGAGTTCTTTTATGTATCTCTATTTCTCTATCGTCCTAAGTGGATGCTGGGGTTCCTGAAAGGACCATGGGGAATAGCGGCTCCGCAGGAGACAGGGCACAAAAAAGTAAAGCTTTTACCAGATCAGGTGGTGTGCACTGGCTCCTCCCCCTATGACCCTCCTCCAGACTCCAGTTAGATTTTGTGCCCGAACGAGAAGGGTGCAATCTAGGTGGCTCTCCTAAAGAGCTGCTTAGAGAAAGTTTAGCTTAGGTTTTTTACTTTACAGTGAGTCCTGCTGGCAACAGGATCACTGCAACGAGGGACTTAGGGGAGAAGTAGTGAACTCACCTGCGTGCAGAGTGGATTTGCTGCTTGGCTACTGGACACTAGCTCCAGAGGGACGATCACAGGTACAGCCTGGATGGTCACCGGAGCCGCGCCGCCGGCCCCCTTGCAGACGCTGAAGAGAGAAGAGGTCCAAAATCGGCGGCTGAAGACTCCTGAGTCTTCATAAAGGTAGCGCACAGCACTGCAGCTGTGCGCCATTTTCCTCTCAGCACACTTCACACAACAGTCACTGAGGGTGCAGAGCGCTGGGGGGGGCGCTCTGAGAGGCAAATAAAAACCTTATTAGAGGCAAAAAATACCTCACATATAGCCCACAGAGGCTATATGGAGATATTTAACCCCTGCCTAACTTCAAAAATAGCGGGAGACGAGCCCGCCGAAAAAGGGGCGGGGCCTATCTCCTCAGCACACAGCGCCATTTTCTCTCACAGAAAAGCTGGAGAGAAGGCTCCCAGGCTCTCCCCTGCACTGCACTACAGAAACAGGGTTAAAACAGAGAGGGGGGGCACTGATTTTGGCGATATTGTATATATATAAAAGATGCTATAAGGGAGAAACACTTATATAAGGTTGTCCCTATATAATTATAGCGTTTTTGGTGTGTGCTGGCAGACTCTCCCTCTGTCTCCCCAAAGGGCTAGTGGGTCCTGTCCTCTGTCAGAGCATTCCCGGTGTGTGTGCTATGTGTCGGTACGTGTGTGTCGACATGTATGAGGACGATGTTGGTGAGGAGGCGGAGAAATTGCCTGTAATGGTGATGTCACTCTCTAGGGAGTCGACACCGGAATGGATGGCTTATTTAGAGAATTACGTGAGAATGTCAACACGCTGCAAGGTCGGTTGACGACATGAGACGGCCGACAATCTATTAGGACCGGTCCAGGCGTCTCAGAAACACCGTCAGGGGTTTTAAAAACGCCCATTTACCTCAGTCGGTCGACACAGACACAGACACGGACACTGAATACAGTGTCGACGGTGAATAAACAAACGTATTTCTCATTAGGGCCACACGTTAAGGGCAATGAAGGAGGTGTTACGTGTTTCTGATACTACAAGTACCACAAGAAAGGGTATTATGTGGGAGTGAAAAAACTACCTGTAGTTTTTCCTGAATCAGATAAAATAAAATGAAGTGTGTGAGGATGCGTAGGGTTACCCCGATAGCAAATATTGGCGTTATACCCTTTCCCGCCAGAAATTAGAAACACCCCTTAGGGTGATAAGGCGCTCACACGCTTATCAAGTGGCGTTACCGTCTCCAGATACGGCCGCCCTCAAGGAGCCAGCTGATAGGAAGCTGGAAAAATATCCTAAAAAGTATATACACACATACGGTGGTTATACTGCGACCAGCGATCGCCATCAGCCTGGAGATGCAGTGCTGGGTTGGCTTGGTCGGATTCCCTGACTGAAAATATTTTATTCATGTAGAGCATTTAATAGGATGCATTCTATATATATGTATGTGAGATGCACAGAGGGATATTTGCTCTCTGGCATCAAGATAAGTGCGTTGTCCATATCTCCCAGAAGATGTCAGGGACACGACAGTGGTCAGGTGATACAGATCCCATACGGCAGATGGAAGTATTGCTGTATAAAGGGAAGGAGTTATTTGGGGGTCGGTCCATCGGACCTGGGGACCACAGCAACAGCTGGGAAATCCAACCTTTTTTACCCCAAGTTACATCTCAGCTAAAAAAGACACCGTCTTTTCAGCCTCAATCTTTCCTTTCCCATGAGGGCATGCAGGCAAAAGGCCAGTCATATCTGCCCAGACATAGAGGTAAGGGAAGTAGACTGCAGCAGGCAGCCCTTTCCCAGGAAAAGAAGCCCTCCACCGCGTCTGCCAAGTCCTCAGCATGACGCTGGGGCCGTGCAAGCGGACTCAAGGTGGGGGGGTAGTCTCAAGAGTCTCAGGGCGCAGTGGGATCACTCGCAAGTTGACCCCTAGATCGTACGAGTATTATCCCAGGGGTAAAGATTGGAGAGTCGAGACATCTTCTCCTCGCAGGTTCCTGAAGTCTGCTTTACCAACGGCTCCCTCCGACAGGGAGGCAGCATTGGAAACAATTCACAAGCTGTATATCCAGCAGGTGATAATCAAAGTACCCCTCCTACGACAAGGAAAAGGGTATTATTTTTCCACACTATATGGTGGTACTGAAGCCAGACGGCTTGGTGACACATAGTCTAAATCTAAAATGTTTTGAACACTTACATAAAAGGTTCAAATCGAGATAAAGTCACTCAGAGCAGTGATAGCGAACCGGAAAAAAGGGGACTATATGGTGTCCCTGGACATCAAGGATTACCTCCATGTCCAAATTTTGTCCTTCTCATCAAGGGTACCTCTGGTTCGTGGTACAGAACTGTCAATATCAGTTTCAGACGATGCCGTTTGAATTATCCACGGCACCCCGGGCCTTTTTACCAAGGTAATGGCCGAAAAGATGTTTCTTCAAAGAAAAAAGGCATCTAAATTATCCCTTACTTGCACGACCTAAAAAGGGCAAGTTCCAGAGAACAGTTGGAGGTCGGAAGAGCACTATCTAAAGTAGTTCTTCGACGGCACGACTGGATTCTAAATATTCCAAGAATCGCAGCTGTTTTCCGACGATACGTCTGCTGTTCCTAGGGATGATTCTGGACACGGTTCAGAAAAAGGTTTTTCTTCCCGAGGAAAAAGCCAAGGAGTTATCCGACCTGTCAGGAACCTCCTAAAACCAGGAAAGGTGTCTGTACATCAATGCACAAGAGTCCTGGGAAAAATGGTGGCTTTTTACGAAGCAATTCCATTCGGCAGATTCCATGCAAGAATTTTCCAAAGGGATCTGTTGGACAAATGGTCAGGGTCGCATCCTCAGATGCACCTGCGAATAACCCTGTCGCCAAGGACAAGGGTATATCTTCTGTGGTGGTTGCAAAAGGCTCATCTATTGGAGGGCCGCAGATTCGGCATACAGGATTTGATCCTGGTGACCACGGACGCCAGCCTGAGAGGCTGGGGAGCAGTCACACAAGGAAGAAACTTCCAGGGGGTATGGACGAACCTGGAAAAGTCTCTTCACATAAACATTCTGGTACTAAGAGCAATCTAAAATGCTCTAAGCCAGGCGGAACCACTCCTGCAAGGAAAACCGGTGTTGATTCAGTCGGACAACATCACGGCGGTCGCCCATGTAAACAGACAGGGCGGCACAAGAAGCAGGAGTGCAATGGCAGAAGCTGCCAAGATTCTTCGCTGGGCGGAAAATCACGTAATAGCACTGTCAGCAGTGTTCTTCCCGGGCGTGGACAACTGGGAAGCAGACTTCCTCAGCAGACACGATATTCACCCGGGAGAGTGGGGTCTTCATCCAGAAGTCTTCCACATGCTAATAAACTGTTGGGAAAGACCAATGGTAGACATGATGGCGTCTCGCCTCAACAAGAAACTGGACAAGTATTGCGCCAGGTCAAGAGATCCACAGGCAATAGCTGTGGACGCACTGGTAACACCTTGGGTGTACAAATCAGTATATGTGTTTCCTCCTCTGCCTCTCATACCAAAGGTATTGAAGATTATACGGTGAAGAGGAGTAAGAACAATACTAGTGGCTCCGGATTGGCCAAGAAGGACTTGGTACCCGGAACTTCAAGAGTTGGTCACGGACGACCCGTGCCCTCTACTTCTGAGAAGGGACCTGCTACAACAGGGTCCCTGTCTCTTTCAAGACTTACCGCGGCTGCGTTTGACGGCATGGCGGTTGAACGCCAGATCCTAAAAGGGAAAGGCATTCCAGAAGAAGTCATTCCTACCTTGATTAAGGCAAGGAAGGAAGTCACCGCGAAACATTATCACCGCATTTGGCGAAAATATGTCGCGTGGTGCGAGGATCGGAGTGTTCCGACGGAGGAATTTCAACTGGGTCGTTTCCTACATTTCCTACAATCAGGATTGTCTATGGGTCTCAAATTGAGATCTATTAAGGTTCAAATTTCGGCCCTGTCAATATTCTTCCAAAAAGAATTGGCCTCAGTTCCTGAGGTACAGACTTTTGTTAAAGGAGTACTGCATATACAGCCTCCTGTGTTGCCTCCGGTGGCACCGTGGGATCTAAATGTAGTTTTAGATTTCCTCAAATCCCATTGGTTTGAACCATTGAAAAAGGTGGATTTTAAATATCTCACATGGAAAGTGACTATGTTACTGGCCCTGGCTTCCGCCAGGAGAGTATCTGAATTGGCGGCTTTATCTTATAAAAGCCCTTATCTAATCTTCCATTCGGATAGGGCAGAACTGAGGACTCGTCCGCATTTTCTCCCTAAGGTGGTATCAGCGTTTCACCTGAACCAACCTATTGTGGTGCCTGCGGCCACTGGCGACTTGGAGGACTCCAAGTTGTTGGACGTTGTCAGAGCCTTAAAAATATACATTTCAAGGACGGCTGAAGTCAGAAAATCTGACTCGCTGTTGATACTATATGCACCCAACAAGTTGGGTGCCCCTGCTTCTAAGCAGACGATTGCTCGTTGGATTTGTAACACAATTCAACTTGCTCATTCTGTGGCAGGCCTGCCACAGCCTAAATCTGTTAAGGCCCATTCCACAAGGAAGGTGGGCTCATCTTGGGCGGCTGCCCGAGGGGTCTCGGCATTACAATTCTGCCGAGCAGCTACGTGGTCGGGGGAAAACACGTTTGTAAAATTCTACAAATTTGATACCCTGGCAAAAGAGGACTTGGAATTCTCTCATTCGGTGCTGCAGAGTCATCCGCACTCTCCCGCCCGTTTGGGAGCTTTGGTATAATCCCCATGGTCCTTTCAGGAACCCCAGCATCCACTTAGGACGATAGAGAAAATAAGAATTTACTTACCGATAATTCTATTTCTCGGAGTCCGTAGTGGATGCTGGGCGCCCATCCCAAGTGCGGATTATCTGCAATACTGTACATAGTTATTGTTAACAAATTCGGGTTATATTGTTAAGGAGCCATCTTTAAGAGGCTCTTTCTGTTATCATACTGTTAACTGGGTTTAGATCACAAGTTGTACGGTGTGATTGGTGTGGCTGGTATGAGTCTTACCCGGGATTCAAATTGCCTCCCTTATTGTGTACGCTCGTCCGGGCACAGTACCTAACTGGAGTCTGGAGGAGGGTCATAGGGGGAGGAGCCAGTGCACACCACCTGATCTGGTAAAAGCTTTACTTTTTTGTGCCCTGTCTCCTGCGGAGCCGCTATTCCCCATGGTCCTTTCAGGAACCCCAGCATCCACTACGGACTCCGAGAAATAGAATTATCGGTAAGTAAATTCTTATTTTCCTACTTACTACAACATGGTAAAGAAAGATGTTGTAAATAAGACACATTGGGGTCTATTCATGTACAAATGCAATGTTTTGGTCTAACTTATCACCAAGCATCGCATTCGTATGTGCGGGTTTTTAACTTATCTTTACCGCAATTCATTAATCCCTTCCTGAACTCTGTCACGTAGTGCTAAACTGGCCGTCCACGATGGGATCCGGTCTGAAGATCGACAGTGTCTTGGTCGACAATGTTTAGGTCGACCACTATAGGTCGACAGTCACTAGGTCGACATGGATGGAAGGTCGACAGGGTTTCTAGGTCGACATGTGCTATGTCGACAGGTCTAAAGGTCGACATGAGTTTTAAAAAAAATTGGATTTTTTTTCATTCTTAACGATCCACGTGGACTACGATTGGAACGGTAAAGTGTGCCGAGCGAAGCGGCAGCGGAGCGAAGGCACCACGCGAGCCATGCGAGGGGACGCGGTGCACTAATTTGGGATCCCGGTCACTCTACAAAGAAAACGACACAAAAAAAAAAAAATTCCTCATGTCGACCTTTAGACCTGTCGACCTAGCACATGTCGACCTAGAAACCCTGTCGACCTAGTGACTGTCGACCTATAGTGGTCGACCTAAACATTGTCCACCTAGACACTGTCGATAAAACGAACCACACCCGTCCACGATGTCCTCTTCTCTGCTTCTGCCGTGCCTACTAGAGATGGCTACTGACTCACTGTCTCAACACAGTGACTCGAATCATCAGGAAGTGTGAATGATTCGAGTCACTCACTGTTTAATGAGTGGAGACAGCTGCAGCAGTAGCCTCTCTCAGCCAGAGGGAGGAAACTCAGTGTGTCCTTCAGTCAGTGTGTTCTGCTGAGTGGCTTTAGCTGTGATTGGCCAGAGGCTATACCAGGTGACACCCAGTGGGAGGGGGGAGGGAGCAGTCACGACTCACCAGTCAGTGAGTGCTGTGCCTGATCCATCCATGTCATGATTCATCCTGAGTCTGCCAGTGAGTTGAGACAGTTGTACACTGTGTAGACTCAGTGACTCAGTGGATGGATCTGATTCATGCAGCATAAGCCTGCAGGAGGTGGAGCCCCTGTGGTACAGTGCTCTCAGCTCAGTGCTCACTGTTCCTGCTCAATGTGATTGTGGGTGGCAAACTCCCTGGAGGCTAGATAGTGGATAATATAATAAATACAAGCCCACCTAAAATTATCCAATTAGCAAAGTATGCAAAATAAAAAATAAAAAAAATGATTTGGTTTAGTTACAGACTGAATGATGTGTTTCATGGCTGTTAAGCTTTCTCTCCTCAACCAGAAGTAATGTGCATATTGTGTAACTAGTATGCAATAAGTGCTTATTAATAATATATCAACATAACACTGAATCTATGTTAATATATTATTAACAATCAGTGCATAAGCACTGCAGCTGCCTCCCCCGATACACCGCACATTCACTGCAGCTGAATAACTCACTCCATGAGTCCAGCACTGATCTGCCAGCACTGGCAACTCACTGATTCATGTGCAGTCTCTGCAATACATTAAAATACAAATGAGTCATGACTCATGTGCCGAGACACTGACTCAAGACACTTCACTGAACTGAGTCATGTGTCTCAACTCAGTTCAGTGAATCACTTTGCCCATGACTAGTGCCTACTACGCCGATCTGGCGCATGCGCACTTCATGCTTGGCGAGCTGCCCGTCAAGTGGTTGCTAAGGAGATTCCTCACAAGCCGGAAGCAGTGAGAGCTGGGTAAAAGGGGCGGAGCTTGCGGGACGGAGCCGCTAGTACCGAAGCAGGGGAAAGAACAGGCTTAGCGTCAGGCAGGTAGATACTACGCCATCCTCAGGTGGCGAAGCGGCACAGAGAAGAGAAGCGGAAAGCTGAGCTTTCCGCTTCTACATGAATTGCAGATACCATACAAGTGTATGGTACTGCGATTCCAGCACAGAGCAGGGATACCGCTGGAGAAGTAATAACGTTCTCCGCGGTAACCCGCTTTGTGAATTGCGGTAAGCAGAGAAAAGCCCTGTTTAACGCAAAACAGGGCTTTTCTCTGCTGCATGAATAGACCCCATTGAAACTTGAAATGTATAAAATTATTTTTTTGAAAATGACCCATAGTAACATTTGCATTACATTCAGAAAATTAAGTTGATGAACGATAATTTTAAAATAAAAATCACAAATAACATTAAAATAATCCTAATGAGAAGGATGTACCTGGTGCGCGGCTATCAATTTATTAATGTTTTGTCAAAAGCATTCTTTAATCACCGCGATTAGCTGTTTGCAGTCGGTTTCTATTTTTAAGTTAACTACAGATTTGTGACTGCACTGAACCCACGTTCCGCTAAATATGATGAAGGAAATGCAATTAAAAACTTTTGTACTATAAGTAAATAGGCACAGGCGAGTGCTTACAGCAGTCACACATGAGTCAGAGTTTCTCAGGACAAAAACGTATCCTAGCGTTATTGCTTTCATGGGGTGTATAAAGTAAGGGAACAAGAAAAGGGAAAAGCATCTGTTTTGACTACATGCAAAATATAAAAACAAAACATATTCAAAAATTGTGTGAGAGTATGACAACAGTGAATTATAAAGAGAAAGAGAAAAACAAACATAAATTGTTAAAAAAAACTGATCGTCTTTTTTGTCTGTCCTCTTTAATCACGGTCTTAGTATAATTCAATGATACAATGTGTTTCCTTTAAATCGATATTATAGATACATTAAGATATAATGAAAATGTTGCTATTGTGCTCATATAAGAATCTTGGCATATTGCCCAGAGAAACGTTTGAGTTTTGATACAGTATTCAGTAATACAACCAGAGCAATCCTATGTATAACAAAATATGCTGTAGCTGACTTTAATAACGCATGCTAGAAAACAGTTGGTTTCTTGATATAAGTTATATTTAATGTCACAGTTAGAGAACCATTTGTTAGGCAATAATTATTAAAATGTGACTCCTATCTCAGAGATTTCAATCACGATGGCAGGTATAATACTTGTACATTATTCACTAAATAGTGAAAACACCATATAGGGTATCGAATCCAATATAGGGAGGATTAATTGATATCTAACAATTACTGGGGTCTATTCATGCAGCAGAGAAAAGCCCTGTTTTGCGTTAAACAGGGCTTTTCACTGCCTACTGCAATTCACAGAGCGGGTTACCGTGGAGAAGTCTCTGACTTCTCCAGCGGTACCCCCGCTCTCTGCCTGAATCGCTTCACCATACCTTTGTATGGTTAGTGCGATTCATGAAGGTGCGGAAATCTCTGCTTTCCGCTTCTCCATGGAGTTCAGGTTCGCCATCTCAGGACGGCGTAACCTGAACTGTAGTGCGGAGACATCAGGGAAGCTCAATGCTTCCCTGATCGCTGCTCTGCACCTCGCGCTGGCTCCGCCCCCCGACCTCCCAGCAACCACTGCGGCCTGCCGGGAGGTCAACATCCTGCGCATGCGCAAAGGGACCCGCCGCTGTACCCCGCGCATCGCTGGGAAGGACCGCTGGAGAAGACCTCACCGCAGGAGCCCTAGACACCGCAGCGCATCGTCGGAAGGGTAAGTATACATGGGGCCAGATGTACTAAGCCTGAAAAGTGATAAATATCACAGTGATAAAGTACCAGCCAATTGGCTCCTAACTGTCATTTTTCAAACACAGCCTGTAATATGGCAGTTAGGAGCCGATTGGCTGGTGCTTTATCACAATGATATTTATCACTTTTCAGGCTTAGTACATCTCCCCCACGAATTGCTACTTATCACAGCTATACATCGCATCGAAGCAATGCGATGTATAGTGATAAGTAGCAATTCTATTTTCGTTTTCTGTATGAATAGACCCCGTAGTGTCAGGTATGTTGGTAAATTACGTCTCATATGTAGTATCGTATCGGGTATGGCACTAATCTACTTCTCACATATAGGGGGTCATACCGACCCGATCGCTCGCTGCAGTTTGTCGCAGCGATCGGGTTGGACCGGCGCCGCAGTGTGCCGGTGCATGGCAGTCGTTGCCTAGCGATCGCCACTGAGACAGAGGCGGTCGCTGGGCGGGAGGGGGGTGGACGGCGGCGCTAAGCCGCCATTTAGGGGGCTCGGTCCGGCCAACGCGGGCGTGGCCAGACCGTTGGGGGGGGCAAGCCGCGGTGGCTCATCGGCAGTGAAGAACAACTCCCGGCCAGCCGCGGGAGCTGCGTTGGCCAGGAGTAGCTCCCAAAATACAAAAGCATCGCCGTTGTGCGATGCTTTTGTATTTGTGTGTGTGTGTGGGGGGGGGGGGGGGCTGGCACTGACATGCAGGCGGACTAGCCCTGTGCTGGGCATCCCCCCGCATGTCAGGGAAGATGATCGTAGCTGTGCTAAATTTAGCACAGCTACGATCAACTCGGAATGACCCCCATAGTGTCAGGTATGTTAGCAATTCACCTCTCACTTATAGTGTCAGGTATATTACGCATTTGAATATGCTATTCCAATAGGCATTTTATATAATTAGGGTCCTAACGGATGGAAATTTCCCACTCATTAATATCAAGGTAACCTATAGGTCTCTCACTTATTAGTGTCAGACTCAGGTATAATCCCCTAATACCCTATTAGTCTGACACTAATCAGTGAGATGGGCAGCGATGAGTATAGCTTCGGGTCCCCGGTTAGCGGGGAGACTGGACAGGCGGCAGCTCAAAAGTTACAGTTTAGGGCTGTTCACAAAAAGCTGAATTCTGCCCTGCTAATAACGCTCTTTCGTGGTGCCAGAAATAGGGAAGTGCACCCTAACGGAGCTGGCTGGCGTACTTTAGCTGAGGTGACATTTTACAACGTAGGTTACAGAGTAGAAGCCAGCGCAGACCTCAGATCCCATACTGCAGGGGGACAAGTGAGAGTAATAGCAGCATGTCATATATACATTCTGTACTAACAGTATCTAGGAAGTTCACACTGCCTTGCTATTCATAGTATTCGCTATAAGGGCGGGTGTTGTGGCATCTCTCTCCGCAACTATCAAAGATGTCTGCTATTATGGCTGTCTGGTTAATACTCCACCATTCATACACTGATGTTATAAGAACTGTGTCTGATATATATCTACATACATTCTCCTGTTAACAGGGGCGGATTGGGAACAAAAAGCGGCCCTGGAAAAATTTGTACTAGTGGCCCCACATGGGCAGCACCTGAGGTGTACGGTCTAGCCATGGGCCATGGCAGCAGCACCCTCCCCCCAAGACTTTCCAGATAGTGGGCATGTCCAGCATCAAGGGGGAAGTTAAAAGGAAATAAAATTAAATGTTATGAGCACATTATATGATACACCTTTAGAATTTAGGAAACTATATAATTCTTTAGAAAGATATATTTTCTTGCTTATTACACCAACCGTATCCCAATCATTATTCAATCAATCTTATATGTCAGCCAAGCAGGCAGACAGAGCATACACTAGATCATCTGCAATCACAGGCTAAGTGGCAAAGTCATTTTCATATATGCAAATTATTTTGCATCTTACTCATTATGTCTATAAAAAGGACAACATGTCCTCAAACAAAACAGGCCCCGCAGGTGCGTCGGCCCACCGGAAATCTTCCCTGAAAACCCTATGGCCAATCCGCCTCTGCCTGTTAACCATCTGGGTAAACTAGTGTTTGAGATTTGTTTTATTCCAGTATGGGTATGTGTAATATTGCTGTGAGTAAAGACCTGGAAAATACTGCATTAGCAGGATCACTATTTTGTGAGCAGTGTATAAGTCTGCATCACAATCTGGTAACAGACGCATCAGTTTGGTTGTCCAGACTGACAGCATACACTGTTAATTAACCTCGTCTGAATTATATATTCCTTGTCATCATATACTGTTATTATAAGGACTACGTCTGACATACATATATGTGCTCTAATGGCATACACTGTTATTGACCTGTGTCTGGCTAACACTCTACCATTTAGATACTGTTGTTTTATGAACTGTGTACGATATATATATCTCTATATGTACAGTATGCATTATAAGGACTATGTCTGCTATACACATATGTGCTCTAATAGCATACATTATTAGTGACCTGTGTCTTTCTAACACTCTACCATTCATAATATACTGTTTTTTTTTATGCCCAATAGAACCGATATTTAGATTTCTATAAGGCAAGCATAGGAATGCCTGATGTGTAGGTCAGATCGGGAAGTGGAGATATGCATCCTTGATATCAAAAAGATACCAAGAACACTTTCCCCCTCAAAGTACATGGACACTGTCCCTAATGATTTCTCTTGAATCATAAGGCAAGTAGTATGGATTTAGGAATGTCAGATTCAAGATTTGACTGTCCGAGCCGTCCTTTTTTTGGGACCACAAAACAAAATATGAAAAGAACCTTTGTTCCAATGTTGTGTTGGAACAGGGACAAGGACTCCTGCTTTCCAGAGCCTGTGAATAGCCGCTTTACAGAGGCTTCTCTATAGCAGCTGGCAACAGTTTAAAACTCTGAGAGAAAGAGTGTTATCTCGGTAGGTGTGTTCCCAGATGTGACTGAAAAATCTGTGATGCACTCCCATCTTGGTTGCCAAGTTTAATACAAATATACCTCTAAACCCTGTAAGCTGTAAAAACTGAAAAGTAATTGAGGTGGTGCTGCAGAGGGGAGATAAGTGGACTCACCTGCCGTAGCTTGTGATAGCCACTTAGTCAATTTTGATATGAACAGGGCATCTCCTGTATGGAAATCCCATTCCCTTCTGCGCCACACTGGTTGCTAACAGACACAAAGCCGAAAATGCCTGGCTGTGATGAAATCCTGGAGCGAGCAGTTGTAACTATCTGGTAGCCTCCTAGATATAGACTGCTGATTTCTCTCACCTCTCACCGTCCCGATGGTCTTCACGGGGGGAGTGGAGGAGATGATTTTCACCTCAAATGCCACGGGGATCACATTGTTCCATACCTGGACGAACTGTTCATAAAGCCACCTTCCAGGGAACACTTCTCACAAGATTACCTCTCAGACTGCAATTTTTATAAATAATACTAGGAAAGGGTACCCTTTCCCTCAATATGGCCCAGACTGTTCTAGCCATGGTACTGCAGATACGTCAGGTCTCCATTCATCTTGGCATACGTCTCCTTCCCAAGATGATTGCATCCTTTGTGGCTATTAAGTATGGCAGATTTAACTCGCGGCCATCCTCATAGCATCTCCGCTCTGACTAGTTGGGTTCACACCTGCACATGCATCACATAATGCGCATAGTTCCTCAAACACCACACTCTCTGCAGTGGTGGTTACTGTCACCATTTCAGATAGAGGATTGCTCATTCAACATTCACTGGGTGCTTCGGCCCATGGATACCAATCTCCAGGACTAGGCAGCGGTAACACAGAGCTCTCAGTTCCAAGGTCACTAGGCCAGGTCAAACACCACACTCTACAATAGCCATTTTGAAGTTGAGAGGATATTCACCACACTAGGCCAGACGTTTCCACGGCTATAGGGTCGGTCTGTTCAGGTTCAGTCCGGCAATGCCACGACCGTGGCATATGTCACCCACCGTCCAGTTACCAAAGGTGGAGTGGCTATGACAGTGGAGGCTAGGATCCTCTTCTGGCCAGAGAGGTATGCCGCTCCTATTTTGGTCATCTTTATTCCATGAGTTGACAACTAGAAGGCTACTTTCTTTAAAAAAAAAGTTACACCCAGCAATGTAGCGTCTCCATCCTCGGGGTTCCAGCAGGTGGTTTCCAGTTGGAGATGGCCAAAAGCTTGGCTTGATGGCGTCTCCTATCATCAAGAAACTTTAGATACTGCTCCAGGTCAAGCATCCCAGAGACAATGGCGGTGTATACTTTACCGCCTCCCTGGACCTGTCGGGGAGTTTTTGCTGTTTTCTCTTATTCCACGATTGTTCAAGCAGCTAAATAGGAAGAGAATTCTGCCAACCCTCCGTTCAGCATCCCCTGTCCTTTACCACCTTGGGAGGACCTACTTCAGTGGACCACTTTCTTTATCCGGTCTTCTAGGGCTGCGTTTAACTACCTAGCTGTTCACAGGGTAGTACCAGCTACTGGCAACATAGAACGCCATTCATGTGGTTCCTATTCTGGTGAAATAGGAGATCAGTGACAAGATGGAGGTCACATCCAGGCACTACTATTGTTTTTCTTTTTTTCGCCCGCCAGCCCGACCTTACTAGTAGGATGATGCAGGGTGATTTGCTTGGAATCCTCATATTTACTGGATAATTCTGAGAACAGTTTAGTAGCAGAGTTGGAAGTAAATCAGTTGCTCATAGGAAACATGCATAGAAACAATACACTGTATATTTTTGAGCAATTACAGAGTTGTACATGTGCGGGTGCGCTTGGTTTATTAATCAGTAAGCACTTGAACTGACGTTTAAATGGTGCAACAGAGATGCTTCTTAACACAGCAATGGTCCTGACCAGTTTTTTACCCTTGCCAAGATTTTAGATGGTGCCCCTTCACCTACCATTTCCTGCATGCAACCCACCTAATGCCTGCCACCCTGGTGGTCTTACGTAGCAATGAGGAAAGGGTGTCCCACCTGGACCTTTCCCGATCTGCCGAACTTGGCGAGCATGAAGGGGTACCCTCTGCGCTGCCTTTTCTTGCAGGAGTCAGTGTCTCTCCTCAACTTGCCTAAGGCTGGACCCTCTCTTGACTCTCAGCACTGGCTTGACTACGCTGACTCTTGCCGGACTTCACCTGAACAGCAGGTAGGCTCGTGTAAGCTTAGGCTTCCCGGAATCTTACAGCTTGATCAGGTGTCTTCTGTCTTTCAGGAACTCTTCTGGCTTTTACCTCTGCCATTTTAATGACTTTGAACAAGCTAATCAAAGCTGGATTGAGTGGACAGAGCAATGACACGCCAAGCCGTGATTTGCTCACTGCAGCCACTCCTGATTGACTCGTGGTCAACACAAAGTTTGAACAGAACCAATAGCTACTCCATCGGCTCTGGGATCCAATGCCCAGTCAGGGCGCCGCTCACACATCTCTTCATCCATCCGAACTTCTAACAGTCTGGCAGACTGCCTGGAGTAATCCTGGATACTGGTAACCCTAGGCGCCCCCTCTGGAGCTAGGTCACTCTAGGCTGGGCCTGTCCTAATAGGCATGTTTTCCAGGTCTGCATAGCTCTCATTAAACTTTGCCTAATGAAACCTCCTTTTTACTAAGAGTTCCACCTCTTCAATCACAAGTATAGCTCTAATCAAAATACATAATCTACATACATGATTGTGTATGGCCATTATCAGAGCATGTGCAGTGCGAATGCATGCAAGATACCCTATGAAAATGGGCGTACGTTCAAGTCTACAACAGCTAGAGATTATACAGAACGAGTGTTCTGTAAAATATATTTAACAAAATAATCTACTTATATTTATTCATGATGTTGGAGAGACCCCTAGTGGTTTAATACGACATAATTCATATATCAATTATTGAAAATACTTTACATTCATTTATATAATTTAGTTAATTGTTTTGACCTTGGTTACATGGGTAGTTAAATGTAAAAACAATGCTCTATTACATGTATTTATTACTAGTTATACTGGTGGTCATGTTTATCAGTAAACATGCATGTGTGGCATATTTCTAATCTACAGCTACAGTATGTCTCATGCTAGGGCCTTTGTACAGACAAGACTAGCAACTAAAGTTCTAGAACCAGGAAAGTAGCTCAAGTCATACCAGCACAGAAATAAATGTATATTGAAAAGGCTGCTTTAACAAGTTCTTTATACGTGTGTAGCTTTAAATATAATTTAGCATCTCCTGCAATTTATGGATATATTGCAGGAGATGCTATCACCAGAACTGTATTTATTGGGGGGAATTAAAATATTTTTCTTGCGCACGCAGCTCACGACTACATTGATGGGTGATATTTTTGCCGCTGGGCTCAAGTGACGGCATTACTTATCTCGCATGCTGCCCCTAAATGTACCGGGATTAGCCATGTAAAGCAGCTAAGCCTGTGCAAACTACTGTCCCATGCTTGGTGCGCAAAGTGTCCCATCTGTGCACATTACGACTTGCATGCTCTAGTCGACACGCAGCTGCAGTATGTGGCATGTTCTTTACAGACTAGTAACATGCAATTTGTTTTGATCCATAACACAGTACAATTCAAATAACTGCTGTTTCAACCATGTTTAGTGCATAATGTAACCTGAATTGTAAACATGTTTCTATGAAGTGCTTGTATATTGTCAGTAATAAAACTGCTTCTAAAATCAATACTCTTTTTTTTTTTTTTACAGTCAAAATATTGGACAGCCACATGCAAGAGGTCAAGCCAAACACATTGGGAAATATTGTAGTCAAGTAAGTGACATGATTTTATATTTGTACATTTAGTCATCATTACTAGGATTACCCTAAATCCCAAACAATTGTAGACAAATCTTATTTAACGTTTTTCAAGTTCCTTTAATAAAAATAGATAATGAAAACAGAACACCAAGCTGACTTGGTTTGTGCAGTCGTACTGTCAGACTTTGCTGACAGAATTTGTAATGATTCTGGTCTTGTATGCTTTATATCAGGGTTTTTCAACTAGTGTGCCGTGGCACACTAGTGTGCCGCGACCAGTTGCAAGGTGTGCCGCGGAGCCAGAGCAGCTTCCTGCACCTTCAGAGTGCACTGTTGGCCCTGGCTCTTCTTAGAGGATCATTCATGCTCCGGCTGTGACCTGTGCCTTGATGACGCGGCGGTGTGATATCAAAGGTCACGGCCGCCGCATCTTACCACCCAGCCAGCCCACCCGCCTGCATACACATCTTCCATTTCCCACCTGCATCCACAGCTTTCCTTGCCCACCCACATCCACACCTGCCCGCCCGCCCGCTGCTCAGTATTCGCAGCACTCCACTATGAACAACCCCCGCCACTGAGGGACAGGGAGAAGGACAGCTGACCGGTAGGGGCTAATATTTGTTATGTTATTTCTCCTGTGGGGAGCAATAGGATTTATGGGGGGAACAATGTGAATAATTCATGTGGGGAGCAACATGATTTATGTGGGGAGCAATGTGATTGATTGATGTGGGGAGCAATAAGATTTATGTAGGGAGCAATAAGTTTTATGTAAGGAGCAACATGATTTATGTGGGTAGCAATGTGATTGTTTTTTCTGTGTAGGCCAGGCATGTCTAAACTGCGGCCCTCCAGCTGTTGTGAAACTACATATCCCAGCATGCCCTGTCACAGTTTTGCTGTCAGAGAATGCTAAAGCTGTGTCAGGGCATGCTGGGATGTGTAGTTTCTCAACAGCTGGAGTGCCGCAGTTTGGACATGCCTGGTGTAGGCCAATGTATGTGTGGATTTTTTATTACTGTGAGGGCCAATGTGTGTGTTATTGTTTTTTTTTTCTGTGGGTAACGGATGGTGTGCCTTGGCAATTTTTAAATATTGTTCAGTGTGCCGCGAGTAAAAAAAGGTTGAAAATCACTGCTTTATATTGTGTATAGGTAATACTGTTACCCTGTCTAACGTGTGACATTTATATAATCTGAATTGGAAAATGAACACTACAACAAATACTTAATCTTAAAAACAATGTCTGATCTCCACCCGATCATTTTAAACAGAAGAAAACATTTGTGCGTGTGTTAAATGTAATGCCTGAATGAGTGCAGTATATGTGTTTCCCTGGTTTGTCAGAGGAAAAAATAAATACCTCTGAACCCACCCCCAGAATTCCTAATTATGGGTAGTCATCTAATTGAATTATGATTTTTAGATGTCTTGAAATACTTCCAGTAGGCAGCTGGGAATGCTAGGGGGAAATTAGCCAGCTTTCCACAGGCAGGTACAACCTTACAAGTGTAGATTTTGGCACATTTGTCCAGGAAGGAATAATATATTTAAAATATGTGTGGAGTGCTTGTAAAGTGGCCACTATTCTTATCCAGTCTTTATAAATTGCCAACATTTTTCAAAGCTGTTTTAGAGCTATTACAAAGTGGTACAAATGGCAAAGCATTGCCGACAGGGCCGGTGCAAGGTTTCTCAGCACCCTAAGCAAATAGTCAACGCCCCCTCCCCCTGCCAAAATACAGAGCCCTCAGGTAAAATTTAGGGATAGGAGATTAGGGTTGTTTTAGCAGTTTGGGTTAAGGTGTTCAGATTAGGGGTTAGTATTTAGTATTAGGGAGAGGTGTGTGGATAGATAGATAGATAGATAGATAGATAGATAGATAGATAGATAGATAGATCGATCACAGGGGTGAAAGTGGAAATTTTGAAGTTGGGGCATGGAAAACTGAAGGTTGTAATTATGCGCGCGCCGCTCCGAAAAAGGGTGCGTGGCCACTCAAAAGGAGGTGTGCCCTTCAGTGTAGTTTACCACCTCTTATACACATTTTGCAGCACAATAGTAGGACCCCTTATACTTTCTAGTACTGGTGCCCCTTTCACATTATAGCACACAGTATGAGCCGAAAATCACATTATAGCACACAGTGTGAGCCGAAAATCACATTATAGCACAGAGTGTGAGCCGAAAATCACATTATAGCACACGGTATGAGCCGAAAATCACATTATGGCACACGGTATGAGCTGAAAATTCACATTATAGCACACGGTATGAACCGAAATTCACATTAGAGCACACGGTATGAGCCGAATTCACATAAGAGCACACGGTATGAACCGAAATTCACATTAGAGCACACGGTATGAGCCAAAATTCACATTATAGCACACGGTACGAGCCAAAATTCACATTAGAGCACACGGTATGAGCCGAAATTCACATTAAAGCACACGGAATGAGCCGAAATTCACATTATGCCACACACACAGCCACATATCTACATACTCACAGCCACATGCAGTATACACACACACATATATACAAATGCACACATATATATATATATATATATATACACACACACACACACACACACACACACACACACACACACACACACACTGTCTCCACCCTGACACTCTCCTCCATCAGTTCCCCTCCACTCACTAGTTGCCGGGTATCCGCATACGGGAGCCGGGCAGCTGTGGTGTGGAGCGGGAGCCGGACACCTGAGTTGTCATCAGGAGACTGCCAGAGCTGGGCAGCGGAGCTGTCAGGGGGGCGAGCCGGAGACTTGGCGTAATCATGCCGCATGCGGGAGCCAAACCTTGCAGCCGCACTTGGAAATAACAATCAGGGGTGATTAAGGATTCACCTTCAGTGATTCCAGGCTGCCACATTATCAGTAGGAGCGCCATTGTGAAATTTATTTACCTGTTTGCTTGCAGCCACACTTGTCAGGGCCCAGGGATGGGAGCCGGGCACTGTACTATTTCAAATCTGCCGCAGACCGACAGCCAATCAGGAGCGGCTGCTCCTGATTGGCTGCCGGTCCGCGGCAGATGTGATATAGTAACGCCGTGGTCAGCTTGATGTGGTGGCGGACCAGCGTGGGACAGTGCTCGAAGAAGTGCCGGTATACCATACTGTTGTATACCGGCCCACTTCAGGCACTGTGTAGATATCTATATATATCTATATATATATATATATATATATATATATGGAAGAGACAAGGGGAGAGGGACAAGCGCCTAATAGTGCAGTAACTTCACACCAAATTAGGTTATTTATAATGTCGTGTCTATAGGTAATGTGCGTACCAGAAATGTGGTCTTTAGTGGGCACATCAAACTTTATAATAGCTGGTATTATACACCGCAATTGGTCACCAGGTTGGTCATCAATATGGAAATTTCCCAAATCATCAATTTGCAAGTGCGCTGGTCTGTAAATAATCAGAGCGAGAAGCGCCTCTTCATAGTGCAGAAATTACTTTATAAATATATTAGAATTCATAGAAAACGATAGGTATTAAGCGTACCAGAATATAAACACCAAACAGCTTTTAAATATGGTCTTTTTGTCAAGAGCGACTTTCCTTCATGTAGTTAGAGAATATCAAACCTCGTGTTTCGCCGTGTATAAATAAATATATATCACAGGCTAAAAAATATATAGGTTTTAATTCATATGATGAAAAGAAAACATAAAAAAATATTCTCAAAAAAAGGAGTTCATAAAGCTTATCTGGATATTTCAAGATTTTTTCCAGTAGTCCGGGGTGTATCCACCGTATATGTCTGTGTCAGGGGTGTTCAGAACAGGTCCTCAACGCGTTTCACCTGTAAAAGGCTTCCTCAGGAGTGTCTATGACACTCCTGAGGAAGCCTTTTACAGGTGAAACGCGTTGAGGACCTGTTCTGAACACCCCTGACACAGACATATACGGTGAATACACCCCGGACTACTGGAAAAAATCTTGAAATATCCAGATAAGCTTTATGAACTCCTTTTTTTTGAGAATATTTTTTTATGTTTTCTTTTCATCATATGAATTAAAACCTATATATTTTTTAGCCTGTGATATATATTTATTTATACACGGCGAAACACGAGGTTTGATATTCTCTAACTACATGAAGGAAAGTCGCTCTTGACAAAAAGACCATATTTAAAAGCTGTTTGGTGTTTATATTCTGGTACGCTTAATACCTATCGTTTTCTATGAATTCTAATATATTTATAAAGTAATTTCTGCACTATGAAGAGGCGCTTCTCGCTCTGATTATTTACAGACCAGCGCACTTGCAAATTGATGATTTGGGAAATTTCCATATTGATGACCAACCTGGTGACCAATTGCGGTGTATAATACCAGCTATTATAAAGTTTGATGTGCCCACTAAAGACCACATTTCTGGTACGCACATTACCTATAGACACGACATTATAAATAACCTAATTTGGTGTGAAGTTACTGCACTATTAGGCGCTTGTCCCTCTCCCCTTGTCTCTTCCAGATTTATTTGTCACCAAACCTAGTGACACCTTGAAGGACTGAGCAGCCATCTACAGGAATACCCTGTGGAACCAAAGTGCAAGTTGATAAACCTAGGACTCTTTTTTGAACTCATTAATCAAGAAGGAAAGTAGCGCACCAACTGAATTCTACGATCATATATATATATATATATATATATATATATATATATATAGAGCCGGACACACACCTTACAGGAGGATCTCTGCACACTTTGGCTAAGTAATAGTATGCTATTATGCCCTTTGCCAACAGTTTTTCTATTGCTGGTCTCCTGTTTCCATTGCACAATGCACCTTATGGAATTTTTCTGCTGTAAGCTATATAAAAGCAATTTTTGGGATGTTGCTGGTCTTCATTTTGTTTATATTATATTATATTTTATATATATATATATATATATATGGCGTAGATAGGCGGCGGCACTCAGACAGACTCCTCAATATGCAAAAATCTGGTCATTTATTGAGACCATGAAACCGACATGTTTCGGGGCAAAACCCCGTCCTCAGGGTCAAACAGCAAGTTGCTGTTTGACCCTGAGGACGGGGTTTTGCCCCGAAACATGTCGGTTTCATGGTCTCAATAAATGACCAGATTTTTGCATATTGAGGAGTCTGTCTGAGTGCCGCCGCCTATCTACTGTTGGTATAGTGCGATGGATCGATACCATAGGTGTGCAGTGGGGAGCCTTAGATAAAGTATTACCTCAGGAGTTACCTTGTATACAGACAGAACGAGACTTGAGATGTATATCTCCTTTATATAGTACTGAAATAGCAGGATCAATACAACAGGTTTCAGTATCATCAGCTTAACTCCATCTCCCTCAGAGACTCTTCTAGAATAACACACATGTGAGGTAAAACAAACAAGTACATAACATATGCAACAGACAAACACTACATCTCTGTAACTATACAGCGCCATCTGCTGCCCCTGTACGGTAACTACATGCATATAAACGAAACCATAGTCTGTTGTCTATATTTCAACACCCCTTCTCAACAGACTGGGTTTCTTCAGTTAGACCCATCTTTGACGTAAGTCTCCAATGTCTCTCTCTGGTAAGAGGCTTAGTCATGATATCAGCTGTCATATCTTCTGTTGGGCAATAGTTCAACTCTATAAGACCTTGTTCCTGTAGATCCCTCAGGAAGTGATGCTTGACATCAATGTGCTTGGTTCTTGGGTTCACTCTTTCTGTTTGCGCTAATGCAATGCATCCTTGATTATCCTCATATATCTTGATAGGTTCTTCTTGAGGCATTCCTAGGTCTGATAGTAGTTGCATTAACCATACCACTTCTTGACTTAGTGTGAATGTTCCATCACCTTCTCTTGAGATTTGCATTCCCAAGTAATGCGTTATGTGGCCGAGGTCTTTTGTTTCAAACTGACGGTTTAGTTCTTGTAACAATTCAACTTCGTCCCCTTCTTGTTCGAAACAAACTAGCAAATCGTCCACGTAAATTAATACATAGAACCATCTTTCCTCTATCAACTTTGTATAGAGACATGGGTCTGCTTTGCTTCTGATGAATCCCTTTTCTGTCAGAACTCCATTTATCTTTGTATTCCATGCTCTTGCTGCTTGTTTAAGACCATATATACTCTTGTTCAGTTTACATACGTGATCTGGGTTCTGAGAATTCACGAAGCCTGGTGGTTGTTCCATGTATATATCTTCCTTTAGTTCGCCATGTAGGAAAGCCGTCTTTACATCGAAATGTTTCACTTGCATACCCTTTATGGCTGCTGTTAGGAGTAAGGTTCTAATGGTAGTGTGCTTCACAACTGGAGCAAACGTTTCATCATAATCTTCTCCAAATTTCTGTGAATATCCTTTAGCAACCAGTCTTGCCTTGTATCTTTCTATTTTTCCTTCAGAATCATACTTGACCTTAAAAGTCCATTTACATCCTATGGCCTTTTTGTCTAATGGTAGTCTGGTCAATGTCCATGTCTGATTGTCTTCCATTGATTCCATTTCTTCTTTTGCGGCTCCTAGCCATTTCTGTGCTTCTCTTTCAGAAAAATTTGCGATTTCTTCCCATGATGCAGGTTCTTGTATGTTAATGGCTTTTGCTTTGTAAGATAAACGTGTAGGTGCTTTTCCCTTATTTTCTCTTGAAGAGCGTCTCACACCCTCGGATGCACTCTCATGAGTGTCGCTGGTATTTGTCTTGTGTTGTACTTCAACTTCTTGAATGATCTCTACTTCATCTGTTTCTTTGAATTTGGTGCTTTCTTCTTCTTCAGTAGAGTCTACTGGAATTATGACATCATCTCGTGTTTCCTCTATGAATGTCACACTGTTGCTTATAACTACTTTTCCAGTTCTTGGATTTAAGATTCTGTAGCCTTTTGAATGTTCACTATAACCGACTAGAACTCCCTCTTCTGCTCGGTTCTGCAACTTGCTTCGTTTTTCAGCAGGAATGTAAACGAAGGCTCTGCATCCAAAAACTCTAATGTGCTTTAAGCTGGGTTTCTTACCGTGCCACAGCTCATATGGTGTCTTCCTTACTGCTTTGGAAAGTAGTCTGTTTTGAAGATAGGTGGCTGTTGCTGCTGCTTCACCCCAATATTTATCAGGTAATCCTGAATCTGTAAGCATGCACCTTATCATTTCTGTTAGTGATCTGTTTTTCCTCTCAGATACGCCATTTTGCTCTGGTGTATATGGTACTGTCTTCTGATGCTCAATACCGAGTCCTCTTAAGTACCGTTCTATTTTCTGTCCTGTGAACTCGCCTCCATTGTCGCTGCGAAGAGTTAGCATATTCCTCTTGAACCTGTTTCTGGTCATGTTCACATAGTCTTGCAGCTTTTCTAAGACTTCATCTTTACTTTTTATTAGATAAGTGACTGTGAACCTTGAGTAGTCGTCAATGAATGTCAGCATATACCTTTTGTCTCCTACGGTTCGCGTTTTCATAGGTCCGCATACATCACTATGTACCAGGTCTAGTGGTCTGGAAGCTCTGTTTTCACTTTTCTTAGGAATTGTTGTCCTTGTCGCTTTCGCTTTTATGCAACATTGACACTTCATCATTTCTGAACAGTCTGACACTTTGAGATCCCTGGCTAGGTCTCTCTTCTGCATTTCCTTTATGCAATCTGGGTGTCTGTGTCCTAATCTTCTATGCCACTTGTGAATACAGTCAGCGTGTTTCTGTGTACTCAGCTTTGCCTGCTGTGCTGCGATATCCAGACAGTATAAATGTTCTTTTATTCTGGCTGTAGCTAGTGTTTCTCTTCCGTTTTGGATAAAACACTTATTATTCTGAAACTTTACAGTAAGTCCAACATCTACGCCACATATTAGTGACCCGGAGTCACCCGGAGGGCACCGCAGCATTTACCACACAGGCGTCCAGGAGTGCCGGGCCATCCACAGCCACATTATATATATATATATATATATATATATATATATATATATATATAATTTGATACTGCGGCACTCGGAGTCGTTTAAAAAGAGCAAAGCGTATTCAAAAAAATTTACATCACATAGCCCAACGTTTCGTGGTGCCTAACCCCTTTGTCTCACCTTGACAAAGGGGTTATGCACCCCGAAACGTTGGACTATGTGATGTTCATTTTTTTTAATACACTTTGCTCTTTTTAAATGACTCCGAGTGCCGCAGTATCAATTCTATATACTATCCTTCGCACTGAGGGCACCGGGGCATATATATAAATGGAATACATACGATATCTTGGCACTTAAGATGCCATAATACAGACAGCGGCATCCCAGAGATTAAAATCCCGACACTTACTAATTAAGTAAGCTAACCCTGATCCCTAACCCCCCCCCCCCAAAAAAAAAAACCCCAACACACCTTTCCCGCAGCCTGACCCTAATTGCCTCCCCAGCTTAATCCTAACCCTCCCCGGTGGTACCCAATCTTAACCACCCCCTTCCTGCAGCCTAAACCTAGCCCTCCTTCCCCCCAGCCTAACCCTCCCCAGTTGTGCCTAACCCTGACCCTCCCCCTACCCGCAGCTTAACCCTAACCCTCCCCCCACAGCATACACCCAACATCTCCCTCCCCAGCCCCCCACCCCCCTAACCTTCCCCCGCAGCTTTGCTAGAGTCGTGGCAGTTCGGGATCCTAGCATTCGGAATAGCGGCTCTGGCATTTAGATTAAAGTTGGGAACCCGGCATAGGTATTCCGAGAAGTGTCCGGATTCTGAACGCAGGGATCCTTACTGCATCTCATATAGAATTTATGTATTAGTAACTTGGACCCATCCTACAACATTACAATTGGTCCCCCAAGCCCCACTGTGCATAATAGAAACGCACAAACTATACAGCATTTATATATATATATATATATTTCTGCTGCGGGGTACACTGGGCTCCACAAGAAATTACATCGGGGTGTAGAGTAGGATCTTGATCCGAGGCACCAACAGGCTCAAAGCTTTTGACTGTTCCAAAGATGCACAGCGCCGCCTCCTCTATAACCCCGCCTCCATGCCAGTGAGCTCAGTTTGTAAGTTGGTGCCTTGCAGTATGCAGGCACGTTACAGGTGGCTGCCTTAAGCAGCCTTTTTCAAAGTAATTTTACAGATCTGAACAGAAGATTCCGTTTGAAGACTTCAAGGGCTGTTGCTGGTAAAGTCTTAGAGACTTTTCAGCGTGCATCTCCACCACCCCCAGCGGCGCTGTATACTCCCGCGCTGGGGTTGCCGGGTCACTGCAGCGGAGACGAAGGCTTCTTCCTAACTGTGAGTTCACACACACGCCACCATCTCCGGGATCGCGGGGCCGCAGTTAAGGGGGAGGTAAGGGGCTCCTGTGCCGCACTTTACCGCGATCCAGCATGGCCGTAGGAGGCGGGCCGCGCGCGCGCACGGATTACTGGCAGCTTGCTCCACTAGCCACCAGGGTATTATTTTGGGCACAGGTCAGGGGGATTTAATACAATTCCCCCGTTTTAAGTTCTGCCTGCACACCCGGTGGGGATGCCAGCAGGGGGAGCAGGCCGGACCTGAGGCCCCTCCCCCCAGCCCCAGGGTGCCATTTCTACAATGTTCCCGCCCTGGAGCTGCCTCCTTCTTCTTCACTCCTGGTCAGCGGCCATTACAGCTTGAGCCTTGCTGTTCCTGGGACTGCCGGAGCGAATCCTCCTCTGTGGAACCGCCTGACTGCCAGTGCTGTGCTTCCTACAGGAGACTTGAGTATTCTACCTGTCACTGGGACTGTGTTAGTTAAGAAAGAGTGCATACCTTCAGGGTTGTGTGGTACAAACACCCTGTGATATACATCCAGTGCTTACTGTGTTTGTTATATCTATTGTTATCACATGTAGCTATACTTGTATTGCTAGTCCAGTGCAGTTTATGGTACACCATTTCTGCATGGTACACTTGTGACTATATATATATATGTGTGTGTGCATGTAGCTGCTGCGTGGTTGCCTTATTGCAGGGTATTTCACTCAGCATGCTATTCCTATATTGCTATACCTGAGGGGGCCAAGTGTTTCAGGTTTTTCTATTTTCAATGTAGGATTGTATCACAAGATATACTGTTGGGGTATTTTTGATTGGGATTTATAGTCACCATATATCTATTGAACCTCCGGTCTGTGCTATCTGAGAGTTCTGGCTAGGTATAGTGCTGCTACGCTTTGTACCGGGTTGCCCATTATTGTGCATATACTATGTCTGCTACACGTGGCAACGATATTGGGGCCTCTCCCACACTGTGTGGTAGTGAGGCCGCTGACGCAATGGAGGATAATTTGGCAGCTGAGAGTTCAGGTTCAGAGAGTTCATTATCCCCCAGTGGGTCAGTAGCGCTTGGGGTATCGCAGGATCCGCCTTAGGCTACATTCTCCACATTGCTAAGCACGCCTGTGACTAAATTGACGCCCCCTGTGGGACCACCTGTGCCACTGCAGCAGTTTATGGTCCTTGCTGTGAACCCGTCATGGGCGGATCAGCTTTCCACTCAGCTGCAGCATTTGAACCGATCTATGACTAAATCTAAGTCTCACTCTCGCCCGCCTAAGACTAAGTCATCTTCTAAATGGGCCATTACCTCCTCCCAATCCACGGCTTTAACCGACACATCCTCTGAGGAGGACGGTGCATATACTGACCCCGCTGACACTGACGCTGCAGTTTTAGATGAGGAAGGGAAGTCATCCGTGGATGTCCCGGATTTGATTGAGGCGATTCGGCTCATCCTTCAAGTGTTTGATGATTCTGAGCCTGAAACTTTCTCCCAGAAACCGGATAGGTTTAAGCGTAAGAAGGTGGTTAAACAGGTTTTACCCTACTCTAAACACCTGGTTGACATACGTCAGGAATCCTGGGAAAATCCGGGGACAAAGTTTACACAGAATAAGAGACTGTTGGCTCACTATCCTCTCTCTGTGGAGGTGTGTAAAAATTGGGAAACCCCACCGCCTGTAGATTCTCATGTGGCGCGTATGGTTGTTTCCTCTGCTCTGCAAGTAACTACCGTCACCTCTCTGAAGGAACCAACGGATAGACGTGTGGAGCGCTGTTTAAAAGCAATTTATACCCTAACGGAGGCTGTGCATAGGCCAACAATTGCAGCGACTTGAGCTGCTGAAGCTGTTGAGGCGTGGGCTCAGGAACTCGAGGCGGAACTGTCTGCCGACGCATCTGAGCATGCTCGACAATGTCTCTCCTATATTCCCTTGGCTTCTCTGTACCTTAAGGAGGCGGCTTCCGATGCCGGGGTGCTTGCAGCCAAGGCTGCTACTGCGTCCGTCTTGGCCAGACGTATCCTTTGGTTGAGATCATGGTCGGTGAATTTGGATTCCAAGAAAACCCTGGAGGTGCTTCCTGTCAAAGGAGACAGTCTCTTTGGAGAAGACCTAAATAAGATTGTGGCTGATCTGGCTACGGCTAAAACAGCTTGTCTACCTAGTACAGCTCCTTCTGCACAGAAGACTAAAAGTACTTTCCCTTGGCCCTTTCGTACTCCTAGTAAAGCAAAAGGTCAGGCGTACCCAAAGCAAGCTCGTGCTTCCAGACCAAACAAGCCCAGACCAAAGCGTGCCTGGGCTGCCCGTCAGTCAGCTTCCAAAACTGACAAGCCTGCCGCATGACGGGGCGGGCCTCCCTCTGGGGGAGCCCAAGGTGGGGGGCCGACTTCTAGGTTTTGCCCAGGAATGGTTGAAGACCACTTCAGATTCCTGGGCGGGGGAAGTCATCGCTCGAGGTTACGCCATACCCTTCAAGAATCGTCCGCTGTAGCGGTTTTGTCTGACAGATGTGCCTCTGGATCCGGCAAAAGCAAACACATTGCACTCAGTGGTACATTCCCTCCTGGTCACAGGAATGGTGGTACAGGTGCCTCTGGCTCAGAGAGGCAAGGGGTACTATTCCACGCTGTTTCTAGTCCCGAAACTGAACGGGTCCTCGTGGGCCATTCTCAATCTGAAGTGCTTGAACAAGCATGTGCGGGTCTTCAAGTTTCGTATGGAAACTCTGTGCTCAATTGTTCTGGCCATGGAGCCTGGGGACTATATGGTCTCCCTGGACATACAGGATGCCTACCTGCATATTTCTATTGCGCTTTCTCATCATCAGTACCTGCGGTTTGCGGAGGGCAACCTTCATTACCAATTTCGGGATGTACCCTTTGGTTTGACAACGGCTCCCCGAGTTTTCACCAAAGTAATGGTGGTCATGACGGCTACACTCCTCCGTCAAGGGGTCAGGATCCTACCGTACTTGGACGATTTGTTGATCCTGGCAAATTCCCCAGAACTTCTCCTGTGTCATCTCAATCTGATGGTCCAGTGCATGACAGCCCACAGGTGGCTGATCAACTGGAAGAAATCCTCCCTGGTTCCTGCTCGGAGCATGTTACATCTGGGAGCGTTATTGGACACTCACAACCAACGGTTGTTTCTGTCTCAGGTGAACGTCCTGAAGCTTCAGGACAGGATTCGATGCTTCCTATCTCGTCCGCAAGTGTCGATACATTCGGCAATTTATGTGCTGGGTCTCATGGTGTCGGCTTTCGACATGGTGGAGTATGCTCCGTTCCACTCTCGCCCTCTGCAGAAGTTAATTCTGACCAAGTGGGACGGCCTACCTCACCGGATAAGATCTCACATGATCTCATGATCTCCGGAGGTCCGTCTGTAACTGAGCTGGTGGCTGCAGGACCATCAATTGAACAGGGGCCGTCCGTTCTGGATATCCGACTGGGTCCTCCTGACAACGGATGCCAGTCTGAGGGGTTGGGGCACGGTGTTGGAACAACACTCTCTTCAGGGTCGGTGGACCAAGGAGGAGTCTCTACTCCCGATAAATATTCTGGAACTGCGGGCAGTGTTCAATGCGTTGACACTGGCCCAGCATCTCATCCAGAACAGACCTGTACAGGTGCAATCGGACAACGCCACCATGGTGGCGTATATAAATCATCAGGACGGCACTCGAAGCCGCATGGCAATGAGGGAAGTATCAAGGATTTTTCAGTGGGCAGAACGCCATCTGCCGGCCATATCAGCAGTGTTCACTCCGGGCGTTCTGAACTGGGAGGCGGACTGTCTCAGTCGTCAGGACGTGCACTCCGGAGAATGGAGCCTATATCCAGAGGTGTTTCAACGTCTCGTGGAAAAGTGGGGCCTCCCAGATGTGGACCTGGTGGCGTCTCGACACAATCACAAGGTTCTGGTCTTCGGAGCAAGGACAAGGGATCCTCAAGCAGCGTTCGTGGATGCTCTGTCAATCCCATGGAACTCTTGGCTGCCGTACTTGTTCCCTCCGGTATCACTCCTGCCCAGAGTAATACGGAAGTACAAGCAAGAAGGAGGAAGCCTGCTTCTGCTCGCTCCAGCGTGGCCCAGATGGCACTGGTTCTCCGATCTACAGGGCCTCTCGATGGATCGTCCCCTTCTACTTCCACAACGGCCAGACCTCCTCATTCAGGGACCTTTTGTATACCAGGACTTAGCCCGTCTGGCTTTGATGGCATGGCTCTTGAAGTTTCCGTCCTGAGGACCAAGGGTTTTTCTGAGGCGGACGTTTAAACTATGTTGAAGGCCCGTAAGCCGGCTTCTGCTCAGATTTACCATAGGGTCTGGAATGCTTATTTTACTTGGTGTGCATCTCACAATCATGACATTTTCAAGTTTAGCACGGCCAAACTGTTGGCCTTCCTGCAACAGGGCCTGGACTTAGGTCTCCATTTGGTCTCCCTCAAAGTCCACATTTCTGCCTTGTCTGTTTGGTTTCAGAGAAAGATTGCCACCCTACATTCACTCAGGGTGTGTTGAGGATTCAGCCTCCTTATGTGCCGCCAGTGACCCCTTGGGACTTGTTGGTGGTTTTGGAGGCCTTGCAAGTGTCTCCGTTTGAGCCTTTTGCCTTTGCTGACCTTAAGTGGCTTTCCCTTAAGGTCCTATTCTTGCTGGCTATTGCTTCGGCTAGAAGGGTCTCGGACTTGGGTGCTTTGTCCTGCAAGTCTCCCTATTTGCTTTTTACCGTGACCGGGCGGTTCTTAGAACGTGGCCAGGTTATTTGCCTAAGGTGGTGTCTTCTTTCCACCTTAACCAGGAGATTGTGGTTCCGGCCTTTAATTCTCCTGAGTTGTCTCCCAAAGAACGGTCTTTGGATGTGGTACAGGCTCTCCGTATCTATGTGAAGAGAACTTCCTCCGTAAGGAAATCTGATTCTCTTTTTGTATTGTTTGGTTTTCACAAACGTGGCTGGCCTGCTTCCAAGCAGACTCTGGCCAGATGGATTAGAATGGTGATTGCACATGCTTATGTACAGGCTGGTCGTCCAGCTCCTGCTACCATCAAAGCCCATTCTACTCGGTCGGTTGGACCTTCTTGGGCGGCCCACCGTGGTGCGACCCTTGAACAGTTGTGCAGGGCGGCTACGTGGTACTCAGGGAACACGTTTATAAGGTTCTATGCCTTTGATACCGCCGCTTTCCATGATGCTTCCTTTGGACGCCGGGTTCTTGTGCCCGCTACAGTGCTTCCCCTCCCGTGAGGAACTGCTTTGGGACATCCCCGATGTAATTCCTTGTGGAGCCCAGTGTACCCCACAGCAGAAAACAAGATTTACGGTAAGAACTTACCGTTGTTAAATCTCTTTCTGCAAGGTACACTGGGCTCCACAAGGCGCCCACCCTGACGCACTTAGCTTTTTTGGGTTGGTATTGGCATAGCTGCTGACACCCTCTCCTGTGGTGAGTGTGTGGTGTACTTGGCTACGATCGATTGTCGCCTCTGGTACCTGCTACTGCATTGGGCTGGTTAACAAAACTGAGCTCACTGGCATGGAGGCGGGGTTATAGAGGAGGCGGCGCTGTGCATCTTGGGAACAAGATGCACAGCGCCGCCTCCTCTATAACCCCAATGTAATTCCTTGTGGAGCCCAGTGTACCTCGCAGAAAGAGATTTAACAACGGTAAGTTTTCTTACCATAAATCTCGTGTTTTATATATATATATATATATATATATATATATATATATATATAAACATAAAACACAGGGTAAAGTGATGCTGTGTGACATTGGGACTGTGACTCACACTTCATTAATGTTGCACTGAACCCAACCTCACTCCCCAATCACTTCTGTAATCTGGCTCAATCCCGGCTGCACGGAGCACACAGGTGCAGGCCAGGGAGAGCATACGCCTCACGCTGCCAGGGAGCAATGTATAGTGCGGCGCCTGCACGTCCCGGGGGGGGGGGGGCAGCCCGTGCTCCCCGAGCTCTTGGTGAAGACAACCACGCGGGTCACTTTCCCTGTACTGCCAGTTAAAGAAAAGTGTAATAAATGGCAGGGGGATCCACCAGTGGTTGGGGAAGCCCTCTCCGCATCGGGCAAAGGTTCCGCCCCCGCCTCCTCCACGGGCTCCAGCAGCTTTGTTGCCTCCTTAGCTGGTTTGTGGACCCGGTGCCGGCGGAGGGAGCAGATCATCTGATACATGGTCATCAGGTCGGGAGGGTGGGGGGAAGTGAGCGACAAAAGAGGGGAAGGTGGGAACAGCTCTAGACGTGGTTTTGATCCACCAGATCTGACACCGGGTGAGCGGGTAGCAGTTGCCTCACATCCCAAATGGGGAGCGCAGAGCAGTCAATTCCTGTTTTGTTTTTTTTGCTGCACTCAGCGCCACCCTTCAAGTGCTGCCGCACATAGCAGCTGCCTATTGGTGGCGCCGGCCCTGATTGCCGATATAGAGGTGCACATGTAACAAATCACAAGGCCTGGGCAGCACCAATAAGAAAATCCACTGGTGACAGAAACTGAAAGGAGTCAGGCCAGGACTTTATTGATAGGTGAGAGTTTATAATGTATTTATGGCAATTTTCTCACCTAGTGGGGTCTACAATAGCAATTATGAATTTGAGAGCATTATCAAAATGATGAGCTGTGAAGCAGTATGCCAGTGTCTGAGAAGGTAGCAGGTCTATAGATCTACACTAAAAAGATCTATAGTCAATTGGTAGACCACTAATGGTAGACATGCATTAGGTTGACAGGTTCAAAAGGTCAACATGTAAAAGGTACAGTTCAAAAGGTCAATGGGGTCAAAAGGTCAACATGACAATGGTCCACACAAGTTTTTTTTTATTTAGTTGTTTTTACTTTTTCATATTTTACCATCCACATGGACTACAATTACGAATAGTCACATGTGCCGAGCCCAGTGGTAGCGGAGCGATGCACTTTGCCTGAAACACGCAAGGAGATGTGATACACTAATGGGGCTTGTTTGTGGCAAAAAAGTGACAAACCCCCCCCCCCCCCAAAAAAAAGTACCTTTTTGTGTGGACCATTTCCATATCGGCCTTTTGACCCTGCCATCCTTTTCTACGGTCTACCTATTCTATGTCGACCTTTTGACCCTGTTGACCTAATACATGTCTACCATTAGTGGTAGACCTATTGACTGTAGACCGTTCTAATAATGGATCTAATAATCCACACTGGTCTGAGAACAGGGCAGCACTTTGGTGGAGTCTAAAGTAGAAGAGAAATAAAGTAGACTAGTTATGTCTACACACACACACACACACACACACACACACACTCTCTCTCTCTCTCTCTCTCTCTCTCTCTCTCTCTCTCTCTCTCTCTCTCTCTCTCTCTCTCTCTCTCTCTCTCTTTCTCTCTCTCTCTCTATATATATATATATATATATATATTATGCACCGATAAACCATAACATTAAAACCAACTTTATATACTCAACAAGACATTTGAATGTGTCCTATGGTATCTGGCACCAAGAAGTTAGCAGAAGATCCTTTATGCCCTGTTACAAGGTGGGGCCTCCGTGGCCCGGTTAGATAGAAAAAATTACCAAGTTGCGCTAGACAATCAAATAAAAAAGCATTTATTTTAATGCATAAAATGTATTATGATAACAACAATTCTCCCGGGAGTAAAATACACACTTTAGAATGACATCTCTATAACTGCAGACCTACTGCTAATTTTATAACAGAAGTACAAATTAGTACTATTCCAGAGCTTATGACCCCAGGGATATCACTTTAAATAGAATATTAACAACAGAAATGAATATTATCTGTTAAAAGAAAAAAATAAAAAGTCTGTGTTGACATACATAAACTCACTTGGTCCACATGAATACCGAACAGTCCTGATCATTGATATCTGTGAGCTTAATCCAATGATCCTGTAGTAGACCGGACTTTTATAACATAAAATAGAAACTTATGTAGTTGATGCTGTGAGCAAATGCATAATTGGTAGACCACTGGCCGCTGTGACAAGGGGGAGAGCCCGGAGCAATGTTGCTGCGGTCAGCCGCTGGCTCCTGCACGGGGAGTGGAAAGCCATACCTGAAGTGACCGCTGGACTGGATGAAATGTGGCTGTGTATAGCTGACACGCGGCTGCAGTATCCGGATGGTTAGCTGTTACCTTGCGTGGTACAGTGTATGGGCTCTCAACACACACTGGCAATTGCAGGGAGGCTCAATCGGAGCTGCCCGTGGGAGCACAGGTCAGCCGCCTGCTGTTGAGAGCCCATACACTGTACCACGCAAGGTAACAGCTAACCATCCGGATACTGCAGCCGCGTGTCAGCTATACACAGCCGCATTTCATCCAGTCCGGCGGTCACTTCAGGTACGGCTTTCCACTCCCCGTGCAGGAGCCAGCGGCTGACCGCAGCAACATTGCTCCGGGCTCTCCCCCTTGTCACAGCGGCCAGTGGTCTACCAATTATGCATTTGCTCACAGCATCAACTACATAAGTTTCTATTTTATGTTATAAAAGTCCGGTCTACTACAGGATCATTGGATTAAGCTCACAGATATCAATGATCAGGACTGTTCGGTATTCATGTGGACCAAGTGAGTTTATGTATGTCAACACAGACTTTTTCTTTTTTTCTTTTAACAGATAATATTCATTTCTGTTGGTAATATTCTATTTAAAGTGATATCCCTGGGGTCATAAGCTCTGGAATAGTACTAATTTGTACTTCTGTTATAAAATTAGCAGTAGGTCTACAGTTATAGAGATGTCATTCTAAAGTGTGTATTTTACTCCCGGGAGAATTGTTGTTATCATAATACATTTTATGCATTAAAATAAATGCTTTTTTATTTGATTGTCTAGCGCAACTTGGTAATTTTTTCTATCTAAGTGTGCTTTTGGGGATTGGCATTCCCTTTCCAAGCTGCTGCTGATAATCATCTATACACCACCACTCACTGAGCGCTTAGCTAATTTTCCCCTCCTCCGTGGCCCGGGCTTGTTTTTCCAGCACATCCCACAGATCTAGGATCGGATTAAGATATGTGGAATTTAGAGGCCAGGTTAACACCATGAACTCTTTATCATGTTCCTCAAACCATTCCTGAACAATTTGTGCAGTGTGGCAGGGGGCAACATCCTGCTGAAAGATATCAGTGCCATCAGGGAATAATGTTGTCATGAAGGGGTGTACTTTGTCTGCAACAATATTTAGGTATGCAGTTCATGGCAAAGTAACATCCACATGAACAGCAGCACCCAAGGTTTCCCAGCGGAACACACACTGCCTTTGCCAGCTTACCTTCTTCCCATAGTACATCCTGATGTCATCTCTTCCCCAGGTAAATGACGCCTACACACCCAGTTGTCCACAAGATGTAAAATAAAATGTGATTAATCAGACCAGTCCACCTTCTTACATTGCTTCATGGTCCAGTTCAAATTCTCACATGCGTGGCCATTGTAGATGCTTTTGTCAGTGGACAGGAGTCAGCGTGGGTACTCTGTCTGGGCTGCGGCTAAACAGCCCATTATACAGCAAGTTGTGATGCACTGTGTGTTCTGACACCTGTCATAACCAGCATTACATTTTTCATCAATTTGTGCTACAATAGCTCTTCTGTGGGATACAGTAGGACCAGACAGGCTAGCCTTCACTCCCCTTATGCATTGATGAGCCTTGGGTGCCTTTAACCCTGTCACTAGTTCACCAGTTGTCCTTCCTTGGACCACATTGGAAGGTATTGTACTAACCACTGCATACTGGGAACACCCCACAAGACTTGCAGTTTTGGAGCTGCTCTGACCCAGTTGTCTAGCCATCACAAGTGGCCCTTGACAAAATCGCTCAGATGCTTCCGCATGCCCATTTCCCTGCTTCCAACACATTAACTTCAAAAACTAAGTGTTAATTTGCTGCCTAATATATCTCATCCCTTCACAGGTGCAATTGTAATGAGATAATAAAGTGTGTGTGTGTGTGTGTGTGTGTGTGTGTGTGTGTGTGTGTGTGTGTGTGTGTGTGTGTAGCTTTGTGGACCCCCTGGCTGTGGTGTGTGCCAGTGCAGGTTATACGCACAATGCTAAAACTGAAGGTTTCAGGGCAGGGAGTTCTTGAATACCTGGATTTGTGGAACATGCCGTGTGTTATTAAGCCATGTCCTCTCTGCTAGCCCTTCTACGCTTCTGTCACTGTTGTCACCTGGAACAAATTATTAGATTTGGGTGACACAAAACAAAGTAGAATTCTGATAAACCATCTGATACACTGAATATCTGTATAAATGAGACTGCTCACTTATGATTAATGGAGTCAGACACAAATAACATTTACCTGAGCACATTACATGTATTCTTATTACTGTTTTATGTTTCAGGTTACCTTTGCCTCCTGGGGCATTTTCCACTCTTTGGGAGAATGAAGAAATGTTTAAAAAACTGTATTTCAAAAAGTTTCCAGTAGGTATAAGAAGTTGGGACCATTTGATAAAAACAACATAGTAGCACTTGGTAAGGTAAACACTTTACCTACTGTATATGAAATGTTTTTCTAGGGATACTATGATACCATGGATGCAGGCTATATGGATGAAGATGGCTATGTGTATGTCCTGTCACGGGTTGATGATGTCATTAATGTTGCGGGACACAGGCTCTCTGCGGGGGCGATAGAAGAGGTTAGTAAATCTATTTGTTAAGTCACAATGCTAATTTACAAAGACTTTATGGTGTGCTATCAGTACTTAATCATATGTGTATAATCATATGTGTAAAGTTCATAAACCAAAATCGATTTGTAATAGCCCCTACACATTTAACGATTTGCCGCCGAGGTGCCTGACGGATGACCCGGCGGCGGGGGAGGGGTGATGGGGGGAGTGGTGATGGGGGGAGTGAAGTTTCTTCACTGCCTGACGTCACCCTGCCCCATAGCCCTGCATGCTAATATGGACGATATTGTCTATATTGGCTTGCAGGCATAAACGACCCGACACCAATGATGAATGACCCCGTTGCCACCATCGTTCATCGTTGGTGCCTACACACTGAGCGATATGAACAATTTCTCGTTCGTTACTGAACAAGATTGTTCATATCGGCCGGGCACATTGGCAAGTGTGTAGGGCCCAAAACTCTGTTGTTCTGGCATTGTAAAGATCTTGGTTATTCACACATGTTTGTAACGCTAAGGGGGATATCCAATTATCCTCGTTAAAACATCTGGTCCGAAAAACGGCCATTTTCGGACGTTTTTCAGACTTTTTTCCGATGTTTCACTGTTGTTGTTTTTTTTTTTTTTTTACAGGCTATCCAGATGGATTGCCTGTAAAAAAAAAAAAAAAAAACCTTTCTCCCGAAAACACACAGGTTCAGTGAAATCTGTGTGTTTTCGCGTGAAACAGCGCAGTTTTCGGACGAAAACGGGGCTGTCTCCGGGGATTCTGCTTCGCCTGCCGGGGCAAGTGAAACAAAATCACCGATAAGCCGCGGCACACGCCAGCTTATCGGGGCTAATTAGGTAGCCCCCGGCGGGACAATTAGCCCCGGTAAATTACCGGGGCTAATTGGATATCCCCCTAAGTCTGAAGTACACGATCTCCAAATAAACATTTAAAGCCAAGCAAAGAAAGGGGATTCTTTCATCTTGTGTTTTTTTACGGCTAAAAATCCAAATAAGAATGTCCCATACACTGTATGTATAAAAGCATCAGTTATAGGAAATATATAAGTTTTAGAATGTTTTGTGCATCCCAAATAATAACTACCATTATTTGTATGGCCTAAGCTGCACTTATGCATGATCTACGCGAGGGCCAAGTAGCGGATGTCTATGGACACAATGATGCCTTTATTTCTGATGTATGTGGAAATTCTAGTGAAATACTAATGGGATAGTATGCCGTGAGCATGTATAATGCAATAGGAGCCCTTAATATTTCTGATATAAGCATGTAATGAATGTGCTTTGATCATACTGAGTGTTCTCTATTCTTCATTTGTTGATTGTATTACAGTTGTGATTATAAGTTATGTATATTGAAGGAGATGTATACACCACTTTTCTAAACCTATAATTTGATTGGTGTAATAAAACACCTGTGTATACTGATTGGTTAATGGAATTAATACCTTCTATTTAATCGGCCACTCAGTGCAAGCTTTAAATCAATCGGTCTCTGCTATTATGCATTGTCTGAGCTACAGTATTTACCAGCAAAGATTGGACCACTCATGCAGTGGATCTTTAGTTGGCTTTGTGAGAGCAAGCACCTGCCAGTACATGGGACTTCCAGTATTATTAATACACATGAATGTGCAGCACCTGCCTAGAATGCATGCAGGCATGTAGCAGGTGAATATAAGACCTGCATCAATGACTGTAGAAGAAAGTAAATGCAGCATGATGCTGGGGTATCTGTACCTTGTGTGGATGGTAGGTCACTCTAGGCTATTTTCCATGAGTAAGCAACCATCAATTAAAAATTAAAAGCAACATTTATAGTAATATCTAGCCCGATTTTATTAATAGTTATGTTTTACAATGATCCATAAAATGACATTATTATGTGACTGTCAAATGTATTACTTGGTAACATCTTTTTAATAATTGTTCTCTTTTTGTAGTCCGTATTACTGCACAAGTCTGTGGCAGATTGTGCTGTGGTCGGCTTGGATGATCCATTGAAAGGACATGTTCCTTTGGCACTCTGTGTGCTGCAGAATGGTAGGCACTGCTCTGTCCGGGATACATATGTTTTACCAGCAGACGGCAGCTTCCTGTCTGTCGGAATCCTGGCAGCGAGTCCCCTCGCTGCGCTCGCCGCACTTCGGGCCTGGTGGCTCGCTTTGCTAGCCACATGTTATATTACCACTCGGGAATAACCTGCAGTGGTCAGGATTCTGTCCGGCGGTATTTCACCGGCTGTATGGATTTCGGTGTCGGTCTCCTGAACGTCTGGATCCCGACAGCCGGTATTTTAACTGTATCCCCTCTGTCCTGTTTTAACATTGTGCCTCATTTGGGTAAGGCATCAATCCAGCTAGATTTGCTACCTTGGCAAAGCCATGATGTTCTGCAAAGTGAGGTGTGGAGAAAATGTAATGTGTAGAAAATGCAAAATGTGGAGATAGATTTTCAGTCGGGAGGCGGAGCATGTCCTAGCTCAATATCTGAGTCCTATAAAAATAAAGCATAGGATGTGATTGCTACATGCAAAAACAAGCAGTACTTTTGCTTTAAGACATGCAAAAAAAATCTTGCATTCGAATTGTCACCTGGTTTGTACATATGCAAATCTGCATCTTTTAGCTGAACTTGCCCCTTAACTGTAAGTGAAGCCTCATATGCACAATGCACTAAATACCCATATGTTTGACTACTTTCAGGAGTGGTAAAAGGAGAAGAGAAAATAGCCGAGGAAATTGTGTTGCTAGTCAGAGAACATATCGGACCAGTTGCAGCTTTCAGGAAAGTGATTGTTGTAAATCAGCTGCCCAAAACACGTTCCGGCAAGATACCCCGCTCCACTCTATCTGCACTTGTTAATGGCAAGCCCTACAAGGTAAGCAAAAAAACCAGACATTTATGTGACAATCTTAAAAACATATGTAAGATATTGCATGAAGACCTTAAAATAGACTAAGGGGAAATTCAGTTAGCCCCCAAAAAGTTTGTGAAATTGTTCACAATTTTTTTTCTTCTTTTTCGCAATTTTGTTTTCTGCCAATTTAACTATCCCCAGTTTGTTATGCCAGAAAAAAATAAAATTTTCAGCTGAAAACACATAGAGCGCGATTCAATTCTTTTCACCCCTTTCTACACCCGTTCTGTTTCTGCCCTCGGGGGCATGGTATTTTAGACAGGAGATTGGGCGTGATAGATTACTTGAATTCCACCCATAGAATCCATGATAAGTTCACAGACTTATGTGTGTTTTCCGCAGCAATCGCAAAAACGGGGCTAACCGAATAGCCCGGGGGGTCAGTTACCAAAAGTAATTTACCGTGGCTAACTGAATTACTCCCTAATGCTTTTATTTGTTATTGTCATGATCTGTGTAATACCTAGGTTTTAGTTTCATATGTGGTGGGTCCAATTATTGTGTTGGGTGAGACAGCATAGGACTATTGTTGGTGATCTGCCATCGGTTATAATTTGAGATGACCTGATTTACTCTATTCTTTTAGCCAAAGTAGCGCAAGTTTGGATTTATCTTATTGGTTATCCAAAACACGTGAGAGGCGATAGCCAATAGGATGCCGTTTTTGTAAATACAAACGTGATCATCTCTAATTATAATGTGTATAATTACTGCTCCGACCTGGGGGCACACTTACTTCTGGCTGTCTCGCAATTAACAGAAACTTATGTCCAACTGTCCGCTGCTGTAGGTTACATTGCACATTATCCTGTGGTTACTACTCACTATACAACACTGTGTTAGAAGGGGGTTGGACTGTGATTTAAAGGAGTACACGCACCTGTGATCCGCTTTCTATACAAAAGATGTAATGTAATCTCTTAGGAAACCACACTATTTCTTAGAGAAACAAGAAGTAATGTTAGTGTCATCACACTTGCACGTTCCTTTTATCCTCAGACATTTTTCAACTTAAATACAATATGGAATTTGTAACCATAAATGTCTGACTTGTTTATCTCCATAAGCAACTGTTTGGAATTAATGGGTTTAACAAGAAATTTGACAGCATGATTTTATTTTTCTTATTTTCTTATAGGTTGGTTCAACCATCGAGGATCCCAGTGTATTTAAAGTGATAGAAGAAGCAGTAAAAGCAAGCTTATGATACTGTAACGAAGTCCCAGTATGTACTGGAAATAGGGCTCCTTCTGTTTCTATGTTTTTTTTCAGACAATAGATTTGTTAATTGGTTTATACGGTTGTATATTTCCCCTGTGCTATGCCATGTTGCAGATGAAAGATTTACCATTTTTAAATAGTGAAATGTAACTAGTTTTTTAATGTTTAGGGTCATCACAATTGAAAATTGGGGGGTAAACAAATACTTTAAAATAAACATGGGGGGGGGGTATGCAATGTTTCACAGTCTATCCAATTTGGTCACCTGTAAAAACTCACAAGCTCAGTGACATCTGTGTGTGTTTTTTGGGCAGAAACAGCATTTCCGGGGATTTGGTTTTGCCTGGATTTGTGGCCCCAGCATTATGTTTTGCTGTTTATATGCAGCAATGTTGTACTTCCACAATCGCCGGCTACAGCAGTATTGCACACTGTGGGCGGCATTCAATTCTTTTCACCCCCTTCCACACCCGTTCTGTTTCTGCTGACAGGCGTGGTATAATAATTTCTGCTCGCTACCCCCGGAGTAGCAAGGGCACCCAACCCTTTACGCAGCTAAACCTGATTACTATGGGGCAATATGCATGATAACGGGGATCATTTTAGAAAGGAGATTGGGTGTGATATATCATTTGAATACTACCCTGTGTGTTTTCCCTGATGTGTAGTTGCGGTACACCTTTGAAGTTGATGTACGTGAAAATCAATTTCATTACGATTTTGGAGATGAAGTGACCCATATCTCTGACACCTACTATCGATCATGATTTGCTGCCACCTCCACTGAGAATTATACAACTGATTGTGGAGATAGCTGCCTAGATATAATCCTTTATTTGCGGAAGACACCATTTAATGCAGGGGTGTGGTGGCACGACCTTGGGGGGGGGGGGGAGGGGCGGTATTCTCTCTAGCAAAGTACATCTGCACATGCACTGATGTATAGTACACATACTAAACATTCACTAGTCCTACAATAACTACCTGTACACATTTAGCATATGTTTGGTTATGTTATGATGTGCTCAACTGCAAGCCTCTATGCTCCACAGCACGTATCATCCACGTTTTCTCCTGCATGGAAAGATGAATGGATGGGGGATGCCTGTATGATTGCTGCTAGGTTGTTGTCTGTGTCACAAGTAGTGAGGCTACAGTACAAACCTTACTGCGTTAAGTGTGTATCTTGGCTGATACAGGTTGTGTGTCTAAGGTGGCAGTAACACACTGTAAATACCACTCTAATTGCAGCCTATTACATTTGTTACTGATATAAAGCTGAAATACACAGGTGCTACATTTCTATAGTCCCTTGTCAGTTTGATGGAAAATTATATATTTTTCTGTATATTTTTATTAAGGTATAATACATCCTGATGCTTTGTACTGTAGATGACTCCGATTTTTATTTCATTGTAAAATTATCTATGATGAAATATTCTACAAAGTGTTTTGTACCTCTGGGGGAGATTTATCAAAGCTTGGAAAGATATAAAGTAACATCCAATCAGCTCCTGGCTGTTTTTTTTTATACAAACACAGCCTGTAAAATGGCAGGAGCTGATTGGTTGATACTTTCTCTCTCCAAGCTTTGATAAATCCCCACCCCCACCACTCTATGTGTCTGGGTACATTCCTTTGTGCACAGTGATTGGTGTTTCCAATTATCTAAAATAATGAAAAATAGATGCTGTTTGGAAGTCTCTTCTTTTTGGTTAGAATGTTTAATGTCCGCATTTATCTTCTCCCTGGTACACTGGGAAATGTGAAAAGTCTCTGGCATAGCTGTATTCCTTCAAGATGGCAAAGCAGAATCACTGTAGTGACCATATTGGTCTTTGACAGATGGCTGGGGCTAAATCAAGTTATAGGAGTCCACTTATAGAATCCTATTGAGTGACATTTATGAAGCTGTTGTGCAAATGAATGAATTTACAGACCTTGCACTTTTACATGTAGGACACATCTAAATGCAGACTGTACAGCAGATTCTCAGTCCTCACACATTATTGTCAGAGGGGTGGGTGGCATGCTATGACACTGCGCTTGGCAGTTTTTTACTTATGCCAGGTCAGTCAGGCCTAGAAATAGGGAGGCTGTAATAAAAGCCACAAACAGGGAATGTTTGTTGGGATTAATGCAAAGTTTTCTTAAATATGTTGCGGAGAGCACCATTTACGCCCCACATTTTATTAAGAAAGTACAGCCTACTTACTGTATGTCAGGTCACTGGTACGGACAGTCTCGCAGATTCATTACTTTCAGCCGCAGCTGAACGTATCCTCTTGGGTAAAAAATGAAATTGCTTCTTGATTTTTTCTTTTTCTGGAATGTTTTAGAAAGGACCTTGTGTTGTACATGTGGGACGTAGTCTGCATCCTGACAATTACAATGCCGGCAGAATACCAGTACCGTAATCCCAATGCCTGTCAGAATCCTGACGTCGGAAAGCTGTCAGTCAGAATGGCGAACGTAAGTATAAGTGTGAGGTTAGGGATAGGTTGCGGGGAGGATAAGGGGTAGTGCTAGTTTACTTACAAAGAGGTGTCGTATTCTGACCGCCAGCATCCAGGCTGTTAGGATCCCGTGAAAGAAAGGAGCGAAAAAGCATTTGTAATAAAAAAAAATTCATTTTCATTTATATTGTACCTAGTTTAATATACAGGTGTCCATTTATTATTAAATATTTGTAGGACATTTTCAGAAAACCGCCATTTGCGGACTGTATCCCCCAGATGTACGGAGGAGGGATCGCAGCAGATATCTTCCAGCAGACCCTCCAGAGCTTGAACTTCATAGGATAATGTCATCACCAGACACCAGATGGCTTTATCCTATAGTAGCATATAGGCTGCTATTTTTCAAAACCCTCCCTGGCAATGGCCATCGCACATGTGTGGTCAGCAGACTGTGCATGCACAGAACAGCTCCAGCTAACAATATAGAAGTGAAATGATTCATTTAACTTTTCACAGCGGACGGAAGGGCTCCATTCTGAACTACATGTGATAGTACAGGGACTTCAGACAGTGCCTTTACAGTGACAGTGTTCAGGCCCAACGACAGGAGGTGCGGACTAAGGGGACATCTGTACCAGGATCAGATGGACCCCAAGGTTTCAGTGGTCCCCATAGACCAGGGTTGGACCTGGGCATCGCAGTTGAATGAGCATTCTGTGACTCCTCTCTGGAAAGGAATTATGTGACTGGTAGGCACTGGTCAGTAAGAAGTTGTATTTGAAGGAGGAATGAGTTCGCCCAGTGCTGATGAGTTCTATAGATGTTGCAGGTGGAGCTGGCACTACAGTGTGTTGGCTAGCACACCTCCCCCTCCTGTGGTATGCCATGAAGACGAACAGCAGAGCCTGATGATGACGCCGCGTTGGCATCCACGTGTCGGGTCTGCCGGGATCCCTGGAATCAGAGTGGGAGGAGGATCAGGAGGATGCAGCTGCATGTCAGTCCCTGCTTTACTCCCTGTCCAGTATGGTTCCGGTATGAATGGTCGACCATGTTATGGTCGACAATCATTAGGTCGACCACTATTGGTCGACATGGACAAATGGTCGACACATGAAAAGGTCGACATGAGCTTTTTTACTTTTTTTGGTGTCGTTTTCTGCGTAAAGTGACGGGGAACCCCAGTTAGTGCACTGCGTCCCCTCGCGTGGCTTGCTTCGCTCGCCATGCTTCGGGCAAGGTGCCTCGCTGCGCTCGGCACAGATTACCATTCCCAATCGTGGTCCACGTGGATCGTAAAGTATGGAAAAGTTCCCCAAAATATTTTTTTTTAAACTCATGTCGACCTTTTCATGTGTCGACAATGTGTCCATGTCGACCATGTCAATGTCGTCTAATAGTGGTCGACCTAATGACTGTCGACCATAACATGGTCGACCATCCAAACGGATACCATCCAATATGTATTTCTCTGCCTTTATTACACTAGTTTTCTATTGTGATCCACCCCCTAACCCCACCCCAATGTTCTCACCATGCAGCCCTCATTCCCCACAATAGCACTGTGCACACGTGACTCCACCAACCACCATATACAGGGAGGGGGTGTTGTTTGCTAGGGGATTGAGGAAGGGGGCCCTTACTGTGCTCTAAGTAAGTCTCCCCACACAGACTGTATGCTAAGTTTTATGTACTTCTCTACATTAAGGGTCTAATTCAAGGTTGATTGGGCATGGTTTGTCCTCTAATGGGCAAAACCATGTGCACTGCAGGTGGGGCAAATGTAACATGTGCAGAGAGAGTTAGATTGGGGTGGGTTACATCGTTTATGTGCAGGGTAAATACTGCCTTCTTAATTTTTACACTGCAATTTGATTTCAGTTTGAACACACCTCACCCAAATCTCACTTTCTCTGTACATGTTATATCTGCCCCACCTGCAGTGCATATGGTTTTACCCATTAGAGGAAGATTTTGCTTTTGCGATCAACCTTGAATTAGGCCCTAAGTGTTGTCCCTCTCTGGCCTCCCACAGTTGCAGAGGAAATCTGTAGCCAGAGAAAGCGCTCATTGCAGAGGGACGTTCGAAACTCCCTGTACTTTCCTGAGAATGTTAATTCCTTACTGCTACGAATAACGATAATTAGTAATCGCAATAATTAGTGAGTATGCCCCACAATGTTTTTGAAGTTAAATAGCTTTATCTTCCCCTACACTACCGCAAAACGTGCACATTCCAGACATGTACACAGGGCCGGTGCTAGGGTGTTCGGCGCCCCCTTGCAAACAGTAAATTTGCGCCCTCCCATATTTTACAAAGGGACAGCGTGCATCAAAAAGTTGTGTGGTCTCACAAGGAAGGGTTGTGGCCACACAATAGTACCCCCATTTCAAATTACGCCACACAGTAGCACAATCTTATTCACATTACCCCGCGCATAGTAGTGCTGTTTATACACATAATGTCCCCAGTAGTAGCGCCAGTTATACACATAATAGCCCCTGTGGTAGCATCGGTTATACACATAATAGCCCCTGTGGTAGCGCCGGTTATACACATAATAGATATCGAACAAGAGGTATATTATCTGCGCTAAGACTAAAGGGGTGCAGCTATTCACCAGGTCACCACAAACCTTAAACATACATGTGTAAAAGAAAAGCAGTGAATTGCGCTCCCCAATTAGGGTATATATCAACAATTGTAATGTCCGTCCAATTTGTAAAGGATTATACTCAAACAAAATAAGAAAGATGCGCCTTTCATAGCATAAAACAGTTGTTTTACATTTATTATAAAAACATAAAGTGGACACAGGCAGAGACTGACACAGCGTGGAACCTTAAAGGGCTCGACATCTGGACCGTGGAGGAGTTATACCCGGGACTAACCCTTTCATGTGAGACATATGCCTTGTATAGGCCCACTCTGGTACGCAGTCACTCCGTATGGTGGTGGAAAAATCATTTTATATTATTTTATGAACTTTATGTTTTTATAATAAATGTAAAACAACTGTTTTACGCTATGAAAGGCGCATCTTTCTAATTTTGTTTGAGGTATCTGAAGAAAACGGACACAAAAGAAGATACCAAAGCGTGACACAGTGAACAGAGTATAATCCTTTACAAATTGGACGGACATTACAATTGTTGATATATACCCTAATCGGGGAGCGCAATTCACTACTTTTCTTTTATACACATAATAGCCTCTGTAGTAGCGCCAGTTATATATAATGCCCTCAGAAGTGCCATTTATACAAATTATGGCCCCCTCGCACCAGTGGTGCAAGTAGAAAAAAATTCTTAGTGGAACTGTGTGCGCGCACCTAAGGCGAACGTGCAAAAAAAATGGGTGTGGCCACATGGGGCATGGCCAATGAGAATGGGGGCGTGATACACATATGTGGGGCTAGATACACATATTACCCCAATAGTGCCAGATACACACATGCACCACCGTGCCTGATATGCCCCAACAGTGCCAGATACACAAATGTCCACAGCAGTGCCAGATACACCCCCACTGTGCCAGATACACATATGCCCCCAGTGCCAGATATGCCCCACAGTGCCAGATACACAGTACCCTACAGTGCCCCACAATGCCAGATACACAGTACCCTACAGTGCAAGATACACAGTACCCTACAGTGCCAGATGCACAGTACCCTACAGTGCCAGATGCACAGTACCCTACACTGCCAGATGCACAGTACCCTGCACTGCCAGATGCACAGTACCCTACACTGCCAGATGCACAGTACCCTACACTGCCAGATACACAGTGCCCCACACTGCCAGATACACATTGCCCCACAGTGCCATATACACTACCTTCCACACACACACACACATACACTTAGATACACACACACACACACACACATATACATACACACACATACTGTAGATATGCATACACATACACACACACACACTTTCTCACGCTCCTTCAACATGTCATCTGGCTGTCTGGATTTGTAGCCGTTTCTCTCCTCTTCAGCCTGGTCCCATGTAGCTCCGCCCCTCTGCGTTTAGCTCTGCCCCCTTTTCGGCCAGAGCCCAGGACACGGACGGACACTGCAGGGGTGTAGAGGATAGCTTCAAGCTGCCGGCGCCGCTGCCTGTCAAATGGTAGTTCTTCTGCAAAAAACAATATTCTTTCATTTTACACAAGGCTATCAGCCCCCCATCCACAGCCCATGGAAGGGGGAGACAGCCTCGGGCTTCACCCCTGGCCCTTGGGTGGCTGGAGGGGGGGGTCCCCTTGATTTAAGGGGTCCCCACTCCTCCAGGGTACCCCGGCCAGGGGTGACTAGTTGGGGATTTAATGCCACGGCCGCAGGGACCGCTATAAAAGTGTCCCCCGGCTGTGGCATTATCTCTCCAGCTAGTGGAGCCCGGTGCTGGTGTTAATAATACGGAGGACCCCTACGCTTTTTGTCCCCCGTATTTTTTGTACCAGGACCGGACGCAGAGCCCGGTGCTAGTTCTAAAAATACGGGGATCCCCAGTCATTTTCCCCCCGTATTTTTACAACCAGGACCGGCTCAAAGAGCCCGAGGCTGGTTATGCTTAGGAGGGGGGACCCCACACATTTTTTTTTTCTGAATTTTAACCCATTCCCACCCCTTCCCACTGAAAACCATGCTCTCTCAATTTCTCTAACGTCCTAGTGGATGCTGGGGACTCCGAAAGGACCATGGGGAATAGCGGCTCCGCAGGAGACTGGGCACAAAAGTAAAAAGCTTTAGGACTACCTGGTGTGCACTGGCTCCTCCCCCTATGACCCTCCTCCAAGCCTCAGTTAGATTTTTGTGCCCGAACGAGACGGGTGCAGGCTAAGGGGCTCTCCTGAGCTGCTTAGTGTAAAAGTTTAAAGTAGGTTTTTTATTTTCAGTGAGACCTGCTGGCAACAGGCTCACTGCACCGAGGGACTAAGGGGAGAAGAAGCGAACTCACCTGCGTGCAGAGTGGATTGGGCTTCTTAGGCTACTGGACATTAGCTCCAGAGGGACGATCACAGGCCCAGCCATGGATGGGTCCCAGAGCCGCGCCGCCGGCCCCCTTACAGAGCCAGAAGACTGAAGAGGTCCGGAAAATCGGCGGCAGAAGATGTCCTGTCTTCAATAAGGTAGCGCACAGCACCGCAGCTGTGCGCCATTGCTCTCAGCACACTTCACACTCCGGTCACTGAGGGTGCAGGGCGCTGGGGGGGGCGCCCTGAGACGCAATAAAACACCTTTTTTTGGCAAAAAATACATCACATATAGCTCCTGGGCTATATGGATGCATTTAACCCCTGCCAATTTTTCCATAAAAAAGCGGGAGAAAGGCCGCCGAGAAAGGGGCGGAGCCTATCTCCTCAGCACACTGGCGCCATTTTTTCCTCACAGCTCCGTTGGAGGAAGGCTCCCTGACTCTCCCCTGCAGTCCTGAACTACAGAAACAGGGTAAAACAAGAGAGGGGGGGGCACTAAATTGGCATATAAATATATACAGCAGCTATATTAGGGAAAAACACTTATATAAGGTTATCCCTGTATATATATAGCGCTCTGGTGTGTGCTGGCAAACTCTCCCTCTGTCTCCCCAAAGGGCTAGTGGGGTCCTGTCCTCTATCAGAGCATTCCCTGTGTGTGTGCTGTGTGTCGGTACGTTGTGTCGACATGTATGAGGAGGAAAATGGTGTGGAGGCGGAGCAATTGCCTGTGTTAGTGATGTCACCCCCTAGGGAGTCGACACCTGACTGGATGGTCTTATGGAAAGAATTACGTGATAGTGTCGGCACTTTACAAAAGACTGTTGACGACATGAGACAGCCGGCAAATCAGTTAATACCTGTACAGGCGTCTCAAACACCGTCAGGGGCTATAAAACGCCCGTTACCTCAGGTCGATACAGACACTGACACGGACACTGACTCCAGTGTCGACGGTGAGGAAACAAACGTATTTTCCAGTAGGGCCACACGTTACATGATCACGGCAATGAAGGAGGTTTTGAACATTTCTGATACTACAAGTACCACAAAAAAGGGTATTATGTGGGGTGTGAAAAAACTACCCGTAGTTTTTCCTGAATCAGATGAATTAAATGAGGTGTGTGATGAAGCGTGGGTTTCCCCCGATAAAAAACTGCTAATTTCTAAAAAATTATTGGCATTATACCCTTTCCCGCCAGAGGTTAGGGCGCGTTGGGAAACACCCCCTAGAGTGGATAAGGCGCTCACACGCTTATCAAAACAAGTGGCGTTACCGTCTCCTGATACGGCCGCCCTCAAGGAACCAGCTGATAGGAAGCTGGAAAATATCCTAAAAAGTATATACACACATACTGGTATTATACTGCGACCGGCAATCGCCTCAGCCTGGATGTGCAGTGCTGGGGTGGCTTGGTCGGATTCCCTGACTGAAAATATTGATACCCTGGACAGGGACAATATATTATTGACTATAGAGCATTTAAAGGATGCATTTCTATATATGCGTGATGCACAGAGGGATATTTGCACTCTGGCATCAAGAGTAAGTGCGATGTCCATTTCTGCCAGAAGAGGGTTATGGACGCGACAGTGGTCAGGTGATGCGGATTCCAAACGGCATATGGAAGTATTGCCGTATAAAGGGGAGGAGTTATTTGGGGTCGGTCTATCGGACCTGGTGGCCACGGCAACGGCTGGGAAATCCACCTTTTTACCCCAAGTCACCTCGCAGCAGAAAAAGATACCGTCTTTTCAGGCTCAGTCCTTTCGTCCCCATAAGGGCAAGCGGGCAAAAGGCCACTCATATCTGCCCCGGGGCAGAGGAAGGGGAAAAAGACTGCAGCAGACAGCCTCTTCCCACGAACAGAAGCCCTCCCCCGCTTCTGCCAAGTCCTCAGCATGACGCTGGGGCCTTACAAGCGGACTCAGGCACGGTGGGGGCCCGTCTCAAGAATTTCAGCGCGCAGTGGGCTCACTCGCAAGTGGACCCCTGGATCCTGCAGGTAGTATCTCAGGGGTACAAATTGGAATTCGAGACGTCTCCCCCTCGCCGGTTCCTGAAGTCCGCTTTACCAACGTCTCCCCCCGACAGGGAGGCGGTATTGGAAGCCATTCACAAGCTGTATTCCCAGCAGGTGATAATCAAGGTACCCCTCCTACAACAGGGAAAGGGGTATTATTCCACGCTGTTTGTGGTACCAAAGCCGGACGGCTCGGTGAGACCCATTTTAAATCTGAAATCCTTGAACACTTACATAAAAAGGTTCAAGTTCAAGATGGAGTCACTCAGAGCAGTGATAGCGAACCTGGAAGAAGGGGACTATATGGTGTCTCTGGACATCAAGGATGCTTACCTTCATGTCCCAATTTGCCCTTCTCACCAAGAGTACCTCAGGTTTGTGGTACAGAACTGTCACTATCAGTTTCAGACGCTGCCGTTTGGATTGTCCACGGCACCCAGGGTCTTTACCAAGGTAATGGCCGAAATGATGATTCTTCTTCGAAGAAAAGGCGTCTTAATTATCCCTTACTTGGACGATCTCCTGATAAGGGCAAGGTCCAGAGAACAGTTAAAGGTCGGAGTAGCACTATCTCAAGTAGTACTACGACAGCACGGATGGATTCTAAATATTCCAAAATCGCAGCTGATTCCGACGACACGTCTGCTGTTCCTAGGAATGATTCTGGACACAGTACAGAAAAAGGTGTTTCTCCCGGAAGAGAAAGCCAGGGAGTTATCCGACCTAGTCAGGAACCTCCTAAGACCAGGCCAAGTGTCAGTACATCAATGCACAAGGGTCCTGGGAAAGATGGTGGCTTCTTACGAAGCGATTCCATTCGGCAGATTCCACGCAAGAACTTTTCAGTGGGATCTGCTGGACAAATGGTCCGGATCGCATCTTCAAATGCATCAGCGGATAACCCTGTCTCCAAGGACAAGGGTGTCTCTCCTGTGGTGGTTACAGAGTGCTCATCTCCTAGAGGGCCACAGATTCGGCATTCAGGATTGGGTCCTGGTGACCACGGATGCCAGCCTGAGAGGCTGGGGAGCAGTCACACAGGGAAGAAATTTCCAGGGCTTGTGGTCAAGCATGGAAACGTCACTTCACATAAATATCCTGGAACTAAGGGCCATTTACAATGCCCTAAGTCAGGCAAGACCTCTGCTTCAGGGTCAGCCGGTGTTGATCCAGTCGGACAACATCACGGCAGTCGCCCACGTAAACAGACAGGGCGGCACAAGAAGCAGGAGGGCAATGACGGAAGTGGCAAGGATTCTTCGCTGGGCGGAAAATCATGTGATAGCACTGTCAGCAGTGTTCATTCCGGGAGTGGACAACTGGGAAGCAGACTTCCTCAGCAGACACGATCTTCACCCGGGGGAGTGGGGACTTCACCCAGAAGTCTTCCACATGATTGTGAACCGTTGGGAAAAACCAAAGGTGGACATGATGGCGTCCCGCCTCAACAAAAAACTGGACAGATATTGCGCCAGGTCAAGGGACCCACAGGCAATAGCTGTGGACGCTCTGGTAACACCGTGGGTGTACCAGTCAGTGTATGTGTTCCCTCCTCTTCCTCTCATACCAAAAGTTCTGAGAATCATAAGAAGGAGAGGAGTAAAGACTATACTCGTGGCTCCGGACTGGCCAAGAAGGACTTGGTACCCGGAAATTCAAGAGATGCTCACGGAAGACCCGTGGCCTCTACCTCTAAGAAAGGACCTGCTCCAGCAGGGACCATGTCTGTTCCAAGACTTACCGCGGCTGCGTTTGACGGCATGGCGGTTGAACGCCGGATCCTGAAGGAAAAAGGCATTCCGGATGAAGTCATCCCTACCCTGATCAAAGCCAGGAAGGATGTAACCGTACAACATTATCACCGTATTTGGCGTAAATATGTTGCGTGGTGCGAGGCCAGGAAGGCCCCTACAGAGGAATTTCAACTGGGTCGATTCCTGCATTTCCTGCAAACAGGACTGTCTATGGGCCTCAAATTAGGGTCCATTAAGGTTCAAATTTCGGCCCTGTCAATATTCTTCCAAAAAGAACTAGCTTCTGTTCCTGAAGTTCAGACGTTTGTCAAGGGAGTACTGCATATACAGCCTCCTTTTGTGCCTCCAGTGGCACCTTGGGATCTCAATGTAGTTTTGGGATTCCTAAAATCTCATTGGTTTGAACCACTCACCACTGTGGACTTAAAATATCTCACATGGAAAGTGGTAATGCTGTTAGCCCTGGCTTCAGCCAGGCGCGTCTCAGAATTGGCGGCTTTATCCTATAAAAGCCCTTACCTAATTTTTCATACGGACAGGGCAGAATTGAGAACTCGTCCTCAATTTCTCCCTAAGGTGGTTTCAGCATTTCACTTAAACCAGCCTATTGTGGTGCCTGCGGCTACTAGGGACTTGGAGGATTCCAAGTTGCTGGACGTAGTCAGGGCCCTGAAAATATATGTTTCCTGGACGGCTGGAGTCAGAAAATCTGACTCGCTGTTTATCCTGTATGCACCCAACAAGCTGGGTGCTCCTGCTTCTAAGCAGACGATTGCTCGTTGGATTTGTAGTACAATTCAGCTTGCACATTCTGTGGCAGGCCTGCCACAGCCAAAATCTGTAAAAGCCCATTCCACACGGAAAGTGGGCTCATCTTGGGCGGCTGCCCGAGGGGTCTCGGCTTTACAACTTTGCCGAGCAGCTACTTGGTCAGGGGCAAACACGTTTGCTAAATTCTACAAATTTGATACCCTGGCTGAGGAGGACCTGGAGTTCTCTCATTCGGTGCTGCAGAGTCATCCGCACTCTCCCGCCCGTTTGGGAGCTTTGGTATAATCCCCATGGTCCTTTCGGAGTCCCCAGCATCCACTAGGACGTTAGAGAAAATAAGAATTTACTTACCGATAATTCTATTTCTCATAGTCCGTAGTGGATGCTGGGCGCCCATCCCAAGTGCGGATTGTCTGCATTACTTGTACATAGTTATTGTTACAAAAATCGGGTTATTGTTGTTGTGAGCCATCTTTTCAGAGGCTCCTTCTGTTATCATGCTGTTAAATGGGTTCAGATCACAAGTTGTACGGTGTGATTGGTGTGGCTGGTATGAGTCTTACCCGGGATTCAAAATCCTTCCTTATTGTGTACGCTCGTCCGGGCACAGTATCCTAACTGAGGCTTGGAGGAGGGTCATAGGGGGAGGAGCCAGTGCACACCAGGTAGTCCTAAAGCTTTTTACTTTTGTGCCCAGTCTCCTGCGGAGCCGCTATTCCCCATGGTCCTTTCGGAGTCCCCAGCATCCACTACGGACTATGAGAAATAGAATTATCGGTAAGTAAATTCTTATTTTTAGTCAGTTTAAAAAAAAATATTATTTTAAAAAATATATAAATAATAGTTGTAAATCCTAATAGACAAACCAAGTACCTAATCCCTTCTAATATAAATAGATATGCTATTAGCAATAAAAAAAAAACACAAAAAACCCATGTTTTTAAATTTTTTTATTAGATTCCACCAGCAAAGTGAGGCGGAATGAAATTGATGAAATTACTGTCGAAAAGCACTGTTGTCGAATCGACATTCTTCAATTGAATATACTTTTGTCGAAAAGCCGCATTTTTACCATTGCAGACATGTCGAATTTGTCAACTGTCGAATTTCAAAAAGTCGAATCTGAAAAGTCATTTTTTTTGTCGAAAAGTACTGTATTGCATTGTCGAATATTTTTTTTGTGTCGAAAATGCCCCGTTTTTCGCCATTTGCGGCAATTCGACCACAATTGCATATACCCCAATGTGTGCTTACGATTTTGGCTTATGTGAGATGTCATTGACATGTGAGATGAACTAGATAGTACACCGATCTAGCAAGGATTGATTTGCTTGCACAGTCTATCTTTTCTTGCGATGCCGACCTGGCGGGACCGCGCATCGGGATCGAATCGGGATCGCACGGTGACTTTCACCTTGCGATCTGCACTAACTTTTCTTGCGATTTTGAAAATATCTCACCGTGTGTACACACCCTTACACTTAGATAAATATGGGTAATCCCCTTCTCCTTTTATGTATGTTTGATCTTACCGCTCAATATTGTGGATGATACACTTACATAATGTCTGTATCCATTAAGAAAGGACTCTTTATAAATAACAGTTTGCTTTGGTCTTGTCATTAGAGATATCAACCACTTTTGTGTACAATAAGCTTCCAGTATAGATACAGGTGTATTTTGGAAGCTATGCAAAATAAAGTGCAGTCAAAAGTTGTATGGGAAACTTCAAGGAGCTGCATCATACTGGCTTTTATACATGAGGCGAATTGCCATCTGATTTTGCTGTTCAAACTATTTGAGTTTTATTTAGATAGAGCTGTATTATGAGTATTATGGTTGTGATCACTAATAACAAGCGTAACTAGGGTAGGGCGAGTGGGGCATGTGCCCCGGGCGTCTTGGCAGGCCCAGCAGAGGGGGGCGGCGGCCAGGGCATCATGCCCCACTCGCCCCCGTCACGACGCAATGTGAGGGGAGGAGAGTGCAGCGTCTCCCTCCCCTCACCGCCGCTGCCAGCAGCGCTGCGTGTGTCCGGCCGCCGCCGGCGTTAGCCAATCAGAGCTTGCGGACCGGCTCCTGATTGGCTGCTGGTCCGCGAGCTCTGATTGGCTAGCGAACCGGCGCCACATAGCCGCCGCCGGAAACCTGGAGCGGTGAGGGGCAGGAGAGGCGCTGCGCTCTCCTCCCCTCACATAGCACAGCCACGGGAAGAAGCGGTGAGTGAGAGGGGGGCATGTATCTGGCACTGTGGGGCATGTATCTGGCACTGTGGGGCATGTATCTGGCAATGTACCTGGCACTGTGGGGCAATGTAACTGGCACCGTGGGGCATTGTAACTGGCACTGTGGGGCATTTTCAGTGGCCACACCCCTTCTGGTGCGTGGCCACGCCCACATACTTTTGGGGGGGGGGGGGGGGGGGGGCGCCACTCTTCATCTTGCCCTGGGCTCCAAAAACCATAGTTACGCCTCTGACTAATAATTATCTGTACACATGCTTATACCTCCCTAAGGATTGTTGAATACTGCTTAGCTAATCTTCTTTGTAGCTTGATGGACCTTGGAACAGTGTTGCATTTTTATTTCTTGGCTATTTTCTTTGAATGATAATATTTTGTATTGAGACCTGCCTATTACGTTATTGTGTTTGGTGAAATATCTAAACAGTTGAATTTAATGTACATAAATGGCTATATGTGTTTTTTTTTTGTCTTACTGATATTATTTTTATTCCCAGAATTCAAGCAACCACCTCCTCCCCCCTTTATCTTTTCTTTTTTTACTTCTGTTTATTTTAAATACCTGTATGTACAGCGGCTGTTATCTACCATTTGGATGTTATTACAATTTGGATCTTAACATATCATATTTTATGTACTTTATTTTGTTTTCCCAATTAGCATTTTAGTTGATTTATTTCAGTAGAATACTGTACATGTAATTAATTAATTAAATGAACTTTTACAATGATTTTAATTCTATTTCTTACACTTAATTTGAATGAATGAATGAATGAATGAGAATTTGAAAGTTGATCTCAAACTAGAGATGAGCACTTTCAACCGATGCCGAGAAGGCATTCGACCGAGCTGATTGGGTTTTTATGGAGGGGGTCCTGCGACACATAGGGCTGGGACCTGTCAGCTTGAGCCACGTTTTAGCACTATATAATTTCCCAACTGCGAGGATAAAAATTAATGGAGACTTGTCCCGTCCAGTTCCGATTAGGAACGGTACTAGACAAGGATGTCCCCTTTCGCCCCTAATCTTCGTTCTTTGTATGGAGGATCTGGCGGGATCCATTAGACTAAATCCCAACATCTCGGGACTCATGGTGGGGGGCAGGGAATACAAACTTGCGCTGTTCGCAGATGACCTGTTAGCTATTATATCGAACCCGGTGGTCTCAGTCCCCAACCTGATGTCCGAACTTGATAGATATAGTTCCCTGTCAAATTTTTAGATTAACCTCTCTAAGTCAGTGGCAGTGACTGTTTCACAGCCCTCCCGAGCTCTTGATGACCTCAAACGATCCTTCCCCTTCCATTGGCATCCTTCTAGCTTTAAATACCTGGGGGTCACCTTACATAAAGATCTATCGCGCCTTTTTGATGAAAATTTCAAAAAATTGCTTGCCTCACTTCGCTCCGATTTCCGGGACTGGGGCAACAGGAGGTTATCCTGGTTGGGGAGGCTCAGTGTCATTAAAATGAACGTTTTGCCGCGAGTCCTCTATCTCCTCCAGACGCTCCCGATCTCCATTCCCAAAACTTGGTTCAGAGATCTACACAATTTAGTAAGGGATTTTGTATTGGGGGGCAAGCGACCTCGTTTCCAACATGCCATTCTTTTTCGTCCTAAACATAAAGGCGGTCCTCAATTACCGCACTTCACACTGTATTATGAAGCTGTTATTCTCCACCAAATCTTGGAATGGACACGCCCACACGATACGAAACAGTGGGTCCATATTGAGGGAACTGTGCTACCCACCCCCATTGCTTACTTCCCTTGGCGCTCAAAGATACCACGTATAGACCATCCTACCATAGGCCCTACACTTTCGCGTTGGAATAGACTTAGGATTCTCCCGTATATTTCTTCAAAATACTCCCCTCTGACCCCACTGTTCTATAACCCAGATTTCCCGCCGGCAGTCTCAGGCCGGGGATTTGACCCCTGGAAACTAGTGGGGGTGGTGCGTGTTGGCCAGCTGGTGGAACGTGGGGAGATAATCCCCTTCCCCTTGATGCAATCAAAGTGGAATCTTCCGCCTTCGGAGATTTGGAGGTACCTTCAACTGAAACATTTTGCCCTGGGGAGTGCTATCCGCCCAAACCTGACTAGACCTCTGACGGTTTTTGAGAATTTATGCTTAGACCCATCCCGCCCACTACACTTCCTCTCAAAATGCTATAGATCTTTGATCGTGAATAAATTTCCAGATCTCCCTAAATATGCCAAAGATTGGGGCCATGACACACAGATGGACCTGTCAAAGGAGGACTGGGAGAAGTGTTTTCAAGCCACCTTTGTGAGTTCCCCAAGTTATTCAGTCCTCGAAACGCACTTCAAAGTCTTGTCCCGGTGGTACAGGTGTCCCCTAACCCTGGCTAAAATGTTCCCTGATGTACCTGACACGTGCTGGCGATGTAATACTGCAACGGGCTCCCCGATGCATATCTGGTGGGACTGCCCCGCACTTCGTCCATTTTGGGATAAAGTTATTGCCAACTCAAAGAGGATAGTGGGTTCGGAGGTTCCTGCTGAGCCTGCCTTCTGGCTTCTCAACTGTGTTACATGGCCCCTGTCGACCTACAAACACTCCATATTAAAGTTCCTTAATAGCGCAGCCAAAGCGGTTATCCCTGTTCGCTGGCGGTCCACTGAGCCCCCTACTGTGAGGGAGTGGGTTGCCAGAGTAGACTGGTATATGTCTATGGAGGAACTGCGGGTAACTCCGGAGTCTCATCGGAGATTCACGACTTTGGTCCCCTTGGCTGGAATTTAAATCCTCACAAGCTTGCACGATGGTGATACTTTGACTCGGGTCTCCCACAAGGGTCCCTATTTCCAACTTTCAGTTGCCATACTGTCACTCGACGTCACATGTTGGTATTTCTGCTTCTTGACCCGACTGGATCTGAGGTAGTCCACACTGTCTCCGCCCCCCCTCTTTTTCTGAGTCTCTTTTTCCACCCTGTGCTCTTTTCTGTCCCTTACTTCTTTATTAGTTTTAGTGCTAAGAAATTCCTCGGTTTAGACAGCCTTAATTCAGAGAGGCCGGATTTGACCTCGGATGAGAGTTATTAACCTGGACATTGAGTTTATTCATATCTGGCCATATTGTCTAGGCTTAACTGTTAATGTCTACACCTCATGGATTGTGTTTCCTTGTATTATTGATTGAACTAAGAATGCTGTCTCATTTGCCTTGTTATTACACCATAAAACAATAAAAATTTATTAGAAAAAAAAAAAACTAGAGATGAGCGGGTTCGGTTTTACTCGGATCTCAAAATGGCATCTTATTGGCTCCCGAATGTCACGTGTTTTAATCCATAATCCAATGAGAGCACTATGCGAGAAGATAGATGGCAGGAAATGGCGCTGGCATAAAGACTCAAGTAAGTGGCACCAGAATTTTGTAAAGTGTAGTGATTCCACAATATCGGCAACCTTTTTCTTGTGCATCTTAGTGTAGAACAATGCAGCCAGCGTGTTTATATCCTTGTACAGCACACAAGTATAGGCACAAAGAGTGAGCCTTAAAGTATATAATGGAACTTCTGTTAGGAAATGTTCTGTGCCTTTGTCTCTGATTAAATGTCCTTTTTGTCATTGTGACAGTAATATGGGTAATACCATATCAAATACTTTTTGTACTCTATGGTATTTTACCTTCTTTCCTTTCTAGCCCGATAGAGATTTATTTTAGGAGCATTCATTATTATGTATTTATTTTGCTATGGCCACGGGGGAAAATGTAAACAATCATTATAATTCTGGTCTGTTTCTTACAGTGACTGTTCCCACACTAAAAGACCCTTACATTTATGCTGAAATTGGTAAATTTTGTGTGTGTTCTTGAATTGCTAAACTCCTTGTCTACTGAAAATTTGTTTGCATATGTTTTATATTTATAGTGTCATAATGCAAGTCCATACACCTTTACTCAGCATTGGGAGCAGATAAACCGGTTTCGTTTTGTATTTCTTGTCTTAAGGCTACAACGTTCTTTGCTGAAAATATATCATACAGAAGAATCATCAATGATATCGCTAAAGTATTTCTAAGTATAGTGGAATTAACTGTTAAAAGCAAACTTAACTTCAAACCTGATAAGACCTCACTTATATGGGGCTATGCAGACTCAGATGCTATTTTACAAAAAATCGCAGACAGCCACTTATCAGCCGTCTGTGCATGCGCCGTGCTCTTTGCGTATGTGTGGGATTTCACCATACGATCGCATCCCGGAAGGATGCGATTGCAAATGTTATTGACAGACAGTAGGTGGTCGGCGATGCTGCATTTGTGGGGGAGTGGTGCAAGAAATGCAGGCATGTCATGGCTGTTTTCGGGGTGGCCAGATGACGTCACCTGCAACGGGAAACATGGAAGCGGTGCGCCTGCATATGCAGCGTGGCGGTCTATACAGGGGTCTACCTCTATTTCCCGATTTCTGTGTTGCGACCGCAATGCAGGGCAGCGCTACACATGATAGACAGCCTTGCTCTGTGAGGGGCTGCCCTCAATATGCGATTTTATCAGTAGCAGTTTTGCATTTTTAGCAGAACTGCTACTGAGTCTGAATAATGTATTAGGACCAATATTCACAATTTGTGTATTTTGCCATTAAATGTTGTAGGGTGCACATTTTATAGAATGTTGCCTGTTCCAGAGAAATGTTTGTTAATTGGAGAGTAATAATACAGTATATTGGGGAGTGTCCAATTAGGTGCTGCCCTTTCTAGGCCGAGAAAAACCGCTTGATGGTCATTATCATGCTATCCAGTTATAGGCCATTTTTATTGGCCAAGAAAGGACCCGCGATCATGCAGTAATACATGGAATCTGGTCCCATATGTTATCGCAGCTCCAACAGCTGCTTATTGTGGATTATGCTCAGACACCCGAAGTTCCACAATAAGTGCCGCTTATCGGGGCTAATTGGATAGCGCTGGATCAATCCATTAGCAGCAGTTAGCAGCTAATTGGATACCGGCCTTAAGGCCCATATAGACGGGCCGATGCAGGAGAGATGTGTTCTGAGCGAACCGCTCAGCACACATCTCTCCCGCCGCTCAGCACAGCGCGATGTGTGCGGAGCGTACGGGGGGGGGGGCGCTCACTTCACCCAGCGGGTGAAGTTAGCGACCCGCTAGATTGGCCTCCATGCAGGCCAATCTAGCACCAGCGATAGCGATGCGCGGGGCTGCGCATCGCTATCGCTGTTAGGGCTACACACGGAGCGATCCTGCTGAAAATCTAAGCAATCTAGTCAGATTGCTTAGATTATCGCTCCATGTGTACCCCCCTTTAGTTTTACAAGAGATGAATAGGGGTTATTGTGAAAAATGTATTGGAGATTTAAATCACACTGAACTTAAGTCAAAATTGGTAATTGCAGATTTTTAGTTCATTTGAGCAATTCTAAAGAAGTTTCTTTAACAAAATATGCAATATTTTATTGTAAAAAAAAATGCACCAAATTGTCAGTTAAAAATAACCCAAGGGGGAAAAGTATGTGACATATATGGTATGCATTAGATTACTCTCAACACAGAACTGCTGTACAGAGCAGAATATGCTGACTGTTGTAAAACTTAATTTAATCTTCAGCTACAGTTCATATCTTTCTAGACTGCAAGCTTCATAATGCTTTGCTAAGAGAATATTTGCTTACGTAAAGGAAAAGAGAAAAAAATGCAATTTTATGGTATAGCTTAAACTACTGCAAACCTTTAGTGCCCTCTGGTGGCCATTTGTATACTCCATGTTAATCATACAAAATATCTTAAATATTCGTAGCAACTTATAAAAATCAAATAAAGAATTTGCTTTGGTTTTTTCCCTTTTTATTGACAATGGAAAGAAAAACATTTGTCACCATAAACTTCCAACTTTCATTGGTTAAAAATGGGATCTGACAATTAAATAAATGTTTATGAACGTGCAGTTATTTAATGGAATAACTAAAAGACAGTTTTGGGCGGAAGTGAGGCAGCAGAGGTTGGCAAATAGTTCAAATAATCTTAAATTCTACTTAGTAATGTCCATAGAAACTATTAAAGAAGCGGCAACGGGTTGTTACAACAAATAAAGCCACAACGGGTGATATGTCCGGTATACATATGTATTATATCTGTAGTGAGATATAACATGTATGCATAGTTTACACTGTCTTTCAGTTATTTCCTCTGAACTTCACAAGGCCATTTTGGCTAAGAGCATAACAATAAATATGTTTTCTAAAAGCGCCAGTTAGTTGAATAAAGGTATTGAGTACGTTTTGTACATAGAAAAGCCGGATGCTGAGAGGCTGTCATCTAAACCGATGAGAGAAAGCAAAATTTGTTCCCGGTATAGCAAAGTAATTTCTTGGTCCACAGGTTTAGTTATTTAATGACTTTGATTTACAAAGATTGTTTTGTTTCGATTGCTATTAACTTATGTAAACAGTTCTTTACTGGAAGAGCCGTCACAGTGCTTTTCCAAGTGTTTGACCTATAGGCGCCTTTGAAAGTTCACTCAGGCTCCACAGCCAGATTATACCAGACAGTACCAAAGGCAGGTATTCAGCTGTATCTACAGAGGCTCGTAAGGAGAAACATGTTGAGGCGTCTAACTGCTAAACATACTGACTGTTACAATCCAAAAAACTGTAAAAACAGTGAGATGGAAAGGTACAAATATTAACAATGCTATTTTGTCAGTTCTTCCCACATAGACTTCTTCAACTTTTAAGTTTTATTAAAAAAACATATTTATAACCATTTACACTTCAGAAAATAAAAGACTTACACTTTGGAAAATAAATACACATTAAATACTTAAATATTTCTAGTATATTACAAGGAAAACAGATGTAACAGAACATAAAAACAACTTTGTTCCATCCCATTAATTTGTGCACATTTAAATCTCTAAGGATCATGGATATCCTTCTTATATTGATAGTTTGTTCTCTTTTTTTTTTTTTTTTCCTTAAACTAATTATATAATTATGCAGTAAGTACATAAAAAATATCTTCACATTTTAGTTTTGTATTCAGTGCTCATTCTGTTATCCGGGCATCACCCAGGTGTTCTCTCGTGGCTGCAGCCCTCCTAGGTAGTGCACTTCAGGTAGATAGTTAAAAGAGGCCACCTGGAAGAAGAGATGAAGGAATTAGAAGCAAAGTTTTATTTAAATTTAAACTTTCCCAAATCAAAAAGGATCTTAGAATCCTCCCCAGTTGCTCATATGATTTCAGCGTTTGGTGAAATCTATGATGAATTAAGGGGGAAAATAACGATGATGACCAACTACAGATGTTGGCCAAATTATTCAGCAAAGTATGATTAATCAAATAATTTAATTTCATCTGACAGAAAAAAAAAATTGTTTTTGATTTCAAGAGCTTGCTAATTACTGAATGTTTATAGCTTGGGGATCGTTTGAATATTCTGTGATGCTCTCTATGGTAATCTTATTTCACTTTTTCTTTTGTTTGTTCTATGCCAAAAATTAGGCACTTTTTGCGCCTGTACTTTCGTCATGTGGGAATTGCAATTTTTTTTATTTGGAAAGAGTTTGATGATCGGATGCATCACAATCGTGAAGGGTGATTTCATACAAGAACCTTTTTGTTATATGACTGAACACAGTAAATACGTACTTACAGAACTCCAAGCAGCAATAGTCATTTGTTTACAATACCACCAACACCATATTTAGATATTTACATTGAATCTATTTTAGGTACAATATAGTTATGTATAAAATTAATTCTGTTTACAGTAGTTGTAACCATTTTATTTCCCTCTGCCATTTGCCCAGTGTTGAGCAGCACCAATATTAAGCTGAATAAATGGAATGGTTCATGCAATAAAAATGCAGTTAATGGTTTGTAATGAATTCATAAATCATAATCGGACTTAGTGTTCCCCCTAGGTTGAGGCAGGGGGCCGGAGTTCGGGGGCACATTGGTGCGCGGCCATGCAAAATAGGGGGTGTGGCCATGCCCCTGTCATTTTAGTGGGCGGTGCGGCCCACAGACGCTACTATAGAGGGCGTCTGTGGCCGGCGACGTCACTTTTGGGGGCGTGCCCAGAACCTCCGTCGGTGCTGGGCTTCCCCCAGCTCTCTCCCAATGCGTGAAAGGATGCCGCACGCATGCGCACGGCATCTTTACACGCTGGGAGGGCCGGAAGTAGGCGGCTGTTCTAGCAGCGCACCGCAAAAGGGGCAGGGCGGGTTTTGCCTTCTAAAAAACAGGCAGGGCGCGGCGCCCTGCTAAAACAGCCTAGAGTGAACACTAGGGGTGATGCTATGGCACTTACGTTTTTGGTAATATTACCATTTATTTATTAACAAAAAATGTTTCAAATGTTTTATTTTTTTATGCCTTTATTTATTTTAAAATATACTTCAGTTTAGAGATCTGGTCATTTCTAGCACCATAGTATCACATTTTAATGCCAGAACCAAAATTGGCTTATTGGTAATCAGTAAGTATCCAATTTCCGTTATTATTTCTATGAAATTACCATAAGTCACTTTGGACAATTTTCCACCACTGTCCGCTGGAAAAGGGGAATCCAAAGTGCAACAGTACCATAAGTGAATTACATCCATTAAACCAGTTTGTCTATAACTCCTCATACAAATGTGTCCTTGTTTAGATGTGCTCTCGTACTGGCATAAATGTTGCAAGCCTGTATTGTATATTTGCAAAATCAATTCAGGTATCTAGACGGGAAGCGGGATGTGTTTTTGTTAGACTCTATTGCTTCCTGTTAATTCCCACGCATGGTATGCATGCTATATTGCCAGCTGTGTAGGCTGTGATGTTGTCCTCAATTTGTGTATCCCTTTAAGTGTGAATGTTTTTTCTTAATGGTTACTTGTAGTCCTAAAAATCTGAGGTCCTAGAGCAGTTCTGATACTCTGAAAACTTCAAAAGCAAATTGTGATTAATTATACATATGAGCAGCTTTACGAATTCTCTCTTTCAATCGACTTTGTGCTGAGAAAAATTTGCAAGCACTGAAGGGTCAAATCTTTGCAATTTACAATACATTATATATAATCTATATGGCACTATTACTATACTATTACTATATACACTATTACTATATACACTATTCTGTCACTAAGCTGTGCTATGATATGTAACACACTGACCTCTTTAGAATACATAAGTAAATGGCAGCTACCGGGCAGATAGTGAGAACTCGTATACTGGCCTTCCAGTGGTTGCACTGTGTAGTGCAGTTTAGAGAATGGACAGTAACACTGTATCCATCACTGTGCTGCAAGACAGAGTGGGCTTTGGTGTGATTTCAGCAAGCTAAATGAGGACACAGCTGTACATTGTATTGTTATTTCAATCTTCTTTCTCTATTTGGTATACACCTTCATTGTAACAATGTGAATATTGAGGTTAGAACATTTGTTTGGGGTTTCTGCACACTTGTAGATTCAGGCTTCACCAACAGAAACTGGACACATTTTCCACTTGCCATAGGTGAGGGCATTTTACACATGTATACTATTGAGCTGAACATTATGCCCACTCCCATATGAATGATACTGACTACAGGGGGTTACTCACGGAGCGATCGCTGCTTAAAATCTAAGCAATCTGACTAGATTGCTTAGATTTTAAGCAGTGATCTCTCCGTGTGTACCCCTCACAGCTATAGCGATGCGCAGCCCTGCGCATCGCTATCGCTGGTGCTAGATTGGCCTGCTGGGTGAAATGAGCGCCCCGCCGCTCCCCCCGCACGCTCAGCAGACATCGCGCTGTTCAGAGCGGGGGGAGAGATGCGTGCTAAGCAGTTCGCTCAGCGCACATCTCTCCCACATCTGCCCGTGAGTACTGGCCTTACCTCATAACAATATCATGTTTTGCCTCATCAGTGTGTATACTTATTGCTGATAACACAATCTATGCTATCAGAGCTGATATTGGGCATATTGAGTGGTTAACACCAGTGTTCTGTTATAATAAAAAATACACTGCTCAAAAAAAAAAAGGGAACACTTGGAACAACACAATGTAACTCCAAGTCAATCACACTTCTGTGAAATCAAACTGTCCACTTAGGAAGCAACACTGATTGACAATCAATTTCACATGCTGTTGTGCAAATGGAATAGACAACAGGTGGAAATTATAGGCAATTAGCAAGACACCCCCAATAAAGGAGTTGTTCTGCAGGTGGTGACCACAGACCGCTTCTCAGCTCCTATGCTTTCTGGCTGATGTTTTTGGTCACTTTTGAAAGCTGGTGGTGCTTTCACTCTAGTGGTAGCATGAGACGGAGTCTACAACCCACACAAGTGGCTCAGGTAGTGCAGCTCATCCAGGATGGCACATCAATGCGAGCTGTGGCAAGAAGGTTTGCTGTGTCTGTCAGCGTAGTGGCCAGAGCATGGAGGCACTACCAGTAGACAGGCCAGTACATCAGGAGATGTGTAGGAGGGCAACAACCCAGCAGCAGGACCGCTACCTCCGCCTTTGTGCAAGGAGGAACAAGGGGAGCACTGCCAGAGCCCTGCAAAACGAGCTGCAGCAAGCCACAAATGTGCATGTGTCTACTCAAACAATCAGAAACAGACTCCATGAGGGTGGTATGAGGGCCCGACGTCCACAGGTGGGGGTTGTGCTTTACAGCCCAACACCGTGCAGGACGTTTGGCATTTGCCAGAGAACACCAAGATTGGCAAATTCGCCACTGGCGCCCTGTGCTCTTCACAGATGAAAGCAGGTTCTCACTGAGCACATGTGACAGACGTGACAGAGTCTGGAGACGCCAAGGAGAACGTTCTGCTGCCTGCAACTTCCTCCAGCATGACCGGTTTGGCAGTGGGTCAGTAATATTGTGGGGTGGCATTTTTGGGGGGCCACACAGCCCTCCATGTGCTCGCCAGAGGTAGCCTGACTGCCATTAGGTACCGAGATGAGATCCTCAGACCCCTTGTGAGACCATATGTTGGTTCGGTTGGCCCTGGGTTTCTCCTAATGCAAGACAATGCTAGACCTCATGTGGCTGGAGTGTGTCAGCAGTTCCTGCAAGACGAAGGCATTGATGCTATGGACTGGCCCGCCCATTCCCCAGACCTGAATACAATTGAGTACATCTGGGACATCATATCTCGCTCCATCCACCAACGCCACGTTGCACCACAGACTGTCCAGGAGTTGGCGGATGCTTTAATCCAGGTCTGGGAGGAGATCCCTCAGGAGACCATCCGCCACCTCATCAGGAGCATGCCCAGGAATTGTAGGGAGGTCATACAGGCACGTGGAGGCCACACACACTACTGAGCCTCATTTTGACTTGTTTTAAGGACATTACATCAAAGTTGGATCAGCCTGTAGTGTGTTTTTCCACTTTAATTTTGAGTGTGACTCCAAATCCAGACCTCCATGCGTTAATAAATTTGATTTCCATTGATAATTTTTGTGTGATTTTGTTGTCAGCGCATTCAACTATGTAAAGAACAAAGTATTTAATAAGAATATTTCATTCATTCAGATCTAGGATGTGTTATTTTAGTGTTCCCTTTATTTTTTTGAGCAGTGTAATTTGGATCCTTATCAGGCAAACTGGTCATAAGTTAAAAAAATTTAAATCTGAAAGTGTTGTCTCATGGTTATGGTTTGGAACCCAACAATATAGCACACCTTGAAATCAGGGATGGCCTTTTTTTAAAAAAGATTAAAACCAGGGACATGCAATGAGGTAAATGTCTGAGGAGGCACTGGCTAGTACCGGAGCCAGTTTTACACACAATATATGAGCCCATGGGTGAATGTGGGCTTTATACACAGGTGCAGCAGTATATACTGCTGGAAATTTGTTGAGTTTTGATCCGAGATGTGCAGAAAAGATAGGCACCTGTCATAGACTTTTTACTCCAGAGTTTTGGCTATAAAAATGATTAGAGTAATACAAAGAAGATATTTTTTAACATATTCTTTGTAATTTTTATATACTTTATAAAGTCAAAACTCTGACACAAACGTTAGTATGACAGGAAAGGCTCTGCCTCACCCACCGCACGTCACTGATAAAACGCCGCCTACAGTTAAGTATATGAAGTACAGTACACATACAGCATTTTCTCCCTCTGCAGGCAAACTAATGTAAACACTTAGGCCCTCATTCCGAGTTGATCGCTCGCTAGCTGCTTTTTGCAGCAGTGCAAACGCTAAGCCGCCTCCCTCTGGGAGTGTATCTTAGCTTAGCAGAAGTGCGAACGAAAGGTTAGCAGAACAGTGCAGATATTTTTTCATGCAGTTTCTGAGTAGCTGCAGACCTACTCCTACCTTGCGATCACTTCAGTCTATTTAGTTCCTGCGTTCGGCCAGCCACTCCCCCGTTTCCCCAGGCACGCCTGCGTTTTTATCTGACATGCCTGCGTTTTTTAGCACACTCCAGGAAAACGGTCAGTTACCTCCCAGATACACCCACTTCCTGTCAATCACTCACCGATCAACAAAGCAACTGAAAAGAGTCGCTCGGGCTTGTGTGAAACTGCATAGTTTTTTGTGAAAGTACGTCGCGCGTGCGCACTGCGCCCCATACGCATGCGCAGAAATGCAGATTTTTAGCCTGTTCGCTGCGCTGCGAACAACGGCAGCTAGCGATCAACTCGGAATGACCCCCTTAGAACCACATGCAGTGTGGCTCATTCTGACAAACTAGGATAATCTCTATCTGTAGTACACAGCAGATTAACACACTGTGCTTGATACCGAGTTGAGAGGAAAGCAAAACAGAGCAAGTAACTTTGCACCTGGACAAAAAATGTTGCACTGTAAGGGGAGCTAATACATTTTAAAAAATGTCTGCATGCAGGGTAAATACTGCCTGCTTTTGCATGTAGCCCACAAATGCTGGACAACTTTATTTATACACTGCATTTTAGATTTGAGTTTGGACATACCCCTCACAAATCTAAATCTCTGCACATTTTACATCTGCCCCACCTGCAGTGCAACATGGTTTTGCCATGGTGCAGTTACTTGCTCTTTCTTTCTTACTTTACTCCCACATCAGAATCAGGCCCACAGCGAGGAAGTAAAAATGATCAGGACTGATGTACAGTATAAAAACAACAAAGTAGGACATTGCTGACTATCTAGTATAGAACTGACTCGGTAAAAGGCCTAATTCATGTTTGTAAGGAATTGCACAGCCGCAAGTAAGTGGATGTGTAATTAAAATGCAAATGCAGCAGATGGCGTCTGTAGAAGATCTCACACATGCATGCAGGAGGCATCTGAGGACGCAGCCTCAGATTACCATTGCAACGTTTCCAGGCACCAGTCATCCTGCATAAGCTGAAGCTCACTCTGGCTAGCCGCCAGATCCAGACACTTGGGTCCAGTAAGTCTGTGCCCGATGACACAGATCCTGAACCTGTCATGCTTACAAAATGGGGGTGACGCGCCTTCTGGTTTGAAGAACAGTGCTGCAGCACATTTCATGCTGCGGCCGAGAGCGATATCGCAAGAGCTGTTCTGCACAAGTGCAGAATGGGTGTTGCGCCTGCGCAGCTCCATAACCATTGGATTTATACGTGAATCATTAGGTTTACGCACAAATCTGAATTCCGCCCAAAAAATCTCAGCCGGCCTGTGAGATCTTAAGCTTGATGCACATTTCGTCCAAGTATGTCTAATTACTGTTGTACATATTGGGGTGGGCACTGTTGTGCACAGACTGAATACATACTGTAGTATTAGTAGGGGATGTGTTAGGCGGGTGTGGATCATTAGGTCGACAATATTTAGGTCGATCACTATCGGTCGACAGTCACTAGGTCGACAGGGTCAGAAGGTCGACATGTTCTAGGTCGACAGGTCGACATGAGTTTTTTAATGGTTTTTTGGTGTTGTTTTCTTCGTAGAGTGACCGGGAACCCCAATTAGTGCACTGTTTCGCTCGCCATGCTTCGGGCAAGATGCTTCGCTCGGCACAGATTACCGTTCCAATCATAGTCCACGTGGATCGTTAAGTATGAAAAAGTAAAAAAATATTTTTCTTACTCATGTCGACCTTTTGACCTGTCGACCTATAACATGTCGACCTTCTGACCCTGTCGACCGAAACATTGTCGATCTTCAGACCGGATCCCGTGTTAGGCATGCAGTACACACGACCTTATACTCAAGGGCCCTGTGTACATGCCGCAGCCATGGTGCTCAATAATATTCAAAATCAAACACAAGCAGTACATTCCTCTGATGGGTCGGTTACTGCTTTGTAACAAATAATGAAATGAAAGGGTAAACATGAACACTGAATATTAAGTATAAAGGTTCTTTCATGAAAAAATATTATTTTTTTTGCTTATTTGATGTTCTGTTAAGGATCTCAAAGATGGGTCATCAACTGAAACACAAAACAGTCTTTGGATAATACATGTGTACATATATGAACACGTGATACATTTATAAACCTCACTTTTTCATTATTTTATTTTCTCTAAGAAAGAAAATTGTGCAAAACATAAAGGAATACTTACTGCAACTCAGTGCTTTGCTCTTATTGTTTTTAGTTTTGTCAACATGAGTATGTCCGGACTGTGGAGCTGTCTACTCTCTGCATTCCTGAAGGGGCAGCTGCTAATAAAATACAAGTGTTTCTTTAGTTACTGGACAGAAATCAATTTTAGTATATTTAGAGTTTCTGTTTAGTGGATAATTCCACTTTTTAAAGGCTAAAGAAATTAAGCCCCCCCTCCCCCCCTGTGCTTAATGGTTAATTTGCCGTGAAACCCTCTTCTGCCCGTATGATATTTGTGTTTGCCACATCATAACCCCTCCTAAGCCCACAGACAAATAGTAAGAACAGCTGAAATTTTCAGCATCAATATTTACACAACTTGGATTTTCAAATGATGGAGCGGCAATGTACTATCCTTCCACTGCTCAAGCACTTGACGATGTAGCAGCAGTCTCTTCCCATCAACTCTTCCTGTTTTGTTTTTTTAGTGGTGCCCGATTTTATCAAGGATCCCTCGAGTAGACCATTTAAGGTGTGGGGTAGTTAATTTACAAAACAGAGCTTTTAATTGCCCTTTCCGTTGGTTCCCAAAATCCGTCCTGAAGGCACCTCAACAGGCCATGTTTTAAGGAACTCCATGTCAGAGCACAGGTAGGTATATAAAAATGAATGAGGTACTAATTAAGTCACCTGTGTTCAACCTGGATATTCTTAAAACCTGGATTGTTATGGTGCTCTGAGGACAAAGTTTGGGAATCGCTACTTAAACCAAAAATGCTGCATCAAGTTTCAGGATGTTATAGTAGAAAAGTTTAAAGAAATATACATAGCAAATGGTACATTTTCAGATATTAAAAGATTAGTCTACCTTTCGATATTATTATTATATTTTTTTAAATCTAAAATCTATTTAGTAAATACAAACCCATACATCATTAACTTCTGTGGGAGCAGAAATGATCGTAGTTCTCTGCATACTGCCTAATTCCAACAGTCCATTATCTGCCTAATGCAGTGGTTCCCAAACTTTTTTGAGTCATGGTGCCCTAGAGCACAGGTTCTCAAACTCGGTCCTCAGGACCCCACACAGTTTGTGTTTTGCAGGTCACCTGTAGATTTTTAAAATGTGACAGTTGGTGATACACAGTGCACCTGCTGGGTGACATGGAAAACGTGAACCGTGTGGGGTCCTGAGGACCGAGTTTGAGAACCACTGCCCTAGAGTATCAGAATTTTTTTCACAGCACCCCTAGGCCAAAATGTTTCTTATTGAGAAATTTAGAAATAAATATTAAATTAAGTAAATTGTGTTTATATGTCATCCTTAGGCTCATGTAGTGAGGGACAAAATTTGCTTCTGTTTGTTCACATAAGAACGATTGGCAGCCACCAGCACTGTTTTTGCCTATTACAATGACCATAACTAATTTGACTTGGTCCTGGACCACCAATCCAACGCACCCCCGCAGGTGTCCTGAGGCACTTAGTTTGAGAACCACTGCTGTATGTCATAATGCGAATTGGGTGTTAAAGATAATATGTTATAAACTGGTCTCCGTTTTAAGATTATTCTGAGTAATCCTTTAAGTGGTTTCTGCCCGACTTGCAAAAATGTTACCCACCAAGTTTGGACTTTGGATGTTGTAGTTGTGCTAATAAAACCAAGCATCTATTCTGGGGCACCCAGACAAAACTAAGCCAGAGAGATGCTTAAGAGGTCTATTCAATGCCTGTCGGATACGACAGTTCAGTATTCATTTAGCGGGCATTACCAACAGGTTTTGACCGTTTTCGGCAATGCTGATCCGACTTTTTTCTTATTTTTTTAAGTCGGATCATCATTGTCGAAAACGGGCCAAAAACCTGTCCGAATTGGCCGCTAATTCGACAAAACACGTGGATCTGCGGCTAATCTACCGATCCACGTGTTTTCCGACAAGTCGAAAAAACGGCAAGTCATTTGAATAGGTCTAATCCTGATTCGACCTAAAAAAGTTGGCAACTGCCGTCTTTCCGACTTGACAGCAATTCCGACTTCAATTGAATAGACCCATATGTCTACATGGATACCAATGATAATGTCAAGCCTGCTGACATGAGGCAACATTCCAAAGCCTGGTTTCATAATGTGTTTGAGAAAGAGATCACAAAATGACTTCATATGCGTCCCAATTAATTTCTATAAAGTTTTTTTTTTTTGAGAAATTTAGAAAGAAATATTAAGTAAATTGTTTATATGTCATCCTTAGGTTCAGTTATGTGTTGACAGACAATATTTTTTTATGTTTCTCCACATATTTTAAGATTGACAGCCATCAGCACTGATTTTGCCTTTTACACTGACCATAAATACATTGAATTGGTCCAGGACCTCCCACCCAGGGGACCCTTGCAAGTGCCCTGAGGCACCCAGTTTGAGAATCAATGTCCTATACAATAAAATATCATACACTGCTTATTACCACAAACGGACTAATATTTATTTTCCTGATCAGTGGATACTGTGTGGCACAATGTGTACTGGCAGCCCTACAATGTGACATCATGTAAACTAGGGCACTATTATCAGGCATAAAATTACAACTGCTGCATTGGGACGGGCCCTTTCAATATGTTGCTAATGGGCCCACAAAGTTCTGGTTACACCCCTGACTTAACGATAGGGTTGTAGATTGGGTTTACTGTAACTTTAAAATGTAAGCCCCCGCAACCTTATCATGCTAGTATTCTTTAGGTGCCTCATGGTGTTGGGCACGTTTTGGGAGGTATTATTTGTAACTTTTGTTTTGCTATATAGTTAGATGCTGTGTGCTGCTTGTAGCAGTGCACAGTCTGAGTGCAGCAGCTGCGTGCGATGGGCTGCTGCTGGCGGGGACCTCCTACAGCGCTCCAGTCTCTCTGCAGGCTGCCTGGACCCAGGGACAGTGCATGCCCTCACCCTTTTAGAGTGTACCGCATGGACAGCTTTCTAATCGAAGTGTGCCACAGGCAGGCCGGCTGGCTGTTAGGGCAGTCTTAAGTGCTTTCCTCTCATGAGGGAGTAGCACATCAGCCCAGTGCAGCCATGGAGTCAGGGTGGAGTCTACAGCTGCTGGTCTCCACTTCTTCTACATTGGTGGTATAATCCTTCTTGCTGCGCAGCATTCAGAAGGGAAAGTGAAACTCCCTCTTCTGGACCTTGCAGACTGTGAGCGTGGCTAGTGCAAGTCTCTCCTCAGCTCCTCTCTGCAGCTTTTAACCTCAGGAAGCCAAAATATTTAATCATCTATTATTGCCTAAGTTGTTCTAGGGAATTGGCAATAGCTCAGTGACCTGCGACATTCATTTCTGTGTTTAGGAATTTGCCTTGTGTCCGCTATACATAGGCCATGTGGATACTCTGACAGACAAAGCCAAACTCATTAAAGGAAAAAGTGCTGCTATGACTTTGTGTTTCACTTGTGCCCAGTGTAATATTAAATTACTGTGTGGATAGGTGGACTCTGAGGCGTTATGTGCAGACTGTCAGACCAGATCTAGTGCCACGCAGGTGTCCGAGACCACTGCATCTTCCCTTGCAGAGCTGGCGTGGGCACAGGCTGTGGGAGCAGACTGTGATTTGGTGAAGCTACAGTGTGAAATCAGGCTAGGGCAGCTGTTGAGCCTGCTTCCTCTATGCGTGGCTCAGAGTCTCCTGCTCCTGGCAGGGCGACTGCACACTCTTTTGATCCACCCGGGCTCCGTACCATGGAGCATACGGAGTCATGATTCCAAAAAGTTTCCTCTTATTGGAATGCTTTTTTGAGAGTACTCAACTGTGCATGGCACATATGAGTCTTCCTCCTTCCAGGCCTCTGTTAGAAGTTACGGATTCAGAGGAGGAGGACAAACTTACTGAGGTTGGTGTTGTCCCGGAAGGTGAGGCCCTAGAGTCTTCTTCAAGTCTCGGTGTGGACAGTTTAGATGTGAACTCCCAAGCGGTGGCTGGGGGACCATTCATGTGTCTGCGCAAGAAGGTTGTTTCTTTTCCATCCTCTGGATCAGTCAGTCTGGTCACAAGTTGGAGGGCGGGAACTCCAATTCAAAGACTGTTGGGTGGAGTCATCTTCAGACACCTGGGTGCTGGGCATCATTTCCATCAAGGTCATACCTTATTTGGCCAATCTTCTTGTGAAGGCCAAATCAGCTTCACAGTTACAATAGCACATAGAGTGCACAGTTAAAGTTCTTCAGGATCATGGTTGGATCCTGAATTTCGAGAAGTCTCATCCAATACCTTGCCAATGCCCTCAGTTTCCGTGGGTGCTCTTCAACGCCTCTCTCCAGTAAAAATTTCTTGTCAGAGAGCCGAATTCAGCATGGATCGTAGAAGTGCAAAAAATCACACATCTACGATCCATTACATTGACATGCTGGGAGACGCCCAGCACAGGGCAAGTCCATCCCACATGCTGTATCCAAACACCCCGCCCCTACACACACACACACCCACATGCAAAAGCATTGCATGGCAGTGATGCTTTTGCATGTTTAGGGTAGACCTCTGCCTACGCAGCCTAGCTGCTAAGGCAGACTGCTACATGCCATGTTTCAGGCTTCTGTGGTCCACCCGCAATCGATCAGGACACGCCACTGCAATGCCCCTTAAACACCACCGCGACGACCCCTTCTGCCCCTCGAGCTGATTGACAGGGCCTTTGTCTGTCAATCAGGCAGAGGCATTCGCTGATGTGAGATGCCGTCACATCTCAGTGTGTGCATGCGCAGTGCGGCTTCTGCATGTGCGCACACTTCACAGGGCATGAACATGCGAACGCTGCCGCAGCAGCATTCCATGCTGAATCAGGCCCAGAGTCCAAAGCACATACACTAGAGAACTTTGTCATGATGATACTGCAGTATCTCGTCCATCTTGTTGTGCATGAAGTTCTCCACCTTTGGATCCAGACTTCCTGAATAGTCTCACACGCGGGAATTAGAAGGAAGGGATGCTCAGCATCCCTCTCATCTCATTGTCTTGTTCTGTCCGACAGCACTTGTTAATCTCTCCATTGGTGGCTAGTGTCTGATCATCTCCTACACAGACGACTCTTTGTCATTGTAACCACAGATGCAAGGCTCCTCGGACGGGGTGCTGTGACTGCATCTTTGGCTCCAAGGCATCTAATCACCATCGGAGATGGCTCTGCCGATCAATGTGCTTGAGCTCAGAGCCATCTTTTTAGCTCTCTTGGGGGCCCAGTACGCCCTGGCTGGCCTGCCAGTTTGTGTTCAGTCTGACAATGCCATGGCAGTGGCATATGTAAATCATCAGGGAGGCAAAAAGAGTGTGGCAGAGGCATCCCAAATACTGACCTGGGCAGAGTCCTTAGTTCCGCCCCTCTCAGCGGTGTTCAAATCGGGAGTAGACAATTGGCAAGCAGACTTCCTCTGAACCATGTTTCTACCTGGGGAGTGGTCTGCCAGTCCAGAGGTTTCCCAACAGTTGGTTTGGAATTGAGGCCTTCCGCAGGTGGATCTTATGGCCTTGCCACAACTTCAAGGTTCCACAGTTTTGTGCTTTCACAGTTCCGTGGGATTTTCATCTAACGTATCTGTTTCCACCGACCCCAAAGAAAAGAAGGGTTCACACCTCCAAGTTTTGCCTTTCGCTGTGTTTTGAGGCTGGTTCTTTATTTCTTTGAAAGTACACATTTCAGCCCTTTCTATTTATTTCCAGCAGTGTTTGGCTCTCCTTCCAGAGGTTCGAACCTTTTTACAGGGAGTAGTCTGGAGTCAACCAATGTTTTGTCTACCGCTAGTACCGTGGGATCTTAATTTGTTCATATTAGCTCTCAACTGAGCCTTTAGATCTTCAGTTCATTACTTGGAAGCTGGTCTTCCTTATGGCTATTGCTTCAGCCCAGCGTGTTTCCAAGTTAGGGGCTCATCTTGCAAGCCGCCTTTTCTCATCTTCCATGATTATAGAGCTGTTCTCTGTATGATTCCTGTGTTCCAGCTGAAAGTTGTTTCATCTTTTCACTTAAACCAGGAAATTGTCTTTCCTTCTTGGGCGAGTTCCCGGGACGATCTAGCTTAAATAATCATAGTTTGAGCTCTGCGGATTTACTTGGACAAGACATACAGATACTCTTGCTTGTTTATTATGACGCACATAAACGTGGTTGTCCATCTACAAAGCAGACCATTGCTTTTGATCTGCTCAATCATCACTTGAGCCTGTCCCAGTGTGGGGTGACCGGCAGGCACTGGACTGGGTGTCAGCGTATTCAACTACTGTAGGGCAGTGGCAACCTCCTGGGCAAAACAACACGGGGCTGCGGTGGATACCGTTTTCATGTTTTTGCCTCTGGCGACTCCCATTTTGGGCGTACAGTTATTCAGTCAGGCAGCCTAAGCGTTCCCTTCTCTAGTGGTGGCTGTTAAGCGTCCCATGGTCTAGTGTCCCACCGGGATCCGGTCTGAAGATCGACAGTGTCTAGGTCGACAATGTTTAGGTCGACCACTATAGGTCGACAGTCACTAGGTCGACATGGATGGAAGGTCGACAGGGTTTCTAGGTCGACATGTGCTAGGTCGACAGGTCTAAAGGTCGACATGAGTTTTTCACATTTTTTTATTTTTTTATTTTTTCATACTTAACGATCCACGTGGACTACGATTGGAACGGTAAAGTGTGCCGAGCGAAGCGGTAGCGGAGCGAAGGCACCATGCCCGAAGCATGGCGAGCGAAGCGTGCCATGCGAGGGGACGCGGTGCACTAATTTGGGATCCCGGTCACTTTACGAAGAAAACGACACACAAAAAAAAAATCCTCATGTCGACTTTTAGACCTGTCGACCTAGAAACCCTGTCGACCTTCCATCCATGTCGACCTTGTGACTGTCGACCTATAGTGGTCGACCTAAACATTGTCGACCTAGACACTGTCGATAAAACTAACCACACCCGTCCCACCAGCCCTGCTCTTTTCTCTTAAGCAGGCTGTGGGGCACTGCGTTCCCTCCCTCGCGTCATGCAGAGTTTTGGTTCTTGACTATCTTTTCCCTACTGGTTTAATTGTTCTAACCATTTCGCTGGGTTACTGCTACTCCTTGCTGGACTCTTTTAAGGAAGCAGTGGCGTGATGGGGTTTGAGGAGCTTACATTTTAAAGTAGTACCAAAATGCAGCCAAACCTGCAATCCTATGGTCCAGTGTCCCATAGCCTGCTTCAGAAAAAAAGCTTCAATAGTAAGTGACAGAAAAAAGAGGACACCAAAAAATAGTATATTAATGTATAATTTAACTGAACATGAAATCGGCATCCTTGATTCCAAAGTATTCCTGAACTCAACATTTTTTCGGCATCATGCTCACTGATATTGGTTTGCGATCAAACATCAGTAAAAATGCATTTACATTTTGTATTTTAGTATTTGTATTCATGCACAGGTGGTCCCTTTAGGTTGTTTAGGTTTCTCAATGTGTTTAAGTGGATGTAAGTGACTGGAGCGAGCAATGCTTGGAAAAACCGTCAGATTCCCCAACATGAATAGTGTCCATGGACATATTTGAAGGAACGGTTTTAATTTTTAGACCTGCTTACAAATGTTCGAGTAGTGTTAACCCACCAATGAGTTTCAGACTAAAGTCATCTTGCTATTATTTGTTAGCCGCAGAACAATATATGAGAATGCTGGGAGTTATTCTGTTGGTATGGTAAAGGGCTATGCTATTAAGGTTATGCAGGTTCCCAATAAAAAAATGGAAGGATGACACGGTTAAAATATTGTTGTGTTGATCTATTGAATGTCAAACTAAATACCACACCCCTATTGTGACCTTAAATGAGATTGTAACTTTTGTGTATTGAACACATCCAAATGTGTAGGATATTCTGCAGTATATTCCATAAAATAATTTTTAAATTGATGCCAGCTATGTAAAATATGCAGTTTTGACCTTTGCGTCTATGCTATAGAATGAACCTGCGCTCCTAATCCATCTGTGGAATGTCTTAATATAAAGTTGTCCGGAACCAGCTTAAGCGGATATGTCCAGCTTCAAAGGCAAATAGCATAGCTAGGCAAACAAGTTTCAGTGCGACACTTCAAGTAAAGATATTGTTTAGTAAGGTGTGTGAAAGGTCAGATGTCTGGTCCAGAAACTGTAACGTCATCTGAGGTAAATGATAGAGAGCAGCTGCCAGCAAGAAGAGACGGCTGTCTTTACAAGAGGTAGTAGAATGTGGGCTTATGGAGCTCACTTCTGTCTCCTACTGTTATGTACTGTATGTAGTATGGGATATTTAACCTTTTCTGGAACAATTTTGTTGTTTCTTTGAGAAATTTATGTTTGATATAGAAAGTTTGTTTTTAAGGCTCTCTCCCCTACAGGCGATACCATCCTCTAGAGCAGTGGTTCTCAAACTCGGTCCTCAGGACCCCACACAGTGCATGTTTTGCAGGTAACCCAGCAAGTGCACAGGTGTATTAATTACTCACTGACACATTGTAAAAGATCCACAGGTGGAGCTAATTATTTCACTTGCGATTCTGTGCGGAGACCTGCAAAACATGCACTGTGTGGGGTCCTGAGGACCGAGTTTGAGAACCTGTGCTCTAGAGCAGTGTTTACCAAATGGGGTCTACTGGGAAACCTAACAGTGCATGTTTGACACTAGCTGGCCCTGACCACTGACTTGCCAAGTGCTAATTATGCCATCATCATGGGATGGACACACTCCACCTGAAATCTAAACATTTGAGACCCCCCCCCCCCCCCCCTCTGCAAATGGTTTGCCCATGTTCTTTGTCCTGCGCAAGGAATGCTGATTAGATTGGTGTTTACAAACAATGCTCTGATCATTTCTGTAATTATTTGTGAGGTGTTTCGCTCCAGCACCAAGCGTGCACAACTACACTTCTGGAGATCTTGCGTTCCACTAAGAGATGGGATTGAAATGGTGAAACCAAAGCTTTCCTTCTGATGTTCAATTGTTTTTGCAAATGATGGCGAGTTTGTAATGTTAACTCACCATTCATGGTCTTTGTCCGATGCTTTGTCACTGACTACTGCCTGGCTCTAAGTATGTTAAGTTCAGGATGTGAAAATACCCTTGCGTTAACCACCAAAGCATAATACATTATGGTCCTGGGTCTGAGTAGGTCTCATCTCTCGCAATCTTCACAAGATTGAGCAATAATTTGCTACTGCTTAAAAAAAAAAAAAAAAAATCAGAAAACCCAGACTGCGCTCGTGTTATTCTGAGTTTATGTACTACAAGGGTCAGCACAGACGGTATCAGAAATGGAGCGTCAAAGTAATGGGCATTCCTGTCCAGTACATGGAAGATATATGTGTATTAAAAACATTAACCACTTCATGGCAAAAGTATTTCATAGTGTAAGTGAAACTATTAGAGGTGTATATGTACACATGTGTCCCATTGAAGCCTGTGTAAAATTACCCCCATGGCGTGATATTCCCGCAATGCACCACCAGAAAACCTTCCTAATGCAAACATTCGTGGGCACGTGCGTACGCTGACCGAGCTTATATCTACGGGTGTTGGGAGCATATCCTCCCGCTACCTGTCCTAAGTGAGAGCCGCCGAGTTTCTTTCTCTATGAATGGCAGCAGGAGCCTCTTACTCCTGCTACCTACTAATGTATGCTAGTTTTTTAAAGCATTCGTGGGCCGCATGCGTACACATGTTCCTGCAAACGCCACGCCATGCTGGGAAGCCTTACCTGCAATGCATTTGCATTGCAGGCAAGGCTGTAACGGGACATATTTGTAGGTTATTTGGGACTCTGACTGATTTTACATATATTGAAGCTCATTCGGGTGTGGTTGTTCCTGCTGCCGCCGTTGCTATCTTTTTTCCGTATGCAATTGCGATTATATGCTAATATGGGCAAAAGCTAACCTGAGCATAGGGACCCCTCCTTCTATCACATAATTTCTGTCAGACGGCACACAATTGCTGAAACATCGGTACCATCGTCGCAAATTGGGTCATGCAGCAGAGTCTGAGTGCCTCTGTAGACGGGAAGGCTGAGTTGCTGTTCCGGGATGCAGAGGGATCTCCAGTAGCAAGTAAGATCGCACCTGCTAATTTATGCATCCCAGAAAACGCCCTCTGAACGGCCATAAAATGCCTACGTTTATCTGACCACTCCCATTCCCACCCCAAAATGATGTCTTCCTGTCACTCACTTTGCGACTCATTCTTCAGTGTGATCGCAAATCACTCGCTCTGCATGCACACTGCAGCTCAGACGTACAGATGTGTCCTCTTACTATTGCTATTACATATTCTGTATCTGCATCCAAAGTGCTATGATACAGCGTTTTAACAGTCACACACAGAAGATAGGCATGCTGCTTATCATTTTAATCAGTAGAATCTGCTCATGCGTCCTCTTGCATGACTTTACGACTAAGACGCATTTTTGGAAAATTCACAAAAAGATGTTCGGCGCTACAGAGTCACGCGGCACACACTTGTTATGTGTAACACGACTTGTAGTGCACAGAGCAAAGACTTAAGAGGACACATCTGTAAGCGCAGTAAGAAAACATCGACCGATGTGTGTACAATAGCCGTTTGCACACATACCGGTGTACAATAGCCGTATATGAATGAGCCTCATTGATCAGTCGCATGTCCACGATATGTTATTAGGTGAACAGGCTAAATCTGCTAAAACCTATCCTGAATACAGATTAGACACTCATGACCAGATCTATTTGTTTTTATCGAGCACAACCCTATTGGAATAAGCTTAGACTTATATATGCATCTTATGCATTCTGATCATCTGGTTATCCTCCTACAGTATCTTTGCAGTGTGCCCATATGGAAATGTGATGTGTTTGGGGTTTCTTAATTGATTAATATTAATTTCTGTTCTCAGGCACATTAATCTATACAGTATACTCAAGCCCAATGACACCAAAAAGTCACCAGTAAGTAAGCACTTGACATTAACAAACACTCCGGCAACAGTACTTTCAATTCAGGTAACTAATAATAGTCTATTAACTGATGTTTTAGACTTACATAGAAAGATAGACTGTGCCTTAGTAATTGAGCCAGAAATATATACAAATCTGCCAGTTAAATATCTACTTTTAATAATCACATATGTGAAAAATATACAAAACTATTCACGTTAATAATAGGCACACAGATAATGCACATTCCATTAATATACATAGGGGTAAATTTACTAAGATTGGTGTTCTATTTAAGATGGGATGTTGCCTATAGCAACCAATCATATTCCAGGTATTATTTTCTAGAAGGTGCTAGATAAATGAGAAGTAGTATCTGATTGGTTACTATGGGCAACATCTCATCTTAAATAGAACCCCCATCTTAGAAAATTTACCACATAGTGCTCAAAAATAATAAATACACTGTATATAATCAGTATTTAATATCTAATCAAATGTTGTTAACTAATAAAGGCATTCAATAGGGGAAAAAGTATCAAAGCTTGGACAGTAATAAAGTGGACAGAGAGAAAGTACCAACCAATCAGCTCCTAGATGTCCTTTTTTCAAACACAGCCTGTAACATGGCAGTTAGGAGCCGATTGGTTGGTACATTGGAATAGATTTATTGATCATTATGGGAGGGAAGCGGTATCAGCGCATGTTATGTGCGTTGATACTGCTTCCACCCCACGTATTACAGCAGTGTGTTTGCTCAGTGACAGGGGTGCTATCTTTTAGATTGCCCTGCATATCAGCATGCTATGTATGAATGGTCAGTGGCACTGCAGCTAGTGATTTCAACAGCTGCAGGTCTCGATGCCCTATCTCCACAGCAGGGACAGCACTGTCCCTGCTGTGGCTGGTACCGGCTCCGGGCTGCATGTGAGATCTTGCGTGAGTAGCGCTGGAGACGGCCGGGCAGGGAGACTCAGCACATAGCTGATGCGCTGTTTGCTGAGATGGGCATCGCCGGCAGGCGTTTTCACTCCCCTTGCCCCGACAGACAGGATGATGATCTTGTCAATGTAGCTTCCTGCTTTGCCTCATTAATGAGGCGAAGCAGGAAGTGCTATAACTGCACTATCCGTGCTACTATAATACATCTGCCCTTTTATCTCTCTCCAAGCTGTAAAAAAAGCTGCCTCTTAATGCTCAATATAGCCTTTGCACTGAATTGTAATAAATGTAATGTTAGTCCAGTAGTGTAATAAATTGTGCATCTCATGGCTCCTGATACTGAGAAAGTAATCTTCCCTTACTGGTGCAGATCACGAGTCACATGCATACTGGCTATTGACAGACATAAAGGGAGAATCTCCTATAGTCGTCGTTGTATAAGTTCTGATGTGGAACATTTGCATTAGGAACAGATTGTGATGAGAGTAAGGTGAGAATCAATTAAACATCCTCACCCTAGCAGTCCGTAACTGATTTGAAGCAAGCTGGTTTCATCAAACATGAGGGGAGGGGTCCTGGGGTGCACACCGGTAATGAGAGGTGCGACCCTGCGGAGACCTTTCAGAAGAACTGCATACAAAGAAAAAGGTTGCAGGTGCACAATTCAAACATTACCAATTTATTAATAATAATTATTGCAATAAAATTTTGCATTTTAAGCGAGGTTCTTCGCATAGTTATGGCCATAAGTAACGACTTGCCCACCGCGTCCAGGTGACCTCATTAGTCGGGCAAGTCCCTAACATTTTGGGGGGTACAAATTTAGGGTGCGGGACCCCCCATTCATTTTGGGGGTCCCGCACCCTAGATTTGTACCCCCCAAAATGTTAGGGACTTGCCCGACTAATGAGGTCACCTGGACGCGGTGGGCAAGCCGTTACTTATGGCCATAACTATGCGAAGAACCTCGCTTAAAATGCAAAATTTTATTGCAATTATTATTATTAATAAATTGGTAATGTTTGAATTGTGCACCTGCAACCTTTTTCTTTGTATGCAGTTCATCAAACATGAACAGGCTCACTCCCACTGCAATCCGTTCCGTCTTGTGGCTGTTCCACTGTAGGCTTTCCCCTTAAATGGAGCACACCACAATCTGCTGAGCTAAAGCACCTTTCTCTGGTTTACATGTCAGAAAAATGATAACCTGGCCAGCAGACTATAATCAGACATATTACCCAATTAGGGAAACCCCAAATACATTTGCATATGGACACACATCAAAAATAAAGGGTGCATCTGAGTATCAACATGCATAAGGCTGTCTGTCCTTAGTCTGCCCTTCAGTCACTAGTGGAGATGCGACTTAAATGTGTACAGATGCGTCCTCATGCATCTAGCCTCAATATGCCATGCAGCGCAAGTTGCCTGGCATAAGTGAGCCGCCAGGTCCCGTGCAAGTCTGCTAACGTCGGGTGACTTTTTTTTGCCAAAAATGCTTTTTTAGTCGCAATGAATTTGATATTACACTTGTATATTGTGTGTGACTAAGTCTGTATCCAGAGTAGTGAAAAAGCTGCGGCCAGGGCCGGCTCAAGCATTAGGAAGCTTTAGGCAGCTGCCTAGGGCGCCAGGATCTGGAGGGGTACCTCTGAGTCTGCTCATCACAAAATTAAGGCTGCGTTTGAAAGAAACATCCTTGTTGTACTTAATGCAAGTGGTGGCTGTGGACCATATACGTCACTCTTTTATCTGAAGGGCTGGAAAGTGGGTATTGGTGGTGGTTGGGGGCAGTATGCTGAAGTTTTGCCTGGGGTGCCGAGAAACCTTGCACCGGTCGTGGCTGCTACATTGTACCACTTTGTGTACAGAGGGGGTCATTCTGACCCGTTCGCATGCAGCCGTTCTTCGCTGCGGTGCGAACGGGTCGGGACTGCGGCGCACGCGCATCGTTGCCCGGCAACAGCGCAGAAAGTGATCGCAGCGGCGATCGCATGAAGACTGACAGGTGGGAGGCGCTCCGGGGCAGATACTCACCGTTTTCAAGGCGTGGTGAGGCAGATCCAGGCGTTTGGAGAGCGGATGTCTAATGTCAATCCCGGGACCTTCGTCGCTGGAACCGTCGCACAGGGTAAGTTACTCTTACCCTGGTCTTGTTTTGCAGGAAACTTTTTTAGCATAGCAGGGCTGCACAAGCAATCGCAGCCCTGCTATGCTAAAATACACTCCCCCATAGGCAGCATCAAGTTGATCGCATTAGTAGCAAAAAGTTGCAACGTGCGATCAACTCAGAATGAGGGCCAGATTCAGAGACTCTGTCACACACAATGGGTTCACTACGGCTGGCCGGCGGTCGGGCTCCCGGCGACCAGCATCCCGGCGCCGGGAGCCCGACCGCCGGCTTACCGACAGCTTGGCGAGCGCAAATGAGCCCCTTGCGGGCTCGCTGCGCTCACCACGCTACGGGCACGGTGGCGCGCCACACTATTTTATTCTCCCTCTATGGGGGTCGTGGACCCCCACGAGGGAAAATAAGTGTCGGTATGCCGGCTGTCGGGCTCCCGGCGCCGGTATACTGAGCGCCGGGAGGCCGACCGCCGGCAAACAGAAGACCACCCACACACAATATACAATGTCATATCAAATTACTGAGCACAGTCTCCTCATGCATTCTAGTCACATTGTGTTGTGACTAAGACACATTTTTGGCAACAAAAAGATGCTGGAAACTAGATGATTTTCACGCGACCAGTAGTGCCTGCAGCAAACGTACATCTGAATGACTCGTCTGTAGTTGACTGGTTTCTGCGCATGTGCAGAGCAAAAACACAATCTAAGCTCCGCTAATGGACTATGATAATAATAGAGGAGTTACACAGAAGACCAATGAGAACTGTCCATAACCATAATGGACCTTATTTAAACTAACCACACTATTATTCACTGATTACCATTGTCCATGATGAAAACTCTCCAGAAATGACCAGCGTTGGATTACACACATTTAGCAGCAATAAAAAATTTTTTAACTGAAAGACGTCATTATACCACTCAACTGGGCGCAGATAGAGCTACAGTATACAGAAATTAACAGTACTGCCTTCACATCAACAATAAGACTTGAGAGATACGTCTGCGTTCTGGAGTAGAATGTGGGAGGCGCTGCTGCACCTCCATCTTAGAAGGTACCTGGGAGCAAAACACATACTGCCAGCTCTCCAGAGTAGCAACTGGAAACACCACTCCACAAATCCAGTCAGCATTCCTTGCACAAGACTAAGAGACAGAAAATAATGGCATCTGAAGTAAAACATTCTGTGCCACTGGAAACCACATTTACGCATCTTACGAGAGGTGTACAATACATTTCTGGATGTGCAGCGCATAGGTAGAGTAGATACACTCTGACTCTCTGGTTGTGAACTGTAATCTCTGACTGGGTATGGGTCGACAGTCATTAGGTCGACCACTATTGGTCGACAGGGTCACAAGGTTGACATGTACTAGGTCGACATGAGTTTGTTTTTACTTTTTTTGGTGTAGTTTTCTTCGGAAAGTGACAGGGAACCCCAATTAGTGCACCGTGTCCCCTCGCATGACTCTCTTCCCTCGCCATGCTTCAGGTTACTATTCCCAATCGTAGTCTACATGGATCGTAAAGTAAGAAAAAAAATGGAAAAACTCATGTCGACCTTTTGAACTGTCGACCTAGTACATGTCTACGTAATGGCCATGTCGACCTAATGCATGTCGACAAATAGTGGTTGACCTAATGACCGTAATGTCAAGACACAGAATCATATACATATACAGTAAGCAGCAGTGAACGCCAAATAAGTCAGCATGTTCACTTCCTTCACAAACACGTTATGGAGCTCCACAGCGCAAACTGGAGAGCAATGATCTTCTATGACTACAAGAGTGGTCTGCAACAGGAGAGTTTTGACTGACTGCAAGCTGCTTTTGGGGAGGAAGCACAATCCCGAACCACTGTGTTTGAGTGGTTTGCAGAATTTTGGCGCAGGAAATGTCACCTGGAAGACTAAAGGTGCATACACACGGAGAGATTTTGACTATGAGAGATTTCCCTTGAACTGGCAGTAGGAGATTTTGACTAACTTTTCCAGCGATTTTGACTAACTTTACCATCGATTTTGGCTATGGGCGATTTTGGCTAACTCATTCAAGCAAGGGGATGCTTTTTCTTTCCCAGCGACATAGCCAAAATTGACTTGCCTGCACAGTCTATTTTTAGCAGCGATAGCGATCTGGCGGGGACGCGCATCGCTATCGCTGGCTGTGTACACATGGAGAGATATGCACTAACTTTCTGAGCGATTTTGACTATATAGTCAAAATCGCTCAGTTATATCGCTCCGTGTGTATGCACCTTAAGAGCGATACAACCGACCTGTGTCCGCCATCACCGAGGACAATGTTACTATCATGCAGGCCATAGTTGAGGTGGACGCCAGGGTGACTGTGGCACAGTTAGAGAACAAGATAGGCATCTCCTCGGTATCCATCTACTTGATACTACACAAAAAGCTTGGCCTAAGCAAGGTTTCCGCACGATGGGTGCCCCATCAGCTGACTTGAGAGCAGAAGGAGGCTCAGGTGACTTGATGCCATAATATGCTAGCCAGGTTTGATGGATGCATACTGGGCACAGGTACACCAACCAATGCCTGCTGGAAGCCATTTTAAGGCACCGTCCAAGAACTTGCACTTCTCCATTATGACAATGCACCTGCCCACAATTCCAGGAAAATTACGGATTTTCTGGCCCATAAACGCATCCAGGAACTTGGTCCAGTCCAGACCTGGCCACCTGTGACTTCATGTTCCCACAAATAAAGCGCAAAATGCATGGGATTTGTTTAGAGTAGGCATGTCAAACTTGTGGCCCTCCGTTGTTGTGAAACTACAAGTCCAAGCATGCTTTGCCAGCATACCTTCCACAGATCAGTTGGTATAGCATGCTGGAACTTGTAGTTTCACAACAGCTGCATGACCATGAGTTTGACATACCTGATTTAGAGTCACCGGATACTGCAATGGAGACCTTCATCCAGCATGTTGCAGACATATCTGCTTCGGACTGATCTAGCTGCTTCACCAAGTGGTTTGAGCGCATGCATCTTTGCATAGACTCTTTTGGAGAATACTTTGAAAAAATATAATACTTTTTGTGCATCTATAAACTTATTGCACAACACTCGTGTTATACAATATCTATGTATATCCTGGTGTAGTACTGAAACCTGTTTTCCTATCTACAGTATGCTGTAGTTCCCTTCAGGGCTGCTTCTAATGGCGGATGAGCCAAGCATTCGCACAGGGAGCCTGTCAGTCCCCGACCCCTTCTGGCTGCTGTCATGTCACACCATCCGCCACCGCTGGAGACCATATTTGAGCCCACCCACTTGGCTTCCTGTGTACCTGCATTTTTATCTGTTCACAGTGGCCGCCATACTGTCTAGAAACAGCCCTGTTCACTTTACACAAACAGGATGATTTATTTCAGTGGCTTGGATAAAAGGCGGCCATTCTTAATCAGTGGAAAGAGCTTTACAAGGAGGAAATGTAAAAATGGTCACACAAACGTTTACTGTACACAGAATTCACTACGTTATAAAATGAAATTTAAAAGTATAATGCACACAAACATATATTTGTGCGTGTGTCCGTCCATAAATATACATACACACGAGGGCAGTTCATTAAATAAGGAACCACCCTTGTGTGTGTGTGCAGGCATGTATGTATGTATGTATGTATGTATGTATGTATATATATATATATATATATATACACACACACATACATACATACATACATACATACATACATACAAACAAACAAACATACATACATACATACATGCCTGCACACACACACAGAAGGGTGGTTCCTTAATATAATATAATTGTCCATCTGTTGAGGAGTACTCCCCAAATTTAATGTACAGGTAAGTGCATCAATTTATTAGGCGTATTACAGTCTACCCCATTACTAATAAATATGTATGTATATACATATGTGTGTATATATATATATATATGTGTGTGTGTATATATATATATATATATATATATATATATATATGTGTGTGTGTATATATATATATATATATATATATATATAGTCTTTAATGTGCTGTCAGTTATGTATTCAGCTCAAAATAAGACTGAAAAATAACTGCAGTTATTACACTCGCTGTAATAGCTACTACATGACAAATGCCTCATCTTGATTTTGTTTTTATGCTGTAAACATGTACTGTAGTGTGTTATTTTGACATAATCCATGTAATACAGTTGTACAGTACATAATAGTATGTTGTCTTGCTACAAGCAAAGTAAAAATAAAGCAGTACCATCTGTTGTCATTTTCCGTGAGTGCCCGGATGTTGTTGTTAATCTGAATCCTGCTGGCAGTGTTTCTGAAGAGCCTGGCATCATGCTGATTCCATGGACCTCACGAGGTGGAAATTGCCTCCTCCAGGAGGGCCCACGTCTAAAGTTTTTGTCATCACTCTGGAAATACAAAGTGTTCCAAATTGCACTAAAATAAACCTGTATTCTATGAAATCTCATTTGGTGATGTTCATGGATGTGTAATACATGTTGTTATACAGAAATAACTCACAACTAGAGATGTACAGTATGAGATGCCAGAACCTTGAATCATGCCTGATTGTGCCCACTGCATTTGGCAAGAAACGTGTGTTGGCTCAGAAAAGGTGATAACAACACAGTACAATACCTACACTGCACACCTCGCCACGAGGAGTTTGTGCTGCATGGCAGAGGCAGAGTGCTAGCAAAAGGATTAATACATTATTCTGAGGTTGAGGTAAAACCCTGATTATTCTGATTTTTAATTGGGGCCAGAGCTGACATCAGAAACCCTCCTTCAAAATAGTTGGTTGGTTTTTCCGGATACTCCTACAAAACGGTCAGGTGCCACCCACGAACGCCCTCTTCCTGTCAATCTCCTTGCAATCGCCCGTGCTATCACTTTTTTCGCACCTTCCCAACGCTATGCGCCGATGCCCGGTGCAGTCGTCCGACACGCCTGCGCATTGTGGTGCATATCTATGCGCAGTTAAGATCTGATCGCAGGCTGTGAGAAAACGCAGCCTAGCGATCAGGTCTGAATCGGCGCCTTAAGGTGATATTCAGAGATGGACGCAGATCGCTGTGTAATACCCTGGAACTGCAAGGGCCTGCAAGTACAAATAAACTGTGGCACTACAGGTGCCAGCATGACTGTAATAAAAATAAAAGGTTGTTGGAGCTGCATAGCACTGAGCCAGCAGCCTACAGCTGGCAGCACAGAAGGGGTTAACAGCCCAACTCACAGCACAACAGATCAGCCTGCAAAAAGCAAATGCAGGACTCACCAAGTTGCAACTCAGGGCGGGAAATCCCAGATAGAATGTCTCCCTGGGAATAAAAGGTTATAAAAGGCTGTCATGCAGCAGCAGCGTGGTCTTTGCAGCCTGGTGTCTTTGCAGCCCAGAAGCACGTGTGTTAGCTAGCAGAAGCGTGGTGGATTAGCTGGAAAGATGTAGCCCCAGTGAGGACTCCCCACATGTTTAGGTGGGGAGATATGCCAGACCCAGCCAGACACAGCAAGGCACCTGACAGAGGGAGAGATCGCAGTGTGAGAGCAGCAGTACTCAGAATCCAGTGAGAGGGTGATGCAGTGAGAAGAATGTGCCGCAGGTGTGAGTCTCATGAGAGGAGGTATCTGGGGAGTGGTCGGTAGCCACGTGGCATGATTAGAAGCCCCCCATGGACAAGAGTCCTCGCTATGACAGAGAGAGAGATGGTAACCTGGTATGTGTAGCACTATTGGTCGCAGAATGCCCTGGTACGTAACGCTGTTCGCCATGTTCATGCCGCTGCAATTAAGTCATGCGCTGGAGGAGGTGCCCTGATATGTGATCTAATGTAACCGTTATGCTTTGTGCTGGAGGAGGTGCGTTAAGAAGTTATCCCTGCTATATCCCTGTTTTGATGTTAAAATAAACTTTATTCTGTTTATGAGATGGCCTGGCGCCCAATTCTTTATGCGCTGCACCAACACCTGTAGTCCGCTCCCACAATGCAACTGTAATTAAACACCTGATTATTCAGGGGACCCTCTGGTATCTGTGCCTGAACCCATGACTAGCTGGGGCAGAGTGAGTGTGATTCACTATATACAGTGACTGCAGATTTTGCATACCTAGTACCAGTGGGGTTTTACAGCTGCATACACAGCCAAATCTGCATCCATCTCCTCACATGCTAGGGGTCGCCCAGCACAGGGCAAGACCGCCCAGCATGTGTGAGGTCGCTTCCCGATGCATCACAATTAGATTGCGGACGCATCGAAACTAAGGTTGACCCCTGGCTTCACTGTAAGGCGATTGGCCACCATTTTTTTTTATTGGAGCGGCTGCGTGTGACATCAGGCAGCCGCCCCGAAAATGTTCACCCCCGCCTCCCCAATGCCGCATCGCCGCCCTGTGAATGCCCGCCGCTGTCAATCACACTGCAACAATCCTTCTGGGTGCGGCCGCAATGTGTAAGGTTGCGCTTGTGCACTGCAGCCAGTGCGTGTGCGCAGACCAGATTAACGCGGCTGCTGCGTATGAACCCGCGGCAACGTCCATCTTAGAATCAGACTCTTAATACTCTAAAATGCTAGAAGTTATTGTGGGCCTATTGCTGTACTGTATGGAGGCAATATGTGGTTGAGGTTGTAACATTCCATAATGTTAGGCTGCATACACACCTGAGCGACCCACCAGCCGAGCTATACACACTTACCAATCGGCCGCTCGATATGTCTGGCCAGACATCACAACTGGGCGGTGCAGGTGCACCAATATATTTGCATGATACTGTATGGGCCATACACACCTGCCGATCCACTAGTGATAAATCATTTGTGGATAGAACTAACAATATATCTATACAACATAGTGTGTACCCAGCCTAAGTGATCACAGCAAGTGAAAAGTTCTGTACAGTATATGGCATGTATGTGGAATGTACTGTGACATTAGGGTTTAGTAGATGCAGTAAAATAAAGAAAAAGCTGTGAAACCCAGTTATATCTGCAATACTAATAACACAGCTATGTACCAATAAAGAAGTGTACAGTTATCCTGGCTAATAATAATCACTGGTGAACATGGGAATACATTGTTCTTCTACTACAATCCATCATCATCATGGTTTATTTATAAGGCACAATAGATTCTGCAGTGCTGTAGAATCAAACCAAATGTAAACAGAACAATATACAAATAACGGGCAAGATAAACAATAACAACAGTAAATATCAGTACAAGGGCAGACAATAGAAAAGGTAAATATGCTAAAAGACACAACCACAACAAAGGGAAACCAATCCAAGAGGATGAGAAACAGGAGAACGCTCACAAAATCTCTCACTTCCTGATTCTCACACCTTATTACATTCCCCCTGATGTGTCCCATCCTTTCATTCATCTTTTCAAGCGGTTACTGCATTACTAGAATCAGATTTTGCACATGAATGTGTAGATAAAAAGGAGGTAAACACATTGATGTTATGATCTTTGGTGGTTTTGAGCTGTTCGTTTCCCTCTGAAGCTGCACTTGGTGTTGGAGTTTTTACTGTATATTCTTTTACAATGGGGACATACAGTAGCTCAGAAAAAAAGCCTACACAATTAAAAAGTGCCCGTAGTTTATAATGTTGGCCAAGATCCTAACCTATTATACACCTCTTTTTTATTGTCATTATTTAATTTCTATAAATTCCTAAAACCAGGATTACCATAAGCAAAGATGCCCTCATGGACAACTAAATCACTAGTCTCTATCTCTTTTGAGCATAAAGATAGCAATTGCTCAGCGTTTGAAGCAGAGTTAGTCAATGGCCCTCATTCCGAGTTGTTCGCTCGGTATTTTTCATCGCATCGCAATGAAAATCCGCTTAGTACGCATGCGCAATGTTCGCACTGCGACTGCGCCAAGTAACTTTGCTATGAAGAAAGTAATTTTACTCACGGCTTTTTCATCGCTCCGGCGATCGTAATGTGATTGACAGGAAATGGGTGTTACTGGGCGGAAGCACGGCGTTTTAGGGGCGTGTGGCTGAAAACGCTACCGTTTCCGGAAAAAACGCAGGAGTGGCCGGAGAAACGGTGGGAGTGTCTGGGCGAACGCTGGGTGTGTTTGTGACGTCAACCAGGAACGACAAGCACTGAACTGATCGCACAGGCAGAGTAAGTCTGAAGCTACTCCAAAACTGCTACGAGGTTTGTGATCGCAATATTGCGATTACTTCGGTCGCACTTTTAAGAAGCTAAGATACACTCCCAGTAGGCGGCGGCTTAGCGTGTGTAACTCTGCTACATTCGCATTGCGACCGATCAACTCGGAATGAGGGCCAATATTTGCTCCTAAATCTGAATAAAACGTGCTAAAAATTGTCATGGGAAATTGCAGGTCAGTAGATAATGACTAATTCTTAAAAAAAGAAATAAAAATTCAAAAAGTAACTTTATCCACTGACAGATGTATAACAGGTCATCTAACACTGGTGTAGAACAATGAATTGGTAAAAAATTAAAATAAAAAAAAATTACCTCATCAAGGCGTCTTTCAGTTCCAAGCGCCAACAAATTATTGTATTCTCTTTCCAGGATCTGTCTTGCCTGAAAACAATTAGAATTGTAAGAGTTTGTAATAACTGAAATTCCATATAATCAACTTATTGATAAAATCATGAGTCAGCCTCTTATTTGTGATTTGTCCACCATTCAGCTGCTTTTCAAGCACTTAGCCGACTCCAGACATATAATGCTATTCATCATCATTAGGCACTCCTCACAGTAACCACCACAGGCAAATAACAACATGTAAAAGTGTAGTTTAGTGGAATCAGAACATAACCCATGCATTTTACCATTTCTAAGAACTTGTTTACATTATATTTTACTTCAAGGTAACAATTATACATATATATATATATATATATATATATATATACTGTATATGCTGCGACCACCGGCCATGACGAAGTATGTAAAGAAATATGGGTACCTCCCCAGTAGCACAGACCTGATGTAACCTATGCCAGCTCATCATATCCTTTATTTTTTTAAGGCACAACTTACAATATGGGATCTACAAATGTACGAGCCTCGGCGAGAGCTAAAGTGGACGGAGATAAAGTACCGATCAACCAGCTCCTGTCACTTTTCAATCACAGCCTGTTACATGGCAGTTAGGGGACGATTGGCTGGTACTAAGTGGTGTGCAGTGTGTGTGGTGCACACTGGCCCGTCGGTCCAGAGGGGCCTACCCTGCACTCATTTTTCTCTAACGTCCTAAGTGGATGCTGGGGACTCCGTCAGGACCATGGGGAATAGCGGCTCCGCAGGAGACGGCACAAAAATAAAGCTTTAGGATTAGGTGGTGTGTACTGGCTCCTCCCCCTATGACCCTCCTCCAAGCCTCAGTTAGGTTTTTGTGCCCGTCCGAGCAGGGTGCAATCTAGGTGGCTCTCTTAAAGAGCTGCTTAGAAAAAGTTTTTTAGGTTTTTTATTTTCAGTGAGTCCTGCTGGCAACAGGCTCACTGCATCGAGGGACTTAGGGGAGAGAATTTCAACTCACCTGCGTGCAGGATGGATTGGATTCTTAGGCTACTGGACACCATTAGCTCCAGAGGGAGTCGGAACACAGGTCTCACCCTGGGGTTCGTCCCGGAGCCGCGCCGCCGACCCCCCTTACAGATGCTGAAGATTGAAGGTCCGGAAACAGGCGGCAGAAGGCTCTTCAGTCTTCATGAAGGTAGCGCACAGCACTGCAGCTGTGCGCCATTGTTGTCACACACTTCACACCAAGCGGTCACGGAGGGTGCAGGGCGCTGCCGGGGGCGCCCTGGGCAGCAATATTTTAATACCTTAAGGCAAAAGAATACATCACATATAGCCATTAAGGCTATATGTATGTATTTAACCCATGCCAGTTATCTAAATCTACGGGAGGAAAGCCCGCCGAAATAGGGGGCGGGGCTTATTCTCCTCAGCACACAGCGCCATTTTCCTGCTCAGCTCCGCTGTGAGGAAGGCTCCCAGGACTCTCCCCTGCACTGCACTACAGAAACAGGGTAAAACAGAGAGGGGGGGCATTTTTTGGCGATATATTGGATATATTTAAGCTGCTATAAGGAACAACACTTATATAAGGTTGTTCCCATATATATTATAGCGCTTGGGTGTGTGCTGGCAAACTCTCCCTCTGTCTCCCCAAAGGGCTAGTGGGGTCCTGTCTTCGATAAGAGCATTCCCTGTGTGTCTGCTGTGTGTCGGTACGTGTGTGTCGACATGTATGAGGACGATGTTGGCGTGGAGGCAGAGCAATTGCCGATAATGGTGATGTCACCCCCCAGGGAGTGGCTTTGTTTATGGAATTACGTGATAATGTCAGCACATTACAAAAATCAGTTGACGACATGAGACGGCCGGCAAACCAGTTAGTACCTGCCCAGGCGTCTCAGACACCGTCAGGGGCTGTAAAGCGCCCTTTACCTCAGTCGGTCGACACAGACCCAGACACAGACACTGAATCTAGTGTCGACGGTGATGAAACAAACGTATTTTCAAGTAGGGCCACACGTTATATGATCACGGCAATGAAGGAGGCTTTGCATATCTCTGATACTGCAAGTACCACAAAAAGGGGTATTATGTGGGGGGTGAAAAAACTACCTGTAGTTTTTCCTGAATCAGAGGAATTAAATGATGTATGTGATGAAGCGTGGGTTAACCCAGATAGAAAAATGCTAATTTCAAAAAAGTTATTAGCATTATACCATTTCCCGCCAGAGGTTAGGGCGCGCTGGGAAACACCCCCTAGGGTGGATAAGGCGCTCACACGCTTATCAAAACAAGTGGCGTTACCGTCTCCTGATACGGCCGCCCTCAAGGATCCAGCGGATAGGAGACTGGAAACTACCCTAAAAAGTATATACACACATACTGGTGTTATACTGCGACCGGCCATCGCCTCAGCCTGGATGTGCAGTGCTGGGGTCGTCTGGTTGGATTCCCTGACTGAAAATATTGATACCCTGGATAGGGACAGTATTTTATTGACTATAGAGCAATTAAAGGATGCTTTCCTTTATATGCGAGATGCGCAGAGAGATATTTGCACTCTGGCATCGAGAGTAAATGCGATGTCCATATCTGCCAGAAGGAGTTTATGGACGCGACAGTGGTCAGGTGATGCGGATTCCAAACGACATATGGAAGTATTGCCGTATAAAGGGGAGGAATTATTTGGCGTCGGTCTATCGGATCTGGTGGCCACGGCAACTGCCGGAAAATCCACTTTTTTACCTCAGACCCCCTCCCAACAGAAAAAGACACCGTCTTTTCAGCCGCAGTCCTTTCGTTCCTATAAGAACAAGCGGACAAAAGGACAGTCATATCTGCCTCGGGGCAGAGGAAGGGGTAAGAGAGGGCAGCAAGCAGCCCCTGCCCAGGAACAGAAGCCCTCCCAGGGTTCTGCAAAGCCCTCAGCATGACGCTGGGGCCTTACAAGCGGACTCAGGAACGGTGGGGGGTCGACTCAAGAATTTCAGCGCACAGTGGGCTTGCTCACAGGTGGACCCCTGGATTCTGCAGGTAGTATCTCAGGGTTACAGGTTGGAATTCGAGAAGTCTCCCCCTCGCCGGTTCCTAAAGTCTGCTTTGCCAACGTCTCCCTCAGACAGGGCGACGGTATTGGAAGCCATTCACAAGCTGTTTGCTCAGCAGGTGATAGTCAAGGTACCCCTCCTACAACAGGGAAAGGGGTATTACTCCACGCTATTTGTGGTACCGAAGCCGGACGGCTCGGTAAGACCTATTCTAAATCTGAAATCTTTGAACCTGTACATACAAAAATTCAAGTTCAAGATGGAGTCACTCAGAGCAGTGATAGCGAATCTGGAAGAAGGGGACTTTATGGTGTCCCTGGACATAAAGGATGCTTACCTGCATGTCCCAATTTGCCCTTCACATCAAGGGTACCTCAGGTTCGTGGTGCAAAACTGTCATTATCAGTTTCAGACGCTGCCGTTTGGATTGTCCACGGCACCTCGGGTCTTTACCAAGGTAATGGCCGAAATGATGATTCTTCTGCGAAGAAGAGGCGTATTAATTATCCCTTACTTGGACGATCTCCTGATAAGGGCAAGGTCCAGAGAACAGCTGGAGGACGGAGTAGCACTAACCCAAGTAGTGCTGCAACAACACGGGTGGATTCTGAATTTTCCAAAATCTCAGTTGACCCCGACAACACGTCTGCTGTTCCTGGGAATGATTCTGGACACGGTTCAGAAAAAGGTGTTTCTTCCGGAGGAGAAAGCCAGGGAGTTATCCGAACTTGTCAGGAACCTCCTAAAACCAGGGACAGTGTCTGTGCATCAATGCACAAGAGTCCTGGGAAAGATGGTGGCTTCTTACGAAGCGATTCCATTCGGCAGATTCCACGCACGAACTTTTCAGTGGGATCTGCTGGACAAATGGTCCGGATCGCATCTGCAGATGCATCAGCGGATAACCTTATCGCCACGGACAAGGGTGTCTCTTCTGTGGTGGTTGCAGAGTGCTCATCTGTTAGAGGGCCGCAGATTCGGCATACAGGACTGGGTCCTGGTGACCACGGATGCCAGTCTGAGAGGCTGGGGAGCGGTCACACAAGGAAGAAACTTCCAGGGAGTATGGTCAAGCCTGGAGATGTCTCTTCACATAAATATACTGGAGCTAAGAGCGATTTACAATGCTCTAAGTCTGGCAAAACCCCTGCTTCAGGGTCAGCCGGTGTTGATCCAGTCGGACAACATCACGGCAGTCGCCCACGTAAACAGACAGGGCGGCACAAGAAGCAGGACAGCAATGGCAGAAGCTGCAAGGATTCTTCGCTGGGCGGAAGATCATGTGATAGCACTGTCAGCAGTATTCATTCCGGGAGTGGACAACTGGGAAGCAGACTTCCTCAGCAGACACGATCTACACCCGGGAGAGTGGGGACTTCATCCAGAAGTCTTCCACATGATTGTGAACCGTTGGGAAAAGCCAATGGTGGATATGATGGCGTCCCGCCTCAACAAAAAACTGGACAGGTATTGCGCCAGGTCAAGAGATCCTCAGGCAATAGCTGTGGACGCTCTGGTAGCACCGTGGGTGTTCCAGTCAGTGTATGTGTTCCCTCCTCTGCCTCTCATACCAAAAGTACTGAGAATTATACGGCAAAAGGGAGTAAGAACGATACTAGTGGCTCCGGATTGGCCAAGAAGAACTTGGTACCCGGAACTTCAAGAGATGCTCACGGAGGATCCGTGGCCTCTACCTCTAAGACGGGACCTGCTTCAGCAGGGACCGTGTCTATTCCAAGACTTACCGCGGCTGCGTTTGACGGCATGGCGGTTGAACGCCGAATTCTAAAGGAAAAAGGCATTCCGGAAGAGGTCATTCCTACACTGGTAAAAGCCAGGAAGGAGGTGACTGCACAACATTATCACCGCATTTGGAGAAAATATGTTGCGTGGTGTGAGGCCAGGAAGGCCCCCACGGAGGAATTTCAACTGGGTCGATTCCTACATTTCCTGCAAACAGGATTGTCTATGGGCCTCAAATTGGGGTCCATTAAGGTTCAAATTTCGGCCCTGTCGATTTTCTTCCAGAAAGAATTGGCTTCAGTTCCTGAAGTCCAGACTTTTGTAAAAGGAGTACTACATATACAGCCCCCGGTTGTGCCCCCAGTGGCACCGTGGGATCTTAATGTAGTCTTGGATTTTCTCAAATCCCATTGGTTTGAGCCGCTCAAATCGGTGGAGCTGAAGTATCTTACATGGAAAGTAACCATGCTACTGGCCCTGGCTTCAGCCAGGAGAGTATCAGAATTGGCGGCTTTATCATATAAGAGCCCATATCTGATTTTCCATACGGACAGGGCAGAACTGCGGACGCGTCCTCATTTTCTGCCTAAGGTGGTGTCAGCGTTTCACCTGAACCAGCCTATTGTGGTGCCTGCGGCTACTAACGAGTTGGAGGATTCCAAGTTGTTGGACGTGGTCCGGGCATTGAAAATATATATTTCAAGAACGGCGGGAGTCAGAAAGTCTGACTCACTGCTTATATTGTATGCACCCAACAAGATGGGTGCTCCTGCTTCTAAGCAGACGATTGCTCGTTGGATTTGTAGCACAATTCAACTTGCACATTCTGTGGCAGGCTTGCCACAACCTAAATCTGTCAAGGCCCATTCCACAAGGAAAGTGGGCTCATCCTGGGCGGCTGCCCGGGGAGTCTCGGCATTACAACTCTGCCGAGCTGCTACTTGGTCAGGGGCAAACACGTTTGCAAAATTCTACAAATTTGATACCCTGGCTGAGGAGGACCTTGAGTTCTCTCATTCGGTGCTGCAGAGTCATCCGCACTCTCCCGCCCGTTTGGGAGCTTTGGTATAATCCCCATGGTCCTGACGGAGTCCCCAGCATCCACTTAGGACGTTAGAGAAAATAAGAATTTACTTACCGATAATTCTATTTCTCGTAGTCCGTAGTGGATGCTGGGCGCCCATCCCAAGTGCGGATTGTCTGCAATACTTGTACATAGTTATTGTTACAAAAAAATCGGGTTGTTATTTGTTGTGAGCCGTCTGTTCAGAGGCTCCTACGTTTGTCATACTGTTAACTGGGTTCAGATCACAAGTTATACGGTGTGATTGGTGTGGCTGGTATGAGTCTTACCCGGGGTTCAATATCCTTCCTTATTGTGTACGCTCGTCCGGGCACAGTATCCTAACTGAGGCTTGGAGGAGGGTCATAGGGGGAGGAGCCAGTACACACCACCTAATCCTAAAGCTTTATTTTTGTGCCCTGTCTCCTGCGGAGCCGCTATTCCCCATGGTCCTGACGGAGTCCCCAGCATCCACTACGGACTACGAGAAATAGAATTATCGGTAAGTAAATTCTTATTTTCCAATACTTACTTCTCCAAAGTCCTGTGTTGTGGCAGCAGTGCTGCATTAATCACTGGTAAAATGGCACGTGGACATTTTCTTGGCGTTTCGCAAATGCACAGTAGGAAAAATAGCCGGAAAAACACCCACCGCCATTTTCCTGGAGACTTGAACACCACCTAGTGCTCAGCTAGTATACTGTAACTGCAATGCCAGTGCTTCCTAGAGAGGAGGGGGCACGGACGGAGGCTTAGTACTATACATAGAGTGTGCAGACACACAAACACAGTGATTCACTTATTCAGCACAATCTCTGAACAGAATAATGTATGGATAACCAAATTGCATTGATCTAGTTACCAGCATACTTTAATAGTAATGTCAGTGCCAACGTCTATGCGCGCCCGAATGAAGCAACACTTGAACTGTTCCGTCGTGTGCCATCTAGTGGCCGCTGGTGCACAAAACACTTGAATATCCCACATAGAGGTGAGGGGCAGAGTTCGCACTTTCCATAGATTGTAAGCTTGCGAACAGGGCCTTCCTACCTCTATGACTCTTTGTTATTACCCAGTTTTGTCTTATAATTGTGTCCAGTTGTAGAGCGCAACGGAATTTGCTGCGCTATATAAGAAACTGTTAATAATAATAATAATTATTATTATTATATATTATATAGGATGTTATCAACTCTGCACATCCAATTCAAACCATGACAACACAAATGCATTAATATGCATTATTGACCAGCCAGTTAGGTTAGCCGAAATGACAGTAAAATTGTACGGTGTGGGCAGATTAATTCATGTGTGACTCGTTTTTAGGGGTTACATGGAACATGTTATTAAGTAGCCTTGTACATTTATAGAAATCTGATGTTTAAAGATGTGTACATACAGTATTATATCGCAATAGCCACAACGATGCCACAAATGCCCAGCGGTTTTTTTTTTTCCAGTGCAATATTTATTTATTTATTTTTGTGTGTGTGTGTGTAATTTATTATTTTTATAACTAGTTCCAGGAGTAGGAAGAAATCACCCCCATAGAGTGGATGTTATTAGTCAAATCACCCACATTAGAGTGGCAATCACCCCCATAGAGTGGATGTCATTAATATGTCACTAAGGACACAGTAGTGTGTCATTAGTTGTAGACAGAACACATTATTCAGGTTCAACCCACAAAATGGCTGCCTCCAGTGACTGTAGGGAATCTCAGTAGGATGCATTTCGACCCTATGGATGCGTAAATACATTGCTCTGGTAATATTCCTTAAATATAAAAACACATTGCCATCGAACTTACCTGAGTGTTTTGCATTGGGATCTGCAGTAATAATGCCAAACTAGTATAATCAAAGTTGTCATCCAGACCGATAAGAGAACCATGCACACCACTTTCTAAAATATTGTTTGCATAATCTCTAAGACCTATTGCTTGGATCCAGCGGATCACACGGTCGTTGCTCCATACCAAAACATCTACAACAACATAAAACAGTACGTTAAACCGTTATGTAAAACACCTATTTCTATCATCCACTTTCATAAATTATTCAATTCACTATCTTATTTCTAAAGGAAAATAGCAAAGGCTACAAGAATGCCACATTTATCTTAAGTGGTTTCCATTTGTATCGTAAAGTAGTGACAACTGGCTCAATTAGTACAATTCTGCAGCACTTCTGATTATAGCATTCATTACTTAACATATTTTACTGTCACCAACATATATATTTTGTCTCAACATTATGCAAGATACATCAGGAGCAATGCCATTTTGTGTGTGTGGGTGTGTGGGGGGGGGGGGGGGCGGAATGTTAGATGCTTGGCTGTGACATAGTAACGCAGAATGGTCTTGCAGCATCCTTTACAACAAATGCGTGTTTATCTTGTCAGACACACTTTTGGTGGATTTATTGAAACAATTATATTATTTATTATTAGACTTGTGTAATTGTAATGGTTTCCCACTTCGTTGTGGAGGATAAGTGGCTGTATCTGCAGACTAGGTGCCTCCATAAACGTTACAGTGTCTGGTGACCAGTGTGATAACTAGGCAATATTACCCTGCACTACAGGAAATCATGGAGTCCAGGGAAGAAGAAACATCATCCTAAACCAGGCTTCCGATAATTAAGAGCCACCCCTACACTACCATATAGAAAGAGGGGGATTCCTCTGATCAATGAGTCTCTTCATACTTCTTGTCTGTGTTTTTTCTGAAAACCTACACAGAGAATTGCTATTGGTACATATGCTCCCTTTGCAGAGCTCTGCAAGATGCACACATTGTGCTTTTCTTTGGTCTGCATTTTTGGCACATAATGTGTCTAGCTCTACCTGAAGCCCCTAAGGAGTTAAGACCTGTGGCACCCAACATGATAGACAGCGTTCAGAGGAGGTAGGGGCCAAATTATATGCTGAAGGAACAGCTGAAGAGAGAATGAAAACCATGCTAGAGCAGTTATAAAGTAAAGAGAAGAGGGTATCAGCTGTATGAAAGAATCCAGAAGAATTAGAATAGGGGCCTTGCCCCTTACATTTAGCAGCCAATAAATCATTAGATACTTTTATGAGAACTATGTAATACAGTACACATATTGCCCAAATGTATTAAGCCTTAAAAAGTGATGAATGGGAGACGGATAAAGAGTGATAAATAACCAGCCAATCAGCTTCCTAACTGCCATGTTACAGGATGTGTTTGAAAAATGACAGGAGCTGATTGGCTGGTCATTTATCACTCTTAATCCGTCTCCACTCTATCACTTTTTAAGGCTTAATACATTTGGGCCTTAACCCAGACTGTAACAGGTTAAATAGAGAGTTAGTTGAGAGATAATGAATTCTCATGAACAGGGCTCTCTCAGGTCTTTAAGGAATTGCCTTGAAAGTTAGGGAAGTTCAAAGAACGACTTCCCAAGGGGTCATCCCTACATGCTTAAAGAGGAGGGAAATGTTGAGAGGAAGGACTTGTAGGTTTCTGTTAGATGGGAGCTGGAGGTAGCAATTGAATACGGTGTGGTGAAATACGATCCAGTGGGACAAGAAGAAGAGAGCATGCGGGACTGCTCAGCACAGGGCAAGCCTGCCCCTCATGCCGGATCCTGCCGCTCCCCCGGCTAAAATGTGTGTGCTTCGCTAAACAGCAAAACGCTTGCATGTTTAGGGTAGCCCCCTGCCTTCACAGCCTAGTCAGTCACCGGGCAGTCACTGGGCTGCCATGTTTTGGGTCACAGCAGCCTGCCCTGCAAACGGTCAGGACACACCTGCTTTGTCCGGTCCATGCCCCTCCCCCCAAAATGCTGCGTCGACACCACCGCCGGGACTTGGATTGCGATCACAATCTAAGTCCTCCTGCATGCCCGCAGCAGCATGCACAGAAGTGTGGAAATTCCCCAAAACACTTCAGTGTTCTATGCTGAATCGGCCCCTTCATCCTTAATGACTGGTTAAAATCGGGAAGAAGGATCACGGAAGAGTAGGGAAACGGAGTAGTAATGCTGCTGGGGGAGTTTGATAGTGTGTCCTGCTTTATAGTGTAAACCGTGTCCTTACAATAAGTGGTGCAATCATGGGCTAGTGGTGGGGGACTGCATGGCTGAGCTGAGGAATACATTAAGGCAGTGGTTTCCAAACTTTTTTGAATCACGGCGCCCTAGAATATCAGAATTTTTATCACGGCACCCCTAGGCCAAAAATGTCTTATTGGGAAATGTAGAAAGAAATATTACATTAAGTAGATCACGTTTATATGTCATCCTTAGGGTAAGTTGTGTGGTGAGGGACAAGATTTGCTTCTGTTTGGCCACATATTTTATGACTGGCAGCCACCAGCACTGGTTTTGCCATTATATTGACCATGAATAATTTGAATTGGTCCTGGACCACCAACCCAGGGCACCCCTGCAAGTGTCCCAAGGCACCCCAGGGAGACACGGCACACAGTTTGGGAACCTCTGCATTAAGGGTACTAAAGCAGCCTTTACTACTAGAAGACAGCGGGAAGCAGTGTGGAGCAGGGCTGTGTACTGGGACAGGGCAATATGTGCAGAGATGTTTTTAGGGGATTGGTATTGAAGGTCGACCACACTTAGGTCAATAGTATCTAGGTTGACCACTATTGGTCGACAGTAATTAGGTCGACAGGGATTCTAGGTCGACAGGGTCTCTAGGCCGACATGGTCTAGGTTGACAGATCAAAAGATCGACATGAGTTTTTAAACTTTTTTGGTGTCATTCTTGACGTACAGTGACCGGGAACCCCAATTAGTGCACCGCTTCGCTCGCCATGCTTCCTAGACACTGTCAACCTAAGTCTTGTCAACCTAGAAACCGGATACTGTTTTTAGGGTATAACATCTATATTGGCATCTCTGAGACATGGAAGTTTACCTTTTATTTCATGCTGGCTTACTTCTCTTCTCCGCTCCAGCTCTTTTCTGTCATAATTTAACTTTTTTAAACACATAATTCCATATTGCAAACTTGTTCTGTTGATTCAAATAACAGTATATGAGAACATTATAAGGAACGACCCTAAATGCACCTGTTACAGAGAACCTAAATGGCAAATCACAGAGACTTACCTAAGAAGACTAAAAACATAAATACAATTTTTACGATCATGAAGGCAGCAGCTAATAAATATCTTACACATAAAGAACAGACAGAATGTTAAAGAATGATCAAAAGCAGGAAACCATGAGTATTCTCTCATGATCAGTCAGACTTTACTTCCATAGGTGTAGCTATAGTGGGCGCAGGGGGCGCCTTTGCTATTGGGCAAAAACACGTAGGACCCAGATTATATAGTTGCATATTAATTTCCTGAATTTGTCGGCTAAGAAATTGGGTCTGACCGTTGCCCAGCCTGAATGGGGTGACACTCCATTCTCAGTGAGAGGTGTGTGCAGTGGATGTTATAATGGTAAGGGGGCACTGCAATGCGGCATAATCTGACCTCCTCATTGTAATGGGGTATAATATGAACTGTATAAACTGGAGAGCACTATAATGTTTCATAATACAGTAAGAACAGGGGCCCTGTAATGTGGCACAATATCAAATGGTGGGACTATAGAGTCATAGGGGTATATGCAATTCGCGGCAAATTATCGCCGTTTTTTAATTCGACACAATTCGACAGGTGAATTCCGGCAGGTGGCTGCCGGAATTCACCATATTCAATGAAAAACGGATTCGACAGTCCCGCGGGCGAAAAAACGGCCGATTTGCCGGATTTTGCCGCGATTTAAAAAAACGGGAAAAAACGGGAAAAACCCGTAAAAAAAATGGCGTGGGGTCCCCCCTTCAAAGCATAACCAGCCTCGGGCTCTTTGAGCTGGTCCTGGTTCTAAAAATGCGGGGAAAAATTGGGCAGGGATCCCCCGTATTTTTAAAACCAGCACCGGGCTCTGCGCCTTGTGCTGGTGCAAAAAATACGGGGGACAAAAAGAGTAGGGGTCCCCCGTATTTTTTACACCAGCATCAGGCTCCACTAGCTGGACAGATAATGCCACAGCCGGGGGTCACTTTTATACAGTGCCCTGCGGCCGTGGTATTAAATATCCAACTAATCACCCCTGGCCGGGGTACCCTGGGGGAGTGGGGACCCCTTCAATCAAGGGGTCCCCCCCCCAGCCACCCAAGGGCCAGGCGTGAAGCCCGAGGCTGTCCCCCCCCCCATCCAATGGCTGCGGATGGGAGGCTGATAGCCTTGAGAAAAATGACAATAATATTGTTTTTTCCAGCAGTACTACAAGTCCCAGCAAGCCTCCCCGCAAGCTGGTACTTGGAGAACCACAAGTACCAGCATGCAGGAGAAAAACGGGCCCGCTGGTACCTGTAGTTCTACTGAAAAAAAAATACCCAAATAAAAACAGTACACAGACACAGTGACAGTAAAACTTTATTACACACTGCCGACACACACATACTTACCTATGTTGACACGCCGACTGCCACGGTCTCCGACGATCCGAGGGTACCTGTGAAAAAAATTATACTCACCTTCCAGCGTCCAGAGGTACATCCACGTCCAGAGATACATCCACGTACTTGTAAAAAAAAAAAAACGAACACTCGTACCACCGGACTGAAAGGGGTCCCATGCTTTCACATCAGACCCCTTTCCCCGAATGCCGGGACACCACGTGACTCCTGTCACTGAAGTCCCTTCAGCCAATCAGGAAGCGCTACTTCCGTGGCGCTCACCTGATTGGCTGTGCGCTGTCTGAGCTGTCAGACAGCGCATCGCAAAGCCTCTCCATTACTTTCAATGGTGAGAACTTTGCCGTCTGCGGGGGTTACCCGCGGTCAGCCGCTGACCGGCGGGTGACCTCACCGCTAGCCGCTAAGTTCCCACCATTGAAAGTAATGGACGGAGCTGTGCGATGCGCTGTCTGAGTTCAGACAGCGCACAGCCAATCAGGTGAGCGCAACGAAGCTGCGCTTCCTGATTGGCTTTAGAGACCTTTCTGTGACAGCTGTCACTCTGAGAGGTCTCTCTGCATTCGGGGTAAGGGGTCCCATGTGTAAGCATGGGACCCCTTTCAATCCGTTTGGTCGGGTGTCCGGTTTGTTTTTTTTAACAAGTACGTGGATTTATCTCTGGACCCTGGCTGAGGTGAGTATATTGATCTTTTCTTTTCAGGTATCCGTGGATTCTACTTGGAGAAGAGGACCGATGTCGGCGTGTGAACAGAGGTAAGTATGTGTGTGTCGACGTATGAAATAAAGTTTTACTGTCACGGTGTGTGTGTCCTGTTTTTATTTGGGTATTTTTTTTCCAGTAGAACTACAGGTACCAGCGGGCCTGTTTTCCCCCCGCATGCTGGTACTTGTGGTTCTCCAAGTACCAGCTTGCGGGGGAGGCTTGCTGGGACTTGTAGTTCTTCTGGAAAAAACAATATTCTTGACATTTTACCAAGGCTATCAGCCTCCCATCCGCAGCCCTTGGATGGGGGGGACAGCCTCGGGCTTCACCCCTGGCCCTTGGGTGGCTGGGGGGGGGGACCCCTTGATTGAAGGGGTCCCCACTCCCCCAGGGTACCCCGGCCAGGGGTGACTAGTTGGATATTTAATGCCACGGCCGCAGGGCACTGTATACAAGTGACCCCCGGCTGTGGCATTATCTGTCCAGCTAGTGGAGCCCGATGCTGGTGTAAAAAATACGGGGGACCCCTACTCGTTTTGTCCCCCGTATTTTTTGCACCAGCACCAGGCGCAGAGCCCGGTGCTGGTTTTAAAAATATGGGGGATCCCCTGTCAATTTTTCCCCCGCATTTTTAGAACCAGGACCAGCTCGAAGAGCCCGAGGCTGGTTATGCTTTGGAGGGGGGACCCCACGCCATTTTTTTCAGGGATTTCACCATTCCATCTATAAAAATAAAAATAAAATATTATTTTTAAAAATATATAAATAATACTTGTGCCTCCCAAAAAGACAAACCAAGTACCTAATCCCTTCTAATATAAATAGATCTGATATTACCACGAAAAAAACCCACAAAAAAAACATGTTTTAATTTTTTTTTATTGGTTTCACCCTCCAAAGTGTGGCGGATTGAAAATGACGAATTTGCTGTCTAAAAGCACTGCTGTCGAATTTCCAAACTTGAATTGAATATGCTTTTGTCGAAATGCAGCACTTGTATCATTGCAGAAAAGTCGAATTTGCAAAAAGTCGAATTTCAAAAGTCGAATTTTGAAAGTCCGTTTTTTTGACGGAAAGCACTGAATTGCATTGACAAATTATTTTTTTTTGGCGAAAAATACCCGAAATTCGACAATTTCGGGAATTCGACCGCAATTGCATATACCCCATATAGTATGAACAGGAGCCACTTTAATGTGGCATAATATCAACTGGGGATACTGTATGTCATAATGGGAATTGGGGGTAAAGTGTTGCATAATGTGAACTAGAGCACTACTATGGTTCATAATATAAACCAAGGCACTGCTATTGGGCATAAAATGAACAACCGCTGCAAAGAGAGAGGTCTTTCTAGAAGCAGTGGGACAGGTGCCCCTTCTAAATGTTGCTATGGGGCCCATAAAGTTTTGGCTACACCCCTGCTCTGGCCACTTGGAGTATAATCATTTGCAATGAGCCATTACTGCTACCTAGTCAGAAATTTACCTCTTACAACAACTAATGGGGCTGACCAGATTTGTCAGACTGTTAAATTGGATCAGAATGGATTTTGATTATTGAAAGTAATTACACTGTGCATTGAATGGGGAACTTAGTTGAAAAGGAACCAACTGACCATACTATTTACCTGATTATCTGATTATGTGATATGGCCTAAACATCAGGATAACTTTCCACTTTGCTCTAACAGAAGACAGATCCAAGTGGCAGGGCTGTATCATAAGCAGGGCGGATTGGGTGGTCACCCACGGACCACCACACATTGGGGGCCCCCAGACTGTAGCAACCATTGCCCCGGCCTGGCCCACTCTGCACCCTACCTGGCAGGCTGAAGGCTTATCTTCTGAGACGGAGACAACTATGTCTTCATATCTACAGTGAGTGGGTGTAACAGACTGTTGGAGCCTTGCCCCCTCGTGAACATAATGCCACAATTCTCAGATGTATGGGGAAGGGGGTTGGGCCTAATGCTGTGAAGTACATGCCCCCATCAGAGACCTGATGCTGTGGCCTGTAACAGTTAGTGAGTCTCCTGCTCGCTCCCCCTCTCTCTTTTTCCCTCCCTGTCACCCTCTCTCTCCATCTCTTTGTCTCTGCCTCTCTCTCTTCCTGACACTTCTTGCTCCCCTTTCTGTCTCCCTCCCTCCATGACACCTTAAGCTCTCTCTCCTGCTCACTCCTACAAATTTTTTTGACACCTTCTCTCTTTTGCTCATCTCTCTCTCTGCCTCTTTGTTTCTCCCTGACACCCTCTCTCTCTCCTGCTTGCTCCACACCCCACTCTCTGCCTCTCCCCTTTCTCTATCTAACATGCTCCCTTGCACCCCTCTCTTTCTCTCCCCCTGACACCCTCTCTCTCCCGCTTGCTCCCCCCTCTCCATGATACTGTCACTCTTCCTCTCTTGCTCCACTCTCTCCCTGACACCCTCTTTCCCACACTCTCTCCCTGACCCCCCCTTACTCTCCCTCTTTTTCTTGCTCCTCTCACTCTCCCTGATACCCTTTCTCTCTGACACCCTCTTTCTCTCACTCCTCTCTTATTCTCCCTGATACCCTCTCTTATTCTCAATTCCCTCCCACTTCCTCTCTCTCTCCCTGACACCCTCTTTGTCTCTCTCTCCTGTTCCCTTAAGGGGCATAGTGGTGACAGCTGAGGGGGGGGAAGGGGGGGGAAGAGTGAATTTTATTGGTGAAGGCCCACACCTTCGATGCCCCTGGGCCACCACTAGCCTTAATCCGGCCCTGTCAAGTGACCAGATTACAATTCTGGCCTCTTAGTGTGTAGTGTGTTTGGCAGATGCCTGAACACGGAACCCTTTGATGGTCAGCTACTGTAAAATTTGGATTGTTTGTGCTGGTCTGCCAATAGTTTTGGAACTGCATACACCTATTTAGGGACAATTTAACTTGATCAGGTTTGTGTCCACTTTTACCTACTGTATATGGGGAGCAGTTGTTCATTTTTAACTAGATAAACCAGTTATCATCACAAGTAATTCTAGATGTCCCTATTTAGTGCCCTGTGAGTGACTAAACAAATGTCATCCTACAGTGTATTGCTTCTTCTATATTATCCAATAGATTGCTAATGATGCGCAAATAACACTTTATTTAAAATAAACATTAAAACATTACATATTGCTGAAGAAACTGTGTTTTATCTGCACATTCAGAATATAATGTGTCTAAAAATAAAGTTTCCACAGTCCTCTAATCAGCAAACACCAAGATAATATTGCACAGCAGGGACACACAGAAGATTAACACCTGTGCATGTAGTCATGACTCTGTTCTTAATCCAGTCATAATAACAGCACTGCTATACTGCTAGAAACGTGTCTTAGCGGTTACCTTGATTTTTGTAAAAATACCAACTGGAAATAAAGAGTTCATATATAAACGCAAATAGTGGTATGTGCAGTGTAAAGAATCACTTACGTATAGTTGTCAGTTGAAGAGTTCATTAATGATATTCCCCATCGATGGCAAGAAATCATCAACCGAAATCAACTGAAGGTTTGAATCATTGATGGGCATCGCTAGTGGGGACACATAACGTCTGCAGAGCCAATTGGAGAAGGAGGGTGGGGCTAAGGTGACGTGCCTTGTGATATGCAGAATAGAGCATTTGGCAAGACTCCAGTGTCACCATCAGACCTCTGCTATTGATAGCAAAATCATCAACCATTGGTAGCAGACTATCGGTGGTTTCTAATCCTCAATGGTTGATGGCCATCCATAATCTTTATCAAGCTCACTGCAGAAAACACCAACGTACTGTGTCAAGTGCTTTTGGATAGCCAAACTAATCATGTAGACTGATGTGTTATAAGTGTACAAAGCATGATAAGCTTTATATTATTTTGGAGGTACTGTACCCTGTATTTTGGAAATAAAGCCTGACTGACAGAATGGAATACGCACTTGTAGGGGACAACATTGACAACAGCATTCTTTTAAAATTGAGATCTATGTGGTTTTAACTGTTAAACCCGGATATTGTATGAATTATGGCCATGAGTGCTACAGTCGGATGATCACAGGGGGAACTACACAGCAAAACACTGAACTTTCATGAATCTTATTGACCAGTCTGATGTTACTTAAATAAATATATTTACTCTGATAACATTGTCCATCAACTATCAGCATTTTTTTTTGTTCTTGGGGGGGGGGGGGGAGGGGGGGGGGGGGGCGAGTCATAAATGCTCAAAGAGCTTTCTCAACTCAATTTATGATAACTGATAATTGAGGTGGCTCTTTGAGCATTTGTGATTTCCCACACAATTTTGAGGACATACCTATGAAAGCTATCCACCATTTTTAAGTGCACTCGCAGGTCTTTCTTGGTCAGATGGTCCAACATTCTAGCATCTACCAGGCATTCCATGAAGTAACTTCGATACTGAGGCAAACCCAAGCTAGGCAGCCATTCATTACCAATCCACTCATGATTCATATCACCATATGCCAGGGTCTAGAAAGTGAGATTTTGACAAATTAAATATTATGAAAAGATCATGAATGCACCTACTTAAACATATGATACATATATTCAGCTTTGTTCTGGTAACAAATTATTTTGTGACCAATAAAGCAAATATTAAAGTTCTTTGATCCTGCATAAAACTATGAGATTTCTAACTATAAGAAGATACTTGTACTTTGTAAAAAAATAATCAGCATTGCAATTGAGCAGATCTATGTAGTGTGCAGCCACACATCCAATCCCTTGCAGCCACACACTACATAGATCTGCTCAGCTGCAATGCTGATCATTTTTACACAAAGTACAAGGTAAGCTTCAAATAGAATTCTCTAGCTTTCTATATAAGGGCAGATAGCTCAATGAATAGAATGTCTGACTGGAATGCCACAGGCAACAAAAGAGCTATCAAGATAAGTTTATGAATGTTGTATAGGTAATATCGATGAAAGGAGTGGGGGTAGGAGACAAGGCCGGTCAGGAGATGCTGGGCTTCTACAAGGGGGGAAGCTGCAAGTGAAAGTAATTAAAACAGATAAATGTACAATAATCTGGCATATCTTTAGATATCTATTGTCAGTGCTATATTTCTGGAGATCTCAGCAGAATAATCGCATGGGTGGCAGTAGGACAGGAGGAGGTAAATAACCATAAAACTATAATGGGCAGAGGGGTCTACTACGGTATTCCGGTGCTCAGGATCCTGGCACCCAGCATACCGGCGCTGGGATCCCGGCCGCCAGTATACCGGCAGCAGGGGAAGCGCAAAAGAGCCGCTTGCGGGCTCGCTGCGTTCGCCACGCTATTTATTCTCCCTCCAGGGGCGTCGTGGATACCCCAAGAGGGAAAATAGTTGTCGGAATGCCGGCTGTCGGGATTCCGGTGCCGGTATGCTGAGCGCCGGGATCCCGACAGCCGGCATATCAAGTGCCAACCTGAGCAGAGGATGTACAGTGGGGGCCCATTCATTTAAGTGCACATAAATACAGAGCAAAGTGTGTTCCTAGAAATCATTTCTAATGTTAACAAGTACGCCCCTATGAGGATGTTTCTCAGTATTAGGGAAGGGAATTCTTACCTGTGCCCAGCTGCCTTCTTCTGAATCTTTCTGTGGTGTCAGCAGGAAAGCATCAATGTACATACATGTAAAACATAATGGAGTCAGTGATCTCATTTATAAGCATAGTATATAATGAACAGCACAAAACAGAAGATGCCAATAATAAGATTTTAAACCTACCGGTAAATCTATTTCTCCTAGTCCGTAGAGGATGCTGGGGACTCCGTAAGGACCATGGGGTATAGATGGGCTCCGCAGGAGATAGGGCACCTAAAAAGAACTTTTACTATGGGTGTGCACTGACTCCTCCCTCTATGCCCCTCCTCCAGACCTCAGTTAGAGAACTGTGCCCAGAGGAGATGGACAATACAAGGCAGGATTTAGAAATCCAAGGGCAAGATTCATACCAGCCCACACCAATCATACCATGTAACCTGGATCATAAATAACCAGTAACGGTCCAAGACCGATTTCAACTGTAACAGAACCCTTATGTAAGCAACAACTATATACAAGTCTTGCAGAGTTTCCGCACTGGAACGGGCGCCCAGCATCCTCTACGGACTAGGAGAAATAGATTTACCGGTAGGTTTAAAATCTTATTTTCTCTTACGTCCTAGAGGATGCTGGGGACTCCGTAAGGACCATGGGGTTTATACCAAAGCATCCAATCGGGCGGGAGAGTGCGTATGACTCTGCAGCACCGACTGAGCAAACGCTAGGTCCTCATCAGCCAGGATATCAAACTTGTAGAATTTAGCAAAAGTGTTTGACCCCGACCAAGTCGCCGCTTGGCAACGCTGTAATGCCAAGACGCCTCTAGCAGCCGCCCAAGAAGAACCCACCTTCCTAGTGGAATGGGCCTTAACCGAATTTGGTACCGGCAATCCAGCCGTAGAATGAGCCTGCTGAATCGTATTACAGATCCAGCGAGCAATAGTCTGCTTCGAAGCAGGTGCGCCAATCTTATTAGCAGCATACAGGACAAACAGAGCCTCTGTTTTCCTAATTCTAGCCGTCCTGGCTACATAAATCTTTAAGGCCCTGACTACGTCCAGGGATCTGGAATCCTCCAGGTCACTTGTAGCCACAGGCACCACAATAGGTTGATTCATATGGAATGAAGAAACCACTTTAGGCAAAAATTGCGGACGTGTCCTCAATTCAGCTCGATCCACATGAAAAATCAAGTATGGGCTCTTGTGTGACAAAGCCGCCAATTCTGACACTCGCCTTGCTGATGCTAAGGCCAACAACATGACCACCTTCCAGGTAAGAAATTTCAACTCAACCTTGTTAAGCGGTTCAAACCAGTGTGATTTTAGGAACTGCAACACCACGTTCAGGTGCCACTGGAGGCACAAAAGGGGGCTGGATGTGCAGCACTCCCTTTACAAACGTTTGGACTTCTGGAAGAGAAGCCAATTCCTTCTGAAAGAAAATCGAGAGGGCCGAAATCTGTACCTTAACCGAGCCAAATTTCAGGCCCATATCCACTCCTGTCTGTAGGAAGTGGAGAAAACGACCCAGATGAAAATCTTCCGTAGTCTCACACCAAGACACATACTTTCGCCAGATATGGTGATAGTGCTTTACCGTCACCTCCTTCCTAGCCTTTATTAAAGTAGGGATGACCTCTTTCGGAATCCTCTTTTTCGCTAGGATTCGGCGTTCAACCGCCATGCCATCAAACGTAACCGCGGTAAGTCTTGAAATACACAGGGCCCCTGTTGCAACAGGTCTTCCCTCAGAGGAAGAGGCCAGGGATCTCCTGTGAGCATCTCTTGTAGATCCGAGTACCAGGCCCTTCGAGGCCAGTCTGGGACAACGAGTATCGACTGTACTCTTCTTCGTCTTATGATCCTCAACACTTTTGTGATGAGAGGAAGAGGAAACACGTAGACCGATTTGAACACCCACGGTGCTACCAGAGCGTCTACTGCTACTGCCTGAGGGTCCCAAGACCTGGCACAATACCTCCGAAGCTTTTTGTTGAGGCGTGACGCCATCATGTCTATTTGAGGAGTTCCCCAAAGACGCGTTACATCTGCAAAGACTTCTTGATGAAGTCCCCACTCTCCTGGATGGAGATCGTGTCTGCTGTGGAAGTCTGCTTCCCAGTTGTCCACTCCCGGAATGAAGATAGCCGACAGAGCGCTTACGTGATTTTCCGCCCAGCGAAGAATCCTGGTGGCTTCCGCCATCGCGACTCTGCTTCTTGTCCCGCCTTGGCGTTTCACATGAGCCACTGCTGTGACATTGTCTGATTGAATCAGAACCGGTAGGTTTCGAAGAAGACTCTCCGCTTGTCGAAGGCCGTTGTAAATGGCCCTGAGTTCCAACACACTGATGTGTAGACAGGACTCCTGGTCTGACCACAGTCCCTGAAAATTTCTTCCTTGTGTGACTGCTTCCCATCCTCGGAGGCTCGCGTCCGTGGTAACCAGGATCCAATCCTGAATCCGAACCTGCGACCCTCCAGCAGGTGAGTACTTTGCAACCACCACAGGAGAGACACCCTGGCCCCTGGGGACAGAGTTATTTTCCGATGTAAGTGCAGATGGGACCCGGACCACTTGTCCAGAAGGTCCCATTGAAAAGTCCTTGCATGGAACCTTCCGAAGGGAATGGCCTCGTAGGCCGCCACCATTTTTCCCAGAACTCGAGTGCATTGGTGAACTGACACCCTTTTCGTTTTTAGCAGGTCTCTGACCATGTTCTGGATGTCCTGGGCTTTCTCCAGTGGGAGAAAGACCTTCATTTGTTCCGTATCTAGTATCATACCTAGGAACGTTAGTCGAGTTGTCGGAGTCAACTGTGACTTCGGTAGATTTAGAATCCAACCGTGTTGCTGGAGCACTCTCAGAGAGAGCGCCACACTGCTCAGCAATTTCTCTCTGGATCTCGCTTTTATTAGGAGATCGTCCAAGTATGGGATAATTGTGACTCCATGCTTGCGCAGGACCACCATCATTTCCGCCATTATCTTGGTGAAAATCCTCGGGGCCGTGGAAAGCCCAAACGGCAACGTCTGAAATTGGTAATGACAATCCTGTACAGCGAATCTCAGGTATTCCTGATGGGGGGAATATATGGGGACATGAAGGTACGCATCCTTTATGTTCAGAGACACCATAAACTCCCCCTCCTCCATATTGGCTATTATCGCTCTGAGTGATTCCATTTTGAATTTGAATCTTTTTATGTACAGGTTTAGGGATTTCAGATTCAAAATAGGTCTGACCGAACCGTCCGGTTTCGGGACCACAAATAGGGTTGAGTAGTAACCTCTTCCCTGCTGGTTCAGGGGAACCCTGATTATAACTTGCTGTAGACACAGCGTTTGAATTGCAGCTAAGACTACATCCCGTTCCGATGTGGAAGCTGGTAGGGCCGATTTGAAAAATCGGCGGGGGGGCACCTCCTCGAATTCCAGTTTGTAACCCTGGGAAACTATTTCCTACACCCAAGGATTCAGGCCTGAGATGACCCAGGCCTGGCTGAAAAGTCGAAGACGTGCCCCCACCGGTGCGGACTCCCTCAGGGGAGCCCCAGCGTCATGCTGTGGGCTTTGGAGTAGCCGGGGAGGACTTTTGTTCCTGGGCACCTGCCGAAGCAGGTGCTCTTTTGCCTCTGCCCTTACCTCTGGCGAGGAAGGAGGATCCCCGACCTCTTTTGGACTTGTGCGACCGAAAGGACTGCATCTGATAGGGTGGTACTTTCTTTTGCTGTTGGGGAATAAATGGTAAAAAGTTTGATTTACCTGCTGTAGCTGTGGAAACCAGGTCCGTCAGCCCGTCCTCAAACAATACATCTCCCTTATAGGGTAGAACTTCCATATGTTTTTTGGAATCTGCATCACCCGTCCATTGGCGAGTCCATAAGGATCTTCTCGTAGAGATAGGCATGGCATTGGCCCTAGAAGCCAGCAAACCAATGTCCCTTTGAGCATCCCTCATAAATAAGACTGCGTCTTTAATATGGGCTAGAGTTAAGAATATAGTATCCTTATCCATCTTATCAAAATCAGCTGTCAGCTCATCTGTCCAAGCTGAAATCGTGCTACACACACATGCCGACGCAATTGTCGGTCTAAGGACTGCTCCAGTATGAGAAGAAATACACTTTAAGGTAGTCTCTTGCCTGCGATCTGTAGGGTCCCTAAGGGCAGCTGTGTCAGGAGACGGTTGCGCCACTTTCTTGGACAAGCGCGTCAGGGCCTTGTCCACAGTGGGAGGTGATTCCCAACGCTCCCTGTCCTGTTTAGGGAAGGGGTATGCCATATAAATTCTTTTGGGTATCTGCGGTCTCTTTTCCGGAGTCTCCCAAGCTTTTTCAAAGAAATCATTTAGTTCATGAGATGTGAGAAAATTTATAATCTGTTTCTTTCCCTTAAACATGTGCACCCTTGTGTCGGGGACCGAGGGTTCATCCGCAATATGCAACACATCCCTTATTGCCACAATCATACACTGAATGCTTTTTGTCACCCTAGGGTGCAATTTCACTTCGTCATAGTCGACACTGGAATCAGAGTCTGTGTCGGTAGTAGTGTCTTGTGTTAAGGGACGCTTATGAGACCCCGACAGGCCCTGTGAGTCGGTCCAATCCGAGGATTGACCCCCTGATGTCCCCCCTAATTCAGCCTTATCAAGCCTCTTATGTAAGGATGCCACACTTGCATTCAACATATGCCACATGTCGATCCATTCCTGAGTCGGCACAACCGACGGGGACACACCACTCATTTGCTCCACCTCCTCCTTGGAAAGCCTTCCGCTTCAGACATGTCGACACCACGTACCGACACCCCACACACACAGGGATTAACCTATAAGGGGACAAAACCCCAACCAGGCCCTTAGGAGAGACAGAGAGAGAGTATGCCAGCACACACCCAGCGCTTAATAACACTGGAAAAATATGACCAGATAGCGCTTTTATATATAAAATTACCAGATTCCCACTCACTGCGCTCAAAATGCCCCCCTCCTCTTTTTTCCAGCCTGAATGTTCAGCAGGGGAGAGACCAGGGAGCCAGCGTTTTTCCTCATGCAGCTTCTGTGGAGAAAATGGCCCTGGTTAATGCTGGGGATCAAGCTCCGCCCACCCGACGGCGGGCTTCGGTCCCGGTGATTTTTTTATAGAAAATGGCGGGGGATCGTAGAATTACTGCCCAGCAGCCTAATCTACCTTGTCAGTGCCCAAATGTGAGGTTTATTGCTGTCCAGGGTGCCCCCCCCTGCACCCTGCACCCTTCAGTGCTGCTCTGTGTGTGTGAATGGGAGCAATGGCGCGCAGCTTACCGCTGCGTGCCTTACCTCATGAAGATCTGATGTCTTCTGCTGCCTGAAGTCTTCTGCCTTCTCATACTCACCCGGCTTCTATCTTCTGCATCTGTGAGGAGGACGGCGGCGCGGCTCCGGGACGAACCCCAGGTGAGACCTGTGTTCCGACTCCCTCTGGAGCTAATGGTGTCCAGTAGCCTTAGAAACAGAGCCCAACCGTTAAGCCAGCCCTGCTTCTCTCCCCTCAGTCCCACGATGCAGTGAGCCTGTTGCCAACAGGACTCCCTGAAAATAAAAAACCTAACACAATTCTTTTTCAACAGAAAACTCTGGAGAGCTCTCTGCAGTGCACCCATTCTCCTCTGGGCACAAGATCTAACTGAGGTCTGGAGGAGGGGCATAGAGGGAGGAGCCAGTGCACACCCATAGTAAAAGTTCTTTTTAGGTGCCCTATCTCCTGCGGAGCCCGTCTATACCCCATGGTCCTTACGGAGTTCCCAGCATCCTCTAGGACGTAAGAGAAAATGCATTATTTTATTTGTATAGCTGTCAAGCATTGGCCAATTTTGCAAAATAGAAAGAATATTCAGATAACCAATTATTCAAAGTTATCCCAAAGGATATCGGCTTCTAAATAAAGCATTTGTTATCCCAAAATGACTTTTCAGACAGTCCAAGATAGTTATCTATAAAAATATTTACTATGCTTTAAGTGCAGTTTTCTTTCGCATGGCTCAGGGTATGATGTGGGATACTTTGCTGTAGGACATTATTTGACATTGTCTTTCAGACTAATGAATTGAAATTGTTTTAAGTCAAGATGCAAATATTTGACATTGTTATGTTATGGATTCACTTCCCACTGAAAAATCAAACATTTGTATTGTTTCAGAATGGTTACACAATATTTTTGCTGCAAGAGTGTATTCATTGTAAGCTTGGACTTCAATAGTTAAGAAATAAAAAAATTGACTGATTTACTGTGATAAGATTATATTAATACTTTAGATATTTATTTTTAAAACAGCTCAAATAACTTTGCATGTGTGAAATTACAATTGCATAAAATTGCATTGGACATTGGACAGGCGTATACTTAAAAAATATGAATGAAAGAATAACTAAAGCTTGACGGCTCATTTTTTACATTGTGCTTAATATACTGAATGGGATTTCCATATAGATCACAGGCCAAATGACAGCACAGCAGGGACATTGTAGCATTTTAAGCTGTGGCTATAATTTGAGTTTGCCAGGTGTCGTATTTTAGTGGCATATGGAAATGTACAGGTGTGTAATAAAACAGGTAGACTTCAGTAAAATTCAGAGATTAGACATATTATAATAGATAAAGAAATGTTTAGAAAGATGATAAGTAATGACTAACCGTTTTGGTAGGAGCTGTAAGATTTTCCATTTCCTCATGGGTAACCCATACATTACCGGACGGCTAATGCGAGCACCCATGGGAGAGCAGGGTAGATCCACGTTAGGTAAGCAGCATTAAAGAAGAAAGTCAGCACCACTGTAAGTTAATAGTGTTATAACATCATAATCAGCAAATATACTCCACCGGCTGTGTCATAGGTGCCCCAGAGTCCCCACAACCGCTAAGATCAGAAATCTAATAAAGGAAATTTCCAATGCAGTTTTTAAATCTGAAAAAATATGGCTCTGTAAATTATTGCTCAGCACCACAGATATTCTCAAGCATGTATACCAGGCCTGGCCAACCTGTGGCTCTCCAGCTGTTGTGAAACTACACATCCCAGCATGCCCTGCCACAGTTTTAGCATCCCCTAATGGCAAATCTGTGGCAGGGCATTTTGCTACTTTTAGTTTCACAACATCTGGAGAGCCACATGTTTGCCTGGCAAGGTGTATACTATGAAAAAGATATTTCATTTGTGTTTCAAGTTTGTACAGTGGTGGTTTGTACTTAACCTCTGCTGACAATCTACGCTCACTGTATAGGAGAATAAAATTCTGTTAATAAAGAATTGTACACGGGCTGGCAGTAGGATTGGGTGTGAAAATCTCAGCAAATATGTATATATTCGTACTGTGCAACATGAGGTCACTATACCGCTTATCTTGTCATTGATGGAAGAGGAAGCCGACTTACGGTTCTGGACGTTGGAGGGGCTGATGGACTTGTAAGGGAGACCATCTCCTGAATAGCAAGGCGTAATTTCAATCGATGTAAGGGGTTACTGATCCCGATTTCTCTCTGTATTTCTGTGTCCGACAATGCAGACATAATGGCACCACTTTTAACATTGGCACGACAAGCTGCAACATACCAGGCTGGCATTCCCAGCCATAGCTAGGAGAAAAGAGACAAAACAATACATGAGACACAGGATTCAAAATAAGTTTCTTATTTTTGCAATTATTGTCTATGCAGTCGGATCCTGACATAATACAGACCGTGGAATCCCAACTGTAAGTACTGGGGTTAGGCACTATGGGAATGGTCAGGATTAGGCTGAGGGGGTGGGGGTGGGGAGGTTAGGGATAGGCTGCGTTGCAGGAGGGGACAGTTAGGGTTAGGCTGCAGGAGGGGCAGGTTAGGTTTAAAATACTAGGATCAGTTGGGATTTGATCGTTGGGATGTCACACTCGGCATCCTGACCATTGGGATTGTGATTGCCGGGATTTCATAACCAACCCATTTGTTCACACAGCTTGGTTAATTGTGAAACAATTCACCCATGCACAACCAGAGGCGGACTGGTCATTGGGCTCACCAGGAAGATTCCCGGAAGACTGATGTGTCTGCGGGGCCTGTTTTGTGTGTTATCATGTGGCCTAACACCCTATATGACGGACAGTCCACCACACTCAGTACACTGCATTGTCCCCATTCATTTTGTTATTCCATCTACGCAGTACAGCAACTCTGCCTTGGCTACACAGTATGTTATACCTCTTGTGCTGCCCATGTCAGGCTGCAGAGATCCTAAAAATTGCTGGGAAAATGGCCACGGCGGCCATTTTCAGGTGATCCTCAAATGCAATAGAGATGTCCCTGGGAATGCGGCACAGGTCCTTGTTCCCAAAGACCTGCGCATGTGGCCAAATCAGAGCCTGCATACAGGCCCCCTCAAGCGCCTCTGAGATGATCCGCCTGGGTTTTATTAATCTCTGTAACAATTTCAGATGCATATTGGGCTGTGACATTGATGGAACAACATATGAATACTCCGCATTGAAAAAGCTTCTGATTCTCTAAACTGTATAATCTGTTTTTATTCAATAAGCAATAGCAAAGTAGCATCACATACAGTCAGTGCAAACAACTCACCCCACAACACAAATTGTTACAAACAATAATAATCCGTGACAGGTGAGAAAACAAGCACACAAGACTAGACACAAGACCAGTATACCTAATTGCTAGACCTTTATCTCAGAAGAATAAAACAGAGTAGAACCAAGAGAAGAGAAAATGACAGAGGGTGGGGAAGGTAGGGAGAAAAACCGGGACAAAGGTGACAATTGAAGTGAATAATATACATTTCCAAGCGACTCCAGTTACGTATTAGGTGGAGTTGCGGACATGTAGGCTTTATGAGCATCAGAGGACTTGTATTCTAACCAGAGAAACCATGTGTCGGTGAATTCAGAAAGTTTATTTGCATTGGATAGTAAAATGTCTTTCATAGACATAAAGTAATGTAGCTTTAAAAAACAATCTTTACGCACGGGTGGAGTGGAAGACTTCCACAAGAATAACCGAGTGGGCAGCATTGTTAAGGTGGCAAAGTAATGACTTTTTAAATGTAGACACAGGTGTCGGGGAATAGTCCAGTAGCCAGAATGCAGGGTCCGCAGGCACTGCTGTGTCCAATATTTGCTGGGACGTTGTAATTATCTACTTCCAGAAACTGATAGACGGGGGCACTCCCACCAGACATGGAGCAGTGTACCCACAGCAACAAGGCATCACCAACACGCATTAGGTGTGATGGGAACATAGCATGGAATATGGAGGGTGTCTATACCAGCGCATTAGGATCTTGTATTGTGTTTCCTTCATTGTCACAGAAATGGGGCCAGATGTAATGCAGTGTGAGGTGGCCGGAGCTCCAAGATTCAGGCTGAACTCTTAAGTTTTTTTAAAGCAGAAAACATTTACAAGGCAAAACCAGGAGCTCCGTCTGTCTCGCCCTGCACTACATCCGGCCCATAGAGCTAGCGTGAGTCTTAATGAAGATGTTTTCCCATTGCTTTTTAGATAGGGAAATGCCTAAAACTCTCTCCTAAGCATGAGCATTGGTGGTGGTAGAGTGGTTACCTTGCAGTAGTTTGAAGAGTGTAAACACAGTATGGGAGGGGAACTGGGGGGAGAATCAAAGCAGCTCAAAAGGAGTTAATTCTCATGCAGCAAGGCTCGCTAAAATGGATGAAGTTATAAAATGTAAAATTTGCAAGAAATTCCAGAGGTCAGAGTGGGGGATGTCCCATTTTGTTTGGATCTCAGAAACTATAAAGACCTGCAATAACCCACCTGGAAAAATTAGAGGGAATTAGCCCCAAGGGGAAAGCTGACAAGGTGGCCGAAGACCGAAGAAATGGAGGCGAAACATCGTAAGGTTTTCCAAGAGGAAAGTATGGGTCAAATCGTCGGGAGAGGAGACATTTTAGGAAAATTGGGAAGCCACGGGTCAGTCTCAGAATGATGTTGAATATAAAACCCTTCTAATGTAACCCACTTCTTTATTGTCTCTATTTCTCATCCACTCAAGTATTCTATTCAAAAGAATGGCATGATAGTAAGTTTTGATGTCTGGAAATTTGAGACCTCCCAACCGAATAGGCCATGACAGTATATCATGCTTAATTCTCGCTCTTTTGTGGGACCAGACAAATTGACGGATCAGGAGATGGAGTAAGCAAAACCAAGAGTCTTGGACTTGAATTGGCAGGGCCTGGAGAACATAAAGCAGTTTGGGGAGCATATTCATTTTAACTACGTTAATCCTGCTGAGCCAGGAAAGTTGTTTGAAATGCCAACTGGTATAGTCGGTACATATAGATGAGAGAAGCAGAGTAAAGATCATATGGAATAACTGAGATCAACTCCTAAATAACCCCTAAACAGGATATAACATCAATTTCACATTTAGAGCAAGGCATTCTGGGTAAAGGATTTTAAAATATCAAAAAGTGTACATACCCATAAATAAAATACTTCTAATATCAGGATTTTGGTACCGATAAATCCCTTTCTCCGATTCCACAGGGGCCACTGGAGCGTAGTTACAATGGGGAAATAGTAGGCAGTAATTGGGAGCTGGCACTTTAAAATTCTCACACTGTGGCTAGCTCCTCCCCTACTATCTCCCCTCCAAGCCAGTCTACGTAAAACTGTGCCCGATGAGAGATGGAATAAACAAACCTTAAGGTAGAGGAGGTTAATGACGCTCTGTAAACCAGGATAATCCAAACTAAACCTGGAACAGAACCTGACAAAAACCAGGCTAGCCTGAACTCAACAAGCAGTCATATATTGATCTGCAAACCTTTAAGCAAAAAACAAGGATGAACAGCGCTGGGCGGGCGTCCAGTGGCCCCTGTGGAATCGGAGAAAGGGATTTATCGGTAAGTACCAAAATCCTGATTTCTCCTTCATCCACTAGGGGCCACTGGAGCGTAGTTACAATGGGGACGTCCCAGAGCTCCCAAAAACGGGTGGGAGAGCGCTGAGAGTCCTGTAAAATCTGCTCGGCCAAACTGTGATGCAGAGGCCGCAAAATTGTCAAACTTGTAGAATTTGACAAAACGAATGTCGGTCCGACCAAGTAGCCGCCCGACAAACTATTTATGGAGACCCCACGGGCAGCCGCCCACGAAGGTCTTACAACGCGCGTAAAGTGCGCTGAAATGGAATACGGAGGCTCCCTAGCAACTTCCAAGAAGACTGTCTGATGGTCAGATGTATCCAACGGCCCAGCGTATGCTGGGACCCCGGCTATTTAGCACGGGAGCATTGTACAGCACAAAGAAGAAAAACACTTCGTCGAATAGCCGAAGACCTCTGTAGGGAGAGTCGGCGAGCCCTGACAACATTCAAAGAGGACCAAAAAACACTAGTGTCAGATTTATCTGAAAAATGGACATCCCCTCTGGAAGAAACGACCGCTGAGACCGAAGCTCAGCCGGGGGAGTTGCCAATAGAGTACTCCCTGAAAAAGAGGCCGAACCTACGGCCGCTAGGCTAATCTCTTTTGGAAGAAAACCGAAAAAGGCAGAGACCTAAAATTCAGGTCAGTGTGGTTTGAAGCGCAGCGGAGCAAAACCTCCCAGAGAAACCAAAGATGACGGCTGAATGGTAACTGAAAGAAGGGGAAAACCCCTTTTATGCTTATTATGTCCCATACAGTTTTCCAAAAGTGGCAAAAGCGAGAAGAGGTAACAGACTTCTGAAATCGGGGCCCAGTAGGCCTAACCAAACTAGGGAACTCCTCCCTTCTGAGGTCTCGTGAACAGTCACACGGTTACACGGAACCAGTGTAAGATTGAACAAAGAAAAAGTTGTTGAAGTGGACAGTCCAGTCGAGGTAGGAGCCAAGGCTCCTCTACTGACAACAGGTGTATCTGTATCTTCAAGTCATGCGTGGCCCAACCAGAGCCACCGAGAGGACTAGCACGCATAATCCCCTCCTGTGTTACCGAACATGAGGTAGAAATCAAAAAGGGAGGCAGGATAGAATAACCAGAAAACTCCCCGGAGCCCTGAGGGCCTCCTCGGCTACTGCCCGAGCTCACGTCCGAGAGTAGTAAAGGGTTAAAAAGTCAGTCAGAACGCCCTGAGGTTGATCCGAAATCTCCGCCCACAGCGGACCAGCTGACAAAACTCCGGGGAATGTTTTCTCACCCGGGAGTCTGACCTGGTGGCTTGACCTGGAAAGAAGATTGTTGTCCCCCGCTCAGAGAGGAATGTTGTCCCCCGCTCAGAGAGGAATGTAGGCGACCACTCATTGCGTCGCAACTTGACTGAAGGAATAGAGTACCTGGTGCCGAGGAAGGAAAAATCCTCTGACGGACCGTGTTGAGAAACGTCTACGAGGAGCATAAATTGGATCTGTGTTGAACCAGAACCTCCTGGATCCTCCGGATATTCAGAAGCCACCTAATGTACAGAGTGGGAAAGTAGCAGTAGATTGTCCCATTAGGGAACCAACGTCACCTTCTGCCCTTGAAAGAGAGTTATTCTGTGATCTTCCTGAACTCTGTGGGAGCGGAAGAGAGACCGAAAGGAAAGTACTGACAGTGAAAATGAGAATCCTGTAATGCGAATCTGAGAAAAACCCGTCCAACGGAAATCAGTAAACAGGCATCGCTGAAGACAAGGGACATGTAAAAACTCCCTTTCTTGTTCAAACTAGCAATCACAGACTGAAAGGATTCTAAGGCCAGAATAGGTCTGGCCGAGCCAACTGGCTTCGGAACGTGAAAAGAAAACAAAGGCCTGAGAACTGTCCCGATTCAAATGATATGTGAAAAACAGGGATCAACACCCTTTGCGGTTAGAAGCATATGGAGCGCCGCCTGCAGTATTACTCTCTTGTCATCGTAAATCGGCCGACCCCTGCCGAGGGACTCCTGAGATGGTTGTACTCCGAAATCTAGTTTATAACCGCCCAAGCCTTCTCAGTTCTTCCCATAGGACCACCGACCTGCGCCTACCCTGGGACCCTCCAGGTGGTAGGAAAGTCTGACCTGTAGTGGGTTTATAGGAGGATGCTGAACCTCTGCTTCAGCTTTTTTTTTTTTTTTTACTGAGATCCCCTGGCGACTGAGATATCGCTCGTGTGGAGTCGAAAGTTTTTGAAGGGGCACGGAAAAATCTAAAGGAAAGACCGGTAAAGGTCTGTCTTGGAGCTGGGGCAGTATTAGGAGAAAGCAAAGTGGACTTACCTCCAATGGTTCAAGAAATCCTGCAGAAAGTTCCTTCCCCTGAACCATCTGCCCCGTAGGATTACATGTTCACCTGTCACAGTCGCAGACCCAGAGGTCGTCGGTTTAAGACAGCCCAAGCGAAAATGCAGGGTCCAAGTCTGCAGACTTGGAGACCTTCAAAGATCATAGAGCAGAATCGTGATTCGGACCTGTACCAAAGTATCAATTGATCCTGATGCGAAACATCCTGTAACCTAGAAGACAAATGTTCCACAACCTACCTGCTCCGGACAAGGTAGAACCCTGCTGCCGTATATGTCTTCGATGGGTCCCTGAGCAAGGTTGCTCAGGAAAATGGCAGCTTGTTGGACCGGCGATACATCGAGGGGTATACCCTAGAGAGGTTCTGATACCATCTCCTGCCGTCTGTGGGGAAAGGATAGGAAAAACAAACATTGTTTGATACCTGATATTGTGTATTTGGGTGTCTGCCGGCCGCCTACCGGAGCCTGCCCAGCTCATCCGAGACTGGACCAGTCGCTGTCATTTCGTCATTGGCGTCGAACCCTGATGGACTTGACGTGTCCGCCTCCTTTACCTGCAGTACCAGACGAACTGCTGTATAATGCACCTGGATATTCTGAGACACTGGTTCAGACTCCACAGAAAACAGACATCATTAGTATTGTAACCTGGGAGGTTAGCAAGGTTCCTTTAGAAACCTGGAGAGGTGAAATGACGTACAAGATCTCTGGTTAATAGTGACATTACCTGCATAATCTGAGCTGTTCAAACAGGAGTGTTCTGCCGGTGCGTGGAGGGCTAAGCAGATGGCTCCACCACATACTTCACACCTAATAGGGAATTCTTTGACTATCCCAGGTGAGACCAACGAAAGGAGAAAAGGTGGGTTAAATAAACACAGCTCTATGTAAGGTCTGCACTATAATGTGTAGTGACCGTCACGATTCAAATAAACTTACTGGAGCAGCGGAGACCTGAACCAGTAGCGCTGCGCTGTGGGACAGGAGTCTTTGCCCTAGGCTATAGGAGCTCCCCTTAAAGTTTTTTTATTTTCAAACCCTGGTCCCCCTGTACAGATACCCGCTACTAGCGTACTGAGCCGCAGCGCTATTTGTCTGATGCCTTACACGCATTCCCCAAATTACAAATAGCATTAGTAACTAGTGACACCAAGGAATAATAAAGGGAAGGCAACACCCCGCCCTGTATGTAGTGTACCGCTAAATTTAGGTGCACCAGATGTTTCTCGGAGGTTCCGCTGGCTTTTCAAAATGGTGATCAAACTGTGAGAAAAGATGGGGGAAAATGTTATGTGGCAAGGAGGTATTTTGTTATTAGAAAACATTGCGGAAGTGGTTTGTTTTATATTAAAGATGTATGTGGACACATCTGTACAAACTACACACAGTTAGGGCCATGGTGGGAACCAAACCCATGACCTCCATGCCGTGAGGCAGTAATGCTAACCATTACACCATCCGTACTGCCCTATATACGGTATTGTATGCATATATCTATATACATACCTCCACACATATATATATTCATACATACATATCTATATATCTATATATATATATATATATATATATATATATACACACCCACAGTGAATCCAACCGTGTATGTGAACCCAATAGGGTAGATAAATACTGTGCCTGTGAACCTAATAGGGTAGATAAATACTGTCTATTTGAACCTAATAGTATATGTAGGGTAAAGAAAAACTGCACAGTAGATTTTTAATCATTAATGAGATGAGCCCCAGCTCCTGTAATAGAGCAGGCTCCTGTATGAAATGCCTGGCAGAGGACTCTCCTGCTGGGAGGAATGGCTGCCAAAGTCAGATATTACAAATATGTCAGCAACTCCCTGCACAGAAAAACTAAAAACCCCCCTGAGACAGGATTTGTGCCTAGAGGCAGTGAACGCTGCGATCCGCCGCCGGGAGCCCGCTGAGCAAAGCGGGAATAGCCTTCACCCCCACATCCTACCTTTATCCTCCCTGAACAGCCCGGAGAGGGAAGGGAGCTTGCAGCGGCCGGGGAGCGGTGTGACAGTGAAGCGGCGGTCCTGTAGCGGCCGGGGGACGGAGAGCGATTAGCCCGCCGAACAGAGCGGGAGTTAGCTCCGCCCCCCCGCTTTGGCGCCAAATTCAAACCTGCTCTACAGTAAGCGGGAAGCGCCCTGTATCTCCCCGGCCGCTTGTATGCTGCGGCCGGGGAGCGTTTCATGAACAGAGCCACATGTTTTTGTTGTTTTTACACCACACTGACATAACATGGCGGCAACTATAAAAGGCAACCAGCCTTGGATTCAACTTACATCTCACTGTTCTGTATCCCCCGACTGCCTTCTGCAGCCGGGCAGTGAAGAGCGCTGAGCCCGCTTACAGAGCGGGCTGAAGCTCCGCCCCCCATATAATGGCGCCAAGTTCAAATTAGTAAGCGCCTTTGATGCACTCCAGCCTTCTATGACTGGGGAGTATAGGGGTCCATACATATGTTGAAAACTGAAACTGTAAAAACATACATCAGTCTGGAGGAGGGGATGTTTGTACTCACCACACTTTAGGCGTACTCTGCTCGACCCCGCGGCCCCGACACGCGCCGCACGCAGCGGTGTCCGGCCACTTTTGATACTCACCGCTGCCGTGCTGCCGGAATCTTCTGCTGGATGGAGTGGCCCCGACACGCGCCGCACGCAGCGGTGTCCGGCCAACTCAGGAGAGCTCAGTGTCTCCCTCAGCCGGGGCCCATCCCGAGCCGCACGCAGCTGCGATGGGACCCCGCCGGCAGCCTCCCGCGGTGCAGAATGGCAGTGGCAGAGCTGCCAGTCTGTGCATGTGTGAAAGAAAAATAAAATAATAAAGAAAAAAGAAAATTTTCTTCAGCTAAACCCAAGTGAACCAGCTCACATCGGGCACTAAACTAAGACTGGCTTGGAGGGGAGATAGTAGGGGAGGAGCTAGCCACAGTGTGAGAATGTTAAAGTGCCAGCTCCCAATTACTGCCTACTATTTCCCCATTGTAACTACGCTCCAGTGGCCCCTAGTGGATGAAGGAGAAATATAAATGATTTATCCTTAGGACAAGTATTTTATCCCCTCAGTTCACTCTCCACCCACACCTTGATAAAGATCCTTGTGGATTGAAACTCATTGGTGTGGAGTGTGGACTTTTGAAGGACTTCTGTGAGTTTATTTATCCATAACTGAAGGTATTAGTGAATGTTTGTTACTTAGATTGCAGTCCAGGCCAACATCTTTGTTTGTGGACATTTTATATATATATATATATATATATATATATATATATATATATATAAGCTTTACATACTTTTTTTGAAATTGGCCTCTGACTGGATTGTCCTTAAAGTTGTATTTGATATTTTAACCCATATTAACTGAATCGGACTTTTTGGGAATAAATAACCTGTTATCCTCGATGTAGTGACAATTTGTGGATACATGTAAAGAAACCATTATAGGAGGATTCCAAGTATTAGCTCTGAGAGTTCATGGTACGTTTTATCTAACCAGGTAATTTGGCTATTGTGGGTTATATTGATGCTTGTCCCACGTGTTAAAGAAACCCTGATGTGCTTGTTTCACCCCTCTGCCAAGTGAGTTTTTAGGTACACCTAATGTTTATCTGGTGACGTGGCCCAATCTCCTAACTGCTCAACTTTTGAACACAGAGGTGTACATCTTGCTTAAAAAGAAAATACCACACATTGGTAAATGTAACCTTTTTTTTCCATATATACTATACATCTATGGTGGAGTACAAATTCTTAAGAGGAAGATCTATCCTTGGACACCGTTCCACCTCTAAAGAAACCGCTATGAGAGGATCCCAACCATCCTACATGTTCCTTTATTGTCAGGGTTTTTGAAAAGAAACCTTTATATATGTATTACAATTATTTGCCAAGTGAGTTTTTTGGTACGCTCATAAATTACTAACTTCTAATATAGAAAAACTGCCCACCCCCATACAAGAAAGTACTACCCATTGGTCTCCTTTTTCTTCTTCCCTACGTGTACTGGTTATTGAGGAAAAACGTGAATAAGAAGAAAGATCATCCACACAGGGGACTTATTTATTGGATTGGTCTGATTAGACTGTTCTGCTTCTCTCATCCATACAGTGTGCCTTTGATCTATTGCCTTATTTGTTTTATATGTTGTATTTTTCCACCTCACTGGGTGAGTTTTTAGGATTGTGATTGGGCATACGTTCATCCTTTTTTTCGCCAGAATTTCATCCATTCTTATTTGTATTCTGGATAATATTTTAGGGCCATGTCTAAATATGAGTAACATGTTTTAATGTGTTTTTGAGTGTAATTCCATATATGTCCAGGGTAGCATGGACATGTAACCACTGTAAACACATTGTAAGAGAATATTATCTGGTGAGAAGATAGAATTTCACTAAGCCTTACCTCAAGCCATGACACTACTGTGGGCCCATCCCACTGTGCAAATGGTAGCCCTTTTCTTCTGGCCTCCTCTAGAAGTTCATGTCTGAGAAAACAGAGCCACAACAAATAAATGTGAAATACATCAAACATAGCAGCTAAAGTAATCTCCTTATTAAAACAACACTTTGTGCATTACATTGATTTCTGTAATGCTGCATTACACTATGATCTAGGACACATTCTAAGAGGAAGTCTATTGTAAAACGTGTTGGGGTCTGGGTCAAGTATTCCGTTTGATCACACAACCCTTTTCCATGAAAATATAATGTTTACTATCTATGAAATATTTTAAGTTATAACATGCCAAATTATGTAAAACATGTAACATGTAAAATAACTTCAAGGGGATAATGATTGTTTTGTATGATTAGAGTTGGGTGTTTGACGACGTAAGTGGTGTTTGGATGAAATACTATTCAATTGTAGCTCCATTCAGGTGTGATGGTTGCCAGTGCCTGCATTTCCACTCGCACCCACCAGGGTGGCGAACTGAGATGCGTGAAAAGTGACCAAAACAGCACTTTTTGCCACCTGTCTGGGCACAATCAGCGTGAAAAAAAAAAGACAGATGACTTACGCCCCGCGATATCCCGTCACTTTAGACAGGAGATATGGGGGGTCATTCAGAGTTGTTCACAGCGCAGCGATCAGGCAAAAAATTGCCACTTCTGCGCATGCAAATGGCGTGCAGTGCGCACGCGCAACGTACTTTCACAAAAGCCGATGCAGTTTCACACAAGGTCTAGCGACGCTTTTCAGTCGCACTGCTGATCGGTGAGTGATTGACAGGAATGGGGCGTATCTGGGAGGTAACTGACCGTTTTCCGGGAGTGTGCTGAAAAACGCAGGCGTGTCAGATACAAACGCAGGCGTGCCTGGGGAAATGGGGGAGTGGCTGGCTGAACGCAGGGCATGTTTGTGACGTCAAACCAGGAACTAAACAGACTGAAGTGATCGCAAGGTAGGAGTAAGTCTCGAGCTACTCTGAAACTGCACAATCTGTTTTTGTAGCAATGCGATCCTTTCGTTCGTACTTCTGCTAAAGCTAAGATACACTCCCAAAGGGCGGCTGCCTAGTATTTGCACTGCTGCTAAAAGCAGCTAGCGAGCGATCAACTCGGAATGAGGGCCCAGGGCTGCAAAACAATTGAATATCACCCTATATGTATTATTTTGCATACAACACTGCTACTCCCTTGTTCTTGGTACTGTTAGTATGCTATGAGGGCAAGTTGGCAACTAACAACAATTAAGCAAACTTCCACAATGCCAAAATGTACTTTCAGATCTTGTCTATTGGCCCTGGAGTCTGGTAGATTCTTATATTAAAAATAATTGCATTTTATCACTCTTTAATATGCAAAACCAATTCTAATTTTTTTTACTACTTGACTTGCAGCACACCAAGAGAATTGTGCTATTTATTACAATCACTTTATCTTTTTATATATTTTAATATGGGGGGAGGAAAGGGATGGGGGAAACTTGAGCACCGGTGGTGAGATATAATATACCGCTGAATGAATTGGAAAAACCATAATACAGGTTGAGTATCCCATATCCAAATATTCCGAAATACGGAATATTCCGAAATACGGACTTTTTTGACTGAGAGTGAGATAGTGAAACCTTTGTTTTTTGATGGCTCAATGTACATAAACTTTGTTTAATAGACAAAGTTATTAAAAATATTGTATTAAATGACCTTCAGGCTGTGTGTATAAGGTGTATATGAAACATTAATGAATTGTGTGAATGTAGACACACTTTGTTTAATGCACAAAGTTATAAAAAAATATTGGCTAAAATTGACTTCAGGCTGTGTGTATAAGGTGTATATGTAACATAAATGCATTCTGTGCTTAGACTTAGGTCCCATCACCATGATATCTCATTATGGTATGCAATTATTCCAAAATACGGAAAAATCCCATATCCAAAATACCTCTGGTCCCAAGCATTTTGGATAAGGGAGACTCAACCTGTAGTTTGAAATTACGTCCTTCACTGAAGGGTACTATAACAATAACTCATGTGGAGGTGCACCCCTGAAAGTAAGCAATAGCATACGCGGATTCAGGGGGGGGGGGGGGGGGGGCACCAAGGCACGTGCCCCCCCTGTCATTTAGGACGTTTTTTTTTTTTAATGCTGCACTGCCAATGAGGCCGCCGGCTGTCAGTCCCTCCTTCCTGTAGCAGCTTACCTAGGAACGAACAGCCCAGCTCCGCCTCCTGCATTCTGATTCGCGGGCTGGGCTTAATCCGGACTTTGTGTCACCGTCTCCCCGGCTGCACTAGTACACGGGGAAGGAGGGGCTCCGCGGAACGCTGATTGCGGGGGAGTGAAAGCCGTCAATGCCGCCGCCTGTTAGATGGAGCAAGCTGCCGCCTGATGGAGCCAGCCGGACCCGCCACCAGGAGACAGATCCCTGCACCTGAGTTGGCAGTGCAGGGGTGATTGAGCTGAGCTGGGGACCGAGGAAGCAGGTAGGGTGCAGGGACACGGGAAGCGCTACTGAGTGAGTGTGCAGTGCTGCACTCGCATGTGCAGGGCCAGACAGAAACAGCAGCAGGCCAGTGCTCTCTCAGTGTCTGCCCCCTTCTCCAGTCTGGTGCCCACACCATTACTGCCCCCAGCACCATTATCTCCCATCCTGCCAGCCCAATGTTTCCCCTTCCCTCCCCAACCAGCCCACTGTTCCCACCTCACTGCTCTCCCATCTAGAACCCCCCAGTGACTCTAGACATACTGATCCCTCCTCACTAGCCCAGTTTTACCCCTTTCACTGCCCCCTTCCCATCCTGCCATGTGCCATCCCATTAATAGTGCCCTGGCCCCCCCAATCCAGCCCAGTGTCCCCCACCATCTCACTAACTCCCTTATCCCAGTATCTACCACCCTGTCTGCCCAGTGTTTCCCCTCTCCCAGCCCCCTGCCCCCATCTCACTGCCCCTCAGCAAGAACATCCCCTCATTCAGCCCAGTGTACCCCCTTCTACAGTCTAGTGTTTCCCCCACCCACCACCATCTCTCTGCCCCATTCCCATCTAGACCGGTGTCCCATATATAGATCCCACTGCCTGTCACCCACTGCCTTTCTGTCTCCAACTATCTCTCCCCATCACTTTTCTCTCCTGTCACCCATTGCCTTTTACTCTCTACCTGACATCACCCACTGCCTCTCCCCGTCACATTCTCCCTGTCACCCACTGCCTTTCTGTCTCCCACTATTTCTCCCCATCACTTCTCCCTCCTGTCTGCCTCTCCCTGTCACCCACTATCTCTCCCCGTCATCCACTATGTCACAAACAATCTCCCCATGTCGCATTCTGTGGCGTCACCCACTGCCTCATGGATATGGCATTTTCTTTGAAGCCACACCTATTGTTGCAAGGCCAAACCCACTTTTCTGGAGCACGTGCGTCTTATGTGCGCTCTAAAGTACCTCCCCCTCATTTCCTCTGTCATGGTGCCCCCCCTGTCATTTTGTTCTGGATCCGCCCCTGAGCAATAGTGTACCAAAAAAGAAGAAAAAGAGACTCTCGTTTTTTTGGGGGCACTCATTGAAAGATATTACATAAAATATAACTTTTATTGATTGTCATTAAAAAATTTTTGCCACAAACCAAGACTAGGACATGAACTTGTACACATAAATACCAGAATTCACACAAAAACAAAAAACAACAAAAAACCACGCCTAAATTAACGCGTGGTATGAACACACCGTGGGGAGATACACGTGACCTGGTCAGGGTCAATGTTATTGATCCTGACAATAGTTCCTGCAATAATAAGCATAGACAGTCCCCTAACAGGAGGAGACAAATTGTAGGATGATATAGTCGGCTGAAACAAGACGCGGTAGCCCTATAGATAGATTTACCATAAATTTCAGCCTGTTGTAATGGATGCTACTGGCGTAGAATATAAGTAACAATAACAGTGTTGATTAGTATGTGTCCAAACTTCATAGCACATACAATCTCCCCATCGATTGCATATCATATGTTCCCTTAGAGAGGTAGTAGCGAAATATTCTAATTATTATTCAAGATCTAGGATATAAATCTCCATAATATGAGTAAAAACTGATCCTGTAATTGTCTTAGTGCAAATACTATTGATTTTCTCAGTGCAGTGTACCGGTAAGCCTATTATTAGTAGAATTGGTAATTTCTTGGTAAAAAATGTCCACTATATATAACACCCTGATCCGCGTCTCAGGTATTGGCAGGTTATTGCTGATTGAATTTGTTGTCTGGGCAGAAATATCTAGTATGCCTCAAGAACACACTGTAGCAATAAATGTATCAATCTTGCTCCTCATATGTAACCATCATATTGATATTCAGAAATCAGTATAACTGTTAGGATCTCCTGCTCTGTGCTGCCACGTCGCCATGGCAACCGGGAGGCAAGTGTTAGCGAAGTAACCTGAGCGCAGCTGATACTCCGGTCCGGGTTTTTACTGTGTAGTGGTTACAGGCTCTGTGCACGGCAGGGAATCCGGCACTGGTTTTGTGCTCACAGTCTGTGAGGTCTGAGTGGGGCGTGGACAGCACCTGCTATATAAACCATCCTCTCAGGCTAGGCAAATGCTGCTGAATCTTTGTTTGTTAGTCAGTTCCAGAGAGTTAGCTAGTACTGTGTGACTTTGTATTTACTTGTTGCTTACTGCGAATAGGCCTTGGGATTCGGTACTTCATTCTGCCAATCCGGACCTAGCAGTAAGACTGGAGTCAGTTGTTTGACCTGCTGGGGTTCTTTTGCTATTCTGTGAACCCAGCAGGTTTGCGGCTGTACTCTCAGACCTGCTTGCTTAATCCTCCCTCACTGTGCAGGGCGTTCAGGTGTCAGTTTAGTGGCAGTAAGCTGAACCTGTGCCCTGCAAGTGGGGGTTAGGATTGTGGATGCTCTCCTTGTGTCTATATTTCTATCTCTGACCAAGGAGTTTATTCCCACACCCATTGGTAACCCTTTGGGGTTTTTTCTGTTGCTCTTAGCAACATCATTTCAGGTGCTCCACATGTTAAAGCACTACACATCGCTTCATTGTCCGCTCTATTCCATCTGAGCATTCCTGACACTAGGGAGACACCCAATTCCTGAGCCTTTGGGCTTCTCCGTTCACTTTGTGTTTATTAGTTATTCCATCACCTCCTGTGTATGTTATGTTATACTGTCTGTGAGTTTGTTTGCTTCGCTTCCCTCTCTGTTCATACACCGGTATACTCCTGTTAGCACTGGTGTGCGTAACATATTCAGCAGCCTTACTCCTGTTGAAATTTTTTAGGAATATGGAGCATACCCCTCAAAATACTTTGCAACAGGTGGTCGATCAGGTGCAGGTCCTGACTCGACAATTTAATGAGATGTCCATTAAAATGAACACCCCGCAGGCCGCTAGCGGAGCTCCCGCAGCGGCAAGTTCAGGGGTTAAGGAGCCGAAAGTAAATCTCCCGGATCGTTTTTCTGGAGATCGCTCGCAGTTCTTTTGTTTCAAGGAGAGCTGTAAGCTATATTTCAGGCTTAGGCCCCAGTCTTCTGGGTCGGAGATTCAGCGGGTGGGCATGGTGATTTCCTTGCTACAAGGAGACCCACAGGTCTGGGCATATGGGTTACAGCCTGACTGTCCGTCGCTTAAAAGTGTTGATGCTTTTTTTACGGCACTGGGCATTTTGTATGATGACCCTGACAAGATGGCTTCAGCCGAGGCTAAGATTACGGTTCTTAAGCAAGGGCGACGGCCAGCTGAGGTTTATAGTACGGAGTTTCGGAGGTTGGCTCATGATACCCAGTGGAATGACCCAACCCTGAGAAACCAGTACCGAAGGTGCCTTTCTGACCAGATAAAGGACCAACTGGTACAATATCCCTCGCCTGATAGCTTAGATCAGCTCATGCAGTTATCCATCCGGGTGGATAGACGGCTGAGAGAGCGTAGGCTTGAAAGGGAGACCGCAGTTTCCTTTTTTCCCAAGGGAACCTCAGACTCTGAGGAATATTCCAAGGAGCCTATGCAGATTGGGGCTACCCGCCTCTCCTCGCGTGAGAAGACGCGGAGGAGACAGCAGGGTTTGTGTTTGTACTGTGGGAATAAAGGTGATGTTGTAGTATCATGCCCAGAAAAACCGGAAAACTTCAGGGCCTGAGGGTGATGGGAAATATCCTGTCAGGCCAGAAGTCAGAATTTCCCAAAAAGACTTTTCTCATTCCGGTGACTTGCATCAGAGATTGAGATCTGTGGGTTAAACGGGGAACCATTGTCCCAGGGTAAAATTACCTCCTGCACCAGCCAAATTCCTTTGTTTATTGGAGCCACACACGCTGAAAAATTGTCTTTTTATGTGACTGTCTGTTCTTTTGCCCCATTGGTTTTGGGGTTACCCTGGTTAAGGGCCCATATCCCTCAATTTGACTGGGTCTCTGGGGAGATTCTTAGTTGGGGTAGTGATTGTTTCAGGAGTTGCTTGAGCCTTCCAGTCAGGCTCTCGCAGCTAAGTTTGCCAGGATTGCCAGGATGTTATGCAGATTTTGCGGATGTGTTCTCCAAAAAAGTTGCGGAGGTACTACCTCCCCATCGCCCCTATGACTGTGCCATTGATTTGTTGCCGGATGCTAAGCTTCCCAAGAGCAGGTTGTACTCCCTGTCACGTCCTGAGACTCAGGCTATGGCAGAGTACATTCAGGAGAACTTGGCTAAGGGATTTATCAGATCCTCACAGTCCCCAGTTGGGTCGGGGTTCTTTTTCGTGGGTAAAAAGGACGATTCGTTGCGACCCTGCATCGACTTCACGGAATTGAACCGTATCACGGTTAAAAACTCGTACCCACTGCCTCTCATTTTGGTTTTGTTTGACCAGCTTCGTACTGCCACCATTTTTTCTAAGATTGACCTACGCGGTGCTTACAATCTAATCCGAATAAGAGAGGGGGATGAATGGAAGACTGCCTTTAATACCCACTCAGGGCATTATGAATATTTGGTGATGCCTTTTGGGCTCTCTAATGCCCCGGCAGTCTTCCAGGAATTCATGAACGATGTGCTCAGGGAATATTTGGATAGATTCTTAGTTGTTTATCTAGATGACATCCTAATCTTCTCTCATTCCCTGGAGGAACATCGGAAGCATGTACGCTTAGTCCTCCAGAAACTCAGAGACCACCAGCTTGGGGCGAAGCTGGAGAAGTGCGAGTTTGAAGTCCAGCAAATCGCATTTCTAGGGTATATTATCTCCTCAGAAGGTTTCCAAATGGAGGGTTCTAAGGTACAGGCAGTCCTGGATTGGGTGCAGCCCACTAGTTTGAAGGCGCTTCAGCGTTTTCTGGGCTTTGCAAATTTTTATAGACGGTTTATCGCTGGATTTTCGTCTATAGTGGCCCCCTTGGTGGCACTCACTAAGAAAGGGGCGGATGTTGCTCACTGGTCTTGTGAGGCCAAAGCGGCCTTTGCCCGTCTCAAAAGGGCATTTGTCTCGGCCAAGGTGCTGCGACACCCAGATCCAGAGCGTCCTTTTGTGGTAGAAGTGGATGCCTCTGAGATAGGTATTGGGGCAGTGCTCTCTCAGATGGGGGTGTTTGATAATCGCCTTCATCCCTGTGCTTACTTTTCCCGTAAATTTTCATCTGCCGAGATGAATTATGATGTGGGTAACCGGGAATTGTTGGCTATAAAGGATGCACTCGGGGAGTGGAGACACTGGCTTGAGGGGGCTAAGTTTGAGGTCTCAATTCTCACCGACCATAAGAATCTGGCATATTTAGAGTCAGCGAAGCGGCTCAATGCCAGGCAGGCACGATGGGCTTTGTTTTTTGCTCGCTTTCATTTTTTGATAACATATCGCCCTGGGTCAAAAAACATCAAGGCTGATGCGCTCTCGCAGAGTTTTGCTCCAGTTCAAGAGACCACCGAGGAACCATTGCCCATTGTGTCCCCATCATGTATTAAAGTGGGCATTACCCAGGACCTCTTGTCATTAGTCCTTAGAGCACAGGAGCAGGCTCCTCCAGACCTTCCGGTAGGTCTCTTGTTTGTGCCTCCTAGGTTAAGACAGCGAGTGTTCCTGGAATTCCATGCCAAGAGGTCGGCAGGGCATCCGGGTATTGCCAGAACTCGGGAGTTGCTGTCTAGGGCGGTGTGGTGGCCCTCGGTGGCTAGGGATGTGGATCAGTGGGTTCGGGCATGTGACGTTTGTGCCCGAAATAAAACTCCTAGAGGGGTTCCTGTCGGCCCATTACATCCACTCTCTATTCCGTCTAAGCCATGGACCCACATTTCCATGGATTTTGTGGTGGACTTGCCCAAATCCTTGGGGATGACAGCCATTTGGGTTGTCGTTGACAGGTTTTAGAAGATGGCGCATTTCGTTCCACTGGTTGGGTTGCCATCGGCCAGACGCCTGTCTGAGTTATTTATGCAGCATGTTGTGCGCCTCCACGGGTTGCCACTTGATGTGGTCTCTGACCGTGGATCCCAGTTTGTGGCCAAATTCTGGAGGGCATTTTGTTCTGATCTCCAGATTTCTGTGAGCTTGTCGTCAGGCTACCATCCACAGTCTAATGGGCAGACTGAGAGGGTGAACCAGTCCTTGGAGCAGTTCCTCAGGTGTTATGTCTCCAAGTGTCATACTGACTGGGTTGCTCATCTGTCCATGGCGGAGTTTGCCTATAACAACGCGGCTCACTCTGCTACAGGGATCTCTCCCTTCCTTTGTGTGTATGGGCATCATCCTAAGGCCAATTCTTTTGACCCCCTGGATTCCACGCCTGGTGGTTCCTCTGTTGTTTTGGTCCTTAGGGGTATTTGGAGGAAAGTGAAGAAAGCCCTTGTGTCTGTGTCATTAGTGACCAAAAGGGTTTTTGATAAGCGGAGAAGACCCTGCAACTTCAAATTAGGATTCTTCGTCTGGTTGTCCACCAAGAATTTGAAGTTAAGACAGCCATCTCATAAGTTAGGCCCCCGGTTCATCGGCCCTTATAAGATCATCAGGGTTATCAATCCGGTGGCATTTCAGTTAGATCTGCCCCGTTCATTGGGTATCAATAAAACATTTCATTGTTCCCTTTTAAAACTGGCGGTTAGTAATCCTTCTTCCAGTGGAAGACCTTCTCCTCTTCTGATACGGGGTCAGAGGGAGTTTGTGGTTGAAAGGGTTCTTGACTCCAAGATGGTTCGGGGTCGGCTGTCATTTTTGGTGCACTGGAAGGGGTATGGCCCGGAGGAGCGGTCGTGTGTGCGCAGTTGTGATCTTCATGCCCCCAGACTGATACGCTCTTTCTTCTCGCAGTTCCCCGATAAACCCGGTGGTAGGGGTTCTTTGACCCCTCGTCAGAGGGGGGGTACTGTTAGGATCTCCTGCTCTGTGCTGCCACGTCGCCATGGCAACCGGGAGGCAAGTGTTAGCGAAGTAACCTGAGCGCAGCTGATACTCCGGTCCGGGTTTTTACTGTGTAGTGGTTACAGGCTCTGTGCACGGCAGGGAATCCGGCGCTGGTTTTGTGCCCACAGTCTGTGAGGTCTGAGTGGGGCGTGGACAGCACCTGCTATATAAACCATCCTCTCAGGCTAGGCAAATGCTCCTGAATCTTTGTTTGTTAGTCAGTTCCAGAGAGTTAGCTAGTACTGTGTGACTTTGTATTTACTTGTTGCTTACTGCGAATAGGCCTTGGGATTCTGTACTTCATTCTGCCAATCCGGACCTAGCAGTAAGACTGGAGTCAGTTGTTTGACCTGCTGGGGTTCTTTTGCTATTCTGTGAACCCAGCAGGTTTGCGGCTGTACTCTCAGACCTGCTTGCTTAATCCTCCCTCACTGTGCAGGGCGTCCAGGTGTCAGTTTAGTGGCAGTAAGCTGAACCTGTGCCCTGCAAGTGGGGGTTAGGATTGTGGATACTCTCCTTGTGTCTATATTTCTATCTCTGACCAAGGAGTTTATTCCCACACCCGTTGGTAACCCTTTGGGGTTTTTTCTGTTGCTCTTAGCAACATCATTTCAGGTGCTCCACATGTTAAATCACTACACATCGCTTCATTGTCCGCTCTATTCCATCTGAGCATTCCTGACACTAGGGAGACACCCAATTCCTGAGCCTTTGGGCTTCTCCGTTCACTTTGTGTTTATTAGTTATTCCATCACCTCCTGTGTATGTTATGTTATACTGTCTGTGAGTTCGTTTGCTTCGCTTCCCTCTCTGTTCATACACCGGTATACTCCTGTTAGCACTGGTGTGCGTAACAATAACAGGGTTTACATCTAACATATCTTCTAATACGTGTATGTAAAAAGATGGCTTAAAGAGGTAAGGAGCATATGAATGAGCTGGTACAAATTGCAGAAAAGGGGAAGAAAAGGCACTCCTATCATTGATGCAGTGGGGTGGCTTCTGTTTACTGTGTGACATGCATTAATACAGTAAATGAGCGTGTCCCATCTGCACCTAAGGGTTGGAAACAGAGAGAATGCTTCTGCTTTTGAAAAGATCACCCTCGGGCACCCTGATGTAACAGCGCAGGGGTCCTCTGAGTTCTCCTTATGACAATGAGAGAGCATCGAAAAAAGGTTTAAGAAACATAGTATCAATAAGATGAAAGTAAAGAGCACCAATCCCCTTTTGAATGTATGCTGCTTCCTTGCATATGTGTATACATTGATGCTAGGTGAGCGGTACCTTCCTTACGCCTATAGTGCCTGGAAGAAAGTAGTTAGGTGACAGTGCTGGGACCCTAATGGTAGTAACGGTCCTGATGCCTAATGGTAGTAACGGTCCTGATGCCTTGGCATCAGGACCGTTACTACCATTAGGGTAAAATATCTCACCGTGTGTACACACCTTAAAAATATAAAGATTCTAAATAACCACATTCAGATTTATTATAGTAAAGGAAAAAAAAAAGAAAAAGATCTGAAAAACAACAAAATTAAAAACATATCCAAATCTTGTGCTCCAATTATTACATACACAATACTGGTAAAGTGACCTGGCATACATTGGGTCCCCTCAATCTATCCCTGTGTTGCTCCCCACTACACTCTGTCCTGTCCATTCCCCCCCCCCCCCCTGGCTTCCTCCCCATTCGCCCCTGCTCCTCTGCTAGGTCAATCCCGTCATCCTGGCAGTGATAGTCGCACGGAAAAACACCATATAAAATTATTATAAAGAAAGACACACAGACAGACATACACATGATTTACTATAATCATACAGCAATCTGGAATAGAGAAAATACGTAAAATGGGTATTTTCTTTCTAGACCATTAATAGGCAACATGACACACTTCAGTGGCCCTCTAACCTTCAATTGGCTGTCACATTGCCCTTAATCTCAGTAAAAAGTTAAAACAATACAGTTAATCAAATAAAAAGATACATATCTGTAATAACATCAGCAGGCAAATAAACAAATCTGATAATAAAGCAGGGGGAAGAATGTGGAGGTTCTGAGGTCCAAATGCAGGCTGTGGCCCTAGGGCCACCTGTTGCTCCATGCTACATTAGATCCCTAAGCCTCATTATCCCATATGCTTGATCACATATAGCTTTAATATAACAAGATAAAAAGCCTCACAAACCTGCACTCACAATTCTTATCTGAAGGAGGATAAAACATCATGGCCTGAATTAACTACTTTGTTTGATCCTTTTGTATAAACATAAACATGCCAGCTATATCAAACAATTAATTATCTACTGTGGGGACAACACACTGTAAAAATCCCAGCAATTAAAAACTTAGCAAATTTTTTTCTTTATGATATATTTAATCAAAACTCTTAGTTAACATTCAATGGCATTGTTGGTAACAGCCAATATCTGCATAATATTTATTTGGTTTACCTATTATGTTTGGCTTACTAATGAGATTATAATCGCTTGTCTTTCATGCAATGCCAGGAACACGGAGTATTGTGGGGAAATTCATGTACCAGAGGAATACATTTGCTGGAAAATGTTCTGACAAAATACTTCCACATACTGAAGTGGAAACTTCATCTCTATTAATCCCATTGAATTTTTATATAATACAATTACCTGCTTTTACTATGGCTTTCAACAATATAATCTGCAGTAGATGTATTATAAATACCCAGTATTACATAACGGACAATACAAACACCAAGAAGGCACTTATAGTGTAGTAAGGGAGTTATTCAAAGTGGTTAGCAAACCAAGAAAGTTAGCAATTAGGCAAAACCATGTGCACTGCTGGTGGGGCAGATGTAACATGTGAAGAGAGATTTATACCCCTTTCACACCGCAGCTTGTACCCGGTGATTTGCCGTTTTTACTGGCTTCCTAAACGGTTCGAGCTGCGATGTGAAAGGGTCACCTTCAATTTACCGTTTACAAAATACCGGTATTTTGAAACGGTAAAAAAGCAGGGTCCTACCCGTTTCAGACCCGTTTAATTGTGCAGTGTGAAAGGGTCTGAAACGGTATTTGCAAGCCCCAGAAGGTGATAGGCTGTCTCCATGTGTGATCTCACCAGGCAGAAGCAGGAAATAAACATTTAAAATGACAACCACTGTTTTGTATGGGAGAAACGGGTTCAGTGTGAAAGGTACCAAAACGGTAATGAAATGGTAATATACTGGTTACAACATGCAATGTGAAGGGGGTTTAACTGCTCAGACCCGTTTTAAGAACCGTTTAAAGAACCGTTTCAAAAGCAGGTTTTGCAATGTGAAAGCAGCATTAGATATGGGTGGGTTATATGGTTTCTGTGCAGTGTAAATAATAGCTGCTTTATTTTTATACTGCAACACACCCCACCCAAATCTAACTCTCTGTGCACGTTACATCTGCCCTACCTGCAGTGCAACATGGTTCTGCCCAATTGCTAACTTTTTTGGGTTTGTAAACAACTCCGAATAACCCCCCAAGTCTCTTAGCTTTCTTAATTGGACAACAGTCTCTTAAATTGTGCATACATTTAATATTCCTGAAAACTTGCTTACAGAGAATATGTGGCCATTCACATCAATCCACTCTGTACATATCTTCTTAATGGATTCTAAAACCCACTTGTTTTCAGTGTCTTCCCCATAGCTATCTCAGATTCAGCTTACAGTATCTCTTACAAGTAAACTCTTGCACCAAAGGCACTTACAAAAGAGGATTCAGGCAATCAGTAGGAAGTCAAATACTGAATAGATTATTCTAAAAAAGCAGATTGAGCACTCTTACTCAAAATTCAAATCACTTTTGAATATTTGACACTGAACTTCAAGTGAAACAGCACAATCACATTACCCCACAAGAGGGTGCGACCTCTCATAGTGAGTGTGAGTCACTTACTCAGTCCAGCAACAAGTGCCACCCAACACATTTCATCATAAGTACGACTTCTTCAGGTGTGTGGTAAAATTTGATAATTTTGTGAAAACAAAGAGTACTCCACATGCATGACAATGGATCCTCAGGCCATGTCTGTATTGTAGCAGACATTTGTTGGGATGGGAGATCAAATGCTACAGTAGATCATTGGCTATCATTTACCAATTATACGACATTCAACAGCAGGACCTGTTCCCACCTGTTCCCACAAAAGAGCAGTTTCATGGTTAGCAAACTTGCTTGGTACTATACATTGTTTTGTTGTTGTGGGTAGGCTACTGATTGTGTGTCCTTTACACTAAAATGAATGCTTTTTCTACTTAAGTGTGCTGTGTTGGTGCACTGACTGATCACCAATCACCAAATGCTAACAGGATGGGCTCAGGATACAGGAATTCTGGACGAGCGCATATGCTTTTATAATTGCTAGAAAGAGAACAAAAGTTTTCACGTGACTGCTGAGTGAAATGTTAGGTAATTGGATTAGGCAGATTTGTTTGAAAATCACATACTTTTGGAATGTGAAGCACTCAATTAGTGAGTGGTATATTCCAAACTTGCCGCTAACTGAGTTGACCCCTATATTACAGTGCATGTTTTATGTGGACAGAAAATATTCTGAAATCTGTCTAACTAATTTGTATTTCAAATACATGAGAAACATTTACTATGTAAATCCTGGTTCTTAAAAATTCATCTTATAAATGCTTTTGACAAAAGTAATCACAGAATGGAAGCATGTGGTGCTGAGAGCCTTCACAAAGCAACAGGAAGCTACGTGTGCAATTTAAAAGCTCAACAGCACACGTAGATTACGCAACAGATTTCACATAAAATAGCCACTAACCTACAATGCTGGATAATCTTCAGTCATTTTTGAATAACACTTCTATTCCACTCCATCGTTTGTGATTCATTGTGGTTGCAGTTATAATTATCTTTTATTTATGTGTCAAGTCAGCCAGTAGAGTGGAAGATTTGTACAAGGGAGTGGTTTAACTTGGTCAGACTCAGCTGTGAGAGCATGGAGGATCAATACAGTGAAGTGACCCACGGATTTGGCAAGAATGAAAGGAATGAGACTTTGGTGAGGGCAGTTTCAGCTGAATGAAGAAGTGAAAAAAATGGACTGGAGTGGGTCAAGGAGAAAATGGGAAGATGAGAACAAGGTGTGTCATTGGATACAACCCACTCAAGTAGTTTAAAAGGTACATGGGGCAGATGTACTAAGCCTTGGAAAGTGATAAAGTGGAGAGAGAAACTACAAACCAATCAGCTCCTGTCATTTTTCAAACACAAACACGGCAGTTAGGAGCTGATTTGCTGGTATTTTATCTCTCTCCAGTTTATCTCCAAGGCTCCCTGTATGTGAGAAGAGAACTGGGCATTCATTAGAGAAGAAAGGTCAAGGGTGGGTTTCTTAAGAATGGGGAGAGAAGACCCTGTTTAAAGAAGGAGGAGGAGGAGAAGATACCAGAGGAGTGGGATAGATTGAGTAGGTGGGTGATGTTGGAGCAGACATCAGGAAGAGATGGGAGGGTATAGGTCAAGAGGGCAGGTGGAGGGAGGTGATAAGGTCACAGACTTCAGCTCCTTATATAGGGGAAGTTAGATTAGGTCAGCAGTGCTGGGGATGGATGTGAGTGATTGGAGTCTGCATGGCGTTTATGTCATGGTAGATGGATAAGGTGCCATTAAAGAGTATGGTTTGTGGAGCGAGGATGTTCCTCCTGAGTCCCTGCAGGTTGCGGCCCACTCACCCAACTGAAGCCCAGGCCTCAATTTAGGAAGCAGGAGGAGGTGAAGATAACTTCTACCTCTTTATTCTCCAAAAATGTGAAGGGTCTCAATGTCCCAGAGAAATGGTCTCACTTATTTAATTGATTATATGTTCATAGGATTGATGTTGCTTTTCTGCAAGAAACACACTTAAAGAGGGAAGGCTTTTCTGGGTCTGTGCTCTCACCAGTTTCCTTCAGGGTGTTTTAAGTTTCTCTGGTGCCAAGGCTAGAGGTGTTGCTGTTTTAGTCACTACAAATCTTAGCCTTATTGATATCCATGAAGTCCCAATTGGGGATTGTAGGGGTTTGTTAATAAAGGCTACTATAGAAAATCAAAGGTACACGTTTCTGAATCTTTACTTGCTCAGTCTGGGTCAGACTCTGTTTCTCCATAACGCTTTGGAATTAATTGAACATCACATAGAGGGAGTGTTGATGGTGGGCAGGGATTTTAATTGTTCATTGGAACGCCCCCTGGACACTTTATCTGGGGCTCCTAGAACTACCCTTAATGAGGCACGGAGGTTTCAGACACCACGGAGGTTTCAGACAATCCTACATGATTTCCAGCTGAAGACACATGGAGATTGCGTCATCCAGTAGAGAGTGATTACACATTCTATTCTCCACCACACGTCACATACTCTCGTATACATTACTTTTGTGTGAGTCACTATCAGCTTGATCTTTTGATGAATGCAACGATAAGCCAAATCGCGGGTTCAGACCATGCCCCTATCTCTTTAACATGTATCCACAATACTCCACTTTGTCATTGGCATTGGAAGTTTAATGAGGAATTGATTTAGAACTCTAATTGTAAAACCCAGTTTATGGAGTTTATTAACAAATATCTATCTTCCAGTGTGACTGATGTTTCACCGGTTTCGGTGTGCGGTGTGCGAGGCAGTGTGTTGTCACAGGCAATTTATTCAGTTGTGAACATTTCTAGAAAAAAAAAGCAAAATGCAGAGAGGCCTTCCTCTCCAAAATAACAGAACAGGCCCATAAGAGTGCTTTTGGTCCTGATACGGTGCTACGATTTCCCTGAATGCCTTGCTTAATGAAGGTGTTAAGGGAGCATTTTGGCGCTGTCGCCACAAATATTACCAGTGGGGCAATAAGTCTGGTAAGATGCCGGTGATGGCTCTCAGAGCACAGCGATTCCTGACCTATATTCAAAAACTTAAGGATTCTGCAGGGGTCCTCTGTGCTACTGATGCAACAATTGCTAGTATTTTCCAATCTTACTGTATTATTCTAATCTATATAAATTAACTCAAACCCATTCAGATTTTGCCTAACAGAATAATGAATCAGTGATACGGGGCTTTTTTAGAGGAGATAGATTATCCGACTCCCCGTGGCAGTGACACTGGCTTTTTAGAGGAGATAGATTTTCTGACTCACCGAGGCGGTAACACAGGCTTTGGGATTCCCATTTACATAATTTGAATTGTTAGATGCCCAGGCCCAGATGGTTTCCCCATCTCTTATTAGGTTTTTCAGGATAAATTGGTCTCCCTTCTTTTGTGGGCATGCAATGCTATATTGCAGCAGACCCAGTTGTCTGAGAAGTTCCTTAATGCCAACATTACAGTCATTCTGAAAGAAGAAAAGAACCCATGTTTGCTGGCTAGTTACAGGCATATACGTTAAGCTGTACACAAAGCTTATATACATAATCTCAAACCGCTGCTTCTGAGCATCATTCCGATCAGGTGGGCTTGTCCTGGGCAGAGAAGCTAGGGACAATACTACTACAGATATTGATTTGATATCTCATTTGACCAATACTAACACTCCAATGGTACTTTTCTTTAAGGATGCAGAGAAGGCATTTGATCAGGTGGATTGGGGCTTAACAACAGCAGTGTTGAGGTGGTTGGGTTTGAGCGATGTATTTCTCCAGAAGATACTCTCTTTATATCGGGCCCCCTCAGCACAGGTCCAGGTTAATTGAATTCTGACCAACATGATCCATATTAAAAACAGTAAACGCTAGGGATGCACCATCTCACCAGTGATCTTTGTGCTATGCATGAGGCCTTGGCAAAGGCGATTAGGGCTAATCCAAATACATCTGGTCTGCAGGTAGGTGCTCAGGAACATCGTCTTGCTATTTTCGATGATTATTTCCTGGCAGTGATCACAAATCTGGTGACATCCTTTCCACATTTCTTACAAGAATTCTACCGCTTCAGCATGCTGTCTAATTTTAAAATAAATTTTTCAAAGTCCATAGCCCTTAACTTCACTGCCTCTGCGAAGACTTTATCAGCCCTTAGTGTTTCTTTCCCATTTAAATGGCACCAGTTCCACATAAAATACCTAGGTATACTGTACAATATAAACGTAATCAGTGCGCTTTAACACATCCTTCTCAAGTTACATACGGAATTGACTCTGTGGCTCCCACAGAAGTTCACTTGGTTAGGTTGAATGAACATCGTAAAAATGATTGTTCTCCCTAGATTCCTGGACTTGTTTCAAATGATTCCTATAGGGTTCCCCCCTCGCTTCCGCTTACTACCATGTATCAGTTTTAAAGTAGGGTTCTAGAATGGACAAGGGGTTCTGGGGAAAATCAATGGGTGGATTTGGAGTCTCTTTCTACAAGTCTTTATTTAAACATTCTTCCCTGGTGCTCCAGAGTTATTCACTTGGATCACCCAACGTGGGTCCTACACTGTCATTGTGGAGGATACTGCGCACAAAGCCTGGTATTTCCTCAGTGGTATCTGCACTTACTACCACTGTGCACAACCCCCTTTTCATTCTAGGGACATCGAGGTGGACCTCCTCCTGGTCGGCAGCAGATCTTACTAGACTGGGTCACCTGGTCTCTGACAGGGTAATTTAGTCTTATGGAGCATTATCTGCTGCCGCAGGTTTATCTACACAGGATTACTGGTTTGACCTACAAGTTTGCCACTTTGCTACTTCTCTAGGGGGGACTACCATATTTAACTGAGATTTTGGCCCAAATGTATTAACCTTTAACAAGAGATAAAGTGGAGATGGATAAGGAGTGATAAATGATCAGCCAATCAGCTCCTAACTGCCATGTTACAGGCCTTGTTTGAAAAATGACAGGAGCTGGCTGGCTGGTACTTTATCTTTCTTTATCCGTCTCCATTTTATCTCTTGTTGAAGCTTAATACATTTGGGCCATGACTCCTTCCAATGCCATGTGCACTCGTTCCACTGCTCCTATGCATATGATTTCTGTCATATATCAAATACTTCTGATGGCCCACCTACCTGCTAGTCTGGTATTTCAAGATTCTTGGGAGACGGAATTTACTTGTAGAGGTATTTAGATCAAATGGAACAAAGTATATAAGGCTCTTAGTTCTTGTTCCCCCGGTATGGAAGTTGTGGAAACACAGTACAAGGTCTTAATGAGTTGGTATCATTGCCCGACTATATTCCCCTCTTTGCTGGTGGTGTCATCAGGAGCCAGGTTAATTGTTCCACATTTGGTGGAACTGTCCTCGGACTGCTCCATTTTGGAATCAGGCTATAGCACTGGCATCATAGATTTTGGGTTCACATGTCCTAAATGGACCCAATTTATGGCTGTTATCACATTCAAACATTCATATATCAAAAAAATAAATAAATCTTTACTTCAACACATGAACGACGCTGCCCGAGAAGTTTGTTGGTGCTCCTGTTTGCCCCCTTCTACGTGAGACTGATGCCAGAGCTTAGATTTTTATATGGCCATGGATAATATGTTTTACTAGGCTCCAGAAAAGCATTCTGATTATGTGAATCTTAGGTTTAGCTTGATGGATTTCAAATCTTCCTCCTCTGACAGGGAATTGGTACCCCACACCCTGTTTAGATATTTGACCGTGTTTCAAAGTTCAGAGGGCTTGAGCACATCCTAGCTTTTTGTTTAGAAGCCGAGGTTTAAAAACTATCTTGACTTTGCAACAAAAATGCATCAGTTTCTGTATACCTTGATTGTCGTGTTCTCCACTTTTACTATCTGCTATGCACCTACAATTTGCATTAGTCAACCCTACTACAAAGGGTTGACTTATGTGGCTTAGTGGTGAAGGGGTTCTTGTTCCTCACAAAGGCCTCTTCCGAGTTAGTGCGTGAGCAGGACAAGTACACGGATGCAGAGAGTGAGCACGGGCAGAGGAGTGTCCAAAATCTGGGGAGGAGTGACCATGCTATCTCAAAGAAATTGTGAAAAAATAGAAAGTGCTGGCACTGCAAAGCATTGCCACGTGTTACACAAGTAGCACCTGCAGCTGCACAGTGGGGTCAGCAGCACTGTAAAGAGAAACAACAGTCCAGTAGAGTGCCAGATACACATAATGACCCCAGTAGAGTGCCAGATACACATAATGACCCCAGTAGAGTGCCAGATACACATACTATATGCCCCCAGTAGTGCAGTGCCAGATACACATATGCCTCCAATAGTGCAGTGCCAGATACACATATGCCCCAAATAGTGCAGTGCCAGATACACATATGCCCCAAATACTGCAGTGTCAGATACACATATGCCCCCAGCAGTGCCAGATATACAAATGCCCCTAGCAGTGTCAGATACACATACAGTATGCCCCCAGCAGTGCCAGATACACATTTGCCCCCAGTAGTGCAGTGCCAAATACACATATGCCCCTGGCAGTGACAGATACACATATGCCCCCAGTAGTGCAGTGCCGGATATACATATGCACCCAATAGTGCCAGATACACACATGCCCCCACAGTGCCAGGTACACACATGCCCCCACAGTGCCAGGTACACACATGCCCCCACAGTGCCAGGTACACACATGCCCCCACAGTGCCAGGTACACACATGCCCTCACAATGCCAGGTACACACATGCCCCCACAGTGCTGCTCACCGCTGCTGTGCTTGGCTGGCTGCTCCCACTGCTGTAGTGTCTGAGGGGAGGAGAGCAAAGTGAATGCCTCTTCTGCCCCTCAGTCCAGTCTCTGGCAGCCGCGGGTAAGTCAAATCAGGAGCCGGTTCGTGAGCCAATCTACAGTAAGCTCGCGGTCCGGCAGCCAATCAGGAGCCCTTAGGAGTCCGGCGTCCAGCGTGGTTGCTGTTAAGGAACATGCCTAGAGCCGGCCATGCAAATACATTTATATTTTTTTCTGTGCAGGGTAAATACTGGCTGCTGTCACAAGTAGCCCACAAATGTTAGAAAACTTTTTTTTACACTGCATTTAAGATTTCAGTTTGAACACTCCCCACCAAGTTTAACTCTCTCCGCACGTTACATCTGCTCCACCTGTAGTGGAACATGGTTTTGCCCAGTTGCTTGCTTTTTTGCTTTACTTACAAGCATGAATCAGGCCCTTAGTCATCTGTGGAAGAAGTCATGGGAGGTGCTTTCTGCAAAAAAAAAATCACTGTAGGCTGCCACAGAGTGGGTGGCACTGATTAACCAATATGCAAATTGTTTTTCTAAGACAAAGTAACACGTCATTACATATGCATAATATAATTCCTGCTATTTGCCTTTACTAACATGATTTGAGCAGACATACTGCTTGGTTAAATAAAAAATAAAAAAAATGAAGGGATCATTTAACCTGAAGCAAAAGCTGTCTTATATAAATAAGCTACTAATAACATTCACAATTACTAGAGATGTGTGGCGGACTCTTTTCGGGTTTTGTATTTTTGTATTTGGATCCCTGCTCATGTTTTGGATCTGGATTGGTTTTGCCAAAACCACCCTTTCGGGTTTTGGTTTTGGATCTGGATGATTTAAAAAAAAAAAAAAATTAAAAACAGCTAAAATCACAGAATTTGAGGGTAACTTTGATCCTACGGTATTATTAACCTCAATAACATTCATTTCCACTCATTTCCAGTGTATTCTGAACACGTCACAGTATTGTTTTTAGGCCAAAAGGTTGCACCGAGGTTGCTGGATGACTAAGTTAAGCGACACAAGAATGCGGCACAAACACCTGGAGTGGCATTGCAGTGGCAGACAGGATGGCTGTTTTAAAAAATAGGCCCCAAAGAGCACATAATGCAAAGAAAAAAAAAAAAGAGGTGCAAGATGGAATTGTCTTGGGAATTATGTTGTTTAAACAGGACATGCACAGTTTAAAAAACCCATAATTTCAGCGACAGGTGGTCCCCCTGGAAAAAGCTTGCCAAGTTCTCCGAATCATAGCTAGCTACAAACATACCAACTCCTTGATGACTTTTCACATTATTAGAAGAGGACAGTGTCAAGAAGGTGATTTAAAATTAGAGAGGCACATGCAATCAGGAACAACACACAGGCTTTTACCTCCACTCCCAGGGCCGGATTGGCCATAAAGGTGACCGGGAACTTCCCCGGGAGGCCGACAGCACTGTGGGGCCGATTTATGCAGCTGGCCCCGCCCCCAGTACTGAGTTACTCACATTCTTTCTGACAGGCAGAGGTAGCCGGCCGGTCCCTGTCAGTACCTTGCAGCCTGGAGCAGGAGCGGATTTACCGCTAGGCAACCAAAGCAGCTGCCTAGGGCCCGACAGGTTCAGGGGTCCCGGGCATTGCCGAATTGCCTAGCAGTAAATTCACTGCTGCTCCCCAATGATAGTGCCGCGGCCGCCCGCCAGCAGTTGCACAAGCTAACCTGCCGCCTGCCTCCGGATGCCTCCATAGCGCACGCGCCTGACCCCAGCCGCGGACGGTGTCATCTTCCCCCTGCTGGACGAACAATAGCCGCTGATGGTGATGCCCCCGCTCCCCCAACAACCGCGGACGACAGCAACGCAACCCCCCTTCTCCGCTGGAGACTGCTGCTGCTTTGATCAGTAAGACCCCACCAACCTCTTTATGTAGGCTGCGGTCGCGGGGGGGGGGGGGGGGGGGGGGAATGGGTCCGTGGCAGATTGCGGGCACAGTGGAGCATAGTACAGCAGCAAGAGCTGCTGTAGTAACACATACACTCCCCCCTGCTATTTTATGGACACCTACATTTTATACACTCCCCCCTGCTTTATTTTATGACCAACTGCATTTTTCCCCCCCCATTGACATGGACAGCGGTCTATTACTCAGTATACAATATACATATATTAGATATATACTTGAGAGCGCACATATAATATTAACACATTTATTCAGTAAAATGACATGCATTAAAAGAATTTATACCACAACAATTTACACAGCACCTATGCATGTGTCGCTTTAGTAGATAATTATTTAATTGTATAATTAATTGTCCTTGATAAGGTTTTTGTTAGTCCCAGCACTTTTTGTCAATTATACGTTATACCGGCACACTTGTGGACACCCACCTGTTGGTGTCCTAACCAGCGCTATGCTCCTCCTCCAAGCAGACCATATATAGAAAATGCTTCTTTATATATAGCGGCAGCTGTCACGGTCCTATATTTTTAATGCATCAGTCCACTGTAGAAGGATAACATCACCTATCTGTTGAATGCAGTGTTCCTACTCACTGTGAGTGTCCCGGAGCTGCCGCTGGCTTTAAGAACCACAGTACGGTAACTGCCGCTGTATAGTTGAGCTGCCGCCGGTTATGGCAATTGGTATATAATAAGCATTCCTCTGCAGATGGAGCTAGCGATCCAGATACGGGACAGTTCAATGGTCAGGAGGGCAGGAGGGAGGGCGCAGTCCTAGTGGGTGTCTTGTGTAGCCAGATTTACTCATAGCTGGTATAGGCGATAACAGGTGCCGAACTGTGGAAGTCCCTTTGACACGTTCCTCCGTCAATTGAAAGCGACGGTTTCCTCATATATTCATTTTAGATTGCTCTGGATCTTGAACTCTGATCCCCGAGTCCCCGGTACCTCCTGAAAGGTGGGACTCCCTAGTCTTTTATTCCATTGAAAGCTAAAAAAATCTATTCCCAGGAACTGGAGATATCTGCAGTCAAGCAGACTGCCCTCCCACCAACTGATGAATATTTAGCCCTTTCTCCCGCGTATTAAACACCCCCTATTACCCCGGAAGTCATGCACCGAGGCCTCATCATTCAGCTCAATGCCCCCTTCTACACTTTAGTGTTCTCCCTATCGCCCCATCTCCCACCATCTGTGCAGTAAAGGAGTAATTACTAGCAGAAATGACTGCTTCAGGTCCTACATGCTGAGCGGAAGATAGAACACCCCCTACCACCCACGGGACATCAAAGCTGCTGCTGATAGCACCCCCCACCCCTACCGCTGGAGGATGGGTAGGGGGCCCCAGAGCATTGCTTGCCCAGCGGCCTACACTGTTGTTAAGACGGCTCTGTAGTGTGGGGAGGCAGTGCAGTCATATAATGTGGAGCTGTAGAACAGTATGTAGTGTGGAGAGGTTGTGCAGTGATATAGTGCTGGGATGTAGTGTGGGGAGGTAGCATAGTGATATAGTGAGCGGATGAAGTATAGTGATACAGTGTGGGGAGTCAGTTCAGTGATCTACTGTAGTGCAGGGATGTAGTGTGAGTAGATAGCATAGTGATATACACAGTATACAGTTCCTCATTCAGAGGTGTACGCTGTGTTGGCATTGGATGCAAGCAGTCGTCAAATGCTTGGGTCATACTGTGCATGCCTCCCTATGGTAACCGCACAAAGATGCAGATTAAAATTGCATGGAGTTGAGGGAGGGGGGCCCCAAACTGATATCTTGCCTAGGGCCCCATGAGGTCTAAATCCACCTCTGGCCTGGAGGAGCTCTGTGTTTCTGACATCGCAGGAAGAGGCTGTCCTCCCCGTCACCTCTCCCAGCACTCTTGAGTACTGAAAGGCAAGCTGCCCACTAGTAAACATACCGACAATCATAAGCATCCAGCTCCACTGCTTTCACAGCTGCAGCCGATGTGCTATAGCAGAGAGGGCGTCTATACAGACAGATCGCTTCTATCTGTATCAGATTGGACCCCCGCCCACTGTCTCAGAGCCCCGACCACTACTGTGTGTGTATATGGGGCTTGAATAATCATCTGCAAATCTGTAGCTGCAGGAGCTGGGAATAACAGGCAGTGACAGTGGGGACAGGAGCTGGGAGTGGCAGGCAGTGACAGTGGGGACAGGAGCTGGGAGTGGCGGGCAGTGACAGTGGGGACAGGTGCTTGGAATGGCGGGCAGTAACAGTGGGGACAGGTGCTTGGAATGGCAGGCAGTAACAGTGGGGACAGGTGCTTGGAATGGCAGGCAGTGACAGTGGGGGCAGGTGCTTGGAATGGCAGGCAGTGACAGTGGGGACAGGTGCTTGGAATGGCAGGCAGTGACAGTGGGGACAGGTGCTTGGAATGGCAGGCAGTGACAGTTGGGACAGGTGCTTGGAATGGCAGGCAGTGACAGTGGGGACAGGAGCTTGGAATGGCAGGCAGTGACAGTGGGGACAGGAGCTTGGAATGGCAGGCAGTGACAGTGGGGACAGGAGCTTGGAATGGCAGGCAGTGAAATTGGTGACAGGAGCTTGGAATGGCAGGCAGTGAAATTGGGGACAGGAGCTGGGAATAACAGGCAGGGACGATGGGGACAGGAGCTGGGAATTACAGGCAGTGGCAGTGGGGACAGAAGCTGGGAACGGCAGGCAGTGAAATTGGTGACAGGAGCTTGGAATGGCAGGCAGTGAAATTGGGGACAGGAGCTGGGAATAACAGGCAGGGACGATGGGGACAGGAGCTGGGAATTACAGGCAGTGGCAGTGGGGACAGAAGCTGGGAACGGCAGGTAGTGAAAGTGGGGACAGGAGCTGGGAAAGGTGGTCATTGAAAGTGGGGAATGGATCTGGGAAATGCATGTAGTGAAGATGGGGACAGGAGCTGGTAACGGCGGGCAGTGAAAGTGGAGACAGGAGCTGTGAATACCAGGCAGTGAAAGTGGGGACAGGAGCTGTGAGTGGCAGGCAGTGAAACTGGGAACAGGAGATGGGAATGGCAGGCAGTGAAAGCGGGGACAGGAGCTGTGAGTGGCTCTCAGTGAAACCAGGGACAAAAGCTTGGAATAGCAGGCAGTGAAAGCGGGGACAGGAGATGGGAATGGCAGGTAGTCAAAGTCAGGACATGAGCTGGGTTTGGTGAAAGTGGGAACTTGAGCTGGGAGTGGCAGCTAGTGAAAGTGGGGGCATAAGCTGGGAATAGCAGCTCTGCCCCTTCACCATCTCCCTCCTCTTCACCGTACTTCTTTTTGTCCTCCTCTCATACCATATTTCTCTCTCTCATTCTCATACTGTCTTTCTCACTCCTCTTTCCTGTCTGTCTTCATCTTTTTTCTTAATAATATGTTTCTAGGATCTGCTATTTCCAATTGATGCCCAATCGTAGTTAATTGTAACATTATATTGCTATATTATGAAATAATTACTAGTCAACATAAATATTAGGTCATGGAAAATTAACGTGTTGCATCATAACATGCAGCATGTTAAAATGTCAGTAAAAATGCTGTCCGTAAATTTTAATAACGTGGTCAGTTGAAATATTTTTTAAGTGTTGGCAGAATGTTGTCCAAAGGAAGATAAACTATTCTCTTTAAGAGAGACTGCATGTACCCAAGTATAGAACAGTTTTAAATGGATGCCATTTGTTTATTTGCCCCCTAGCTATGCCTCTGCTTGCAGTGCACTCTAGGAGTAACTAGGTAAAGTTTCACCCCAAATTGTTATTGGTTTAATTTATATTGATGTATAGATATCCTCCATTAGTTAAAACTTAATCTTTTATAATGCCATTTTAAAATGGTGTATCATCCAAAATTAAATGCTATTTTAAAACAAAGGAAATAAGTGAAAAAGTAAGAGAAATGTGTAGTTAAAAATTGTTTACTTCCTTTGTGTCCTTATATTTCTTCCTAACGTTTTTCCGTTATATCAGCCATAAGCATAGTGTAATGTCAGGATTTTTTAAGGTCTATTTGTTGTAAATGATGTGGGAAATGTAACCTATCCCCAAACAGTTAACAACTGCTTTCGTTACTTATATGCAGAGGATTTTATTTAAATTGTTATCCTGTTATGTTATCCTCCACATATAAACATACTATTTCCCAGGTATACTGGAGTACTAATCACATCTACTTTGATGTTGGCTCCGCCTACAGTTAATTTGGTTCCGCCCACATGAGGCCACTTCCAGAAGTATTTCCAGGGCCACTTTTAGTCCCCAATCCGCCCCTGTCCACTCCTATATTGGTGTGGAACAGAAAGGACTTCAACCAAGCAAATATATAATTGTTAATTATCACATTACTGGACAAACTGAAAAACTAGGGGCTAAAGCCTCCAAATTTGTACCCCCTTCTCCATGTTCAGGAATTAAGATAATCTCAGATTTAATGCTGGGATGCTAAATAAACTGGTGTATACCACAGGATCAAGATTGAATATTTTCCCTTCCACGGAGTCTGGAGACTTATTTTGTGAAAATCTCATGGGTTTCTTTTTTTCCATTTTTTTAATTGCATTTTTATTTACATATTTTGTGGCAGATGCCTTATTTTTGTTTTTCACAGCTCCCAGCATGCATGTGAGCATACCTGTGTGTCCCAGTTACACACGTGAGCATACCTGTGTGTCCCAGTTACACACGTGAGCATACCTGTGTGTCCCAGTTACACACATGTGAGCATACCTGTGTGTCTTGTTTACTTTATTCATATTATATTTTTAAATAAAGCAGCCCCTTAAATGTTTTAGCAGCCCCGGATGGAGCAAGTTGAGTTCCAGTGGATTCGGTAAAGTACTAAGCACGACTGTGCAGTGAATTTTTTTGTTATTGAGTCCCTGCCCTAGTGAAGATTAACACTCTACAGTTGAAACTCATATCATACTATAAGTAGGACTGTGGGAGGAAGCAATGCTAACCTCTGTGCCCACAGCATGCATCAGCCTGACAAGCCAGACATCTTCCTGGCTGTAAGCCACCATGAGACGCCATACTGGGCCTTATTTAGTAACTGTTTGTGCCACACAGGAGCTCCTGGCCCATCTAGTGCTGCAGTGCAGTGGAAAGCTGATGCAATGCAAGATCACTGAAACTCTGTTCTTCTAACACCGCAAGGTCTTGCGATAACCCTACGCAGCCCTTAGGAAAACAAGATCCCTGTACAACAAATGCGCATCTTCTAAATAAATAATCCCAAAATGTGGAGCATCAATAATAAATTAAAATTAATGTTGACTAATTGGAGCCATTCATTTGAGTGAGTCCCTAACATGAAATAAGAATCTCTCTCTAATGGTCCGGCAGAAAATATCACGTTTACCTCTCCGACAGTTGCGCTGGATTATGATTCAGTCTCTTCTGAGTCACAATGACTTTGGCCACAAATGTGGTCTCTCCCCACTTTATTTAAAAACACTTACCGTATATACTCGAGTATAAGTCGACCCGAATATAAGCCGAGGCACCTAATTTTACCACAAAAACCTGGGAAAACTCATTGACTCGAGTATAACCCTAGGGTGGGAAATGCAGCTCTAGCAGTACACAGCCCTCACACTGCCAGATATGCCCTCATACTGCCAGATATGCCCCACAGTGCCAGATATGCCCTCATGCTGCCAGATATGCCCCACAGTGCCAGATATGCCAGATATGCCCTCATGCTGCCAGATATGCCAGATATGCCCCAGTGCCAGATGTGCCCTCATGCTGCCAGATATGCCAGATATGCCCCACAGTGCCAGATGTGCCCTCATGCTGCCAGATATGCCCCACTGTGCCAGATGTGCCCTCATGCTGCCAGATATGCCCCACTGTGCCAGATGTGCCCTCATGCTGCCAGATATGCCCCACAGTGCCAGGAAGGGTACTTACCCTCCATCGCTCCCGCGTTGTCTTCGGAAGGAGGGACACGGAGGGCACAGCGCGCGGCTCTCCTGTGTCTCTCCTGCGTCTCCGTCTCCAGCGGCGTGTGTGTATTAAATGAAGTGCCGGTTCGTGAGCCAATCAGAGCCCACGAACGGGCAGTTCATTTAACACACACACGCCGCCGGAGACGGAGACGCAGGAGGGACACAGGAGAGCCGCGCGCTGTGCCCTCCGTGTCCCTCCTTCCACTGACTCGGGTATAAGCCGAGGGGGCTTTTTCAGCACAAAAAAACGTGCTGAAAAAGTCGGCTTATACTCGAGTATATACGGTAGTCAAAATAGCAATTTCCATTTCCATCTTTGCGGCTGTGTTTTCACAAATCTGGTTGTGATGTTGAAGCTTGTTTCATATCTACTCTAGGCTTTCATTTAAACCCAGTATCAAGTACAGCAGGACCCCTGGAATTCTACGGCAGCACCCCTGGATTTATACAGCATAGGCAGCACCCCTGGAGAATTACACAGCACAGCAGACAGGCAACAGCACCACTGGACTTAAACAGCAGTGGGGCAGTACCCCTGGACTGATAGGGCAGAGGGGCAGCACCCCTGGACTGATGTGGTAAAGAAAAGACGTGCAAGATGGAACTGTCCTTGGGCCCTCCCACCCGCCATTATGTTGTATGAACAGGACATGCACACTTTAACAAACCAATAATTTCAGTGACAGGGTCTGCCATATGACTGTGGCTGAAATTACGGTTTGTTTGGGCCCCCACCAAAAAAAAAGCAATTAATCTCTCCTTGCACAAACTGGCTCTACAGTGGCAAGATGTCGTCCTCATTCTCAGACCCCCCCCCCCTTTCAGTGTTTACATCCTCATCCTCACAGAGAAATAATATTCAAACAAACCACATCATTTAGGTGTCAGTGGACTGCTTACGCTATTACCCAAAGTTACTGAACTTGACAATGAATTATGATGAATGCGCTGGAGGTGAAGCATAAGGGAGGATGTTCCTAGGTGGTTAACGTCCTTATCCCTACTTATTACGGATTGACAAAGGCAACAGATGGCTTGACACCTGTTGTCCGTATTTGTGGAGAAATAATTCCACACCGAAGAGGTGGCTTTTTTGGTATTTTGCCCAGGCATGAAAATGGGCTTTTTCATCCCATGGACAACCTTCTCCACTGATGCCTTATTCAAACAAACCCCATTACCATCAGAATCCTCATCATCAACTTCCTCCGTATCGCCAGCTACACCCATACCCTCCTCATCCTGGTGTACTTCTACAGTGACATCCTCAATCTCAATATCAGCATTTGGACTGGCGGTGTTCCTCCCAGCACTTGCAGAGGGCGTGCAAAGGGTGTTAGGAGACGTTCAGAGTGTTGTGAACGTCAGAACTAGACATCGCAACTGTGGGCAGTGCCAGCACCCCTGTATTTTCACAACACCCCTGTCATTTTACAGCATACAAGACAGGGCCAGTGTACATTTATTTTACTGCACCCAAGAATTTTTACAGCATACAAGACAGAGCCAGAGTACATTTATTTTTCTGCACCCCAGAATTTTTACAGCATTCAGGACAGGGCCAATGTACATTTATTTTAACAGCAGCCACCCTGAAACTTTGCAGCTTACAAGACCGAGCCAGTGTACATTTATTTTACAGCACCCCTGAATTTTTACAGCATACAAGACAGGGCCAGTATACATTGATTTTCACTGCACCCCAGAATTATTATAGCATACAAGACAAGGCCAGTGTACTTTTACTGTAACAACAGCACCCCAGAATGTTTACAGCATACAAGACAGGGCCAGTGTACATTTACTTTACTGTACACCTGATTTTTTGCAGCATACAAGACAGGGCCAGTGTAAATTTATTTTACTGCACCCCTGAATTTTTATAGTATGCAAGACAGGGTCAGTATACATTGATTTTCACTGCACCCCAGAATTATTATAGCATACAAGACAGGACCAGTGTACTTTTATTTTAACAACAGCACCCCTGTATTTTTACAGCATACAGGACCAGTGTACTTTTATTTTAACAGCAGCACCCCTGTACTTTTACAGTATACAGGACCAGTGTACTTTTATTTTTAACAACAGCACCCCAGAATCTTTACAGCATAAAGACAGGGCCAGTGTATATTTATTTTACTGCACCCCTGAATTTTTGCAGCATACAAGACAAGGCCAGTGTACATTTATTTTACTGTACCCCAGAATTATTATAGCATACAAGACAGGACCAGTGTACTTTGATTTTAACAACAGCACCCCTGTATTTTTACCGCATACAGGACCAGTGTACTTTTACTGTAACAGCACCCCAGAATCTTTACAGCATACAAGACAGGGCCAGTGTAAATATATTTTACTGCACCCCTGAATTTTTACAGTATACAAGACAGGGTCGGTATACATTGATTTTCACTGCACCCCAGAATTATTATAGCATACAAGACAGGACCAGTGTACTTTTATTTTAACAACAGCACCCCTGTATTTTTACAGCATACAGGACCAGTGTACTTTTATTTTAACAGCAGCACCCCTGTATTTTTACAGTATACAGGAACAGTGTACTTTTATTTTAACAGCAGCACCCCTGTGTTTTCACAGCATACAGGGCCAGTGTACTTTTATTTTAACAACAGCACCCCAGAATCTTTACAGCATAAAAGACAGGGCCACTGTATATTTATTTTACTGCACCCCTGAATTTTTGCAGCATACAAGACAAGGCCAGTGTACATTTATTTTACTGTACCCCTGAATTTTTACAGCATACAAGACAGGGCCAGTGTACATTTATTTTAACAACAGTACCCCTGAATTTTTACAGCATACAAGACAGGGCCAGTGTACATTTATTTTAACAACAGCACCCCTGAATTTTTACAGCATACAAGACAGGGCTCACTTCACACAGCAGTGATGGTAGTGATCAACTAGATTTAGCATGCATGTATGCCATGCCAAATCTAGAGTAAGCGATATGGGCATACACACGGAGAGATCTGTGCTTAATTTCTAAGCAATCTAGTCAGATTGCTTAAAATTTAAGCATGGATCTCTTCGTGTGTACCCCCCTTTAGGGTTCCCAGAAGACCACATTTGGGAAACACTGCCCTACAATATGGTATAGACTCTGTGTGGCAAAAAGCCTCAAAAATAATGTTCCTTTTCAAAAGTGTTCCAGTATGCATCAGACCATACAGAATCCTTAGTAATAAAACACAATGGCCCCCAATGGAAAAAAAACCCCACAGAGATTCTGGCCGAACTAGTATGTTTTTTTAAAGCGGCAATCATTTACAAGGTAAAACCACTTTAAAAAAATATACGAGTTTGGACGGAATCTCTGAACTCCGGCTATCTTGCACTAAATTACATTCAGCCCATTAGCTCAGATAGGAAAAAAAAGCACATAAGCCACCACAGGAAAAAAATAACACAGAGAGGGCCGGATGTAATGAAGTCCGATTTGGCTAGACTGTGGGTTCAACCTGGATGACGAGGCGCATAATATGGAGAACGGGGAATAACTGTGGGGGTGATATGGTGTCTGGCACATTACTGTCGGGGCCTAATATGGTGTCAGGAAAATTACTGTGGGGGCTTATTATGGTGCAAGGGGCATTACTTTGTGGGGCATAATATGGAGACAGGGGCATAACTGTGGAGGCGTAATATGGTGTCAGGGACATTACTATGGGGGCGCAATATGGTGTCAGGAGAATTACTGTGGGGACTTATTATGGTGTAAGGGGCATTATGTTGTGGGGCATAATATAGTGCGTCTCAAATTATGTGCACAGGAATATATATATATATATATATGTATTTATTTTTTTAGACTTTTTTACATTTTTATTTTTTTGTATATGTGTGTTTGTGTGTGTGTAGGGGAGGGGGGGGGGGAAGCAACAAGCTTTCCTCTCACATCCTGACACCACTGGCCCCAGAGCTACAGCTTTGTGCACAAGACGCCGACAGGACCACCTATCACAGCACCGTGGTGCCCTCCACAGTAATGGGGAGCCAGCCCTGTGCCCAAAACCCACCCACAAATTGGGGTGGTTACATACAATTACATTGTTACTTCCAGTTCATGCCCCAAAACACCCTATTTCACAGAAAGACAGATCCAGGCACATTGTTCCCTACTCAGAATTTACAATCGCACACGCGCTTTCTGCAAAACTCACCATTTGCATCTGTTAAAATTAAAATCTGTGTGACGCAGAATCAGCTGCTTAGTATGGATTTTAGAGAACTTTCAAAAGTGACTGAAAAAGTGAACGAGTAATCTCTACCCGGGTATGTTGGAGAGGCCCGGGTCCCACAGCCGCCCACTCCCCTTCCTCCTCCATTCCTGTAGCAGGCGTTGGTACTTTGGTGGGTGACAGAAAGAGAGAGGAGTCGCTACTTCTGCAACCATCTTTCTCCCCTGCCCAGCACATGCTGCTGTGTGTGCTGGGATTGGGAAAGAAGCTGCTGCAGAAGTGGATCTGCAATCAGTGCCCCCCATATACCAGTGTCCCTTCTCACTACTGGGGCCCTGATGGAACTATCGGCATGGCCGAGTTAAGGGTCTGACATTGCTCCTTTGCACGGCAAAGCAGCAGAGAATGGTTGACGGGCGCATGCATGTCACCGTCATCCACAGACTCTGCCTGCTCTAGGAGAGGCTGGGGGCTGTCCAGCAGCTACGAGAGTGCTTTACAAGCCCACAGCATCCTGAAAACGGGGGGTTGCATCTCCAGCTCTGCATTGCGCTGGAGGCCATACCACCTTGTCGCAATCCACGCACATACTCCAGCGCGCAGTCTCTCTGCAATAGTGGGGCCCCCACAACCATAGACGGGCTGGGCCCCCACCTGTCTTTAACCGGCCCTGACTATTAGTGTGCCTGAAAATCACAAACGCTCCCAGAAACGTCCCCCATTATGTTTGTAAATGGCAGATTGATTTCAGATATGGCTACTGTAGCTACAAATTTAATTCCCTCACATGTAAAATGTAGGTCGCCTTATTTTATAAACTGTAAATGGAAAAAGTTACCATTACGCAGACAGAAGGTGTGGCTACTCATAAAAGTTACAAGTTGAAACAAATTAGTACAGGTTGAGTATCCCTTATCCAAAATGCTTGGGACCAGAAGTATTTTGGATATCGGATTTTTCCGTGTTTTGGAATAATTGCATACCATAATGGGATATCATGGTGATGGGACCTAAGTCTGAGCACATAATGCATTTATGTTCCATATACACCTTATACACACAGCCTGAAGGTCATTGTAGCCAATATTTTTAATAACTTTGTGCATTAAACAAAGTGTGTGTACATTCACACAATTGATTTATGTGTCATATACACCTTATACACACAGCCTGAAGGTCATTTAATACAATATTTTTAATAACTTTGTGTATTAAACAAAGTTTGTGTACATTGAGCCATCAGAAAACAAAGGTTTCACTATCACACTCTCACTCAAAAAAATCCGTACTTCGGAATATTTGGATATGGGATACTCAACCTGTAGTTTGTAGAGGATACTCTGAGCAAGTCTTATGACACTTATGGAGTTCATTCCACGGATTTGTTCCATTCTCTGGAACTAGTTATAAGAATTCAAAATTCTACTTAAAAAAGTTGCCAGTACTGCGTACCCCTGAGTGTAATCAGAATAAAGCACTTCTCTTCTCTTTCTGTGCTTGATGTTCTTTTTCCAGATACTATTCATACTATTCCCAACCTGTTTCATTTGGATTTCAAACAGTTTTCAGTGTTTTTATTACAAATCTTAGATTCACTAATTATGTTTTTGGTGTTGAGGTAATCAATGCCAGTATGATACTGACATATGGTGTGTCTGATTGGGTACCAACCCAAATCTGCCAGCGGGTTCCAGGATAAGGGTGCAGAGACTGGAGTCCCATCTATATGCCTATGCTGCCTTGTTTGTTATATGGTAATCATCCGACTAACTTAACATAGGCAATTTATTATTTAACGGATTGTGCTTAAATATTTATAGACCTTAAAGCCAACACATGTTTTACAGATAGGGGCATGTTGTCAGCAACAGTGGTACAAACAAACACAAAGAATAATGATACAGAACATATTGGCAAGCTGGAATTACAGTACATACTTTTTCTTGAGTCTTCTGTCTTTCTCCGCTTGAGTGCCAAGTTTACCCAGACCCAGAGGGTCCTGTCCTCCAGGGTCTATGTCCATGAAACCTCCTGTTGTGAATCAAGAATGAAATTTAATTAGAACTGCATCCACAGTAAAAAATATCTAGGCAATATTTTATCCATATAATATAACTTGATTTAAATATAAGGCTACGGGGCTAATTCAGAGGTGGGCGCAGTTGCATCTGCATTTTTTGCAGCTGCTGCTTCTCTATGCTAATGCCGTGACTGATGGTGTTACTACTGAGACACCCATCGGCTGTGGCACTAATCCGCCACTGTGCCTAATAAGACACACCATAGGTCAACACCATCGAACCCCAGCCCCTATGGAAGCACAGATTCTCCATCTGAAAATGGCCGCTGGTGTCCGTGCAACTGCATCTTAAGGCGCAGTCCCTAACCGCAACAAATCCACTACACGCCTTGTCTTGCTGGCTATCCTTCCTTTTACCACCCAGAAACGCACACTGAAACTGCATGTATCAGCGTCATTTTGCAGTAACCACCGGGTACATATGCGATGCAACTCGGATGCAAACGCAGACTAAAAACATTGTCCAATTGTGTCCATCATTGCCACTACGTACACCCCTGAAGTCTTGTAATCAAGCTTACATTCTCTATCAGAAGTCTTTTGTATAACTGAAAATAAAGATCAACTAAAGCCTTGCAAAATATCAGGATCTGACATGTTAACCATGACCTCACACACACCAATCCCTGTATCCTGCTCTGTATCATTGTGCTAATTGTGATAAAGGTATGGGTATTCTTTGGAGAGTAGTTGGTAAGATATAGGCTTGTACATCTGCATCGGGTAGGTTAGGCAATAGTCCTCTGTCCCCCTAATGGAACAATTTCAATCATTCCCCAACAATGGGACAGATCATCAGATTACCATTTATTTATATAGTGCCAGCAAACTCAGCATTACTTTACAATTGGCCACAAACATAGAAATAAAGCAAGAGTGGGCATTAATAAACAGACAAATTAGTAAAAGGGCCCAGCTTGCAACCTTACAATCTACAGGAAGAGTCTATGTTATGAAGGTAAGTGCCAAAGATTACATATTTATCCAGCCATATTATACTGGGAAATTGTTCTTAGAGGGACTAGGGGGGTCATTAAGAGTTGATCGCTAGATGAAAATGTTCGCTGCGCTGCGATTAAGTGAAAAACCGGCACTTCTGCGCATGCGGCCGATGTAATTTCACACAAGGTCTAGCGATGCTCTTCAGTCGCAATGGGCGCCGCAGAGTGATTAACATGAAGTGGGCGTTTCTGGGTGTCAACTGACCGTTTTCAGGGAGTGTTTGGAAAAACGCAGGCATGCCAGGAAAAACGCAGGCGTGGCTGGGCGAACGCAGGACGTGTTTGTGACGTCAAATCCGGAACTGAATAGTCTGAAGTGATCGCAAGCGCTGAGTAGGTCTGAAGCTACTCAGAAACTGCACAATATTTTTTGTAGCCACTGTGCGATCCTTTTGTTCGCACTTCTGCTAAGCTAAGATACACTCCCAGAGGGCGGCGGCTTAGCGTTTGCACGGCTGCTAAAAACAGCTAGCGAGCGAACAACTCGGAATGACCCTCTATGTGTACTAGTTATGCAGCAATGTTGGCCAGTAAGTTTAAGTTTAGTAGGTTTTGTCTAGAGTGGTTGCAATGGGATTGAATATAGTTAAGGGTTGGACTAGTGTTAGATATAGGTTAAAAACTTGGGCAAATACAATATCAGATATAGGAATACAGTTTGTACTAACTTTAAGTAGAGGGTTAGGGCTTGCATTAACTTTACATATAGGATGAGAGCTAGGACTAACTTTACATACAGAGCTACAGCCAGGGCTATCATCAAAAATTGTGGGGCCCAGGACTGCCTAAATAGGCAGGGCCCCTCCACCATCATCCCCCTCTCCCCCCCCCCCCCCCCCCCACCCCATCGTCACGGGGGAGGATTCTGAAAAAAAATAAGAATTTACTTACCGATAATTCTATTTCTCGGAGTCCGTAGTGGATGCTGGGGTTCCTGAAAGGACCATGGGGGATAGCGGCTCCGCAGGAGACAGGGCACAAAAAAGTAAAGCTTTACTAGGTCAGGTGGTGTGCACTGGCTCCTCCCCCTATGACCCTCCTCCAGACTCCAGTTAGGTACTGTGCCCGGACGAGCATACACAATAAGGGAGGCATTTTGAATCCCGGGTAAGACTCATACCAGCCACACCAATCACACCGTACAACTTGTGATCTAAACCCAGTTAACAGTATGACAACAGAAAGGGCCTCTTAAAGATGGCTCCTTAACAATAACCCGAATTAGTTAACAATAACTATGTACAAGTATTGCAGATAATCCGCACTTGGGATGGGCGCCCAGCATCCACTACGGACTCCGAGAAATAGAATTATCGGTAAGTAAATTCTTATTTTCTCTATCGTCCTAAGTGGATGCTGGGGTTCCTGAAAGGACCATGGGGATTATACCAAAGCTCCCAAACGGGCGGGAGAGTGCGGATGACTCTGCAGCACCGAATGAGAGAACTCCAGGTCCTCCTTTGCCAGGGTATCAAATTTGTAAAATTTTACAAACGTGTTCTCCCCCGACCACGTAGCTGCTCGGCAGAGTTGTAATGCCGAGACCCCTCGGGCAGCCGCCCAAGATGAGCCCACCTTCCTTGTGGAGTGGGCTTTTACAGTTTTAGGCTGTGGCAGGCCTGCCACAGAATGTGCAAGTTGAATTGTGTTACAAATCCAACGAGCAATCGACTGCTTAGAAGCAGGTGCGCCCAACTTGTTGGGTGCATACAATATAAACAGCGAGTCAGATTTTCTGACTCCAGCCGTCCTTGCAATGTATATTTTTAAGGCTCTGACAACGTCCAACAACTTGGAGTCCTCCAAGTCGCTAGTGGCCGCAGGCACCACAATAGATTGGTTCAGATGAAATGCTGATACCACTTTAGGGAGAAAATGCGGACGAGTCCGCAGTTCTGCCCTATCCGAATGGAAGATTAGATAAGGACTTTTATAAGATAAAGCCGCCAATTCAGATACTCTCCTGGCAGAGGCCAGGGCTAGTAACATAGTCACTTTCAATGTGAGATATTTCAAATCCACCTTTTTCAATGGTTCAAACCAATGGGATTTGAGGAAATCTAAAACTACATTTAGATCCCACGGTGCCACCGGAGGCACCACAGGAGGCTGTATATGCAGTACTCCCTTGACAAAAGTCTGGACCTCAGGGACAGAGGCCAATTCTTTTAGGAAGAATATTGACAGGGCCGAAATTTGAACCTTAATGGATCCCAATTTGAGACCCATAGATAATCCTGATTGCAGGAAATGTAGGAAACGACCCAGTTGGAATTCCTCCGTCGGAACCCTCCGATCCTCGCACCACGCTACATATTTTCGCCAAATGCGGTGATAATGTTTCACGGTGACTTCCTTCCGTGCCTTAATCAAGGTAGGAATGACTTCTTCTGGAATGCCTTTCCCTTTTAGGATCTGGCGTTCAACCGCCATGCCGTCAAACGCAGCCGCGGTAAGTCTTGAAAAAGACAGGGACCCTGCTGTAGCAGGTCCCTTCTCAGAGGTAGAGGCCACGGTTCGTCCGTGAGCATCTCTTGAAGTTCCGGATACCAAGTCCTTCTCGGCCAATCCGGAACCACTAGTATTGTTCTTACTCTTCTTTGCCGTATGATCTTCAATACCTTTGGTATGAGCGGCAGAGGAGGAAACACATACACTGACTGGTACACCCAAGGAGTTACCAGTGCGTCCACAGCTATTGCCTGTGGATCTCTTGACCTGGCGCAATATTTGTCCAGTTTCTTGTTGAGGCGAGACGCCATCATGTCTACAATTGGTCTTTCCCAACGGTCTATTAACATGTTGAAGACTTCTGGATGTAGACCCCACTCTCCCGGATGAAGATCGTGTCTGCTGAGGAAGTCTGCTTCCCAGTTGTCCACGCCCGGGATGAACACTGCTGACAGTGCTATCACGTGATTCTCCGCCCAGCGAAGAATCTTGGCAGCTTCTGCCATTGCACTCCTGCTTCTTGTGCCGCCCTGCCTGTTTACATGGGCGACCGCCGTGATGTTGTCCGACTGAATCAACACCGGCTTTCCTTGCAGGAGAAGTTCCGCCTGGCTTAGAGCATTGTAGATTGCTCTTAGTTCCAGAATGTTTATGTGAAGAGACTTTTCCAGACTCGTCCATACTCCCTGGAAGTTTCTTCCTTGTGTGACTGCTCCCCAGCCTCTCAGGCTGGCGTCCGTGGTCACCAGGATCCAATCCTGAATGCCGAATCTGCGGCCTTCTAATAGGTGAGCCTTCTGCAACCACCACAGAAGTGACACCCTTGTCTTTGGTGACAGGGTTATTCGCAGGTGCATCTGCAGATGCGACCCTGACCATTTGTCCAACAGATCCCTTTGGAATATTCTTGCATGGAATCTGCCGAATGGAATTGCTTCGTAAGAAGCCACCATTTTTCCCAGGACTCTTGTGCATTGATGTACTGACACTTTTCCTGGTTTTAGGAGGTTCCTGACCAGATCGGATAACTCCTTGGCTTTTTCCTCTGGAAGGAAAACCTTTTTCTGAACCGTGTCCAGAATCATTCCTAGGAACAGCAGACGAGTTGTCGGGATTAAATGGGATTTTGGAATATTCAGAATCCACCCGTGTTGTCTTAGCACCTCTTGAGATAGTGCTAAAGCTGTCTCCAGCTGTTCTCTGGACCTTGCCCTTATTAGGAGATCGTCCAAGTATGGGATAACTAATACGCCTTTTCTTCGAAGAAGAATCATCATCTCGGCCATTACCTTGGTAAAGACCCGAGGCGCCGTGGACAATCCGAACGGCAGCGTCTGAAACTGATAGTGACAGTTTTGAACAATGAACCTGAGGTACCCCTGGTGTGCGGGGTAAATCGGAACGTGTAGATACGCATCCTTGATGTCCAAGGATACCATAAAGTCCCCTTCTTCCAGGTTCGCTATCACTGCTCTGAGTGACTCCATCTTGAACTTGAACTTTTTTATGTAGAGGTTCAAGGACTTCAGATTTAGAATAGGCCTTACCGAGCCATCCGGCTTCGGTACCACAAATAGAGTGGAATAATACCCCTTTCCTTGTTGTAATAGGGGTACTTTGACTATCACCTGCTGAGCGTACAGCTTGTGAATGGCTTCCAACACCCTCTCCCTTTCGGAAGAGACGGTTGGTAAGGCAGACTTCAGGAAACGATGAGGAGGATCCGTCTCTAATTCCAACCTGTACCCCTGAGATATTATCTGCAGGATCCAGGGGTCTACCTGCGAGTGAGCCCACTGCGCGCTGTAATTTTTGAGACGGCCCCCCACTGTCCCCGAGTCCGCTTGAGAGGCCCCAGCGTCATGCTGAGGTTTTTGCAGGAGCCGGGGAGGGCTTCTGTTCCTGGGAAGGAGCTGCCTGTTGGTGTCTCTTCCCTCTTCCTCTGCCTCGTGGCAGGTACGACAAGCCCTTTGCTCTCTTATTTTTGTAGGAGCGAAAAGGCTGCGGTTGAAAGGTCGGTGCCTTTCTCTGTTGGGGAGTGACTTGAGGTAAAAAAGTGGATTTCCCGGCAGTAGCCGTGGCCACCAAGTCTGATAGACCAACTCCAAATAACTCCTCCCCTTTATACGGCAAAACCTCCATGTGACGTTTTGAATCCGCATCGCCTGTCCACTGTCGTGTCCATAAGGCTCTTCTGGCTGAAATGGACATAGCACTCACCCGAGATGCCAGTGTGCAAATATCCCTCTGTGCATCACGCATATAGATAAATGCATCCTTTATTTGTTCTAACGACAGTAAAACATTGTCCCTATCTAGGGTATCAATATTTTCAATCAGGGATTCTGACCAAACTACTCCAGCACTGCACATCCAGGCAGTTGCTATAGCTGGTCGTAGTATAACACCTGCATGTGTGTATATATTCTTTTGAATAACTTCCATCTTTCTATCTGATGGATCCTTAAGTGCGGCCGTCTCAGGAGAGGGTAACGCCACTTGTTTGGATAAGCGTGTGAGCGCCTTGTCCACCTTAGGGGGTGTTTCCCAGCGCGCCCTAACCTCTGGCGGGAAAGGGTATAATGCCAATAACTTTTTTGAAATTATCAACTTTTTATCAGGAGCAACCCACGCTTCATCACACACGTCATTTAATTCTTCTGATTCAGGAAAAACTGTTTGTAGTTTTTTCACACCATACATAATACCCTGTTTTACGGTATCTGTAGTATCAGCTAAATGTAACGTCTCCTTCATTGCCAAAATCATATAACGTGTGGCCCTACTGGAAAATACGTTTGAATTTCTACCGTCGTCACTGGAATCAGTGCCCGTGTCTGGGTCTGTGTCGACCGACTGAGGCAAAGGGCGTTTTACAGCCCCTGACGGTGTTTGAGGCGCCTGGACAGGCATTAATTGACTGTCCGGCCGCCTCATGTCCTCAACTGACTGTTTAAGGGAAGATAAACCATCACGTAATTCCACAAATAAAGGCATCCATTCTGGTGTCGACCCCCTGGGGGGTGACATCTGCATATTTGGCAATTGCTCCGCCTCCACACCAATATCGTCCTCATACATGTCGACACCACGTACCGACACACACCGCAAACTCACAGGGAATGCTCTAATGAAGACAGGACCCACTAGCCCTTTTGGGGAGACAGAGGGAGAGTCTGCCAGCACACACCACAAAGCGCTATATATACAAGGGATATCCTTATATTAAGTGCTCCCTTATAGCTGCTTTAATATATATATATATAGCCATTAATGTGCCCCCCCTCTCTGTTTTACCCTGTTTCTGTAGTGCAGTGCAGGGGAGAGACCTGGGAGCCGTTCTGACCAGCGGAGCTGTGACAGAAAATGGCGCCGTGTGCTGAGGAGATAGGCCCCGCCCCTTTTTCGGCGGGTTCTTCTCCCGCTATTTTTCCAGTCAGGCAGGGGTTAAATATCTCCATATAGCCCCTATGGGCTATATGTGAGGTATTTTTAGCCTTGTATAAGGTTTATATTTGCCTCTCAGAGCGCCCCCCCCCAGCGCTCTGCACCCTCAGTGACTGCCCAGTGAAGTGTGCTGAGAGGAAAATGGCGCACAGCTGCAGTGCTGTGCGCTACCTTATGAAGACTGAGGAGTCTTCAGCCGCCGGTTTCCGGACCTCTTCACGCTTCAGCATCTGCAAGGGGGTCGGCGGCGCGGCTCCGGGACCGGACTCCACGGCTGGGCCTGTGTTCGATCCCTCTGGAGCTAATGGTGTCCAGTAGCCAAGCAGCAAATCCACTCTGCATGCAGGTGAGTTTACTACTTTCCCCCTAAGTCCCACGTTGCAGTGATCCTGTTGCCAGCAGGACTCACTGTAAAGAAAAAAACCTAAACTAAACTTTCTCTAAGCAGCTCTTTAGGAGAGCCACCTAGATTGCACCCTTCTCGTTCGGGCACAAAATCTAACTGGAGTCTGGAGGAGGGTCATAGGGGGAGGAGCCAGTGCACACCACCTGACCTAGTAAAGCTTTACTTTTTTGTGCCCTGTCTCCTGCGGAGCCGCTATCCCCCATGGTCCTTTCAGGAACCCCAGCATCCACTTAGGACGATAGAGAAAGAGCCATTGACTAGAGAAACAGTGCCGGAGGCATTTCAAATTTGGAGCAGTCCGCGAGCTAAATGCAGCTTGTGCACCAGCAGCCATTTAGGAGCTGCCGCTGCGGGTGCTCCTGATTGGCTCACGGCTGGAGCCAAATTCAAACTGCTGCCAGCAATATCCTTCCTGCAGACGGTGCGCAACAATCCACACCATTGACCACTGCTATTCTGGCCCCCTCATGGTCCGGGCCTGATACTAGAGTTCCAGCAGTCCCCCGACCCACACCCCACCCCAGATGGCGGCCCTGGCTACAGCTTGCACTGACTTTTCATACAGAGCTACAGCTTGTACTAACTTTACATATAGAGCTATAGCTTGCACTAACTTTAGATATATAGTTAGGGCATTTGCATGACATTGGACAAGTGTGTACCTTCCGCCGACCAACCCACACACCCGATCCAGGTCAACTGTTGGGTCTCCTGGTTTTTAAACATGCTTAAAAACTAGGAAACCTGACTAGCTGACTTAAACTTTAGTATGTAAACTGCTGAGACCAGAGCAGGCCAACCGAGCTCTGGTCCTGGCAGCCCAACACACTACCAGTGTGGCTATGGTGTGGAATCCAGAGTTAGTCAGCAGGCCGCCTGCATAATTGCTGTGGGCGCAGTTTCCCATTTCAAAAATGCCACCACACCACCTTTTATAAGATGGCCAATCGCCCTGCCCCCTACTGCCGGCTAATATTAGCAAGGCAGCAGGTGTCTGAAGCACGGGCGTCTTAACATAGGAGGAGGCCCGTGTCCAACCTTCTCCGTCGGAGCCCCCTCCTCTGCAGCCGGCGTCTGTCAGCACTAGAGGGCGCACAGACTCTATTGCGCACGCGCAAATATCCGGGGAAATGGTGCGGCGGCCATTTTCCCGCAGATTTTCTTGTTGCGCATGCACAAATCTACAGAAAAATGACTGCAGCGGCACTAACCGGAGATTTGAGGAGAGATGCTACCGCCGGCTGGGAACTCTGGAGAGGTATTTAAAAAATGGGTGCAGGATGTGTGATGTGGGCCCCCCTGAACCCCGGGGGCCCATGTGCACCGCACACACGGCACCCATTATAGATATGCTACTGTCCTGAAGATTGAAGACACTGGGGAAGACCTGGATGGCCAGCGGCCATGTAAAAGAGCTTAAAGGCCGCCACTCTCCAGGTGAAGGTGCTGGCTAATAAAATATTAAAACATTATGTATCCGGTCTTTATTTGAATATCGATTTTACTGAGGGTCTATATGTACCATAAAACATTCTGTGTTGTGTCTATAGGGGACTTATGGAGAACCATAAGTACCATGAATGCTGGTACTTGAGGTTCTCCAAGTACCAGCATACAGAGGAGGCTTTCTAGGACCTATAGTCCTCCTGTAAAAGACAATATTATTCTACCACAAATGGACTAACAACTCAGCACCAACAGCTCAGTGGTGCCAAATAGCCCCGGCTACAGCCCTGGCCTTGAGTCCACATTTCCCAGGAAACCACAGCCTGGGCTGACTAGTTAGGGGGGATGAATGCTTTGGCCATGGGACCCCATCAAGTGCATCTCCCCTGCTAGTGGATCCAGATGCTAGTTCTGAAAATACAGAGGACCCCTACATGTTTTGTACCCCCGTATCTATTGGGGAGGTGGTTGATAGACAGTCAAAAGGTCGACAGGGTCAAAAGGTCGCCACATGTATTTTAGGGATTCTTTACAACGTTTGCTGCATTTACTATCCATGTCACAAACTTTTACCTTTAGTAACCTTGTGGCGAGTGAAGCGTAACCGTGTGGAGAGTCACTATTTGACTATTTAATTTAACCTTTTGACCCTGTCAACCTATTACTGTCGACCTAATGACTGTCTATCTTTTTAATGTCTGTTCTGTATCAAACCCATTTATTGGACCAGGACCGTCTCAAAGAGCCCAGGGCTGGTTATGCTTTTTTTTTTTTTTTGGGGGGGTGGGGGGGTGGGGGGGACTTATTAATTTCCTTTGTTTGGGGAAGGAACATTAAAATGCTGTCCCAATCCCACTTCACAATTATGATTAATTAAATTCCTTATTCCCCCTTCCCTCAGCCAAAATTATTTTTTTTCTGCAGAATGTTTTAGGAGACACAGAGGTAGATGTATTAACCTGGAGAAGGCATAAGGAAGTGATAAACCAGTGATATGTGCAATCTTTTGAAGGCACCAGCCAATCAGATCCTAACTGTTAATTTACATATTGGAGCTGATTGGCTGGTGCGTTTATCACCTTGCACATATCACTGGTTTATCACTTCCTTATGCCTTCTCCAGGTTAATACATCTGCCCCACAGATTGGTCTGCTGAAAAATTAGACACGTGTGTAGAGAGGACTGGATGCAGAATCTGCAAGCAGATCTTCAGAAGGATTGTATAAACAGTCTGATCTGCCGAGGATTGGACAAGTGTGTACCCAGCTTTATACTAACTTTAGATATAGGGTTGTGTCTTGCACTAACTGTAGATATGGGGCACATACAGTTTACTATTAGGGTTTACATTAATGCAAGATATCAGGATTATGTTTAGGCTTATGCTAGGCTGGAAGTATTTAACCCATCATCTGTAAGGAGACATTTATGTTTCAAACTAAAGAGCCAAATCATTCTAGGAGATATATCCAGTAGATATATAGATATACTAGAGATAAAGCCACGGCATTAGTAAAGCTTCTGAATTCTATCATGAAATATCATTAGTAAAGATCTTCCAGACATGCAAGAAACCTTGTTTTTCTCAAAAGGAAGATCTAGAAATCATGTTCGTGCCACTGTTGATAAAATGTCCTTGTAACTCAATAGCACACCCCAATGACTTTCAACAAGATTTTTTTTCACGGCTAACTTGACATGGAAACAGAACTACAGACCCATGAGAACATTTTAGTTGAAAAGCCTATATACTAAATTTAAGTTATTTAGGTTAGAGTGGTTATAAATTTTATTAAGTGTGTGTAAGCAGTATACCGTACATAAATAAACAATATGCTTCTTTATGTGTATTTTGGGGATTTATTAGGCATGACAATATAGCTGATATGCTTCAAGAATGAATAAAGACCTCAGAAATAGCTTGCTCTCTCCCTCCTAGATATACTGAGTCTGACTTCTAGTAACCATGTCTCACTTCCACCTACACAACTTCTCCCGTGCTGCTAAACATTTACTGAATGACACCGACCACACTCCATTAGACTCTACTACAGCCTTCAAATCATTAATCATTCAGAAAATTCATCTCTATTACAGCTCACATTACATCTACCTATACTACACACTAATGCACCCTCGCAACTGTCCCGATCTGCACTCACGAGCAGAGACATCCTACCTTGCTTTCTAGTCTGATTATATATATTGTAGTCTTGCTTGTAGATCCTACCTGCCTCGCTGTCCAATGCTGCTGACCACTATGAGGTGTTACTAATTAATAGTAATAATAAATAAAGTAGAGGACGTCATTGTATTTGATTTTTTTTTTTTAGGTGTTTAATAAAAAAAAGAAGAATTTACTCACCGGTAATTCTATTTCTCGCAGTCCGTAGTGGATGCTGGGAACTCCGTAAGGACCATGGGGAATAGACGGGCTCCGCAGGAGACTGGGCACTCTAAAAGAAAGATTAGGTACTATCTGGTGTGCACTGGCTCCTCCCTCTATGCCCCTCCTCCAGACCTCAGTTAGGGAAACTGGGCCTGGAAGAGCTGACACAACAAGGAAAGGATTTAGAATCCAGGGTAAGACTCATACCAGCCACACCAATCACACTGTACAACTTGTGATAGCCATACCCAGTTAACAGTATGAACAACAACTGAGCCTCCTTTTACGGATGGCTCATAACAATAACCCTTTAGTGAAGCAATAACTATATACATGTATTGCAGAGAGTCCGCACTTGGGACGGGCGCCCAGCATCCACTACGGACTACGAGAAATAGAATTACCGGTGAGTAAATTCTTATTTTCTCTGACGTCCTAGTGGATGCTGGGAACTCCGTAAGGACCATGGGGATTATACCAAAGCTCCCAAACGGGCGGGAGAGTGCGGATGACTCTGCAGCACCGAATGAGCAAACTCAAGGTCCTCCTCAGCCAGGGTATCAAACTTGTAGAATTTAGCAAATGTGTTTGAACCCGACCAAGTAGCAGCTCGGCAAAGCTGTAAAGCCGAGACCCCTCGGGCAGCCGCCCAAGAAGAGCCCACCTTCCTTGTGGAATGGGCTTTCACTGATTTAGGATGCGGCAGTCCAGCCGCAGAATGTGCCAGCTGAATCGTGCAACAAATCCAGCGAGCAATAGTTTGCTTTGAAGCAGGAGCACCCAGCTTGTTGGGTGCATGCAGGATAAATAGCGAGTCAGTTTTCCTGACTCCAGCCGTCCTGGAAACATAAATTTTCAAAGCCCGGACTACGTCCAGCAACTTGGAATCCTCCAAGTCCCGAGTAGCCGCAGGCACCACAATAGGTTGGTTCAAATGAAACGCTGATACCACCTTTGGGAGAAATTGGGGACGAGTCCTCAATTCTGCCCTGTCCATATGGAAGATCAGATACGGGCTTTTACATGACAAAGCCGCCAATTCTGACACACGCCTAGCTGAAGCTAAGGCCAACAGCATGACCACCTTCCACGTGAGATACTTTAAGCTCCACGGTCCTAAGTGGCTCAAACCAGTGTGATTTCAGGAAATCCAACACAACGTTAAGATCCCAAGGTGCCACTGGAGGCACAAAAGGGGGCTGAATATGCAGCACTCCCTTTACAAACGTCTGAACTTCAGGCAGTGAAGCCAGTTCTTTTTGAAAGAAAATAGATAGGGCCGAAATCTGGACCTTTATGGACCCCAATTTTAGGCCCATAGTCACCCATGACTGTAGGAAGTGCAGAAATCGACCCAGCTGGAATTCCTCTGTTGGGGCCTTCCTGGCCTCACACCAAGCGACATATTTCCGCCATATGCGGTGAAAATGCTTTGCTGTCACATCCTTCCTAGCTTTTATCAGCGTAGGAATCACTTCATCTGGAATGCTCTTTTCCGTTAGGATCCGGCGTTCAACCGCCATGCCGTCAAACGCAGCCGCGGTAAGTCTTGGAACAGACAGGGCCCTTGCTGTAACAGGTCCTGTCTAAGAGGCAGAGGCCATGGGTCCTCTGAGATCATTTCTTGTAGTTCTGGGTACCAAGTTCTTCTTGGCCAATCCGGAACGATGAGTATAGTTCTTACTCCTCTCTTTCTTACTATCCTCAGTACCTTGGGTATGAGAGGAAGAGGAGGGAACACATAAACCGACTGGTACACCCACGGTGTCACTAGTGCGTCCACAGCTATCGCCTGAGGGTCCCTTGACCTGGCGCAATATTTTTTTAGCTTTTTGTTGAGGCGGGACGCCATCATGTCCACCCGTGGCAGTTCCCAGCGATTTACAATCTGTGTGAAGACTTCTTGATGAAGTCCCCACTCTCCCGGGTGGAGGTCGTGCCTGCTGAGGAAGTCTGCTTCCCAGTTGTCCACTCCCGGAATGAACACTGCTGACAGTGCTAGCACGTGATTCTCCGCCCATCGAAGAATCCTTGTGGCTTCTGCCATTGCCATCCTGCTTCTCGTGCCGCCCTGGCGGTTTACATGGGCGACCGCCGTGATGTTGTCTGATTGAATCAGTACTGGGTGGTTTTGAAGCAGGGGCTCTGCTTGACTCAGGGCGTTGTAAATGGCCCTTAGTTCCAGTATATTTATGTGTAGTGAAGTCTCCAGACTTGACCACTGTCCTTGGAAGTTTCTTTCCTGAGTGACTGCCCCCCTTCCTCGGAGGCTTGCATCCATGGTCACCAGGACCCAGTCCTGTATGCCGAACCTGCGGCCCTCGAGAAGATGAGCACTCTGCAGCCACCACAGCAGAGACACCCTGGCCCTCGGGGACAGGGTGATCAACCGATGCATCTGAAGATGCGATCCGGACCATTTGTCCAACAGATCCCACTGAAAGATCCTTGCATGGAACCTGCCGAAGGGAATTGCTTCGTAAGAAGCCACCACCTTTCCCAGGACTCGCGTGCAGTGATGCACCGACACCTGTTTTGGTTTCAGGAGGTCCCTGACCAGAGATGACAATTCCTGGGCCTTCTCCACCGGGAGAAACACCTTCTTCTGTTCTGTGTCCAGAATCATGACCAGGAAAAGCAGACGCGTCGCAGGAATCAGCTGCGACTTTGGGATATTCAGAATCCAGCCGTGCTGTTGCAACACTTTCTGAGAGAGTGCTACGCTGACCAACAACTGCTCTCTGGACCTCGCCTTTATGAGGAGATCGTCCAAGTACGGGATAATTATAACTCCCTTCTTCTGAAGGAGTATCATCATTTCGGCCATTACCTTGGTAAATATTCTCGGTGCCGTGGAGAGACCAAACGGCAACGTCTGGAATTGGTAATGACAGTCCTGTACAACAAACCTGAGGTATTCCTGGTGAGGTGGGTAAATGGGGACATGCAAGTAAGCATCCTTGATGTCCAGCGACACCATAAAATCCCCCTCTTCCAGGCTTGCAATAACCGCCCTGAGCGATTCCATTTTGAACTTGAACTTCTTTATATAAGTGTTCAAGGATTTTAAATTCAGAATGGGTCTCACCGAACCGTCCGGTTTTGGTACCACAAACATTGTGGAATAGTAACCCCTGCCCTGTTGAAGGAGGGGGACCTTGATTATCACCTGCTGGAGGTACAGCTTGTGAATTGCCGCCAGTACTACCTCCCTTTCCCTGGGAGCAGCTGGCAAGGCTGATTTGAGGTAACGGCGAGGGGGAGTCGCCTCGAACTCCAGCTTGTATCCCTGAGATACAATTTGTACAGCCCAGAGATCCACTTGTGAGCGAACCCACTGGTTGCTGAAGTTTCGGAGACGCGCCCCCACCGCACCTGGCTCCGCCTGTGGAGCCCCAACGTCATGCGGTGGACTTAGTGTTTTTTAGAATCAGCATCACCCGTCCACTGCCGAGTCCATAATACTCTCCTGGCAGAAATGGACATCGCATTAATTCTAGATGCCAGCCGGCAAATGTCCCTCTGTGCATCTCTCATATAGAAGACTACGTCTTTAATATGCTCTATGGTTAGCAATATAGTGTCCCTGTCAAGGGAATCAATGTTATCAGACAGGGAATCAGACCACGCTGCTGCAGCACTGCACATCCATGCTGAAGCAATAGCAGGTCTCAGTATAGTACCTGAGTGTGTATACACAGACTTCAGGATAGCCTCCTGCTTTCTATCTGCAGGATCCTTTAAGGCGACCGTATCCTGAGACGGCAGTGCCACCTTTTTTGATAAGCGTGTGAGCGCCTTGTCCACCTTAGGGGATGTCTCCCAGCGTAACCTATCCGTTGGCGGGAAAGGGTACGCCCGTAGTAACCGTTTAGAAATTACTAGTTTCTTATCTGGTGAACCCCACGCTTCTTCACACAATTAGTTTAACTCATCAGATGGGGGAAAAGTCACTGGCTGCTTTTTCTCCCCAAACATAATACCCTTTTTTGTGGTAACCGGGTTAATGTCAGAAATGTGCAACACATTTTTCATTGCCGTAATCATGCATCGGATGGCCCTAGTGGATTGTATATTTGTCACATCCTCGTCGACACTGGAGTCAGACTCCGTGTCGACATCTGTGTCTGCCATCTGAGGTAGCGGGCGTTTTTGAGCCCCTGACGGCCTCGGAGATGCCTGGGCAGGCGCGGGCTGAGATGCCGGCTGTCCCAAAGCTGCGTCATCGAACCTTTTATGTAAGGAGTTGACACTGTCGGTTAATACCTTCCACATATACATCCACTCAGGTGTCGGCCCCGCAGGGGGCGACACCACACTTATCGGCACCTGCTCCGCCTCCACGTAAGCGTCCTCATCAAACATGTCAACACAGCCGTACCGACACACCGCACACACACACACACACACAGGGAATGCTCTGACTGAGGACAGGACCCCACAAAGTCCTTTGGGGAGACAGAGAGAGAGTATGCCAGCACACACCACAGCGCTATATAAACAGGGATTTACACTAACAAAAGTGAATTTTCCCTATAGCTGCTTAATATACTCAGTTTGCGCCTAAATTTAGTGCCCCCCCTCTCTTTTTTACCCTTTGAGCCTGGAAACTGCAGGGGAGAGCCTGGGGAGCTGTCTTCCAGCGGAGCTGTGAAGAGAAAATGGCGCCGGTGTGCTGAGGGAGATAGCCCCGCCCCCTTCTTGGCGGACTTCTCCCGCTTTTTTATATACTTTTATGGCGGGGGATTATGCACATATACAGTTTATTAGACTGTATTATGTGCTTTTTGCCATGTAAGGTACTCTAATTGTTGCCCAGGGCGCCCTCCCCCCCCCCCAGCGCCCTGCACCCATCAGTGACCGGAGTGTGTGGTTTGCATAGGGAGCAATGGCGCACAGCTGCAGTGCTGTGCGCTACCTTAATGAAGACCGAAGTCTTCAGCCGCCGATTTCCTCCGGTTTCTTCCGTCTTCTGGCTCTGCAAGGGGGACGGCGGCGCGGCTCCAGGAACGGACGATCGAGGTCGGGCCCTGTGTTCGATCCCTCTGGAGCTAATGGTGTCCAGTAGCCTAGAAGCACAAGCTAGCTGCAAGCAGGTAGGTTTGCTTCTCTCCCCTAAGTCCCACGTAGCAGTGAGTCTGTTGCCAGCAGATCTCACTGAAAATAAAAAACCTAACAAATACTTTTTTTTCTAGAAGCTCAGGAGAGCCCCTAGTGTGCAACCAGCTCGGGCCGGGCACAGATTCTAACTGAGGTCTGGAGGAGGGGCATAGAGGGAGGAGCCAGTGCACACCAGATAGTACCTAATCTTTCTTTTAGAGTGCCCAGTCTCCTGCGGAGCCCGTCTATTCCCCATGGTCCTTACGGAGTACCCAGCATCCACTAGGACGTCAGAGAAATGTACTTTTACTATGCTACTCCTGTATTCTCATCCATCATTGGCTGGATATCCACATCTAGATAAAGTAAGCCTAAATCACGTGAGTCCACCCTATCACATCATAGCAATCAACCACCGCATATACCCTTCTCCTTATTATATTAGGTAGAGGATTCCGTGTTTGTTGGCGCAACCAATATTTTCACACTAGCTGATGGCAAACATGAACCTTATATTGTTACACTGTGTTCAGTGCTCAACCATATTTTTGTGGAGCCTCTTGTGACAGACACTTGCTTACGCCCTCCAATGCTCAGCCTACTAGCACAGTACACTACCTCAGCAGTTGATATTGCATGATCCCTACATGCAGTACAAGTGTCCGCTAATTGTGTGGTGTGCTAGATGGGGCATAAGATATATATATATATATATATATATATATATATATATATATATATATATATATATATATATATATAAATAAACAACAGGACTATTACAAGGCAATACAATCCTGTTAAAGAACAATGACCTTGGAGGCCAAATTCCTTACTGAGCTGTCCGAGTCTTGCCTTCTCTTTTTTACCAAAAAGCCGTCCTATAGAGGATTTAATCCCTTTCTTCTTTGGAGCTTTGTGGAGAGAGTCTTGACTGCTGTTGGTAGTCGCTAGACCAAGGACATCGGGTTCCAGAGATGCAGTCAGACTTCTGTGGGAATAATGTTTTTTTTAGCACTTTATTATACTGTTGTATATTGGAGTACAGTCTGACTCTACCTGCGCAATATATCGTACTGCTAAACTAACAAAAACAAATATTTGAAATATATATCAATGTGATACAACGGTAACCTTATTTTCTATTTCTGAAATATAGAATATCCTCTATTATTGGTCACTGTGGTTGATCATCAGCAATACTGTTACATTAAGTTGTCATCATTTCATTCTTAGAGCTAAGTCACTATGGGGCAGATTTATCAAAGAGTGATTTACTTGTTATAACTCGT